>NC_138180.1:34738341-36199480 GCF_964165515.1 Mesoplodon bidens | reverse complement strand
GGGCGTTCTGAGAATGACAAAGGCAGACATGATGACCTTAAATGATTTCCTTTTGTGTCAGATTTGGTAAACTTTAGGAGCTAGGAAATGGTCCCCTTTACAGAAATGTTCAAATTTACTGCTATTTCATATTTTCTCTGCTGTAACATTGTCCTGATTCTTTCTGTATATTCTTTACTTATGTTTTTGTTTTCCTTAATCAAAGTGTGTCTTTTAAATCTTTTCAAAGAATATTCTTTGGACTTACTAAATCACCTCAATATTATACGTTTTCGGTTGTATTAAGTTCTGCTCATATCTTTATTTATCTTTTTTCCATGTTCTCAGGGTTTATTGTTTTGATCTTCTGATGTCAATTAAAACACTTGGTTATTCATTTTAATAAATTTTTCCTTATAAAGATTTGAACTTTTGAAGATTCCAGCTTACATGTAAGTTGCTAAGGGTCAGGTCCTCTACATTGTTGCTGGCCTAAGGCTTAGTTCACCCTATAGCAATGTATATATTGACATATTTTCCCCTTGACTTTCTGTGATTCCCTACATCTCACCTTTCTTTGCAGACAAGCCATTTGAAATACCCTTAACTTATTTCACTGCCAATAATCTTTTAAATAATGTGTATATTTAGCGAAATCTTCTTATATAATTAGGCAGAAAATCTCACGTGCCATAGTTTTCAAAACAGCATAATTTCACTCTTCTCAATGATTAATCTGTTGTATTACACAACCTTTGAGTATTTAGCTTTTTCAATGACATGTACTTTAAAAATGTTTTATAGATCCTTCCAGTCTTTGAAAACATTCTTGTTCCTTGTTTCAGTTCCAGTTTTATGTATATATTTGTGCCTTTCACCTGATTATTCCAACATATGATGGATGGCCTTGGGAATCTAATTCTGGTAGTGATTGTTTTTGCTGATTGTCTCCCCTTTTAGCTGATTTTTTCATTATTGTGTAAATTTACATCATGAGCTCATGATTAGCTAAACAGCTGACCTTGTAAGGGGCTTAGGTGTGAACGCTCATAAATTTCCGCAGAAAGTCGGCAATGATTTATTTGTGTCCCTCTAATGAGTTGCCAAGGAGGACCCCATTTTCTACAAGTGTTGGTCAAATACTCCCTCTAGAGGCAGTGGACACAGACTGCGCTCCTAGGCGGTCCCCGATCTGGGGCAGGGGTAGTAGTGTGGCCTGTGGCCCGAGCAGGAGCCTCTCTGCGTGTGACCCAGGGACCCATTTGCCTGCGAATTTAGGTCTCCTGACAGGAAGCCACGAGGCCCTGACCTATGGTTAGCTGTGCAGCGAGGTGTACTACGTGGACACGTTCCACAGACACTTCAAGTAAGAGGGCGGCCTGAGTGGAAAGGTGAGAGTTTGGGCAGCTGTGCAGACTAAGAAGGCACCCTTTGGCCTGGGCCTTCATGCTTGTGACACAACACTGGGTCTGTCAGGCTCTGAGGTCCCTGCCCTGGGCCCCCTGCTCCACTGCCATTTGTCCAGTCACAGCAGAGATGGCCACACCCACTCCCTCAGTGAGGGCCGTGTTACAATCTCCCTCACCCCGCCCCTTCTCCGCAGGTTACCATGGACTACAGATGCTGCCTTCTGAGGCCAGGGCGTTCCGAGAATGCCAAGGTCAGAAATGATGACCTTAAATGATTTCCTCTTGTGTCCGTTTTGGTAAACTTTAGGAGCTAGGAAATGGTCCCCTTTACAGAAATGTTCAAATTTACTGGCATTTCATATATTCTCTGCTATAACATTGTCCTGACTCTTTCTGTATATTCTTTACATATCTTTTTGTTTTCCTTTATCAAAGTGTGTCTTTTAAATCTTTTCAAAGTATATTCTTTGGAGTTACTAAATCACCTCAATTTTATACGTTTTCTGTTGTATTAAGTTCTGTTCATCACTTTATTTATCTTTTTTCTATGTTCTCAGGGTTTATTGTTTTGATCTTCTGATATCAATTTAATCACTTGTTAATTCATTATAATAAATACTTTCTACTTATGAAGATTAGAACTTTTAAAGATTCCAGGTTACTTGTAATTTTCTAAGGATCAGGTCCACTATATTGTTGCTGGCCTAAGCCTTAGTTCACCATAGAGCAATGTATATATTGACATATTTTCCCCTCGACTTTCTGTGATTCCGTACATCTCACCTTTCTTTGCGGACAAGCCTTTTGAAATACCCTTACTTATTTCACAGCAAATAAGTCTTTGATATAATGTGTATTTTTTAGATAAATCTTCTTATATAATTAGGAAGAAAATCTGACCTGCCATAGTTTTCAAAACAGCATAATTTCACTCTTCTCAATGATGAATCTGTTGTATTACACAACCTTTGATTATTTAGCTTTATCAATGACGTGTACTTTAAAAAGGCTTTAGAGATCCTACCAGTCTTTGAAAACATCCTTGTTCCTTGTTTCAGTTCGAGTTTTATGTATATATTCTGCCTTGCACCTGGTTATTCCAACATCTGATGGATGGCCTTGGGAATCTAATTCTGGTATTGATTGTTTTTGCTGATTGTCTCCCCTTGTAGCTGATTTCTTCATTATTGTGTAAATTTAGATCATGAGCTCATATTTAGCTAAACAGCTGACCTTGTAACAGGCTTATTTGTGAACTCTCGTAAGTTTCAGCAGAAACTCGGCAAAGATTTATTTGTGTCCCTTAAATGAGTTGCCCACAAGGACCCCGTTTTCTAGAAGTGTTGGTCCAATACCTCCTCTAGAGGCAGGGGACTCAGACAGGGTTGCTTTGTGGCCTCCGATCGGGGTCAGGGGCTGTGGGCAGCCTGTGGCCCGGGCAGGAGCCTCTACTTGTGTGTCCCAAGTACACATCTGCCTGCAAACTTTGGTCACCTGGCAGGAAGCGACGATGCCCAGACCTATGGTTAGCTGTGCAGCGAGGTGTACTGTGCGGACAGGTTCCACACACACTTCAAGTAAGAGGGCGGCCTGAGTGGAAAGGTGAGAGTTTGGGCAGCTGTGCACACAAAGAAGGCGCCCTTTGGCCTGGGCCAAAATGCTTTAGACACCCCACTGGGCCTGCCGGGCTCTGAGGGCCCTGCCCTGGGCCCCCTGTTCTCCTGCCCTATGTTCAGTCACAGCACAGATGGCCACACCCACTCCCTCAGCGAGGGCAGTGTTCTAACCTCCCTCAGCCCCGCCCCCACTCCGCAGGTTACCATGGACTACAGATGCTGCATTCTGAGGCCAGGGCGTTCTGAGAATGCCAATGGGAGACATGATGACCTTAAATGATTTCCTTTTGTGTCAGTTTTGGTAAACTTTAAGAGCTAGGTAATGTTCCCTTTTACAGAAATGTTCAAATTTACTGCTATTTCATATTTTCTCTGCTATAACATTGTCCTGATTCTTTCTGTATATTCTTTACTTATGTTTTTGTTTTCCTTAATCAAAGTGTGTCTTTTAAATCTTTTCAAAGAATATTCTTTGGACTTACTAAATCACCTCAATTTTATACGTTTTTTGTCGTATTAAGTTCTGCTCATATCTTTATTTATCTTTTTTCTATGTTCTCAGGGTTTATTGGTTTGATCTTCTGATGTCAATTAAAACACTTGGTTATTCATTTTAATAAATATTTTTACTTATAAAGATTTGAGCTTTTGAAGATTCCAACTTACTTGTAACTTTCTAATGGTCAGGTTCTGTACATTGTTGCTGGCCTGAGTCTTAGTTCAACATAGAGCAATGTATATATTGACATATTTTCCCTTCGAATTTCTGGGATTCCCTACATCTCACCTTTCTTTGCAGACATGCCATTTGAAATACCCTTAACTTATTTCACAGCCAATAAGTCTTTGAAATAATGTGTATTTTTTAGATAAATCTTCTTATATAATTAGGCAGAAAATCTGACCTGCCATAATTTTCAAAACAGCATAATTTCACTCTTCCCAATGATTAATCTGTTGTATTACACATCCTTTGACTATTTAGCTTTATCAATGACATGTACTTTAAAACTATTTTAGAGAGCCTACTAGTCTTTGAAAACATCCTTGTTCCTTGTTTCAGTTCGAGTTTAATGTATATTTCCTGCCTTGCACCTGATTATTCCAACATCTGATGGATGGCCTTGGGAATCTAATTCTGGTATGGATTGTTTTTGCTGATTGTCTCCCCTTGTAGCTGATTTCTTCATTATTGTGTAAATTTAGATCATGAGCTCATGTTTAGCTAAACAGCTGACCTTGTAAGAGGCTTAGGTGTGAACACTGGTAAGTTTCAGCAGAAAGTCGGGAAAGATTTATTTGTGTCCTTGCAATGAGCTGCCCGCGAGGACCCCGTTTTATAGAAGTGTGGGTCCAGTATTCCTTGTTGTGGCTAGGGACACATACAGGGCTGCTTGGCGTCCCCCGATCAGGGGCAGGGGAAGTGGGCGACCTGTGGGCCGAGCAGGAGCCTCCCCGCGTGTGTCCCAGGGACCCATCTGCCTGCGAACTTCGGTCACCTGGCAGGAAGCTACGATGCCCAGACCTATGGTTAGCTGTGCAGCGAGGTGTACTGTGCAGACAGGTTCCACACACACTTCAAGTAACAGGGCGGCCTGAGTGGAAAGGTGGGAGTTTGGGCAGCTGTGCAGACAAAGAAGGCGCCCTTTGGCCTTGGCGTAAATGCTTGTGACACCCCCTGGGCCTTATATGATTTCCTCTTGTGTCAGTTTTGGTAAAGTTTAGTAGCTAGGAAATGGTCCCCTTTACCGAAATGTTCAAATTTATTGGCATTTCTTATATTCTCTGCTATAACATTGTACTGATTCTTTCTGTATATTCTTTACTTATGTTTTTGTTTTCCTTAATCAAAGTGTGACTTTTAAATCTTTTCAAAAACTATTCTTTGTACTTACTATATCACCTCAATTTTATACGTTTTCTGTTGTATTAAGTTCTGCTCATATCTTTATTTATCTTTTTTCAATGTTCTCAGGTTTTATTGGTTTGATCTTCTGATGTCAATTAAAACACTTGGTTATTCCTTTTAATAAATCTTTTTACTTATAAGATTTGAACTTTTGAAGATTCCAGCTTACTTGTAAGTTTCTAAGGTCAGGTCCTCTACTTTCTTGCTGGCCAAAGGCTTAGTTCAACATATAGCAAAGTATATATTGAACTATTTTCCCCTCGACTTTCTGTGGTTCCCTATATCTCACCTTTCTTTGCAGACAAGTCATTTGAAATACCCTTAACGTATATCACAGCCAATAAGTCTTGAAATAATGTGTATTTTTTAGAGAAATCTACTTATATAATTAGGCAGAAAATCTGACCTGCCATTGTTTTCAAAACAGCATAATTTCACTCTTCTCAATGATTAATGTGTTGTATTACACAACTTTTGAGTATTTAGCTTTATCAATGACATATACTTTAAAAAGGTTTTAGAGATCCTACCAGTCTTTGGGAACATCCTTGTTCCTTTATTCAGTTCCAGTTTTATGTATATTTCCTGCCTTGCACCTGATTATTCCAACATCTGATGGATGGCCTTGGGAATCTAATTCTGGTATTGATTGTTTCAGATGATTGTCTCCCCTTGTAGGTGATTTCTTCATTATTGTGTAAATTTAGATCATGAGCTCATGTTTAGCTATACAGCTGACACTGTAAGAGGCTTAGGTGTGAACGCTCATACGTTTCAGCAGAAAGTTGGCAAAGATTTATGTGTGTCCCTCCAATGAGTTGCCCGCGAGACCCCGTTTTAAGAAGTGTTGGTCCAATATACCCTCCAGAGGCTAGGGATTCAGACAGGCCTGCTTGGCGGCCCCCGATCTGGGGCAGGGGCAGTGGGCAGCCTGTGGCCCTGGCAGGAGCCTCGCAGCGTGTGTCCCAGGGACCCATCTGCCTGCGAACTTCGGTCACCTGGGAGGAAGCTACGATGCCCAGACTTATGGTTAGCTTTGCAGCGAGGTGTACTGTGCAGACAGGTTCCACACACACTTCAAGTAAGAGGGCGGCCTGAGTGGAAAGGTGACAGTTTGTGCAGCTGTGCACACAAAGAAGGCGCCCTTTGGCCTTGGCCTAAATGCTTGTGAAGCCACACTGCGCCTGCCTGGCTCTGAGGGCCCTGCCCTAGACCTCCTGCTCCCCTGCCCTTTGTTCAGTCACATCAGAGATTGCCACACCCACTTCCTCAGTGACGGCAGTTTTCCAACCTGCCTCAGCTCCTCCCCCTCTCCGCAGGTTACCATGGACTACAGATGCTGCCTTCTGAGGCCAGGGCGTTCTGAGAATGACAAAGGCAGACATGATGACCTTAAATGATTTCCTTTTGTGTCAGATTTGGTAAACTTTAGGAGCTAGGAAATGGTCCCCTTTACAGAAATGTTCAAATTTACTGCTATTTCATATTTTCTCTGCTGTAACATTGTCCTGATTCTTTCTGTATATTCTTTACTTATGTTTTTGTTTTCCTTAATCAAAGTGTGTCTTTTAAATCTTTTCAAAGAATATTCTTTGGACTTACTAAATCACCTCAATATTATACGTTTTCGGTTGTATTAAGTTCTGCTCATATCTTTATTTATCTTTTTTCCATGTTCTCAGGGTTTATTGTTTTGATCTTCTGATGTCAATTAAAACACTTGGTTATTCATTTTAATAAATTTTTCCTTATAAAGATTTGAACTTTTGAAGATTCCAGCTTACATGTAAGTTGCTAAGGGTCAGGTCCTCTACATTGTTGCTGGCCTAAGGCTTAGTTCACCCTATAGCAATGTATATATTGACATATTTTCCCCTTGACTTTCTGTGATTCCCTACATCTCACCTTTCTTTGCAGACAAGCCATTTGAAATACCCTTAACTTATTTCACTGCCAATAATCTTTTAAATAATGTGTATATTTAGCGAAATCTTCTTATATAATTAGGCAGAAAATCTCACGTGCCATAGTTTTCAAAACAGCATAATTTCACTCTTCTCAATGATTAATCTGTTGTATTACACAACCTTTGAGTATTTAGCTTTTTCAATGACATGTACTTTAAAAATGTTTTATAGATCCTTCCAGTCTTTGAAAACATTCTTGTTCCTTGTTTCAGTTCCAGTTTTATGTATATATTTGTGCCTTTCACCTGATTATTCCAACATATGATGGATGGCCTTGGGAATCTAATTCTGGTAGTGATTGTTTTTGCTGATTGTCTCCCCTTTTAGCTGATTTTTTCATTATTGTGTAAATTTACATCATGAGCTCATGATTAGCTAAACAGCTGACCTTGTAAGGGGCTTAGGTGTGAACGCTCATAAATTTCCGCAGAAAGTCGGCAATGATTTATTTGTGTCCCTCTAATGAGTTGCCAAGGAGGACCCCATTTTCTACAAGTGTTGGTCAAATACTCCCTCTAGAGGCAGTGGACACAGACTGCGCTCCTAGGCGGTCCCCGATCTGGGGCAGGGGTAGTAGTGTGGCCTGTGGCCCGAGCAGGAGCCTCTCTGCGTGTGACCCAGGGACCCATTTGCCTGCGAATTTAGGTCTCCTGACAGGAAGCCACGAGGCCCTGACCTATGGTTAGCTGTGCAGCGAGGTGTACTACGTGGACACGTTCCACAGACACTTCAAGTAAGAGGGCGGCCTGAGTGGAAAGGTGAGAGTTTGGGCAGCTGTGCAGACTAAGAAGGCACCCTTTGGCCTGGGCCTTCATGCTTGTGACACAACACTGGGTCTGTCAGGCTCTGAGGTCCCTGCCCTGGGCCCCCTGCTCCACTGCCATTTGTCCAGTCACAGCAGAGATGGCCACACCCACTCCCTCAGTGAGGGCCGTGTTACAATCTCCCTCACCCCGCCCCTTCTCCGCAGGTTACCATGGACTACAGATGCTGCCTTCTGAGGCCAGGGCGTTCCGAGAATGCCAAGGTCAGAAATGATGACCTTAAATGATTTCCTCTTGTGTCCGTTTTGGTAAACTTTAGGAGCTAGGAAATGGTCCCCTTTACAGAAATGTTCAAATTTACTGGCATTTCATATATTCTCTGCTATAACATTGTCCTGACTCTTTCTGTATATTCTTTACATATCTTTTTGTTTTCCTTTATCAAAGTGTGTCTTTTAAATCTTTTCAAAGTATATTCTTTGGAGTTACTAAATCACCTCAATTTTATACGTTTTCTGTTGTATTAAGTTCTGTTCATCACTTTATTTATCTTTTTTCTATGTTCTCAGGGTTTATTGTTTTGATCTTCTGATATCAATTTAATCACTTGTTAATTCATTATAATAAATACTTTCTACTTATGAAGATTAGAACTTTTAAAGATTCCAGGTTACTTGTAATTTTCTAAGGATCAGGTCCACTATATTGTTGCTGGCCTAAGCCTTAGTTCACCATAGAGCAATGTATATATTGACATATTTTCCCCTCGACTTTCTGTGATTCCGTACATCTCACCTTTCTTTGCGGACAAGCCTTTTGAAATACCCTTACTTATTTCACAGCAAATAAGTCTTTGATATAATGTGTATTTTTTAGATAAATCTTCTTATATAATTAGGAAGAAAATCTGACCTGCCATAGTTTTCAAAACAGCATAATTTCACTCTTCTCAATGATGAATCTGTTGTATTACACAACCTTTGATTATTTAGCTTTATCAATGACGTGTACTTTAAAAAGGCTTTAGAGATCCTACCAGTCTTTGAAAACATCCTTGTTCCTTGTTTCAGTTCGAGTTTTATGTATATATTCTGCCTTGCACCTGGTTATTCCAACATCTGATGGATGGCCTTGGGAATCTAATTCTGGTATTGATTGTTTTTGCTGATTGTCTCCCCTTGTAGCTGATTTCTTCATTATTGTGTAAATTTAGATCATGAGCTCATATTTAGCTAAACAGCTGACCTTGTAACAGGCTTATTTGTGAACTCTCGTAAGTTTCAGCAGAAATTCGGCAAAGATTTATTTGTGTCCCTTAAATGAGTTGCCCACAAGGACCCCGTTTTCTAGAAGTGTTGGTCCAATACCTCCTCTAGAGGCAGGGGACTCAGACAGGGTTGCTTTGTGGCCTCCGATCGGGGTCAGGGGCTGTGGGCAGCCTGTGGCCCGGGCAGGAGCCTCTACTTGTGTGTCCCAAGTACACATCTGCCTGCAAACTTTGGTCACCTGGCAGGAAGCGACGATGCCCAGACCTATGGTTAGCTGTGCAGCGAGGTGTACTGTGCGGACAGGTTCCACACACACTTCAAGTAAGAGGGCGGCCTGAGTGGAAAGGTGAGAGTTTGGGCAGCTGTGCACACAAAGAAGGCGCCCTTTGGCCTGGGCCAAAATGCTTTAGACACCCCACTGGGCCTGCCGGGCTCTGAGGGCCCTGCCCTGGGCCCCCTGTTCTCCTGCCCTATGTTCAGTCACAGCACAGATGGCCACACCCACTCCCTCAGCGAGGGCAGTGTTCTAACCTCCCTCAGCCCCGCCCCCACTCCGCAGGTTACCATGGACTACAGATGCTGCATTCTGAGGCCAGGGCGTTCTGAGAATGCCAATGGGAGACATGATGACCTTAAATGATTTCCTTTTGTGTCAGTTTTGGTAAACTTTAAGAGCTAGGTAATGTTCCCTTTTACAGAAATGTTCAAATTTACTGCTATTTCATATTTTCTCTGCTATAACATTGTCCTGATTCTTTCTGTATATTCTTTACTTATGTTTTTGTTTTCCTTAATCAAAGTGTGTCTTTTAAATCTTTTCAAAGAATATTCTTTGGACTTACTAAATCACCTCAATTTTATACGTTTTTTGTCGTATTAAGTTCTGCTCATATCTTTATTTATCTTTTTTCTATGTTCTCAGGGTTTATTGGTTTGATCTTCTGATGTCAATTAAAACACTTGGTTATTCATTTTAATAAATATTTTTACTTATAAAGATTTGAGCTTTTGAAGATTCCAACTTACTTGTAACTTTCTAATGGTCAGGTTCTGTACATTGTTGCTGGCCTGAGTCTTAGTTCAACATAGAGCAATGTATATATTGACATATTTTCCCTTCGAATTTCTGGGATTCCCTACATCTCACCTTTCTTTGCAGACATGCCATTTGAAATACCCTTAACTTATTTCACAGCCAATAAGTCTTTGAAATAATGTGTATTTTTTAGATAAATCTTCTTATATAATTAGGCAGAAAATCTGACCTGCCATAATTTTCAAAACAGCATAATTTCACTCTTCCCAATGATTAATCTGTTGTATTACACATCCTTTGACTATTTAGCTTTATCAATGACATGTACTTTAAAACTATTTTAGAGAGCCTACTAGTCTTTGAAAACATCCTTGTTCCTTGTTTCAGTTCGAGTTTAATGTATATTTCCTGCCTTGCACCTGATTATTCCAACATCTGATGGATGGCCTTGGGAATCTAATTCTGGTATGGATTGTTTTTGCTGATTGTCTCCCCTTGTAGCTGATTTCTTCATTATTGTGTAAATTTAGATCATGAGCTCATGTTTAGCTAAACAGCTGACCTTGTAAGAGGCTTAGGTGTGAACACTGGTAAGTTTCAGCAGAAAGTCGGGAAAGATTTATTTGTGTCCTTGCAATGAGCTGCCCGCGAGGACCCCGTTTTATAGAAGTGTGGGTCCAGTATTCCTTGTTGTGGCTAGGGACACATACAGGGCTGCTTGGCGTCCCCCGATCAGGGGCAGGGGAAGTGGGCGACCTGTGGGCCGAGCAGGAGCCTCCCCGCGTGTGTCCCAGGGACCCATCTGCCTGCGAACTTCGGTCACCTGGCAGGAAGCTACGATGCCCAGACCTATGGTTAGCTGTGCAGCGAGGTGTACTGTGCAGACAGGTTCCACACACACTTCAAGTAACAGGGCGGCCTGAGTGGAAAGGTGGGAGTTTGGGCAGCTGTGCAGACAAAGAAGGCGCCCTTTGGCCTTGGCGTAAATGCTTGTGACACCCCCTGGGCCTTATATGATTTCCTCTTGTGTCAGTTTTGGTAAAGTTTAGTAGCTAGGAAATGGTCCCCTTTACCGAAATGTTCAAATTTATTGGCATTTCTTATATTCTCTGCTATAACATTGTACTGATTCTTTCTGTATATTCTTTACTTATGTTTTTGTTTTCCTTAATCAAAGTGTGACTTTTAAATCTTTTCAAAAACTATTCTTTGTACTTACTATATCACCTCAATTTTATACGTTTTCTGTTGTATTAAGTTCTGCTCATATCTTTATTTATCTTTTTTCAATGTTCTCAGGTTTTATTGGTTTGATCTTCTGATGTCAATTAAAACACTTGGTTATTCCTTTTAATAAATCTTTTTACTTATAAGATTTGAACTTTTGAAGATTCCAGCTTACTTGTAAGTTTCTAAGGTCAGGTCCTCTACTTTCTTGCTGGCCAAAGGCTTAGTTCAACATATAGCAAAGTATATATTGAACTATTTTCCCCTCGACTTTCTGTGGTTCCCTATATCTCACCTTTCTTTGCAGACAAGTCATTTGAAATACCCTTAACGTATATCACAGCCAATAAGTCTTGAAATAATGTGTATTTTTTAGAGAAATCTACTTATATAATTAGGCAGAAAATCTGACCTGCCATTGTTTTCAAAACAGCATAATTTCACTCTTCTCAATGATTAATGTGTTGTATTACACAACTTTTGAGTATTTAGCTTTATCAATGACATATACTTTAAAAAGGTTTTAGAGATCCTACCAGTCTTTGGGAACATCCTTGTTCCTTTATTCAGTTCCAGTTTTATGTATATTTCCTGCCTTGCACCTGATTATTCCAACATCTGATGGATGGCCTTGGGAATCTAATTCTGGTATTGATTGTTTCAGATGATTGTCTCCCCTTGTAGGTGATTTCTTCATTATTGTGTAAATTTAGATCATGAGCTCATGTTTAGCTATACAGCTGACACTGTAAGAGGCTTAGGTGTGAACGCTCATACGTTTCAGCAGAAAGTTGGCAAAGATTTATGTGTGTCCCTCCAATGAGTTGCCCGCGAGACCCCGTTTTAAGAAGTGTTGGTCCAATATACCCTCCAGAGGCTAGGGATTCAGACAGGCCTGCTTGGCGGCCCCCGATCTGGGGCAGGGGCAGTGGGCAGCCTGTGGCCCTGGCAGGAGCCTCGCAGCGTGTGTCCCAGGGACCCATCTGCCTGCGAACTTCGGTCACCTGGGAGGAAGCTACGATGCCCAGACTTATGGTTAGCTTTGCAGCGAGGTGTACTGTGCAGACAGGTTCCACACACACTTCAAGTAAGAGGGCGGCCTGAGTGGAAAGGTGACAGTTTGTGCAGCTGTGCACACAAAGAAGGCGCCCTTTGGCCTTGGCCTAAATGCTTGTGAAGCCACACTGCGCCTGCCTGGCTCTGAGGGCCCTGCCCTAGACCTCCTGCTCCCCTGCCCTTTGTTCAGTCACATCAGAGATTGCCACACCCACTTCCTCAGTGACGGCAGTTTTCCAACCTGCCTCAGCTCCTCCCCCTCTCCGCAGGTTACCATGGACTACAGATGCTGCCTTCTGAGGCCAGGGCGTTCTGAGAATGACAAAGGCAGACATGATGACCTTAAATGATTTCCTTTTGTGTCAGATTTGGTAAACTTTAGGAGCTAGGAAATGGTCCCCTTTACAGAAATGTTCAAATTTACTGCTATTTCATATTTTCTCTGCTGTAACATTGTCCTGATTCTTTCTGTATATTCTTTACTTATGTTTTTGTTTTCCTTAATCAAAGTGTGTCTTTTAAATCTTTTCAAAGAATATTCTTTGGACTTACTAAATCACCTCAATATTATACGTTTTCGGTTGTATTAAGTTCTGCTCATATCTTTATTTATCTTTTTTCCATGTTCTCAGGGTTTATTGTTTTGATCTTCTGATGTCAATTAAAACACTTGGTTATTCATTTTAATAAATTTTTCCTTATAAAGATTTGAACTTTTGAAGATTCCAGCTTACATGTAAGTTGCTAAGGGTCAGGTCCTCTACATTGTTGCTGGCCTAAGGCTTAGTTCACCCTATAGCAATGTATATATTGACATATTTTCCCCTTGACTTTCTGTGATTCCCTACATCTCACCTTTCTTTGCAGACAAGCCATTTGAAATACCCTTAACTTATTTCACTGCCAATAATCTTTTAAATAATGTGTATATTTAGCGAAATCTTCTTATATAATTAGGCAGAAAATCTCACGTGCCATAGTTTTCAAAACAGCATAATTTCACTCTTCTCAATGATTAATCTGTTGTATTACACAACCTTTGAGTATTTAGCTTTTTCAATGACATGTACTTTAAAAATGTTTTATAGATCCTTCCAGTCTTTGAAAACATTCTTGTTCCTTGTTTCAGTTCCAGTTTTATGTATATATTTGTGCCTTTCACCTGATTATTCCAACATATGATGGATGGCCTTGGGAATCTAATTCTGGTAGTGATTGTTTTTGCTGATTGTCTCCCCTTTTAGCTGATTTTTTCATTATTGTGTAAATTTACATCATGAGCTCATGATTAGCTAAACAGCTGACCTTGTAAGGGGCTTAGGTGTGAACGCTCATAAATTTCCGCAGAAAGTCGGCAATGATTTATTTGTGTCCCTCTAATGAGTTGCCAAGGAGGACCCCATTTTCTACAAGTGTTGGTCAAATACTCCCTCTAGAGGCAGTGGACACAGACTGCGCTCCTAGGCGGTCCCCGATCTGGGGCAGGGGTAGTAGTGTGGCCTGTGGCCCGAGCAGGAGCCTCTCTGCGTGTGACCCAGGGACCCATTTGCCTGCGAATTTAGGTCTCCTGACAGGAAGCCACGAGGCCCTGACCTATGGTTAGCTGTGCAGCGAGGTGTACTACGTGGACACGTTCCACAGACACTTCAAGTAAGAGGGCGGCCTGAGTGGAAAGGTGAGAGTTTGGGCAGCTGTGCAGACTAAGAAGGCACCCTTTGGCCTGGGCCTTCATGCTTGTGACACAACACTGGGTCTGTCAGGCTCTGAGGTCCCTGCCCTGGGCCCCCTGCTCCACTGCCATTTGTCCAGTCACAGCAGAGATGGCCACACCCACTCCCTCAGTGAGGGCCGTGTTACAATCTCCCTCACCCCGCCCCTTCTCCGCAGGTTACCATGGACTACAGATGCTGCCTTCTGAGGCCAGGGCGTTCCGAGAATGCCAAGGTCAGAAATGATGACCTTAAATGATTTCCTCTTGTGTCCGTTTTGGTAAACTTTAGGAGCTAGGAAATGGTCCCCTTTACAGAAATGTTCAAATTTACTGGCATTTCATATATTCTCTGCTATAACATTGTCCTGACTCTTTCTGTATATTCTTTACATATCTTTTTGTTTTCCTTTATCAAAGTGTGTCTTTTAAATCTTTTCAAAGTATATTCTTTGGAGTTACTAAATCACCTCAATTTTATACGTTTTCTGTTGTATTAAGTTCTGTTCATCACTTTATTTATCTTTTTTCTATGTTCTCAGGGTTTATTGTTTTGATCTTCTGATATCAATTTAATCACTTGTTAATTCATTATAATAAATACTTTCTACTTATGAAGATTAGAACTTTTAAAGATTCCAGGTTACTTGTAATTTTCTAAGGATCAGGTCCACTATATTGTTGCTGGCCTAAGCCTTAGTTCACCATAGAGCAATGTATATATTGACATATTTTCCCCTCGACTTTCTGTGATTCCGTACATCTCACCTTTCTTTGCGGACAAGCCTTTTGAAATACCCTTACTTATTTCACAGCAAATAAGTCTTTGATATAATGTGTATTTTTTAGATAAATCTTCTTATATAATTAGGAAGAAAATCTGACCTGCCATAGTTTTCAAAACAGCATAATTTCACTCTTCTCAATGATGAATCTGTTGTATTACACAACCTTTGATTATTTAGCTTTATCAATGACGTGTACTTTAAAAAGGCTTTAGAGATCCTACCAGTCTTTGAAAACATCCTTGTTCCTTGTTTCAGTTCGAGTTTTATGTATATATTCTGCCTTGCACCTGGTTATTCCAACATCTGATGGATGGCCTTGGGAATCTAATTCTGGTATTGATTGTTTTTGCTGATTGTCTCCCCTTGTAGCTGATTTCTTCATTATTGTGTAAATTTAGATCATGAGCTCATATTTAGCTAAACAGCTGACCTTGTAACAGGCTTATTTGTGAACTCTCGTAAGTTTCAGCAGAAATTCGGCAAAGATTTATTTGTGTCCCATAAATGAGTTGCCCACAAGGACCCCGTTTTCTAGAAGTGTTGGTCCAATACCTCCTCTAGAGGCAGGGGACTCAGACAGGGTTGCTTTGTGGCCTCCGATCGGGGTCAGGGGCTGTGGGCAGCCTGTGGCCCGGGCAGGAGCCTCTACTTGTGTGTCCCAAGTACACATCTGCCTGCAAACTTTGGTCACCTGGCAGGAAGCGACGATGCCCAGACCTATGGTTAGCTGTGCAGCGAGGTGTACTGTGCGGACAGGTTCCACACACACTTCAAGTAAGAGGGCGGCCTGAGTGGAAAGGTGAGAGTTTGGGCAGCTGTGCACACAAAGAAGGCGCCCTTTGGCCTGGGCCAAAATGCTTTAGACACCCCACCTGGCCTGCCGGGCTCTGAGGGCCCTGCCCTGGGCCCCCTGTTCTCCTGCCCTATGTTCAGTCACAGCACAGATGGCCACACCCACTCCCTCAGCGAGGGCAGTGTTCTAACCTCCCTCAGCCCCGCCCCCACTCCGCAGGTTACCATGGACTACAGATGCTGCATTCTGAGGCCAGGGCGTTCTGAGAATGCCAATGGGAGACATGATGACCTTAAATGATTTCCTTTTGTGTCAGTTTTGGTAAACTTTAAGAGCTAGGTAATGTTCCCTTTTACAGAAATGTTCAAATTTACTGCTATTTCATATTTTCTCTGCTATAACATTGTCCTGATTCTTTCTGTATATTCTTTACTTATGTTTTTGTTTTCCTTAATCAAAGTGTGTCTTTTAAATCTTTTCAAAGAATATTCTTTGGACTTACTAAATCACCTCAATTTTATACGTTTTTTGTCGTATTAAGTTCTGCTCATATCTTTATTTATCTTTTTTCTATGTTCTCAGGGTTTATTGGTTTGATCTTCTGATGTCAATTAAAACACTTGGTTATTCATTTTAATAAATATTTTTACTTATAAAGATTTGAGCTTTTGAAGATTCCAACTTACTTGTAACTTTCTAATGGTCAGGTTCTGTACATTGTTGCTGGCCTGAGTCTTAGTTCAACATAGAGCAATGTATATATTGACATATTTTCCCTTCGAATTTCTGGGATTCCCTACATCTCACCTTTCTTTGCAGACATGCCATTTGAAATACCCTTAACTTATTTCACAGCCAATAAGTCTTTGAAATAATGTGTATTTTTTAGATAAATCTTCTTATATAATTAGGCAGAAAATCTGACCTGCCATAATTTTCAAAACAGCATAATTTCACTCTTCCCAATGATTAATCTGTTGTATTACACATCCTTTGACTATTTAGCTTTATCAATGACATGTACTTTAAAACTATTTTAGAGAGCCTACTAGTCTTTGAAAACATCCTTGTTCCTTGTTTCAGTTCGAGTTTAATGTATATTTCCTGCCTTGCACCTGATTATTCAAACATCTGATGGATGGCCTTGGGAATCTAATTCTGGTATGGATTGTTTTTGCTGATTGTCTCCCCTTGTAGCTGATTTCTTCATTATTGTGTAAATTTAGATCATGAGCTCATGTTTAGCTAAACAGCTGACCTTGTAAGAGGCTTAGGTGTGAACACTGGTAAGTTTCAGCAGAAAGTCGGGAAAGATTTATTTGTGTCCTTGCAATGAGCTGCCCGCGAGGACCCCGTTTTATAGAAGTGTGGGTCCAGTATTCCTTGTTGTGGCTAGGGACACATACAGGGCTGCTTGGCGTCCCCCGATCAGGGGCAGGGGAAGTGGGCGACCTGTGGGCCGAGCAGGAGCCTCCCCGCGTGTGTCCCAGGGACCCATCTGCCTGCGAACTTCGGTCACCTGGCAGGAAGCTACGATGCCCAGACCTATGGTTAGCTGTGCAGCGAGGTGTACTGTGCAGACAGGTTCCACACACACTTCAAGTAACAGGGCGGCCTGAGTGGAAAGGTGGGAGTTTGGGCAGCTGTGCAGACAAAGAAGGCGCCCTTTGGCCTTGGCGTAAATGCTTGTGACACCCCCTGGGCCTTATATGATTTCCTCTTGTGTCAGTTTTGGTAAAGTTTAGTAGCTAGGAAATGGTCCCCTTTACCGAAATGTTCAAATTTATTGGCATTTCTTATATTCTCTGCTATAACATTGTACTGATTCTTTCTGTATATTCTTTACTTATGTTTTTGTTTTCCTTAATCAAAGTGTGACTTTTAAATCTTTTCAAAAACTATTCTTTGTACTTACTGTATCACCTCAATTTTATACGTTTTCTGTTGTATTAAGTTCTGCTCATATCTTTATTTATCTTTTTTCAATGTTCTCAGGTTTTATTGGTTTGATCTTCTGATGTCAATTAAAACACTTGGTTATTCCTTTTAATAAATCTTTTTACTTATAAGATTTGAACTTTTGAAGATTCCAGCTTACTTGTAAGTTTCTAAGGTCAGGTCCTCTACTTTCTTGCTGGCCAAAGGCTTAGTTCAACATATAGCAAAGTATATATTGAACTATTTTCCCCTCGACTTTCTGTGGTTCCCTATATCTCACCTTTCTTTGCAGACAAGTCATTTGAAATACCCTTAACGTATATCACAGCCAATAAGTCTTGAAATAATGTGTATTTTTTAGAGAAATCTACTTATATAATTAGGCAGAAAATCTGACCTGCCATTGTTTTCAAAACAGCATAATTTCACTCTTCTCAATGATTAATGTGTTGTATTACACAACTTTTGAGTATTTAGCTTTATCAATGACATATACTTTAAAAAGGTTTTAGAGATCCTACCAGTCTTTGGGAACATCCTTGTTCCTTTATTCAGTTCCAGTTTTATGTATATTTCCTGCCTTGCACCTGATTATTCCAACATCTGATGGATGGCCTTGGGAATCTAATTCTGGTATTGATTGTTTCAGATGATTGTCTCCCCTTGTAGGTGATTTCTTCATTATTGTGTAAATTTAGATCATGAGCTCATGTTTAGCTATACAGCTGACACTGTAAGAGGCTTAGGTGTGAACGCTCATACGTTTCAGCAGAAAGTTGGCAAAGATTTATGTGTGTCCCTCCAATGAGTTGCCCGCGAGACCCCGTTTTAAGAAGTGTTGGTCCAATATACCCTCCAGAGGCTAGGGATTCAGACAGGCCTGCTTGGCGGCCCCCGATCTGGGGCAGGGGCAGTGGGCAGCCTGTGGCCCTGGCAGGAGCCTCGCAGCGTGTGTCCCAGGGACCCATCTGCCTGCGAACTTCGGTCACCTGGGAGGAAGCTACGATGCCCAGACTTATGGTTAGCTTTGCAGCGAGGTGTACTGTGCAGACAGGTTCCACACACACTTCAAGTAAGAGGGCGGCCTGAGTGGAAAGGTGACAGTTTGTGCAGCTGTGCACACAAAGAAGGCGCCCTTTGGCCTTGGCCTAAATGCTTGTGAAGCCACACTGCGCCTGCCTGGCTCTGAGGGCCCTGCCCTAGACCTCCTGCTCCCCTGCCCTTTGTTCAGTCACATCAGAGATTGCCACACCCACTTCCTCAGTGACGGCAGTTTTCCAACCTGCCTCAGCTCCTCCCCCTCTCCGCAGGTTACCATGGACTACAGATGCTGCCTTCTGAGGCCAGGGCGTTCTGAGAATGACAAAGGCAGACATGATGACCTTAAATGATTTCCTTTTGTGTCAGATTTGGTAAACTTTAGGAGCTAGGAAATGGTCCCCTTTACAGAAATGTTCAAATTTACTGCTATTTCATATTTTCTCTGCTGTAACATTGTCCTGATTCTTTCTGTATATTCTTTACTTATGTTTTTGTTTTCCTTAATCAAAGTGTGTCTTTTAAATCTTTTCAAAGAATATTCTTTGGACTTACTAAATCACCTCAATATTATACGTTTTCGGTTGTATTAAGTTCTGCTCATATCTTTATTTATCTTTTTTCCATGTTCTCAGGGTTTATTGTTTTGATCTTCTGATGTCAATTAAAACACTTGGTTATTCATTTTAATAAATTTTTCCTTATAAAGATTTGAACTTTTGAAGATTCCAGCTTACATGTAAGTTGCTAAGGGTCAGGTCCTCTACATTGTTGCTGGCCTAAGGCTTAGTTCACCCTATAGCAATGTATATATTGACATATTTTCCCCTTGACTTTCTGTGATTCCCTACATCTCACCTTTCTTTGCAGACAAGCCATTTGAAATACCCTTAACTTATTTCACTGCCAATAATCTTTTAAATAATGTGTATATTTAGCGAAATCTTCTTATATAATTAGGCAGAAAATCTCACGTGCCATAGTTTTCAAAACAGCATAATTTCACTCTTCTCAATGATTAATCTGTTGTATTACACAACCTTTGAGTATTTAGCTTTTTCAATGACATGTACTTTAAAAATGTTTTATAGATCCTTCCAGTCTTTGAAAACATTCTTGTTCCTTGTTTCAGTTCCAGTTTTATGTATATATTTGTGCCTTTCACCTGATTATTCCAACATATGATGGATGGCCTTGGGAATCTAATTCTGGTAGTGATTATTTTTGCTGATTGTCTCCCCTTTTAGCTGATTTTTTCATTATTGTGTAAATTTACATCATGAGCTCATGTTTAGCTAAACAGCTGACCTTGTAAGGGGCTTAGGTGTGAACGCTCATAAATTTCCGCAGAAATTCGGCAATGATTTATTTGTGTCCCTCTAATGAGTTGCCCAGGAGGACCCCATTTTCTACAAGTGTTGGTCAAATACTCCCTCTAGAGGCAGTGGACACAGACTGCGCTCCTAGGCGGTCCCCGATCTGGGGCAGGGGTAGTAGTGTGGCCTGTGGCCCGAGCAGGAGCCTCTCTGCGTGTGACCCAGGGACCCATTTGCCTGCGAATTTAGGTCTCCTGACAGGAAGCCACGAGGCCCTGACCTATGGTTAGCTGTGCAGCGAGGTGTACTACGTGGACACGTTCCACAGACACTTCAAGTAAGAGGGCGGCCTGAGTGGAAAGGTGAGAGTTTGGGCAGCTGTGCAGACTAAGAAGGCACCCTTTGGCCTGGGCCTTCATGCTTGTGACACAACACTGGGTCTGTCAGGCTCTGAGGTCCCTGCCCTGGGCCCCCTGCTCCACTGCCATTTGTCCAGTCACAGCAGAGATGGCCACACCCACTCCCTCAGTGAGGGCCGTGTTACAATCTCCCTCACCCCGCCCCTTCTCCGCAGGTTACCATGGACTACAGATGCTGCCTTCTGAGGCCAGGGCGTTCCGAGAATGCCAAGGTCAGAAATGATGACCTTAAATGATTTCCTCTTGTGTCCGTTTTGGTAAACTTTAGGAGCTAGGAAATGGTCCCCTTTACAGAAATGTTCAAATTTACTGGCATTTCATATATTCTCTGCTATAACATTGTCCTGACTCTTTCTGTATATTCTTTACATATCTTTTTGTTTTCCTTTATCAAAGTGTGTCTTTTAAATCTTTTCAAAGTATATTCTTTGGAGTTACTAAATCACCTCAATTTTATACGTTTTCTGTTGTATTAAGTTCTGTTCATCACTTTATTTATCTTTTTTCTATGTTCTCAGGGTTTATTGTTTTGATCTTCTGATATCAATTTAATCACTTGTTAATTCATTATAATAAATACTTTCTACTTATGAAGATTAGAACTTTTAAAGATTCCAGGTTACTTGTAATTTTCTAAGGATCAGGTCCACTATATTGTTGCTGGCCTAAGCCTTAGTTCACCATAGAGCAATGTATATATTGACATATTTTCCCCTCGACTTTCTGTGATTCCGTACATCTCACCTTTCTTTGCGGACAAGCCTTTTGAAATACCCTTACTTATTTCACAGCAAATAAGTCTTTGATATAATGTGTATTTTTTAGATAAATCTTCTTATATAATTAGGAAGAAAATCTGACCTGCCATAGTTTTCAAAACAGCATAATTTCACTCTTCTCAATGATGAATCTGTTGTATTACACAACCTTTGATTATTTAGCTTTATCAATGACGTGTACTTTAAAAAGGCTTTAGAGATCCTACCAGTCTTTGAAAACATCCTTGTTCCTTGTTTCAGTTCGAGTTTTATGTATATATTCTGCCTTGCACCTGGTTATTCCAACATCTGATGGATGGCCTTGGGAATCTAATTCTGGTATTGATTGTTTTTGCTGATTGTCTCCCCTTGTAGCTGATTTCTTCATTATTGTGTAAATTTAGATCATGAGCTCATATTTAGCTAAACAGCTGACCTTGTAACAGGCTTATTTGTGAACTCTCGTAAGTTTCAGCAGAAATTCGGCAAAGATTTATTTGTGTCCCATAAATGAGTTGCCCACAAGGACCCCGTTTTCTAGAAGTGTTGGTCCAATACCTCCTCTAGAGGCAGGGGACTCAGACAGGGTTGCTTTGTGGCCTCCGATCGGGGTCAGGGGCTGTGGGCAGCCTGTGGCCCGGGCAGGAGCCTCTACTTGTGTGTCCCAAGTACACATCTGCCTGCAAACTTTGGTCACCTGGCAGGAAGCGACGATGCCCAGACCTATGGTTAGCTGTGCAGCGAGGTGTACTGTGCGGACAGGTTCCACACACACTTCAAGTAAGAGGGCGGCCTGAGTGGAAAGGTGAGAGTTTGGGCAGCTGTGCACACAAAGAAGGCGCCCTTTGGCCTGGGCCAAAATGCTTTAGACACCCCACCTGGCCTGCCGGGCTCTGAGGGCCCTGCCCTGGGCCCCCTGTTCTCCTGCCCTATGTTCAGTCACAGCACAGATGGCCACACCCACTCCCTCAGCGAGGGCAGTGTTCTAACCTCCCTCAGCCCCGCCCCCACTCCGCAGGTTACCATGGACTACAGATGCTGCATTCTGAGGCCAGGGCGTTCTGAGAATGCCAATGGGAGACATGATGACCTTAAATGATTTCCTTTTGTGTCAGTTTTGGTAAACTTTAAGAGCTAGGTAATGTTCCCTTTTACAGAAATGTTCAAATTTACTGCTATTTCATATTTTCTCTGCTATAACATTGTCCTGATTCTTTCTGTATATTCTTTACTTATGTTTTTGTTTTCCTTAATCAAAGTGTGTCTTTTAAATCTTTTCAAAGAATATTCTTTGGACTTACTAAATCACCTCAATTTTATACGTTTTTTGTTGTATTAAGTTCTGCTCATATCTTTATTTATCTTTTTTCTATGTTCTCAGGGTTTATTGGTTTGATCTTCTGATGTCAATTAAAACACTTGGTTATTCATTTTAATAAATATTTTTACTTATAAAGATTTGAGCTTTTGAAGATTCCAACTTACTTGTAACTTTCTAATGGTCAGGTTCTGTACATTGTTGCTGGCCTGAGTCTTAGTTCAACATAGAGCAATGTATATATTGACATATTTTCCCTTCGAATTTCTGGGATTCCCTACATCTCACCTTTCTTTGCAGACATGCCATTTGAAATACCCTTAACTTATTTCACAGCCAATAAGTCTTTGAAATAATGTGTATTTTTTAGATAAATCTTCTTATATAATTAGGCAGAAAATCTGACCTGCCATAATTTTCAAAACAGCATAATTTCACTCTTCCCAATGATTAATCTGTTGTATTACACATCCTTTGACTATTTAGCTTTATCAATGACATGTACTTTAAAACTATTTTAGAGAGCCTACTAGTCTTTGAAAACATCCTTGTTCCTTGTTTCAGTTCCAGTTTAATGTATATTTCCTGCCTTGCACCTGATTATTCCAACATCTGATGGATGGCCTTGGGAATCTAATTCTGGTATGGATTGTTTTTGCTGGTTGTCTCCCCTTGTAGCTGATTTCTTCATTATTGTGTAAATTTAGATCATGAGCTCATGTTTAGCTAAACAGCTGACCTTGTAAGAGGCTTAGGTGTGAACACTGGTAAGTTTCAGCAGAAAGTCGGGAAAGATTTATTTGTGTCCTTGCAATGAGCTGCCCGCGAGGACCCCGTTTTATAGAAGTGTGGGTCCAGTATTCCTTGTTGTGGCTAGGGACACATACAGGGCTGCTTGGCGTCTCCCGATCAGGGGCAGGGGAAGTGGGCGACCTGTGGGCCGAGCAGGAGCCTCCCCGCGTGTGTCCCAGGGACCCATCTGCCTGCGAACTTCGGTCACCTGGCAGGAAGCTATGATGCCCAGACCTATGGTTAGCTGTGCAGCGAGGTGTACTGTGCAGACAGGTTCCACACACACTTCAAGTAACAGGGCGGCCTGAGTGGAAAGGTGGGAGTTTGGGCAGCTGTGCAGACAAAGAAGGCGCCCTTTGGCCTTGGCGTAAATGCTTGTGACACCCCCTGGGCCTTATATGATTTCCTCTTGTGTCAGTTTTGGTAAAGTTTAGTAGCTAGGAAATGGTCCCCTTTACCGAAATGTTCAAATTTATTGGCATTTCTTATATTCCCTGCTATAACATTGTACTGATTCTTTCTGTATATTCTTTACTTATGTTTTTGTTTTCCTTAATCAAAGTGTGACTTTTAAATCTTTTCAAAAACTATTCTTTGTACTTACTGTATCACCTCAATTTTATACGTTTTCTGTTGTATTAAGTTCTGCTCATATCTTTATTTATCTTTTTTCAATGTTCTCAGGTTTTATTGGTTTGATCTTCTGATGTCAATTAAAACACTTGGTTATTCCTTTTAATAAATCTTTTTACTTATAAGATTTGAACTTTTGAAGATTCCAGCTTACTTGTAAGTTTCTAAGGTCAGGTCCTCTACTTTCTTGCTGGCCAAAGGCTTAGTTCAACATATAGCAAAGTATATATTGAACTATTTTCCCCTCGACTTTCTGTGGTTCCCTATATCTCACCTTTCTTTGCAGACAAGTCATTTGAAATACCCTTAACGTATATCACAGCCAATAAGTCTTGAAATAATGTGTATTTTTTAGAGAAATCTACTTATATAATTAGGCAGAAAATCTGACCTGCCATTGTTTTCAAAACAGCATAATTTCACTCTTCTCAATGATTAATGTGTTGTATTACACAACTTTTGAGTATTTAGCTTTATCAATGACATATACTTTAAAAAGGTTTTAGAGATCCTACCAGTCTTTGGGAACATCCTTGTTCCTTTATTCAGTTCCAGTTTTATGTATATTTCCTGCCTTGCACCTGATTATTCCAACATCTGATGGATGGCCTTGGGAATCTAATTCTGGTATTGATTGTTTCAGATGATTGTCTCCCCTTGTAGGTGATTTCTTCATTATTGTGTAAATTTAGATCATGAGCTCATGTTTAGCTATACAGCTGACACTGTAAGAGGCTTAGGTGTGAACGCTCATACGTTTCAGCAGAAAGTTGGCAAAGATTTATGTGTGTCCCTCCAATGAGTTGCCCGCGAGACCCCGTTTTAAGAAGTGTTGGTCCAATATACCCTCCAGAGGCTAGGGATTCAGACAGGCCTGCTTGGCGGCCCCCGATCTGGGGCAGGGGCAGTGGGCAGCCTGTGGCCCTGGCAGGAGCCTCGCAGCGTGTGTCCCAGGGACCCATCTGCCTGCGAACTTCGGTCACCTGGGAGGAAGCTACGATGCCCAGACTTATGGTTAGCTTTGCAGCGAGGTGTACTGTGCAGACAGGTTCCACACACACTTCAAGTAAGAGGGCGGCCTGAGTGGAAAGGTGACAGTTTGTGCAGCTGTGCACACAAAGAAGGCGCCCTTTGGCCTTGGCCTAAATGCTTGTGAAGCCACACTGCGCCTGCCTGGCTCTGAGGGCCCTGCCCTAGACCTCCTGCTCCCCTGCCCTTTGTTCAGTCACATCAGAGATTGCCACACCCACTTCCTCAGTGACGGCAGTTTTCCAACCTGCCTCAGCTCCTCCCCCTCTCCGCAGGTTACCATGGACTACAGATGCTGCCTTCTGAGGCCAGGGCGTTCTGAGAATGACAAAGGCAGACATGATGACCTTAAATGATTTCCTTTTGTGTCAGATTTGGTAAACTTTAGGAGCTAGGAAATGGTCCCCTTTACAGAAATGTTCAAATTTACTGCTATTTCATATTTTCTCTGCTGTAACATTGTCCTGATTCTTTCTGTATATTCTTTACTTATGTTTTTGTTTTCCTTAATCAAAGTGTGTCTTTTAAATCTTTTCAAAGAATATTCTTTGGACTTACTAAATCACCTCAATATTATACGTTTTCTGTTGTATTAAGTTCTGCTCATATCTTTATTTATCTTTTTTCCATGTTCTCAGGGTTTATTGTTTTGATCTTCTGATGTCAATTAAAACACTTGGTTATTCATTTTAATAAATTTTTCCTTATAAAGATTTGAACTTTTGAAGATTCCAGCTTACATGTAAGTTGCTAAGGGTCAGGTCCTCTACATTGTTGCTGGCCTAAGGCTTAGTTCACCCTATAGCAATGTATATATTGACATATTTTCCCCTTGACTTTCTGTGATTCCCTACATCTCACCTTTCTTTGCAGACAAGCCATTTGAAATACCCTTAACTTATTTCACTGCCAATAATCTTTTAAATAATGTGTATATTTAGCGAAATCTTCTTATATAATTAGGCAGAAAATCTCACGTGCCATAGTTTTCAAAACAGCATAATTTCACTCTTCTCAATGATTAATCTGTTGTATTACACAACCTTTGAGTATTTAGCTTTTTCAATGACATGTACTTTAAAAATGTTTTATAGATCCTTCCAGTCTTTGAAAACATTCTTGTTCCTTGTTTCAGTTCCAGTTTTATGTATATATTTGTGCCTTTCACCTGATTATTCCAACATATGATGGATGGCCTTGGGAATCTAATTCTGGTAGTGATTATTTTTGCTGATTGTCTCCCCTTTTAGCTGATTTTTTCATTATTGTGTAAATTTACATCATGAGCTCATGTTTAGCTAAACAGCTGACCTTGTAAGGGGCTTAGGTGTGAACGCTCATAAATTTCCGCAGAAATTCGGCAATGATTTATTTGTGTCCCTCTAATGAGTTGCCCAGGAGGACCCCATTTTCTACAAGTGTTGGTCAAATACTCCCTCTAGAGGCAGTGGACACAGACTGCGCTCCTAGGCGGTCCCCGATCTGGGGCAGGGGTAGTAGTGTGGCCTGTGGCCCGAGCAGGAGCCTCTCTGCGTGTGACCCAGGGACCCATTTGCCTGCGAATTTAGGTCTCCTGACAGGAAGCCACGAGGCCCTGACCTATGGTTAGCTGTGCAGCGAGGTGTACTACGTGGACACGTTCCACAGACACTTCAAGTAAGAGGGCGGCCTGAGTGGAAAGGTGAGAGTTTGGGCAGCTGTGCAGACTAAGAAGGCACCCTTTGGCCTGGGCCTTCATGCTTGTGACACAACACTGGGTCTGTCAGGCTCTGAGGTCCCTGCCCTGGGCCCCCTGCTCCACTGCCATTTGTCCAGTCACAGCAGAGATGGCCACACCCACTCCCTCAGTGAGGGCCGTGTTACAATCTCCCTCACCCCGCCCCTTCTCCGCAGGTTACCATGGACTACAGATGCTGCCTTCTGAGGCCAGGGCGTTCCGAGAATGCCAAGGTCAGAAATGATGACCTTAAATGATTTCCTCTTGTGTCCGTTTTGGTAAACTTTAGGAGCTAGGAAATGGTCCCCTTTACCGAAATGTTCAAATTTACTGGCATTTCATATATTCTCTGCTATAACATTGTCCTGACTCTTTCTGTATATTCTTTACATATCTTTTTGTTTTCCTTTATCAAAGTGTGTCTTTTAAATCTTTTCAAAGTATATTCTTTGGAGTTACTAAATCACCTCAATTTTATACGTTTTCTGTTGTATTAAGTTCTGTTCATCACTTTATTTATCTTTTTTCTATGTTCTCAGGGTTTATTGTTTTGATCTTCTGATATCAATTTAATCACTTGTTAATTCATTATAATAAATACTTTCTACTTATGAAGATTAGAACTTTTAAAGATTCCAGGTTACTTGTAATTTTCTAAGGATCAGGTCCACTATATTGTTGCTGGCCTAAGCCTTAGTTCACCATAGAGCAATGTATATATTGACATATTTTCCCCTCGACTTTCTGTGATTCCGTACATCTCACCTTTCTTTGCGGACAAGCCTTTTGAAATACCCTTACTTATTTCACAGCAAATAAGTCTTTGATATAATGTGTATTTTTTAGATAAATCTTCTTATATAATTAGGAAGAAAATCTGACCTGCCATAGTTTTCAAAACAGCATAATTTCACTCTTCTCAATGATGAATCTGTTGTATTACACAACCTTTGATTATTTAGCTTTATCAATGACGTGTACTTTAAAAAGGCTTTAGAGATCCTACCAGTCTTTGAAAACATCCTTGTTCCTTGTTTCAGTTCGAGTTTTATGTATATATTCTGCCTTGCACCTGGTTATTCCAACATCTGATGGATGGCCTTGGGAATCTAATTCTGGTATTGATTGTTTTTGCTGATTGTCTCCCCTTGTAGCTGATTTCTTCATTATTGTGTAAATTTAGATCATGAGCTCATATTTAGCTAAACAGCTGACCTTGTAACAGGCTTATTTGTGAACTCTCGTAAGTTTCAGCAGAAATTCGGCAAAGATTTATTTGTGTCCCTTAAATGAGTTGCCCACAAGGACCCCGTTTTCTAGAAGTGTTGGTCCAATACCTCCTCTAGAGGCAGGGGACTCAGACAGGGTTGCTTTGTGGCCTCCGATCGGGGTCAGGGGCTGTGGGCAGCCTGTGGCCCGGGCAGGAGCCTCTACTTGTGTGTCCCAAGTACACATCTGCCTGCAAACTTTGGTCACCTGGCAGGAAGCGACGATGCCCAGACCTATGGTTAGCTGTGCAGCGAGGTGTACTGTGCGGACAGGTTCCACACACACTTCAAGTAAGAGGGCGGCCTGAGTGGAAAGGTGAGAGTTTGGGCAGCTGTGCACACAAAGAAGGCGCCCTTTGGCCTGGGCCAAAATGCTTTAGACACCCCACTGGGCCTGCCAGGCTCTGAGGGCCCTGCCCTGGGCCCCCTGTTCTCCTGCCCTATGTTCAGTCACAGCACAGATGGCCACACCCACTCCCTCAGCGAGGGCAGTGTTCTAACCTCCCTCAGCCCCGCCCCCACTCCGCAGGTTACCATGGACTACAGATGCTGCATTCTGAGGCCAGGGCGTTCTGAGAATGCCAATGGGAGACATGATGACCTTAAATGATTTCCTTTTGTGTCAGTTTTGGTAAACTTTAAGAGCTAGGTAATGTTCCCTTTTACAGAAATGTTCAAATTTACTGCTATTTCATATTTTCTCTGCTATAACATTGTCCTGATTCTTTCTGTATATTCTTTACTTATGTTTTTGTTTTCCTTAATCAAAGTGTGTCTTTTAAATCTTTTCAAAGAATATTCTTTGGACTTACTAAATCACCTCAATTTTATACGTTTTTTGTCGTATTAAGTTCTGCTCATATCTTTATTTATCTTTTTTCTATGTTCTCAGGGTTTATTGGTTTGATCTTCTGATGTCAATTAAAACACTTGGTTATTCATTTTAATAAATATTTTTACTTATAAAGATTTGAGCTTTTGAAGATTCCAACTTACTTGTAACTTTCTAATGGTCAGGTTCTGTACATTGTTGCTGGCCTGAGTCTTAGTTCAACATAGAGCAATGTATATATTGACATATTTTCCCTTCGAATTTCTGGGATTCCCTACATCTCACCTTTCTTTGCAGACATGCCATTTGAAATACCCTTAACTTATTTCACAGCCAATAAGTCTTTGAAATAATGTGTATTTTTTAGATAAATCTTCTTATATAATTAGGCAGAAAATCTGACCTGCCATAATTTTCAAAACAGCATAATTTCACTCTTCCCAATGATTAATCTGTTGTATTACACATCCTTTGACTATTTAGCTTTATCAATGACATGTACTTTAAAACTATTTTAGAGAGCCTACTAGTCTTTGAAAACATCCTTGTTCCTTGTTTCAGTTCGAGTTTAATGTATATTTCCTGCCTTGCACCTGATTATTCCAACATCTGATGGATGGCCTTGGGAATCTAATTCTGGTATGGATTGTTTTTGCTGATTGTCTCCCCTTGTAGCTGATTTCTTCATTATTGTGTAAATTTAGATCATGAGCTCATGTTTAGCTAAACAGCTGACCTTGTAAGAGGCTTAGGTGTGAACACTGGTAAGTTTCAGCAGAAAGTCGGGAAAGATTTATTTGTGTCCTTGCAATGAGCTGCCCGCGAGGACCCCGTTTTATAGAAGTGTGGGTCCAGTATTCCTTGTTGTGGCTAGGGACACATACAGGGCTGCTTGGCGTCCCCCGATCAGGGGCAGGGGAAGTGGGCGACCTGTGGGCCGAGCAGGAGCCTCCCCGCGTGTGTCCCAGGGACCCATCTGCCTGCGAACTTCGGTCACCTGGCAGGAAGCTACGATGCCCAGACCTATGGTTAGCTGTGCAGCGAGGTGTACTGTGCAGACAGGTTCCACACACACTTCAAGTAACAGGGCGGCCTGAGTGGAAAGGTGGGAGTTTGGGCAGCTGTGCAGACAAAGAAGGCGCCCTTTGGCCTTGGCGTAAATGCTTGTGACACCCCCTGGGCCTTATATGATTTCCTCTTGTGTCAGTTTTGGTAAAGTTTAGTAGCTAGGAAATGGTCCCCTTTACCGAAATGTTCAAATTTATTGGCATTTCTTATATTCCCTGCTATAACATTGTACTGATTCTTTCTGTATATTCTTTACTTATGTTTTTGTTTTCCTTAATCAAAGTGTGACTTTTAAATCTTTTCAAAAACTATTCTTTGTACTTACTATATCACCTCAATTTTATACGTTTTCTGTTGTATTAAGTTCTGCTCATATCTTTATTTATCTTTTTTCAATGTTCTCAGGTTTTATTGGTTTGATCTTCTGATGTCAATTAAAACACTTGGTTATTCCTTTTAATAAATCTTTTTACTTATAAGATTTGAACTTTTGAAGATTCCAGCTTACTTGTAAGTTTCTAAGGTCAGGTCCTCTACTTTCTTGCTGGCCAAAGGCTTAGTTCAACATATAGCAAAGTATATATTGAACTATTTTCCCCTCGACTTTCTGTGGTTCCCTATATCTCACCTTTCTTTGCAGACAAGTCATTTGAAATACCCTTAACGTATATCACAGCCAATAAGTCTTGAAATAATGTGTATTTTTTAGAGAAATCTACTTATATAATTAGGCAGAAAATCTGACCTGCCATTGTTTTCAAAACAGCATAATTTCACTCTTCTCAATGATTAATGTGTTGTATTACACAACTTTTGAGTATTTAGCTTTATCAATGACATATACTTTAAAAAGGTTTTAGAGATCCTACCAGTCTTTGGGAACATCCTTGTTCCTTTATTCAGTTCCAGTTTTATGTATATTTCCTGCCTTGCACCTGATTATTCCAACATCTGATGGATGGCCTTGGGAATCTAATTCTGGTATTGATTGTTTCAGATGATTGTCTCCCCTTGTAGGTGATTTCTTCATTATTGTGTAAATTTAGATCATGAGCTCATGTTTAGCTATACAGCTGACACTGTAAGAGGCTTAGGTGTGAACGCTCATACGTTTCAGCAGAAAGTTGGCAAAGATTTATGTGTGTCCCTCCAATGAGTTGCCCGCGAGACCCCGTTTTAAGAAGTGTTGGTCCAATATACCCTCCAGAGGCTAGGGATTCAGACAGGCCTGCTTGGCGGCCCCCGATCTGGGGCAGGGGCAGTGGGCAGCCTGTGGCCCTGGCAGGAGCCTCGCAGCGTGTGTCCCAGGGACCCATCTGCCTGCGAACTTCGGTCACCTGGGAGGAAGCTACGATGCCCAGACTTATGGTTAGCTTTGCAGCGAGGTGTACTGTGCAGACAGGTTCCACACACACTTCAAGTAAGAGGGCGGCCTGAGTGGAAAGGTGACAGTTTGTGCAGCTGTGCACACAAAGAAGGCGCCCTTTGGCCTTGGCCTAAATGCTTGTGAAGCCACACTGCGCCTGCCTGGCTCTGAGGGCCCTGCCCTAGACCTCCTGCTCCCCTGCCCTTTGTTCAGTCACATCAGAGATTGCCACACCCACTTCCTCAGTGACGGCAGTTTTCCAACCTGCCTCAGCTCCTCCCCCTCTCCGCAGGTTACCATGGACTACAGATGCTGCCTTCTGAGGCCAGGGCGTTCTGAGAATGACAAAGGCAGACATGATGACCTTAAATGATTTCCTTTTGTGTCAGATTTGGTAAACTTTAGGAGCTAGGAAATGGTCCCCTTTACAGAAATGTTCAAATTTACTGCTATTTCATATTTTCTCTGCTGTAACATTGTCCTGATTCTTTCTGTATATTCTTTACTTATGTTTTTGTTTTCCTTAATCAAAGTGTGTCTTTTAAATCTTTTCAAAGAATATTCTTTGGACTTACTAAATCACCTCAATATTATACGTTTTCTGTTGTATTAAGTTCTGCTCATATCTTTATTTATCTTTTTTCCATGTTCTCAGGGTTTATTGTTTTGATCTTCTGATGTCAATTAAAACACTTGGTTATTCATTTTAATAAATTTTTCCTTATAAAGATTTGAACTTTTGAAGATTCCAGCTTACATGTAAGTTGCTAAGGGTCAGGTCCTCTACATTGTTGCTGGCCTAAGGCTTAGTTCACCCTATAGCAATGTATATATTGACATATTTTCCCCTTGACTTTCTGTGATTCCCTACATCTCACCTTTCTTTGCAGACAAGCCATTTGAAATACCCTTAACTTATTTCACTGCCAATAATCTTTTAAATAATGTGTATATTTAGCGAAATCTTCTTATATAATTAGGCAGAAAATCTCACGTGCCATAGTTTTCAAAACAGCATAATTTCACTCTTCTCAATGATTAATCTGTTGTATTACACAACCTTTGAGTATTTAGCTTTTTCAATGACATGTACTTTAAAAATGTTTTATAGATCCTTCCAGTCTTTGAAAACATTCTTGTTCCTTGTTTCAGTTCCAGTTTTATGTATATATTTGTGCCTTTCACCTGATTATTCCAACATATGATGGATGGCCTTGGGAATCTAATTCTGGTAGTGATTATTTTTGCTGATTGTCTCCCCTTTTAGCTGATTTTTTCATTATTGTGTAAATTTACATCATGAGCTCATGTTTAGCTAAACAGCTGACCTTGTAAGGGGCTTAGGTGTGAACGCTCATAAATTTCCGCAGAAATTCGGCAATGATTTATTTGTGTCCCTCTAATGAGTTGCCCAGGAGGACCCCATTTTCTACAAGTGTTGGTCAAATACTCCCTCTAGAGGCAGTGGACACAGACTGCGCTCCTAGGCGGTCCCCGATCTGGGGCAGGGGTAGTAGTGTGGCCTGTGGCCCGAGCAGGAGCCTCTCTGCGTGTGACCCAGGGACCCATTTGCCTGCGAATTTAGGTCTCCTGACAGGAAGCCACGAGGCCCTGACCTATGGTTAGCTGTGCAGCGAGGTGTACTACGTGGACACGTTCCACAGACACTTCAAGTAAGAGGGCGGCCTGAGTGGAAAGGTGAGAGTTTGGGCAGCTGTGCAGACTAAGAAGGCACCCTTTGGCCTGGGCCTTCATGCTTGTGACACAACACTGGGTCTGTCAGGCTCTGAGGTCCCTGCCCTGGGCCCCCTGCTCCACTGCCATTTGTCCAGTCACAGCAGAGATGGCCACACCCACTCCCTCAGTGAGGGCCGTGTTACAATCTCCCTCACCCCGCCCCTTCTCCGCAGGTTACCATGGACTACAGATGCTGCCTTCTGAGGCCAGGGCGTTCCGAGAATGCCAAGGTCAGAAATGATGACCTTAAATGATTTCCTCTTGTGTCCGTTTTGGTAAACTTTAGGAGCTAGGAAATGGTCCCCTTTACAGAAATGTTCAAATTTACTGGCATTTCATATATTCTCTGCTATAACATTGTCCTGACTCTTTCTGTATATTCTTTACATATCTTTTTGTTTTCCTTTATCAAAGTGTGTCTTTTAAATCTTTTCAAAGTATATTCTTTGGAGTTACTAAATCACCTCAATTTTATACGTTTTCTGTTGTATTAAGTTCTGTTCATCACTTTATTTATCTTTTTTCTATGTTCTCAGGGTTTATTGTTTTGATCTTCTGATATCAATTTAATCACTTGTTAATTCATTATAATAAATACTTTCTACTTATGAAGATTAGAACTTTTAAAGATTCCAGGTTACTTGTAATTTTCTAAGGATCAGGTCCACTATATTGTTGCTGGCCTAAGCCTTAGTTCACCATAGAGCAATGTATATATTGACATATTTTCCCCTCGACTTTCTGTGATTCCGTACATCTCACCTTTCTTTGCGGACAAGCCTTTTGAAATACCCTTACTTATTTCACAGCAAATAAGTCTTTGATATAATGTGTATTTTTTAGATAAATCTTCTTATATAATTAGGAAGAAAATCTGACCTGCCATAGTTTTCAAAACAGCATAATTTCACTCTTCTCAATGATGAATCTGTTGTATTACACAACCTTTGATTATTTAGCTTTATCAATGACGTGTACTTTAAAAAGGCTTTAGAGATCCTACCAGTCTTTGAAAACATCCTTGTTCCTTGTTTCAGTTCGAGTTTTATGTATATATTCTGCCTTGCACCTGGTTATTCCAACATCTGATGGATGGCCTTGGGAATCTAATTCTGGTATTGATTGTTTTTGCTGATTGTCTCCCCTTGTAGCTGATTTCTTCATTATTGTGTAAATTTAGATCATGAGCTCATATTTAGCTAAACAGCTGACCTTGTAACAGGCTTATTTGTGAACTCTCGTAAGTTTCAGCAGAAATTCGGCAAAGATTTATTTGTGTCCCTTAAATGAGTTGCCCACAAGGACCCCGTTTTCTAGAAGTGTTGGTCCAATACCTCCTCTAGAGGCAGGGGACTCAGACAGGGTTGCTTTGTGGCCTCCGATCGGGGTCAGGGGCTGTGGGCAGCCTGTGGCCCGGGCAGGAGCCTCTACTTGTGTGTCCCAAGTACACATCTGCCTGCAAACTTTGGTCACCTGGCAGGAAGCGACGATGCCCAGACCTATGGTTAGCTGTGCAGCGAGGTGTACTGGGCGGACAGGTTCCACACACACTTCAAGTAAGAGGGCGGCCTGAGTGGAAAGGTGAGAGTTTGGGCAGCTGTGCACACAAAGAAGGCGCCCTTTGGCCTGGGCCAAAATGCTTTAGACACCCCACTGGGCCTGCCGGGCTCTGAGGGCCCTGCCCTGGGCCCCCTGTTCTCCTGCCCTATGTTCAGTCACAGCACAGATGGCCACACCCACTCCCTCAGCGAGGGCAGTGTTCTAACCTCCCTCAGCCCCGCCCCCACTCCGCAGGTTACCATGGACTACAGATGCTGCATTCTGAGGCCAGGGCGTTCTGAGAATGCCAATGGGAGACATGATGACCTTAAATGATTTCCTTTTGTGTCAGTTTTGGTAAACTTTAAGAGCTAGGTAATGTTCCCTTTTACAGAAATGTTCAAATTTACTGCTATTTCATATTTTCTCTGCTATAACATTGTCCTGATTCTTTCTGTATATTCTTTACTTATGTTTTTGTTTTCCTTAATCAAAGTGTGTCTTTTAAATCTTTTCAAAGAATATTCTTTGGACTTACTAAATCACCTCAATTTTATACGTTTTTTGTCGTATTAAGTTCTGCTCATATCTTTATTTATCTTTTTTCTATGTTCTCAGGGTTTATTGGTTTGATCTTCTGATGTCAATTAAAACACTTGGTTATTCATTTTAATAAATATTTTTACTTATAAAGATTTGAGCTTTTGAAGATTCCAACTTACTTGTAACTTTCTAATGGTCAGGTTCTGTACATTGTTGCTGGCCTGAGTCTTAGTTCAACATAGAGCAATGTATATATTGACATATTTTCCCTTCGAATTTCTGGGATTCCCTACATCTCACCTTTCTTTGCAGACATGCCATTTGAAATACCCTTAACTTATTTCACAGCCAATAAGTCTTTGAAATAATGTGTATTTTTTAGATAAATCTTCTTATATAATTAGGCAGAAAATCTGACCTGCCATAATTTTCAAAACAGCATAATTTCACTCTTCCCAATGATTAATCTGTTGTATTACACATCCTTTGACTATTTAGCTTTATCAATGACATGTACTTTAAAACTATTTTAGAGAGCCTACTAGTCTTTGAAAACATCCTTGTTCCTTGTTTCAGTTCGAGTTTAATGTATATTTCCTGCCTTGCACCTGATTATTCCAACATCTGATGGATGGCCTTGGGAATCTAATTCTGGTATGGATTGTTTTTGCTGATTGTCTCCCCTTGTAGCTGATTTCTTCATTATTGTGTAAATTTAGATCATGAGCTCATGTTTAGCTAAACAGCTGACCTTGTAAGAGGCTTAGGTGTGAACACTGGTAAGTTTCAGCAGAAAGTCGGGAAAGATTTATTTGTGTCCTTGCAATGAGCTGCCCGCGAGGACCCCGTTTTATAGAAGTGTGGGTCCAGTATTCCTTGTTGTGGCTAGGGACACATACAGGGCTGCTTGGCGTCCCCCGATCAGGGGCAGGGGAAGTGGGCGACCTGTGGGCCGAGCAGGAGCCTCCCCGCGTGTGTCCCAGGGACCCATCTGCCTGCGAACTTCGGTCACCTGGCAGGAAGCTACGATGCCCAGACCTATGGTTAGCTGTGCAGCGAGGTGTACTGTGCAGACAGGTTCCACACACACTTCAAGTAACAGGGCGGCCTGAGTGGAAAGGTGGGAGTTTGGGCAGCTGTGCAGACAAAGAAGGCGCCCTTTGGCCTTGGCGTAAATGCTTGTGACACCCCCTGGGCCTTATATGATTTCCTCTTGTGTCAGTTTTGGTAAAGTTTAGTAGCTAGGAAATGGTCCCCTTTACCGAAATGTTCAAATTTATTGGCATTTCTTATATTCCCTGCTATAACATTGTACTGATTCTTTCTGTATATTCTTTACTTATGTTTTTGTTTTCCTTAATCAAAGTGTGACTTTTAAATCTTTTCAAAAACTATTCTTTGTACTTACTATATCACCTCAATTTTATACGTTTTCTGTTGTATTAAGTTCTGCTCATATCTTTATTTATCTTTTTTCAATGTTCTCAGGTTTTATTGGTTTGATCTTCTGATGTCAATTAAAACACTTGGTTATTCCTTTTAATAAATCTTTTTACTTATAAGATTTGAACTTTTGAAGATTCCAGCTTACTTGTAAGTTTCTAAGGTCAGGTCCTCTACTTTCTTGCTGGCCAAAGGCTTAGTTCAACATATAGCAAAGTATATATTGAACTATTTTCCCCTCGACTTTCTGTGGTTCCCTATATCTCACCTTTCTTTGCAGACAAGTCATTTGAAATACCCTTAACGTATATCACAGCCAATAAGTCTTGAAATAATGTGTATTTTTTAGAGAAATCTACTTATATAATTAGGCAGAAAATCTGACCTGCCATTGTTTTCAAAACAGCATAATTTCACTCTTCTCAATGATTAATGTGTTGTATTACACAACTTTTGAGTATTTAGCTTTATCAATGACATATACTTTAAAAAGGTTTTAGAGATCCTACCAGTCTTTGGGAACATCCTTGTTCCTTTATTCAGTTCCAGTTTTATGTATATTTCCTGCCTTGCACCTGATTATTCCAACATCTGATGGATGGCCTTGGGAATCTAATTCTGGTATTGATTGTTTCAGATGATTGTCTCCCCTTGTAGGTGATTTCTTCATTATTGTGTAAATTTAGATCATGAGCTCATGTTTAGCTATACAGCTGACACTGTAAGAGGCTTAGGTGTGAACGCTCATACGTTTCAGCAGAAAGTTGGCAAAGATTTATGTGTGTCCCTCCAATGAGTTGCCCGCGAGACCCCGTTTTAAGAAGTGTTGGTCCAATATACCCTCCAGAGGCTAGGGATTCAGACAGGCCTGCTTGGCGGCCCCCGATCTGGGGCAGGGGCAGTGGGCAGCCTGTGGCCCTGGCAGGAGCCTCGCAGCGTGTGTCCCAGGGACCCATCTGCCTGCGAACTTCGGTCACCTGGGAGGAAGCTACGATGCCCAGACTTATGGTTAGCTTTGCAGCGAGGTGTACTGTGCAGACAGGTTCCACACACACTTCAAGTAAGAGGGCGGCCTGAGTGGAAAGGTGACAGTTTGTGCAGCTGTGCACACAAAGAAGGCGCCCTTTGGCCTTGGCCTAAATGCTTGTGAAGCCACACTGCGCCTGCCTGGCTCTGAGGGCCCTGCCCTAGACCTCCTGCTCCCCTGCCCTTTGTTCAGTCACATCAGAGATTGCCACACCCACTTCCTCAGTGACGGCAGTTTTCCAACCTGCCTCAGCTCCTCCCCCTCTCCGCAGGTTACCATGGACTACAGATGCTGCCTTCTGAGGCCAGGGCGTTCTGAGAATGACAAAGGCAGACATGATGACCTTAAATGATTTCCTTTTGTGTCAGATTTGGTAAACTTTAGGAGCTAGGAAATGGTCCCCTTTACAGAAATGTTCAAATTTACTGCTATTTCATATTTTCTCTGCTATAACATTGTCCTGATTCTTTCTGTATATTCTTTACTTATGTTTTTGTTTTCCTTAATCAAAGTGTGTCTTTTAAATCTTTTCAAAGAATATTCTTTGGACTTACTAAATCACCTCAATATTATACGTTTTCTGTTGTATTAAGTTCTGCTCATATCTTTATTTATCTTTTTTCCATGTTCTCAGGGTTTATTGTTTTGATCTTCTGATGTCAATTAAAACACTTGGTTATTCATTTTAATAAATTTTTCCTTATAAAGATTTGAACTTTTGAAGATTCCAGCTTACATGTAAGTTGCTAAGGGTCAGGTCCTCTACATTGTTGCTGGCCTAAGGCTTAGTTCACCCTATAGCAATGTATATATTGACATATTTTCCCCTTGACTTTCTGTGATTCCCTACATCTCACCTTTCTTTGCAGACAAGCCATTTGAAATACCCTTAACTTATTTCACTGCCAATAATCTTTTAAATAATGTGTATATTTAGGGAAATCTTCTTATATAATTAGGCAGAAAATCTCACGTGCCATAGTTTTCAAAACAGCATAATTTCACTCTTCTCAATGATTAATCTGTTGTATTACACAACCTTTGAGTATTTAGCTTTTTCAATGACATGTACTTTAAAAATGTTTTATAGATCCTTCCAGTCTTTGAAAACATTCTTGTTCCTTGTTTCAGTTCCAGTTTTATGTATATATTTGTGCCTTTCACCTGATTATTCCAACATATGATGGATGGCCTTGGGAATCTAATTCTGGTAGTGATTGTTTTTGCTGATTGTCTCCCCTTTTAGCTGATTTTTTCATTATTGTGTAAATTTACATCATGAGCTCATGATTAGCTAAACAGCTGACCTTGTAAGGGGCTTAGGTGTGAACGCTCATAAATTTCCGCAGAAAGTCGGCAATGATTTATTTGTGTCCCTCTAATGAGTTGCCAAGGAGGACCCCATTTTCTACAAGTGTTGGTCAAATACTCCCTCTAGAGGCAGTGGACACAGACTGCGCTCCTAGGCGGTCCCCGATCTGGGGCAGGGGTAGTAGTGTGGCCTGTGGCCCGAGCAGGAGCCTCTCTGCGTGTGACCCAGGGACCCATTTGCCTGCGAATTTAGGTCTCCTGACAGGAAGCCACGAGGCCCTGACCTATGGTTAGCTGTGCAGCGAGGTGTACTACGTGGACACGTTCCACAGACACTTCAAGTAAGAGGGCGGCCTGAGTGGAAAGGTGAGAGTTTGGGCAGCTGTGCAGACTAAGAAGGCACCCTTTGGCCTGGGCCTTCATGCTTGTGACACAACACTGGGTCTGTCAGGCTCTGAGGTCCCTGCCCTGGGCCCCCTGCTCCACTGCCATTTGTCCAGTCACAGCAGAGATGGCCACACCCACTCCCTCAGTGAGGGCCGTGTTACAATCTCCCTCACCCCGCCCCTTCTCCGCAGGTTACCATGGACTACAGATGCTGCCTTCTGAGGCCAGGGCGTTCCGAGAATGCCAAGGTCAGAAATGATGACCTTAAATGATTTCCTCTTGTGTCCGTTTTGGTAAACTTTAGGAGCTAGGAAATGGTCCCCTTTACAGAAATGTTCAAATTTACTGGCATTTCATATATTCTCTGCTATAACATTGTCCTGACTCTTTCTGTATATTCTTTACATATCTTTTTGTTTTCCTTTATCAAAGTGTGTCTTTTAAATCTTTTCAAAGTATATTCTTTGGAGTTACTAAATCACCTCAATTTTATACGTTTTCTGTTGTATTAAGTTCTGTTCATCACTTTATTTATCTTTTTTCTATGTTCTCAGGGTTTATTGTTTTGATCTTCTGATATCAATTTAATCACTTGTTAATTCATTATAATAAATACTTTCTACTTATGAAGATTAGAACTTTTAAAGATTCCAGGTTACTTGTAATTTTCTAAGGATCAGGTCCACTATATTGTTGCTGGCCTAAGCCTTAGTTCACCATAGAGCAATGTATATATTGACATATTTTCCCCTCGACTTTCTGTGATTCCGTACATCTCACCTTTCTTTGTGGACAAGCCTTTTGAAATACCCTTACTTATTTCACAGCAAATAAGTCTTTGATATAATGTGTATTTTTTAGATAAATCTTCTTATATAATTAGGAAGAAAATCTGACCTGCCATAGTTTTCAAAACAGCATAATTTCACTCTTCTCAATGATGAATCTGTTGTATTACACAACCTTTGATTATTTAGCTTTATCAATGACGTGTACTTTAAAAAGGCTTTAGAGATCCTACCAGTCTTTGAAAACATCCTTGTTCCTTGTTTCAGTTCGAGTTTTATGTATATATTCTGCCTTGCACCTGGTTATTCCAACATCTGATGGATGGCCTTGGGAATCTAATTCTGGTATTGATTGTTTTTGCTGATTGTCTCCCCTTGTAGCTGATTTCTTCATTATTGTGTAAATTTAGATCATGAGCTCATATTTAGCTAAACAGCTGACCTTGTAACAGGCTTATTTGTGAACTCTCGTAAGTTTCAGCAGAAATTCGGCAAAGATTTATTTGTGTCCCTTAAATGAGTTGCCCACAAGGACCCCGTTTTCTAGAAGTGTTGGTCCAATACCTCCTCTAGAGGCAGGGGACTCAGACAGGGTTGCTTTGTGGCCTCCGATCGGGGTCAGGGGCTGTGGGCAGCCTGTGGCCCGGGCAGGAGCCTCTACTTGTGTGTCCCAAGTACACATCTGCCTGCAAACTTTGGTCACCTGGCAGGAAGCGACGATGCCCAGACCTATGGTTAGCTGTGCAGCGAGGTGTACTGTGCGGACAGGTTCCACACACACTTCAAGTAAGAGGGCGGCCTGAGTGGAAAGGTGAGAGTTTGGGCAGCTGTGCACACAAAGAAGGCGCCCTTTGGCCTGGGCCAAAATGCTTTAGACACCCCACTGGGCCTGCCGGGCTCTGAGGGCCCTGCCCTGGGCCCCCTGTTCTCCTGCCCTATGTTCAGTCACAGCACAGATGGCCACACCCACTCCCTCAGCGAGGGCAGTGTTCTAACCTCCCTCAGCCCCGCCCCCACTCCGCAGGTTACCATGGACTACAGATGCTGCATTCTGAGGCCAGGGCGTTCTGAGAATGCCAATGGGAGACATGATGACCTTAAATGATTTCCTTTTGTGTCAGTTTTGGTAAACTTTAAGAGCTAGGTAATGTTCCCTTTTACAGAAATGTTCAAATTTACTGCTATTTCATATTTTCTCTGCTATAACATTGTCCTGATTCTTTCTGTATATTCTTTACTTATGTTTTTGTTTTCCTTAATCAAAGTGTGTCTTTTAAATCTTTTCAAAGAATATTCTTTGGACTTACTAAATCACCTCAATTTTATACGTTTTTTGTCGTATTAAGTTCTGCTCATATCTTTATTTATCTTTTTTCTATGTTCTCAGGGTTTATTGGTTTGATCTTCTGATGTCAATTAAAACACTTGGTTATTCATTTTAATAAATATTTTTACTTATAAAGATTTGAGCTTTTGAAGATTCCAACTTACTTGTAACTTTCTAATGGTCAGGTTCTGTACATTGTTGCTGGCCTGAGTCTTAGTTCAACATAGAGCAATGTATATATTGACATATTTTCCCTTCGAATTTCTGGGATTCCCTACATCTCACCTTTCTTTGCAGACATGCCATTTGAAATACCCTTAACTTATTTCACAGCCAATAAGTCTTTGAAATAATGTGTATTTTTTAGATAAATCTTCTTATATAATTAGGCAGAAAATCTGACCTGCCATAATTTTCAAAACAGCATAATTTCACTCTTCCCAATGATTAATCTGTTGTATTACACATCCTTTGACTATTTAGCTTTATCAATGACATGTACTTTAAAAATATTTTAGAGAGCCTACTAGTCTTTGAAAACATCCTTGTTCCTTGTTTCAGTTCGAGTTTAATGTATATTTCCTGCCTTGCACCTGATTATTCCAACATCTGATGGATGGCCTTGGGAATCTAATTCTGGTATGGATTGTTTTTGCTGATTGTCTCCCCTTGTAGCTGATTTCTTCATTATTGTGTAAATTTAGATCATGAGCTCATGTTTAGCTAAACAGCTGACCTTGTAAGAGGCTTAGGTGTGAACACTGGTAAGTTTCAGCAGAAAGTCGGGAAAGATTTATTTGTGTCCTTGCAATGAGCTGCCCGCGAGGACCCCGTTTAATAGAAGTGTGGGTCCAGTATTCCTTGTTGTGGCTAGGGACACATACAGGGCTGCTTGGCGTCCCCCGATCAGGGGCAGGGGAAGTGGGCGACCTGTGGGCCGAGCAGGAGCCTCCCCGCGTGTGTCCCAGGGACCCATCTGCCTGCGAACTTCGGTCACCTGGCAGGAAGCTACGATGCCCAGACCTATGGTTAGCTGTGCAGCGAGGTGTACTGTGCAGACAGGTTCCACACACACTTCAAGTAACAGGGCGGCCTGAGTGGAAAGGTGGGAGTTTGGGCAGCTGTGCAGACAAAGAAGGCGCCCTTTGGCCTTGGCGTAAATGCTTGTGACACCCCCTGGGCCTTATATGATTTCCTCTTGTGTCAGTTTTGGTAAAGTTTAGTAGCTAGGAAATGGTCCCCTTTACCGAAATGTTCAAATTTATTGGCATTTCTTATATTCCCTGCTATAACATTGTACTGATTCTTTCTGTATATTCTTTACTTATGTTTTTGTTTTCCTTAATCAAAGTGTGACTTTTAAATCTTTTCAAAAACTATTCTTTGTACTTACTATATCACCTCAATTTTACACGTTTTCTGTTGTATTAAGTTCTGCTCATATCTTTATTTATCTTTTTTCAATGTTCTCAGGTTTTATTGGTTTGATCTTCTGATGTCAATTAAAACACTTGGTTATTCCTTTTAATAAATCTTTTTACTTATAAGATTTGAACTTTTGAAGATTCCAGCTTACTTGTAAGTTTCTAAGGTCAGGTCCTCTACTTTCTTGCTGGCCAAAGGCTTAGTTCAACATATAGCAAAGTATATATTGAACTATTTTCCCCTCGACTTTCTGTGATTCCCTACATCTCACCTTTCTTTGCAGACAAGCCATTTGAAATACCCTTAACTTATTTCACTGCAAATAAGTCTTTGAAATAATGTGTATATTTAGCGAAATCTTCTTATATAATTAGGCAGAAAATCTCACGTGCCATAGTTTTCAAAACAGCATAATTTCACTCTTCTCAATGATTAATCTGTTGTATTACACAACCTTTGAGTATTTACATTTTTCAATGACATGTACTTTAAAAATGTTTTATAGATCCTTCGAGTCTTTGAAAACATTCTTGTTCCTTGTTTCAGTTCCAGTTTTATGTATATATTTGTGCCTTTCACCTGATTATTCCTACATATGATGGATGGCCTTGGGAATCTAATTCTGGTAGTGATTGTTTTTGCTGATTGTCTCCCCTTTTAGCTGATTTTTTCATTATTGTGTAAATTTACATCATGAGCTCATGTTTGGCTAAACAGCTGACCTTGTAAGAGGCTTAGGTGTGAACGCTCATAAATTTCCGCAGAAAGTAGGCAATGATTTATTTGTGTCCCTCCAATGAGTTGCCCACGAGGACCCCATTTTCTACAAGTGTTGGTCAAATACTCCCTCTAGAGGCAGTGGACACAGACTGCGCTCCTAGTCGGTCCCCGATCTGGGGCAGGGGTTGTAGTGAGGCCTGTGGCCCGAGCAGGAGCCTCTCTGCGTGTGACCCATGGACCCATTTACCTGCGAATTTAGGTCTCCTGGCAGGAAGCCACGAGGCCCTGACCTATGGTTTGCTGTGCAGCGAGGTGTACTACGTGGACACGTTCCACAGACACTTCAAGTAAGAGGGCGGCCTGAGTGGAAAGGTGAGAGTTTGGGCAGCTGTGCAGACTAAGAAGGCACCCTTTGGCCTGGGCCTTCATGCTTGTGACACACCACTGGGTCTGTCAGGCTCTGAGGTCCGTGCCTTGGGCCCCCTGCTCCACTGCCATTTGTTCAGTCACAACAGAGATGGCCACACCCACTCCCTCAGTGAGGGCCGTGTTACAATCTCCCTCACCCCGCCCCTTCTCCACAGGTTACCATGGACTACAAATGCTGCCTTCTGAGGCCAGGGCGTTCCGAGAATGCCAAGGTCAGAAATGATGACCTTAAATGATTTCCTCTTGTGTCCGTTTTGGTAAACTTTAGGAGCTAGGAAATGGTCCCCTTTACAGAAATGTTCAAATTTACTGGCATTTCATATATTCTCTGCTATAACATTGTCCTGACTCTTTCTGTATATTCTTTACATATCTTTTTGTTTTCCTTTATCAAAGTGTGTCTTTTAAATCTTTTCAAAGTATATTCTTGGTGTTACTAAGTCACCTCAATTTTATACGTATTTTGTTGTATTAATTTCTGCTCATAACTTTATTTATCTTTTTTCTATGTTCTCAGGGTTTATTGTTTTGATCTTCTGATATCAATTTAATCACTTGTTAATTCATTATAATAAATACTTTCTACTTATATAGATTAGAACTTTTAAAGATTCCAGGTTACTTGTAATTTTCTAAGGATCAGGTCCACTATATTGTTGCTGGCCTAAGCCTTAGTTCACCATAGAGCAATGTATATATTGACATATTTTCCCCTCGACTTTCTGTGATTCCGTACATCTCACCTTTCTTTGCGGACAAGCCTTTTGAAATACCCTTACTTATTTCACAGCAAATAAGTCTTTGATATAATGTGTATTTTTTAGATAAATCTTCTTATATAATTAGGAAGAAAATCTGACCTGCCATAGTTTTCAAAACAGCATAATTTCACTCTTCTCAATGATGAATCTGTTGTATTACACAACCTTTGATTATTTAGCTTTATCAATGACGTGTACTTTAAAAAGGCTTTAGAGATCCTACCAGTCTTTGAAAACATCCTTGTTCCTTGTTTCAGTTCGAGTTTTATGTATATATTCTGCCTTGCACCTGGTTATTCCAACATCTGATGGATGGCCTTGGGAATCTAATTCTGGTATTGATTGTTTTTGCTGATTGTCTCCCCTTGTAGCTGATTTCTTCATTATTGTGTAAATTTAGATCATGAGCTCATATTTAGCTAAACAGCTGACCTTGTAACAGGCTTATTTGTGAACTCTCGTAAGTTTCAGCAGAAATTCGGCAAAGATTTATTTGTGTCCCTTAAATGAGTTGCCCACAAGGACCCCGTTTTCTAGAAGTGTTGGTCCAATACCTCCTCTAGAGGCAGGGGACACACACAGGGTTGCTTTGTGGCCTCCGATCTGGGTCAGGGGCTGTGGGCAGCCTGTGGCCCGGGCAGGAGCCTCTACTTGTGTGTCCCAAGTACACATCTGCCTGCAAACTTTGGTCACCTGGCAGGAAGCGACGATGCCCAGACCTATGGTTAGCTGTGCAGCGAGGTGTACTGTGCGGACAGGTTCCACACACACTTCAAGTAAGAGGGCGGCCTGAGTGGAAAGGTGAGAGTTTGGGCAGCTGTGCACACAAAGAAGGCGCCCTTTGGCCTGGGCCAAAATGCTTAGACACCCCACTGGGCCTGCCGGGCTCTGAGGGCCCTGCCCTGGGCCCCCTGTTCTCCTGCCCTATGTTCAGTCACAGCACAGATGGCCACACCCACTCCCTCAGCGAGGGCAGTGTTCTAAACTCCCTCAGCCCCGCCCCCACTCCGCAGGTTACCATGGACTACAGATGCTGCATTCTGAGGCCAGGGCGTTCTGAGAATGCCAATGGGAGACATGATGACCTTAAATGATTTCCTTTTGTGTCAGTTTTGGTAAACTTTAAGAGCTAGGTAATGTTCCCTTTTACAGAAATGTTCAAATTTACTGCTATTTCATATTTTCTCTGCTATAACATTGTCCTGATTCTTTCTGTATATTCTTTACTTATGTTTTTGTTTTCCTTAATCAAAGTGTGTCTCTTAAATCTTTTCAAAGAATATTCTTTGGACTTACTAAATCACCTCAATTTTATACGATTTTTGTCGTATTAAGTTCTGCTCATATCTTTATTTATCTTTTTTCTATGTTCTCTGGGTTTATTGGTTTGATCTTCTGATGTCAATTAAAACACTTGGTTATTCATTTTAATAAATATTTTTACTTATAAAGATTTGAGCTTTTGAAGATTCCAACTTACTTGTAACTTTCTAATGGTCAGGTTCTGTACATTGTTGCTGGCCTGAGTCTTAGTTCAACATAGAGCAATGTATATATTGACATATTTTCCCTTCGAATTTCTGGGATTCCCTACATCTCACCTTTCTTTGCAGACATGCCATTTGAAATACCCTTAACTTATTTCACAGCCAATAAGTCTTTGAAATAATGTGTATTTTTAGATAAATCTTCTTATATAATTAGGCAGAAAATCTGACCTGCCATAATTTTCAAAACAGCATAATTTCACTCTTCCCAATGATTATTCTGTTGTATTACACATCCTTTGACTATTTAGCTTTATCAATGACATGTACTTTAAAAATATTTTAGAGAGCCTACTAGTCTTTGAAAACATCCTTGTTCCTTGTTTCAGTTCCTGTTTAATGTATATTTCCTGCCTTGCACCTGATTATTCCAACATCTGATGGATGGCCTTGGGAATCTTATTCTGGTATTGATTGTTTTTGCTGATTGTCTCCCCTTGAAGCTGATTTCTTCATTATTGTGTAAATTTAGATCATGAGCTCATGTTTAGCTAAACAGCTGACCTTGTAAGAGGCTTAGGTGTGAACACTGGTAAGTTTCAGCAGAAAGTCGGGAAAGATTTATTTGTGTCCTTGCAATGAGCTGCCCGCGAGGACCCCGTTTTATAGAAGTGTTGGTCCAGTATTCCCTGTTGTGGCTAGGGACTCATACAAGGCTGCTTGTCGTCCCCCGATCAGGGGCAGGGGAAGTGGGCAACCTGTGGGCCGAGCAGGAGCCTCCCCGCGTGTTTCCCAGGGACCCATCTGCCTGCGAACTTCGGTCACCTGGCAGGAAGCTACGATGCCCAGACCTATGGTTAGCTGTGCAGCGAGGTGTACTGTGCAGACAGGTTCCACACACACTTCAAGTAACAGGGCGGCCTGAGTGGAAAGGTGGGAGTTTGGGCAGCTGTGCAGACAAAGAAGGCGCCCTTTGGCCTTGGCGTAAATGCTTGTGACACCCCCTGGGCCTTATATGATTTCCTCTTGTGTCAGTTTTGGTAAAGTTTAGTAGCTAGGAAATGGTCCCCTTTACCGAAATGTTCAAATTTATTGGCATTTCTTATATTCTCTGCTATAACATTGTACTGATTCTTTCTGTATATTCTTTACTTATGTTTTTGTTTTCCTTAATCAAAGTGTGACTTTTAAATCTTTTCAAAAACTATTCTTTGTACTTACTATATCACCTCAATTTTATACGTTTTCTGTTGTATTAAGTTCTGCTCATATCTTTATTTATCTTTTTTCAATGTTCTCAGGTTTTATTGGTTTGATCTTCTGATGTCAATTAAAACACTTGGTTATTCCTTTTAATAAATCTTTTTACTTATAAGATTTGAACTTTTGAAGATTCCAGCTTACTTGTAAGTTTCTAAGGCCAGGTCCTCTACTTTCTTGCTGGCCAAAGGCTTAGTTCAACATATAGCAAAGTATATATTGAACTATTTTCCCCTCGACTTTCTGTGGTTCCCTATATCTCACCTTTCATTGCAGACAAGTCATTTGAAATACCCTTAACGTATATCACAGCCAATAAGTCTTGAAATAATGTGTATTTTTTAGAGAAATCTACTTATATAATTAGGCAGAAAATCTGACCTGCCATTGTTTTCAAAACAGCATAATTTCACTCTTCTCAATGATTAATGTGTTGTATTACACAACTTTTGAGTATTTAGCTTTATCAATGACATATACTTTAAAAAGGTTTTAGAGATCCTACCAGTCTTTGGGAACATCCTTGTTCCTTTATTCAGTTCCAGTTTTTTGTATATTTCCTGCCTTGCACCTGATTATTCCAACATCTGATGGATGGCCTTGGGAATCTAATTCTGGTATTGATTGTTTCAGATGATTGTCTCCCCTTGTAGCTGATTTCTTCATTATTGTGTAAATTTAGATCATGAGCTCATGTTTAGCTATACAGCTGACACTGTAAGAGGCTTAGGTGTGAACGCTCATAAGTTTCAGCAGAAAGTTGGCAAAGATTTATGTGTGTCCCTCCAATGAGTTGCCCGCGAGACCCCGTTTTAAGAAGTGTTGGTCCAATATACACTCCAGAGTAGAGGGATTCAGACAGGCCTACTTGGCGGCCCCCGATCTGGGGCAGGGGCAGTGGGCAGCCTGTGGCCCTGGCAGGAGCCTCGCAGCGTGTGTCCCAGGGACCCATCTGCCTGCGAACGTCGGTCACCTGGGAGGAAGCTACGATGCCCAGACCTATGGTTAGCTTTGCAGGCAGGTGTACTGTGCAGACATGTTCCACACACACTTCAAGTAAGAGGGCGGCCTGAGTGGAAAGGTTACAGTTTGGGCAGCTGTGCACACAAAGAAGGCGCCCTTTGGCCTTGGCCTAAATGCTTGTGAAGCCACACTGGGCCTGCCGGGCTCTGAGGGCCCTGCCCTAGACCTCCTGCTCCCCTGCCCTTTGTTCAGACACATCAGAGATTGCCACACCCACTTCCTCAGTGACGGCAGTTTTCCAACCTGCCTCAGCTCCTCCCACTCACCGCAGGTTACCATGGACTACAGATGTTGCCTTCTGAGGCCAGGGCGTTCTGAGAAAGCCAAAGGCAGATATGATGACCTTAAATGATTTCCTTTTGTGTCAGATTTGGTAAACTTTAGGAGCTAGGAAATGGTCCCCTTTACAGAAATGTTCAAATTTACTGCTATTTCATATTTTCTCTGCTATAACATTGTCCTGATTCTTTCTGTATATACTTTACTTATGTTTTTTTTTTCCTTAATCAAAGTGTGTCTTTTAAATCTTTTCAAAGAATATTCTTTGGACTTACTAAATCACCTCAATTTTATACGTTTTCTGTTGTATTAAGTTCTGCTCATATCTTTATTTATCTTTTTTCCATGTTCTCAGGGTTTATTGTTTTGGTCTTCTGATGTCAATTAAAACACTTGGTTATTCATTTTAATAATTTTTTTACTTATAAAGATTTGAACTTTTGAAGATTCCAGCTTACATGTAAGTTGCTAAGGGTCAGGTCCTCTACATTGTTGCTGGCCTAAGGCTTAGTTCACCCTATAGCTATGTATATATTGACATATTTTCCCCTCGACTTTCTGTGATTCCCTACATCTCACCTTTCTTTGCAGACAAGCCATTTGAAATACCCTTAACTTATTTCACTGCCAATAAGTCTTTGAAATAATGTGTATATTTAGCGAAATCTTCTTATATTATTAGGCAGAAAATCTCACGTGCCATAGTTTTCAAAACAGCATAATTTCACTCTTCTCAATGATTAATCTGTTGTATTACACAACCTTTGAGTATTTAGCTTTTTCAATGACATGTACTTTAAAAATGTTTTATAGATCCTTCGAGTCTTTAAAACATTCTTGTTCCTTGTTTCAGTTCCAGTTTTATGTATATATTTGTGCCTTTCACCTGATTATTCCAACATATGATGGATGGCCTTGGGAATCTTATTCTGGTAGTGATTGTTTTTGCTGATTGTCTCCCCTTTTAGCTGATTTTTTCATTATTGTGTAAATTTACATCATGAGCTCATGTTTAGATAAACAGCTGACCTTGTAAGAGGCTTAGGTGTGAACTCTCATAAATTTACGCAGAAAGTCGGCAATGATTTATTTGTGTACCTCCAATGAGTTGCCCACGAGGACCCCATTTTCTACAAGTGTTGGTCAAATACTCCCTCTAGAGGGAGTGGACACAGACTGCGCTCCTAGTCGGTCCCCGACCTGGGGCAGGGGTTGTAGTGTGGCCTGTGGCCCGAGCAGGAGCCTCTCTGCGTGTCACACAGGGACCCATTTACCTGCGAATTTAGGTCTCCTGACAGGAAGCCGCGAGGCCCTGACCTATGGTTAGCTGTGCAGCGAGGTGTACTACGTGGACACGTTCCACAGACACTTCAAGTAAGAGGGCGGCCTGAGTGGAAAGGTGAGAGTTTGGGCAGCTGTGCAGACTAAGAAGGCACCCTTTGGCCTGGGCCTTCATGCTTGTGACACACCACTGGGTCTGTCAGGCTCTGAGGTCCCTGCCCTGGGCCCCCTGCTCCACTGCCATTTGTTCAGTCACAGCAGAGATGGCCACACCCACTCCCTCAGTGAGGGCCGTGTTACAATCTCCCTCACCCCGCCCCTTCTCCGCAGGTTACCATGGACTACAGATGCTGCCTTCTGAGGCCAGGGCGTTCCGAGAATGCCAAGGTCAGAAATGATGAGCTTAAATGATTTCCTCTTGTGTCCGTTTTGGTAAACTTTAGGAGCTAGGAAATGGTCCCCTTTACAGAAATGTTCAAATTTACTGGCATTTCATATATTCTCTGCTATAACATTGTCCTGACTCTTTCTGTATATTCTTTACATATCTTTTTGTTTTCCTTTATCAAAGTGTGTCTTTTAAATCTTTTCAAAGTATATTCTTTGGAGTTACTAAATCACCTCAATTTTATACGTTTTCTGTTGTATTAAGTTCTGCTCATCACTTTATTTATCTTTTTTCTATGTTCTCAGGGTTTATTGTTTTGATCTTCTGATGTCAATTTAATCACTTGTTAATTCATTATAATAAATACTTTCTACTTATAAAGATTAGAACTTTTAAAGATTCCAGGTTACTTGTAATTTTCTAAGGATCAGGTCCACTATATTGTTGCTGGCCTAAGCCTTAGTTCATCATAGAGCAATGTATATATTGACATATTTTCCCCTCGACTTTCTGTGATTCCGTACATCTCACCTTTCTTTGCGGACAAGCCTTTTGAAATACCCTTAATTATTTCACAGCCAATAAGTGTTTGATATAATGTGTATCTTTTAGTTAAATCATTTATATAATTAGGAAGAAAATCTGACCTGCCATAGTTTTCAAAACAGCATAATTTCACTCTTCTCAATGATGAATCTGTTGTATTACACAACCATTGATTATTTAGCTTTATCAATGACGTGTACTTTAAAAATGTTTTAGAGATCCTACCAGTCTTTGAAAACATCCTTGTTCCTTGTTTCAGTTCGAGTTTTATGTATATATACTGCCTTGCACCTGATTATTCCAACATCTGATGGATGGCCTAGGGAATCTAATTCTGGTATTGATAGTTTTTGCTGATTGTCTCCCCCTGTAGCTTATTTCTTCATTATTGTGTAAATTTAGATCATGAGCTCATATTTAGCTAAACAGCTGACCTTGTAACAGGCTTATTTGTGAACTCTCGTAAGTTTCAGCAGAAAGTCGGCAAAGATTTATTTGTGTCCCTTAAATGAGTTGCCCACAAGGACCCCGTTTTCTAGAAGTGTTGGTCCAATACCTCCTCTAGAGGCAGGGGACTCAGACAGGGTTGCTTTGTGGCCTGCGATCTGGGTCAGGGGCTGTGGGCAGCCTGTGGCCCAGGCAGGAGCCTCTACTTGTGTGTCCCAAGTACACATCTGCCTGCAAACTTTGGTCACCTGGCAGGAAGCGACGATGCCCAGACCTATGGTTAGCTGTGCAGCGAGATGTACTGTGCGGACAGGTTCCACACACACTTCAAGTAAGAGGGCGGCCTGAGTGGAAAGGTGAGAGTTTGGGCAGCTGTGCACACAAAGAAGGCGCACTTTGGCCTGGGCCAAAATGCTTTAGACACCCCACTGGTCCTGCCGGGCTCTGAGGGCCCTGCCCTGGGCCCCCTGTTCTCCTGCCCTATGTTCAGTCACAGCACAGATGGCCACACCCACTCCCTCAGCGAGGGCAGTGTTCTAAACTCCCTCAGCCCGGCCCCCTCTCCGCAGGTTACCATGGACTACAGATGCTGCAATCTGAGGCCAGGGCGTTCTGAGAATGCCAATGGGAGACATGTTGACCTTAAATGATTTCCTTTTGTGTCAGTTTTGGTAAACTTTAAGAGCTAGGTAATGTTCCCCTTTACAGAAATGTTCAAATTTACTGCTATTTCATATTTTCTCTGCTATAACATTGTCCTCATTCTTTCTGTATATTCTTTACTTATGTTTTTGTTTTCCTTAATCAAATTTTGTCTTTTAAATATTTTCAAAGAATATTCTTTGGACTTACTAAATCACCTCAATTTTATACGTTTTGTGTTCTATTAAGTTCTGCTCATATCTTTATTTATCTTTTTTCTATGTTCTTAGGGTTTATTGGTTTGATCTTCTGATGTCAATTAAAACACTTGGTTATTCATTTTAATAAATATTTTTACTTATAAAGATTTGAGCTTTTGAAGATTCCAACTTACTTGTAACTTTCTAATGGTCAGGTTCTGTACATTGTTGCTGGCCTGAGTCTTAGTTCAACATAGAGCAATGTATATATTGACATATTTTCCCTTCGAATTTCTGGGATTCCCTACATCTCACCTTTCTTTGCAGACATGCCATTTGAAATACCCTTAACTTATTTCACAGCCAATAAGTCTTTGAAATAATGTGTATTTTTTAGATAAATCTTCTTATATAATTAGGCAGAAAATCTGACCTGCCATAATTTTCAAAACAGCATAATTTCACTCTTCCCAATGATTAATCGGTTGTATTACACATCCTTTGACTATTTAGCTTTATCAATGACATGTACTTTAAAAATATTTTAGAGAGCCTACTAGTCTTTGAAAACATCCTTGTTCCTTGTTTCAGTTCGAGTTTTATGTATATTTCGTGCCTTGCACCTGATTATTCCAACATCTGATGGATGGCCTTGGGAATCTAATTCTGGTATTGATTGTTTTTGCTGATTGTCTCCCCTTGTAGCTGATTTCTTCATTATTGTGTAAATTTAGATCATGAGCTCATGTTTAGCTAAACAGCTGACCTTGTAAGAGGCTTAGGTGTGAACACTGGTAAGTCTCAGTAGAAAGTCGGGAAAGATTTATTTGTGTCCTTGAAATGAGCTGCCCGCGAGGACCCCGTTTTATAGAAGTGTTGGTCCAGTATTCCCTGTTGTGGCTAGGGACACATACAGGGCTGCTTGGCGTCCCCCGATCAGGGGCAGGGGAAGTGGGCGACCTGTGGGCCGAGCAGGAGCCTCTCCGCGTGTGTCCCAGGGACCCATCTGCCTGCGAACTTCGGTCACCTGGCAGGAATCTACGATGCCCAGACCTATGGTTAGCTGTGCAGCGAGGTGTACCGTGCAGACAGGTTCCACACACACTTCAAGTAACAGGGCGGCCTGAGTGGAAAGGTGGGAGTTTGGGCAGCTGTGCAGACAAAGAAGGCGCCCTTTGGCCTTGGCGTAAATGCTTGTGACACCCCACTGGGCCTTATATGATTTCCCCTTGTGTCAGTTTTGGTAAAGTTTAGTAGCTAGGAAATGGTCCCCTTTACCGAAATGTTCAAATTTATTGGCATTTCATATATTCTCTGCTATAACATTGTACTGATTCTTTCTGTATATTCTTTACTTATGTTTTTGTTTTCCTTAATCAAAGTGTGTCTTTTAAATCTTTTCAAAAAATATTCTTTGTACTTACTATATCACCTCAATTTTATACGTTTTCTGTTGTATTAAGTTCTGCTCATATCTTTATTTATCTTTTTTCAATGTTCTCAGGTTTTATTGGTTTGATCTTCTGATGTCAATTAAAACACTTGTTTATTCCTTTTAATAAATCTTTTTACTTATAAGATTTGAACTTTTGAAGATTCCTGCTTACTTGTAAGTTTCTAAGGTCAGGTCCTCTACTTTCTTGCTGGCCAAAGGCTTAGTTCAACATATAGCAAAGTATATATTGAACTATTTTCCCCTCGACTTTCTGTGGTTCCCTATATCTCACCTTTCTTTGCACACAAGTCATTTGAAATACCCTTAACGTATTTCACAGCCAATAAGTCTTGAAATAATGTGTATTTTTTAGGGAAATCTACTTATATAATTCGGCAGAAAATCTGACCTGCCATTGTTTTCAAAACAGCATAATTTCACTCTTCTCAATGATTAACGTGATGTATTACACAAATTTTGAGTATTTAGCTTTATCAATGACATATACTTTAAAAAGGTTTTAGAGATCCTACCAGTCTTTTGGACCTTCCTTGTTCCTTTATTCAGTTACAGTTTTATCTATATTTCCTGCCTTGCACCTGATTATGCCAACATCTGATGGATGACATTGGGAATCTAATTCTGGTATTGATTGTTTCAGATGATTTTCTCCCCTTGTGGCTGACTTCTTCATTATTGTTTAAATTTAGGTCATGAGCTCATGTTTAGCTATGCAGCTGACACTGTAAGAGGCTTAGTTGTGAACCCTCGTAAATTTCAGCAGAAATTTGGCCAAGATTTATATGTGTCCCTCCAATGAGTTGCCCGCGAGACCCCGTTTTATAGAAGTGTTGGTCCTATATACCCTCCAGAGGCTAGGGATTCAGACAGGCCCGCTTGGCGGCCCCCGATCTGGGGCAGGGGCAGCGGGTGGCTTCTGGCCCTGGCAGGAGCCTCACTGCGTGTGTCCCAGGGACCCCTCTGCCTGCGAACTTCGGTCACCTGGCAGGAAGCTACGATGCCCAGACCTATGGTTAGCTTTGCAGCGAGGTGTACTGTGCGGACAGGTTCCACACACACTTCAAGTAAGAGGGCGGCCTGAGTGGAAAGTTGACAGTTTGGGCAGCTGTGCAGACAAAGAAGGCGCCCTTCGGCCTTGGCCTAAATGCTTGTGAAACCACACTGGGCCTGCCGGGCTCTGAGGGCCCTGCACTACTCCTCCTGCTCCCCTGCCCTTTGTTCAGTCACATCAGAGATTGCCACACCCACTTCCTCAGTGATGGCAGTTTTCCAACCTGACTCAGCTCCGCCCCCTCTCCGCAGGTTACCATGGACTACAGATGCTGCATTCTGAGGCCAGGGCATTCTGAGAATGCCAAAGGCAGACATGATGACCTTAAATGATTTCCTTTTGTGTCTGATTTGGTAAACTTTAGGAGCTAGGAAATGGTCCCCTTTACAGAAATATTCAAATTTACTGCTATTTCATATTTTCTCTGCTATAACATTGTCCTGATTCTTTCTGTATATTCTTTACTTATGTTTTTGTTTTCCTTATTCAAAGTGTGTCTTTTAAATCTTTTCAAAGAATATTCTTTGGACTTACTAAATCACCTCAATTTTATACGTTTTTTGTCGTATTAAGTTCTGCTCATATCTTTATTTATCTTTTTTCTATGTTCTCAGGGTTTATTGGTTTGATCTTCTGATGTCAATTAAAACACTTGGTTATTCATTTTAATAAATTTTTTACTTATAAAGATTTGAACTTTTGAAGATTCCAGCTTACATGTAAGTTGCTAAGGGTCAGGTCCTCTACATTGTTGCTGGCCTAAGGCTTAGTTCACCCTATAGCAATGTATATATTGACATATTTTCCCCTCGACTTTCTGTGATTCCCTACATCTCACCTTTCTTTGCAGACAAGCCATTTGAAATACCCTTAACTTTTTTCACAGCCTATAAGTCTTTGAAATAATGTGTATTTTTAGAGAAATATTCTTATATAATTAGGCAGAAAATCGCACGTGCCATCGTTTTCAAAACAGCATAATTTCACTCTTCTCAATGATTAATCTGTTGTATTACACAAGCTTTGAATATTTAGCCTTATTAATGACATGTACTTTAAAAATGTTTGAGAGATCCTACCAGTCTTTGAAAACATCCTTGTTCCTTGATTCAGGTCCAGTTTTGTATATATTTTCTGCCTTGTACCTGTTTATTCCAACATCTGATGAATGGCCTTGGTAATCTAATTCTGGTATTGATTGTTTTGGCTTATTGTCTCCCCTCGTAGCTGATTTCTTCATTATTGTATGAATTTAGATCATAAGCTCTTATGTAGCTAAACAGCTGACCTTGTAAGAGGCTTAGGTGTGAACGCTCGTAAGTTTCACCGGAAAGTCGGCAAAGATTTATTTCTGTCCCTCCAATGAGTTGCCCACAAGGACCCCGTTTTCTAGAAGTGTTGGTCCAATACCCCCTCTAGAGGCAGGGGACTCAGACAGGCTGCTTTGCGGCCCCTGATCTGGGGCAGGGGCAGTGGGCGTCATGTGGCCCCGGCAGGAGCCTCTTCGCGTGTGTCCCAGGGATCCACCTGCCTGCGAACTTCGGTCACCTGGAAGCAAGCTACGATGCCCAGACCTATGGTTAGCTGTGCAGCGAGGTGTACTGCGCAGACTGGTTCCAAACACACTTCAAGTAAGAGTGAAGCCTGAGTGGAAAAGTGAGTGTTTGGGCAGCTGTGCAGACAAAGAAGGCGCCTTTTGGCCTGGGCCTAAATGCTTGTGACACCCGACTGGGCTTGCCGGGCTCTGAGGGCCCTGCCCTGGGCCCCCTGCTCCCCTGCGTTTTGTTCAGTCACAGCAGAGATGGCCACACCCACTCCGTCAGTGAGGGCAGTGTTCCAAACTCCCTCAGCCCCGGCCCGTCTCCGCAGGTTACCATGGACTACAGATGCTGCATTCTGAGGCCAGGGCGTTCCAAGAATGCCAAGGGCAGCCATGATGACTTTAAATGGTTTCCTCTTGTGTCAGTTTTGGTAAACTTTAGGAGCTAGGAAATGGTCCACTTTACAGAAATATTCAAAATTACTGGCATTTCATATATTCTCTGCTATAACATTTTCCTGTTTCTTTCTGTATATTCTTGACTTATGTTTTTGTTTTCCTTAATCAAATTGTGTCTTTTAAATCTTTTCAAAGAAAATTCTTTGGACTTACTACATCACCTGAATTTTATACGTTTTCTGTTGTATTAAGTTCTGCTTATATCTTTATTTATCTTTTTTCTATGTTCTCAGGGTTTATTGTTTTGATCTTCTGATGTCAATTAAAACACTTGGTTATTAATTTTAATAAATATTTTTACTTATACAGATTTGAACTTTTGAAGATTCCAGCTTACTTGGAACTTTCTAAGGGTCAGGTCCACTACATTGTTGCTGGCCTAATGCGTAGATCAATATATAGCTATGTATATATTGACATATTTTCCCCTCGACTTTCTGTGATTCCCTACATCTCACCTTTCTTTGCAGACAAGCCATTTGAAATACCCTTAACTTATTTCACTGCCAATAAGTCTTTGAAACAATGTGTATATTTAGCGAAATCTTCTTATATAATTAGGCAGAAAATCTCACGTGCCATAGTTTTCAAAACAGCATAATTTCACTCTTCTCAATGATTAATCTGTTGTATTACACAACCTTTGAGTATTTAGATTTTTCAATGACGTGTACTTTAAAAATGTTTTATAGATCCTTCGAGACTTCGAAAACATTGTTGTTCCTTGTTTCAGTTCCCGTTTTATGTATATATTTGTGCCTTTCACCTGATTATTCCATCATATGAAGGGTGGCCTTGGGAATCTAATTCTGGTAGTGATTGTTTTTGCTGATTGTCTCCCCTTTTAGCTGATTTTTTTCATTATTGTGTAAATTTACATCATGAGCTCATGTTTAGCTAAACAACTGACCTTGTAAGAGGCTTAGGTGTGAACACTCATAAATTTCTGCAGAAAGTCGGCAATGATTTATTTGTGTCCCGCTAATGAGTTGCCCACGAGGACCCCATTTTCTACAAGTGTTGGTCAAATACTCCCTCTAGAGGCAGTGGACACAGACTGCGCTCCTAGGCGGTCCCCGATCAGGGGAAGGGGTAGTAGTGTGGCCTGTGGCCCGAGCAGGAGCCTCTCTGCGTATGACCTAGAGACCCATTTGCCTAAGAAATTAGGTCTCCTGGCAGGAAGCCACGAGGCCCTGACCTATGGTTAGCTGTGCAGCGAGGTGTACTACGTGGACACGTTCCACAGACACTTCAAGTAAGAGGGCGGCCTGAGTGGAAAGGTAAGAGTTTGGGCAGCTGTGCAGACTTAGAAGGCACTCTTTGGCCTGGGCCTTCATGCTTGTGACACAACACTGGGTCTGTCAGGCTCTGAGGTCCCTGCCCTGGGCCCCATGCTCCACTGCCATTTGTTCATTCACAGCAGAGATGGCCAAACCCACTCCCTCAGTGAGGGCCGTGTTACAATCTCCCTTACCGAACCCCTTCTCCGCAGGTTACCATGGACTACAGATGCTGCATTCTGAGGCCAGGGCGTTACGAGAATGCCAATGTCAGAAATGATGACCTTAAATGATTTCCTCTTGTGTCAGTTTTGGTAAACTTTAGGAGCTAGGAAATGGTCCCCTTTACAGAAATGTTCAAATTTACTGGCATTTCATATATTCTCTGCTATAACATTGTCCTGACTCTTTCTGTATATTCTTTACATATCTTTTTGTTTTCCTTTATCAAAGTGTGTCTTTTAAATCTTTTCGAAGAATATTCTTTGGACTTACTAAATCACCTGAATTTTATACGTTTTCTGTTCTATTAAGTTCTGCTCATATCTTTATTTATCTTTTTTCTATGTTCTCAGGGTTTATTGGTTTGATCTTCTGATGTCAATTAAAACACTTGGTTATTCATTTTAATAAATATTTTTACTTATAAAGATTTGAGCTTTTGAAGATTCCAACTTACTTGTAACTTTCTAATGGTCAGGTTCTGTACATTGTTGCTGGCCTGAGTCTTAGTTCAACATAGAGCAATGTATATATTGACATATTTTCCCTTCGAATTTCTGGGATTCCCTACATCTCACCTTTCTTTGCAGACATGCCATTTGAAATACCCTTAACTTATTTCACAGCCAATAAGTCTTTAAAATAATGTGTATTTTTTAGATAAATCTTCTTATATAATTAGGCAGAAAATCTGACCTGCCATAATTTTCAAAACAGCATAATTTCACTCTTCCCATTGATTAATCTGTTGTATTACACATCCTTTGACTATTTAGCTTTATCAATGACATGTACTTTAAAAATATTTTAGAGAGCCTACTAGTCTTTGAAAACATCCTTGTTCCTTGTTTCAGTTCGAGTTTAATGTATATTTCCTGCCTTGCACCTGATTATTCCAACATCTGATGGATGGCCTTGGGAATCTAATTCTGGTATGGATTGTTTTTGCTGATTGTCTCCCCTTGTAGCTGATTTCTTCATTATTGTGTAAATTTAGATCATGAGCTCATGTTTAGCTAAACAGCTGACCTTGTAAGAGGCTTAGGTGCGAACACTGGTAAGTTTCAGCAGAAAGTCGGGAAAGATTTATTTGTGTCCTTGCAATGAGCTGCCCGCGAGGACCCCGTTTTATAGAAGTGCTGGTCCAGTATTCCCTGTTGTGGCTAGGGAAACATACAGGGCTGCTTGGCGTCCCCCGATCAGGGGCAGGGGAAGTGGGAGACCTGTGGGCCGAGCAGGAGCTTCCCCGCGTGTGTCCCAGGGACCCATCTGCCTGCGAACTTCGGTCACCTGGCAGGAAGCTATGATGCCCAGACCTATGGTTAGCTGTGCAGCGAGGTGTACTGTGCAGACAGGTTCCACACACACTTCAAGTAACAGGGCGGCCTGAGTGGAAATGTGGGAGTTTGGGCAGCTGTGCAGACAAAGAAGGCGCCCTTTGGCCTTGGCGTAAATGCTTGTGACACGCCCCTGGGCCTTATATGATTTCCTCTTGTGTCAGTTTTGGTAAAGTTTAGTAGCTAGGAAATGGTCCCCTTTACCGAAATGTTCAAATTTATTGGCATTTCATATATTTTCTGCTATAACATTGTACTGATTCTTTCTGTATATTCTTTACTTATGTTTTTGTTTTCCTTAATCAAAGTGTGACTTTTAAATCTTTTCAAAAACTATTCTTTGTACTTGCTATATCACCTCAATTTTATACGTTTTCTGTTGTATTAAGTTCTGCTCATATCTTTATTTATCTTTTTTCAATATTCTCAGGTTTTATTGGTTTGATCTTCTGATGTCAATTAAAACACTTGGTTATTCCTTTTAATAAATCTTTTTACTTATAAGATTTGAACTTTTGAAGATTCCAGCTTACTTGTAAGTTTCTAAGGTCAGGTTCTCTACTTTCTTGCTGGCCAAAGGCTTAGTTCAACATATAGCAAAGTATATATTGAACTATTTTCCCCTCGACTTTCTGTGGTTCCCTATATCTCTCCTTTCTTTGCAGACAAGTCATTTGAAATACCCTTAACGTATTTCACAGCCAATAAGTCTTGAAATAATGTGTATTTTTTAGGGAAATCTACTTATATAATTAGGCAGAAAATCTGACCTGCCATTGTTTTCAAAACAGCATAATTTCACTCTTCTCAATGATTAATGTGATGTATTACACAAATTTTGAGTATTTAGCTTTATCAATGACATATACTTTAAAAAGGTTTTAGAGATCCTACCTGTCTTTGGGAACATCCTTGTTCCTTTATTCAGTTCCAGTTTTATGTATATTTCCTGCCTTGCACCTGATTATGCCAACATCTGATGGATGGCCTTGGGAATCTAATTCTGGTATTGATTGTTTCAGATGATTGTCTCCCCTTGTAGCTGATTTCTTCATTATTGTTTAAATTTAGATCATGAACTCATGTTTAGCTATGCAGCTGACACTGTAAGAGGCTTAGGTGTGAACGCTCATAAGTTACAGCAGAAAGTTGGCCATGATTTATGTGTGTCCCTCCAATGAGTTGCCCCCGAGACCCCGTTTTATAGAAGTGTTGGTCCAATATACCCTCCAGAGGCTAGGGCTTCAGACAGGCCTTCTTGGCGGCCCCCGATCTGGGGCAGGAGCAGCGGGCGGCCTGTGGCCCAGGCAGGAGCCTCACAGCGTGTGTCCCAGGGACCCATCTTCCTGCGAACTACGGTCACTTGGCAGGAAGCTATGATGCCCAGACCTATAGTTAGCTTTGCAGCGAGGTGTACTGTGCGGACAGGTTACACACACACTTCAAGTAAGAGGGCGGCCTGAGTGGAAAGTTGACAGTTTGGGCAGCTGTGCAGACAAAGAAGGCGCCCTTTGGCCTTGGCCTAAATGCTTGTGAAACCACACTGGGCCTGCCGGGCTCTGAGGGCCCTGCACTAGACCTCCTGCTCCCCTGCTCTTTGTTCAGTCACATCAGAGATTGCCACACCCACTTCCTCAGTGACGGAAGTTATCCAACCTGACTCAGCTCCTCCCCCTCTCCGCAGGTTACCATGGACTACAGATGCTGCATTCTGAGACCAGGGCGTTCTGAGAATGCCAAAGGCATACATAATGACCTTAAATGATTTCCTTTTCTGTCAGATTTGGTAAACTTTGGAGCTAGGAAATGGTCCCCTTTACAGAAATGTTCAAATTTACTGCTATTTCATATTTTCTCTGCTATAACATTGTCCTGATTCTTTCTGTATATTCTTTACTTATGTTTTTTTTTCCTTAATCAAATTGTGTCTTTTATTTTATTTTATTTTATTTTTTTATTTTTTTTTTTTTTGCGGTAGGTGGGCCTCTCACTGTTGTGGCCTCTCCACTTGCGGAGCACAGGCTCGGGACGCGCATGCTCAGCAGCCATGACTCACGGGCCCAGCCGCTCCGCGGCATGTGGGATCCTCCCAGACCGGGGCGCGAACCCGCGTCCCCTGCATCGGCAGGCGGACTCTCAACCACTGCGCCACCAGGGAAGCCCCAAATTGTGTCTTTTAAATCTTTTCAAAGAATATTCTTTGGACTTACTAAATCACCTCAATTTTATACGTTTTCTGTTGTATTAAGTTCTGCTCATATCTTTATTTATCTTTTTTCCATGTTCTCAGGGTTTATTGTTTTGATCTCCTGATGTCAATTAAAACACTTGGTTATTCATTTTAATAAATTTTTTACTTATAAAGATTTGAACTTTTGAAGATTCCAGCTTACATGTAAGTTGCTAAGGGTCAGGTCCTCTACATTGTTGCTGGGCTAAGGCTTAGTTCACCCTATAGCAATGCATATATTGACCTATTTTCCCCTCGACTTTCTGTGATTCCCTACATCTCACCTTTCTTTGCAGACAAGACATTTGAAATACCCTTAACTTATTTCACAGCCAATAAGTCTTTGAAATAATGTGTATTTTTAGAGAAATCTTCTTATATAATTAGGCAGAAAATCGCACGTGCCATAGTTTTCAAAACAGCATTATTCAACTCTTCTCAATGATGAATCTGTTGTATTACACAACCTTTGAGTATTTAGCTTTATCAATGACATGTACTTTAAAAATGTTTGAGAACCTACCAGTCTTTGAAAACATCCTTGTTCCTTGTTTCAGTTCCAGTTTTATATATATTTTCTGCCTTGCACCTGATTACTCCAACATCTGATGGATGGCCTAGGGAATCTAATTCTGCTATGAATTGTTTTTGCTGATTGTCTCCCCTTGTAGCTGCTTTCTTCCTTATTGTGTAAATTTAGATCATGAGCACATGTTTAACTAAACAGCGGACCTTGTAAGAGGCTTAGGTGTAAACGCTCGTAAGCTTCAGCAGAAAGTCGGCAAAGATTTATTTCTCTCCCTCCAATGAGTTGCCCGCGAGGTCCCCGTTTTCTACAAGTGTTGGTCCAATACTCCCTCTAGACGCAGGGGACTCAGACAGGGCTGTTTGCAGCCCCCTATTTGGGGCAGGGGCAGTGGGCGGCCTGCGGCCCGGGCAGGAGCCTCTCCGCGTGTGTCCCAGGGACACATCTGCCAGCAAACATCGGTCACCTGGCACAAGCTATGGTGCCCAGACCTATGGTTAACTGTGCAGCGAGGTGTACTGCTCGGACAGGTTCCACAGACACTTCAAGTAAGTGGGCGGCCTGAGTTGAAAGGTGAGAGATTGGGCCGCTGTGCCGACAATGAAGGCACACTTTGTCCTGGGCCTAAATGCTTGTGACACCCCACTGGGCCTGCCGGGCTCTGAGTGTCCTGCCCTGGGCAGCCTGCTCCCTTGCCCTTTGTTCAGTCACAGCAGAGATGGCCACACCCACTCCCTCAGTGAGGGCCATGTTCCAAACTCCCTCAGCCCTGCCCCCACTCCGCAGGTTACCATGGACTACAGATGCTGCATTCTGAGGCCAGGGCGTTCCGAGAATGCCAAGGGCAGACATGACGACCTTAAATGATTTCCTCTAGTGTCAGTTTTGGTAAACTTTAGGAGCTAGGTAATGGTCCACTTTACAGAAATGTTCAGATTTACTGGCATTTCATATATTCTCTGCTATAATATTGTCCTGGTTCTTTCTGTATATTCTTGACTTATGTTTTTGTTTTCCTTAATCAAAATCTGTCCTTTAAATCTTTTCAAAGAATATTCTTTGGACTTACTACATCACCTGAATTGTATACGTTTTCTGTTGTATTAAGTGATGCTCATATCTTTATTTATCTTTTTTCTATGTTCTCAGGGTTCACTGCTTTGATCTTCTGATGTCAATTAAAACACTTGGTTATTCATTTTAATAAATGTTTTTACTTATAAAGATTTGAACTTTTGAAGATTCCAGCTTACTTGTAAGTTTCTAAGGGTCAGGTCCTCTACGTTGTTGCTGGCCTAAGGCTTAGTTCACCCTATAGCAATGTATATATTGACCTATTTTCCCCTCGACTTTCTGTGATTCCCTACATCTCACCTTTCTTTGCAGACAAGCCATTTGAAATACCCTTTACTTATTTCACAACCAAGAAGTCTTTGAAATAATGTGTATTTTTTATAGAAATCTTCTTATATAATTAGGCAGAAAATCTGACTTGCCATAGTTTTCAAAACAGCATAATTCCACTCTTCTCAATGATGAATCTGTTGTATTACACAACCTTTGAGTATTTAGCTTTATCAATGACATGTACTTTAAAAATGTTTGAGAACCTACCAGTCTTTGAAAACATCCTTGTTCCTTGTTTCAGTTCCAGTTTTATGTATATTTTCTGCCTTGCACCTGATTATTCCAACATCTGATGGATGGCCTAGGGAATCTAATTTTGGTATTGATTGTTTTTGCTGATTGTCTCTCACTGTAGCTCATTAATTCATTACTGTGTAAATTTAGATCATGAGCTCATGTTTAGCTAAACAGCCTACCTTGTAAGAGGCTTAGGTGTGAACGCTCGTAAGCTTCAGCAGAAAGTCTGCAAAGATTTATTTGTGTCCCTCCAATGAGTTGCCCACGAGGCCCCCGTTTTCTACATGTGTTTGTCCAATACTCCCTCTAGACGCAGGGGACTCAGACAGGACTGTTTGCAGCCCCCGATCTGGGGAAGGGGCAGAGGGTGGCCTGTGGCCCGAGCAGGAGCCTCTCCACGTGTGTCACAGGGACACATCTGCCTGCGAACTTCGGTCACCTGGAAGGAAGCTATGATGCCCAGACCTATGGTTAGGTGTGCAGCGAGTTGTTTTGCGTGGACTGGTTCAGCACACACTTCAAGTAAGAGGGCGGCCTGAGTGGAAAGGTCAGAGTTTGGGCAGCTGTGCAGACAAAGAAGGCGCCCTTTGGCCTGGGCCTAAATGCTTGTGACACCCCACTGGGCCTGCTGGGCTCTTAGGGCCCTGCCCTGAGACCCCACCTCTCCTGCAATTTGTTCAGTCACTGCAGAGATGGCCACACCCATTCCCTCAGTGTGGGCAGTGTTGCAACCCCCCTCAGCACCACCCCCTTTACGCAGGTTACCATGGACTACAGATGCTGCATTCTGAGGCCAGAGCGTTCCGAGAATGCCAAGGGCAGACATGACGACCTTAAATGATTTCCCCTTGTGTCAGTTTTGGTAAACTTTAGGAGCTAGGAAATGGTCCACTTTACAGAAATGTTCAAATTTACTGGCATTTCATATATTCTCTGCTATAACATTGTCCTGATTCTTTCTATATATTCTTTAATTATGTTTTTGTTTTCCTTAATCAAAGGTGTCTTTTAAATCTTTTCAAAGAATATTCTTTGGACTTACTACATCACCTGAATTGTATACGTTTTTTGTTGTATTAAGTGCTGCTCATATCTTTATTTATCTTTTTGCTATGTTCTCAGTGTTTAATGTTATGATCCTGTGATGTCAATTAAAACACTTGGTTATTCATTTTAATAAATTTTTTACTTATAATGATTTGAACTTTCAAAGATTCCAGCTCACTTGTAAGTTTCTAAGGGTCAGGTCCTCTACATTGTGGCTGGCCTAAGGCTTAGTTCACCATATAGCAATGTATATATTGACATTTTCCCCTCGACTTTCTGTGATTCCCTACATCTCAACTTTCTTTGCAGACACGCCATTTGAAATACACTTAACTTATTTCACACCCAATAAGTCTTTGAATTAATGTCAGTTTTTTAGAGAAATCTTCTTATATAATTAGGTAGAAAATATCACCTGCCATAGTTTTCAAAACACCATAATTTCTCTCTTCTCAATGCTTAATCTGTGGTATTAAACAACCTTTGAGTATTTAGGTTTATCAACGACATGTACTTCAAAAATATTTTAGAGATCCTACCAGCCTTTGAAAACCTCCTTGTTCCTTCTTTCAGTTCCAGTTTTATGTATATTTACTGCCTTCCACCTGATTATTCCAACATCTAATGGATGGCCTAGGGAATCTATTTCTGGTATTGATTGTTTTTGCCGATTGCCTCCCCTTGTAGCTGATTAATTCATTACTGTGTAAATTTAGATCACGAGCTCATGTTTATGTAAACCGCTGACCTTGGAAGAGGCTTAGGTGTGAACGCTCGTAAGCTTCAGCAGAAAGTCGGCAAAGATTTATTTGTGTCCCTCCAATGAGTTGCCCACGAGGACCCCGTTTTCTACAATTGTTGGTCCAATACTCCCTCTAGAAGCAGGGGACTCAGACAGGGCTGTTTGCAGCCCCCAATCTGGGGAAGAGGCAGAGGGTCGCCTGAGGCCTGGGCAGGAGCCTCTCCATGTGTGTCCCAGGGACACATCTGCCTGTGAACTTCGGTCACCTGGCAGGAAGCTACGATGCCCAGACCTATGGTTAGCTGTGCAGCGAGGTGTACTGCGTGGACTGGTTCCACACACACTTCAAGTAAGAGTGCGGCCTGATTGGAAAGGTCAGAGTTTGGGCAGCTGTGCAGACAAAGAAGGCGCCCTTTGGCCTGGGCCTAAATGCTAGTGACACCCCAGTGGGCCTGCCGGGCTCTGAGGGGCCTGCCCTGAGACCACTCCTCTCCTGCAATTTGTTCAGTCACAGCAGAGATGGCCACACCCATTCCCTCAGTGAGGGCAGTGTTCCAACCTCCTCAGCACCACCCACATTTCGCAGGTTACCATGGACTACACATGCTGCATTCTGAGGCCAGGGCGTTCCGAGAATGCCAAGGGCAGACATGACGACCTTAAATGATTTCCTCTTGTGTCAGTTTTGGTAAACTTCAGGAGCTAGGAAATTTTCCACTTTACAGAAATGTTCAAATTTACTGGCATTTCATATATTCTCTGCTATAACATTGTCCTGATTCTTTCTGTATATTCTTTACTTATGTTTTTGTTTTCCTTAATCAAAATCTGTCCTTTAAATCTTTTCAAAGAATATTCTTTGGACTTACTACATCACCTGAAATGTATACGTTTTCTGTTGTATTAAGTTCTGCTCATATCTTTATTTATCTTTTTCTATGTTCTCAGGGTTTATTGTTTCGATTTTCTGATGTCAATTAAAACACTTGGTTATTCATTTTAATAAATCTTTTTACTTATAAAGATTTGAACTTTTAAAGATTGCAGCTTACTTGTAAGTTTCTAAGGGTCCATTCCTCTACACTGTTGCCGGCCTAAAGCTTAGTTCACCATATAGCAATGTATATATTGACATATTTTCCCGTCAACTTTCTGTGATTCCCTACATCTATCCTTTCTTTGCAGACCAGCCATTTGAAATGCCCTTAACTTATTTCACAGCCAATAAGTCTTTGAAATAATGTGTATTTTTTAGAGAAATCATCTTATATAATTAGGCAGAAAATCTCACCTTCCATAGTTTTCTAAACAGCATAATTTCACTCTTCTCACTCCTTAATTTGTTGTATTAAACAACCTTTGGGTATTTAGCTTTATCAATGACATGTACTTTAAAAATGTTTTAGAGATCCTACTAGTCTTTGAAAGCATCCATGTTCCTTGTTTCATTTCCGGGTTTATGTATATTTTCTGCCTAGCACCTGATTATTCCAACATCTGATGGATGGCCTAGGGAATCTAATTCTGGTATTGATTGTTTTTTGCTGATTGTCTCCCTCTGTAGCTGATTTCTTCATTATTGTGTAAATTTAGATCATGAGCTCATGTTATCTAAACAGCTGACCTTGTAAGAGGCTTAGGTGTGAAAGCTCGTAAGTTTCAGCAAAAAGTCGGCAAAGATTTATTTGTGTCCCTCCAATGAGTTGCCCACAAGGACCCCGATTTCTAGAAGTGTTGGTCCAATACTCCCTCTAGGGGTAGGGGACTTAGACAGGGCTGCTTTCGGCCCCCGATCTTGGGCAGGGGCAGTGGGAGGCCTGTGGCCCAGGCAGGAGCCTCTCTGCGTGTGAACCTGGGAATCATCTCTCCTGCGAACTTCGGTCACCGGGCAGGAAGTTACGATGCCCAGACCTATGGTTAGCTGTGCAGCGAGGTGTATTGCGCAGACAGGTTCCACACACCCTTCAACTAACTGGGCGGCCTGAGTGGAAAAGTGAGAGTTTGGGCAGCTGTGCAGACAAAGAAGGCGCCCTATGGCCGGGGCCTAAATGCTTGTGAAACGCCACTTGGCCTGCCGGGTTCTGAGGTCCCTGCCCTGGGCCCCCTGCTCCCCTGCCCTTTGTTGAGTCACAGCAGAGATGGCCACACCCACTCACTCAGTGAGGGCAGTGTTCCAGCCTCCCTCAGCCCCGCCCACTCTCCGCAGGTTACCATGAACTACAGATTCTGCATTCTGACGCCAGGGCGTTACGAGAATGCCAATGGCAGACATCACGACTTTAAATGCTTTCCTCTTATGTCAGTTTTGGTAAACTTTAGGAGCTAAGAAATGGTCCACTTTACAGAAATGTTCAAATTTACTGGCATTTCATATTTTCTCTGCTATAACATTGTCTTGATTCTTTCTGTATATTCTTTATTTATGTTTTTGTTTTCCTTAATCAAAGTGTGACTTTTAAATCTTTTAAAAGAATATTATTAGCACTTACTACATCACCTGAATTCTATACGTTTTCTGTTGTATTAAGTGCTGCTCATATATTTATTTACCTTTTTTCTATGTTCTCAGGGTTTATTGTTTTGATCTTCTGATGTCAATTAAAACACTTGGTTATTCATTTTAATAAATCTTTTTACTTATAAAGGTTTGAACTTTTGAAGTTTCCAGCTTACTTGTAAGTTTCTAAGGGTCAGGTCCTCTACATTGATGCTGGCCTAAGGCTTAGTTCACCCTATAGCAATGTATATATTGACCTATTTTCCCTTCGACTTTCTGTGATTCCCTACATCTCACCTTTCTTTGCAGACAAGCCATTTGAAACACCCTTTACTCATTTCACAGCCAAAAAGTCTTTGAAATAATGTGTATTATTTAGAGAAATATTCTTATATAATTAGGCAGAAAATCTGTCCTGCCATAGTTTTCAAAACAGCATAATTCCACTCTTCTCATTGATGAATTTGTTGTATTACACAACCTTTGATTATTTAGCTTTATCAATGACATCTACTTTAAAAATGTTTGAGAGATCCTACCAGTCTTTGAAAACATCCTTGTTCCATGTTTCAGTCCCAGTTATATGTATATTTTCTGCCTTCCACCTGATTATTCCAACATCTAATGGATGGCCTAGGGAATCTAATTCTGGTATTGATTGTTTTTGCCGATTGCCTCCCCTTGTAGCTGATTAATTCATTACTGTGTAAATTTAGATCACGAGCTCATGTTTATCTAAACCGCTGACCATGGAAGAGGCTTAGGTGTGAACGCTCGTAAGCTTCAGCATAAAGTCGGCAAAGATTTATTTGTGTCCCTCCAATGAGTTGCCCACGAGGACCCCGTTTTCTACAAGTGTTGGTCCAATACTCCCTCTAGACGCAGGGGACTCAGACAGGGCTGTTTGCAGCCCCCAATCTGGGGAAGGGGCAGAGGGACGCCTTTGGCCCGGGCAGGAGCCTCTCCACGTGTGTCCCAGGGACACATCTGCCTGCGAACTTCGGTCACCTGGCAGGAAGCTACGATGCCCAGACCTATGGTTAGCTGTGCAGCGAGGTGTACTGTGCGGACTGGTTCCACACACACTTCAAGTAAGTGGGCGGCCTGAGTGGAAAGGTCAGAGTTTGGGCAGCTGTGCCGACAAAGAAGGCGCCCTTTCACCTGGGCCTAAATCCTTGTGACACCCCACTGGGCCTGCCGGGCTCTGAGGGGCCTGCCCTGAGACCCCTCCTCTCCTGCAATTTGTTCAGTCACAGCAGAGATGGCCACACCCATTCCCTCAGTGAGGGAAGTGTTCCAACCTCCTCAGCACCACCCACTTTTCGCAGGTTACCATGGACTACACATGCTGCATACTGAGGCCAGGGCGTTCCGAGAATGCCAAGGGCAGACATGACGACCTTAAATGATTTCCTCTTGTGTCAGTTTTGGTAAACTTTAGGAGCTAGGAAATGGTCCACTTTACAGAAATGTTCAAATTTACTGGCATTTCATATATTCTCTGCTATAACATTGTCCTGATTCTTTATGTATATTCTTTAATTATGTTTTTGTTTTCCTTAATCAAGGGTGTCTTTTAAATCTTTTCAAAGAATATTCTTTGGACTTACTAAATCACCTGAATTGTATACGTTTTCTGTTGTATTAAGTTCTGCTCATATCTTTATTTATCTTTTTCTATGTTCTCAGGGTTTATTGTTTCGATTTTCTGATGTCAATTAAAACACTTGGTTATTCATTTTAATAAATCTTTTTACTTATACAGATTTGAACTTTTAAAGAATCCAGCTTACTTGTAAGTTTCTAAGGGTCCATTCCTCTACACTGTTGCCGGCCTGAGGCTTAGTTCACCATATAGCAATGTATATATTGTCATATTTTCCCCTCGACTTTCTGTGATTCCCTACATCTATCCTTTCTTTACAGACAAACTATTTGAAATACCCTTAACTTATTTCACAGCCAATAAGTCTTTGATATAATGTGTATTTTTTAGAGAAATCATCTTATATAATTAGGCAGAAAATCTCACCTTCCATAGTTTTCTAAACAGCATAATTTCACTCTTCTCACTCCTTAATTTGTTGTATTAAACAACCTTTGAATATTTAGCTTTATCAATGACATGTACTTTAAAAAGGTTTTAGAGATCCTACCAGTCTTTGAAAACATCCTTGTTCCTTGTTTCATTTCCAGGTTTATGTATATTTTCTGCCTAGCACCTGATTATTCCAACATCTGATGGATGGCCTTGGGAATCTAATTCTGGTATTGATTGTTTTTGCTGATTGTCTCCCTTTGTATCTGATTTTTTCATTATTGTGTAAATTTAGATCATGAGCTCATGTTATCTAAACAGCTGACCTTGTAAGAGGCTTAGGTGTGAACGTTCGTAAGTTTCAGCAAAAAGTCGGCAAAGATTTATTTGTGTCCCTCCAATGAGTTGCGCACAAGGACCCCGTTTTCTAGAAGTGTTGGTCCAATACTCCCTCTAGGGGTAGGGGACTTAGACAGGGCTGCTTTCGGCCCCCGTTCTTGGGCAGGGGCAGTGGGCGGCCTGTGGCCCAGGCAGGAGCCTCTCTGCGTGTGAACCTGGGAATCATCTCTCCTGCGAACTTCGGTCACCGGGCAGGAAGCTACGATGCCCAGACCTATGGTTAGCTGTGCAGCGAGGTGTATTGCGCGGACAGGTTCCACACACACTTCAACTAAGTGGGCGGCCTGAGTGGAAAAGTGAGAGTTTGAGCAGCTGTGCAGACAAAGAAGGCGCCCTTTGGCCTGGGCCTAAATGCTTGTGAAACACCACTGGGCCTGCCGGTATCTGAGGGCCCTGCCCTTGGCCCCCTGCTCCCCTGCCCTTTGTTAAGTCACAAAAGAGATGGCCACACCCACTCCCTCAGTGAGGGCAGTGTTCCTGCCTCCCTCAGCCCCGCCCACACTCCGCAGGTTACCATGGACTACAGATGCTGCATTCTGAGGCCAGGGCATTCCGAGAATGCCAAGGGCAGTCATGACGACTTTAAATGCTTTCCTCTTATGTCAGTTTTGGTAAACTTTAGGAGCTAGGAAATGGTCCACTTTACAGAAAAGTTCAAATTTACTGGCATTTCATATATTCTCTGCTATAACATTGTCCTGATTCTTTCCATATATTCTTTAATTATGTTTGTGTTTTCCTTAATCAAAGTGTGTCTTTTAAATCTTTTCAAAGAATATTCTTTGGAATTACTACATCACCTGAATTTTATACGTTTTCTGTGGTATTAAGTTCTGCTCATATCTTTATTTCTCTTTTTTCTATATTCTCAGGGTTTATGGTTTTGATCTTCTGATGTCAATTAAAACACTTGGTTATTCATTATAATAAAACTTTTTACTTATAAATATTTGAACTTTTGAAGATTCCAGCTTACTTGTAAGTTTCTAATGTCAGGTCCTCTACATTGTTGCTGGCCTAAGGCTTAGTTCACCCTATAGCAATGTATATATTGACCTAATTTCCCCTCAACTTTCTGTGATTCCCTATATCTCACCTTTCTTTGCAGACAAGCCATTTGAAATACCCTTTACTTCTTTCACAGCCAATAAGTCTTTGAAATAATGTGTATTTTTTAGAGAAATCTGCTTATATAATTAGGCAGAAAATCTGTCCTGCCATAGTTTTCAAAACAGCATAATTCCTCTCTTCTCAATGATGAATCTGTTGTATTACACAACTTTAGAGTATTTAGTTTATCAATGACATGTACTTTAAAAATGTTTTAGAGATCCTATCAGTCTTTGAAAACATCCTTGTTCCTTGTTTCAGTTCCAGTTTTATGTATATATTTGTGCCTTGCACCTGATTATTCCAACATCTGATGGATGGCCTAGGGAATCTAATTCTGGTATTGATTGTTTTTGCTGATTGTCTCCCCTTGTAGCTGATTTCTTCCTTTTTTGTAAATTGAGATTATGAGCTCATGTTTAGCTAAACAGCTGACCTTGTAAGAGGCTTAGGTGTGAACTCTCGGAAGCTTCAGCAGAAAGTCGGCAAAGATTTATTAGTTTCCCTCAAATGAGTTGCCCTCGAGGACCCCGTTTTCGACAAGTGTTGGTCCAATACGCCCTCTAGAGGCAGGGGATTCAGACAGGGCTGCTTTGCGGCCCCTGATCTGGGGCAGGGGCAGTTGGCTGCCTGTGGCCCGGGCAGGAGACTCTCCACGTGTTTCACAGGGACCCATCTGCCTGCGAACTTCGGTCCACGGGCAGGAAGCTACGATGCTCATACGTATGGTTAGCTGTGCAGCGAGGTGTACTGGGCGGACAGGTTCCACACACACTTCAAGTAAGAGGGCGGCCTGAGTGGAAAGGTGATAGTTTGGGCAGCTGTGCAGAAAATGAAGGCGCCCTTTGGCCTGGGCCTAAATGCTTGTGACCACCCCCTGGGCCTGCCTGGTTCTGAGGGCACTGCCCTGGGACCCTGCTCCCCTGCCCTTTGTTCAGTCACAGCAGAGATGGCCACACCCACTCCCTCAGTGAGGGTATTGTTCCAACCTCCCTCAGCACCGCCCCCTCTCAGCAGGTTACCATGGCCTACAAATGCTGCATTCTGAGGCCAGGGCTTTCCGAGAATGCCAAGGGCAGACATGATGACCTGAAATGATTTCCTCTTGTGTCAGTTTTGGTAAACTTTAGGAGCTAGGAAATGGTCCACTTTACAGAAATGTTCAAATTTACGGGCATTTCATATATTCTCTGCTATAACATTGTCCTGATTCTTTCTGTATATTCTTTATTTATGTTTTTGTTTTCCTTAATCAAAGTGTGTCTTTTAAATCTTTTCAAAGAATATTCTTTGGACTTACTACATCACCTGAATTGTATACGTTTTCTGTTGTATTAAATGCTGCTCATATCTTTATTTATCTTTTTTCTATGTTCTCAGTGTTTATTGTTATGATCTTCTGATGTCAATTAAAACACTTGGATATTCATTTTAATAAATCTTTTTACTTATAATGATTTTAACTTTCAAAGATTCCAGCTCACTTGTAAGTTTCTAAGGGTCAGGTCCTCTACATTGTTGCTGGCCTAAGGCTTAGTTCACCACCTAGCAATGTATATATTGACATTTTCCCCTCGACTTTCTGTGATTCCCTACATCTCACCTTTCTTTGCAGACAAGCCATTTGAAATACCCTTTACTTATTTCACAGCCAATAAGTCTTTTAAACAATGTGTATTTTTTAGAGAAATATTCTTATATATTTAGGCAGAAAATCTGACCTGCCATAGTTTTCAAAACAGCATAATTCCACTCTTCTCAATGATGAATCTGTTGTATTACACAACCTTTGAGTATTTAGCTTTATCAGTGACATGTACTTTAAAAATGTTTGAGAGATCCTACCAGTCTTTGAAAACATCCTTGTTCCTTGTTTCAGTTCCAGTTATATGTATATTTTCTGCCTTGCACCTGGTTATTCCAACATCTGATGGATGTCCTAGGGAATCTAATTCTGGTATGGATTGTTTTTGCTGATTGTCTCACTTTGTAGCTGATTTCTTCATTATTGTGTAAATTTAGATCATGAGCTCATGTTATCTAAACAGCTGACCTTGTAAGAGGCTTAGGTGTGAACGCTCGTAAGTTTCAGCAAAAAGTCGGCAAAGATTTATTTGTGTCCCTCCAATGAGTTGCCCGCGAGGACCCCGTTTTCTACAAGTGTTGGTACAATACGCCCTCTAGAGGCAGGGGATTCAGACAGGGCTGCTTTGCGGCCCCCGAACTTTGGCAGGGGCAGTGCGTTGCCTGTGGCCCGGGCAGGACACTCTCCACGTGTGTCCCAGGGACCCATCTGCCTGCGAACTTCGGTCACATGGCAGGAAGCTACGAGGCTCAGACGTATGGTTAGCTGTGCAGCGAGGTGTACTGGGCGGACAGGTTCCACACACACTTCAAGTAAGGGGGCGGCCTGAGTGGAAAGGTGAGAGTTTGGGCAGCGGTGCAGACAAAGAAGGCGCCCTATGGCCTGGGCCTAAATGCTTGTGACACCCCACTGGGGCTGCCGGTCTCTGAGGGCCCTGCCCTGGGCCCCCTGCTCCCCTGCCCTTTGTTCAGTCACAGCAGAGATGGCCACACCCAATCGCTCAGTGAGGGCAGTCTTCCAACCTCCCTCAGCCACGCCCCCTCTGCCCAGGTTAACATGGACTTCAGATGCTGCATTCTGAGGCGAGGGTGTTCAGAGAATGCCAATGGCAGACATGATGACCTTAAATGATTTCCTCTTCTGTCAGTTTTGGTAAACTTTAGGAGCTAGGAAATGGTCCAATTTACAGAAATGTTCAAATTTACTGGCATTTCATATATTCTCTGCTATAACATTGTCTGGATTCTTTCTGTATATTCTTTACTTATGTTTTTGTTTTCCTTAATGAAAATCTGTCCTTTAAATCTTTTCAAAGAATATTCTTTGGACTTACTACATCACCTGAATTTTATACGTTTTCTGTTGTATTAAGTGATGCTCATATCTTTATTTATCTTTTTTCTATGTTCTCAGGGTTCATTGCTTTGATCTTCTGATGTCAATTAAAACACTTGCTTATTCATTTTAATAAATCTTTTTACTTATAAAGATTTGAACTTTTGAAGATTCCAGTTTACTTGTTAGTTTCTAAGTGTCAGTTCCTCTACATTGTTGCTGGCCTAAGGCTTAGTTCACCCTATAGCAATGTATATATTGACCTATTTTCCCCTCGACTTTCTGTGATTCCCTACATCTCACCTTTCTTTGCAGACAAGCCATTTCAAATACCCTTTACTTATTTCACAGCCAAGAAGTCTTTGAAATAACGTGTATTTTTTAGAGAAATCTTCTTATATAATTAGGCAGAAAATCTGACTTGCCATAGTTTTCAAAACAGCATAATTCCACTCTTCTCAATGATGAATCTGTTGTATTACACAACCTTTGAGTATTTAGCTTTATCAATGACATGTACTTTAAAAATGTTTGAGAGATCCTACCAGTCTTTGAAAACATCCTTGTTCCTTGTTTCAGTTCCAGTTTTATGTATATTTTCTGCCTTGCACCTGATTATTCCACCATCTGATGGATGGCCTAGGGAATCTAATTCTGGTATGGATTGTTTTTGCTGATTGTCTCCCCTTGTAGCTGATTTCTTCCTTATTGTGTAAATTTAGATCATGAGCACATGTTTAGCTAAACAGCTGACCTTGTAAGAGGCTTAGGTGTGAACGCTCGTAAGCTTCAGCAGAAAGTCGGCAAAGATTTATTTGTGTCCCTCCAATGAGTTGCCCGCGAGGACCCCGTTTTCTACAAGTGTTGGTCCAATACTCCCTCTAGACGCAGGGGACTCAGACAGGACTGTTTGCATCTCCCGATTTGGGGCAGGGGCATAGGGCTGCCTGTGGCCCTGGCAGGAGCCTCTCCACGTGTGTCCCAGGGACACATCTGTCTGCGAACTTCGGTCACCTGGCACAAGATACGATGCCCAGACCTATTGTTAGCTGTGCAGCGAGGAGTACTGCGCGGAAAGGTTCCACACACTCTTCAAGTATGTGGGCGGCCTGTGTGGAAAGGTGAGAGATTGGGCAGCTGTGCCGACAATGAAGGCACCCTTTGTCCTGGGCCTAAATGCTTGTGACACCCCACTGGGCCTGCCGGGCTCTGAAGGCCCTGCCCTGGGCCCCCTGCTCCCCTGCACTTTGTTCAGTCACAGCAGAGATGGCCGCACCCACTCCCTCAGTGAGGGCCGTGTTCCAAACTCCCTCAGCCCCGCCCCCTCTCCGCAGGTTACCATGGACTACAGATGCTGCATTCTGAGGCCAGGGCGTTCCGAGAATGCCAAGGGCAGACATGATGACCTTAAATGATTTCCTCTAGTGTCAGTTTTGGTAAACTTTAGGAGCAAGGAAATGGTCCACTTTACGGAAATGTCCAAATTTACTGGCATTTCATATATTCTCTGCTATAACATTGTCCTGATTCTTTCTGTATATTCTTTACTTATGTTTTTGTTTTCCTTAATCAAGGTTGTCTTTTAAATCTTTTCAAAGAATATTCTTTGGACTTCCTAAATCACCCCAATTTTAAACGTTTTCTTTTGTATTAAGTTCTGCTCATATCTTTACCTTTTTTCTATGTTCTCAGGGTTTATTGTTTTGATCTTCTGATGTCAAGTAAAACACTTGGCTTTTCATTTTTATAAATCTATTTACTTATAAAGGTTTGTAGATTTGAAGATTCGAACTTACTTGTAAGTTTTTAAGGGTCAGGTCCTCTACATTGTTGCTCGCCTAACGCTTAGTTCAACATATAGCAATGCACATATTGACCTATTTTCCCCTCGACTTTCTGTGACTCCCTATATCTCACCATTCTTTGCAGACAAGCCATTTGAAATACCCTTTACTTATGTCACAACAAATAAGTCTTTGAAATAATGTGTATTTTTTAGAGAAATCTTCTTATATAATTAGGCAGAAAATCTGGCCTGCCATAGTTTTCAAAACAGCATAATTCCACTCTTCTCAATGATGAATCTGTTGTATTACACAACCTTTGAGTATTTAGCTTTATCAATGACATGTACTTTAAAAATGTTTGAGAGATCCTACCAGTCTTTGAAAACATCCTTGTTCCTTGTTTCAGTTCCAGTTTTATGTATATTTTCTGCCTTGCACCTGATTATTCCAACATCTGATGGATGGCCTAGGGAATCTAATTCTCGTATTGATTGTTTTTGCTGATTGTCTCCCCTTGTAGCTGATTAATTCATTACTGTGTAAATTTAGATCATGAGCTCATGTTTAGCTACACAGCTGACCTTGTAAGAGGCTTAGTTGTGAACGCTCGTAAGCTTCAGCAGAAAGTCGGCAGGCAAAGATTTATTTGTGTCCCTCCAATGAGTTGCCCACGAGGACCCCGTTTTCTTCAAGTGTTGGTGCAATACTCCCTCTAGACGCAGGGGACACAGACAGGGCTGTTTGCAGCCCCCGATCTATGGAAGGGGCAGAGGGCGGCCTGTGGCCCGGGCAGGAGCCTCTCCACGTGTGTCCCAGGGACTCATCTGCCTGCGAACTTCGGTCACATGGCAGGAAGCTACGATGCCCATACCTATGGTTAGCTGTGCAGCGAGGTGTACTGCGCGGACTGGTTCAACACACACTTCAAGTAAGAGGGCGGCCTGAGTGGAAAGGTAAGATTTTGGGAAGCTGTGCAGACAAAGAAGGCGCCCTTTGGCCTGGGCCTAAATGCTTGGGACACACCACTGGGCCTGCCAGACTCTGAGGGCCCTGCCCTTAGACCCCTCCTCTCCTGCAATTTGTTCCGTCACAGCAGAGATGGCCACACCCATTCCCTCAGTAAGGGCAGTGTTCCAACCTCCCTCAGCACAACCCCCTTTCCGCAGGATACCATGGACTACAGATGCTGCATTCTGAGGCCAGGGCGTTCCGAGAATGCCAAGGGCAGACACGATGACCTTAAATGATTACCTCTTTTGTCAGTTTTGGTAAACTTTACTAGCTAGGAAATGGTCCACTTTACAGAAATGTTCAAATTTACTGGCATTTCATATATTCTCTGCTATAACATTGTCCTGATTCTTTCTGTATATTCTTTAGTTATGTTTTTGTTTTCCTTAATCAAAATCGGTCCTTTAAAACTTTTCAAAGAATATTCTTTGGACTTACTACATCACCTGAATTGTATACCTTTTCTGTTGTATTAAGTGATGCTCATATCTTTATTTATCTTTTTTCTATGTTCTCAGGTTTCATTGTTTAGATCTTCTGATGTCAATTAAAACACTTGGTTATTCATTTTAATAAATATTTTTACTAATAAAGATTTGAACTTTTGAAGATTCCAGCTTACTTGTAAGTTTCTAAGGGTCAGGTACTCTACATTGTTGCTGGCCTAAGCTTAGTTCACCCTATAGCAATGTATATATTGACCTATTTTCCCCTCGACTTTCTGTGATTCCCTACATCTCACCTTTCTTTGCAGACAAGCCATTTGAAATACTCTTTACTTATTTCACAACGAATAAGTCTTTGAAGTAATGTGTATATTTTAGGGAAATCTTCTTATATAATTAGGCAGAAAATCTGACCTGCCATAGTTTTCAAAACAGCATAATTCCACTCTTCTCAATGATGAATCTGTTGTATTACACAACCTTTGAGTATTTAGCTTTATCAATGACGTGTACTTTAAAAATGTTTGAGAGTTCCTACCAGTCTTTGAAAACATCCTTGTTCCTTGTTTCAGTTCCAGTTTTATGTATATTTTCTGCCTTGCACCTGATTATTCCAACATCTGATGGATGGCCTAGGGAATCTAATTCTGCTATGAATTGTTTTTACTGATTGTCTCCCCTTGTAGCTGATTTCTTCCTTATTGTGTAAATTTAGATCATGAGCACATGTTTAACTAAACAGCTGACCTTGTAAGAGGCTTAGGTGTAAACGCTCGTAAGCTTCAGCAGAAAGTCGACAAAGATTTATTTCTGTCCCTCCAATGAGTTGCCCGCGAGGTCCCCGTTTTCTACAAGTGTTGGTCCAATACTCCGTCTAGACACAGGGGACTCAGACAGGGCTGTTTGCAGCCCCCGATTTGGGGAGGGGCAGCAAGCGGCCTGTGGCCCGGGCAGGAGCCCCTCCACGTGTGTCCCAGGGACACATCTGCCTGGGAACTTTGGTCACCAGGCACAAGCTATGATGCCCAGACCTATGGTTAACTGTGCAGCGAGGTGTACTGCTCGGACAGGTTCCACAGACACTTCAAGTAAGTGGGCGGCCTGAGTTGAAAGGTGAGAGATTGGGCAGCTGTGCCGACAATGAAGGCACACTTTGTCCTGGGCCTAAATGCTTGTGACACCCCAATGGGCCTGCCGGGCTCTGAGTGTCCTGCCCTGAGCAGCCTGCTCCCCTGCCCTTTGTTCAGTCACAGCAGAGATGGCCACACCCACTCCCTCAGTGAGGGCCATGTTCCAAACTCCCTCAGCCCCGCCCCCACTCCGCAGGTTGCCATGGACTACAGATGCTGCATTCTGAGGCCAGGGCGTTCCGAGAATGCAAAGGGCAGACATGATGACCTTAAATGATTTCCTCTTGTGTCAGTTTTGGTAAACTTTAGGAACTAGGAAATGGTCCACTTTACAGAAATGTTCAAATTTACTGGCATTTCATATATTCTCTGGTATAACATTGTCCTGATTCTTTCTGTATATTCTTTACTTATGTTTTTGTTTTCCTTAATCAAAATCTGTCCTTTAAATCTTTTCAAAGAATATTCTTTGGACTTACTACATCACCTGAATTGTATACGTTTTCTGTTGTATTAAGTTCTGCTCATATCTTTATTTATCTTTTTCTATGTTCTCAGGGTTTATTGTTTCGATTTTCTGATGTCAATTAAAACTCTTGGTTATTCATTTTAATAAATCTTTTTACTTATAAAGATTGGAACTTTTAAAGATTCCAGCTTACTTGTATGTTTCTAAGGGTCCATTCCTCTACACTGTTGCCGGCCTAAAGCTTAGTTCACCATATAGCAATGTATATATTGACATATTTTCCCCTCAACTTTCTGTGATACCCTACATCTATCCTTTCTTTGCAGACAAGCCATTTGAAATGCCCTTAGCTTATTTCACAGCCAATAAGTCTTTGAAATAATGTGTATTTTTTAGAGAAATCATCTTATATAATTAGTCAGAAAATCTCACCTTCCATAGTTTTCTAAACAGCATAATTTCACTCTTCTCACTCCTTAATTTGTTGTATTAAACAACCTTTGAGTATTTAGCTTTATCAATGACATGTACTTTAAAAATATTTTAGAGATCCTACCAGTCTTTGAAAGCATCCTTGTTCCTTGTTTCATTTCCAGGTTTATGTATATTTTCTGCCTAGCACCTGATTATTCCAACATCTGATGGATGGCCTAGGGAATCTAATTCTGGTATTGATTGTTTTTTGCTGATTGTCTCCCTCTGTAGCTGATTTCTTCATTATTCTGTAAATTTAGATCATGAGCTCATGTTATCTAAACAGCTGACCTTGTAAGAGGCTTAGGTGTGAACGCTCGTAAGTTTCAGCAAAAAGTCGGCAAAGATTTATTTGTGTCCCTCCAATGAGTTGCCCTCGAGGACCCCGTTTTCTACAAGTGTTGGTACAATACGCCCACTAGAGGCAGGGGATTCAGACAGGGCTGCTTTGCGGCCCCCGAACTTTGGCAGGGGCAGTGCGTTGCCTGTGGCCCGGGCAGGACACTCTCCACGTGTGTCCCAGGGACCCATCTGCCTGCGAACTTCGGTCCACGGGCAGGAAGCTACGAGGCTCAGACGTATGGTTAGCTGTGCAGCGAGGTGTACTGGGCGGACAGGTTCCACACACACTTCAAGTAAGGGGGCGGCCTGAGTGGAAAGGTGAGAGTTTGGGCAGCGGTGCAGACAAAGAAGGCGCCCTATGGCCTGGGCCTAAATGCTTGTGACACCCCACTGGGTCTGCCGGTCTCTGAGGGCCCTGCCCTGGGCCCCCTGCTCCCCTGCCCTTTGTTCAGTCACAGCAGAGATGGCCACACCCAATCGCTCAGTGAGGGCAGTCTTCCAACCTCCCTCAGCCACGCCCCCTCTGCCCAGGTTACCATGGACCTCAGATGCTGCATTCTGAGGCGAGTTTGTTCAGAGAATGCCAATGGCAGACATGATGACCTTAAATGATTTCCTCTTGTGTCAGTTTTGGTAAACTTTAGGAGCTAGGAAATGGTCCAATTTACAGAAATGTTCAAATTTACTGGCATTTCATATATTCTCTGCTTTAACATTGTCTGGATTCTTTCTGTATATTCTTTACTTATGTGTTTGTTTTCCTTAATCAAAATCTGTCCTTTAAATCTTTTCAAAGAATATTCTTTGGACTTACTACATCACCTGAATTTTATACGTTTTCTGTTGTATTAAGTGATGCTCATATCTTTATTTATCTTTTTTCTATGTTCTCAGGGTTCATTGTTTTGATCTTCTGATGTCAATTAAACCACTTGCTTATTCATTTTAATAAATCTTTTTACTTATAAAGATTTGAACTTTTGAAGATTCCAGTTCACTTGTTAGTTTCTAAGTGTCAGTTCCTCTACATTGTTGCTGGCCTCAGGCTTAGTTCACCCTATAGCAATGTATATATTGACCTATTTTCCCCTCGACTATCTGTGATTCCCTACATCTCACCTTTCTTTGCAGACAAGCCATTTCAAATACCCTTTACTTATTTCACAGCCAATAAGTCTTTGAAATAACGTGTATTTTTTAGAGAAATCTTCTTATATAATTAGGCAGAAAATCTGACCTGCCATAGTTTTCAAAACAGCATAATTCCACTCTTCTCAATCATGAATCTGTTGTATTACACAACCTTTGATTATTTAGCTTTATCAATGACATGTACTTAAAAAATGTTTGAGAGATCCTACCAGTCTTTGAAAACATCCTTGTTCCTTGTTTCAGTTCCAGTTTTATGTATATTTTCTGCCTTGCACCTGATTATTCCACCATCTGATGGATGGCCTAGGGAATCTAATTCTGGTATGGATTGTTTTTGCTGATTGTCTCCCCTTGTAGCTGATTTCTTCCTTATTGTGTAAATTTAGATCATGAGCACATGTTTAAAAAAACAGCTGACCTTGTAAGAGGCTTAGGTGTGAACGCTCGTAAGCTTCAGCAGAAAGTCGGCAAAGATTTATTTGTGTCCCTCCAATGAGTTGCCCGCGAGTGCCCCGTTTTCTACAAGTGTGGGTCCAATACTCCCTCTAGACGCAGGGGACTCAGACAGGACTGTTTGCATCTCCCGATTTGGGGCAGGGGCATAGGGCCGCCTGTGGCCCTGGCAGGAGCCTCTCCACGTGTGTCCCAGGGACACATCTGCCTCCGAACTTCGGTCACCTGGCACAAACTACGATGCCCAGCCCTATGGTTATCTGTGCAGCGAGGTGTACTGCGTGGAAAGGTTCCACACACTCTTCAAGTATGTGGGCGGCCTGTGTGGAAAGGTGAGAGATTGGGCAGCTGTGCCGACAATGAAGGCACCCTTTGTCCTGGGCCTAAATGCTTGTGACACCCCACTGGGCCTGCCGGGCTCTGAAGGCCCTGCCCTGGGCCCCCTGCTCCCCTGCACTTTGTTCAGCCACAGCAGAGATGGCCGCACCCACTCCCTCAGTGAGGGCCGTGTTCCAAACTCCCTCAACCCCGCCCCCTCTCCGCAGGTTACCATGGACTACAGATGCTGCATTCTGAGGCCAGGGCGTTCCGAGAATGCCAAGGGCAGACATGATGACCTTAAATGATTTCCTCTAGTGTCAGTTTTGGTAAACTTTAGGAGCAAGGAAATGGTCCACTTTACGGAAATGTCCAAATTTACTGGCATTTCATATATTCTCTGCTATAACATTGTCCTGATTCTTTCTGTATATTCTTTACTTATGTTTTTGTTTTCCTTAATCAAGGTTGTCTTTTAAATCTTTTCAAAGAATATTCTTTGGACTTCCTAAATCACCCCAATTTTAAACGTTTTCTTTTGTATTAAGTTCTGCTCATATCTTTACCTTTTTTCTATGTTCTCAGGGTTTATTGTTTTGATCTTCTGATGTCAAGTAAAACACTTGGCTTTTCATTTTTATAAATCTATTTACTTATAAAGGTTTGTAGATTTGAAGATTCGAACTTACTTGTAAGTTTTTAAGGGTCAGGTCCTCTACATTGTTGCTCGCCTAACGCTTAGTTCAACATATAGCAATGCACATATTGACCTATTTTCCCCTCGACTTTCTGTGACTCCCTATATCTCACCATTCTTTGCAGACAAGCCATTTGAAATACCCTTTACTTATTTCACAGCCAATAAGTCTTTGAAATAACGTGTATTTTTTAGAGAAATCTTCTTATATAATTAGGCAGAAAATCTGACCTGCCATACTTTTCAAAACAGCATAATTCCACTCTTCTCAATGATGAATCTGTTGTATTACACAACCTTTGATTATTTAGCTTTATCAATGACATGTACTTTAAAAATGTTTGAGAGATCCTACCAGTCTTTGAAAACATCCTTGTTCCTTGTTTCAGTTCCAGTTTTATGTATATTTTCTGCCTTGCACCTGATTATTCCACCATCTGATGGATGGCCTAGGGAATCTAATTCTGGTATGGATTGTTTTTGCTGATTCTCTCCCCTTGTAGCTGATTTCTTCCTTATTGTGTAAATTTAGATCATGAGCACATGTTTAGCTAAACAGCTGACCTTGTAAGAGGCTTAGGTGTGAACGCTCGTAAGCTTCAGCAGAAAGTCGGCAAAGATTTATTTGTGTCCCTCCAATGAGTTGCCCGCGAGGACCCCGTTTTCTACAAGTGTTGGTCCAATACACCCTCTAGACGCAGGGGACTCAGACAGGACTGTTTGCATCTCCCGATTTGGGGCAGGGGCATAGGGCGGCCTGTGGCCCTGGCAGGAGCCTCTCCTCGTGTGTCCCAGGGACACATCTGTCTGCGAACTTCGGTCACCTGGCACAAGCTACGATGCCCAGACCTATGGTTAGCTGTGCAGCGAGGTGTACTGCGCGGAAAGGTTCCACACACTCTTCAAGTATGTGGGTGGCCTGTGTGGAAAGGTGAGAGATTGGGCAGCTGTGCCGACAATGAAGGCACCCTTTGTCCTGGGCCTAAATGCTTGTGACACCCCACTGGGCCTGCCGGGCTCTGAAGGCCCTGCCCTGGGCCCCCTGCTCCCCTGCACTTTGTTCAGTCACAGCAGAGATGGCCACACCCACTCCCTCAGTGAGGGCCGTGTTCCAAACTCCCTCAGCCCCGCCCCCTCTCCGCAGGTTACCATGGACTACAGATGCTGCATTCTGAGGCCAGGGCGTTCCGAGAATGAAAGGGCTGACATGATGACTTTAAATGATTTCCTCTAGTGTCAGTTTTGGTAAACTTTAGGAGCAAGGTAATGGTCCACTTTACAGAAATGTCCAAATTTACTGGCATTTCATATATTCTCTGCTATAACATTGTCCTGATTCTTTCTGTATATTCTTTACTTATGTTTTTGTTTTCCTTAATCAAGGTTGTCTTTTAAATCTTTTCAAAGAATATTCTTTGGACTTCCTAAATCACCCCAATTTTAAACGTTTTCTTTTGTATTAAGTTCTGCTCATATCTTTACCTTTTTTCTATGTTCTCAGGGTTTATTGTTTTGATCTTCTGATGTCAAGTAAAACACTTGGCTTTTCATTTTTATAAATCTATTTACTTATAAAGGTTTGTAGATTTGAAGATTCGAACTTACTTGTAAGTTTTTAAGGGTCAGGTCCTCTACATTGTTGCTCGCCTAACGCTTAGTTCAACATATAGCAATGCACATATTGACCTATTTTCCCCTCGACTTTCTGTGACTCCCTATATCTCACCATTCTTTGCAGACAAGCCATTTGAAATACCCTTTACTTATGTCACAACAAATAAGTCTTGAAATAATGTGTATTTTTTAGAGAAATCTTCTTATATAATTAGGCAGAAAATCTGACCTGCCATACTTTTCAAAACAGCATAATTCCACTCTTCTCAATGATGAATCTGTTGTATTACACAACCTTTGATTATTTAGCTTTATCAATGACATGTACTTTAAAAATGTTTGAGAGATCCTACCAGTCTTTGAAAACATCCTTGTTCCTTGTTTCAGTTCCAGTTTTATGTATATTTTCTGCCTTGCACCTGATTATTCCACCATCTGATGGATGGCCTAGGGAATCTAATTCTGGTATGGATTGTTTTTGCTGATTCTCTCCCCTTGTAGCTGATTTCTTCCTTATTGTGTAAATTTAGATCATGAGCACATGTTTAGCTAAACAGCTGACCTTGTAAGAGGCTTAGGTGTGAACGCTCGTAAGCTTCAGCAGAAAGTTGGCAAAGATTTATTTGTGTCCCTCCAATGAGTTGCCCGCGAGGACCCCGTTTTCTACAAGTGTTGGTCCAATACACCCTCTAGACGCAGGGGACTCAGACAGGACTGTTTGCATCTCCCGATTTGGGGCAGGGGCATAGGGCGGCCTGTGGCCCTGGCAGGAGCCTCTCCTCGTGTGTCCCAGGGACACATCTGTCTGCGAACTTCGGTCACCTGGCACAAGCTACGATGCCCAGACCTATGGTTAGCTGTGCAGCGAGGTGTACTGCGCGGAAAGGTTCCACACACTCTTCAAGTATGTGGGTGGCCTGTGTGGAAAGGTGAGAGATTGGGCAGCTGTGCCGACAATGAAGGCACCCTTTGTCCTGGGCCTAAATGCTTGTGACACCCCACTGGGCCTGCCGGGCTCTGAAGGCCCTGCCCTGGGCCCCCTGCTCCCCTGCACTTTGTTCAGTCACAGCAGAGATGGCCACACCCACTCCCTCAGTGAGGGCCGTGTTCCAAACTCCCTCAGCCCCGCCCCCTCTCCGCAGGTTACCATGGACTACAGATGCTGCATTCTGAGGCCAGGGCGTTCCGAGAATGCCAAGGGCTGACATGATGACTTTAAATGATTTCCTCTAGTGTCAGTTTTGGTAAACTTTAGGAGCAAGGTAATGGTCCACTTTACAGAAATGTCCAAATTTACTGGCATTTCATATATTCTCTGCTATAACATTGTCCTGATTCTTTCTGTATATTCTTTACTTATGTTTTTGTTTTCCTTAATCAAGGGTGTCTTTTAAATCTTTTCAAACAATATTCTTTGGACTTCCTAAATCACCCCAATTTTATACGTTTTCTTTTGTATTAAGTTCTGCTCATATCTTTACCTTTTTTCTATGTTCTCAGGGTTTATTGTTTTGATCTTCTGATGTCAAGTAAAACACTTGGCTTTTCATTTTTATAAATCTATTTACTTATAAAGGTTTGTAGATTTGAAGATTCGAACTTACTTGTAAGTTTTTAAGGGTCAGGTCCTCTACATTGTTGCTCGCCTAACGCTTAGTTCAACATATAGCAATGCACATATTGACCTATTTTCCCCTCGACTTTCTGTGACTCCCTATATCTCACCATTCTTTGCAGACAAGCCATTTGAAATACTCTTTACTTATGTCACAACAAATAAGTCTTGAAATAATGTGTATTTTTTAGAGAAATCTTCTTATATAATTAGTCAGAAAATCTGGCCTGCCATAGTTTTCAAAACAGCATAATTCCACTCTTCTCAATGATGAATTTGTTGTATTACACAACCTTTGAGTATTTAGCTTTATCAATGACATGTACTTTAAAAATGTTTGAGAGTTCCTACCAGTCTTTGAAAACATCCTTGTTCCTTGTTTCAGTTCCAGTTTTATGTATATTTTCTGCCTTGCACCTGATTATTCCAACATCTGATGGATGGCCTAGGGAATCTAATTCTGGTATTGATTGTTTTTGCTGATTGTCTCCCCTTGTAGCTGATTAATTCATTACTGTGTAAATTTAGTTCATGAGCTCATGTTTAGCTAAACAGCTGACCTTGTAAGAGGCTTAGTTGTGAACGCTCGTAAGCTTCAGCAGAAAGTCGGCAGGCAAAGATTTATTTGTGTCCCTCCAATGAGTTGCCCACGAGGACCCCGTTTTCTTCAAGTGTTGGTGCAATACTCCCTCTAGACGCAGGGGACACAGACAGGGCTGTTTGCAGCCCCCGAGCTGGGGAAGGGGCAGAGGGCGGCCTGTGGCCCGGGCAGGAGCCTCTCCACGTGTGTCCCAGGGACTCATCTGCCTGCGAACTTCGGTCACATGGCAGGAAGCTACGATGCCCATACCTATGGTTAGCTGTGCAGCGAGGTGTACTGCGCGGACTGGTTCAACACACACTTCAAGTAAGAGGGCGGCCTGAGTGGAAAGGTAAGATTTTGGGAAGCTGTGCAGACAAAGAAGGCGCCCTTTGGCCTGGGCCTAAATGCTTGGGACACACCACTGGGCCTGCCAGGCTCTGAGGGCCCTGCCCTGAGACCCCTCCTCTCCTGCAATTTGTTCCGTCACAGCAGAGATGGCCACACCCACTCCCTCAGTAAGGGCAGTGTTCCAACCTCCCTCAGCACAACCCCCTTTCCGCAGGATACCATGGACTACAGATGCTGCATTCTGAGGCCAGGGCGTTCCGAGAATGCCAAGGGCAGACACGATGACCTTAAATGATTACCTCTTGTGTCAGTTTTGGTAAACTTTACTAGCTAGGAAATGGTCCACTTTACAGAAATGTTCAAATTTACTGGCATTTCATATATTGTCTGCTATAACATTGTCCTGATTCTTTCTGTATATTCTTTACTTATGTTTTTGTTTTCCTTAATCAAAATCGGTCCTTTAAAACTTTTCAAAGAATATTGTTTGGACTTACTACATCACCTGAATTGTATACCTTTTCTGTTGTATTAAGTGATGTTCATACCTTTATTTATCTTTTTTCTATGTTCTCAGGGTTCATTGCTTTGATCTTCTGATGTCAATTAAAACACTTGGTTATTCATTTTAATAAATATTTTTACTAATAAAGATTTGAACTTTTGAAGATTCCAGCTTACTTGTAAGTTTCTAAGGGTCAGGTACTCTACATTGTTGCTGGCCTAAGCTTAGTTCACCCTATAGCAATGTATATACTGACCTATTTTCCCCTTGACTTTCTGTGATTCCCTACATCTCACCTTTCTTTGCAGACAAGCCATTTCAAATACCCTTTACTTATTTCACAACGAATAAGTCTTTGAAGTAAAGTGTATATTTTAGAGAAATCTTCTTATATAATTAGGCAGAAAATCTGACCTGCCATAGTTTTCAAAACAGCATAATTCCACTCTTCTCAATGATGAATCTGTTGTATTACACAACCTTTGAGTATTTAGCTTTATCAATGACGTGTACTTTAAAAATGTTTGAGAGTTCCTACCAGTCTTTGAAAACATCCTTGTTCCTTGTTTCAGTTCCAGTTTTATGTATATTTTCTGCCTTGCACCTGATTATTCCACCATCTGATGGATGGCCTAGGGAATCTAATTCTGCTATGAATTGTTTTTGCTGATTGTCTCCCCTTGTAGCTGATTTCTTCCTTATTGTGTAAATTTAGATCATGAGCACATGTTTAAAAAAACAGCTGACCTTGTAAGAGGCTTAGGTGTAAACGCTCGTAAGCTTCAGCAGAAAGTCGGCAAAGATTTATTTCTGTCCTTCCAATGAGTTGCCCGCGAGGTCCCCGTTTTCTACAAGTGTTGGTCCAATACTCCCTCTAGACGCAGGGGACTCAGACAGGGCTGTTTGCAGCCCCCGATTTGGGGCAGGGGCAGAGGGCGGCCTGTGGCCCGGGCAGGAGCCTCTCCACGTGTGTCCCAGGGACACATCTGCCTGCGAACTTCGGTCACCTGGCACAAGCTATGATGCCCAGACCTATGGTTAACTGTGCAGCGAGGTGTACTGCTCGGACAGGTTCCACAGACACTTCAAGTAAGTGGGCGGCCTGAGTTGAAAGGTCAGAGATTGGGCAGCTGTGCCGACAATGAAGGCACACTTTGTCCTGGGCCTAAATGCTTGTGACACCCCACTGGGCCTGCCGGGCTCTGAGTGTCCTGCTCTGGGCAGCCTGCTCCCCTGCCCTTTGTTCAGTCACAGCAGAGATGGCCACACCCACTCCCTCAGTGAGGGCCGTGTTCCAAACTCCCTCAGCCCCGCCCCCACTCCGCAGGTTACCATGGACTACAGATGCTGCATTCTGAGGCCAGGGCGTTCCGAGAATGCCAAGGGCAGACATGACGACCTTAAATGATTTCCTCTAGTGTCAGTTTTGGTAAACTTTAGGAGCTAGGTAATGGTCCACTTTACAGAAATGTTCAAATTTACTGGCATTTCATATATTCTCTGCTATAACATTGTCCTGGTTCTTTCTGTATATTCTTTACTTATGTTTTTGTTTTCCTTAATCAAAATCTGTCCTTTAAATCTTTTCAAAGAATATTCTTTGGACTTACTACATCACCTGAATTGTATACGTTTTCTGTTGTATTAAGTGATGCTCATATCTTTATTTATCTTTTTTCTATGTTCTCAGGGTTCATTGCTTTGATCTTCTGATGTCAATTAAAACACTTGGTTATTCATTTTAATAAATCTTTTTACTTATAAAGATTTGAACTTTTGAAGATTCCAGCTTACTTGTAAGTTTCTAAGGGTCAGGTCCTCTACGTTGTTGCTGGCCTAAGGCTTAGTTCACCCTATAGCAATGTATATATTGACCTATTTTCCCCTCGACTTTCTGTGATTCCCTACATCTCACCTTTCTTTGCAGACAAGCCATTTGAAATACCCTTTACTTATTTCACAGCCAAGACGTCTTTGAAATAATGTGTATTTTTTAGAGAAATCTTCTTATATAATCATGCAGAAAATCTGACCTGCCATAGTTTTCAAAACAGCATAATTCCACTCTTCTCAATGATGAATCTGTTGTATTACACAACCTTTGAGTATTTAGCTTTATCAATGACATGTACTTTAAAAATATTTGAGAACCTACCAGTCTTTGAAAACATCCTTGTTCCTTGTTTCAGTTCCAGTTTTATGTATATTTTCTGCCTTGCACCTGATTATTACAACATCTGATGGATGGCCTAGGGAATCTAATTTTGGTATTGATTGTTTTTGCTGATTATCTCTCACTGTAGCTCATTAATTCATTACTGTGTAAATTTAGATCATGAGCTCATGTTTAGCTAAACAGCCTACCTTGTAAGAGGCTTTGGTGTGAACGCTCGTAAGCTTCAGCAGAAAGTCTGCAAAGATTTATTTGTGTCCCTCCAATGAGTTGCCCACGAGGGCCCCGTTTTCTACATGTGTTTGTCCAATACTCCCTCTAGACGCAGGGGACTCAGACTGGGCTGTTTGCAGCCCCCGATCTGGGGAAGGGGCAGAGGGTTGCCTGTGTCCCGGGCAGGAGCCTCTCCACGTGTGTCCCAGGGACACATCTGCCTGCGAACTTCGGTCACCTGGCAGGAAGCTACGATGCCCAGACCTATGGTTAGGTGTGCAGCGAGGTGTTTTGTGCCGACTGGTTCAGCACACACTTCAAGTAAGAGGGCAGCCTGAGTGGAAAGGTCAGAGTTTGGGCAGCTGTGCAGACAAAGAAGGCGCCCTTTGGCCAGGGCCTAAATGCTTGTGACACCCCACTGGGCCTGCCGGGCTCTGAGGGCCCTGCCCTGAGACCCCTCCTCTCCTGTAATTTGTTCAGTCACTGCAGAGATGGCCACACCCATTCCCTCAGTGAGGGCAGTGTTCCAGCCTCCCTCAGCCCCGCCCCCTCTCCGCAGGTTACCATGGACTACAGATGCTGCATTCTGAGGCCAGGGCGTTACGAGAATGCCAAGGGCAGACATGATGACCTTAAATGATTTCCTCTTGTGTCACTTTTGGTAAACTTTAGGAGCTAGGAAATGGTCCACTTTACAGAAATGTTCAAATTTACTGGCATTTCAGATCTTCTCTGCTATAACATTGTCCTGATTCTTTCTGTATATTCTTGACTTATGTTTTTTGTTTTCCTTAATGAAAGTGTGTCTTTTAAATCTTTTCAAAGAATATGCTTTGGACTTACTACATCCCCTGAATTTTATACGTTTTCTGTTGTATTAAGTTCTGTTCATATCTTTATTTATCTTTTTTCTATGTTCTCAGGGTTTATTGTTTTGATCTTCTGATGTCAACTAAAACACTTGGATATTCATTTTCATAAATCTTTTTACTTATAAATATTTGAACTTTTGAAGATTCCAGCTTACTTGTAAGTTTCTAAGCGTCAGGTCCTCTACATTGTTGCTGGCCTAAAGCTTAGTTCAACATATAGCAATGTATATATTGACCTATTTTCCCCTGACTTTCTGTGATTCCCTACATCTCATCTTTGTTTGCAGACAAGCCATTTGAAATACCCTTAACTTATTTCACAGCCAACAAGTCTTTGAAATAATGTGTATTTTTTAGAGAAATCTTCTTATATAATTAGGCAGAAAATCTGACCTGCCATAGTTTTCAAAACAGCATAATTTCACTCTTCTCAATGATGAATCTGTTGTATTACACAACCTTTGAGTATTTAGCTTTATCAATGACATGTACTTTAAAAATATTTTAGAGATCCTACCAGTGTTTGAAAACATCCTTGTTCCTTGTTTCACTTCCAGTTTTATGTATATTTTCTGCCTTGCACCTGATTATTCCAACATCTGATGGATGGCCTAGGGAATCTAATTCTGGTAATGATTGTTTTTGCTGATTGTCTCCCCCTTGTAGCTGATTTCTTCATTACTGTGTAAATTTAGATCATGAGCTCATGTTTAGCCAAACAGCTGACCTTTTAAGAGGCTTAGGTCTGAACGCTCGTAAGCTTCAACACAAAGTCGGCAAAGATTTATTTGTGTCCCTCCAATGAGTTTCCTGCGAGGACCCCGTTTTCTACAAGAGTTGGTCAAATACTCCCTCTAGAGGTCAGGGACACGGACAGGGCTGCTTTGCGGCCCCCGGTCTGGGGCAGGGGCAGTGTGCAGCCTGTGGCCCGGTCAGGAGCCTCTCCGCGTGTGTCCCAGGGACCCATCTGCCTGCGATCCTCGGTCACCCGCAGGAAGCTACGATGCCCCGACCAATTGTTAGCTGCGCAGCGAGGTGTACTGAGCGGACAGGTTCCACACACACTTCAAGTAAGAGGGCGGCCTGAGTGGAAAGATGAGAGTTTGGGCAGCTGTGCAGACAAAGAAGGCGGCCTTTGGCCTGGGCCTAAATGCTTGTGAAACCGCACAGGGCCTGCCAGTCTCTGAGGGCCCTGCACAGGACGCCCTGCTCCCCTGCCCTTTGTTCAGTCACAGCAGATATGGCCACACCCACTCCCTCAGTGAGGGCAGTGTTCCAGCCTCCCTCAGCCCCGCCCCCTCTCCGCAGGTTACCAAGGACTACAGATGCTGCATTCTGAGGCCAGGGCATTCCGAGAATGCCAAGGACAGGCATGATGACCTTAAATGATTTCCTCTTTTGTCTGTTTTGGTAAACTTTAGGAGCTAGGAAATGGTCCACTTTACAGAAATGTTCAAATTTACTGGCATTTCAGATCTTCTCTGCTATAACATTGTCCTGATTCTTTCTGTATATTCTTGACTTATGTTTTTGTTTTCCTTAATGAATGTGTGTCTTTTAAATCTTTTCAAAGAATATTCTTTGGACTTACTACATCACCTGAATTTTATACGTTTTCTGTTGTATTAAGTTCTGCTGATATCTTTATTTATCTTTTTTCTCTGTTCTCAGGGTTTATTGTTTTGATCTTCTGATGTCAATTAAAACACTTGGATATTCATTTTCATAAATCTTTTTACTTATAATGATTTGAACTTTTGAAGATTCCAGCTTTCTTGTAAGTTTCTAAGGGTCAGGTCCTCTACATTTTTGCTGGCCTAAGCCTTAGTTCACCATAGAGCAATGTATATATTGACCTATTTTCCCCTCGACTTTCTGTGATTCCCTACATCTCACCTTTCTTTGCGGACAAGACATTTGAAATACCCTTAACTTATTTCACAGCCAATAAGTCTTTGAAATAATGTGTATTTTTATAGAGAAATTTTCTTATATAATTAGGCAGAAAATCTGACCTGCCATAGTTTTCAAAACAGCATACTTTCACTCTTCTCAATGTTGAATCTGTTGTATTACACAACTTTGAGTATTTACCTTTTTCAAAGACATGTACTTTAAAAATATTTTAGAGATCCTACCAGTCTTTGAAAACATCCTTGTTCCTTGTTTCAGTTCCAGTTTTATGTATATTTTCTGCCTTGCACCTGATTATTCCAACATCGGATGGATGGCCTAGGGAATCTAATTCTGGTATTGATTGTTTTTGCTGATTGTCTCCCCTTGTAGCTGATTTCTTCATTATTGTGTAAATTTACATCATGAGCTCATGTTTAGCCAAACAGCTTACCGTGTAAGAGGCTTAGGTGTGAACGCTCAAAAGCTTCATGAGAAAGTCGGCGAAGATTTATTTGTGTCCCTCCAATGAGTTTCCTGCGAGGACCCCGTTTTCTACAAGTGTTGGTCAAATACTCCCTCTAGAGGCAGGGACTCGGACAGGGCTGCTTTGCGTCCCCCCGATCTGGGGCAGGGGCTGTGGGCGGCCTGTGGCCCAGTCAGGAGCCTCACCGCGTGTGTCCCAGGGACCCATCTGCCTGTGATCCTCGGTCACCTGGCAGGAAGCTACGATGCCCCGACCTATGGTTATCTGCGCAGCGAAATGTACTGCGCGGACAGGTTCCACAAACACTTTAAGTAAGAAGGCGGCCTGAGAGGAAAGATGAGAGTTTGGCAGCAGTGCAGACAAAGAAGGCACCCTTTGGCCTGGGTCTAAATGCTTGTGAAACCGCACTGGGCATGCCAGGCTCTGAGGGCCCTGCACTGGACGCCCTGCTCCCCTGCCCTTTGTTCAGACACAGCAGAGATGGCCACACCCACTCCCTCAGTGAGGGCAGTGTTCCAGCCTCCCTCAGCCCCGCCCCCTCTCCGCAGGTTACCATGGACTACAGATGCTGCATTCTGAGGCCAGGGCGTTCCGAGAATGCCAAGGGCAGACATGATGACCTTAAATGATTTCCTCTTGTGTCAGTTTTGGTAAATTTAGGAGCTAGGAAATGGTCCACTTTACAGAAATGTTCAAATTTACTGGCATTTCAGATCTTCTCTGCTATAACATTGTCCTAATTCTTTCTTTATATTCTTGACTTATGTTTTTGTTTTCCTTAATCAAAGTGTGTCTTTTAAATCTTTTCAAAGAATATTCTTTGGACTTACTACATCACCTGAATTTTATACGTTTTCTGTTGTATTAAGTTCTGCTCATATCTTTATTTATCTTTTTTCTATGTTCTCAGGGTTTAGTGTTTTGAACTTCTGATGTCAACTAAAACACTTGGTTATTCATTTTCATAAATCTTTTTTACTTATAAAGATTTGAACTTTTGAAGATTCCAGCTTACTTGTAAGTTTCTAAGCGTCAGGTCCTCTATATTGTTGCTGGCCTAAGGCTTAGTTCACCATAGAGCAATGTATATATTGACCTATTTTCCCCTCGACTTTCTGTGATTCCCTACATCTCACCTTTGTTTGCAGCCAAGCCAGTTGAAATACCCTTAACTTATTTCACAGCCAATAAGTCTTTGAAATAATGTGTATTTTTTAGAGAAATCTTCTTATATAATTAGGCAGAAAATCTGACCTGCCATAGTTTTCAAAACAGCATAATTTCACTCTTCTCAATGATGAATCTGTTGTATTACACAACCTTTGATTATTTAGCTTTATCAATGACATGTACTTTAAAAATATTTTAGAGATCCTACCAGTCTTTGAAAACATCCTTGTTCCTTGTTTCAGTTCCAGTTTTATGTATATTTTCTGCCTTGCACCTGATTATTCCAACATCTGATGGATGGCCCAGGGAATCTAATTCTGGTATTGCTTGTTTTTGCTGATTGTCTCCCCCTTGTAGCTGCTTTCTTCCTTATTGTGTAAATTTAGATCATGAGCTCATGTTTAGCTAAACAGCTGACCTTGTAAGAGGCTTAGGTGTGAAAACTCGTAAGCTTCATCAGAAAGTCGGCAAAGATTTATTTGTGTCCCTCCAATGAGTTTCCTGCGAGGACCACGTTTTCTACAAGTGTTGGTCAAATACTCCCTCTAGAGGCAGGGACTCGGACAGGGCTGCTTTGCGGCCCCCGATCAGGGGCAGGGGCTCTGGGCGGCCTGTGGCCCGGTCAGGAGCCTCTCCGCGTGTGTCCCAGGGACCCATCTGCGTGTGATCCTCGGTCACCTGGCTGGAAGTTTCGATGCCCCGACCTATTGTTAGCTGTGCAGCGAGGTGTACTGTGCGGACAGGTTCCACACACACTTTAAGTAAGAGGGCGGCCTGAGTGGAAAGATGAGAGTTTGGGCAGCTGTGCAGACAAAGAAGGCGCCCTTTGGCCTGGACCCAAATGCTTGTGAAACCGCACTGGGCCTGCGAGGTTCTGAGGGCCCTGCACTGGACGCCCTGATCCCCTGCCCTTTGTTCAGTCACAGCAGAGATGGCCACTCCCACTCCCTCAGTGAGTGCAGTGTTCCAGCCTCCCTCAGCCACGGCTCCTCTCCGCAGGTTACCATGGACTACAGATTCTGCATTCTGAGGCCAGGGCGTTCCGAGAATGCCAAGGGCAGACATGATGACCTTAAATGATTTCCTCTTGTGTCAGTTTTGGTAAACTTTAGGAGCTAGGAAATGGTCCACTTTACAGAAATGTTCAAATTTACTGGCATTTCCGATCTTCTCTGCTATAACATTGTCATGATTCTTTCTGTATATTCTTGACTTATGTTTTTTGTTTTCCTTAATGAAAGTGTGTCTTTTAAATCTTTTCAAAGAATATGCTTTGGACTTACTACATCCCCTGAATTTTATACGTTTTCTGTTGTATTAAGTTCTGTTCATATCTTTATTTATCTTTTTTCTATGTTCTCAGGGTTTATTGTTTTGATCTTCTGATGTCAACTAAAACACTTGGATATTCATTTTCATAAATCTTTTTACTTATAAATATTTGAACTTTTGAAGATTCCAGCCTACTTGTAAGTTTCTAAGCGTCAGGTCCTCTACATTGTTGCTGGCCTAAGGCTTAGTACACCATATAGCAATGTATATATTGACCTATTTTCCCCTGACTTTCTGTGATTCCCTACATCTCACCTTTGTTTGCAGACAAGCCATTTGAAATACCCTTAACTTATTTCACAGCCAACAAGTCTTTGAAATAATGTGTATTTTTTAGAGAAATCTTCTTATATAATTAGGCAGAAAATCTGACCCGCCATAGTTTTCAAAACAGCATAATTTCACTCTTCTCAATGATGAATCTGTTGTATTACACAACCTTTGAGTATTTAGCTTTATCAATGACATGTACTTTAAAAATATTTTAGAGATCCTACCAGTGTTTGAAAATATCCTTGTTCCTTGTTTCAGTTCCAGTTTTATGTATATTTTCTGCCTTGCACCTGATTATTCCAACATCTGATGGATGGCCCAGGGAATCTAATTCTGGTAATGATTGTTTTTGCTGATTGTCTCCCCCTTGTAGCTGATTTCTTCATTACTGTGTAAATTTAGATCATGAGCTCATGTTTAGCCAAACAGCTGACCTTTTAAGAGGCTTAGGTGTGAACGCTCAAAAGCTTCATGAGAAAGTCGGCGAAGATTTATTTGTGTCCCTCCAATGAGTTTCCTGCGAGGACCCCGTTATCTACAAGTGTTGGTCAAATACTCCCTCTAGAGGCAGGGACTCGGACAGGGCTGCTTTGCGGCGCGCGATCTGGGGCAGGGGCTCTGGGCGGCTTGTGGCCCGGTCAGGAGCCTCTCCGAGTGTGTCCCAGGCACCCATCTGCGTGTGATCCTCGGTCACCTGGCAGGAAGTTACGATGCCCCGACCTATGGTTAGCTGTGCAGCGAGGTGTACTGTGCGGACAGGTTCCACACACACTTTAAGTAAGAGGGCGGCCTGAGTGGAAAGATGAGAGTTTGGGCAGCTGTGCAGACAAAGAAGGCGCCCTTTGGCCTGGGCCTAACTGCTTTTGAAACCGCACTGGGCCTGCCAGGCTCTGAGGGCCCTGCACTGGACGCCCTGCTCCCCTGCCCTTTGTTCAGTCACAGCAGAGATGGCCACTCCCACTCCCTCAGTGAGGGCAGTGTTCCAGCCTCCCTCAGCTCCTGCCCCTCTCCACAGGTTACCATGGACTACAGATGCTGCATTCTGAGGCCAGGGCGTTCCGAGAATGCCAAGGGCAGACATGATGACCTTAAATGATTTCCTCTTGTATCAGTTTTGGTAAACTTTAGGAGCTAGGAAATGGTCCACTTTACAGAAATGTTCAAATTTACTGGCATTTCAGATCTTCTCTGCTATAACATTGTCCTGATTCTTTCTGTATATTCTTGACTTATGTTTTTTGTTTTCCTTAATGAAAGTGTGTCTTTTAAATCTTTTCAAAGAATATTCTTTGGACTTACTACATCACCTGAATTTTATACGTTTTTTGTTGTATTAAGTTCTGTTCATATATTTATTTATCTTTTTTCTATGTTCTCAGGGTTTATTGTTTTGATCTTCTGATGTCAACTAAAACACTTGGATATTCATTTTCATAAATCTTTTTACTTATAAATATTTGAACTTTTGAAGATTCCAGCTTACTTGTAAGTTTCTAAGCGTCAGGTCCTCTACATTGTTGCTGGCCTATTGCTTAGTTCACCATACAGCAATGTATATATTGACCTATTTTCCCCTGACTTTCTGTGATTCCCTACACCTCACCTTTGTTAGCAGACAAGCCTTTTGAAATACCCTTAACTTATTTCACAGCCAATAAGTCTTTGAAATAATGTGTATTTTTTAGGGAAAACTTCCTATATAATTAGGCAGAAAATCTGACCTGCCATAGTTTTCAAAACAGCATAATTTCACTCTTCTCAATGATGAATCTGTTGTATTACACAATCTTTGAGTATTTAGCTTTATCAATGACTTGTACTTTAAAAATATTTTAGAGATTCTACCAGTCTTTGAAAACATGCCTGTTCCTTGTTTCAGTTCCATTTTTATGTATATTTTCTGCCTTGCACCTGATTATTCCAACATCTGATGGATGGCCTAGGGAATCTAATTCTGGTATTGATTGTTTTTGCTGATTGTCTCCCCATTGTAGCTGATTTCTTCATTATTGTGTAAATTTAGATCATGAGCTCATGTTTAGCCAAACAACTGACCTTGTAAGAGGCTTAGGTGTGAACGCTCGTAAGCTTCATCAGAAAGTCGGCAAAGATTTATTTGTGTCCCTCCAATGAGTTTCCTGCGAGGACCCCGTTATATACAAGTGTTGGTCAAATACTCCCTCTAGAGTCAGTGACTCGGACAGGGCTGCTTTGCGGCCCCCGATCAGGGGCAGGGGCAGTGGGTGGCCTGTGGCCCAGTCAGGAGCCTCTCCGCGTGTGTCCCAGGGACCCATCTGCCTGTGATCCTCGGTCACCTGGCAGGAAGCTACGATGCCCAGACCTATGGTTAGCTGTGCAGCGAGGTGTACTGCGCGGACAGGTTCCACACACACTTTAAGTAAGGGGGCAGCCTGAGTGGAAAGATGAGAGTTTGGGCAGCTGTGCACACAAAGAAGTCGCCCTTTCGCATGGGCTTAAATGCTTGTGAAACAGCACTGGGCCTGCCAGGCTCTGAGGGCCCTGTACTGGACGCCCTGCTCCCCTGCCCTTTGTTCAGACACAGCAGAGATGGCCACACCCACTCCCTCAGTGAGGGCAGTGTTCCAGCCTCCCTCAGCCCCGCCCCCTCTCCGCAGGTTACCATGGACAACAGATGCTGCATTCTGAGGCCAGGGCGTTCCGAGAATGCCAAGGGCAGACCTGATGACCTTAAATGATTTCCTCTTGTGTCACTTTTGGTAAACTTTAGGAGCTAGGAAATGGCCAACTTTACAGAAATGTTCAAATTTACTGGCATTTCAGATCTTCTCTGCTATAACATTGTCCTGATTCTTTCTGTATATTCTTGACTTATGTTTTTGTTTTCCTTAATCAAAGTGTGTCTTTTAAATCTTTTCAAAGAATATTCTTTGGACATACTACATCACCTGAATTTTATACGTTTTCTGTTGTATTAAGTTCTGCTCATATCTTTATTTATCTTTTTCCTATGTTCTCAGGGTTTACTGTTTTGATCTTCTGATGTCAACTAAAACACTTGGTTATTTATTTTCATAAAACTTTTTACTTATAAAGATTTGAACTTTTGAAGATACCAGCTTACCTGTAAGTTTCTGAGCGTCAGGTCCTCTACATTGTTGCTGGCCTAAGGCTTATTTCACCATAGAGCAATGTATATATTGACCTATTTTCCCCTGAATTTCTGTGATTCCCTACATCTCACAATTGTTTGCAGACAAGCCATTTGAAATACCCTTAACTTATTTCACAGCCAATAAGTCCGTGAAATAATGTGTATTTTTTAGAGAAATCTTCTTATATAATTAGGCAGAAAATCTGACCTGCCATAGTTTTCAAAACAGCATAATTTCACTCTTCTCAATGATGAATCTGTTGTATTACACAACCTTTGATTATTTAGGTTTATCGATGACATGTACTTTAAAAATATTTTAGAGATCCTACCAGTCTTTGAAAACATCCTTGTTCCTTGTTTCAGTCCCAGTTTTATGTATATTTTCTGCCTTGCACCTGATTATTCCAACATCTGATGGATGGCCTAGGGAATCTAATTCTGGTAATGATTGTTTTTGCTGATTGTCTCCCCCTTGTAGCTGATTTCTTCATTACTGTGTAAATTTAGATCATGAGCTCATGTTTAGCCAAACAGCTGACCATTTAAGAGGCTTAGGTGTGAATGCTCGTAAGCTTCATCAGAAAGTCGGCAAAGATTTATTTGTGTCCCTCCAATGAGTTTCTAGCGAGGACCCCGTTTTCTACAAGTGTTGGTCAAATACTCCCTCTAGAGGTCAGGGACACGGACAGGGCTGCTTTGTGGCCCCCGGTCTGGGTCAGGGGCAGTGTGCGGCCTGTGGCCCGGTCAGGAGCCTCTCCGCGTGTGTCCCAGGGACCCATCTGCCTGCGATCCTCGGTCACCAGGCAGGAAGCTACGATGCCCCGACCAATTGTTAGCTGCGCAGCGAGGTGTACTGAGCGGACAGGCTCAACACACACTTCAAGTAAGAGGGCGGCCTGAGTGGAAAGATGAGAGTTTGGGCAGCTGTGCAGACAAAGAAGGCGGCCTTTGGCCTGGGCCTAAATGCTTGTGAAACCGCACAGGGCCTGCCAGTCTCTGAGGGCCCTGCACAGGACGCCCTGCTCCCCTGCCCTTTGTTCAGTTACAGCAGATATGGCCACACCCACTCCCTCAGTGAGGGCAGTGTTCCAGCCTCCCTCCGCCCCGCCCCCTCTCCGAAGGTTACCATGGACTACAGATGCTGCATTCTGAGGCCAGGGCGTTCCGAGAATGCCAAGGGCAGACATGATGACCTTAAATGATTTCCTCTTTTGTCAGTTTTGGTAAACTTTAGGAGCTAGGAAATGGTCCATTTCACAGAAGTGTTTAAATTTACTGGCATTTCAGATCTTCTCTGCTATAACATTGTCCTGATTCTTTCTGTATATTCGTGACTTATGTTTTTGTTTTCCTTAATCAAAATGTGTCTTTTAAATCTTTTCAAAGAATATTCTTTGACTTACTACATCACCTGAATTTTATACGTTTTCTGTTGTATTAAGTTCTGTTCATATCTTTATTTATCTTTTTTCTCTGTTCTCAGGGTTTATTGTTTTGATCTTCTGATGTCAATTAAAACACTTGGATATTCATTTTCATAAATCTTTTTACTTATAATGATTTGAACTTTTGAAGATACCAGCTTACTTGTAAGTTGCTAAGGGTCAGGTCCTCTACATTTTTGCTGGCCTAAGGCTTAGTTCACCATAGATCAATGTATATATTGACCTATTTTCCCCTCGACTTTCTGTGATTCCCTACATCTCACCTTTCTTTGCAGACAAGCCATTTGAAATACCCTTAACATATTTCTCAGCCAATAAGTCTTTGAAATAATGTGTATTTTTATAGAGAAATTTTCTTATATAATTAGGCAGAAAATCTGACCTGCCATAGTTTTCAAAACAGCATACTTTCACTCTTCTCAATGTTGAATCTGTTGTATTACACAACTTTGAATATTTACCTTTTTCAAAGACATGTACTTTAAAAATATTTTAGAGATCCTACCAGTCTTTGAAAACATCCTAATTCCTTGTTTCAGTTCCACTTTTATGTATATTTTCTGCCTTGTACCTGATTATTCCAATATCTGATGGATGGCCTAGGGAATCTAATTCTGGTATTGACTGTATTTGCTGATTGTCTCCCCCTTGTAGCTGATTTCTTCATTATTGTGTAAAGTTAGATCATGAGCTCATGTTTAGCCAAACAGCTTACCTTGTAAGAGGCTTAGGTGTGAACGCTCGTAAGCTTCATGAGAAAGTCGGGAAAGATATATTTGTGTCCCTCCAATGAGTTTCCTGCGAGGACCCCGTTTTCTACAAGTGTTGGTCAAATACTCCCTCTAGAGGCAAGGACTCGGACAGGGCTTCTTTGCGTCCCCCGATCTGGGACAGGGGCAGTGGGCGTCCTGTGGCCCAGTCAGGAGCCTCACCGCGTGTGTCCCATGGACCCATCTGCCTGTGATCCACGGTCACCTGGCAGTAAGCTACGATGCCCAGACCTATGGTTATCTGTGCAGCGATGTGTACTGCGCGGACAGGTTCCACAAACACTTTAAGTAAGAAGGCGGCCTGAGTGGAAAGATGAGAGTTTGGGCAGCTCTGCAGACAAAGAAGGCGCCCTTTGGCCTGGGCCTAAATGCTTGTGAAACCGCACTGGGCCTGCCAGGCTCTGAGGGCCTTGCACTGGACGCCCTGCACCCCTGCCCTTTGTTCAGTCACAGCAGAGATGGCCACTGCCACTCCCTCTGTGAGGGCAGTGTTCCAGCCTCCCTCAGCCCCGCCCCCTCTCTGCAGGTTACCATGGACTACAGATGCTGCATTCTGAGGCCAGGGCGTTCCGAGAATGCCAAGGGCAGACATGATGACCTTAAATGATTTCCTCTTGTGTCAGTTTTGGTAAATTTTAGGAGCTAGGAAATGGTCCACTTTACAGAAATGTTCAAATTTACTGGCATTTCAGATCTTCTCTGCTATAACATTGTCCTAATTCTTTCTTTATATTCTTGACTTATGTTTTTGTTTTCCTTAATCAAAGTGTGTCTTTTAAATCTTTTCAAAGAATATTCTTTGGAATTACTACATCACCTGAATTTTATACGTTTTCTGTTGTATTAAGTTCTGTTCATATCTTTATTTATCTTTTTTCTATGTTCTCAGGGTTTATTGTTTTGATCTTCTGATGTCAATTAAAACACTTGGATATTCATTTTCATAAATCTTTTTACTTATAATGATTTGAACTTTTGAAGATACCAGCTTAATTGTAAGTTGCTAAGGGTCAGGTCCTCTACATTTTTGCTGGCCTAAGGCTTAGTTCACCATAGAGCAATGTATATATTGACCTATTTTCCCCTCGACTTTCTGTGATTCCCTACATCTCACCTTTCTTTGCAGACAAGCCATTTGAAATACCCTTAACTTATTTCTCAGCCAATAAGTCTTTGAAATAATGTGTATTTTTATAGAGAAATTTTCTTATATAATTAGGCAGAAAATCTGACCTGCCATAGTTTTCAAAACAGCATACTTTCACTCTTCTCAATGTTGAATCTGTTGTATTACACAACTTTGAGTATTTACCTTTTTCAAAGACATGTACTTTAAAAATATTTTAGAGATCCTACCAGTCTTTGAAAACATCCTAATTCCTTGTTTCAGTTCCACTTTTATGTATATTTTCTGCCTTGCACCTGATTATTCCAATATCTGATGGATGGCCTAGGGAATCTAATTCTGGTATTGATTGTTTTTGCTGATTGTCTCCCCCTTGTAGCTGATTTCTTCATTATTGTGTAAAGTTAGATCATGAGCTCATGTTTAGCCAAACAGCTTACCTTGTAAGAGGCTTAGGTGTGAACGCTCGTAAGCTTCATGAGAAAGTCGGGAAAGATTTATTTGTGTCCCTCCAATGAGTTTCCTGCGAGGACCCCGTTTTCTACAAGTGTTGGTCAAATACTCCCTCTAGAGGCAGGGACTCGGACAGGGCTGCTTTGCGTCCCACGATCTGGGACAGGGGCAGTGGGCGTCGTGTGGCCCAGTCAGGAGCCTCACTGCGTGTGTCCCATGGACCCATCTGCCTGTGATCCTCGGTCACCTGGCAGGAAGCTACGATGCCCCGACCTATGGTTATCTGCGCAGCGATGTGTACTGCGCGGGCATGTTCCACACACACTTTAAGTAAGAAGGCGGCCTGAGTGGAAAGATGAGAGTTTGGGCAGCTGTGCACACAAAGAAGTCGCCCTTTCGCATGGGCCTAAATGCTTGTGAAACCGCACTGGGCCTGCCAGGCACTGAGGGCCTTGCACTGGACGCCCTGCACCCCTGCCCTTTGTTCAGTCACAGAAGAGATGGCCGCTCCCACTCCCTCAGTGAGGGCAGTGTTCCAGCCTCCCCCAGCCCCGCCCCCTCTCCGCAGGTTACCATGGACTACAGATGCTGCATTCTGATGCCAGGGCGTTCCGAGAATGCCAAGGGCAGACATGATGACCTTAAATGATTTCCTCTTGTGTCAGTTTTGGTATATTTTAGGAGCTAGGAAATGGTCCACTTTACAGAAATGTTCAAATTTACTGGCATTTCAGATCTTCTCTGCTATAAGTACCTGTAAGTTTCTGAGCGTCAGGTCCTCTACATTGTTGCTGGCCTAAGGCTTATTTCACCATAGAGCAATGTATATATTGACCTATTTTCCCCTGAATTTCTGTGATTCCCTACATCTCACAATTGTTTGCAGACAAGCCATTTGAAATACCCTTAACTTATTTCACAGCCAATAAGTCCGTGAAATAATGTGTATTTTTTAGAGAAATCTTCTTATATAATTAGGCAGAAAATCTGACCTGCCATAGTTTTCAAAACAGCATAATTTCACTCTTCTCAATGATGAATCTGTTGTATTACACAACCTTTGATTATTTAGGTTTATCGATGACATGTACTTTAAAAATATTTTAGAGATCCTACCAGTCTTTGAAAACATCCTTGTTCCTTGTTTCAGTCCCAGTTTTATGTATATTTTCTGCCTTGCACCTGATTATTCCAACATCTGATGGATGGCCTAGGGAATCTAATTCTGGTAATGATTGTTTTTGCTGATTGTCTCCCCCTTGTAGCTGATTTCTTCATTACTGTGTAAATTTAGATCATGAGCTCATGTTTAGCCAAACAGCTGACCATTTAAGAGGCTTAGGTGTGAATGCTCGTAAGCTTCATCAGAAAGTCGGCAAAGATTTATTTGTGTCCCTCCAATGAGTTTCTAGCGAGGACCCCGTTTTCTACAAGTGTTGGTCAAATACTCCCTCTAGAGGTCAGGGACACGGACAGGGCTGCTTTGTGGCCCCCGGTCTGGGTCAGGGGCAGTGTGCGGCCTGTGGCCCGGTCAGGAGCCTCTCCGCGTGTGTCCCAGGGACCCATCTGCCTGCGATCCTCGGTCACCAGGCAGGAAGCTACGATGCCCCGACCAATTGTTAGCTGCGCAGCGAGGTGTACTGAGCGGACAGGCTCAACACACACTTCAAGTAAGAGGGCGGCCTGAGTGGAAAGATGAGAGTTTGGGCAGCTGTGCAGACAAAGAAGGCGGCCTTTGGCCTGGGCCTAAATGCTTGTGAAACCGCACAGGGCCTGCCAGTCTCTGAGGGCCCTGCACAGGACGCCCTGCTCCCCTGCCCTTTGTTCAGTTACAGCAGATATGGCCACACCCACTCCCTCAGTGAGGGCAGTGTTCCAGCCTCCCTCCGCCCCGCCCCCTCTCCGAAGGTTACCATGGACTACAGATGCTGCATTCTGAGGCCAGGGCGTTCCGAGAATGCCAAGGGCAGACATGATGACCTTAAATGATTTCCTCTTTTGTCAGTTTTGGTAAACTTTAGGAGCTAGGAAATGGTCCATTTCACAGAAGTGTTTAAATTTACTGGCATTTCAGATCTTCTCTGCTATAACATTGTCCTGATTCTTTCTGTATATTCGTGACTTATGTTTTTGTTTTCCTTAATCAAAATGTGTCTTTTAAATCTTTTCAAAGAATATTCTTTGACTTACTACATCACCTGAATTTTATACGTTTTCTGTTGTATTAAGTTCTGTTCATATCTTTATTTATCTTTTTTCTCTGTTCTCAGGGTTTATTGTTTTGATCTTCTGATGTCAATTAAAACACTTGGATATTCATTTTCATAAATCTTTTTACTTATAATGATTTGAACTTTTGAAGATACCAGCTTACTTGTAAGTTGCTAAGGGTCAGGTCCTCTACATTTTTGCTGGCCTAAGGCTTAGTTCACCATAGATCAATGTATATATTGACCTATTTTCCCCTCGACTTTCTGTGATTCCCTACATCTCACCTTTCTTTGCAGACAAGCCATTTGAAATACCCTTAACATATTTCTCAGCCAATAAGTCTTTGAAATAATGTGTATTTTTATAGAGAAATTTTCTTATATAATTAGGCAGAAAATCTGACCTGCCATAGTTTTCAAAACAGCATACTTTCACTCTTCTCAATGTTGAATCTGTTGTATTACACAACTTTGAATATTTACCTTTTTCAAAGACATGTACTTTAAAAATATTTTAGAGATCCTACCAGTCTTTGAAAACATCCTAATTCCTTGTTTCAGTTCCACTTTTATGTATATTTTCTGCCTTGTACCTGATTATTCCAATATCTGATGGATGGCCTAGGGAATCTAATTCTGGTATTGACTGTATTTGCTGATTGTCTCCCCCTTGTAGCTGATTTCTTCATTATTGTGTAAAGTTAGATCATGAGCTCATGTTTAGCCAAACAGCTTACCTTGTAAGAGGCTTAGGTGTGAACGCTCGTAAGCTTCATGAGAAAGTCGGGAAAGATATATTTGTGTCCCTCCAATGAGTTTCCTGCGAGGACCCCGTTTTCTACAAGTGTTGGTCAAATACTCCCTCTAGAGGCAAGGACTCGGACAGGGCTTCTTTGCGTCCCCCGATCTGGGACAGGGGCAGTGGGCGTCCTGTGGCCCAGTCAGGAGCCTCACCGCGTGTGTCCCATGGACCCATCTGCCTGTGATCCACGGTCACCTGGCAGTAAGCTACGATGCCCAGACCTATGGTTATCTGTGCAGCGATGTGTACTGCGCGGACAGGTTCCACAAACACTTTAAGTAAGAAGGCGGCCTGAGTGGAAAGATGAGAGTTTGGGCAGCTCTGCAGACAAAGAAGGCGCCCTTTGGCCTGGGCCTAAATGCTTGTGAAACCGCACTGGGCCTGCCAGGCTCTGAGGGCCTTGCACTGGACGCCCTGCACCCCTGCCCTTTGTTCAGTCACAGCAGAGATGGCCACTGCCACTCCCTCTGTGAGGGCAGTGTTCCAGCCTCCCTCAGCCCCGCCCCCTCTCTGCAGGTTACCATGGACTACAGATGCTGCATTCTGAGGCCAGGGCGTTCCGAGAATGCCAAGGGCAGACATGATGACCTTAAATGATTTCCTCTTGTGTCAGTTTTGGTAAATTTTAGGAGCTAGGAAATGGTCCACTTTACAGAAATGTTCAAATTTACTGGCATTTCAGATCTTCTCTGCTATAACATTGTCCTAATTCTTTCTTTATATTCTTGACTTATGTTTTTGTTTTCCTTAATCAAAGTGTGTCTTTTAAATCTTTTCAAAGAATATTCTTTGGAATTACTACATCACCTGAATTTTATACGTTTTCTGTTGTATTAAGTTCTGTTCATATCTTTATTTATCTTTTTTCTATGTTCTCAGGGTTTATTGTTTTGATCTTCTGATGTCAATTAAAACACTTGGATATTCATTTTCATAAATCTTTTTACTTATAATGATTTGAACTTTTGAAGATACCAGCTTAATTGTAAGTTGCTAAGGGTCAGGTCCTCTACATTTTTGCTGGCCTAAGGCTTAGTTCACCATAGAGCAATGTATATATTGACCTATTTTCCCCTCGACTTTCTGTGATTCCCTACATCTCACCTTTCTTTGCAGACAAGCCATTTGAAATACCCTTAACTTATTTCTCAGCCAATAAGTCTTTGAAATAATGTGTATTTTTATAGAGAAATTTTCTTATATAATTAGGCAGAAAATCTGACCTGCCATAGTTTTCAAAACAGCATACTTTCACTCTTCTCAATGTTGAATCTGTTGTATTACACAACTTTGAGTATTTACCTTTTTCAAAGACATGTACTTTAAAAATATTTTAGAGATCCTACCAGTCTTTGAAAACATCCTAATTCCTTGTTTCAGTTCCACTTTTATGTATATTTTCTGCCTTGCACCTGATTATTCCAATATCTGATGGATGGCCTAGGGAATCTAATTCTGGTATTGATTGTTTTTGCTGATTGTCTCCCCCTTGTAGCTGATTTCTTCATTATTGTGTAAAGTTAGATCATGAGCTCATGTTTAGCCAAACAGCTTACCTTGTAAGAGGCTTAGGTGTGAACGCTCGTAAGCTTCATGAGAAAGTCGGGAAAGATTTATTTGTGTCCCTCCAATGAGTTTCCTGCGAGGACCCCGTTTTCTACAAGTGTTGGTCAAATACTCCCTCTAGAGGCAGGGACTCGGACAGGGCTGCTTTGCGTCCCACGATCTGGGACAGGGGCAGTGGGCGTCGTGTGGCCCAGTCAGGAGCCTCACTGCGTGTGTCCCATGGACCCATCTGCCTGTGATCCTCGGTCACCTGGCAGGAAGCTACGATGCCCCGACCTATGGTTATCTGCGCAGCGATGTGTACTGCGCGGGCATGTTCCACACACACTTTAAGTAAGAAGGCGGCCTGAGTGGAAAGATGAGAGTTTGGGCAGCTCTGCAGACAAAGAAGGCGCCCTTTGGAATGGGCCTAAATGCTTGTGAAACCGCACTGGGCCTGCCAGGCACTGAGGGCCTTGCACTGGACGCCCTGCACCCCTGCCCTTTGTTCAGTCACAGAAGAGATGGCCGCTCCCACTCCCTCAGTGAGGGCAGTGTTCCAGCCTCCCCCAGCCCCGCCCCCTCTCCGCAGGTTACCATGGACTACAGATGCTGCATTCTGATGCCAGGGCGTTCCGAGAATGCCAAGGGCAGACATGATGACCTTAAATGATTTCCTCTTGTGTCAGTTTTGGTATATTTTAGGAGCTAGGAAATGGTCCACTTTACAGAAATGTTCAAATTTACTGGCATTTCAGATCTTCTCTGCTATAACATTGTCCTAATTCTTTCTTTATATTCTTGACTTATGTTTTTGTTTTCCTTAATCAAAGTGTGTCTTTTAAATCTTTTCAAAGAATATTCTTTGGACTTACTACATAACCTGAATTTTATACGTTTTCTGTTGTATTAAGTTCTGCTCATATCTTTATTTATCTGTTTTCTATGTTCTCAGGGTTTATTGTTTTGAAATTCTGATGTCAACTAAAACACTTGGTTATTCATTTTCATAAATCTTTTTACTTATAAAGATTTGAAATTTTGAAGATTCCAGCTTACTTGTAAGTTTCTAAGCGACAGGTTCTCTACATTGTTGCTGGCCTAAGGCTTAGTTCACCATAGAGCAATGTATATATTGACCTATTTTCCCCTCGACTTTCTGCGATTCCCTACATCTCACCTTTGTTTGCAGACAAGCCATTTGAAATACCCTTAACTTATTTCACAGCCAATAAGTCTTTGAAATAATGTGTATTTTTTTAGAGAAATCTTCTTATACAATATTTGTTTTTCTCTTTCTGAGGTACTTCACTGTGTATGACAGTCTCTAGATCCATCAACTTCTCTACAAATGACCCAGTTTCATTCCTTTTTATGGCTGAGTAATATTCCATTTTATATATGTACCACATCTTTATCCATTCGTCTTTCTGTGGGCATTTAGGTTGTTTCCATTACCTGGCTATTGTAAATAGTGCTGCAATGAACATTGTGGTGAATGTGTCTTTGTGATTTATGGTTTTCTCTGGGTATATGCCCAGAAGTGGGATTGCTGGATTCTCTTTTTAGTTTTTTAAAGGAAACTCCATACTGTTCTCCATAGTGACTGTATCAATTTACATACCCACCAATAGCGGACGAGGATTCCTTTTGTCCACACCCTCCCCAGAATTTGTTGTTTGTACATTATCTGATGATGGGATTCTAACAGGTGTGAGGTCTTACCTCATTGTAGTTTTGATTTGCATTTCTCTAATAATTAGTGATGTTGAGCAGCTTTTCATGTGCGTCTTGGCCATCTCTGTGTCTTCTTTGAAGAGACGTCTATTTAGATCTTCTGCCCATTTTTGTATTGGGTTGTTTGTTTTATTAATATTAAGCTGCATGAGCTGTTTATATATATTGGAGATTAAACCTTTGTCCATTGATTCGTTTGTGAACGTTTTCGCCCATTCTGAGGGTTCCCTTTTTCCATTCCCATTTTTTTAACAAAGAAAGAAAAAAGCAAAAGAAGCAGAACACTAATGTGCGTGAAATATGCCTCTTGAAACTGTCGTTTTGAAATATGGACGTCTTTTGAATTTTTTGGTCAATATATGACCCCAGGATTTGTTTTCAGGGCAGGTGTCATTTACAGGCCTGTAATGATTTTGAATATCCACTGACCTTTAGCGCTCTGATTAAAGCTGCAGTTGTGAGAAACGGCCACAAGGTGGCAGCAGTTCTCCCTTACCAAATCTGGTTATTAGGGCAGCAGAACCTCAATGGAAGTCGCGTTCTAGATTGGAATGTAGAACGGAATGTGCCAGGAGAAAGCCCCTCAAGTTTTTCTCACTACTTCTTGTTCTTGTTTTTAATTTAATTTTTTATTTTTTATTACAGCAAGTTTGAGTACAACGTTTAGCTTGTTGTAGGTGTGCAAGAGGTGGTTCTTTTACACATATACATATGTCTGTTCTTCCTGGGATCCTTTTCCCATGTACGTTATGACAGAATGTTGAGTAGTCTTCTCTTGGTACTCCGTAGGTCTTTGGTGATTATATACGTCTACTGTGTTTGTATATGTCTGTTAACCCCAATATCGTAATGAATTCAATCCTCACACCTTCCCTTTGGTGAACCATAAGTTTGTTTAATGAATCTGTGATTGCCCTTCTCCGTGGAAATATCTGCCCTGGTATCAATTTATAGGTAACACCTATAAGTGATATGATATGATATGTGTCTTTCACTTTCTGACTTACTCCAAGTCACGTGATTACCTCGAGACTCGCTACGGTGCTGCAAATGGCATTGTGTCCTTTTTTTCCTTGGCGAATATTCTGTTTAGCGAGGTCCATTTTCTGGAATGAGCTTCCCTGAGGGCTGAGGATTAGCTGCCCTGGGCAGCCTGACCCTGCCGGCAAGCCCTCCCCAGGTGTGCCAGGGTTGAGGTCAATATAAACAGCACTCCAGGCAGCAATAGCCCCTGCAGCTGTGCCAGACTCCATATTCTCTGCGCCGTCAGCAGTCTCGGGGCTGTGCTGGTGGGAGGGTGTGAGGGTCCACGGCTTTGTGGGTGGCCCGGTGTGAGTGGGGATCTGCTGGACTTTCAGCAGGAGTTGCCAGGCTGCCACCTGTAAAGAGGAGGATGTGTCACTCATAACTTCCACTGGAATATCTCTCCGGGCTGAGGTGAGGAAGGAAAAAAAGGAGTGGGGGCCGGGACAGGAGGGGTACCTCAGGCAGGGCAATGGAAAGCTTCCAGAAGAGTGCCCGTGGCCAGGACCATCCTGGCTGACCTGCAGGCACCAAGTTGGCCTGCGTGCCGTCGCTGGTGTTGCTCCACGGCCCTTCCTCTAGGCTTTCAAGCCCTTGTACATATTCAGGTGTTTCACCTGGGAACGGTGGGAACAGTTCAGCAGCACCTGGCCTGGGGCTCAGCTCACGTTTACTCACAGAGGCCTGGGCACGGACCCCCAGCTTTCCAATAAGGACTCTCCTTGCGTGGGCGAGCGGGGCTACTGGCTGTATGGGAGATGATTCCCCACCTCTGACCAATTTCAGAATTGTTTACCACTGGAGCCAGTGCCTTGGTAATTTTATCTTCTGTATTACTGTTAGGTTCAGTTTTTTTTTTTCTTTTTGGTTCAAGTTAGATTTTATTCCTCTTTTATGTATTTATAGATATAAGAATGGAAATAATTCATTCTTATAAATACATCAGTGTGAATGGAAGAACTTTTTTTCTGTTTTAGTTTTACATTTTATTTTTTAAAATTTTGAAATTTAATTTTGTTTGTTTTTTCATACAGTAGGTTATTATTAGTTATCTATTTTATGCATATACATGTATACAGGTCAATCCCAATCTCCCAACTCATCCCACCACCACCACCCCATGGCTTCCCCCACTTTGTGTCCATACGTCTGTTCTCTACCTCTGTGTCTCTATTTCTGCCCTGCAAACCAGTTCATCTGTACCATTTTTCTAGGTTCCACATATAGGCATTAGTATACAATATTTGTTTTTCTCTTTCTGACTTACTTCACTCTGTATGACAGTCTCCAGATCCATCAACTTCTCTACAAATGACCCAGTTTCATTCCTTTTTATGGCTGAGTAATATTCCATTTTATATATGTACCACATCTTTATCCATTCGTCTGTCTGTGGGCATTTAGGTTGCTTCCATTACCTGGCTATTGTAAATAGTGCTGCAATGAACATTGTGGTGAATATGTCTTTGTGATTTATGGTTTTCTCTGGGTATATGCCCAGAAGTGGGATTGCTGGATCCTATGGTAATTCTCTTTTTCGTTTTTTAAAGGAACCTCCATACTGTTCTCCATAGTGACTGTATCAATTTACATTCCCACCAATAGCGGAAGAGGGTTCCTTTTGTCCACACCCTCCCCAGAATTTGTTGTTTGTACATTATCTGATGATGCCGATTCTAACAGGTGTGAGGTCTTACCTCATTGTAGTTTTGATTTGCATTTCTCTAATAATTAGTGATGTTGAGCAGCTTCTCATGTGCGTCTTGGCCATCTCTGTGTCTTCTTGGAAGAAACGTCTCTTTAGATCTTCTGCCCATTTTTGTATTGGGTTGTTTGTTTTATTAATATTAAGCTGCATGAGCTGTTTATATATATTGGAGATTAAACCTTTGTCCATTGATTCGTTTGTGAACGTTTTCGCCCATTCTGAGGGTTGCCTTTTTCCATTCCCGTTTTTTTAACAAAGAAAGAAAGAAAGCCAAAGAAGCAGAACACTAATGTGCGTGAAATATGCCTCTTGAAACTGTCGTTTTGAAATATGGACGTCTTTTGAATTTTTTGGTCGATATATGACCCCAGGATTTGTTTTCAGGGCAGGTGTCATTTACAGGCCAGTAATGATTTGGAATATCCACTGACCATTAGCGCTGGGATTAAAGCTGCAGTTGTGAGAAACGGCCACAAGGTGGCAGCAGTTCTCCCTTACCAAATCTGGTTACTAGGGCAGCAGAGCCTCAATGGAAGTCGCGTTCTAGATTGGAATGTAGAAGGGAATGTGCCAGGAGAAAGCCCCTCAAGTGTGTCTCACTACTTCTTGTTCTTGTTTTTAATTTATTTTTTTATTTTTTATTACAGCAAGTTTGAGTACAACGTTTAGCTTGTTGTAGGTGTGCAAGAGGTGGTTCTTTTACACATATACATATGTCTGTTCTTCCTGGGATCCTTTTCCCATGTACGTTATGACAGAATGTTGAGTAGTCTTCTCTTGGTACTCCGTAGGTCTTTGGTGATTATATACGTCTACTGTGTTTGTATATGTCTGTTAACCCCAATATCGTAATGAATTCAATCCTCACACCTTTCCTTTGGTGAACCATAAGTTTCTTTAATGAATCTGTGATTGCCCTTCTCCGTGGAAATATCTGCCCTGGTATCAATTTATAGGTAACACCTATAAGTGATATGATACGATATGTGTCTTTCACTTTCTGACTTACTCCAAGTCACGTGATTACCTCGAGACTCATCTACGGTGCTGCAAATGGCATTGTGTCCTTTTTTTCCTTGGCGAATATTCTGTCTTAGCGACGTCCATTTTCTGCAATGTGATTCCCTGAGGGTTGAGGATTAGCTGCCCTGGGCAGCCTGACCCTGCCGGCAAGCCCTCCCCAGGTGTGCCTGGGTTGAGGTCAATATAAACAGCACTCCAGGCAGCAATAGCCCCTGCAGCTGTGCCTGACTCCATATTCTCTGCCCCGTCAGCAGTCTCGGGGCTGTGCTGGTGGGAGGGTGGGAGGGTCCACGGCTTTGTGGGTGGCCCGGTGTGAGTGGGGCTCTGCTGGACTTTCGGCAGGAGTTGCCAGGCTGCCACCTGTAAAGAAGAGGATGTGTCACCCATAACTTCCACTGGAATATCTCTCCGGGCTGAGGTGAGGAAGGAAAAAAAGGAGTGGGGGCCGGGACAGGAGGGGTATCTCAGGCAGGGCAATGGAAAGCTTCCAGAAGAGCGCCCGTGGCCAGGACCATCCTGGCTGACCTGCAGGCACCAAGTTGGCCTGCGTGCCGTCGCTGGTGTGGCTCCACGGCCCTCCCTCTAGGCTTTCAAGCCCTTGTACATATTCAGGTGTTTCACCTGGGAAGGGTGGGAACAGTTCAGCAGCATCTGGCCTGGGGCTCAGCTCACGTTTACTCACAGAGGCCTGGGCACGGTCTCCCAGCTTTGCAATAAGGACCCTCCTTGCGTGGGCGGGTGGGGCTGCTGGCTGTATGGGAGATGATTCCCCACCTCTGACCAATTTCAGAATTCTTTACCACTGGAGCAAGTGCCTTGGTAGTGTTTTCCTCTGTATAACTGTTAGGTTCAGTTTTTTTTTTTTTCTTTTTTGGTTCAAGTTAGATTTTATTCCTCTTTTATGTATTTATAGATATAAGCATGGAAATAATTCATTGTTATATATACATCAGTGTGAATGGAAGAACTTTTTTTCTGTTTTATTTTTACATTTTATTTTTAAAAATTTTGAAATTTAATTTTGTTTATTTTTTTATACAGTAGGTTATTATTAGTTATCTATTTTATGCATATACATGTATACAGGTCAATCCCAATCTCCCAACTCATCCCACCACCACCACCCCATGGCTTCCCCCACTTTGTGTCCATACGTCTGTTCTCTACCTCTGTGTCTCTATTTCTGCCCTGCAAACCAGTTCATCTGTACCATTTTTCTAGGTTCCACATATAGGCATTAGTATACAATATTTGTTTTTCTCTTTCTGACTTACTTCACTCTGTATGACAGTCTCCACATCCATCAACTTCTCTACAAATGACCCAGTTTCATTCCTTTTTATGGCTGAGTAATATTCCATTTTATATATGTACCACATCTTTATCCATTCGTCTGTCTGTGGGCATTTAGGTTGCTTCCATTACCTGGCTATTGTAAATAGTGCTGCAATGAACATTGTGGTGAATGTGTCTTTGTGATTTATGGTTTTCTCTGGGTATATGCCCAGAAGTGGGATTGCTGGATCCTATGGTAATTCTCTTTTTAGTTTTTTAAAGGAACCTCCATACTGTTCTCCATAGTGACTGTATCAATTTACATTCCCACCAATAGCGGAAGAGGGTTCCTTTTGTCCACACCCTCCCCAGAATTTGTTGTTTCTACATTATCTGATGATGCCGATTCTAACAGGTGTGAGGTCTTACCTCATTGTAGTTTTGATTTGCATTTCTCTAATAATTAGTGATGTTGAGCAGCTTCTCATGTGCGTCTTGGCCATCTCTGTGTCTTCTTTGAAGAAACGTCTCTTTAGATCTTCTGCCCATTTTTGTATTGGGTTGTTTGTTTTATTAATATTAAGCTGCATGAGCTGTTTATATATATTGGAGATTAAACCTTTGTCCATTGATTCGTTTGTGAACGTTTTCGCCCATTCTGAGGGTTGCCTTTTTCCATTCCCGTTTTTTTAACAAAGAAAGAAAGAAAGCCAAAGAAGCAGAACACTAATGTGCGTGAAATATGCCTCTTGAAACTGTCGTTTTGAAATATGGACGTCTTTTGAATTTTTTGGTCGATATATGACCCCAGGATTTGTTTTCAGGGCAGGTGTCATTTACAGGCCGGTAATGATTTGGAATATCCACTGACCATTAGCGCTGGGATTAAAGCTGCAGTTGTGAGAAACGGCCACAAGGTGGCAGCAGTTCTCCCTTACCAAATCTGGTTACTAGGGCAGCAGAGCCTCAATGGAAGTCGCGTTCTAGATTGGAATGTAGAACGGAATGTGCCAGGAGAAAGCCCCTCAAGTGTGTCTCACTACTTCTTGTTCTTGTTTTTAATTTATTTTTTTATTTTTTATTACAGCAAGTTTGAGTACAACGTTTAGCTTGTTGTAGGTGTGCAAGAGGTGGTTCTTTTACACATATACATATGTCTGTTCTTCCTGGGATCCTTTTCCCATGTACGTTATGACAGAATGTTGAGTAGTCTTCTCTTGGTACTCCGTAGGTCTTTGGTGATTATATACGTCTACTGTGTTTGTATATGTCTGTTAACCCCAATATCGTAATGAATTCAATCCTCACACCTTTCCTTTGGTGAACCATAAGTTTCTTTAATGAATCTGTGATTGCCCTTCTCCGTGGAAATATCTGCCCTGGTATCAATTTATAGGTAACACCTATAAGTGATATGATACGATATGTGTCTTTCACTTTCTGACTTACTCCAAGTCACGTGATTACCTCGAGACTCATCTACGGTGCTGCAAATGGCATTGTGTCCTTTTTTTCCTTGGCGAATATTCTGTCTTAGCGAGGTCCACTTTCTGCAATGTGATTCCCTGAGGGCTGAGGATTAGCTGCCCTGGGCAGCCTGACCCTGCCGGCAAGCCCTCCCCAGGTGTGCCAGGGTTGAGGTCAATATAAACAGCACTCCAGGCAGCAATAGCCCCTGCAGCTGTGCCTGACTCCATATTCTCTGCCCCGTCAGCAGTCTCGGGGCTGTGCTGGTGGGAGGGTGGGAGGGTCCACGGCTTTGTGGGTGGCCCGGTGTGAGTGGGGCTCTGCTGGACTTTCGGCAGGAGTTGCCAGGCTGCCACCTGTAAAGAAGAGGATGTGTCACCCATAACTTCCACTGGAATATCTCTCCGGGCTGAGGTGAGGAAGGAAAAAAAGGAGTGGGGGCCGGGACAGGAGGGGTATCTCAGGCAGGGCAATGGAAAGCTTCCAGAAGAGCGCCCGTGGCCAGGACCATCCTGGCTGACCTGCAGGCACCAAGTTGGCCTGCGTGCCGTCGCTGGTGTGGCTCCACGGCCCTCCCTCTAGGCTTTCAAGCCCTTGTACATATTCAGGTGTTTCACCTGGGAAGGGTGGGAACAGTTCAGCAGCATCTGGCCTGGGGCTCAGCTCACGTTTACTCACAGAGGCCTGGGCACGGTCTCCCAGCTTTGCAATAAGGACGCTCCTTGCGTGGGCGGGTGGGGCTGCTGGCTGTATGGGAGATGATTCCCCACCTCTGACCAATTTCAGAATTCTTTACCACTGGAGCAAGTGCCTTGGTAGTGTTTTCCTCTGTATAACTCTTAGGTTCAGTTTTTTTTTTTCTTTTTTGGTTCAAGTTAGATTTTATTCCTCTTTTATGTATTTATAGATATAAGCATGGAAATAATTCATTGTTATATATACATCAGTGTGAATGGAAGAACTTTTTTTCTGTTTTATTTTTACATTTTATTTTTAAAATTTTTGAAATTTAATTTTGTTTATTTTTTTATACAGTAGGTTATTATTAGTTATCTATTTTATGCATATACATGTATACAGGTCAATCCCAATCTCCCAACTCATCCCACCACCACCACCCCATGGCTTCCCCCTCTTTGTGTCCATACGTCTGTTCTCTACCTCTGTGTCTCTATTTCTGCCCTGCAAACCAGTTCATCTGTACCATTTTTCTAGGTTCCACATATAGGCATTAGTATACAATATTTGTTTTTCTCTTTCTGACTTACTTCACTCTGTATGACAGTCTCCAGATCCATCAACTTCTCTACAAATGACCCAGTTTCATTCCTTTTTATGGCTGAGTAATATTCCATTTTATATATGTACCACATCTTTATCCATTCGTCTGTCTGTGGGCATTTAGGTTGCTTCCATTACCTGGCTATTGTAAATAGTGCTGCAATGAACATTGTGGTGAATGTGTCTTTGTGATTTATGGTTTTCTCTGGGTATATGCCCAGAAGTGGGATTGCTGGATCCTATGGTAATTCTCTTTTTAGTTTTTTAAAGGAACCTCCATACTGTTCTCCATAGTGACTGTATCAATTTACATTCCCACCAATAGCGGAAGAGGGTTCCTTTTGTCCACACCCTCCCCAGAATTTGTTGTTTCTACATTATCTGATGATGCCGATTCTAACAGGTGTGAGGTCTTACCTCATTGTAGTTTTGATTTGCATTTCTCTAATAATTAGTGATGTTGAGCAGCTTCTCATGTGCGTCTTGGCCATCTCTGTGTCTTCTTGGAAGAAACGTCTCTTTAGATCTTCTGCCCATTTTTGTATTGGGTTGTTTGTTTTATTAATATTAAGCTGCATGAGCTGTTTATATATATTGGAGATTAAACCTTTGTCCATTGATTCGTTTGTGAACGTTTTCGCCCATTCTGAGGGTTGCCTTTTTCCATTCCCGTTTTTTTAACAAAGAAAGAAAGAAAGCCAAAGAAGCAGAACACTAATGTGCGTGAAATATGCCTCTTGAAACTGTCGTTTTGAAATATGGACGTCTTTTGAATTTTTTGGTCGATATATGACCCCAGGATTTGTTTTCAGGGCAGGTGTCATTTACAGGCCGGTAATGATTTGGAATATCCACTGACCATTAGCGCTGGGATTAAAGCTGCAGTTGTGAGAAACGGCCACAAGGTGGCAGCAGTTCTCCCTTACCAAATCTGGTTACTAGGGCAGCAGAGCCTCAATGGAAGTCGCGTTCTAGATTGGAATGTAGAACGGAATGTGCCAGGAGAAAGCCCCTCAAGTGTGTCTCACTACTTCTTGTTCTTGTTTTTAATTTATTTTTTTATTTTTTATTACAGCAAGTTTGAGTACAACGTTTAGCTTGTTGTAGGTGTGCAAGAGGTGGTTCTTTTACACATATACATATGTCTGTTCTTCCTGGGATCCTTTTCCCATGTACGTTATGACAGAATGTTGAGTAGTCTTCTCTTGGTACTCCGTAGGTCTTTGGTGATTATATACGTCTACTGTGTTTGTATATGTCTGTTAACCCCAATATCGTAATGAATTCAATCCTCACACCTTTCCTTTGGTGAACCATAAGTTTCTTTAATGAATCTGTGATTGCCCTTCTCCGTGGAAATATCTGCCCTGGTATCAATTTATAGGTAACACCTATAAGTGATATGATACGATATGTGTCTTTCACTTTCTGACTTACTCCAAGTCACGTGATTACCTCGAGACTCATCTACGGTGCTGCAAATGGCATTGTGTCCTTTTTTTCCTTGGCGAATATTCTGTCTTAGCGAGGTCCATTTTCTGCAATGTGATTCCCTGAGGGCTGAGGATTAGCTGCCCTGGGCAGCCTGACCCTGCCGGCAAGCCCTCCCCAGGTGTGCCTGGGTTGAGGTCAATATAAACAGCACTCCAGGCAGCAATAGCCCCTGCAGCTGTGCCTGACTCCATATTCTCTGCCCCGTCAGCAGTCTCGGGGCTGTGCTGGTGGGAGGGTGGGAGGGTCCACGGCTTTGTGGGTGGCCCGGTGTGAGTGGGGCTCTGCTGGACTTTCGGCAGGAGTTGCCAGGCTGCCACCTGTAAAGAAGAGGATGTGTCACCCATAACTTCCACTGGAATATCTCTCCGGGCTGAGGTGAGGAAGGAAAAAAAGGAGTGGGGGCCGGGACAGGAGGGGTATCTCAGGCAGGGCAATGGAAAGCTTCCAGAAGAGCGCCCGTGGCCAGGACCATCCTGGCTGACCTGCAGGCACCAAGTTGGCCTGCGTGCCGTCGCTGGTGTGGCTCCACGGCCCTCCCTCTAGGCTTTCAAGCCCTTGTACATATTCAGGTGTTTCACCTGGGAAGGGTGGGAACAGTTCAGCAGCATCTGGCCTGGGGCTCAGCTCACGTTTACTCACAGAGGCCTGGGCACGGTCTCCCAGCTTTGCAATAAGGACGCTCCTTGCGTGGGCGGGTGGGTCTGCTGGCTGTATGGGAGATGATTCCCCACCTCTGACCAATTTCAGAATTCTTTACCACTGGAGCAAGTGCCTTGGTAGTGTTTTCCTCTGTATAACTCTTAGGTTCAGTTTTTTTTTTTCTTTTTTGGTTCAAGTTAGATTTTATTCCTCTTTTATGTATTTATAGATATAAGCATGGAAATAATTCATTGTTATATATACATCAGTGTGAATGGAAGAACTTTTTTTCTGTTTTATTTTTACATTTTATTTTTAAAATTTTTGAAATTTAATTTTGTTTATTTTTTTATACAGTAGGTTATTATTAGTTATCTATTTTATGCATATACATGTATACAGGTCAATCCCAATCTCCCAACTCATCCCACCACCACCACCCCATGGCTTCCCCCACTTTGTGTCCATACGTCTGTTCTCTACCTCTGTGTCTCTATTTCTGCCCTGCAAACCAGTTCATCTGTACCATTTTTCTAGGTTCCACATATAGGCATTAGTATACAATATTTGTTTTTCTCTTTCTGACTTACTTCACTCTGTATGACAGTCTCCAGATCCATCAACTTCTCTACAAATGACCCAGTTTCATTCCTTTTTATGGCTGAGTAATATTCCATTTTATATATGTACCACATCTTTATCCATTCGTCTGTCTGTGGGCATTTAGGTTGCTTCCATTACCTGGCTATTGTAAATAGTGCTGCAATGAACATTGTGGTGAATGTGTCTTTGTGATTTATGGTTTTCTCTGGGTATATGCCCAGAAGTGGGATTGCTGGATCCTATGGTAATTCTCTTTTTAGTTTTTTAAAGGAACCTCCATACTGTTCTCCATAGTGACTGTATCAATTTACATTCCCACCAATAGCGGAAGAGGGTTCCTTTTGTCCACACCCTCCCCAGAATTTGTTGTTTCTACATTATCTGATGATGCCGATTCTAACAGGTGTGAGGTCTTACCTCATTGTAGTTTTGATTTGCATTTCTCTAATAATTAGTGATGTTGAGCAGCTTCTCATGTGCGTCTTGGCCATCTCTGTGTCTTCTTGGAAGAAACGTCTCTTTAGATCTTCTGCCCATTTTTGTATTGGGTTGTTTGTTTTATTAATATTAAGCTGCATGAGCTGTTTATATATATTGGAGATTAAACCTTTGTCCATTGATTCGTTTGTGAACGTTTTCGCCCATTCTGAGGGTTGCCTTTTTCCATTCCCGTTTTTTTAACAAAGAAAGAAAGAAAGCCAAAGAAGCAGAACACTAATGTGCGTGAAATATGCATCTTGAAACTGTCGTTTTGAAATATGGACGTCTTTTGAATTTTTTGGTCGATATATGACCCCAGGATTTGTTTTCAGGGCAGGTGTCATTTACAGGCCGGTAATGATTTGGAATATCCACTGACCATTAGCGCTGGGATTAAAGCTGCAGTTGTGAGAAACGGCCACAAGGTGGCAGCAGTTCTCCCTTACCAAATCTGGTTACTAGGGCAGCAGAGCCTCAATGGAAGTCGCGTTCTAGATTGGAATGTAGAACGGAATGTGCCAGGAGAAAGCCCCTCAAGTGTGTCTCACTACTTCTTGTTCTTGTTTTTAATTTATTTTTTTATTTTTTATTACAGCAAGTTTGAGTACAACGTTTAGCTTGTTGTAGGTGTGCAAGAGGTGGTTCTTTTACACATATACATATGTCTGTTCTTCCTGGGATCCTTTTCCCATGTACGTTATGACAGAATGTTGAGTAGTCTTCTCTTGGTACTCCGTAGGTCTTTGGTGATTATATACGTCTACTGTGTTTGTATATGTCTGTTAACCCCAATATCGTAATGAATTCAATCCTCACACCTTTCCTTTGGTGAACCATAAGTTTCTTTAATGAATCTGTGATTGCCCTTCTCCGTGGAAATATCTGCCCTGGTATCAATTTATAGGTAACACCTATAAGTGATATGATACGATATGTGTCTTTCACTTTCTGACTTACTCCAAGTCACGTGATTACCTCGAGACTCATCTACGGTGCTGCAAATGGCATTGTGTCCTTTTTTTCCTTGGCGAATATTCTGTCTTAGCGAGGTCCATTTTCTGCAATGTGATTCCCTGAGGGCTGAGGATTAGCTGCCCTGGGCAGCCTGACCCTGCCGGCAAGCCCTCCCCAGGTGTGCCAGGGTTGAGGTCAATATAAACAGCACTCCAGGCAGCAATAGCCCCTGCAGCTGTGCCTGACTCCATATTCTCTGCCCCGTCAGCAGTCTCGGGGCTGTGCTGGTGGGAGGGTGGGAGGGTCCACGGCTTTGTGGGTGGCCGGTGTGAGTGGGGCTCTGCTGGACTTTCGGCAGGAGTTGCCAGGCTGCCACCTGTAAAGAAGAGGATGTGTCACCCATAACTTCCACTGGAATATCTCTCCGGGCTGAGGTGAGGAAGGAAAAAAAGGAGTGGGGGCCGGGACAGGAAGGGTATCTCAGGCAGGGCAATGGAAAGCTTCCAGAAGAGCGCCCGTGGCCAGGACCATCCTGGCTGACCTGCAGGCACCAAGTTGGCCTGCGTGCCGTCGCTGGTGTGGCTCCACGGCCCTCCCTCTAGGCTTTCAAGCCCTTGTACATATTCAGGTGTTTCACCTGGGAAGGGTGGGAACAGTTCAGCAGCATCTGGCCTGGGGCTCAGCTCACGTTTACTCACAGAGGCCTGGGCACGGTCTCCCAGCTTTGCAATAAGGACGCTCCTTGCGTGGGCGGGTGGGGCTGCTGGCTGTATGGGAGATGATTCCCCACCTCTGACCAATTTCAGAATTCTTTACCACTGGAGCAAGTGCCTTGGTAGTGTTTTCCTCTGTATAACTGTTAGGTTCAGTTTTTTTTTTTTTCTTTTTTGGTTCAAGTTAGATTTTATTCCTCTTTTATGTATTTATAGATATAAGCATGGAAATAATTCATTGTTATATATACATCAGTGTGAATGGAAGAACTTTTTTTCTGTTTTATTTTTACATTTTATTTTTAAAATTTTTGAAATTTAATTTTGTTTATTTTTTTATACAGTAGGTTATTATTAGTTATCTATTTTATGCATATACATGTATACAGGTCAATCCCAATCTCCCAACTCATCCCACCACCACCACCCCATGGCTTCCCCCACTTTGTGTCCATACGTCTGTTCTCTACCTCTGTGTCTCTATTTCTGCCCTGCAAACCAGTTCATCTGTACCATTTTTCTAGGTTCCACATATAGGCATTAGTATACAATATTTGTTTTTCTCTTTTGACTTACTTCACTCTGTATGACAGTCTCTAGATCCATCAACTTCTCTACAAATGACCCAGTTTCATTCCTTTTTATGGCTGAGTAATATTCCATTTTATATATGTACCACATCTTTATCCATTCGTCTGTCTGTGGGCATTTAGGTTGCTTCCATTACCTGGCTATTGTCAATAGTGCTGCAATGAACATTGTGGTGAATGTGTCTTTGTGATTTATGGTTTTCTCTGGGTATATGCCCAGAAGTGGGATTGCTGGATCCTATGGTAATTCTCTTTTTAGTTTTTTAAAGGAACCTCCATACTGTTCTCCATAGTGACTGTATCAATTTACATTCCCACCAATAGCGGAAGAGGGTTCCTTTTGTCCACACCCTCCCCAGAATTTGTTGTTTCTACATTATCTGATGATGCCGATTCTAACAGGTGTGAGGTCTTACCTCATTGTAGTTTTGATTTGCATTTCTCTAATAATTAGTGATGTTGAGCAGCTTCTCATGTGCGTCTTGGCCATCTCTGTGTCTTCTTGGAAGAAACGTCTCTTTAGATCTTCTGCCCATTTTTGTATTGGGTTGTTTGTTTTATTAATATTAAGCTGCATGAGCTGTTTATATATATTGGAGATTAAACCTTTGTCCATTGATTCGTTTGTGAACGTTTTCGCCCATTCTGAGGGTTGCCTTTTTCCATTCCCGTTTTTTTAACAAAGAAAGAAAGAAAGCCAAAGAAGCAGAACACTAATGTGCGTGAAATATGCCTCTTGAAACTGTCGTCTTGAAATATGGACGTCTTTTGAATTTTTTGGTCGATATATGACCCCAGGATTTGTTTTCAGGGCAGGTGTCATTTACAGGCCGGTAATGATTTGGAATATCCACTGACCATTAGCGCTGGGATTAAAGCTGCAGTTGTGAGAAACGGCCACAAGGTGGCAGCAGTTCTCCCTTACCAAATCTGGTTACTAGGGCAGCAGAGCCTCAATGGAAGTCGCGTTCTAGATTGGAATGTAGAACGGAATGTGCCAGGAGAAAGCCCCTCAAGTGTGTCTCACTACTTCTTGTTCTTGTTTTTAATTTATTTTTTTATTTTTTATTACAGCAAGTTTGAGTACAACGTTTAGCTTGTTGTAGGTGTGCAAGAGGTGGTTCTTTTACACATATACATATGTCTGTTCTTCCTGGGATCCTTTTCCCATGTACGTTATGACAGAATGTTGAGTAGTCTTCTCTTGGTACTCCGTAGGTCTTTGGTGATTATATACGTCTACTGTGTTTGTATATGTCTGTTAACCCCAATATCGTAATGAATTCAATCCTCACACCTTTCCTTTGGTGAACCATAAGTTTCTTTAATGAATCTGTGATTGCCCTTCTCCGTGGAAATATCTGCCCTGGTATCAATTTATAGGTAACACCTATAAGTGATATGATACGATATGTGTCTTTCACTTTCTGACTTACTCCAAGTCACGTGATTACCTCGAGACTCATCTACGGTGCTGCAAATGGCATTGTGTCCTTTTTTTCCTTGGCGAATATTCTGTCTTAGCGAGGTCCATTTTCTGCAATGTGATTCCCTGAGGGCTGAGGATTAGCTGCCCTGGGCAGCCTGACCCTGCCGGCAAGCCCTCCCCAGGTGTGCCAGGGTTGAGGTCAATATAAACAGCACTCCAGGCAGCAATAGCCCCTGCAGCTGTGCCTGACTCCATATTCTCTGCCCCGTCAGCAGTCTCGGGGCTGTGCTGGTGGGAGGGTGGGAGGGTCCACGGCTTTGTGGGTGGCCGGTGTGAGTGGGGCTCTGCTGGACTTTCGGCAGGAGTTGCCAGGCTGCCACCTGTAAAGAAGAGGATGTGTCACCCATAACTTCCACTGGAATATCTCTCCGGGCTGAGGTGAGGAAGGAAAAAAAGGAGTGGGGGCCGGGACAGGAAGGGTATCTCAGGCAGGGCAATGGAAAGCTTCCAGAAGAGCGCCCGTGGCCAGGACCATCCTGGCTGACCTGCAGGCACCAAGTTGGCCTGCGTGCCGTCGCTGGTGTGGCTCCACGGCCCTCCCTCTAGGCTTTCAAGCCCTTGTACATATTCAGGTGTTTCACCTGGGAAGGGTGGGAACAGTTCAGCAGCATCTGGCCTGGGGCTCAGCTCACGTTTACTCACAGAGGCCTGGGCACGGTCTCCCAGCTTTGCAATAAGGACGCTCCTTGCGTGGGCGGGTGGGGCTGCTGGCTGTATGGGAGATGATTCCCCACCTCTGACCAATTTCAGAATTCTTTACCACTGGAGCAAGTGCCTTGGTAGTGTTTTCCTCTGTATAACTGTTAGGTTCAGTTTTTTTTTTTTTCTTTTTTGGTTCAAGTTAGATTTTATTCCTCTTTTATGTATTTATAGATATAAGCATGGAAATAATTCATTGTTATATATACATCAGTGTGAATGGAAGAACTTTTTTTCTGTTTTATTTTTACATTTTATTTTTAAAATTTTTGAAATTTAATTTTGTTTATTTTTTTATACAGTAGGTTATTATTAGTTATCTATTTTATGCATATACATGTATACAGGTCAATCCCAATCTCCCAACTCATCCCACCACCACCACCCCATGGCTTCCCCCACTTTGTGTCCATACGTCTGTTCTCTACCTCTGTGTCTCTATTTCTGCCCTGCAAACCAGTTCATCTGTACCATTTTTCTAGGTTCCACATATAGGCATTAGTATACAATATTTGTTTTTCTCTTTTGACTTACTTCACTCTGTATGACAGTCTCTAGATCCATCAACTTCTCTACAAATGACCCAGTTTCATTCCTTTTTATGGCTGAGTAATATTCCATTTTATATATGTACCACATCTTTATCCATTCGTCTGTCTGTGGGCATTTAGGTTGCTTCCATTACCTGGCTATTGTCAATAGTGCTGCAATGAACATTGTGGTGAATGTGTCTTTGTGATTTATGGTTTTCTCTGGGTATATGCCCAGAAGTGGGATTGCTGGATCCTATGGTAATTCTCTTTTTAGTTTTTTAAAGGAACCTCCATACTGTTCTCCATAGTGACTGTATCAATTTACATTCCCACCAATAGCGGAAGAGGGTTCCTTTTGTCCACACCCTCCCCAGAATTTGTTGTTTCTACATTATCTGATGATGCCGATTCTAACAGGTGTGAGGTCTTACCTCATTGTAGTTTTGATTTGCATTTCTCTAATAATTAGTGATGTTGAGCAGCTTCTCATGTGCGTCTTGGCCATCTCTGTGTCTTCTTGGAAGAAACGTCTCTTTAGATCTTCTGCCCATTTTTGTATTGGGTTGTTTGTTTTATTAATATTAAGCTGCATGAGCTGTTTATATATATTGGAGATTAAACCTTTGTCCATTGATTCGTTTGTGAACGTTTTCGCCCATTCTGAGGGTTGCCTTTTTCCATTCCCGTTTTTTTAACAAAGAAAGAAAGAAAGCCAAAGAAGCAGAACACTAATGTGCGTGAAATATGCCTCTTGAAACTGTCGTCTTGAAATATGGACGTCTTTTGAATTTTTTGGTCGATATATGACCCCAGGATTTGTTTTCAGGGCAGGTGTCATTTACAGGCCGGTAATGATTTGGAATATCCACTGACCATTAGCGCTGGGATTAAAGCTGCAGTTGTGAGAAACGGCCACAAGGTGGCAGCAGTTCTCCCTTACCAAATCTGGTTACTAGGGCAGCAGAGCCTCAATGGAAGTCGCGTTCTAGATTGGAATGTAGAACGGAATGTGCCAGGAGAAAGCCCCTCAAGTGTGTCTCACTACTTCTTGTTCTTGTTTTTAATTTATTTTTTTATTTTTTATTACAGCAAGTTTGAGTACAACGTTTAGCTTGTTGTAGGTGTGCAAGAGGTGGTTCTTTTACACATATACATATGTCTGTTCTTCCTGGGATCCTTTTCCCATGTACGTTATGACAGAATGTTGAGTAGTCTTCTCTTGGTACTCCGTAGGTCTTTGGTGATTATATACGTCTACTGTGTTTGTATATGTCTGTTAACCCCAATATCGTAATGAATTCAATCCTCACACCTTTCCTTTGGTGAACCATAAGTTTCTTTAATGAATCTGTGATTGCCCTTCTCCGTGGAAATATCTGCCCTGGTATCAATTTATAGGTAACACCTATAAGTGATATGATACGATATGTGTCTTTCACTTTCTGACTTACTCCAAGTCACGTGATTACCTCGAGACTCATCTACGGTGCTGCAAATGGCATTGTGTCCTTTTTTTCCTTGGCGAATATTCTGTCTTAGCGAGGTCCATTTTCTGCAATGTGATTCCCTGAGGGCTGAGGATTAGCTGCCCTGGGCAGCCTGACCCTGCCGGCAAGCCCTCCCCAGGTGTGCCTGGGTTGAGGTCAATATAAACAGCACTCCAGGCAGCAATAGCCCCTGCAGCTGTGCCTGACTCCATATTCTCTGCCCCGTCAGCAGTCTCGGGGCTGTGCTGGTGGGAGGGTGGGAGGGTCCACGGCTTTGTGGGTGGCCCGGTGTGAGTGGGGCTCTGCTGGACTTTCGGCAGGAGTTGCCAGGCTGCCACCTGTAAAGAAGAGGATGTGTCACCCATAACTTCCACTGGAATATCTCTCCGGGCTGAGGTGAGGAAGGAAAAAAAGGAGTGGGGGCCGGGACAGGAGGGGTATCTCAGGCAGGGCAATGGAAAGCTTCCAGAAGAGCGCCCGTGGCCAGGACCATCCTGGCTGACCTGCAGGCACCAAGTTGGCCTGCGTGCCGTCGCTGGTGTGGCTCCACGGCCCTCCCTCTAGGCTTTCAAGCCCTTGTACATATTCAGGTGTTTCACCTGGGAAGGGTGGGAACAGTTCAGCAGCATCTGGCCTGGGGCTCAGCTCACGTTTACTCACAGAGGCCTGGGCACGGTCTCCCAGCTTTGCAATAAGGACGCTCCTTGCGTGGGCGGGTGGGTCTGCTGGCTGTATGGGAGATGATTCCCCACCTCTGACCAATTTCAGAATTGTTTACCACTGGAGCAAGTGCCTTGGTAGTGTTTTCCTCTGTATAACTCTTAGGTTCAGTTTTTTTTTTTTCTTTTTTGGTTCAAGTTAGATTTTATTCCTCTTTTATGTATTTATAGATATAAGCATGGAAATAATTCATTGTTATATATACATCAGTGTGAATGGAAGAACTTTTTTTCTGTTTTATTTTTACATTTTATTTTTAAAATTTTTGAAATTTAATTTTGTTTATTTTTTTATACAGTAGGTTATTATTAGTTATCTATTTTATGCATATACATGTATACAGGTCAATCCCAATCTCCCAACTCATCCCACCACCACCACCCCATGGCTTCCCCCACTTTGTGTCCATACGTCTGTTCTCTACCTCTGTGTCTCTATTTCTGCCCTGCAAACCAGTTCATCTGTACCATTTTTCTAGGTTCCACATATAGGCATTAGTATACAATATTTGTTTTTCTCTTTCTGACTTACTTCACTCTGTATGACAGTCTCCAGATCCATCAACTTCTCTACAAATGACCCAGTTTCATTCCTTTTTATGGCTGAGTAATATTCCATTTTATATATGTACCACATCTTTATCCATTCGTCTGTCTGTGGGCATTTAGGTTGCTTCCATTACCTGGCTATTGTAAATAGTGCTGCAATGAACATTGTGGTGAATGTGTCTTTGTGATTTATGGTTTTCTCTGGGTATATGCCCAGAAGTGGGATTGCTGGATCCTATGGTAATTCTCTTTTTAGTTTTTTAAAGGAACCTCCATACTGTTCTCCAGAGTGACTGTATCAATTTACATTCCCACCAATAGCGGAAGAGGGTTCCTTTTGTCCACACCCTCCCCAGAATTTGTTGTTTCTACATTATCTGATGATGCCGATTCTAACAGGTGTGAGGTCTTACCTCATTGTAGTTTTGATTTGCATTTCTCTAATAATTAGTGATGTTGAGCAGCTTCTCATGTGCGTCTTGGCCATCTCTGTGTCTTCTTGGAAGAAACGTCTCTTTAGATCTTCTGCCCATTTTTGTATTGGGTTGTTTGTTTTATTAATATTAAGCTGCATGAGCTGTTTATATATATTGGAGATTAAACCTTTGTCCATTGATTCGTTTGTGAACGTTTTCGCCCATTCTGAGGGTTGCCTTTTTCCATTCCCGTTTTTTTAACAAAGAAAGAAAGAAAGCCAAAGAAGCAGAACACTAATGTGCGTGAAATATGCCTCTTGAAACTGTCGTCTTGAAATATGGACGTCTTTTGAATTTTTTGGTCGATATATGACCCCAGGATTTGTTTTCAGGGCAGGTGTCATTTACAGGCCGGTAATGATTTGGAATATCCACTGACCATTAGCGCTGGGATTAAAGCTGCAGTTGTGAGAAACGGCCACAAGGTGGCAGCAGTTCTCCCTTACCAAATCTGGTTACTAGGGCAGCAGAGCCTCAATGGAAGTCGCGTTCTAGATTGGAATGTAGAACGGAATGTGCCAGGAGAAAGCCCCTCAAGTGTGTCTCACTACTTCTTGTTCTTGTTTTTAATTTATTTTTTTATTTTTTATTACAGCAAGTTTGAGTACAACGTTTAGCTTGTTGTAGGTGTGCAAGAGGTGGTTCTTTTACACATATACATATGTCTGTTCTTCCTGGGATCCTTTTCCCATGTACGTTATGACAGAATGTTGAGTAGTCTTCTCTTGGTACTCCGTAGGTCTTTGGTGATTATATACGTCTACTGTGTTTGTATATGTCTGTTAACCCCAATATCGTAATGAATTCAATCCTCACACCTTTCCTTTGGTGAACCATAAGTTTCTTTAATGAATCTGTGATTGCCCTTCTCCGTGGAAATATCTGCCCTGGTATCAATTTATAGGTAACACCTATAAGTGATATGATACGATATGTGTCTTTCACTTTCTGACTTACTCCAAGTCACGTGATTACCTCGAGACTCATCTACGGTGCTGCAAATGGCATTGTGTCCTTTTTTTCCTTGGCGAATATTCTGTCTTAGCGAGGTCCATTTTCTGCAATGTGATTCCCTGAGGGCTGAGGATTAGCTGCCCTGGGCAGCCTGACCCTGCCGGCAAGCCCTCCCCAGGTGTGCCTGGGTTGAGGTCAATATAAACAGCACTCCAGGCAGCAATAGCCCCTGCAGCTGTGCCTGACTCCATATTCTCTGCCCCGTCAGCAGTCTCGGGGCTGTGCTGGTGGGAGGGTGGGAGGGTCCACGGCTTTGTGGGTGGCCCGGTGTGAGTGGGGCTCTGCTGGACTTTCGGCAGGAGTTGCCAGGCTGCCACCTGTAAAGAAGAGGATGTGTCACCCATAACTTCCACTGGAATATCTCTCCGGGCTGAGGTGAGGAAGGAAAAAAAGGAGTGGGGGCCGGGACAGGAGGGGTATCTCAGGCAGGGCAATGGAAAGCTTCCAGAAGAGCGCCCGTGGCCAGGACCATCCTGGCTGACCTGCAGGCACCAAGTTGGCCTGCGTGCCGTCGCTGGTGTGGCTCCACGGCCCTCCCTCTAGGCTTTCAAGCCCTTGTACATATTCAGGTGTTTCACCTGGGAAGGGTGGGAACAGTTCAGCAGCATCTGGCCTGGGGCTCAGCTCACGTTTACTCACAGAGGCCTGGGCACGGTCTCCCAGCTTTGCAATAAGGACGCTCCTTGCGTGGGCGGGTGGGTCTGCTGGCTGTATGGGAGATGATTCCCCACCTCTGACCAATTTCAGAATTGTTTACCACTGGAGCAAGTGCCTTGGTAGTGTTTTCCTCTGTATAACTCTTAGGTTCAGTTTTTTTTTTTTCTTTTTTGGTTCAAGTTAGATTTTATTCCTCTTTTATGTATTTATAGATATAAGCATGGAAATAATTCATTGTTATATATACATCAGTGTGAATGGAAGAACTTTTTTTCTGTTTTATTTTTACATTTTATTTTTAAAATTTTTGAAATTTAATTTTGTTTATTTTTTTATACAGTAGGTTATTATTAGTTATCTATTTTATGCATATACATGTATACAGGTCAATCCCAATCTCCCAACTCATCCCACCACCACCACCCCATGGCTTCCCCCACTTTGTGTCCATACGTCTGTTCTCTACCTCTGTGTCTCTATTTCTGCCCTGCAAACCAGTTCATCTGTACCATTTTTCTAGGTTCCACATATAGGCATTAGTATACAATATTTGTTTTTCTCTTTCTGACTTACTTCACTCTGTATGACAGTCTCCAGATCCATCAACTTCTCTACAAATGACCCAGTTTCATTCCTTTTTATGGCTGAGTAATATTCCATTTTATATATGTACCACATCTTTATCCATTCGTCTGTCTGTGGGCATTTAGGTTGCTTCCATTACCTGGCTATTGTAAATAGTGCTGCAATGAACATTGTGGTGAATGTGTCTTTGTGATTTATGGTTTTCTCTGGGTATATGCCCAGAAGTGGGATTGCTGGATCCTATGGTAATTCTCTTTTTAGTTTTTTAAAGGAACCTCCATACTGTTCTCCAGAGTGACTGTATCAATTTACATTCCCACCAATAGCGGAAGAGGGTTCCTTTTGTCCACACCCTCCCCAGAATTTGTTGTTTGTACATTATCTGATGATGCCGATTCTAACAGGTGTGAGGTCTTACCTCATTGTAGTTTTGATTTGCATTTCTCTAATAATTAGTGATGTTGAGCAGCTTCTCATGTGCGTCTTGGCCATCTCTGTGTCTTCTTGGAAGAAACGTCTCTTTAGATCTTCTGCCCATTTTTGTATTGGGTTGTTTGTTTTATTAATATTAAGCTGCATGAGCTGTTTATATATATTGGAGATTAAACCTTTGTCCATTGATTCGTTTGTGAACGTTTTCGCCCATTCTGAGGGTTGCCTTTTTCCATTCCCGTTTTTTTAACAAAGAAAGAAAGAAAGCCAAAGAAGCAGAACACTAATGTGCGTGAAATATGCCTCTTGAAACTGTCGTCTTGAAATATGGACGTCTTTTGAATTTTTTGGTCGATATATGACCCCAGGATTTGTTTTCAGGGCAGGTGTCATTTACAGGCCGGTAATGATTTGGAATATCCACTGACCATTAGCGCTGGGATTAAAGCTGCAGTTGTGAGAAACGGCCACAAGGTGGCAGCAGTTCTCCCTTACCAAATCTGGTTACTAGGGCAGCAGAGCCTCAATGGAAGTCGCGTTCTAGATTGGAATGTAGAACGGAATGTGCCAGGAGAAAGCCCCTCAAGTGTGTCTCACTACTTCTTGTTCTTGTTTTTAATTTATTTTTTTATTTTTTATTACAGCAAGTTTGAGTACAACGTTTAGCTTGTTGTAGGTGTGCAAGAGGTGGTTCTTTTACACATATACATATGTCTGTTCTTCCTGGGATCCTTTTCCCATGTACGTTATGACAGAATGTTGAGTAGTCTTCTCTTGGTACTCCGTAGGTCTTTGGTGATTATATACGTCTACTGTGTTTGTATATGTCTGTTAACCCCAATATCGTAATGAATTCAATCCTCACACCTTTCCTTTGGTGAACCATAAGTTTCTTTAATGAATCTGTGATTGCCCTTCTCCGTGGAAATATCTGCCCTGGTATCAATTTATAGGTAACACCTATAAGTGATATGATACGATATGTGTCTTTCACTTTCTGACTTACTCCAAGTCACGTGATTACCTCGAGACTCATCTACGGTGCTGCAAATGGCATTGTGTCCTTTTTTTCCTTGGCGAATATTCTGTCTTAGCGAGGTCCATTTTCTGCAATGTGATTCCCTGAGGGCTGAGGATTAGCTGCCCTGGGCAGCCTGACCCTGCCGGCAAGCCCTCCCCAGGTGTGCCTGGGTTGAGGTCAATATAAACAGCACTCCAGGCAGCAATAGCCCCTGCAGCTGTGCCTGACTCCATATTCTCTGCCCCGTCAGCAGTCTCGGGGCTGTGCTGGTGGGAGGGTGGGAGGGTCCACGGCTTTGTGGGTGGCCGGTGTGAGTGGGGCTCTGCTGGACTTTCGGCAGGAGTTGCCAGGCTGCCACCTGTAAAGAAGAGGATGTGTCACCCATAACTTCCACTGGAATATCTCTCCGGGCTGAGGTGAGGAAGGAAAAAAAGGAGTGGGGGCCGGGACAGGAAGGGTATCTCAGGCAGGGCAATGGAAAGCTTCCAGAAGAGCGCCCGTGGCCAGGACCATCCTGGCTGACCTGCAGGCACCAAGTTGGCCTGCGTGCCGTCGCTGGTGTGGCTCCACGGCCCTCCCTCTAGGCTTTCAAGCCCTTGTACATATTCAGGTGTTTCACCTGGGAAGGGTGGGAACAGTTCAGCAGCATCTGGCCTGGGGCTCAGCTCACGTTTACTCACAGAGGCCTGGGCACGGTCTCCCAGCTTTGCAATAAGGACGCTCCTTGCGTGGGCGGGTGGGGCTGCTGGCTGTATGGGAGATGATTCCCCACCTCTGACCAATTTCAGAATTCTTTACCACTGGAGCAAGTGCCTTGGTAGTGTTTTCCTCTGTATAACTCTTAGGTTCAGTTTTTTTTTTTTTCTTTTTTGGTTCAAGTTAGATTTTATTCCTCTTTTATGTATTTATAGATATAAGCATGGAAATAATTCATTGTTATATATACATCAGTGTGAATGGAAGAACTTTTTTTCTGTTTTATTTTTACATTTTATTTTTAAAATTTTTGAAATTTAATTTTGTTTATTTTTTTATACAGTAGGTTATTATTAGTTATCTATTTTATGCATATACATGTATACAGGTCAATCCCAATCTCCCAACTCATCCCACCACCACCACCCCATGGCTTCCCCCACTTTGTGTCCATACGTCTGTTCTCTACCTCTGTGTCTCTATTTCTGCCCTGCAAACCAGTTCATCTGTACCATTTTTCTAGGTTCCACATATAGGCATTAGTATACAATATTTGTTTTTCTCTTTTGACTTACTTCACTCTGTATGACAGTCTCTAGATCCATCAACTTCTCTACAAATGACCCAGTTTCATTCCTTTTTATGGCTGAGTAATATTCCATTTTATATATGTACCACATCTTTATCCATTCGTCTGTCTGTGGGCATTTAGGTTGCTTCCATTACCTGGCTATTGTCAATAGTGCTGCAATGAACATTGTGGTGAATGTGTCTTTGTGATTTATGGTTTTCTCTGGGTATATGCCCAGAAGTGGGATTGCTGGATCCTATGGTAATTCTCTTTTTAGTTTTTTAAAGGAACCTCCATACTGTTCTCCAGAGTGACTGTATCAATTTACATTCCCACCAATAGCGGAAGAGGGTTCCTTTTGTCCACACCCTCCCCAGAATTTGTTGTTTCTACATTATCTGATGATGCCGATTCTAACAGGTGTGAGGTCTTACCTCATTGTAGTTTTGATTTGCATTTCTCTAATAATTAGTGATGTTGAGCAGCTTCTCATGTGCGTCTTGGCCATCTCTGTGTCTTCTTGGAAGAAACGTCTCTTTAGATCTTCTGCCCATTTTTGTATTGGGTTGTTTGTTTTATTAATATTAAGCTGCATGAGCTGTTTATATATATTGGAGATTAAACCTTTGTCCATTGATTCGTTTGTGAACGTTTTCGCCCATTCTGAGGGTTGCCTTTTTCCATTCCCGTTTTTTTAACAAAGAAAGAAAGAAAGCAAAAGAAGCAGAACACTAATGTGCGTGAAATATGCCTCTTGAAACTGTCGTTTTGAAATATGGACGTCTTTTGAATTTTTTGGTCGATATATGACCCCAGGATTTGTTTTCAGGGCAGGTGTCATTTACAGGCCGGTAATGATTTGGAATATCCACTGACCATTAGCGCTGGGATTAAAGCTGCAGTTGTGAGAAACGGCCACAAGGTGGCAGCAGTTCTCCCTTACCAAATCTGGTTACTAGGGCAGCAGAGCCTCAATGGAAGTCGCGTTCTAGATTGGAATGTAGAACGGAATGTGCCAGGAGAAAGCCCCTCAAGTGTGTCTCACTACTTCTTGTTCTTGTTTTTAATTTAATCTTTTATTTTTTATTACAGCAAGTTTGAGTACAACGTTTAGCTTGTTGTAGGTGTGCAAGAGGTGGTTCTTTTACACATATACATATGTCTGTTCTTCCTGGGATCCTTTTCCCATGTACGTTATGACAGAATGTTGAGTAGTCTTCTCTTGGTACTCCGTAGGTCTTTGGTGATTATATACGTCTACTGTGTTTGTATATGTCTGTTAACCCCAATATCGTAATGAATTCAATCCTCACACCTTTCCTTTGGTGAACCATAAGTTTCTTTAATGAATCTGTGATTGCCCTTCTCCGTGGAAATATCTGCCCTGGTATCAATTTATAGGTAACACCTATAAGTGATATGATACGATATGTGTCTTTCACTTTCTGACTTACTCCAAGTCACGTGATTACCTCGAGACTCATCTACGGTGCTGCAAATGGCATTGTGTCCTTTTTTTCCTTGGCGAATATTCTGTCTTAGCGAGGTCCATTTTCTGCAATGTGATTCCCTGAGGGCTGAGGATTAGCTGCCCTGGGCAGCCTGACCCTGCCGGCAAGCCCTCCCCAGGTGTGCCTGGGTTGAGGTCAATATAAACAGCACTCCAGGCAGCAATAGCCCCTGCAGCTGTGCCTGACTCCATATTCTCTGCCCCGTCAGCAGTCTCGGGGCTGTGCTGGTGGGAGGGTGGGAGGGTCCACGGCTTTGTGGGTGGCCCGGTGTGAGTGGGGCTCTGCTGGACTTTCGGCAGGAGTTGCCAGGCTGCCACCTGTAAAGAAGAGGATGTGTCACCCATAACTTCCACTGGAATATCTCTCCGGGCTGAGGTGAGGAAGGAAAAAAAGGAGTGGGGGCCGGGACAGGAGGGGTATCTCAGGCAGGGCAATGGAAAGCTTCCAGAAGAGCGCCCGTGGCCAGGACCATCCTGGCTGACCTGCAGGCACCAAGTTGGCCTGCGTGCCGTCGCTGGTGTGGCTCCACGGCCCTCCCTCTAGGCTTTCAAGCCCTTGTACATATTCAGGTGTTTCACCTGGGAAGGGTGGGAACAGTTCAGCAGCATCTGGCCTGGGGCTCAGCTCACGTTTACTCACAGAGGCCTGGGCACGGTCTCCCAGCTTTGCAATAAGGACGCTCCTTGCGTGGGCGGGTGGGGCTGCTGGCTGTATGGGAGATGATTCCCCACCTCTGACCAATTTCAGAATTCTTTACCACTGGAGCAAGTGCCTTGGTAGTGTTTTCCTCTGTATAACTCTTAGGTTCAGTTTTTTTTTTTTTTCTTTTTTGGTTCAAGTTAGATTTTATTCCTCTTTTATGTATTTATAGATATAAGCATGGAAATAATTCATTGTTATATATACATCAGTGTGAATGGAAGAACTTTTTTTCTGTTTTATTTTTACATTTTATTTTTAAAATTTTTGAAATTTAATTTTGTTTATTTTTTTATACAGTAGGTTATTATTAGTTATCTATTTTATGCATATACATGTATACAGGTCAATCCCAATCTCCCAACTCATCCCACCACCACCACCCCATGGCTTCCCCCACTTTGTGTCCATACGTCTGTTCTCTACCTCTGTGTCTCTATTTCTGCCCTGCAAACCAGTTCATCTGTACCATTTTTCTAGGTTCCACATATAGGCATTAGTATACAATATTTGTTTTTCTCTTTTGACTTACTTCACTCTGTATGACAGTCTCTAGATCCATCAACTTCTCTACAAATGACCCAGTTTCATTCCTTTTTATGGCTGAGTAATATTCCATTTTATATATGTACCACATCTTTATCCATTCGTCTGTCTGTGGGCATTTAGGTTGCTTCCATTACCTGGCTATTGTCAATAGTGCTGCAATGAACATTGTGGTGAATGTGTCTTTGTGATTTATGGTTTTCTCTGGGTATATGCCCAGAAGTGGGATTGCTGGATCCTATGGTAATTCTCTTTTTAGTTTTTTAAAGGAACCTCCATACTGTTCTCCAGAGTGACTGTATCAATTTACATTCCCACCAATAGCGGAAGAGGGTTCCTTTTGTCCACACCCTCCCCAGAATTTGTTGTTTCTACATTATCTGATGATGCCGATTCTAACAGGTGTGAGGTCTTACCTCATTGTAGTTTTGATTTGCATTTCTCTAATAATTAGTGATGTTGAGCAGCTTCTCATGTGCGTCTTGGCCATCTCTGTGTCTTCTTGGAAGAAACGTCTCTTTAGATCTTCTGCCCATTTTTGTATTGGGTTGTTTGTTTTATTAATATTAAGCTGCATGAGCTGTTTATATATATTGGAGATTAAACCTTTGTCCATTGATTCGTTTGTGAACGTTTTCGCCCATTCTGAGGGTTGCCTTTTTCCATTCCCGTTTTTTTAACAAAGAAAGAAAGAAAGCAAAAGAAGCAGAACACTAATGTGCGTGAAATATGCCTCTTGAAACTGTCGTTTTGAAATATGGACGTCTTTTGAATTTTTTGGTCGATATATGACCCCAGGATTTGTTTTCAGGGCAGGTGTCATTTACAGGCCGGTAATGATTTGGAATATCCACTGACCATTAGCGCTGGGATTAAAGCTGCAGTTGTGAGAAACGGCCACAAGGTGGCAGCAGTTCTCCCTTACCAAATCTGGTTACTAGGGCAGCAGAGCCTCAATGGAAGTCGCGTTCTAGATTGGAATGTAGAACGGAATGTGCCAGGAGAAAGCCCCTCAAGTGTGTCTCACTACTTCTTGTTCTTGTTTTTAATTTAATCTTTTATTTTTTATTACAGCAAGTTTGAGTACAACGTTTAGCTTGTTGTAGGTGTGCAAGAGGTGGTTCTTTTACACATATACATATGTCTGTTCTTCCTGGGATCCTTTTCCCATGTACGTTATGACAGAATGTTGAGTAGTCTTCTCTTGGTACTCCGTAGGTCTTTGGTGATTATATACGTCTACTGTGTTTGTATATGTCTGTTAACCCCAATATCGTAATGAATTCAATCCTCACACCTTTCCTTTGGTGAACCATAAGTTTCTTTAATGAATCTGTGATTGCCCTTCTCCGTGGAAATATCTGCCCTGGTATCAATTTATAGGTAACACCTATAAGTGATATGATACGATATGTGTCTTTCACTTTCTGACTTACTCCAAGTCACGTGATTACCTCGAGACTCATCTACGGTGCTGCAAATGGCATTGTGTCCTTTTTTTCCTTGGCGAATATTCTGTCTTAGCGAGGTCCATTTTCTGCAATGTGATTCCCTGAGGGCTGAGGATTAGCTGCCCTGGGCAGCCTGACCCTGCCGGCAAGCCCTCCCCAGGTGTGCCTGGGTTGAGGTCAATATAAACAGCACTCCAGGCAGCAATAGCCCCTGCAGCTGTGCCTGACTCCATATTCTCTGCCCCGTCAGCAGTCTCGGGGCTGTGCTGGTGGGAGGGTGGGAGGGTCCACGGCTTTGTGGGTGGCCCGGTGTGAGTGGGGCTCTGCTGGACTTTCGGCAGGAGTTGCCAGGCTGCCACCTGTAAAGAAGAGGATGTGTCACCCATAACTTCCACTGGAATATCTCTCCGGGCTGAGGTGAGGAAGGAAAAAAAGGAGTGGGGGCCGGGACAGGAGGGGTATCTCAGGCAGGGCAATGGAAAGCTTCCAGAAGAGCGCCCGTGGCCAGGACCATCCTGGCTGACCTGCAGGCACCAAGTTGGCCTGCGTGCCGTCGCTGGTGTGGCTCCACGGCCCTCCCTCTAGGCTTTCAAGCCCTTGTACATATTCAGGTGTTTCACCTGGGAAGGGTGGGAACAGTTCAGCAGCATCTGGCCTGGGGCTCAGCTCACGTTTACTCACAGAGGCCTGGGCACGGTCTCCCAGCTTTGCAATAAGGACGCTCCTTGCGTGGGCGGGTGGGGCTGCTGGCTGTATGGGAGATGATTCCCCACCTCTGACCAATTTCAGAATTCTTTACCACTGGAGCAAGTGCCTTGGTAGTGTTTTCCTCTGTATAACTCTTAGGTTCAGTTTTTTTTTTTTTTCTTTTTTGGTTCAAGTTAGATTTTATTCCTCTTTTATGTATTTATAGATATAAGCATGGAAATAATTCATTGTTATATATACATCAGTGTGAATGGAAGAACTTTTTTTCTGTTTTATTTTTACATTTTATTTTTAAAATTTTTGAAATTTAATTTTGTTTATTTTTTTATACAGTAGGTTATTATTAGTTATCTATTTTATGCATATACATGTATACAGGTCAATCCCAATCTCCCAACTCATCCCACCACCACCACCCCATGGCTTCCCCCACTTTGTGTCCATACGTCTGTTCTCTACCTCTGTGTCTCTATTTCTGCCCTGCAAACCAGTTCATCTGTACCATTTTTCTAGGTTCCACATATAGGCATTAGTATACAATATTTGTTTTTCTCTTTCTGACTTACTTCACTCTGTATGACAGTCTCCAGATCCATCAACTTCTCTACAAATGACCCAGTTTCATTCCTTTTTATGGCTGAGTAATATTCCATTTTATATATGTACCACATCTTTATCCATTCGTCTGTCTGTGGGCATTTAGGTTGCTTCCATTACCTGGCTATTGTCAATAGTGCTGCAATGAACATTGTGGTGAATGTGTCTTTGTGATTTATGGTTTTCTCTGGGTATATGTCCAGAAGTGGGATTGCTGGATCCTATGGTAATTCTCTTTTTATTTTTTTAAAGGAACCTCCATACTGTTCTCCATAGTGACTGTATCAATTTACATTCCCACCAATAGCGGAAGAGGGTTCCTTTTGTCCACACCCTCCCCAGAATTTGTTGTTTCTACATTATCTGATGATGCCGATTCTAACAGGTGTGAGGTCTTACCTCATTGTAGTTTTGATTTGCATTTCTCTAATAATTAGTGATGTTGAGCAGCTTCTCATGTGCGTCTTGGCCATCTCTGTGTCTTCTTGGAAGAAACGTCTCTTTAGATCTTCTGCCCATTTTTGTATTGGGTTGTTTGTTTTATTAATATTAAGCTGCATGAGCTGTTTATATATATTGGAGATTAAACCTTTGTCCATTGATTCGTTTGTGAACGTTTTCGCCCATTCTGAGGGTTGCCTTTTTCCATTCCCGTTTTTTTAACAAAGAAAGAAAGAAAGCCAAAGAAGCAGAACACTAATGTGCGTGAAATATGCCTCTTGAAACTGTCGTCTTGAAATATGGACGTCTTTTGAATTTTTTGGTCGATATATGACCCCAGGATTTGTTTTCAGGGCAGGTGTCATTTACAGGCCGGTAATGATTTGGAATATCCACTGACCATTAGCGCTGGGATTAAAGCTGCAGTTGTGAGAAACGGCCACAAGGTGGCAGCAGTTCTCCCTTACCAAATCTGGTTACTAGGGCAGCAGAGCCTCAATGGAAGTCGCGTTCTAGATTGGAATGTAGAACGGAATGTGCCAGGAGAAAGCCCCTCAAGTGTGTCTCACTACTTCTTGTTCTTGTTTTTAATTTATTTTTTTATTTTTTATTACAGCAAGTTTGAGTACAACGTTTAGCTTGTTGTAGGTGTGCAAGAGGTGGTTCTTTTACACATATACATATGTCTGTTCTTCCTGGGATCCTTTTCCCATGTACGTTATGACAGAATGTTGAGTAGTCTTCTCTTGGTACTCCGTAGGTCTTTGGTGATTATATACGTCTACTGTGTTTGTATATGTCTGTTAACCCCAATATCGTAATGAATTCAATCCTCACACCTTTCCTTTGGTGAACCATAAGTTTCTTTAATGAATCTGTGATTGCCCTTCTCCGTGGAAATATCTGCCCTGGTATCAATTTATAGGTAACACCTATAAGTGATATGATACGATATGTGTCTTTCACTTTCTGACTTACTCCAAGTCACGTGATTACCTCGAGACTCATCTACGGTGCTGCAAATGGCATTGTGTCCTTTTTTTCCTTGGCGAATATTCTGTCTTAGCGAGGTCCATTTTCTGCAATGTGATTCCCTGAGGGCTGAGGATTAGCTGCCCTGGGCAGCCTGACCCTGCCGGCAAGCCCTCCCCAGGTGTGCCTGGGTTGAGGTCAATATAAACAGCACTCCAGGCAGCAATAGCCCCTGCAGCTGTGCCTGACTCCATATTCTCTGCCCCGTCAGCAGTCTCGGGGCTGTGCTGGTGGGAGGGTGGGAGGGTCCACGGCTTTGTGGGTGGCCGGTGTGAGTGGGGCTCTGCTGGACTTTCGGCAGGAGTTGCCAGGCTGCCACCTGTAAAGAAGAGGATGTGTCACCCATAACTTCCACTGGAATATCTCTCCGGGCTGAGGTGAGGAAGGAAAAAAAGGAGTGGGGGCCGGGACAGGAAGGGTATCACAGGCAGGGCAATGGAAAGCTTCCAGAAGAGCGCCCGTGGCCAGGACCATCCTGGCTGACCTGCAGGCACCAAGTTGGCCTGCGTGCCGTCGCTGGTGTGGCTCCACGGCCCTCCCTCTAGGCTTTCAAGCCCTTGTACATATTCAGGTGTTTCACCTGGGAAGGGTGGGAACAGTTCAGCAGCATCTGGCCTGGGGCTCAGCTCACGTTTACTCACAGAGGCCTGGGCACGGTCTCCCAGCTTTGCAATAAGGACGCTCCTTGCGTGGGCGGGTGGGGCTGCTGGCTGTATGGGAGATGATTCCCCACCTCTGACCAATTTCAGAATTCTTTACCACTGGAGCAAGTGCCTTGGTAGTGTTTTCCTCTGTATAACTCTTAGGTTCAGTTTTTTTTTTTTTCTTTTTTCGTTCAAGTTAGATTTTATTCCTCTTTTATGTATTTATAGATATAAGCATGGAAATAATTCATTGTTATATATACATCAGTGTGAATGGAAGAACTTTTTTTCTGTTTTATTTTTACATTTTATTTTTAAAATTTTTGAAATTTAATTTTGTTTATTTTTTTATACAGTAGGTTATTATTAGTTATCTATTTTATGCATATACATGTATACAGGTCAATCCCAATCTCCCAACTCATCCCACCACCACCACCCCATGGCTTCCCCCACTTTGTGTCCATACGTCTGTTCTCTACCTCTGTGTCTCTATTTCTGCCCTGCAAACCAGTTCATCTGTACCATTTTTCTAGGTTCCACATATAGGCATTAGTATACAATATTTGTTTTTCTCTTTTGACTTACTTCACTCTGTATGACAGTCTCTAGATCCATCAACTTCTCTACAAATGACCCAGTTTCATTCCTTTTTATGGCTGAGTAATATTCCATTTTATATATGTACCACATCTTTATCCATTCGTCTGTCTGTGGGCATTTAGGTTGCTTCCATTACCTGGCTATTGTCAATAGTGCTGCAATGAACATTGTGGTGAATGTGTCTTTGTGATTTATGGTTTTCTCTGGGTATATGCCCAGAAGTGGGATTGCTGGATCCTATGGTAATTCTCTTTTTAGTTTTTTAAAGGAACCTCCATACTGTTCTCCAGAGTGACTGTATCAATTTACATTCCCACCAATAGCGGAAGAGGGTTCCTTTTGTCCACACCCTCCCCAGAATTTGTTGTTTCTACATTATCTGATGATGCCGATTCTAACAGGTGTGAGGTCTTACCTCATTGTAGTTTTGATTTGCATTTCTCTAATAATTAGTGATGTTGAGCAGCTTCTCATGTGCGTCTTGGCCATCTCTGTGTCTTCTTGGAAGAAACGTCTCTTTAGATCTTCTGCCCATTTTTGTATTGGGTTGTTTGTTTTATTAATATTAAGCTGCATGAGCTGTTTATATATATTGGAGATTAAACCTTTGTCCATTGATTCGTTTGTGAACGTTTTCGCCCATTCTGAGGGTTGCCTTTTTCCATTCCCGTTTTTTTAACAAAGAAAGAAAGAAAGCCAAAGAAGCAGAACACTAATGTGCGTGAAATATGCCTCTTGAAACTGTCGTCTTGAAATATGGACGTCTTTTGAATTTTTTGGTCGATATATGACCCCAGGATTTGTTTTCAGGGCAGGTGTCATTTACAGGCCGGTAATGATTTGGAATATCCACTGACCATTAGCGCTGGGATTAAAGCTGCAGTTGTGAGAAACGGCCACAAGGTGGCAGCAGTTCTCCCTTACCAAATCTGGTTACTAGGGCAGCAGAGCCTCAATGGAAGTCGCGTTCTAGATTGGAATGTAGAACGGAATGTGCCAGGAGAAAGCCCCTCAAGTGTGTCTCACTACTTCTTGTTCTTGTTTTTAATTTATTTTTTTATTTTTTATTACAGCAAGTTTGAGTACAACGTTTAGCTTGTTGTAGGTGTGCAAGAGGTGGTTCTTTTACACATATACATATGTCTGTTCTTCCTGGGATCCTTTTCCCATGTACGTTATGACAGAATGTTGAGTAGTCTTCTCTTGGTACTCCGTAGGTCTTTGGTGATTATATACGTCTACTGTGTTTGTATATGTCTGTTAACCCCAATATCGTAATGAATTCAATCCTCACACCTTTCCTTTGGTGAACCATAAGTTTCTTTAATGAATCTGTGATTGCCCTTCTCCGTGGAAATATCTGCCCTGGTATCAATTTATAGGTAACACCTATAAGTGATATGATACGATATGTGTCTTTCACTTTCTGACTTACTCCAAGTCACGTGATTACCTCGAGACTCATCTACGGTGCTGCAAATGGCATTGTGTCCTTTTTTTCCTTGGCGAATATTCTGTCTTAGCGAGGTCCATTTTCTGCAATGTGATTCCCTGAGGGCTGAGGATTAGCTGCCCTGGGCAGCCTGACCCTGCCGGCAAGCCCTCCCCAGGTGTGCCTGGGTTGAGGTCAATATAAACAGCACTCCAGGCAGCAATAGCCCCTGCAGCTGTGCCTGACTCCATATTCTCTGCCCCGTCAGCAGTCTCGGGGCTGTGCTGGTGGGAGGGTGGGAGGGTCCACGGCTTTGTGGGTGGCCCGGTGTGAGTGGGGCTCTGCTGGACTTTCGGCAGGAGTTGCCAGGCTGCCACCTGTAAAGAAGAGGATGTGTCACCCATAACTTCCACTGGAATATCTCTCCGGGCTGAGGTGAGGAAGGAAAAAAAGGAGTGGGGGCCGGGACAGGAGGGGTATCTCAGGCAGGGCAATGGAAAGCTTCCAGAAGAGCGCCCGTGGCCAGGACCATCCTGGCTGACCTGCAGGCACCAAGTTGGCCTGCGTGCCGTCGCTGGTGTGGCTCCACGGCCCTCCCTCTAGGCTTTCAAGCCCTTGTACATATTCAGGTGTTTCACCTGGGAAGGGTGGGAACAGTTCAGCAGCATCTGGCCTGGGGCTCAGCTCACGTTTACTCACAGAGGCCTGGGCACGGTCTCCCAGCTTTGCAATAAGGACGCTCCTTGCATGGGCGGGTGGGGCTGCTGGCTGTATGGGAGATGATTCCCCACCTCTGACCAATTTCAGAATTCTTTACCACTGGAGCAAGTGCCTTGGTAGTGTTTTCCTCTGTATAACTCTTAGGTTCAGTTTTTTTTTTTTTTCTTTTTTGGTTCAAGTTAGATTTTATTCCTCTTTTATGTATTTATAGATATAAGCATGGAAATAATTCATTGTTATATATACATCAGTGTGAATGGAAGAACTTTTTTTCTGTTTTATTTTTACATTTTATTTTTAAAATTTTTGAAATTTAATTTTGTTTATTTTTTTATACAGTAGGTTATTATTAGTTATCTATTTTATGCATATACATGTATACAGGTCAATCCCAATCTCCCAACTCATCCCACCACCACCACCCCATGGCTTCCCCCACTTTGTGTCCATACGTCTGTTCTCTACCTCTGTGTCTCTATTTCTGCCCTGCAAACCAGTTCATCTGTACCATTTTTCTAGGTTCCACATATAGGCATTAGTATACAATATTTGTTTTTCTCTTTTGACTTACTTCACTCTGTATGACAGTCTCTAGATCCATCAACTTCTCTACAAATGACCCAGTTTCATTCCTTTTTATGGCTGAGTAATATTCCATTTTATATATGTACCACATCTTTATCCATTCGTCTGTCTGTGGGCATTTAGGTTGCTTCCATTACCTGGCTATTGTCAATAGTGCTGCAATGAACATTGTGGTGAATGTGTCTTTGTGATTTATGGTTTTCTCTGGGTATATGCCCAGAAGTGGGATTGCTCGATCCTATGGTAATTCTCTTTTTAGTTTTTTAAAGGAACCTCCATACTGTTCTCCATAGTGACTGTATCAATTTACATTCCCACCAATAGCGGAAGAGGGTTCCTTTTGTCCACACCCTCCCCAGAATTTGTTGTTTCTACATTATCTGATGATGCCGATTCTAACAGGTGTGAGGTCTTACCTCATTGTAGTTTTGATTTGCATTTCTCTAATAATTAGTGATGTTGAGCAGCTTCTCATGTGCGTCTTGGCCATCTCTGTGTCTTCTTGGAAGAAACGCCTCTTTAGATCTTCTGCCCATTTTTGTATTGGGTTGTTTGTTTTATTAATATTAAGCTGCATGAGCTGTTTATATATATTGGAGATTAAACCTTTGTCCATTGATTCGTTTGTGAACGTTTTCGCCCATTCTGAGGGTTGCCTTTTTCCATTCCCGTTTTTTTAACAAAGAAAGAAAGAAAGCCAAAGAAGCAGAACACTAATGTGCGTGAAATATGCCTCTTGAAACTGTCGTTTTGAAATATGGACGTCTTTTGAATTTTTTGGTCGATATATGACCCCAGGATTTGTTTTCAGGGCAGGTGTCATTTACAGGCCGGTAATGATTTGGAATATCCACTGACCATTAGCGCTGGGATTAAAGCTGCAGTTGTGAGAAACGGCCAAAAGGTGGCAGCAGTTCTCCCTTACCAAATCTGGTTACTAGGGCAGCAGAGCCTCAATGGAAGTCGCGTTCTAGATTGGAATGTAGAACGGAATGTGCCAGGAGAAAGCCCCTCAAGTGTGTCTCACTACTTCTTGTTCTTGTTTTTAATTTATTTTTTTTATTTTTTATTACAGCAAGTTTGAGTACAACGTTTAGCTTGTTGTAGGTGTGCAAGAGGTGGTTCTTTTACACATATACATATGTCTGTTCTTCCTGGGATCCTTTTCCCATGTACGTTATGACAGAATGTTGAGTAGTCTTCTCTTGGTACTCCGTAGGTCTTTGGTGATTATATACGTCTACTGTGTTTGTATATGTCTGTTAACCCCAATATCGTAATGAATTCAATCCTCACACCTTTCCTTTGGTGAACCATAAGTTTCTTTAATGAATCTGTGATTGCCCTTCTCCGTGGAAATATCTGCCCTGGTATCAATTTATAGGTAACACCTATAAGTGATATGATACGATATGTGTCTTTCACTTTCTGACTTACTCCAAGTCACGTGATTACCTCGAGACTCATCTACGGTGCTGCAAATGGCATTGTGTCCTTTTTTTCCTTGGCGAATATTCTGTCTTAGCGAGGTCCATTTTCTGCAATGTGATTCCCTGAGGGCTGAGGATTAGCTGCCCTGGGCAGCCTGACCCTGCCGGCAAGCCCTCCCCAGGTGTGCCTGGGTTGAGGTCAATATAAACAGCACTCCAGGCAGCAATAGCCACTGCAGCTGTGCCTGACTCCATATTCTCTGCCCCGTCAGCAGTCTCGGGGCTGTGCTGGTGGGAGGGTGGGAGGGTCCACGGCTTTGTGGGTGGCCCGGTGTGAGTGGGGCTCTGCTGGACTTTCGGCAGGAGTTGCCAGGCTGCCACCTGTAAAGAAGAGGATGTGTCACCCATAACTTCCACTGGAATATCTCTCCGGGCTGAGGTGAGGAAGGAAAAAAAGGAGTGGGGGCCGGACAGGAGGGGTATCTCAGGCAGGGCAATGGAAAGCTTCCAGAAGAGCGCCCGTGGCCAGGACCATCCTGGCTGACCTGCAGACACCAAGTTGGCCTGCGTGCCATCGCTTGTGTGTCTCCACGGCCCTCCCTCTAGGCTTTCAAGCCCTTGTACATATTCAGGTGTTTCACCTGGGAAGGGTGGGAACAGTTCAGCAGCATCTGGCCTGGGGCTCAGCTCACGTTTACTCACAGAGGCCTGGGCACGGTCTCCCAGCTTTGCAATAAGGACGCTCCTTGTGTGGGCGGGTGGGGCTGCTGGCTGTATGGGAGATGATTCCCCACCTCTGACCAATTTCCGAATTCTTTACCACTGGAGCAAGTGCCTTGGTAGTGTTTTCCTCTGTATAACTGTTAGGTTCAGTTTTCTTTTTTTTTCTTTTTTGGTTCAAGTTAGATTTTATTCCTCTTTTATGTATTTATAGATATAAGCATGGAAATAATTCATTGTTATATATACATCAGTGTGAATGGAAGAACTTTTTTTCTGTTTTATTTTTACATTTTATTTTTAAAAATTTTGAAATTTAATTTTGTTTATTTTTTTATACAGTAGGTTATTATTAGTTATCTATTTTATGCATATACATGTATACAGGTCAATGCCAATCTCCCAACTCATCCCACAACCACCACCCCATGGCTTCCCCCACTTTGTTTCCATACGTCTGTTCTCTACCTCTGTGTCTCTATTTCTGCCCTGCAAACCAGTTCATCTGTACCATTTTTCTAGGTTCCACATATAGGCATTAGTATACAATATTTGTTTTTCTCTTTCTGACTTACTTCACTCTGTATGACAGTCTCTAGATCCATCAACTTCTCTACAAATGACCCAGTTTCATTCCTTTTTATGGCTGAGTAATATTCCATTTTATATATATACCACATCTTTATCCATTCGTCTGTCTGTGGGCATTTAGGTTGCTTCCATTACCTGGCTATTGTAAATAGTGCTGCAATGAACATTGTGGTGAATGTGTCTTTGTGATTTATGGTTTTCTCTGGGTATATGCCCAGATGTGGGATTGCTGGATCCTATGGTAATTCTCTTTTTAGTTTTTTAAAGGAACCTCCATACTGTTCTCCATAGTGACTGTATCAATTTACATTCCCACCAATAGCGGAAGAGGGTTCCTTTTGTCCACACCCTCCCCAGAATTTGTTGTTTCTACATTATCTGATGATGCCGATTCTAACAGGTGTGAGGTCTTACCTCATTGTAGTTTTGATTTGCATTTCTCTAATAATTAGTGATGTTGAGCAGCTTCTCATGTGCGTCTTGGCCATCTCTGTGTCTTCTTGGAAGAAACGTCTCTTTAGATCTTCTGCCCATTTTTGTATTGGGTTGTTTGTTTTATTAATATTAAGCTGCATGAGCTGTTTATATATATTGGAGATTAAACCTTTGTCCATTGATTCGTTTGTGAACGTTTTCGCCCATTCTGAGGGTTGCCTTTTTCCATTCCCGTTTTTTTAACAAAGAAAGAAAGAAAGCCAAAGAAGCAGAACACTAATGTGCGTGAAATATGCCTCTTGAAACTGTCGTTTTGAAATATGGACGTCTTTTGAATTTTTTGGTCGATATATGACCCCAGGATTTGTTTTCAGGGCAGGTGTCATTTACAGGCCGGTAATGATTTGGAATATCCACTGACCATTAGCGCTGGGATTAAAGCTGCAGTTGTGAGAAACGGCCACAAGGTGGCAGCAGTTCTCCCTTACCAAATCTGGTTACTAGGGCAGCAGAGCCTCAATGGAAGTCGCGTTCTAGATTGGAATGTAGAACGGAATGTGCCAGGAGAAAGCCCCTCAAGTGTGTCTCACTACTTCTTGTTCTTGTTTTTAATTTATTTTTTTATTTTTTATTACAGCAAGTTTGAGTACAACGTTTAGCTTGTTGTAGGTGTGCAAGAGGTGGTTCTTTTACACATATACATATGTCTGTTCTTCCTGGGATCCTTTTCCCATGTACGTTATGACAGAATGTTGAGTAGTCTTCTCTTGGTACTCCGTAGGTCTTTGGTGATTATATACGTCTACTGTGTTTGTATATGTCTGTTAACCCCAATATCGTAATGAATTCAATCCTCACACCTTTCCTTTGGTGAACCATAAGTTTCTTTAATGAATCTGTGATTGCCCTTCTCCGTGGAAATATCTGCCCTGGTATCAATTTATAGGTAACACCTATAAGTGATATGATACGATATGTGTCTTTCACTTTCTGACTTACTCCAAGTCACGTGATTACCTCGAGACTCATCTACGGGGCTGCAAATGGCATTGTGTCCTTTTATTCCTTGGCGAATATTCTGTCTTAGCGAGGTCCATTTTCTGCAATGTGATTCCCTGAGGGCTGAGGATTAGCTGCCCTGGGCAGCCTGACCCTGCCGGCAAGCCCTCCCCAGGTGTGCCTGGGTTGAGGTCAATATAAACAGCACTCCAGGCAGCAATAGCCCGTGCAGCTGTGCCTGACTCCATATTCTCTGCCCCGTCAGCAGTCTCGGGGCTGTGCTGGTGGGAGGGTGGGAGGGTCCACAGCTTTGTGGGTGGCCCGGTGTGAGTGGGGCTCTGCTGGACTTTCGGCAGGAGTTGCCAGGCTGCCACCTGTAAAGAAGAGGATGTGTCACCCATAACTTCCACTGGAATATCTCTCCGGGCTGAGGTGAGGAAGGAAAAAAAGGAGTGGGGGCCGGGACAGGAGGGGTATCTCAGGCAGGGCAATGGAAAGCTTCCAGAAGAGCGCCCGTGGCCAGGACCATCCTGGCTGACCTGCAGACACCAAGTTGGCCTGCGTGCCGTCGCTGGTGTGGCTCCACGGCCCTCCCTCTAGGCTTTCAAGCCCTTGTACATATTCAGGTGTTTCACCTGGGAAGGGTGGGAACAGTTCAGCAGCATCTGGCCTGGGGCTCAGCTCACGTTTACTCACAGAGGCCTGGGCACGGTCTCCCAGCTTTGCAATAAGGACGCTCCTTGCGTGGGCGGGTGGGGCTGCTGGCTGTATGGGAGATGATTCCCCACCTCTGACCAATTTCAGAATTGTTTACCACTGGAGCAAGTGCCTTGGTAGTGTTTTCCTCTGTATAACTCTTAGGTTCAGTTTTTTTTTTTTCTTTTTTGGTTCAAGTTAGATTTTATTCCTCTTTTATGTATTTATAGATATAAGCATGGAAATAATTCATTGTTATATATACATCAGTGTGAATGGAAGAACTTTTTTTCTGTTTTATTTTTACATTTTATTTTTAAGAATTTTGAAATTTAATTTTGTTTATTTTTTTATACAGTAGGTTATTATTAGTTATCTATTTTATGCATATACATGTATACAGGTCAATCCCAATCTCCCAACTCATCCCACCACCACCACCCCATGGCTTCCCCCACTTTGTGTCCATACGTCTGTTCTCTACCTCTGTGTCTCTATTTCTGCCCTGCAAACCAGTTCATCTGTACCATTTTTCTAGGTTCCACATATAGGCATTAGTATACAATATTTGTTTTTCTCTTTCTGACTTACTTCACTCTGTATGACAGTCTCTAGATCCATCAACTTCTCTACAAATGACCCAGTTTCATTCCTTTTTATGGCTGAGTAATATTCCATTTTATATATGTACCACATCTTTATCCATTCGTCTGTCTGTGGGCATTTAGGTTGCTTCCATTACCTGGCTATTGTAAATAGTGCTGCAATGAACATTGTGGTGAATGTGTCTTTGTGATTTATGGTTTTCTCTGGGTATATGCCCAGAAGTGGGATTGCTGGATCCTATGGTAATTCTCTTTTTAGTTTTTTAAAGGAACCTCCATACTGTTCTCCATAGTGACTGTATCAATTTACATTCCCACCAATAGCGGAAGAGGGTTCCTTTTGTCCACACCCTCCCCAGAATTTGTTGTTTGTACATTATCTGATGATGCCGATTCTAACAGGTGTGAGGTCTTACCTCATTGTAGGTTTGATTTGCATTTCTCTAATAATTAGTGATGTTGAGCAGCTTCTCATGTGCGTCTTGGCCATCTCTGTGACTTCTTGGAAGAAACGTCTCTTTAGATCTTCTGCCCATTTTTGTATTGGGTTGTTTGTTTTATTAATATTAAGCTGCATGAGCTGTTTATATATATTGGAGATTAAACCTTTGTCCATTGATTCGTTTGTGAACGTTTTCGCCCATTCTGAGGGTTGCCTTTTTCCATTCCCGTTTTTTTAACAAAGAAAGAAAGAAAGCCAAAGAAGCAGAACACTAATGTGCGTGAAATATGCCTCTTGAAACTGTCGTTTTGAAATATGGACGTCTTTTGAATTTTTTGGTCGATATATGACCCCAGGATTTGTTTTCAGGGCAGGTGTCATTTACAGGCCGGTAATGATTTGGAATATCCACTGACCATTAGCGCTGGGATTAAAGCTGCAGTTGTGAGAAACGGCCACAAGGTGGCAGCAGTTCTCCCTTACCAAATCTGGTTACTAGGGCAGCAGAGCCTCAATGGAAGTCGCGTTCTAGATTGGAATGTAGAAGGGAATGTGCCAGGAGAAAGCCCCTCAAGTGTGTCTCACTACTTCTTGTTCTTGTTTATAATTTAATCTTCTATTTTTTATTACAGCAAGTTTGAGTACAACGTTTAGCTTGTTGTAGGTGTGCAAGAGGTGGTTCTTTTACACATATACATATGTCTGTTCTTCCTGGGATCCTTTTCCCATGTACGTTATGACAGAATGTTGAGTAGTCTTCTCTTGGTACTCCGTAGGTCTTTGGTGATTATATACGTCTACTGTGTTTGTATATGTCTGTTAACCCCAATATCGTAATGAATTCAATCCTCACACCTTTCCTTTGGTGAACCATAAGTTTGTTTAATGAATCTGTGATTGCCCTTCTCCATGGAAATATCTGCCCTGGTATCAATTTATAGGTAACACCTATAAGTGATATGATACGATATGTGTCTTTCACTTTCTGACTTACTCCAAGTCACGTGATTACCTCGAGACTCATCTACGGTGCTGCAAATGGCATTGTGTCCTTTTTTTCCTTGGCGAATATTCTGTCTTAGCGAGGTCCATTTTCTGCAATGTGATTCCCTGAGGGCTGAGGATTAGCTGCCCTGGGCAGCCTGACCCTGCCGGCAAGCCCTCCCCAGGTGTGCCTGGGTTGAGGTCAATATAAACAGCACTCCAGGCAGCAATAGCCCCTGCAGCTGTGCCTGACTCCATATTCTCTGCCCCGTCAGCAGTCTCGGGGCTGTGCTGGTGGGAGGGTGGGAGGGTCCACGGCTTTGTGGGTGGCCCGGTGTGAGTGGGGCTCTGCTGGACTTTCGGCAGGAGTTGCCAGGCTGCCACCTGTAAAGGAGAGGATGTGTCACCCATAACTTCCACTGGAATATCTCTCCGGGCTGAGGTGAGGAAGGAAAAAAAGGAGTGGGGGCCGGGACAGGAGGGGTATCTCAGGCAGGGCAATGGAAAGCTTCCAGAAGAGCGCTCGTGGCCAGGACCATCCTGGCTGACCTGCAGGCACCAAGTTGGCCTGCGTGCCGTCGCTGGTGTGGCTCCACGGCCCTCCCTCTAGGCTTTCAAGCCCTTGTACATATTCAGGTGTTTCACCTGGGAAGGGTGGGAACAGTTCAGCAGCATCTGGCCTGGGGCTCAGCTCACGTTTACTCACAGAGGCCTGGGCACGGTCTCCCAGCTTTGCAATAAGGACGCTCCTTGCGTGGGCGGGTGGGGCTGCTGGCTGTATGGGAGATGATTCCCCACCTCTGACCAATTTCAGAATTCTTTACCACTGGAGCAAGTGCCTTGGTAGTGTTTTCCTCTGTATAACTGTTAGGTTCAGTTTTTTTTTTTTTCTTTTTTGGTTCAAGTTAGATTTTATTCCTCTTTTATGTATTTATAGATATAAGCATGGAAATAATTCATTGTTATATATACATCAGTGTGAATGGAAGAACTTTTTTTCTGTTTTATTTTTACATTTTATTTTTTAAAATTTGAAATTTAATTTTGTTTATTTTTTTATACAGTAGGTTATTATTAGTTATCTATTTTATGCATATACATGTATACAGGTCAATCCCAATCTCCCAACTCATCCCACCACCACCACCCCATGGCTTCCCCCACTTTGTGTCCATACGTCTGTTCTCTACCTCTGTGTCTCTATTTCTGCCCTGCAAACCAGTTCATCTGTACCATTTTTCTAGGTTCCAAATATAGGCCTTAATATACAATATTTGTTTTTCGCTTTCTGACATACTTCACTCTGCATGACAGTCTCTAGATCCATCAACTTCTCTACAAATGACCCAGTTTCATTCCTTTTTATGGCTGAGTAATATTCCATTTTATATATGTACCACATCTTTATCCATTCGTCTGTCTGTGGGCATTTAGGTTGCTTCCATTACCTGGCTATTGTCAATAGTGCTGCAATGAACATTGTGGTGAATGTGTCTTTGTGATTTATGGTTTTCTCTGGGTATATGCCCAGAAGTGGGATTGCTGGATCCTATGGTAATTCTCTTTTTAGTTTTTTAGAGGAACCTCCATACTGTTCTCCATAGTGACTGTATCAATTTACATTCCCACCAATAGCGGAAGAGGGTTCCTTTTGTCCACACCCTCCCCAGAATTTGTTGTTTGTACATTATCTGATGATGCCGATTCTAACAGGTGTGAGGTCTTACCTCATTGTAGTTTTGATTTGCATTTCTCTAATAATTAGTGATGTTGAGCAGCTTCTCATGTGCGTCTTGGCCATCTCTGTGTCTTCTTGGAAGAAACGTCTCTTTAGATCTTCTGCCCATTTTTGTATTGGGTTGTTTGTTTTATTAATATTAAGCTGCATGAGCTGTTTATATATATTGGAGATTAAACCTTTGTCCATTGATTCGTTTGTGAACGTTTTCGCCCATTCTGAGGGTTGCCTTTTTCCATTCCCGTTTTTTTAACAAAGAAAGAAAGAAAGCAAAAGAAGCAGAACACTAATGTGCGTGAAATATGCCTCTTGAAACTGTCGTTTTGAAATATGGACGTCTTTTGAATTTTTTGGTCGATATATGACCCCAGGATTTGTTTTCAGGGCAGGTGTCATTTACAGGCCGGTAATGATTTGGAATATCCACTGACCATTAGCGCTGGGATTAAAGCTGCAGTTGTGAGAAACGGCCACGAGGTGGCAGCAGTTCTCCCTTACCAAATCTGGTTACTAGGGCAGCAGAGCCTCAATGGAAGTCGCGTTCTAGATTGGAATGTAGAAGGGAATGTGCCAGGAGAAAGCCCCTCAAGTGTGTCTCACTACTTCTTGTTCTTGTTTTTAATTTATTTTTTTATTTTTTATTACAGCAAGTTTGAGTACAACGTTTAGCTTGTTGTAGGTGTGCAAGAGGTGGTTCTTTTACACATATACATATGTCTGTTCTTCCTGGGATCCTTTTCCCATGTACGTTATGACAGAATGTTGAGTAGTCTTCTCTTGGTACTCCGTAGGTCTTTGGTGATTATATACGTCTACTGTGTTTGTATATGTCTGTTAACCCCAATATCGTAATGAATTCAATCCTCACACCTTTCCTTTGGTGAACCATAAGTTTCTTTAATGAATCTGTGATTGCCCTTCTCCGTGGAAATATCTGCCCTGGTATCAATTTATAGGTAACACCTATAAGTGATATGATACGATATGTGTCTTTCACTTTCTGACTTACTCCAAGTCACGTGATTACCTCGAGACTCATCTACGGGGCTGCAAATGGCATTGTGTCCTTTTATTCCTTGGCGAATATTCTGTCTTAGCGAGGTCCATTTTCTGCAATGTGATTCCCTGAGGGCTGAGGATTAGCTGCCCTGGGCAGCCTGACCCTGCCGGCAAGCCCTCCCCAGGTGTGCCTGGGTTGAGGTCAATATAAACAGCACTCCAGGCAGCAATAGCCCGTGCAGCTGTGCCTGACTCCATATTCTCTGCCCCGTCAGCAGTCTCGGGGCTGTGCTGGTGGGAGGGTGGGAGGGTCCACAGCTTTGTGGGTGGCCCGGTGTGAGTGGGGCTCTGCTGGACTTTCGGCAGGAGTTGCCAGGCTGCCACCTGTAAAGAAGAGGATGTGTCACCCATAACTTCCACTGGAATATCTCTCCGGGCTGAGGTGAGGAAGGAAAAAAAGGAGTGGGGGCCGGGACAGGAGGGGTATCTCAGGCAGGGCAATTGAAAGCTTCCAGAAGAGCGCCCGTGGCCAGGACCATCCTGGCTGACCTGCAGACACCAAGTTGGCCTGCGTGCCGTCGCTGGTGTGGCTCCACGGCCCTCCCTCTAGGCTTTCAAGCCCTTGTACATATTCAGGTGTTTCACCTGGGAAGGGTGGGAACAGTTAAGCAGCATCTGGCCTGGGGCTCAGCTCACGTTTACTCACAGAGGCCTGGGCACGGTCTCCCAGCTTTGCAATAAGGACGCTCCTTGCGTGGGCGGGTGGGGCTGCTGGCTGTATGGGAGATGATTCCCCACCTCTGACCAATTTCAGAATTGTTTACCACTGGAGCAAGTGCCTTGGTAGTGTTTTCCTCTGTATAACTCTTAGGTTCAGTTTTTTTTTTTTTCTTTTTTGGTTCAAGTTAGATTTTATTCCTCTTTTATGTATTTATAGATATAAGCATGGAAATAATTCATTGTTATATATACATCAGTGTGAATGGAAGAACTTTTTTTCTGTTTTATTTTTACATTTTATTTTTTAAAATTTGAAATTTAATTTTGTTTATTTTTTTATACAGTAGGTTATTATTAGTTATCTATTTTATGCATATACATGTATACAGGTCAATCCCAATCTCCCAACTCATCCCACCACCACCACCCCATGGCTTCCCCCACTTTGTGTCCATACGTCTGTTCTCTACCTCTGTGTCTCTATTTCTGCCCTGCAAACCAGTTCATCTGTACCATTTTTCTAGGTTCCAAATATAGGCCTTAATATACAATATTTGTTTTTCGCTTTCTGACATACTTCACTCTGCATGACAGTCTCTAGATCCATCAACTTCTCTACAAATGACCCAGTTTCATTCCTTTTTATGGCTGAGTAATATTCCATTTTATATATGTACCACATCTTTATCCATTCGTCTGTCTGTGGGCATTTAGGTTGCTTCCATTACCTGGCTATTGTCAATAGTGCTGCAATGAACATTGTGGTGAATGTGTCTTTGTGATTTATGGTTTTCTCTGGGTATATGCCCAGAAGTGGGATTGCTGGATCCTATGGTAATTCTCTTTTTAGTTTTTTAGAGGAACCTCCATACTGTTCTCCATAGTGACTGTATCAATTTACATTCCCACCAATAGCGGAAGAGGGTTCCTTTTGTCCACACCCTCCCCAGAATTTGTTGTTTGTACATTATCTGATGATGCCGATTCTAACAGGTGTGAGGTCTTACCTCATTGTAGTTTTGATTTGCATTTCTCTAATAATTAGTGATGTTGAGCAGCTTCTCATGTGCGTCTTGGCCATCTCTGTGTCTTCTTGGAAGAAACGTCTCTTTAGATCTTCTGCCCATTTTTGTATTGGGTTGTTTGTTTTATTAATATTAAGCTGCATGAGCTGTTTATATATATTGGAGATTAAACCTTTGTCCATTGATTCGTTTGTGAACGTTTTCGCCCATTCTGAGGGTTGCCTTTTTCCATTCCCGTTTTTTTAACAAAGAAAGAAAGAAAGCAAAAGAAGCAGAACACTAATGTGCGTGAAATATGCCTCTTGAAACTGTCGTTTTGAAATATGGACGTCTTTTGAATTTTTTGGTCGATATATGACCCCAGGATTTGTTTTCAGGGCAGGTGTCATTTACAGGCCGGTAATGATTTGGAATATCCACTGACCATTAGCGCTGGGATTAAAGCTGCAGTTGTGAGAAACGGCCACGAGGTGGCAGCAGTTCTCCCTTACCAAATCTGGTTACTAGGGCAGCAGAGCCTCAATGGAAGTCGCGTTCTAGATTGGAATGTAGAACGGAATGTGCCAGGAGAAAGCCCCTCAAGTGTGTCTCACTACTTCTTGTTCTTGTTTTTAATTTATTTTTTTATTTTTTATTACAGCAAGTTTGAGTACAACGTTTAGCTTGTTGTAGGTGTGCAAGAGGTGGTTCTTTTACACATATACATATGTCTGTTCTTCCTGGGATCCTTTTCCCATGTACGTTATGACAGAATGTTGAGTAGTCTTCTCTTGGTACTCCGTAGGTCTTTGGTGATTATATACGTCTACTGTGTTTGTATATGTCTGTTAACCCCAATATCGTAATGAATTCAATCCTCACACCTTTCCTTTGGTGAACCATAAGTTTCTTTAATGAATCTGTGATTGCCCTTCTCCGTGGAAATATCTGCCCTGGTATCAATTTATAGGTAACACCTATAAGTGATATGATACGATATGTGTCTTTCACTTTCTGACTTACTCCAAGTCACGTGATTACCTCGAGACTCATCTACGGGGCTGCAAATGGCATTGTGTCCTTTTATTCCTTGGCGAATATTCTGTCTTAGCGAGGTCCATTTTCTGCAATGTGATTCCCTGAGGGCTGAGGATTAGCTGCCCTGGGCAGCCTGACCCTGCCGGCAAGCCCTCCCCAGGTGTGCCTGGGTTGAGGTCAATATAAACAGCACTCCAGGCAGCAATAGCCCGTGCAGCTGTGCCTGACTCCATATTCTCTGCCCCGTCAGCAGTCTCGGGGCTGTGCTGGTGGGAGGGTGGGAGGGTCCACAGCTTTGTGGGTGGCCCGGTGTGAGTGGGGCTCTGCTGGACTTTCGGCAGGAGTTGCCAGGCTGCCACCTGTAAAGAAGAGGATGTGTCACCCATAACTTCCACTGGAATATCTCTCCGGGCTGAGGTGAGGAAGGAAAAAAAGGAGTGGGGGCCGGGACAGGAGGGGTATCTCAGGCAGGGCAATGGAAAGCTTCCAGAAGAGCGCCCGTGGCCAGGACCATCCTGGCTGACCTGCAGACACCAAGTTGGCCTGCGTGCCGTCGCTGGTGTGGCTCCACGGCCCTCCCTCTAGGCTTTCAAGCCCTTGTACATATTCAGGTGTTTCACCTGGGAAGGGTGGGAACAGTTAAGCAGCATCTGGCCTGGGGCTCAGCTCACGTTTACTCACAGAGGCCTGGGCACGGTCTCCCAGCTTTGCAATAAGGACGCTCCTTGCGTGGGCGGGTGGGGCTGCTGGCTGTATGGGAGATGATTCCCCACCTCTGACCAATTTCAGAATTGTTTACCACTGGAGCAAGTGCCTTGGTAGTGTTTTCCTCTGTATAACTCTTAGGTTCAGTTTTTTTTTTTTTCTTTTTTGGTTCAAGTTAGATTTTATTCCTCTTTTATGTATTTATAGATATAAGCATGGAAATAATTCATTGTTATATATACATCAGTGTGAATGGAAGAACTTTTTTTCTGTTTTATTTTTACATTTTATTTTTAAGAATTTTGAAATTTAATTTTGTTTATTTTTTTATACAGTAGGTTATTATTAGTTATCTATTTTATGCATATACATGTATACAGGTCAATCCCAATCTCCCAACTCATCCCACCACCACCACCCCATGGCTTCCCCCACTTTGTGTCCATACGTCTGTTCTCTACCTCTGTGTCTCTATTTCTGCCCTGCAAACCAGTTCATCTGTACCATTTTTCTAGGTTCCACATATAGGCATTAGTATACAATATTTGTTTTTCTCTTTCTGACTTACTTCACTCTGTATGACAGTCTCTAGATCCATCAACTTCTCTACAAATGACCCAGTTTCATTCCTTTTTATGGCTGAGTAATATTCCATTTTATATATGTACCACATCTTTATCCATTCGTCTGTCTGTGGGCATTTAGGTTGCTTCCATTACCTGGCTATTGTCAATAGTGCTGCAATGAACATTGTGGTGAATGTGTCTTTGTGATTTATGGTTTTCTCTGGGTATATGCCCAGAAGTGGGATTGCTGGATCCTATGGTAATTCTCTTTTTAGTTTTTTAAAGGAACCTCCATACTGTTCTCCATAGTGACTGTATCAATTTACATTCCCACCAATAGCGGAAGAGGGTTCCTTTTGTCCACACCCTCCCTAGAATTTGTTGTTTGTACATTATCTGATGATGCCGATTCTAACAGGTGTGAGGTCTTACCTCATTGTAGTTTTGATTTGCATTTCTCTAATAATTAGTGATGTTGAGCAGCTTCTCATGTGCGTCTTGGCCATCTCTGTGTCTTCTTGGAAGAAACGTCTCTTTAGATCTTCTGCCCATTTTTGTATTGGGTTGTTTGTTTTATTAATATTAAGCTGCATGAGCTGTTTATATATATTGGAGATTAAACCTTTGTCCATTGATTCGTTTGTGAACGTTTTCGCCCATTCTGAGGGTTGCCTTTTTCCATTCCCGTTTTTTTAACAAAGAAAGAAAGAAAGCCAAAGAAGCAGAACACTAATGTGCGTGAAATATGCCTCTTGAAACTGTCGTTTTGAAATATGGACGTCTTTTGAATTTTTTGGTCGATATATGACCCCAGGATTTGTTTTCAGGGCAGGTGTCATTTACAGGCCGGTAATGATTTGGAATATCCACTGACCATTAGCGCTGGGATTAAAGCTGCAGTTGTGAGAAACGGCCACGAGGTGGCAGCAGTTCTCCCTTACCAAATCTGGTTACTAGGGCAGCAGAGCCTCAATGGAAGTCGCGTTCTAGATTGGAATGTAGAACGGAATGTGCCAGGAGAAAGCCCCTCAAGTGTGTCTCACTACTTCTTGTTCTTGTTTTTAATTTATTTTTTTATTTTTTATTACAGCAAGTTTGAGTACAACGTTTAGCTTGTTGTAGGTGTGCAAGAGGTGGTTCTTTTACACATATACATATGTCTGTTCTTCCTGGGATCCTTTTCCCATGTACGTTATGACAGAATGTTGAGTAGTCTTCTCTTGGTACTCCGTAGGTCTTTGGTGATTATATACGTCTACTGTGTTTGTATATGTCTGTTAACCCCAATATCGTAATGAATTCAATCCTCACACCTTTCCTTTGGTGAACCATAAGTTTCTTTAATGAATCTGTGATTGCCCTTCTCCGTGGAAATATCTGCCCTGGTATCAATTTATAGGTAACACCTATAAGTGATATGATACGATATGTGTCTTTCACTTTCTGACTTACTCCAAGTCACGTGATTACCTCGAGACTCATCTACGGGGCTGCAAATGGCATTGTGTCCTTTTATTCCTTGGCGAATATTCTGTCTTAGCGAGGTCCATTTTCTGCAATGTGATTCCCTGAGGGCTGAGGATTAGCTGCCCTGGGCAGCCTGACCCTGCCGGCAAGCCCTCCCCAGGTGTGCCTGGGTTGAGGTCAATATAAACAGCACTCCAGGCAGCAATAGCCCGTGCAGCTGTGCCTGACTCCATATTCTCTGCCCCGTCAGCAGTCTCGGGGCTGTGCTGGTGGGAGGGTGGGAGGGTCCACGGCTTTGTGGGTGGCCCGGTGTGAGTGGGGCTCTGCTGGACTTTCGGCAGGAGTTGCCAGGCTGCCACCTGTAAAGAAGAGGATGTGTCACCCATAACTTCCACTGGAATATCTCTCCGGGCTGAGGTGAGGAAGGAAAAAAAGGAGTGGGGGCCGGGACAGGAGGGGTATCTCAGGCAGGGCAATGGAAAGCTTCCAGAAGAGCGCCCGTGGCCAGGACCATCCTGGCTGACCTGCAGACACCAAGTTGGCCTGCGTGCCGTCGCTGGTGTGGCTCCACGGCCCTCCCTCTAGGCTTTCAAGCCCTTGTACATATTCAGGTGTTTCACCTGGGAAGGGTGGGAACAGTTCAGCAGCATCTGGCCTGGGGCTCAGCTCACGTTTACTCACAGAGGCCTGGGCACGGTCTCCCAGCTTTGCAATAAGGACGCTCCTTGCGTGGGCGGGTGGGGCTGCTGGCTGTATGGGAGATGATTCCCCACCTCTGACCAATTTCAGAATTGTTTACCACTGGAGCAAGTGCCTTGGTAGTGTTTTCCTCTGTATAACTCTTAGGTTCAGTTTTTTTTTTTCTTTTTTGGTTCAAGTTAGATTTTATTCCTCTTTTATGTATTTATAGATATAAGCATGGAAATAATTCATTGTTATATATACATCAGTGTGAATGGAAGAACTTTTTTTCTGCTTTATTTTTACATTTTATTTTTAAAAATTTTGAAATTTAATTTTGTTTATTTTTTTATACAGTAGGTTATTATTAGTTATCTATTTTATGCATATACATGTATACAGGTCAATCCCAATCTCCCAACTCATCCCACCACCACCACCCCATGGCTTCCCCCACTTTGTGTCCATACGTCTGTTCTCTACCTCTGTGTCTCTATTTCTGCCCTGCAAACCAGTTCATCTGTACCATTTTTCTAGGTTCCACATATAGGCATTAGTATACAATATTTGTTTTTCTCTTTCTGACTTACTTCACTCTGTATGACAGTCTCTAGATCCATCAACTTCTCTACAAATGACCCAGTTTCATTCCTTTTTATGGCTGAGTAATATTCCATTTTATATATGTACCACATCTTTATCCATTCGTCTGTCTGTGGGCATTTAGGTTGCTTCCATTACCTGGCTATTGTCAATAGTGCTGCAATGAACATTGTGGTGAATGTGTCTTTGTGATTTATGGTTTTCTCTGGGTATATGCCCAGAAGTGGGATTGCTGGATCCTATGGTAATTCTCTTTTTAGTTTTTTAAAGGAACCTCCATACTGTTCTCCATAGTGACTGTATCAATTTACATTCCCACCAATAGCGGAAGAGGGTTCCTTTTGTCCACACCCTCCCCAGAATTTGTTGTTTGTACATTATCTGATGATGCCGATTCTAACAGGTGTGAGGTCTTACCTCATTGTAGTTTTGATTTGCATTTCTCTAATAATTAGTGATGTTGAGCAGCTTCTCATGTGCGTCTTGGCCATCTCTGTGTCTTCTTTGAAGAAACGTCTCTTTAGATCTTCTGCCCAGTTTTGTATTGGGTTGTTTGTTTTATTAATATTAAGCTGCATGAGCTGTTTATATATATTGGAGATTAAACCTTTGTCCATTGATTCGTTTGTGAACGTTTTCGCCCATTCTGAGGGTTGCCTTTTTCCATTCCCGTTTTTTTAACAAAGAAAGAAAGAAAGCCAAAGAAGCAGAACACTAATGTGCGTGAAATATGCCTCTTGAAACTGTCGTTTTGAAATATGGACGTCTTTTGAATTTTTTGGTCGATATATGACCCCAGGATTTGTTTTCAGGGCAGGTGTCATTTACAGGCCGGTAATGATTTGGAATATCCACTGACCATTAGCGCTGGGATTAAAGCTGCAGTTGTGAGAAACGGCCACAAGGTGGCAGCAGTTCTCCCTTACCAAATCTGGTTACTAGGGCAGCAGAGCCTCAATGGAAGTCGCGTTCTAGATTGGAATGTAGAACGGAATGTGCCAGGAGAAAGCCCCTCAAGTGTGTCTCACTACTTCTTGTTCTTGTTTTTAATTTATTTTTTTATTTTTTATTACAGCAAGTTTGAGTACAACGTTTAGCTTGTTGTAGGTGTGCAAGAGGTGGTTCTTTTACACATATACATATGTCTGTTCTTCCTGGGATCCTTTTCCCATGTACGTTATGACAGAATGTTGAGTAGTCTTCTCTTGGTACTCCGTAGGTCTTTGGTGATTATATACGTCTACTGTGTTTGTATATGTCTGTTAACCCCAATATCGTAATGAATTCAATCCTCACACCTTTCCTTTGGTGAACCATAAGTTTCTTTAATGAATCTGTGATTGCCCTTCTCCGTGGAAATATCTGCCCTGGTATCAATTTATAGGTAACACCTATAAGTGATATGATACGATATGTGTCTTTCACTTTCTGACTTACTCCAAGTCACGTGATTACCTCGAGACTCATCTACGGTGCTGCAAATGGCATTGTGTCCTTTTTTTCCTTGGCGAATATTCTGTCTTAGCGAGGTCCATTTTCTGCAATGTGATTCCCTGAGGGCTGAGGATTAGCTGCCCTGGGCAACCTGACCCTGCCGGCAAGCCCTCCCCAGGTGTGCCTGGGTTGAGGTCAATATAAACAGCACTCCAGGCAGCAATAGCCCCTGCAGCTGTGCCTGACTCCATATTCTCTGCCCCGTCAGCAGTCTCGGGGTTGTGCTGGTGGGAGGGTGGGAGGGTCCACGGCTTTGTGGGTGGCCCGGTGTGAGTGGGGCTCTGCTGGACTTTCGGCAGGAGTTGCCAGGCTGCCACCTGTAAAGAAGAGGATGTGTCACCCATAACTTCCACTGGAATATCTCTCCGGGCTGAGGTGAGGAAGGAAAAAAAGGAGTGGGGGCCGGGACAGGAGGGGTATCTCAGGCAGGACAATGGAAAGCTTCCAGAAGAGCGCCCGTGGCCAGGACCATCCTGGCTGACCTGCAGGCACCAAGTTTCCCTGCGTGCCGTCGCTGGTGTGGCTCCACGGCCCTCCCTCTAGGCTTTCAAGCCCTTGTACATATTCAGGTGTTTCACCTGGGAAGGGTGGGAACAGTTCAGCAGCATCTGGCCTGGGGCTCAGCTCACGTTTACTCACAGAGGCCTGGGCACGGTCTCCCAGCTTTGCAATAAGGACGCTCCTTGCGTGGGCGGGTGGGGCTGCTGGCTGTATGGGAGATGATTCCCCACCTCTGACCAATTTCAGAATTCTTTACCACTGGAGCAAGTGCCTTGGTAGTGTTTTCCTCTGTATAACTGTTAGGTTCAGTTTTTTTTTTTTTTTCTTTTTTGGTTCAAGTTAGATTTTATTCCTCTTTTATGTATTTATAGATATAAGCATGGAAATAATTCATTGTTATATATACATCAGTGTGAATGGAAGAACTTTTTTTCTGTTTTATTTTTACATTTTATTTTTTTAAATTTTGAAATTTAATTTTGTTTATTTTTTTATACAGTAGGTTATTATTAGTTATCTATTTTATGCATATACATGTATACAGGTCAATCCCAATCTCCCAACTCATCCCACCACCACCACCCCATGGCTTCCCCCACTTTGTGTCCATACGTCTGTTCTCTACCTCTGTGTCTCTATTTCTGCCCTGCAAACCAGTTCATCTGTACCATTTTTCTAGGTTCCACATATAGGCATTAGTATACAATATTTGTTTTTCTCTTTCTGACTTACTTCACTCTGTATGACAGTCTCTAGATCCATCAACTTCTCTACAAATGACCCAGTTTCATTCCTTTTTATGGCTGAGTAATATTCCATTTTATATATGTACCACATCTTTATCCATTCGTCTGTCTGTGGGCATTTAGGTTGCTTCCATTACCTGGCTATTGTCAATAGTGCTGCAATGAACATTGTGGTGAATGTGTCTTTGTGATTTATGGTTTTCTCTGGGTATATGCCCAGAAGTGGGATTGCTGGATCCTATGGTAATTCTCTTTTTAGTTTTTTAAAGGAACCTCCATACTGTTCTCCATAGTGACTGTATCAATTTACATTCCCACCAATAGCGGAAGAGGGTTCCTTTTGTCCACACCCTCCCCAGAATTTGTTGTTTGTACATTATCTGATGATGCCGATTCTAACAGGTGTGAGGTCTTACCTCATTGTAGTTTTGATTTGCATTTCTCTAATAATTAGTGATGTTGAGCAGCTTCTCATGTGCGTCTTGGCCATCTCTGTGACTTCTTGGAAGAAACGTCTCTTTAGATCTTCTGCCCATTTTTGTATTGGGTTGTTTGTTTTATTAATATTAAGCTGCATGAGCTGTTTATATATATTGGAGATTAAACCTTTGTCCATTGATTCGTTTGTGAACGTTTTCGCCCATTCTGAGGGTTGCCTTTTTCCATTCCCGTTTTTTTAACAAAGAAAGAAAGAAAGCAAAAGAAGCAGAACACTAATGTGCGTGAAATATGCCTCTTGAAACTGTCGTTTTGAAATATGGACGTCTTTTGAATTTTTTGGTCGATATATGACCCCAGGATTTGTTTTCAGGGCAGGTGTCATTTACAGGCCGGTAATGATTTGGAATATCCACTGACCATTAGCGCTGGGATTAAAGCTGCAGTTGTGAGAAACGGCCACAAGGTGGCAGCAGTTCTCCCTTACCAAATCTGGTTACTAGGGCAGCAGAGCCTCAATGGAAGTCGCGTTCTAGATTGGAATGTAGAACGGAATGTGCCAGGAGAAAGCCCCTCAAGTGTGTCTCACTACTTCTTGTTCTTGTTTTTAATTTAATCTTTTATTTTTTATTACAGCAAGTTTGAGTACAACGTTTAGCTTGTTGTAGGTGTGCAAGAGGTGGTTCTTTTACACATATACATATGTCTGTTCTTCCTGGGATCCTTTTCCCATGTACGTTATGACAGAATGTTGAGTAGTCTTCTCTTGGTACTCCGTAGGTCTTTGGTGATTATATACGTCTACTGTGTTTGTATATGTCTGTTAACCCCAATATCGTAATGAATTCAATCCTCACACCTTTCCTTTGGTGAACCATAAGTTTCTTTAATGAATCTGTGATTGCCCTTCTCCGTGGAAATATCTGCCCTGGTATCAATTTATAGGTAACACCTATAAGTGATATGATACGATATGTGTCTTTCACTTTCTGACTTACTCCAAGTCACGTGATTACCTCGAGACTCATCTACGGTGCTGCAACTGGCATTGTGTCCTTTTTTTCCTTGGCGAATATTCTGTCTTAGCGAGGTCCATTTTCTGCAATGTGATTCCCTGAGGGCTGAGGATTAGCTGCCCTGGGCAGCCTGACCCTGCCGGCAAGCCCTCCCCAGGTGTGCCTGGGTTGAGGTCAATATAAACAGCACTCCAGGCAGCAATAGCCCCTGCAGCTGTGCCTGACTCCATATTCTCTGCCCCGTCAGCAGTCTCGGGGCTGTGCTGGTGGGAGGGTGTGAGGGTCCACGGCTTTGTGGGTGGCCCGGTGTGAGTGGGGCTCTGCTGGACTTTCGGCAGGAGTTGCCAGGCTGCCACCTGTAAAGAAGAGGATGTGTCACCCATAACTTCCACTGGAATATCTCTCCGGGCTGAGGTGAGGAAGGAAAAAAAGGAGTGGGGGCCGGGACAGGAGGGCTATCTCAGGCAGGGCAATGGAAAGCTTCCAGAAGAGCGCCCGTGGCCAGGACCATCCTGGCTGACCTGCAGGCACCAAGTTGGCCTGCGTGCCGTCGCTGGTGTGGCTCCACGGCCCTCCCTCTAGGCTTTCAAGCCCTTGTACATATTCAGGTGTTTCACTGGGAAGGGTGGGAACAGTTCAGCAGCATCTGGCCTGGGGATCAGCTCACGTTTACTCACAGAGGCCTGGGCACGGTCTCCCAGCTTTGCAATAAGGACGCTCCTTGCGTGGGCGGTTGGGGCTGCTGGCTGTATGGGAGATGATTCCCCACCTCTGACCAATTTCAGAATTGTTTACCACTGGAGCAAGTGCCTTGGTAGTGTTTTCCTCTGTATAACTGTTAGGTTCAGTTTTTTTTTTTTTCTTTTTTGGTTCAAGTTAGATTTTATTCCTCTTTTATGTATTTATAGATATAAGCATGGAAATAATTCATTGTTATATATACATCAGTGTGAATGGAAGAACTTTTTTTCTGTTTTATTTTTACATTTTATTTTTTAAAATTTTGAAATTTAATTTTGTTTATTTTTTTATACAGTAGGTTATTATTAGTTATCTATTTTATGCATATACATGTATACAGGTCAATCCCAATCTCCCAACTCATCCCACCACCACCACCCCATGGCTTCCCCCACTTTGTGTCCATACGTCTGTTCTCTACCTCTGTGTCTCTATTTCTGCCCTGCAAACCAGTTCATCTGTACCATTTTTCTAGGTTCCACATATAGGCATTAGTATACAATATTTGTTTTTCTCTTTCTGACTTACTTCACTCTGTATGACAGTCTCTAGATCCATCAACTTCTCTACAAATGACCCAGTTTCATTCCTTTTTATGGCTGAGTAATATTCCATTTTATATATGTACCACATCTTTATCCATTCGTCTGTCTGTGGGCATTTAGGTTGCTTCCATTACCTGGCTATTGTCAATAGTGCTGCAATGAACATTGTGGTGAATGTGTCTTTGTGATTTATGGTTTTCTCTGGGTATATGCCCAGAAGTGGGATTGCTGGATCCTATGGTAATTCTCTTTTTAGTTTTTTAAAGGAACCTCCATACTGTTCTCCATAGTGACTGTATCAATTTACATTCCCACCAATAGCGGAAGAGGGTTCCTTTTGTCCACACCCTCCCCAGAATTTGTTGTTTGTACATTATCTGATGATGCCGATTCTAACAGGTGTGAGGTCTTACCTCATTGTAGTTTTGATTTGCATTTCTCTAATAATTAGTGATGTTGAGCAGCTTCTCATGTGCGTCTTGGCCATCTCTGTGTCTTCTTTGAAGAAACGTCTCTTTAGATCTTCTGCCCAGTTTTGTATTGGGTTGTTTGTTTTATTAATATTAAGCTGCATGAGCTGTTTATATATATTGGAGATTAAACCTTTGTCCATTGATTCGTTTGTGAACGTTTTCGCCCATTCTGAGGGTTGCCTTTTTCCATTCCCGTTTTTTTAACAAAGAAAGAAAGAAAGCAAAAGAAGCAGAACACTAATGTGCGTGAAATATGCCTCTTGAAACTGTCGTTTTGAAATATGGACGTCTTTTGAATTTTTTGGTCGATATATGACCCCAGGATTTGTTTTCAGGGCAGGTGTCATTTACAGGCCGGTAATGATTTGGAATATCCACTGACCATTAGCGCTGGGATTAAAGCTGCAGTTGTGAGAAACGGCCACAAGGTGGCAGCAGTTCTCCCTTACCAAATCTGGTTACTAGGGCAGCAGAGCCTCAATGGAAGTCGCGTTCTAGATTGGCATGTAGAACGGAATGTGCCAGGAGAAAGCCCCTCAAGTGTGTCTCACTACTTCTTGTTCTTGTTTTTAATTTAATCTTTTATTTTTTATTACAGCAAGTTTGAGTACAACGTTTAGCTTGTTGTAGGTGTGCAAGAGGTGGTTCTTTTACACATATACATATGTCTGTTCTTCCTGGGATCCTTTTCCCATGTACGTTATGACAGAATGTTGAGTAGTCTTCTCTTGGTACTCCGTAGGTCTTTGGTGATTATATACGTCTACTGTGTTTGTATATGTCTGTTAACCCCAATATCGTAATGAATTCAATCCTCACACCTTTCCTTTGGTGAACCATAAGTTTCTTTAATGAATCTGTGATTGCCCTTCTCCGTGGAAATATCTGCCCTGGTATCAATTTATAGGTAACACCTATAAGTGATATGATACGATATGTGTCTTTCACTTTCTGACTTACTCCAAGTCACGTGATTACCTCGAGACTCATCTACGGTGCTGCAAATGGCATTGTGTCCTTTTTTTCCTTGGCGAATATTCTGTCTTAGCGAGGTCCATTTTCTGCAATGTGATTCCCTGAGGGCTGAGGATTAGCTGCCCTGGGCAGCCTGACCCTGCCGGCAAGCCCTCCCCAGGTGTGCCTGGGTTGAGGTCAATATAAACAGCACTCCAGGCAGCAATAGCCCCTGCAGCTGTGCCTGACTCCATATTCTCTGCCCCGTCAGCAGTCTCGGGGTTGTGCTGGTGGGAGGGTGGGAGGGTCCACGGCTTTGTGGGTGGCCCGGTGTGAGTGGGGCTCTGCTGGACTTTCGGCAGGAGTTGCCAGGCTGCCACCTGTAAAGAAGAGGATGTGTCACCCATAACTTCCACTGGAATATCTCTCCGGGCTGAGGTGAGGAAGGAAAAAAAGGAGTGGGGGCCGGGACAGGAGGGGTATCTCAGGCAGGGCAATGGAAAGCTTCCAGAAGAGCGCCCGTGGCCAGGACCATCCTGGCTGACCTGCAGGCACCAAGTTGGCCTGCGTGCCGTCGCTGGTGTGGCTCCACGGCCCTCCCTCTAGGCTTTCAAGCCCTTGTACATATTCAGGTGTTTCACCTGGGAAGGGTGGGAACAGTTCAGCAGCATCTGGCCTGGGGCTCAGCTCACGTTTACTCACAGAGGCCTGGGCACGGTCTCCCAGCTTTGCAATAAGGACGCTCCTTGCGTGGGCGGGTGGGGCTGCTGGCTGTATGGGAGATGATTCCCCACCTCTGACCAATTTCAGAATTGTTTACCACTGGAGCAAGTGCCTTGGTAGTGTTTTCCTCTGTATAACTGTTAGGTTCAGTTTTGTTTTTTTTTCTTTTTTGGTTCAAGTTAGATTTTATTCCTCTTTTATGTATTTATAGATATAAGCATGGAAATAATTCATTGTTATATATACATCAGTGTGAATGGAAGAACTTTTTTTCTGTTTTATTTTTACATTTTATTTTTTAAAATTTTGAAATTTAATTTTGTTTATTTTTTTATACAGTAGGTTATTATTAGTTATCTATTTTATGCATATACATGTATACAGGTCAATCCCAATCTCCCAACTCATCCCACCACCACCACCCCATGGCTTCCCCCACTTTGTGTCCATACGTCTGTTCTCTACCTCTGTGTCTCTATTTCTGCCCTGCAAACCAGTTCATCTGTACCATTTTCTAGGTTCCACATATAGGCATTAGTATACAATATTTGTTTTTCTCTTTCTGACTTACTTCACTCTGTATGACAGTCTCCAGATCCATCAACTTCTCTACAAATGACCCAGTTTCATTCCTTTTTATGGCTGAGTAATATTCCATTTTATATATGTACCACATCTTTATCCATTCGTCTGTCTGTGGGCATTTAGGTTGCTTCCATTACCTGGCTATTGTCAATAGTGCTGCAATGAACATTGTGGTGAATGTGTCTTTGTGATTTATGGTTTTCTCTGGGTATATGCCCAGAAGTGGGATTGCTGGATCCTATGGTAATTCTCTTTTTAGTTTTTTAAAGGAACCTCCATACTGTTCTCCATAGTGACTGTATCAATTTACATTCCCACCAATAGCGGAAGAGGGTTCCTTTTGTCCACACCCTCCCCAGAATTTGTTGTTTGTACATTATCTGATGATGCCGATTCTAACAGGTGTGAGGTCTTACCTCATTGTAGTTTTGATTTGCATTTCTCTAATAATTAGTGATGTTGAGCAGCTTCTCATGTGCGTCTTGGCCATCTCTGTGTCTTCTTTGTAGAAACGTCTCTTTAGATCTTCTGCCCATTTTTGTATTGGGTTGTTTGTTTTATTAATATTAAGCTGCATGAGCTGTTTATATATATTGGAGATTAAACCTTTGTCCATTGATTCGTTTGTGAACGTTTTCGCCCATTCTGAGGGTTGCCTTTTTCCATTCCCGTTTTTTTAACAAAGAAAGAAAGAAAGCAAAAGAAGCAGAACACTAATGTGCGTGAAATATGCCTCTTGAAACTGTCGTTTTGAAATATGGACGTCTTTTGAATTTTTTGGTCGATATATGACCCCAGGATTTGTTTTCAGGGCAGGTGTCATTTACAGGCCGGTAATGATTTGGAATATCCACTGACCATTAGCGCTGGGATTAAAGCTGCAGTTGTGAGAAACGGCCACAAGGTGGCAGCAGTTCTCCCTTACCAAATCTGGTTACTAGGGCAGCAGAGCCTCAATGGAAGTCGCGTTCTAGATTGGCATGTAGAACGGAATGTGCCAGGAGAAAGCCCCTCAAGTGTGTCTCACTACTTCTTGTTCTTGTTTTTAATTTAATCTTTTATTTTTTATTACAGCAAGTTTGAGTACAACGTTTAGCTTGTTGTAGGTGTGCAAGAGGTGGTTCTTTTACACATATACATATGTCTGTTCTTCCTGGGATCCTTTTCCCATGTACGTTATGACAGAATGTTGAGTAGTCTTCTCTTGGTACTCCGTAGGTCTTTGGTGATTATATACGTCTACTGTGTTTGTATATGTCTGTTAACCCCAATATCGTAATGAATTCAATCCTCACACCTTTCCTTTGGTGAACCATAAGTTTCTTTAATGAATCTGTGATTGCCCTTCTCCGTGGAAATATCTGCCCTGGTATCAATTTATAGGTAACACCTATAAGTGATATGATACGATATGTGTCTTTCACTTTCTGACTTACTCCAAGTCACGTGATTACCTCGAGACTCATCTACGGTGCTGCAAATGGCATTGTGTCCTTTTTTTCCTTGGCGAATATTCTGTCTTAGCGAGGTCCATTTTCTGCAATGTGATTCCCTGAGGGCTGAGGATTAGCTGCCCTGGGCAGCCTGACCCTGCCGGCAAGCCCTCCCCAGGTGTGCCTGGGTTGAGGTCAATATAAACAGCACTCCAGGCAGCAATAGCCCCTGCAGCTGTGCCTGACTCCATATTCTCTGCCCCGTCAGCAGTCTCGGGGTTGTGCTGGTGGGAGGGTGGGAGGGTCCACGGCTTTGTGGGTGGCCCGGTGTGAGTGGGGCTCTGCTGGACTTTCGGCAGGAGTTGCCAGGCTGCCACCTGTAAAGAAGAGGATGTGTCACCCATAACTTCCACTGGAATATCTCTCCGGGCTGAGGTGAGGAAGGAAAAAAAGGAGTGGGGGCCGGGACAGGAGGGGTATCTCAGGCAGGGCAATGGAAAGCTTCCAGAAGAGCGCCCGTGGCCAGGACCATCCTGGCTGACCTGCAGGCACCAAGTTGGCCTGCGTGCCGTCGCTGGTGTGGCTCCACGGCCCTCCCTCTAGGCTTTCAAGCCCTTGTACATATTCAGGTGTTTCACCTGGGAAGGGTGGGAACAGTTCAGCAGCATCTGGCCTGGGGCTCAGCTCACGTTTACTCACAGAGGCCTGGGCACGGTCTCCCAGCTTTGCAATAAGGACGCTCCTTGCGTGGGCGGGTGGGGCTGCTGGCTGTATGGGAGATGATTCCCCACCTCTGACCAATTTCAGAATTGTTTACCACTGGAGCAAGTGCCTTGGTAGTGTTTTCCTCTGTATAACTGTTAGGTTCAGTTTTGTTTTTTTTTCTTTTTTGGTTCAAGTTAGATTTTATTCCTCTTTTATGTATTTATAGATATAAGCATGGAAATAATTCATTGTTATATATACATCAGTGTGAATGGAAGAACTTTTTTTCTGTTTTATTTTTACATTTTATTTTTTAAAATTTTGAAATTTAATTTTGTTTATTTTTTTATACAGTAGGTTATTATTAGTTATCTATTTTATGCATATACATGTATACAGGTCAATCCCAATCTCCCAACTCATCCCACCACCACCACCCCATGGCTTCCCCCACTTTGTGTCCATACGTCTGTTCTCTACCTCTGTGTCTCTATTTCTGCCCTGCAAACCAGTTCATCTGTACCATTTTCTAGGTTCCACATATAGGCATTAGTATACAATATTTGTTTTTCTCTTTCTGACTTACTTCACTCTGTATGACAGTCTCCAGATCCATCAACTTCTCTACAAATGACCCAGTTTCATTCCTTTTTATGGCTGAGTAATATTCCATTTTATATATGTACCACATCTTTATCCATTCGTCTGTCTGTGGGCATTTAGGTTGCTTCCATTACCTGGCTATTGTCAATAGTGCTGCAATGAACATTGTGGTGAATGTGTCTTTGTGATTTATGGTTTTCTCTGGGTATATGCCCAGAAGTGGGATTGCTGGATCCTATGGTAATTCTCTTTTTAGTTTTTTAAAGGAACCTCCATACTGTTCTCCATAGTGACTGTATCAATTTACATTCCCACCAATAGCGGAAGAGGGTTCCTTTTGTCCACACCCTCCCCAGAATTTGTTGTTTGTACATTATCTGATGATGCCGATTCTAACAGGTGTGAGGTCTTACCTCATTGTAGTTTTGATTTGCATTTCTCTAATAATTAGTGATGTTGAGCAGCTTCTCATGTGCGTCTTGGCCATCTCTGTGTCTTCTTTGAAGAAACGTCTCTTTAGATCTTCTGCCCAGTTTTGTATTGGGTTGTTTGTTTTATTAATATTAAGCTGCATGAGCTGTTTATATATATTGGAGATTAAACCTTTGTCCATTGATTCGTTTGTGAACGTTTTCGCCCATTCTGAGGGTTGCCTTTTTCCATTCCCGTTTTTTTAACAAAGAAAGAAAGAAAGCAAAAGAAGCAGAACACTAATGTGCGTGAAATATGCCTCTTGAAACTGTCGTTTTGAAATATGGACGTCTTTTGAATTTTTTGGTCGATATATGACCCCAGGATTTGTTTTCAGGGCAGGTGTCATTTACAGGCCGGTAATGATTTGGAATATCCACTGACCATTAGCGCTGGGATTAAAGCTGCAGTTGTGAGAAACGGCCACAAGGTGGCAGCAGTTCTCCCTTACCAAATCTGGTTACTAGGGCAGCAGAGCCTCAATGGAAGTCGCGTTCTAGATTGGCATGTAGAACGGAATGTGCCAGGAGAAAGCCCCTCAAGTGTGTCTCACTACTTCTTGTTCTTGTTTTTAATTTAATCTTTTATTTTTTATTACAGCAAGTTTGAGTACAACGTTTAGCTTGTTGTAGGTGTGCAAGAGGTGGTTCTTTTACACATATACATATGTCTGTTCTTCCTGGGATCCTTTTCCCATGTACGTTATGACAGAATGTTGAGTAGTCTTCTCTTGGTACTCCGTAGGTCTTTGGTGATTATATACGTCTACTGTGTTTGTATATGTCTGTTAACCCCAATATCGTAATGAATTCAATCCTCACACCTTTCCTTTGGTGAACCATAAGTTTCTTTAATGAATCTGTGATTGCCCTTCTCCGTGGAAATATCTGCCCTGGTATCAATTTATAGGTAACACCTATAAGTGATATGATACGATATGTGTCTTTCACTTTCTGACTTACTCCAAGTCACGTGATTACCTCGAGACTCATCTACGGTGCTGCAAATGGCATTGTGTCCTTTTTTTCCTTGGCGAATATTCTGTCTTAGCGAGGTCCATTTTCTGCAATGTGATTCCCTGAGGGCTGAGGATTAGCTGCCCTGGGCAGCCTGACCCTGCCGGCAAGCCCTCCCCAGGTGTGCCTGGGTTGAGGTCAATATAAACAGCACTCCAGGCAGCAATAGCCCCTGCAGCTGTGCCTGACTCCATATTCTCTGCCCCGTCAGCAGTCTCGGGGCTGTGCTGGTGGGAGGGTGGGAGGGTCCACGGCTTTGTGGGTGGCCCGGTGTGAGTGGGGCTCTGCTGGACTTTCGGCAGGAGTTGCCAGGCTGCCACCTGTAAAGGAGAGGATGTGTCACCCATAACTTCCACTGGAATATCTCTCCGGGCTGAGGTGAGGAAGGAAAAACAGGAGTGGGGGCCGGGACAGGAGGGGTATCTCAGGCAGGGCAATGGAAAGCTTCCAGAAGAGCGCCCGTGGCCAGGACCATCCTGGCTGACCTGCAGGCACCAAGTTGGCCTGCGTGCCGTCGCTGGTGTGGCTCCACGGCCCTCCCTCTAGGCTTTCAAGCCCTTGTACATATTCAGGTGTTTCACCTGGGAAGGGTGGGAACAGTTCAGCAGCATCTGGCCTGGGGCTCAGCTCACGTTTACTCACAGAGGCCTGGGCACGGTCTCCCAGCTTTGCAATAAGGACGCTCCTTGCGTGGGCGGGTGGGGCTGCTGGCTGTATGGGAGATGATTCCCCACCTCTGACCAATTTCAGAATTGTTTACCACTGGAGCAAGTGCCTTGGTAGTGTTTTCCTCTGTATAACTGTTAGGTTCAGTTTTGTTTTTTTTTTCTTTTTTGGTTCAAGTTAGATTTTATTCCTCTTTTATGTATTTATAGATATAAGCATGGAAATAATTCATTGTTATATATACATCAGTGTGAATGGAAGAACTTTTTTTCTGTTTTATTTTTACATTTTATTTTTAAAAATTTTGAAATTTAATTTTGTTTATTTTTTTATACAGTAGGTTATTATTAGTTATCTATTTTATGCATATACATGTATACAGGTCAATCCCAATCTCCCAACTCATCCCACCACCACCACCCCATGGCTTCCCCCACTTTGTGTCCATACGTCTGTTCTCTACATCTGTGTCTCTATTTCTGCCCTGCAAACCAGTTCATCTGTACCATTTTTCTAGGTTCCACATATAGGCATTAGTATACAATATTTGTTTTTCTCTTTCTGACTTACTTCACTCTGTATGACAGTCTCCAGATCCATCAACTTCTCTACAAATGACCCAGTTTCATTCCTTTTTATGGCTGAGTAATATTCCATTTTATATATGTACCACATCTTTATCCATTCGTCTGTCTGTTGGCATTTAGGTTGCTTCCATTACCTGGCTATTGTAAATAGTGCTGCAATGAACATTGTGGTGAATGTGTCTTTGTGATTTATGGTTTTCTCTGGGTATATGCCCAGAAGTGGGATTGCTGGATCCTATGGTAATTCTCTTTTTAGTTTTTTAAAGGAACCTCCATACTGTTCTCCATAGTGACTGTATCAATTTACATTCCCACCAATAGCGGAAGAGGGTTCCTTTTGTCCACACCCTCCCCAGAATTTGTTGTTTGTACATTATCTGATGATGCCGATTCTAACAGGTGTGAGGTCTTACCTCATTGTAGTTTTGATTTGCATTTCTCTAATAATTAGTGATGTTGAGCAGCTTCTCATGTGCGTCTTTGCCATCTCTGTGACTTCTTTGAAGAAACGTCTCTTTAGATCTTCTGCCCATTTTTGTATTGGGTTGTTTGTTTTATTAATATTAAGCTGCATGAGCTGTTTATATATATTGGAGATTAAACCTTTGTCCATTGATTCGTTTGTGAACGTTTTCGCCCATTCTGAGGGTTGCCTTTTTCCATTCCCGTTTTTTTAACAAAGAAAGAAAGAAAGCCAAAGAAGCAGAACACTAATGTGCGTGAAATATGCCTCTTGAAACTGTCGTTTTGAAATATGGACGTCTTTTGAATTTTTTGGTCGATATATGACCCCAGGATTTGTTTTCAGGGCAGGTGTCATTTACAGGCCGGTAATGATTTGGAATATCCACTGACCATTAGCGCTGGGATTAAAGCTGCAGTTGTGAGAAACGGCCACAAGGTGGCAGCAGTTCTCCCTTACCAAATCTGGTTACTAGGGCAGCAGAGCCTCAATGGAAGTCGCGTTCTAGATTGGAATGTAGAACGGAATGTGCCAGGAGAAAGCCCCTCAAGTGTGTCTCACTACTTCTTGTTCTTGTTTTTAATTTAATCTTTTATTTTTTATTACAGCAAGTTTGAGTACAACGTTTAGCTTGTTGTAGGTGTGCAAGAGGTGGTTCTTTTACACATATACATATGTCTGTTCTTCCTGGGATCCTTTTCCCATGTACGTTATGACAGAATGTTGAGTAGTCTTCTCTTGGTACTCCGTAGGTCTTTGGTGATTATATACGTCTACTGTGTTTGTATATGTCTGTTAACCCCAATATCGTAATGAATTCAATCCTCACACCTTTCCTTTGGTGAACCATAAGTTTCTTTAATGAATCTGTGATTGCCCTTCTCCGTGGAAATATCTGCCCTGGTATCAATTTATAGGTAACACCTATAAGTGATATGATACGATATGTGTCTTTCACTTTCTGACTTACTCCAAGTCACGTGATTACCTCGAGACTCATCTACGGTGCTGCAAATGGCATTGTGTCCTTTTTTTCCTTTGCGAATATTCTGTCTTAGCGAGGTCCATTTTCTGCAATGTGATTCCCTGAGGGCTGAGGATTAGCTGCCCTGGGCAGCCTGACCCTGCCGGCAAGCCCTCCCCAGGTGTGCCTGGGTTGAGGTCAATATAAACAGCACTCCAGGCAGCAATAGCCCCTGCAGCTGTGCCTGACTCCATATTCTCTGCCCCGTCAGCAGTCTCGGGGCTGTGCTGGTGGGAGGGTGGGAGGCTCCACGGCTTTGTGGGTGGCCCGGTGTGAGTGGGGCTCTGCTGGACTTTCGGCAGGAGTTGCCAGGCTGCCACCTGTAACGAAGAGGATGTGTCACCCATAACTTCCACTGGAATATCTCTCCGGGCTGAGGTGAGGAAGGAAAAACAGGAGTGGGGGCCGGGACAGGAGGGGTATCTCAGGCAGGGCAATGGAAAGCTTCCAGAAGAGCGCCCGTGGCCAGGACCATCCTGGCTGACCTGCAGGCACCAAGTTGGCCTGCGTGCCGTCGCTGGTGTGGCTCCACGGCCCTCCCTCTTGGCTTTCAAGCCCTTGTACATATTCAGGTGTTTCACCTGGGAAGGGTGGGAACAGTTCAGCAGCATCTGGCCTGGGGCTCAGCTCACGTTTACTCACAGAGGCCTGGGCACGGTCTCCCAGCTTTGCAATAAGGACGCTCTTTGCGTGGGCGGGTGGGGCTGCTGGCTGTATGGGAGATGATTCCCCACCTCTGACCAATTTCAGAAATCTTTACCACTGGAGCAAGTGCCTTGGTAGTGTTTTCCTCTGTATAACTGTTAGGTTCAGTTATTTTTTTTTTCTTTTTTGGTTCAAGTTAGATTTTATTCCTCTTTTATGTATTTATAGATATAAGCATGGAAATAATTCATTGTTATATATACATCAGTGTGAATGGAAGAACTTTTTTTCTGTTTTATTTTTACATTTTATTTTTAAAAATTTTGAAATTTAATTTTGTTTATTTTTTTATACAGTAGGTTATTATTAGTTATCTATTTTATGCATATACATGTATACAGGTCAATCCCAATCTCCCAACTCATCCCACCACCACCACCCCATGGCTTCCCCCACTTTGTGTCCATACGTCTGTTCTCTACCTCTGTGTCTCTATTTCTGCCCTGCAAACCAGTTCATCTGTACCATTTTTCTAGGTTCCACATATAGGCATTAGTATACAATATTTGTTTTTCTCTTTCTGACTTACTTCACTCTGTATGACAGTCTCCAGATCCATCAACTTCTCTACAAATGACCCAGTTTCATTCCTTTTTATGGCTGAGTAATATTCCATTTTATATATGTACCACATCTTTATCCATTCGTCTGTCTGTGGGCATTTAGGTTGCTTCCATTACCTGGCTATTGTAAATAGTGCTGCAATGAACATTGTGGTGAATGTGTCTTTGTGATTTATGGTTTTCTCTGGGTATATGCCCAGAAGTGGGATTGCTGGATCCTATGGTAATTCTCTTTTTAGTTTTTTAAAGGAACCTCCATACTGTTCTCCATAGTGACTGTATCAATTTACATTCCCACCAATAGCGGAAGAGGGTTCCTTTTGTCCACACCCTCCCCAGAATTTGTTGTTTGTACATTATCTGATGATGCCGATTCTAACAGGTGTGAGGTCTTACCTCATTGTAGTTTTGATTTGCATTTCTCTAATAATTAGTGATGTTGAGCAGCTTCTCATGTGCGTCTTGGCCATCTCTGTGACTTCTTTGAAGAAACGTCTCTTTAGATCTTCTGCCCAGTTTTGTATTGGGTTGTTTGTTTTATTAATATTAAGCTGCATGAGCTGTTTATATATATTGGAGATTAAACCTTTGTCCATTGATTCGTTTGTGAACGTTTTCGCCCATTCTGAGGGTTGCCTTTTTCCATTCCCGTTTTTTTAACAAAGAAAGAAAGAAAGCCAAAGAAGCAGAACACTAATGTGCGTGAAATATGCCTCTTGAAACTGTCGTTTTGAAATATGGACGTCTTTTGAATTTTTTGGTCGATATATGACCCCAGGATTTGTTTTCAGGGCAGGTGTCATTTACAGGCCGGTAATGATTTGGAATATCCACTGACCATTAGCGCTGGGATTAAAGCTGCAGTTGTGAGAAACGGCCACAAGGTGGCAGCAGTTCTCCCTTACCAAATCTGGTTACTAGGGCAGCAGAGCCTCAATGGAAGTCGCGTTCTAGATTGGCATGTAGAACGGAATGTGCCAGGAGAAAGCCCCTCAAGTGTGTCTCACTACTTCTTGTTCTTGTTTTTAATTTAATCTTTTATTTTTTATTACAGCAAGTTTGAGTACAACGTTTAGCTTGTTGTAGGTGTGCAAGAGGTGGTTCTTTTACACATATACATATGTCTGTTCTTCCTGGGATCCTTTTCCCATGTACGTTATGACAGAATGTTGAGTAGTCTTCTCTTGGTACTCCGTAGGTCTTTGGTGATTATATACGTCTACTGTGTTTGTATATGTCTGTTAACCCCAATATCGTAATGAATTCAATCCTCACACCTTTCCTTTGGTGAACCATAAGTTTCTTTAATGAATCTGTGATTGCCCTTCTCCGTGGAAATATCTGCCCTGGTATCAATTTATAGGTAACACCTATAAGTGATATGATACGATATGTGTCTTTCACTTTCTGACTTACTCCAAGTCACGTGATTACCTCGAGACTCATCTACGGTGCTGCAAATGGCATTGTGTCCTTTTTTTCCTTGGCGAATATTCTGTCTTAGCGAGGTCCATTTTCTGCAATGTGATTCCCTGAGGGCTGAGGATTAGCTGCCCTGGGCAGCCTGACCCTGCCGGCAAGCCCTCCCCAGGTGTGCCTGGGTTGAGGTCAATATAAACAGCACTCCAGGCAGCAATAGCCCCTGCAGCTGTGCCTGACTCCATATTCTCTGCCCCGTCAGCAGTCTCGGGGCTGTGCTGGTGGGAGGGTGGGAGGGTCCACGGCTTTGTGGGTGGCCCGGTGTGAGTGGGGCTCTGCTGGACTTTCGGCAGGAGTTGCCAGGCTGCCACCTGTAAAGGAGAGGATGTGTCACCCATAACTTCCACTGGAATATCTCTCCGGGCTGAGGTGAGGAAGGAAAAACAGGAGTGGGGGCCGGGACAGGAGGGGTATCTCAGGCAGGGCAATGGAAAGCTTCCAGAAGAGCGCCCGTGGCCAGGACCATCCTGGCTGACCTGCAGGCACCAAGTTGGCCTGCGTGCCGTCGCTGGTGTGGCTCCACGGCCCTCCCTCTAGGCTTTCAAGCCCTTGTACATATTCAGGTGTTTCACCTGGGAAGGGTGGGAACAGTTCAGCAGCATCTGGCCTGGGGCTCAGCTCACGTTTACTCACAGAGGCCTGGGCACGGTCTCCCAGCTTTGCAATAAGGACGCTCCTTGCGTGGGCGGGTGGGGCTGCTGGCTGTATGGGAGATGATTCCCCACCTCTGACCAATTTCAGAATTGTTTACCACTGGAGCAAGTGCCTTGGTAGTGTTTTCCTCTGTATAACTGTTAGGTTCAGTTTTGTTTTTTTTTCTTTTTTGGTTCAAGTTAGATTTTATTCCTCTTTTATGTATTTATAGATATAAGCATGGAAATAATTCATTGTTATATATACATCAGTGTGAATGGAAGAACTTTTTTTCTGTTTTATTTTTACATTTTATTTTTTAAAATTTTGAAATTTAATTTTGTTTATTTTTTTATACAGTAGGTTATTATTAGTTATCTATTTTATGCATATACATGTATACAGGTCAATCCCAATCTCCCAACTCATCCCACCACCACCACCCCATGGCTTCCCCCACTTTGTGTCCATACGTCTGTTCTCTACCTCTGTGTCTCTATTTCTGCCCTGCAAACCAGTTCATCTGTACCATTTTTCTAGGTTCCACATATAGGCATTAGTATACAATATTTGTTTTTCTCTTTCTGACTTACTTCACTCTGTATGACAGTCTCCAGATCCATCAACTTCTCTACAAATGACCCAGTTTCATTCCTTTTTATGGCTGAGTAATATTCCATTTTATATATGTACCACATCTTTATCCATTCGTCTGTCTGTGGGCATTTAGGTTGCTTCCATTACCTGGCTATTGTAAATAGTGCTGCAATGAACATTGTGGTGAATGTGTCTTTGTGATTTATGGTTTTCTCTGGGTATATGCCCAGAAGTGGGATTGCTGGATCCTATGGTAATTCTCTTTTTAGTTTTTTAAAGGAACCTCCATACTGTTCTCCATAGTGACTGTATCAATTTACATTCCCACCAATAGCGGAAGAGGGTTCCTTTTGTCCACACCCTCCCCAGAATTTGTTGTTTGTACATTATCTGATGATGCCGATTCTAACAGGTGTGAGGTCTTACCTCATTGTAGTTTTGATTTGCATTTCTCTAATAATTAGTGATGTTGAGCAGCTTCTCATGTGCGTCTTGGCCATCTCTGTGACTTCTTTGAAGAAACGTCTCTTTAGATCTTCTGCCCAGTTTTGTATTGGGTTGTTTGTTTTATTAATATTAAGCTGCATGAGCTGTTTATATATATTGGAGATTAAACCTTTGTCCATTGATTCGTTTGTGAACGTTTTCGCCCATTCTGAGGGTTGCCTTTTTCCATTCCCGTTTTTTTAACAAAGAAAGAAAGAAAGCCAAAGAAGCAGAACACTAATGTGCGTGAAATATGCCTCTTGAAACTGTCGTTTTGAAATATGGACGTCTTTTGAATTTTTTGGTCGATATATGACCCCAGGATTTGTTTTCAGGGCAGGTGTCATTTACAGGCCGGTAATGATTTGGAATATCCACTGACCATTAGCGCTGGGATTAAAGCTGCAGTTGTGAGAAACGGCCACAAGGTGGCAGCAGTTCTCCCTTACCAAATCTGGTTACTAGGGCAGCAGAGCCTCAATGGAAGTCGCGTTCTAGATTGGAATGTAGAACGGAATGTGCCAGGAGAAAGCCCCTCAAGTGTGTCTCACTACTTCTTGTTCTTGTTTTTAATTTAATCTTTTATTTTTTATTACAGCAAGTTTGAGTACAACGTTTAGCTTGTTGTAGGTGTGCAAGAGGTGGTTCTTTTACACATATACATATGTCTGTTCTTCCTGGGATCCTTTTCCCATGTACGTTATGACAGAATGTTGAGTAGTCTTCTCTTGGTACTCCGTAGGTCTTTGGTGATTATATACGTCTACTGTGTTTGTATATGTCTGTTAACCCCAATATCGTAATGAATTCAATCCTCACACCTTTCCTTTGGTGAACCATAAGTTTCTTTAATGAATCTGTGATTGCCCTTCTCCGTGGAAATATCTGCCCTGGTATCAATTTATAGGTAACACCTATAAGTGATATGATACGATATGTGTCTTTCACTTTCTGACTTACTCCAAGTCACGTGATTACCTCGAGACTCATCTACGGTGCTGCAAATGGCATTGTGTCCTTTTTTTCCTTGGCGAATATTCTGTCTTAGCGAGGTCCATTTTCTGCAATGTGATTCCCTGAGGGCTGAGGATTAGCTGCCCTGGGCAGCCTGACCCTGCCGGCAAGCCCTCCCCAGGTGTGCCTGGGTTGAGGTCAATATAAACAGCACTCCAGGCAGCAATAGCCCCTGCAGCTGTGCCTGACTCCATATTCTCTGCCCCGTCAGCAGTCTCGGGGCTGTGCTGGTGGGAGGGTGGGAGGGTCCACGGCTTTGTGGGTGGCCCGGTGTGAGTGGGGCTCTGCTGGACTTTCGGCAGGAGTTGCCAGGCTGCCACCTGTAAAGGAGAGGATGTGTCACCCATAACTTCCACTGGAATATCTCTCCGGGCTGAGGTGAGGAAGGAAAAACAGGAGTGGGGGCCGGGACAGGAGGGGTATCTCAGGCAGGGCAATGGAAAGCTTCCAGAAGAGCGCCCGTGGCCAGGACCATCCTGGCTGACCTGCAGGCACCAAGTTGGCCTGCGTGCCGTCGCTGGTGTGGCTCCACGGCCCTCCCTCTAGGCTTTCAAGCCCTTGTACATATTCAGGTGTTTCACCTGGGAAGGGTGGGAACAGTTCAGCAGCATCTGGCCTGGGGCTCAGCTCACGTTTACTCACAGAGGCCTGGGCACGGTCTCCCAGCTTTGCAATAAGGACGCTCCTTGCGTGGGCGGGTGGGGCTGCTGGCTGTATGGGAGATGATTCCCCACCTCTGACCAATTTCAGAATTGTTTACCACTGGAGCAAGTGCCTTGGTAGTGTTTTCCTCTGTATAACTGTTAGGTTCAGTTTTGTTTTTTTTTTCTTTTTTGGTTCAAGTTAGATTTTATTCCTCTTTTATGTATTTATAGATATAAGCATGGAAATAATTCATTGTTATATATACATCAGTGTGAATGGAAGAACTTTTTTTCTGTTTTATTTTTACATTTTATTTTTAAAAATTTTGAAATTTAATTTTGTTTATTTTTTTATACAGTAGGTTATTATTAGTTATCTATTTTATGCATATACATGTATACAGGTCAATCCCAATCTCCCAACTCATCCCACCACCACCACCCCATGGCTTCCCCCACTTTGTGTCCATACGTCTGTTCTCTACATCTGTGTCTCTATTTCTGCCCTGCAAACCAGTTCATCTGTACCATTTTTCTAGGTTCCACATATAGGCATTAGTATACAATATTTGTTTTTCTCTTTCTGACTTACTTCACTCTGTATGACAGTCTCCAGATCCATCAACTTCTCTACAAATGACCCAGTTTCATTCCTTTTTATGGCTGAGTAATATTCCATTTTATATATGTACCACATCTTTATCCATTCGTCTGTCTGTGGGCATTTAGGTTGCTTCCATTACCTGGCTATTGTAAATAGTGCTGCAATGAACATTGTGGTGAATGTGTCTTTGTGATTTATGGTTTTCTCTGGGTATATGCCCAGAAGTGGGATTGCTGGATCCTATGGTAATTCTCTTTTTAGTTTTTTAAAGGAACCTCCATACTGTTCTCCATAGTGACTGTATCAATTTACATTCCCACCAATAGCGGAAGAGGGTTCCTTTTGTCCACACCCTCCCCAGAATTTGTTGTTTGTACATTATCTGATGATGCCGATTCTAACAGGTGTGAGGTCTTACCTCATTGTAGTTTTGATTTGCATTTCTCTAATAATTAGTGATGTTGAGCAGCTTCTCATGTGCGTCTTGGCCATCTCTGTGACTTCTTTGAAGAAACGTCTCTTTAGATCTTCTGCCCAGTTTTGTATTGGGTTGTTTGTTTTATTAATATTAAGCTGCATGAGCTGTTTATATATATTGGAGATTAAACCTTTGTCCATTGATTCGTTTGTGAACGTTTTCGCCCATTCTGAGGGTTGCCTTTTTCCATTCCCGTTTTTTTAACAAAGAAAGAAAGAAAGCCAAAGAAGCAGAACACTAATGTGCGTGAAATATGCCTCTTGAAACTGTCGTTTTGAAATATGGACGTCTTTTGAATTTTTTGGTCGATATATGACCCCAGGATTTGTTTTCAGGGCAGGTGTCATTTACAGGCCGGTAATGATTTGGAATATCCACTGACCATTAGCGCTGGGATTAAAGCTGCAGTTGTGAGAAACGGCCACAAGGTGGCAGCAGTTCTCCCTTACCAAATCTGGTTACTAGGGCAGCAGAGCCTCAATGGAAGTCGCGTTCTAGATTGGAATGTAGAACGGAATGTGCCAGGAGAAAGCCCCTCAAGTGTGTCTCACTACTTCTTGTTCTTGTTTTTAATTTAATCTTTTATTTTTTATTACAGCAAGTTTGAGTACAACGTTTAGCTTGTTGTAGGTGTGCAAGAGGTGGTTCTTTTACACATATACATATGTCTGTTCTTCCTGGGATCCTTTTCCCATGTACGTTATGACAGAATGTTGAGTAGTCTTCTCTTGGTACTCCGTAGGTCTTTGGTGATTATATACGTCTACTGTGTTTGTATATGTCTGTTAACCCCAATATCGTAATGAATTCAATCCTCACACCTTTCCTTTGGTGAACCATAAGTTTCTTTAATGAATCTGTGATTGCCCTTCTCCGTGGAAATATCTGCCCTGGTATCAATTTATAGGTAACACCTATAAGTGATATGATACGATATGTGTCTTTCACTTTCTGACTTACTCCAAGTCACGTGATTACCTCGAGACTCATCTACGGTGCTGCAAATGGCATTGTGTCCTTTTTTTCCTTGGCGAATATTCTGTCTTAGCGAGGTCCATTTTCTGCAATGTGATTCCCTGAGGGCTGAGGATTAGCTGCCCTGGGCAGCCTGACCCTGCCGGCAAGCCCTCCCCAGGTGTGCCTGGGTTGAGGTCAATATAAACAGCACTCCAGGCAGCAATAGCCCCTGCAGCTGTGCCTGACTCCATATTCTCTGCCCCGTCAGCAGTCTCGGGGCTGTGCTGGTGGGAGGGTGGGAGGGTCCACGGCTTTGTGGGTGGCCCGGTGTGAGTGGGGCTCTGCTGGACTTTCGGCAGGAGTTGCCAGGCTGCCACCTGTAAAGGAGAGGATGTGTCACCCATAACTTCCACTGGAATATCTCTCCGGGCTGAGGTGAGGAAGGAAAAACAGGAGTGGGGGCCGGGACAGGAGGGGTATCTCAGGCAGGGCAATGGAAAGCTTCCAGAAGAGCGCCCGTGGCCAGGACCATCCTGGCTGACCTGCAGGCACCAAGTTGGCCTGCGTGCCGTCGCTGGTGTGGCTCCACGGCCCTCCCTCTAGGCTTTCAAGCCCTTGTACATATTCAGGTGTTTCACCTGGGAAGGGTGGGAACAGTTCAGCAGCATCTGGCCTGGGGCTCAGCTCACGTTTACTCACAGAGGCCTGGGCACGGTCTCCCAGCTTTGCAATAAGGACGCTCCTTGCGTGGGCGGGTGGGGCTGCTGGCTGTATGGGAGATGATTCCCCACCTCTGACCAATTTCAGAATTGTTTACCACTGGAGCAAGTGCCTTGGTAGTGTTTTCCTCTGTATAACTGTTAGGTTCAGTTTTGTTTTTTTTTTCTTTTTTGGTTCAAGTTAGATTTTATTCCTCTTTTATGTATTTATAGATATAAGCATGGAAATAATTCATTGTTATATATACATCAGTGTGAATGGAAGAACTTTTTTTCTGTTTTATTTTTACATTTTATTTTTAAAAATTTTGAAATTTAATTTTGTTTATTTTTTTATACAGTAGGTTATTATTAGTTATCTATTTTATGCATATACATGTATACAGGTCAATCCCAATCTCCCAACTCATCCCACCACCACCACCCCATGGCTTCCCCCACTTTGTGTCCATACGTCTGTTCTCTACATCTGTGTCTCTATTTCTGCCCTGCAAACCAGTTCATCTGTACCATTTTTCTAGGTTCCACATATAGGCATTAGTATACAATATTTGTTTTTCTCTTTCTGACTTACTTCACTCTGTATGACAGTCTCCAGATCCATCAACTTCTCTACAAATGACCCAGTTTCATTCCTTTTTATGGCTGAGTAATATTCCATTTTATATATGTACCACATCTTTATCCATTCGTCTGTCTGTGGGCATTTAGGTTGCTTCCATTACCTGGCTATTGTAAATAGTGCTGCAATGAACATTGTGGTGAATGTGTCTTTGTGATTTATGGTTTTCTCTGGGTATATGCCCAGAAGTGGGATTGCTGGATCCTATGGTAATTCTCTTTTTAGTTTTTTAAAGGAACCTCCATACTGTTCTCCATAGTGACTGTATCAATTTACATTCCCACCAATAGCGGAAGAGGGTTCCTTTTGTCCACACCCTCCCCAGAATTTGTTGTTTGTACATTATCTGATGATGCCGATTCTAACAGGTGTGAGGTCTTACCTCATTGTAGTTTTGATTTGCATTTCTCTAATAATTAGTGATGTTGAGCAGCTTCTCATGTGCGTCTTGGCCATCTCTGTGACTTCTTTGAAGAAACGTCTCTTTAGATCTTCTGCCCATTTTTGTATTGGGTTGTTTGTTTTATTAATATTAAGCTGCATGAGCTGTTTATATATATTGGAGATTAAACCTTTGTCCATTGATTCGTTTGTGAACGTTTTCGCCCATTCTGAGGGTTGCCTTTTTCCATTCCCGTTTTTTTAACAAAGAAAGAAAGAAAGCCAAAGAAGCAGAACACTAATGTGCGTGAAATATGCCTCTTGAAACTGTCGTTTTGAAATATGGACGTCTTTTGAATTTTTTGGTCGATATATGACCCCAGGATTTGTTTTCAGGGCAGGTGTCATTTACAGGCCGGTAATGATTTGGAATATCCACTGACCATTAGCGCTGGGATTAAAGCTGCAGTTGTGAGAAACGGCCACAAGGTGGCAGCAGTTCTCCCTTACCAAATCTGGTTACTAGGGCAGCAGAGCCTCAATGGAAGTCGCGTTCTAGATTGGAATGTAGAACGGAATGTGCCAGGAGAAAGCCCCTCAAGTGTGTCTCACTACTTCTTGTTCTTGTTTTTAATTTAATCTTTTATTTTTTATTACAGCAAGTTTGAGTACAACGTTTAGCTTGTTGTAGGTGTGCAAGAGGTGGTTCTTTTACACATATACATATGTCTGTTCTTCCTGGGATCCTTTTCCCATGTACGTTATGACAGAATGTTGAGTAGTCTTCTCTTGGTACTCCGTAGGTCTTTGGTGATTATATACGTCTACTGTGTTTGTATATGTCTGTTAACCCCAATATCGTAATGAATTCAATCCTCACACCTTTCCTTTGGTGAACCATAAGTTTCTTTAATGAATCTGTGATTGCCCTTCTCCGTGGAAATATCTGCCCTGGTATCAATTTATAGGTAACACCTATAAGTGATATGATACGATATGTGTCTTTCACTTTCTGACTTACTCCAAGTCACGTGATTACCTCGAGACTCATCTACGGTGCTGCAAATGGCATTGTGTCCTTTTTTTCCTTTGCGAATATTCTGTCTTAGCGAGGTCCATTTTCTGCAATGTGATTCCCTGAGGGCTGAGGATTAGCTGCCCTGGGCAGCCTGACCCTGCCGGCAAGCCCTCCCCAGGTGTGCCTGGGTTGAGGTCAATATAAACAGCACTCCAGGCAGCAATAGCCCCTGCAGCTGTGCCTGACTCCATATTCTCTGCCCCGTCAGCAGTCTCGGGGCTGTGCTGGTGGGAGGGTGGGAGGGTCCACGGCTTTGTGGGTGGCCCGGTGTGAGTGGGGCTCTGCTGGACTTTCGGCAGGAGTTGCCAGGCTGCCACCTGTAACGAAGAGGATGTGTCACCCATAACTTCCACTGGAATATCTCTCCGGGCTGAGGTGAGGAAGGAAAAACAGGAGTGGGGGCCGGGACAGGAGGGGTATCTCAGGCAGGGCAATGGAAAGCTTCCAGAAGAGCGCCCGTGGCCAGGACCATCCTGGCTGACCTGCAGGCACCAAGTTGGCCTGCGTGCCGTCGCTGGTGTGGCTCCACGGCCCTCCCTCTAGGCTTTCAAGCCCTTGTACATATTCAGGTGTTTCACCTGGGAAGGGTGGGAACAGTTCAGCAGCATCTGGCCTGGGGCTCAGCTCACGTTTACTCACAGAGGCCTGGGCACGGTCTCCCAGCTTTGCAATAAGGACGCTCTTTGCGTGGGCGGGTGGGGCTGCTGGCTGTATGGGAGATGATTCCCCACCTCTGACCAATTTCAGAATTCTTTACCACTGGAGCAAGTGCCTTGGTAGTGTTTTCCTCTGTATAACTGTTAGGTTCAGTTATTTTTTTTTTCTTTTTTGGTTCAAGTTAGATTTTATTCCTCTTTTATGTATTTATAGATATAAGCATGGAAATAATTCATTGTTATATATACATCAGTGTGAATGGAAGAACTTTTTTTCTGTTTTATTTTTACATTTTATTTTTAAAAATTTTGAAATTTAATTTTGTTTATTTTTTTATACAGTAGGTTATTATTAGTTATCTATTTTATGCATATACATGTATACAGGTCAATCCCAATCTCCCAACTCATCCCACCACCACCACCCCATGGCTTCCCCCACTTTGTGTCCATACGTCTGTTCTCTACCTCTGTGTCTCTATTTCTGCCCTGCAAACCAGTTCATCTGTACCATTTTTCTAGGTTCCACATATAGGCATTAGTATACAATATTTGTTTTTCTCTTTCTGACTTACTTCACTCTGTATGACAGTCTCCAGATCCATCAACTTCTCTACAAATGACCCAGTTTCATTCCTTTTTATGGCTGAGTAATATTCCATTTTATATATGTACCACATCTTTATCCATTCGTCTGTCTGTGGGCATTTAGGTTGCTTCCATTACCTGGCTATTGTAAATAGTGCTGCAATGAACATTGTGGTGAATGTGTCTTTGTGATTTATGGTTTTCTCTGGGTATATGCCCAGAAGTGGGATTGCTGGATCCTATGGTAATTCTCTTTTTAGTTTTTTAAAGGAACCTCCATACTGTTCTCCATAGTGACTGTATCAATTTACATTCCCACCAATAGCGGAAGAGGGTTCCTTTTGTCCACACCCTCCCCAGAATTTGTTGTTTGTACATTATCTGATGATGCCGATTCTAACAGGTGTGAGGTCTTACCTCATTGTAGTTTTGATTTGCATTTCTCTAATAATTAGTGATGTTGAGCAGCTTCTCATGTGCGTCTTGGCCATCTCTGTGTCTTCTTTGAAGAAACGTCTCTTTAGATCTTCTGCCCATTTTTGTATTGGGTTGTTTGTTTTATTAATATTAAGCTGCATGAGCTGTTTATATATATTGGAGATTAAACCTTTGTCCATTGATTCGTTTGTGAACGTTTTCGCCCATTCTGAGGGTTGCCTTTTTCCATTCCCGTTTTTTTAACAAAGAAAGAAAGAAAGCAAAAGAAGCAGAACACTAATGTGCGTGAAATATGCCTCTTGAAACTGTCGTTTTGAAATATGGACGTCTTTTGAATTTTTTGGTCGATATATGACCCCAGGATTTGTTTTCAGGGCAGGTGTCATTTACAGGCCGGTAATGATTTGGAATATCCACTGACCATTAGCGCTGGGATTAAAGCTGCAGTTGTGAGAAACGGCCACAAGGTGGCAGCAGTTCTCCCTTACCAAATCTGGTTACTAGGGCAGCAGAGCCTCAATGGAAGTCGCGTTCTAGATTGGCATGTAGAACGGAATGTGCCAGGAGAAAGCCCCTCAAGTGTGTCTCACTACTTCTTGTTCTTGTTTTTAATTTAATCTTTTATTTTTTATTACAGCAAGTTTGAGTACAACGTTTAGCTTGTTGTAGGTGTGCAAGAGGTGGTTCTTTTACACATATACATATGTCTGTTCTTCCTGGGATCCTTTTCCCATGTACGTTATGACAGAATGTTGAGTAGTCTTCTCTTGGTACTCCGTAGGTCTTTGGTGATTATATACGTCTACTGTGTTTGTATATGTCTGTTAACCCCAATATCGTAATGAATTAAATCCTCACACCTTTCCTTTGGTGAACCATAAGTTTGTTTAATGAATCTGTGATTGCCCTTCTCCGTGGAAATATCTGCCCTGGTATCAATTTATAGGTAACACCTATAAGTGATATGATACGATATGTGTCTTTCACTTTCTGACTTACTCCAAGTCACGTGATTACCTCGAGACTCATCTACGGTGCTGCAAATGGCATTGTGTCCTTTTTTTCCTTGGCGAATATTCTGTCTTAGCGAGGTCCATTTTCTGCAATGTGATTCCCTGAGGGCTGAGGATTAGCTGCCCTGGGCAGCCTGACCCTGCCGGCAAGCCCTCCCCAGGTGTGCCTGGGTTGAGGTCAATATAAACAGCACTCCAGGCAGCAATAGCCCCTGCAGCTGTGCCTGACTCCATATTCTCTGCCCCGTCAGCAGTCTCGGGGCTGTGCTGGTGGGAGGGTGGGAGGGTCCACGGCTTTGTGGGTGGCCCGGTGTGAGTGGGGCTCTGCTGGACTTTCGGCAGGAGTTGCCAGGCTGCCACCTGTAAAGGAGAGGATGTGTCACCCATAACTTCCACTGGAATATCTCTCCGGGCTGAGGTGAGGAAGGAAAAACAGGAGTGGGGGCCGGGACAGGAGGGGTATCTCAGGCAGGGCAATGGAAAGCTTCCAGAAGAGCGCCCGTGGCCAGGACCATCCTGGCTGACCTGCAGGCACCAAGTTGGCCTGCGTGCCGTCGCTGGTGTGGCTCCACGGCCCTCCCTCTAGGCTTTCAAGCCCTTGTACATATTCAGGTGTTTCACCTGGGAAGGGTGGGAACAGTTCAGCAGCATCTGGCCTGGGGCTCAGCTCACGTTTACTCACAGAGGCCTGGGCACGGTCTCCCAGCTTTGCAATAAGGACGCTCCTTGCGTGGGCGGGTGGGGCTGCTGGCTGTATGGGAGATGATTCCCCACCTCTGACCAATTTCAGAATTGTTTACCACTGGAGCAAGTGCCTTGGTAGTGTTTTCCTCTGTATAACTGTTAGGTTCAGTTTTGTTTTTTTTTCTTTTTTGGTTCAAGTTAGATTTTATTCCTCTTTTATGTATTTATAGATATAAGCATGGAAATAATTCATTGTTATATATACATCAGTGTGAATGGAAGAACTTTTTTTCTGTTTTATTTTTACATTTTATTTTTTAAAATTTTGAAATTTAATTTTGTTTATTTTTTTATACAGTAGGTTATTATTAGTTATCTATTTTATGCATATACATGTATACAGGTCAATCCCAATCTCCCAACTCATCCCACCACCACCACCCCATGGCTTCCCCCACTTTGTGTCCATACGTCTGTTCTCTACCTCTGTGTCTCTATTTCTGCCCTGCAAACCAGTTCATCTGTACCATTTTTCTAGGTTCCACATATAGGCATTAGTATACAATATTTGTTTTTCTCTTTCTGACTTACTTCACTCTGTATGACAGTCTCCAGATCCATCAACTTCTCTACAAATGACCCAGTTTCATTCCTTTTTATGGCTGAGTAATATTCCATTTTATATATGTACCACATCTTTATCCATTCGTCTGTCTGTGGGCATTTAGGTTGCTTCCATTACCTGGCTATTGTAAATAGTGCTGCAATGAACATTGTGGTGAATGTGTCTTTGTGATTTATGGTTTTCTCTGGGTATATGCCCAGAAGTGGGATTGCTGGATCCTATGGTAATTCTCTTTTTAGTTTTTTAAAGGAACCTCCATACTGTTCTCCATAGTGACTGTATCAATTTACATTCCCACCAATAGCGGAAGAGGGTTCCTTTTGTCCACACCCTCCCCAGAATTTGTTGTTTGTACATTATCTGATGATGCCGATTCTAACAGGTGTGAGGTCTTACCTCATTGTAGTTTTGATTTGCATTTCTCTAATAATTAGTGATGTTGAGCAGCTTCTCATGTGCGTCTTGGCCATCTCTGTGACTTCTTTGAAGAAACGTCTCTTTAGATCTTCTGCCCAGTTTTGTATTGGGTTGTTTGTTTTATTAATATTAAGCTGCATGAGCTGTTTATATATATTGGAGATTAAACCTTTGTCCATTGATTCGTTTGTGAACGTTTTCGCCCATTCTGAGGGTTGCCTTTTTCCATTCCCGTTTTTTTAACAAAGAAAGAAAGAAAGCCAAAGAAGCAGAACACTAATGTGCGTGAAATATGCCTCTTGAAACTGTCGTTTTGAAATATGGACGTCTTTTGAATTTTTTGGTCGATATATGACCCCAGGATTTGTTTTCAGGGCAGGTGTCATTTACAGGCCGGTAATGATTTGGAATATCCACTGACCATTAGCGCTGGGATTAAAGCTGCAGTTGTGAGAAACGGCCACAAGGTGGCAGCAGTTCTCCCTTACCAAATCTGGTTACTAGGGCAGCAGAGCCTCAATGGAAGTCGCGTTCTAGATTGGAATGTAGAACGGAATGTGCCAGGAGAAAGCCCCTCAAGTGTGTCTCACTACTTCTTGTTCTTGTTTTTAATTTAATCTTTTATTTTTTATTACAGCAAGTTTGAGTACAACGTTTAGCTTGTTGTAGGTGTGCAAGAGGTGGTTCTTTTACACATATACATATGTCTGTTCTTCCTGGGATCCTTTTCCCATGTACGTTATGACAGAATGTTGAGTAGTCTTCTCTTGGTACTCCGTAGGTCTTTGGTGATTATATACGTCTACTGTGTTTGTATATGTCTGTTAACCCCAATATCGTAATGAATTCAATCCTCACACCTTTCCTTTGGTGAACCATAAGTTTCTTTAATGAATCTGTGATTGCCCTTCTCCGTGGAAATATCTGCCCTGGTATCAATTTATAGGTAACACCTATAAGTGATATGATACGATATGTGTCTTTCACTTTCTGACTTACTCCAAGTCACGTGATTACCTCGAGACTCATCTACGGTGCTGCAAATGGCATTGTGTCCTTTTTTTCCTTTGCGAATATTCTGTCTTAGCGAGGTCCATTTTCTACAATGTGATTCCCTGAGGGCTGAGGATTAGCTGCCCAGGGCAGCCTGACCCTGCCGGCAAGCCCTCCCCAGGTGTGCCTGGGTTGAGGTCAATATAAACAGCACTCCAGGCAGCAATAGCCCCTGCAGCTGTGCCTGACTCCATATTCTCTGCCCCGTCAGCAGTCTCGGGGCTGTGCTGGTGGGAGGGTGGGAGGGTCCACGGCTTTGTGGGTGGCCCGGTGTGAGTGGGGCTCTGCTGGACTTTCGGCAGGAGTTGCCAGGCTGCCACCTGTAAAGGAGAGGATGTGTCACCCATAACTTCCACTGGAATATCTCTCCGGGCTGAGGTGAGGAAGGAAAAAAAGGAGTGGGGGCCGGGACAGGAGGGGTATCTCAGGCAGGGCAATGGAAAGCTTCCAGAAGAGCGCCCGTGGCCAGGACCATCCTGGCTGACCTGCAGGCACCAAGTTGGCCTGCGTGCCGTCGCTGGTGTGGCTCCACGGCCCTCCCTCTAGGCTTTCAAGCCCTTGTACATATTCAGGTGTTTCACCTGGGAAGGGTGGGAACAGTTCAGCAGCATCTGGCCTGGGGCTCAGCTCACGTTTACTCACAGAGGCCTGGGCACGGTCTCCCAGCTTTGCAATAAGGACGCTCTTTGCGTGGGCGGGTGGGGCTGCTGGCTGTATGGGAGATGATTCCCCACCTCTGACCAATTTCAGAATTCTTTACCACTGGAGCAAGTGCCTTGGTAGTGTTTTCCTCTGTATAACTGTTAGGTTCAGTTATTTTTTTTTTCTTTTTTGGTTCAAGTTAGATTTTATTCCTCTTTTATGTATTTATAGATATAAGCATGGAAATAATTCATTGTTATATATACATCAGTGTGAATGGAAGAACTTTTTTTCTGTTTTATTTTTACATTTTATTTTTAAAAATTTTGAAATTTAATTTTGTTTATTTTTTTATACAGTAGGTTATTATTAGTTATCTATTTTATGCATATACATGTATACAGGTCAATCCCAATCTCCCAACTCATCCCACCACCACCACCCCATGGCTTCCCCCACTTTGTGTCCATACGTCTGTTCTCTACCTCTGTGTCTCTATTTCTGCCCTGCAAACCAGTTCATCTGTACCATTTTTCTAGGTTCCACATATAGGCATTAGTATACAATATTTGTTTTTCTCTTTCTGACTTACTTCACTCTGTATGACAGTCTCCAGATCCATCAACTTCTCTACAAATGACCCAGTTTCATTCCTTTTTATGGCTGAGTAATATTCCATTTTATATATGTACCACATCTTTATCCATTCGTCTGTCTGTGGGCATTTAGGTTGCTTCCATTACCTGGCTATTGTAAATAGTGCTGCAATGAACATTGTGGTGAATGTGTCTTTGTGATTTATGGTTTTCTCTGGGTATATGCCCAGAAGTGGGATTGCTGGATCCTATGGTAATTCTCTTTTTAGTTTTTTAAAGGAACCTCCATACTGTTCTCCATAGTGACTGTATCAATTTACATTCCCACCAATAGCGGAAGAGGGTTCCTTTTGTCCACACCCTCCCCAGAATTTGTTGTTTGTACATTATCTGATGATGCCGATTCTAACAGGTGTGAGGTCTTACCTCATTGTAGTTTTGATTTGCATTTCTCTAATAATTAGTGATGTTGAGCAGCTTCTCATGTGCGTCTTGGCCATCTCTGTGTCTTCTTTGAAGAAACGTCTCTTTAGATCTTCTGCCCATTTTTGTATTGGGTTGTTTGTTTTATTAATATTAAGCTGCATGAGCTGTTTATATATATTGGAGATTAAACCTTTGTCCATTGATTCGTTTGTGAACGTTTTCGCCCATTCTGAGGGTTGCCTTTTTCCATTCCCGTTTTTTTAACAAAGAAAGAAAGAAAGCAAAAGAAGCAGAACACTAATGTGCGTGAAATATGCCTCTTGAAACTGTCGTTTTGAAATATGGACGTCTTTTGAATTTTTTGGTCGATATATGACCCCAGGATTTGTTTTCAGGGCAGGTGTCATTTACAGGCCGGTAATGATTTGGAATATCCACTGACCATTAGCGCTGGGATTAAAGCTGCAGTTGTGAGAAACGGCCACAAGGTGGCAGCAGTTCTCCCTTACCAAATCTGGTTACTAGGGCAGCAGAGCCTCAATGGAAGTCGCGTTCTAGATTGGCATGTAGAACGGAATGTGCCAGGAGAAAGCCCCTCAAGTGTGTCTCACTACTTCTTGTTCTTGTTTTTAATTTAATCTTTTATTTTTTATTACAGCAAGTTTGAGTACAACGTTTAGCTTGTTGTAGGTGTGCAAGAGGTGGTTCTTTTACACATATACATATGTCTGTTCTTCCTGGGATCCTTTTCCCATGTACGTTATGACAGAATGTTGAGTAGTCTTCTCTTGGTACTCCGTAGGTCTTTGGTGATTATATACGTCTACTGTGTTTGTATATGTCTGTTAACCCCAATATCGTAATGAATTCAATCCTCACACCTTTCCTTTGGTGAACCATAAGTTTCTTTAATGAATCTGTGATTGCCCTTCTCCGTGGAAATATCTGCCCTGGTATCAATTTATAGGTAACACCTATAAGTGATATGATACGATATGTGTCTTTCACTTTCTGACTTACTCCAAGTCACGTGATTACCTCGAGACTCATCTACGGTGCTGCAAATGGCATTGTGTCCTTTTTTTCCTTGGCGAATATTCTGTCTTAGCGAGGTCCATTTTCTGCAATGTGATTCCCTGAGGGCTGAGGATTAGCTGCCCTGGGCAGCCTGACCCTGCCGGCAAGCCCTCCCCAGGTGTGCCTGGGTTGAGGTCAATATAAACAGCACTCCAGGCAGCAATAGCCCCTGCAGCTGTGCCTGACTCCATATTCTCTGCCCCGTCAGCAGTCTCGGGGCTGTGCTGGTGGGAGGGTGGGAGGGTCCACGGCTTTGTGGGTGGCCCGGTGTGAGTGGGGCTCTGCTGGACTTTCGGCAGGAGTTGCCAGGCTGCCACCTGTAAAGGAGAGGATGTGTCACCCATAACTTCCACTGGAATATCTCTCCGGGCTGAGGTGAGGAAGGAAAAACAGGAGTGGGGGCCGGGACAGGAGGGGTATCTCAGGCAGGGCAATGGAAAGCTTCCAGAAGAGCGCCCGTGGCCAGGACCATCCTGGCTGACCTGCAGGCACCAAGTTGGCCTGCGTGCCGTCGCTGGTGTGGCTCCACGGCCCTCCCTCTAGGCTTTCAAGCCCTTGTACATATTCAGGTGTTTCACCTGGGAAGGGTGGGAACAGTTCAGCAGCATCTGGCCTGGGGCTCAGCTCACGTTTACTCACAGAGGCCTGGGCACGGTCTCCCAGCTTTGCAATAAGGACGCTCCTTGCGTGGGCGGGTGGGGCTGCTGGCTGTATGGGAGATGATTCCCCACCTCTGACCAATTTCAGAATTGTTTACCACTGGAGCAAGTGCCTTGGTAGTGTTTTCCTCTGTATAACTGTTAGGTTCAGTTTTTTTTTTTTTTCTTTTTTGGTTCAAGTTAGATTTTATTCCTCTTTTATGTATTTATAGATATAAGCATGGAAATAATTCATTGTTATATATACATCAGTGTGAATGGAAGAACTTTTTTTCTGTTTTATTTTTACATTTTATTTTTAAAATTTTTGAAATTTAATTTTGTTTATTTTTTTATACAGTAGGTTATTATTAGTTATCTATTTTATGCATATACATGTATACAGGTCAATCCCAATCTCCCAACTCATCCCACCACCACCACCCCATGGCTTCCCCCACTTTGTGTCCATACGTCTGTTCTCTACCTCTGTGTCTCTATTTCTGCCCTGCAAACCAGTTCATCTGTACCATTTTTCTAGGTTCCACATATAGGCATTAGTATACAATATTTGTTTTTCTCTTTCTGACTTACTTCACTCTGTATGACAGTCTCCAGATCCATCAACTTCTCTACAAATGACCCAGTTTCATTCCTTTTTATGGCTGAGTAATATTCCATTTTATATATGTACCACATCTTTATCCATTCGTCTGTCTGTGGGCATTTAGGTTGCTTCCATTACCTGGCTATTGTAAATAGTGCTGCAATGAACATTGTGGTGAATGTGTCTTTGTGATTTATGGTTTTCTCTGGGTATATGCCCAGAAGTGGGATTGCTGGATCCTATGGTAATTCTCTTTTTAGTTTTTTAAAGGAACCTCCATACTGTTCTCCATAGTGACTGTATCAATTTACATTCCCACCAATAGCGGAAGAGGGTTCCTTTTGTCCACACCCTCCCCAGAATTTGTTGTTTGTACATTATCTGATGATGCCGATTCTAACAGGTGTGAGGTCTTACCTCATTGTAGTTTTGATTTGCATTTCTCTAATAATTAGTGATGTTGAGCAGCTTCTCATGTGCGTCTTGGCCATCTCTGTGACTTCTTTGAAGAAACGTCTCTTTAGATCTTCTGCCCAGTTTTGTATTGGGTTGTTTGTTTTATTAATATTAAGCTGCATGAGCTGTTTATATATATTGGAGATTAAACCTTTGTCCATTGATTCGTTTGTGAACGTTTTCGCCCATTCTGAGGGTTGCCTTTTTCCATTCCCGTTTTTTTAACAAAGAAAGAAAGAAAGCAAAAGAAGCAGAACACTAATGTGCGTGAAATATGCCTCTTGAAACTGTCGTTTTGAAATATGGACGTCTTTTGAATTTTTTGGTCGATATATGACCCCAGGATTTGTTTTCAGGGCAGGTGTCATTTACAGGCCGGTAATGATTTGGAATATCCACTGACCATTAGCGCTGGGATTAAAGCTGCAGTTGTGAGAAACGGCCACAAGGTGGCAGCAGTTCTCCCTTACCAAATCTGGTTACTAGGGCAGCAGAGCCTCAATGGAAGTCGCGTTCTAGATTGGAATGTAGAACGGAATGTGCCAGGAGAAAGCCCCTCAAGTGTGTCTCACTACTTCTTGTTCTTGTTTTTAATTTAATCTTTTATTTTTTATTACAGCAAGTTTGAGTACAACGTTTAGCTTGTTGTAGGTGTGCAAGAGGTGGTTCTTTTACACATATACATATGTCTGTTCTTCCTGGGATCCTTTTCCCATGTACGTTATGACAGAATGTTGAGTAGTCTTCTCTTGGTACTCCGTAGGTCTTTGGTGATTATATACGTCTCCTGTGTTTGTATATGTCTGTTAACCCCAATATCGTAATGAATTCAATCCTCACACCTTTCCTTTGGTGAACCATAAGTTTCTTTAATGAATCTGTGATTGCCCTTCTCCGTGGAAATATCTGCCCTGGTATCAATTTATAGGTAACACCTATAAGTGATATGATACGATATGTGTCTTTCACTTTCTGACTTACTCCAAGTCACGTGATTACCTCGAGACTCATCTACGGTGCTGCAAATGGCATTGTGTCCTTTTTTTCCTTGGCGAATATTCTGTCTTAGCGAGGTCCATTTTCTGCAATGTGATTCCCTGAGGGCTGAGGATTAGCTGCCCTGGGCAGCCTGACCCTGCCGGCAAGCCCTCCCCAGGTGTGCCTGGGTTGAGGTCAATATAAACAGCACTCCAGGCAGCAATAGCCCCTGCAGCTGTGCCTGACTCCATATTCTCTGCCCCGTCAGCAGTCTCGGGGCTGTGCTGGTGGGAGGGTGGGAGGGTCCACGGCTTTGTGGGTGGCCCGGTGTGAGTGGGGCTCTGCTGGACTTTCGGCAGGAGTTGCCAGGCTGCCACCTGTAAAGGAGAGGATGTGTCACCCATAACTTCCACTGGAATATCTCTCCGGGCTGAGGTGAGGAAGGAAAAACAGGAGTGGGGGCCGGGACAGGAGGGGTATCTCAGGCAGGGCAATGGAAAGCTTCCAGAAGAGCGCCCGTGGCCAGGACCATCCTGGCTGACCTGCAGGCACCAAGTTGGCCTGCGTGCCGTCGCTGGTGTGGCTCCACGGCCCTCCCTCTAGGCTTTCAAGCCCTTGTACATATTCAGGTGTTTCACCTGGGAAGGGTGGGAACAGTTCAGCAGCATCTGGCCTGGGGCTCAGCTCACGTTTACTCACAGAGGCCTGGGCACGGTCTCCCAGCTTTGCAATAAGGACGCTCCTTGCGTGGGCGGGTGGGGCTGCTGGCTGTATGGGAGATGATTCCCCACCTCTGACCAATTTCAGAATTGTTTACCACTGGAGCAAGTGCCTTGGTAGTGTTTTCCTCTGTATAACTGTTAGGTTCAGTTTTTTTTTTTTTTCTTTTTTGGTTCAAGTTAGATTTTATTCCTCTTTTATGTATTTATAGATATAAGCATGGAAATAATTCATTGTTATATATACATCAGTGTGAATGGAAGAACTTTTTTTCTGTTTTATTTTTACATTTTATTTTTAAAATTTTTGAAATTTAATTTTGTTTATTTTTTTATACAGTAGGTTATTATTAGTTATCTATTTTATGCATATACATGTATACAGGTCAATCCCAATCTCCCAACTCATCCCACCACCACCACCCCATGGCTTCCCCCACTTTGTGTCCATACGTCTGTTCTCTACCTCTGTGTCTCTATTTCTGCCCTGCAAACCAGTTCATCTGTACCATTTTTCTAGGTTCCACATATAGGCATTAGTATACAATATTTGTTTTTCTCTTTCTGACTTACTTCACTCTGTATGACAGTCTCCAGATCCATCAACTTCTCTACAAATGACCCAGTTTCATTCCTTTTTATGGCTGAGTAATATTCCATTTTATATATGTACCACATCTTTATCCATTCGTCTGTCTGTGGGCATTTAGGTTGCTTCCATTACCTGGCTATTGTAAATAGTGCTGCAATGAACATTGTGGTGAATGTGTCTTTGTGATTTATGGTTTTCTCTGGGTATATGCCCAGAAGTGGGATTGCTGGATCCTATGGTAATTCTCTTTTTAGTTTTTTAAAGGAACCTCCATACTGTTCTCCATAGTGACTGTATCAATTTACATTCCCACCAATAGCGGAAGAGGGTTCCTTTTGTCCACACCCTCCCCAGAATTTGTTGTTTGTACATTATCTGATGATGCCGATTCTAACAGGTGTGAGGTCTTACCTCATTGTAGTTTTGATTTGCATTTCTCTAATAATTAGTGATGTTGAGCAGCTTCTCATGTGCGTCTTGGCCATCTCTGTGACTTCTTTGAAGAAACGTCTCTTTAGATCTTCTGCCCAGTTTTGTATTGGGTTGTTTGTTTTATTAATATTAAGCTGCATGAGCTGTTTATATATATTGGAGATTAAACCTTTGTCCATTGATTCGTTTGTGAACGTTTTCGCCCATTCTGAGGGTTGCCTTTTTCCATTCCCGTTTTTTTAACAAAGAAAGAAAGAAAGCAAAAGAAGCAGAACACTAATGTGCGTGAAATATGCCTCTTGAAACTGTCGTTTTGAAATATGGACGTCTTTTGAATTTTTTGGTCGATATATGACCCCAGGATTTGTTTTCAGGGCAGGTGTCATTTACAGGCCGGTAATGATTTGGAATATCCACTGACCATTAGCGCTGGGATTAAAGCTGCAGTTGTGAGAAACGGCCACAAGGTGGCAGCAGTTCTCCCTTACCAAATCTGGTTACTAGGGCAGCAGAGCCTCAATGGAAGTCGCGTTCTAGATTGGAATGTAGAACGGAATGTGCCAGGAGAAAGCCCCTCAAGTGTGTCTCACTACTTCTTGTTCTTGTTTTTAATTTAATCTTTTATTTTTTATTACAGCAAGTTTGAGTACAACGTTTAGCTTGTTGTAGGTGTGCAAGAGGTGGTTCTTTTACACATATACATATGTCTGTTCTTCCTGGGATCCTTTTCCCATGTACGTTATGACAGAATGTTGAGTAGTCTTCTCTTGGTACTCCGTAGGTCTTTGGTGATTATATACGTCTCCTGTGTTTGTATATGTCTGTTAACCCCAATATCGTAATGAATTCAATCCTCACACCTTTCCTTTGGTGAACCATAAGTTTCTTTAATGAATCTGTGATTGCCCTTCTCCGTGGAAATATCTGCCCTGGTATCAATTTATAGGTAACACCTATAAGTGATATGATACGATATGTGTCTTTCACTTTCTGACTTACTCCAAGTCACGTGATTACCTCGAGACTCATCTACGGTGCTGCAAATGGCATTGTGTCCTTTTTTTCCTTGGCGAATATTCTGTCTTAGCGAGGTCCATTTTCTGCAATGTGATTCCCTGAGGGCTGAGGATTAGCTGCCCTGGGCAGCCTGACCCTGCCGGCAAGCCCTCCCCAGGTGTGCCTGGGTTGAGGTCAATATAAACAGCACTCCAGGCAGCAATAGCCCCTGCAGCTGTGCCTGACTCCATATTCTCTGCCCCGTCAGCAGTCTCGGGGCTGTGCTGGTGGGAGGGTGGGAGGGTCCACGGCTTTGTGGGTGGCCCGGTGTGAGTGGGGCTCTGCTGGACTTTCGGCAGGAGTTGCCAGGCTGCCACCTGTAAAGGAGAGGATGTGTCACCCATAACTTCCACTGGAATATCTCTCCGGGCTGAGGTGAGGAAGGAAAAACAGGAGTGGGGGCCGGGACAGGAGGGGTATCTCAGGCAGGGCAATGGAAAGCTTCCAGAAGAGCGCCCGTGGCCAGGACCATCCTGGCTGACCTGCAGGCACCAAGTTGGCCTGCGTGCCGTCGCTGGTGTGGCTCCACGGCCCTCCCTCTAGGCTTTCAAGCCCTTGTACATATTCAGGTGTTTCACCTGGGAAGGGTGGGAACAGTTCAGCAGCATCTGGCCTGGGGCTCAGCTCACGTTTACTCACAGAGGCCTGGGCACGGTCTCCCAGCTTTGCAATAAGGACGCTCCTTGCGTGGGCGGGTGGGGCTGCTGGCTGTATGGGAGATGATTCCCCACCTCTGACCAATTTCAGAATTGTTTACCACTGGAGCAAGTGCCTTGGTAGTGTTTTCCTCTGTATAACTGTTAGGTTCAGTTTTGTTTTTTTTTCTTTTTTGGTTCAAGTTAGATTTTATTCCTCTTTTATGTATTTATAGATATAAGCATGGAAATAATTCATTGTTATATATACATCAGTGTGAATGGAAGAATTTTTTTCTGTTTTATTTTTACATTTTATTTTTAAAAATTTTGAAATTTAATTTTGTTTATTTTTTTATACAGTAGGTTATTATTAGTTATCTATTTTATGCATATACATGTATACAGGTCAATCCCAATCTCCCAACTCATCCCACCACCACCACCCCATGGCTTCCCCCACTTTGTGTCCATACGTCTGTTCTCTACCTCTGTGTCTCTATTTCTGCCCTGCAAACCAGTTCATCTGTACCATTTTTCTAGGTTCCACATATAGGCATTAGTATACAATATTTGTTTTTCTCTTTCTGACTTACTTCACTCTGTATGACAGTCTCCAGATCCATCAACTTCTCTACAAATGACCCAGTTTCATTCCTTTTTATGGCTGAGTAATATTCCATTTTATATATGTACCACATCTTTATCCATTCGTCTGTCTGTGGGCATTTAGGTTGCTTCCATTACCTGGCTATTGTCAATAGTGCTGCAATGAACATTGTGGTGAATGTGTCTTTGTGATTTATGGTTTTCTCTGGGTATATGCCCAGAAGTGGGATTGCTGGATCCTATGGTAATTCTCTTTTTAGTTTTTTAAAGGAACCTCCATACTGTTCTCCATAGTGACTGTATCAATTTACATTCCCACCAATAGCGGAAGAGGGTTCCTTTTGTCCACACCCTCCCCAGAATTTGTTGTTTGTACATTATCTGATGATGCCGATTCTAACAGGTGTGAGGTCTTACCTCATTGTAGTTTTGATTTGCATTTCTCTAATAATTAGTGATGTTGAGCAGCTTCTCATGTGCGTCTTGGCCATCTCTGTGTCTTCTTTGAAGAAACGTCTCTTTAGATCTTCTGCCCAGTTTTGTATTGGGTTGTTTGTTTTATTAATATTAAGCTGCATGAGCTGTTTATATATATTGGAGATTAAACCTTTGTCCATTGATTCGTTTGTGAACGTTTTCGCCCATTCTGAGGGTTGCCTTTTTCCATTCCCGTTTTTTTAACAAAGAAAGAAAGAAAGCCAAAGAAGCAGAACACTAATGTGCGTGAAATATGCCTCTTGAAACTGTCGTTTTGAAATATGGACGTCTTTTGAATTTTTTGGTCGATATATGACCCCAGGATTTGTTTTCAGGGCAGGTGTCATTTACAGGCCGGTAATGATTTGGAATATCCACTGACCATTAGCGCTGGGATTAAAGCTGCAGTTGTGAGAAACGGCCACAAGGTGGCAGCAGTTCTCCCTTACCAAATCTGGTTACTAGGGCAGCAGAGCCTCAATGGAAGTCGCGTTCTAGATTGGCATGTAGAACGGAATGTGCCAGGAGAAAGCCCCTCAAGTGTGTCTCACTACTTCTTGTTCTTGTTTTTAATTTAATCTTTTATTTTTTATTACAGCAAGTTTGAGTACAACGTTTAGCTTGTTGTAGGTGTGCAAGAGGTGGTTCTTTTACACATATACATATGTCTGTTCTTCCTGGGATCCTTTTCCCATGTACGTTATGACAGAATGTTGAGTAGTCTTCTCTTGGTACTCCGTAGGTCTTTGGTGATTATATACGTCTACTGTGTTTGTATATGTCTGTTAACCCCAATATCGTAATGAATTCAATCCTCACACCTTTCCTTTGGTGAACCATAAGTTTCTTTAATGAATCTGTGATTGCCCTTCTCCGTGGAAATATCTGCCCTGGTATCAATTTATAGGTAACACCTATAAGTGATATGATACGATATGTGTCTTTCACTTTCTGACTTACTCCAAGTCACGTGATTACCTCGAGACTCATCTACGGTGCTGCAAATGGCATTGTGTCCTTTTTTTCCTTGGCGAATATTCTGTCTTAGCGAGGTCCATTTTCTGCAATGTGATTCCCTGAGGGCTGAGGATTAGCTGCCCTGGGCAGCCTGACCCTGCCGGCAAGCCCTCCCCAGGTGTGCCTGGGTTGAGGTCAATATAAACAGCACTCCAGGCAGCAATAGCCCCTGCAGCTGTGCCTGACTCCATATTCTCTGCCCCGTCAGCAGTCTCGGGGCTGTGCTGGTGGGAGGGTGTGAGGGTCCACGGCTTTGTGGGTGGCCCGGTGTGAGTGGGGCTCTGCTGGACTTTCGGCAGGAGTTGCCAGGCTGCCACCTGTAAAGAAGAGGATGTGTCACCCATAACTTCCACTGGAATATCTCTCCGGGCTGAGGTGAGGAAGGAAAAAAAGGAGTGGGGCCCGGGACAGGAGGGGTATCTCAGGCAGGGCAATGGAAAGCTTCCAGAAGAGCGCCCGTGGCCAGGACCATCCTGGCTGACCTGCAGGCACCAAGTTGGCCTGCGTGCCGTCGCTGGTGTGGCTCCACGGCCCTCCCTCTAGGCTTTCAAGCCCTTGTACATATTCAGGTGTTTCACTGGGAAGGGTGGGAACAGTTCAGCAGCATCTGGCCTGGGGATCAGCTCACGTTTACTCACAGAGGCCTGGGCACGGTCTCCCAGCTTTGCAATAAGGACGCTCCTTGCGTGGGCGGTTGGGGCTGCTGGCTGTATGGGAGATGATTCCCCACCTCTGACCAATTTCAGAATTGTTTACCACTGGAGCAAGTGCCTTGGTAGTGTTTTCCTCTGTATAACTGTTAGGTTCAGTTTTTTTTTTTTTTCTTTTTTGGTTCAAGTTAGATTTTATTCCTCTTTTATGTATTTATAGATATAAGCATGGAAATAATTCATTGTTATATATACATCAGTGTGAATGGAAGAACTTTTTTTCTGTTTTATTTTTACATTTTATTTTTAAAAATTTTGAAATTTAATTTTGTTTATTTTTTTATACAGTAGGTTATTATTAGTTATCTATTTTATGCATATACATGTATACAGGTCAATCCCAATCTCCCAACTCATCCCACCACCACCACCCCATGGCTTCCCCCACTTTGTGTCCATACGTCTGTTCTCTACCTCTGTGTCTCTATTTCTGCCCTGCAAACCAGTTCATCTGTACCATTTTTCTAGGTTCCACATATAGGCATTAATATACAATATTTGTTTTTCTCTTTCTGACTTACTTCACTCTGTATGACAGTCTCTAGATCCATCAACTTCTCTACAAATGATCCAGTTTCATTCCTTTTTATGGCTGAGTAATATTCCATTTTATATATGTACCACATCTTTATCCATTCGTCTGTCTGTGGGCATTTAGGTTGCTTCCATTACCTGGCTATTGTAAATAGTGCTGCAATGAACATTGTGGTGAATGTGTCTTTGTGATTTATGGTTTTCTCTGGGTATATGCCCAGAAGTGGGATTGCTGGATCCTATGGTAATTCTCTTTTTAGTTTTTTAAAGGAACCTCCATACTGTTCTCCATAGTGACTGTATCAATTTACATTCCCACCAATAGCAGAAGAGGGTTCCTTTTGTCCACACCCTCCCCAGAATTTGTTGTTTGTACATTATCTGATGATGCCGATTCTAACAGGTGTGAGGTCTTACCTCATTGTAGTTTTGATTTGCATTTCTCTAATAATTAGTGATGTTGAGCAGCTTCTCATGTGCGTCTTGGCCATCTCTGTGACTTCTTTGAAGAAACGTCTCTTTAGATCTTCTGCCCATTTTTGTATTGGGTTGTTTGTTTTATTAATATTAAGCTGCATGAGCTGTTTATATATATTGGAGATTAAACCTTTGTCCATTGATTCGTTTGTGAACGTTTTCGCCCATTCTGAGGGTTGCCTTTTTCCATTCCCGTTTTTTTAACAAAGAAAGAAAGAAAGCAAAAGAAGCAGAACACTAATGTGCGTGAAATATGCCTCTTGAAACTGTCGTTTTGAAATATGGACGTCTTTTGAATTTTTTGGTCGATATATGACCCCAGGATTTGTTTTCAGGGCAGGTGTCATTTACAGGCCGGTAATGATTTGGAATATCCACTGACCATTAGCGCTGGGATTAAAGCTGCAGTTGTGAGAAACGGCCACAAGGTGGCAGCAGTTCTCCCTTACCAAATCTGGTTACTAGGGCAGCAGAGCCTCAATGGAAGTCGCGTTCTAGATTGGCATGTAGAACGGAATGTGCCAGGAGAAAGCCCCTCAAGTGTGTCTCACTACTTCTTGTTCTTGTTTTTAATTTAATCTTTTATTTTTATTACAGCAAGTTTGAGTACAACGTTTAGCTTGTTGTAGGTGTGCAAGAGGTGGTTCTTTTACACATATACATATGTCTGTTCTTCCTGGGATCCTTTTCCCATGTACGTTATGACAGAATGTTGAGTAGTCTTCTCTTGGTACTCCGTAGGTCTTTGGTGATTATATACGTCTACTGTGTTTGTATATGTCTGTTAACCCCAATATCGTAATGAATTCAATCCTCACACCTTTCCTTTGGTGAACCATAAGTTTGTTTAATGAATCTGTGATTGCCCTTCTCCGTGGAAATATCTGCCCTGGTATCAATTTATAGGTAACACCTATAAGTGATATGATACGATATGTGTCTTTCACTTTCTGACTTACTCCAAGTCACGTGATTACCTCGAGACTCATCTACGGTGCTGCAAATGGCATTGTGTCCTTTTTTTCCTTGGCGAATATTCTGTCTTAGCGAGGTCCATTTTCTGCAATGTGATTCCCTGAGGGCTGAGGATTAGCTGCCCTGGGCAGCCTGACCCTGCCGGCAAGCCCTCCCCAGGTGTGCCTGGGTTGAGGTCAATATAAACAGCACTCCAGGCAGCAATAGCCCCTGCAGCTGTGCCTGACTCCATATTCTCTGCCCCGTCAGCAGTCTCGGGGCTGTGCTGGTGGGAGGGTGGGAGGGTCCACGGCTTTGTGGGTGGCCCGGTGTGAGTGGGGCTCTGCTGGACTTTCGGCAGGAGTTGCCAGGCTGCCACCTGTAAAGGAGAGGATGTGTCACCCATAACTTCCACTGGAATATCTCTCCGGGCTGAGGTGAGGAAGGAAAAACAGGAGTGGGGGCCGGGACAGGAGGGGTATCTCAGGCAGGGCAATGGAAAGCTTCCAGAAGAGCGCCCGTGGCCAGGACCATCCTGGCTGACCTGCAGGCACCAAGTTGGCCTGCGTGCCGTCGCTGGTGTGGCTCCACGGCCCTCCCTCTAGGCTTTCAAGCCCTTGTACATATTCAGGTGTTTCACCTGGGAAGGGTGGGAACAGTTCAGCAGCATCTGGCCTGGGGCTCAGCTCACGTTTACTCACAGAGGCCTGGGCACGGTCTCCCAGCTTTGCAATAAGGACGCTCCTTGCGTGGGCGGGTGGGGCTGCTGGCTGTATGGGAGATGATTCCCCACCTCTGACCAATTTCAGAATTGTTTACCACTGGAGCAAGTGCCTTGGTAGTGTTTTCCTCTGTATAACTGTTAGGTTCAGTTTTGTTTTTTTTTCTTTTTTGGTTCAAGTTAGATTTTATTCCTCTTTTATGTATTTATAGATATAAGCATGGAAATAATTCATTGTTATATATACATCAGTGTGAATGGAAGAACTTTTTTTCTGTTTTATTTTACATTTTATTTTTTAAAATTTTGAAATTTAATTTTGTTTATTTTTTTATACAGTAGGTTATTATTAGTTATCTATTTTATGCATATACATGTATACAGGTCAATCCCAATCTCCCAACTCATCCCACCACCACCACCCCATGGCTTCCCCCACTTTGTGTCCATACGTCTGTTCTCTACCTCTGTGTCTCTATTTCTGCCCTGCAAACCAGTTCATCTGTACCATTTTTCTAGGTTCCACATATAGGCATTAGTATACAATATTTGTTTTTCTCTTTCTGACTTACTTGACTCTGTATGACAGTCTCCAGATCCATCAACTTCTCTACAAATGACCCAGTTTCATTCCTTTTTATGGCTGAGTAATATTCCATTTTATATATGTACCACATCTTTATCCATTCGTCTGTCTGTGGGCATTTAGGTTGCTTCCATTACCTGGCTATTGTAAATAGTGCTGCAATGAACATTGTGGTGAATGTGTCTTTGTGATTTATGGTTTTCTCTGGGTATATGCCCAGAAGTGGGATTGCTGGATCCTATGGTAATTCTCTTTTTAGTTTTTTAAAGGAACCTCCATACTGTTCTCCATAGTGACTGTATCAATTTACATTCCCACCAATAGCGGAAGAGGGTTCCTTTTGTCCACACCCTCCCCAGAATTTGTTGTTTGTACATTATCTGATGATGCCGATTCTAACAGGTGTGAGGTCTTACCTCATTGTAGTTTTGATTTGCATTTCTCTAATAATTAGTGATGTTGAGCAGCTTCTCATGTGCGTCTTGGCCATCTCTGTGACTTCTTTGAAGAAACGTCTCTTTAGATCTTCTGCCCAGTTTTGTATTGGGTTGTTTGTTTTATTAATATTAAGCTGCATGAGCTGTTTATATATATTGGAGATTAAACCTTTGTCCATTGATTCGTTTGTGAACGTTTTCGCCCATTCTGAGGGTTGCCTTTTTCCATTCCCGTTTTTTTAACAAAGAAAGAAAGAAAGCCAAAGAAGCAGAACACTAATGTGCGTGAAATATGCCTCTTGAAACTGTCGTTTTGAAATATGGACGTCTTTTGAATTTTTTGGTCGATATATGACCCCAGGATTTGTTTTCAGGGCAGGTGTCATTTACAGGCCGGTAATGATTTGGAATATCCACTGACCATTAGCGCTGGGATTAAAGCTGCAGTTGTGAGAAACGGCCACAAGGTGGCAGCAGTTCTCCCTTACCAAATCTGGTTACTAGGGCAGCAGAGCCTCAATGGAAGTCGCGTTCTAGATTGGAATGTAGAACGGAATGTGCCAGGAGAAAGCCCCTCAAGTGTGTCTCACTACTTCTTGTTCTTGTTTTTAATTTAATCTTTTATTTTTTATTACAGCAAGTTTGAGTACAACGTTTAGCTTGTTGTAGGTGTGCAAGAGGTGGTTCTTTTACACATATACATATGTCTGTTCTTCCTGGGATCCTTTTCCCATGTACGTTATGACAGAATGTTGAGTAGTCTTCTCTTGGTACTCCGTAGGTCTTTGGTGATTATATACGTCTACTGTGTTTGTATATGTCTGTTAACCCCAATATCGTAATGAATTCAATCCTCACACCTTTCCTTTGGTGAACCATAAGTTTCTTTAATGAATCTGTGATTGCCCTTCTCCGTGGAAATATCTGCCCTGGTATCAATTTATAGGTAACACCTATAAGTGATATGATACGATATGTGTCTTTCACTTTCTGACTTACTCCAAGTCACGTGATTACCTCGAGACTCATCTACGGTGCTGCAAATGGCATTGTGTCCTTTTTTTCCTTGGCGAATATTCTGTCTTAGCGAGGTCCATTTTCTGCAATGTGATTCCCTGAGGGCTGAGGATTAGCTGCCCTGGGCAGCCTGACCCTGCCGGCAAGCCCTCCCCAGGTGTGCCTGGGTTGAGGTCAATATAAACAGCACTCCAGGCAGCAATAGCCCCTGCAGCTGTGCCTGACTCCATATTCTCTGCCCCGTCAGCAGTCTCGGGGCTGTGCTGGTGGGAGGGTGGGAGGGTCCACGGCTTTGTGGGTGGCCCGGTGTGAGTGGGGCTCTGCTGGACTTTCGGCAGGAGTTGCCAGGCTGCCACCTGTAACGAAGAGGATGTGTCACCCATAACTTCCACTGGAATATCTCTCCGGGCTGAGGTGAGGAAGGAAAAACAGGAGTGGGGGCCGGGACAGGAGGGGTATCTCAGGCAGGGCAATGGAAAGCTTCCAGAAGAGCGCCCGTGGCCAGGACCATCCTGGCTGACCTGCAGGCACCAAGTTGGCCTGCGTGCCGTCGCTGGTGTGGCTCCACGGCCCTCCCTCTAGGCTTTCAAGCCCTTGTACATATTCAGGTGTTTCACCTGGGAAGGGTGGGAACAGTTCAGCAGCATCTGGCCTGGGGCTCAGCTCACGTTTACTCACAGAGGCCTGGGCACGGTCTCCCAGCTTTGCAATAAGGACGCTCCTTGCGTGGGCGGGTGGGGCTGCTGGCTGTATGGGAGATGATTCCCCACCTCTGACCAATTTCAGAATTCTTTACCACTGGAGCAAGTGCCTTGGTAGTGTTTTCCTCTGTATAACTGTTAGGTTCAGTTTTGTTTTTTTTTTCTTTTTTGGTTCAAGTTAGATTTTATTCCTCTTTTATGTATTTATAGATATAAGCATGGAAATAATTCATTGTTATATATACATCAGTGTGAATGGAAGAACTTTTTTTCTGTTTTATTTTTACATTTTATTTTTAAAAATTTTGAAATTTAATTTTGTTTATTTTTCTATACAGTAGGTTATTATTAGTTATCTATTTTATGCATATACATGTATACAGGTCAATCCCAATCTCCCAACTCATCCCACCACCACCACCCCATGGCTTCCCCCACTTTGTGTCCATACGTCTGTTCTCTACCTCTGTGTCTCTATTTCTGCCCTGCAAACCAGTTCATCTGTACCATTTTTCTAGGTTCCACATATAGGCATTAGTATACAATATTTGTTTTTCTCTTTCTGACTTACTTCACTCTGTATGACAGTCTCCAGATCCATCAACTTCTCTACAAATGACCCAGTTTCATTCCTTTTTATGGCTGAGTAATATTCGATTTTATATATGTACCACATCTTTATCCATTCGTCTGTCTGTGGGCATTTAGGTTGCTTCCATTACCTGGCTATTGTAAATAGTGCTGCAATGAACATTGTGGTGAATGTGTCTTTGTGATTTATGGTTTTCTCTGGGTATATGCCCAGAAGTGGGATTGCTGGATCCTATGGTAATTCTCTTTTTAGTTTTTTAAAGGAACCTCCATACTGTTCTCCATAGTGACTGTATCAATTTACATTCCCACCAATAGCGGAAGAGGGTTCCTTTTGTCCACACCCTCCCCAGAATTTGTTGTTTGTACATTATCTGATGATGCCGATTCTAACAGGTGTGAGGTCTTACCTCATTGTAGTTTTGATTTGCATTTCTCTAATAATTAGTGATGTTGAGCAGCTTCTCATGTGCGTCTTGGCCATCTCTGTGACTTCTTTGAAGAAACGTCTCTTTAGATCTTCTGCCCAGTTTTGTATTGGGTTGTTTGTTTTATTAATATTAAGCTGCATGAGCTGTTTATATATATTGGAGATTAAACCTTTGTCCATTGATTCGTTTGTGAACGTTTTCGCCCATTCTGAGGGTTGCCTTTTTCCATTCCCGTTTTTTTAACAAAGAAAGAAAGAAAGCAAAAGAAGCAGAACACTAATGTGCGTGAAATATGCCTCTTGAAACTGTCGTTTTGAAATATGGACGTCTTTTGAATTTTTTGGTCGATATATGACCCCAGGATTTGTTTTCAGGGCAGGTGTCATTTACAGGCCAGTAATGATTTGGAATATCCACTGACCATTAGCGCTGGGATTAAAGCTGCAGTTGTGAGAAACGGCCACAAGGTGGCAGCAGTTCTCCCTTACCAAATCTGGTTACTAGGGCAGCAGAGCCTCAATGGAAGTCGCGTTCTAGATTGGAATGTAGAACGGAATGTGCCAGGAGAAAGCCCCTCAAGTGTGTCTCACTACTTCTTGTTCTTGTTTTTAATTTAATCTTTTATTTTTTATTACAGCAAGTTTGAGTACAACGTTTAGCTTGTTGTTGGTGTGCAAGAGGTGGTTCTTTTACACATATACATATGTCTGTTCTTCCTGGGATCCTTTTCCCATGTACTTTATGACAGAATGTTGAGTAGTCTTCTCTTGGTACTCCGTAGGTCTTTGGTGATTATATACGTCTACTGTGTTTGTATATGTCTGTTAACCCCAATATCGTAATGAATTCAATCCTCACACCTTTCCTTTGGTGAACCATAAGTTTCTTTAATGAATCTGTGATTGCCCTTCTCCGTGGAAATATCTGCCCTGGTATCAATTTATAGGTAACACCTATAAGTGATATGATACGATATGTGTCTTTCACTTTCTGACTTACTCCAAGTCACGTGATTACCTCGAGACTCATCTACGGTGCTGCAAATGGCATTGTGTCCTTTTTTTCCTTGGCGAATATTCTGTCTTAGCGAGGTCCATTTTCTGCAATGTGATTCCCTGAGGGCTGAGGATTAGCTGCCCTGGGCAGCCTGACCCTGCCGGCAAGCCCTCCCCAGGTGTGCCTGGGTTGAGGTCAATATAAACAGCACTCCAGGCAGCAATAGCCCCTGCAGCTGTGCCTGACTCCATATTCTCTGCCCCGTCAGCAGTCTCGGGGCTGTGCTGGTGGGAGGGTGGGAGGGTCCACGGCTTTGTGGGTGGCCCGGTGTGAGTGGGGCTCTGCTGGACTTTCGGCAGGAGTTGCCAGGCTGCCACCTGTAACGAAGAGGATGTGTCACCCATAACTTCCACTGGAATATCTCTCCGGGCTGAGGTGAGGAAGGAAAAACAGGAGTGGGGGCCGGGACAGGAGGGGTATCTCAGGCAGGGCAATGGAAAGCTTCCAGAAGAGCGCCCGTGGCCAGGACCATCCTGGCTGACCTGCAGGCACCAAGTTGGCCTGCGTGCCGTCGCTGGTGTGGCTCCACGGCCCTCCCTCTAGGCTTTCAAGCCCTTGTACATATTCAGGTGTTTCACCTGGGAAGGGTGGGAACAGTTCAGCAGCATCTGGCCTGGGGCTCAGCTCACGTTTACTCACAGAGGCCTGGGCACGGTCTCCCAGCTTTGCAATAAGGACGCTCCTTGCGTGGGCGGGTGGGGCTGCTGGCTGTATGGGAGATGATTCCCCACCTCTGACCAATTTCAGAATTGTTTACCACTGGAGCAAGTGCCTTGGTAGTGTTTTCCTCTGTATAACTGTTAGGTTCAGTTATTTTTTTTTTCTTTTTTGGTTCAAGTTAGATTTTATTCCTCTTTTATGTATTTATAGATATAAGCATGGAAATAATTCATTGTTATATATACATCAGTGTGAATGGAAGAACTTTTTTTCTGTTTTATTTTTACATTTTATTTTTAAAAATTTTGAAATTTAATTTTGTTTATTTTTTTATACAGTAGGTTATTATTAGTTATCTATTTTATGCATATACATGTATACAGGTCAATCCCAATCTCCCAACTCATCCCACCACCACCACCCCATGGCTTCCCCCACTTTGTGTCCATACGTCTGTTCTCTACCTCTGTGTCTCTATTTCTGCCCTGCAAACCAGTTCATCTGTACCATTTTTCTAGGTTCCACATATAGGCATTAGTATACAATATTTGTTTTTCTCTTTCTGACTTACTTCACTCTGTATGACAGTCTCCAGATCCATCAACTTCTCTACAAATGACCCAGTTTCATTCCTTTTTATGGCTGAGTAATATTCCATTTTATATATGTACCACATCTTTATCCATTCGTCTGTCTGTGGGCATTTAGGTTGCTTCCATTACCTGGCTATTGTCAATAGTGCTGCAATGAACATTGTGGTGAATGTGTCTTTGTGATTTATGGTTTTCTCTGGGTATATGCCCAGAAGTGGGATTGCTGGATCCTATGGTAATTCTCTTTTTAGTTTTTTAAAGGAACCTCCATACTGTTCTCCATAGTGACTGTATCAATTTACATTCCCACCAATAGCGGAAGAGGGTTCCTTTTGTCCACACCCTCCCCAGAATTTGTTGTTTGTACATTATCTGATGATGCCGATTCTAACAGGTGTGAGGTCTTACCTCATTGTAGTTTTGATTTGCATTTCTCTAATAATTAGTGATGTTGAGCAGCTTCTCATGTGCGTCTTGGCCATCTCTGTGACTTCTTTGAAGAAACGTCTCTTTAGATCTTCTGCCCAGTTTTGTATTGGGTTGTTTGTTTTATTAATATTAAGCTGCATGAGCTGTTTATATATATTGGAGATTAAACCTTTGTCCATTGATTCGTTTGTGAACGTTTTCGCCCATTCTGAGGGTTGCCTTTTTCCATTCCCGTTTTTTTAACAAAGAAAGAAAGAAAGCCAAAGAAGCAGAACACTAATGTGCGTGAAATATGCCTCTTGAAACTGTCGTTTTGAAATATGGACGTCTTTTGAATTTTTTGGTCGATATATGACCCCAGGATTTGTTTTCAGGGCAGGTGTCATTTACAGGCCGGTAATGATTTGGAATATCCACTGACCATTAGCGCTGGGATTAAAGCTGCAGTTGTGAGAAACGGCCACAAGGTGGCAGCAGTTCTCCCTTACCAAATCTGGTTACTAGGGCAGCAGAGCCTCAATGGAAGTCGCGTTCTAGATTGGAATGTAGAACGGAATGTGCCAGGAGAAAGCCCCTCAAGTGTGTCTCACTACTTCTTGTTCTTGTTTTTAATTTAATCTTTTATTTTTTATTACAGCAAGTTTGAGTACAACGTTTAGCTTGTTGTAGGTGTGCAAGAGGTGGTTCTTTTACACATATACATATGTCTGTTCTTCCTGGGATCCTTTTCCCATGTACGTTATGACAGAATGTTGAGTAGTCTTCTCTTGGTACTCCGTAGGTCTTTGGTGATTATATACGTCTACTGTGTTTGTATATGTCTGTTAACCCCAATATCGTAATGAATTCAATCCTCACACCTTTCCTTTGGTGAACCATAAGTTTCTTTAATGAATCTGTGATTGCCCTTCTCCGTGGAAATATCTGCCCTGGTATCAATTTATAGGTAACACCTATAAGTGATATGATACGATATGTGTCTTTCACTTTCTGACTTACTCCAAGTCACGTGATTACCTCGAGACTCATCTACGGTGCTGCAAATGGCATTGTGTCCTTTTTTTCCTTGGCGAATATTCTGTCTTAGCGAGGTCCATTTTCTGCAATGTGATTCCCTGAGGGCTGAGGATTAGCTGCCCTGGGCAGCCTGACCCTGCCGGCAAGCCCTCCCCAGGTGTGCCTGGGTTGAGGTCAATATAAACAGCACTCCAGGCAGCAATAGCCCCTGCAGCTGTGCCTGACTCCATATTCTCTGCCCCGTCAGCAGTCTCGGGGCTGTGCTGGTGGGAGGGTGGGAGGGTCCACGGCTTTGTGGGTGGCCCGGTGTGAGTGGGGCTCTGCTGGACTTTCGGCAGGAGTTGCCAGGCTGCCACCTGTAACGAAGAGGATGTGTCACCCATAACTTCCACTGGAATATCTCTCCGGGCTGAGGTGAGGAAGGAAAAAAAGGAGTGGGGGCCGGGACAGGAGGGGTATCTCAGGCAGGGCAATGGAAAGCTTCCAGAAGAGCGCCCGTGGCCAGGACCATCCTGGCTGACCTGCAGGCACCAAGTTGGCCTGCGTGCCGTCGCTGGTGTGGCTCCACGGCCCTCCCTCTAGGCTTTCAAGCCCTTGTACATATTCAGGTGTTTCACCTGGGAAGGGTGGGAACAGTTCAGCAGCATCTGGCCTGGGGCTCAGCTCACGTTTACTCACAGAGGCCTGGGCACGGTCTCCCAGCTTTGCAATAAGGACGCTCCTTGCGTGGGCGGGTGGGGCTGCTGGCTGTATGGGAGATGATTCCCCACCTCTGACCAATTTCAGAATTGTTTACCACTGGAGCAAGTGCCTTGGTAGTGTTTTCCTCTGTATAACTGTTAGGTTCAGTTATTTTTTTTTTCTTTTTTGGTTCAAGTTAGATTTTATTCCTCTTTTATGTATTTATAGATATAAGCATGGAAATAATTCATTGTTATATATACATCAGTGTGAATGGAAGAACTTTTTTTCTGTTTTATTTTTACATTTTATTTTTAAAAATTTTGAAATTTAATTTTGTTTATTTTTTTATACAGTAGGTTATTATTAGTTATCTATTTTATGCATATACATGTATACAGGTCAATCCCAATCTCCCAACTCATCCCACCACCACCACCCCATGGCTTCCCCCACTTTGTGTCCATACGTCTGTTCTCTACCTCTGTGTCTCTATTTCTGCCCTGCAAACCAGTTCATCTGTACCATTTTTCTAGGTTCCACATATAGGCATTAGTATACAATATTTGTTTTTCTCTTTCTGACATACTTCACTCTGTATGACAGTCTCTAGATCCATCAACTTCTCTACAAATGACCCAGTTTCATTCCTTTTTATGGCTGAGTAATATTCCATTTTATATATGTACCACATCTTTATCCATTCGTCTGTCTGTGGGCATTTAGGTTGCTTCCATTACCTGGCTATTGTAAATAGTGCTGCAATGAACATTGTGGTGAATGTGTCTTTGTGATTTATGGTTTTCTCTGGGTATATGCCCAGAAGTGGGATTGCTGGATCCTATGGTAATTCTCTTTTTAGTTTTTTAAAGGAACCTCCATACTGTTCTCCATAGTGACTGTATCAATTTACATTCCCACCAATATCGGAAGAGGGTTCCTTTTGTCCACACCCTCCCCAGAATTTGTTGTTTCTACATTATCTGATGATGCCGATTCTAACAGGTGTGAGGTCTTACCTCATTGTAGTTTTGATTTGCATTTCTCTAATAATTAGTGATGTTGAGCAGCTTCTCATGTGCGTCTTGGCCATCTCTGTGACTTCTTTGAAGAAACGTCTCTTTAGATCTTCTGCCCATTTTTGTATTGGGTTGTTTGTTTTATTAATATTAAGCTGCATGAGCTGTTTATATATATTGGAGATTAAACCTTTGTCCATTGATTCGTTTGTGAACGTTTTCGCCCATTCTGAGGGTTGCCTTTTTCCATTCCCGTTTTTTTAACAAAGAAAGAAAGAAAGCAAAAGAAGCAGAACACTAATGTGCGTGAAATATGGCTCTTGAAACTGTCGTTTTGAAATATGGACGTCTTTTGAATTTTTTGGTCGATATATGACCCCAGGATTTGTTTTCAGGGCAGGTGTCATTTACAGGCCGGTAATGATTTGGAATATCCACTGACCATTAGCGCTGGGATTAAAGCTGCAGTTGTGAGAAACGGCCACAAGGTGGCAGCAGTTCTCCCTTACCAAATCTGGTTACTAGGGCAGCAGAGCCTCAATGGAAGTCGCGTTCTAGATTGGAATGTAGAACGGAATGTGCCAGGAGAAAGCCCCTCAAGTGTGTCTCACTACTTCTTGTTCTTGTTTTTAATTTAATCTTTTATTTTTTATTACAGCAAGTTTGAGTACAACGTTTAGCTTGTTGTAGGTGTGCAAGAGGTGGTTCTTTTACACATATACATATGTCTGTTCTTCCTGGGATCCTTTTCCCATGTACGTTATGACAGAATGTTGAGTAGTCTTCTCTTGGTACTCCGTAGGTCTTTGGTGATTATATACGTCTACTGTGTTTGTATATGTCTGTTAACCCCAATATCGTAATGAATTCAATCCTCACACCTTTCCTTTGGTGAACCATAAGTTTCTTTAATGAATCTGTGATTGCCCTTCTCCGTGGAAATATCTGCCCTGGTATCAATTTATAGGTAACACCTATAAGTGATATGATACGATATGTGTCTTTCACTTTCTGACTTACTCCAAGTCACGTGATTACCTCGAGACTCATCTACGGTGCTGCAAATGGCATTGTGTCCTTTTTTTCCTTGGCGAATATTCTGTCTTAGCGAGGTCCATTTTCTGCAATGTGATTCCCTGAGGGCTGAGGATTAGCTGCCCTGGGCAGCCTGACCCTGCCGGCAAGCCCTCCCCAGGTGTGCCTGGGTTGAGGTCAATATAAACAGCACTCCAGGCAGCAATAGCCCCTGCAGCTGTGCCTGACTCCATATTCTCTGCCCCGTCAGCAGTCTCGGGGCTGTGCTGGTGGGAGGGTGGGAGGGTCCACGGCTTTGTGGGTGGCCCGGTGTGAGTGGGGCTCTGCTGGACTTTCGGCAGGAGTTGCCAGGCTGCCACCTGTAAAGGAGAGGATGTGTCACCCATAACTTCCACTGGAATATCTCTCCGGGCTGAGGTGAGGAAGGAAAAACAGGAGTGGGGGCCGGGACAGGAGGGGTATCTCAGGCAGGGCAATGGAAAGCTTCCAGAAGAGCGCCCGTGGCCAGGACCATCCTGGCTGACCTGCAGGCACCAAGTTGGCCTGCGTGCCGTCGCTGGTGTGGCTCCACGGCCCTCCCTCTAGGCTTTCAAGCCCTTGTACATATTCAGGTGTTTCACCTGGGAAGGGTGGGAACAGTTCAGCAGCATCTGGCCTGGGGCTCAGCTCACGTTTACTCACAGAGGCCTGGGCACGGTCTCCCAGCTTTGCAATAAGGACGCTCCTTGCGTGGGCGGGTGGGGCTGCTGGCTGTATGGGAGATGATTCCCCACCTCTGACCAATTTCAGAATTGTATACCACTGGAGCAAGTGCCTTGGTAGTGTTTTCCTCTGTATAACTGTTAGGTTCAGTTTTTTTTTTTTTTCTTTTTTGGTTCAAGTTAGATTTTATTCCTCTTTTATGTATTTATAGATATAAGCATGGAAATAATTCATTGTTATATATACTTCAGTGTGAATGGAAGAACTTTTTTTCTGTTTTATTTTTACATTTTATTTTTAAAAATTTTGAAATTTAATTTTGTTTATTTTTTTATACAGTAGGTTATTATTAGTTATCTATTTTATGCATATACATGTATACAGGTCAATCCCAATCTCCCAACTCATCCCACCACCACCACCCCATGGCTTCCCCCACTTTGTGTCCATACGTCTGTTCTCTACCTCTGTGTCTCTATTTCTGCCCTGCAAACCAGTTCATCTGTACCATTTTTCTAGGTTCCACATATAGGCATTAGTATACAATATTTGTTTTTCTCTTTCTGACTTACTTCACTCTGTATGACAGTCTCTAGATCCATCAACTTCTCTACAAATGACCCAGTTTCATTCCTTTTTATGGCTGAGTAATATTCGATTTTATATATGTACCACATCTTTATCCATTCGTCTGTCTGTGGGCATTTAGGTTGCTTCCATTACCTGGCTATTGTAAATAGTGCTGCAATGAACATTGTGGTGAATGTGTCTTTGTGATTTATGGTTTTCTCTGGGTATATGCCCAGAAGTGGGATTGCTGGATCCTATGGTAATTCTCTTTTTAGTTTTTTAAAGGAACCTCCATACTGTTCTCCATAGTGACTGTATCAATTTACATTCCCACCAATAGCGGAAGAGGGTTCCTTTTGTCCACACCCTCCCCAGAATTTGTTGTTTGTACATTATCTGATGATGCCGATTCTAACAGGTGTGAGGTCTTACCTCATTGTAGTTTTGATTTGCATTTCTCTAATAATTAGTGATGTTGAGCAGCTTCTCATGTGCGTCTTGGCCATCTCTGTGACTTCTTTGAAGAAACGTCTCTTTAGATCTTCTGCCCAGTTTTGTATTGGGTTGTTTGTTTTATTAATATTAAGCTGCATGAGCTGTTTATATATATTGGAGATTAAACCTTTGTCCATTGATTCGTTTGTGAACGTTTTCGCCCATTCTGAGGGTTGCCTTTTTCCATTCCCGTTTTTTTAACAAAGAAAGAAAGAAAGCAAAAGAAGCAGAACACTAATGTGCGTGAAATATGCCTCTTGAAACTGTCGTTTTGAAATATGGACGTCTTTTGAATTTTTTGGTCGATATATGACCCCAGGATTTGTTTTCAGGGCAGGTGTCATTTACAGGCCGGTAATGATTTGGAATATCCACTGACCATTAGCGCTGGGATTAAAGCTGCAGTTGTGAGAAACGGCCACAAGGTGGCAGCAGTTCTCCCTTACCAAATCTGGTTACTAGGGCAGCAGAGCCTCAATGGAAGTCGCGTTCTAGATTGGAATGTAGAACGGAATGTGCCAGGAGAAAGCCCCTCAAGTGTGTCTCACTACTTCTTGTTCTTGTTTTTAATTTAATCTTTTATTTTTTATTACAGCAAGTTTGAGTACAACGTTTAGCTTGTTGTAGGTGTGCAAGAGGTGGTTCTTTTACACATATACATATGTCTGTTCTTCCTGGGATCCTTTTCCCATGTACGTTATGACAGAATGTTGAGTAGTCTTCTCTTGGTACTCCGTAGGTCTTTGGTGATTATATACGTCTACTGTGTTTGTATATGTCTGTTAACCCCAATATCGTAATGAATTCAATCCTCACACCTTTCCTTTGGTGAACCATAAGTTTCTTTAATGAATCTGTGATTGCCCTTCTCCGTGGAAATATCTGCCCTGGTATCAATTTATAGGTAACACCTATAAGTGATATGATACGATATGTGTCTTTCACTTTCTGACTTACTCCAAGTCACGTGATTACCTCGAGACTCATCTACGGTGCTGCAAATGGCATTGTGTCCTTTTTTTCCTTGGCGAATATTCTGTCTTAGCGAGGTCCATTTTCTGCAATGTGATTCCCTGAGGGCTGAGGATTAGCTGCCCTGGGCAGCCTGACCCTGCCGGCAAGCCCTCCCCAGGTGTGCCTGGGTTGAGGTCAATATAAACAGCACTCCAGGCAGCAATAGCCCCTGCAGCTGTGCCTGACTCCATATTCTCTGCCCCGTCAGCAGTCTCGGGGCTGTGCTGGTGGGAGGGTGGGAGGGTCCACGGCTTTGTGGGTGGCCCGGTGTGAGTGGGGCTCTGCTGGACTTTCGGCAGGAGTTGCCAGGCTGCCACCTGTAACGAAGAGGATGTGTCACCCATAACTTCCACTGGAATATCTCTCCGGGCTGAGGTGAGGAAGGAAAAAAAGGAGTGGGGGCCGGGACAGGAGGGGTATCTCAGGCAGGGCAATGGAAAGCTTCCAGAAGAGCACCCGTGGCCAGGACCATCCTGGCTGACCTGCAGGCACCAAGTTGGCCTGCGTGCCGTCGCTGGTGTGGCTCCACGGCCCTCCCTCTAGGCTTTCATGCCCTTGTACATATTCAGGTGTTTCACCTGGGAAGGGTGGGAACAGTTCAGCAGCATCTGGCCTGGGGCTCAGCTCACGTTTACTCACAGAGGCCTGGGCACGGTCTCCCAGCTTTGCAATAAGGACGCTCCTTGCGTGGGCGGGTGGGGCTGCTGGCTGTATGGGAGATGATTCCCCACCTCTGACCAATTTCAGAATTCTTTACCACTGGAGCAAGTGCCTTGGTAGTGTTTTCCTCTGTATAACTGTTAGGTTCAGTTTTTTTTTTTTTTCTTTTTTGGTTCAAGTTAGATTTTATTCCTCTTTTATGTATTTATAGATATAAGCATGGAAATAATTCATTGTTATATATACATCAGTGTGAATGGAAGAACTTTTTTTCTGTTTTATTTTTACATTTTATTTTTAAAAATTTTGAAATTTAATTTTGTTTATTTTTTTATACAGTAGGTTATTATTAGTTATCTATTTTATGCATATACATGTATACAGGTCAATCCCAATCTCCCAACTCATCCCACCACCACCACCCCATGGCTTCCCCCACTTTGTGTCCATACGTCTGTTCTCTACCTCTGTGTCTCTATTTCTGCCCTGCAAACCAGTTCATCTGTACCATTTTTCTAGGTTCCACATATAGGCATTAGTATACAATATTTGTTTTTCTCTTTCTGACTTACTTCACTCTGTATGACAGTCTCCAGATCCATCAACTTCTCTACAAATGACCCAGTTTCATTCCTTTTTATGGCTGAGTAATATTCCATTTTATATATGTACCACATCTTTATCCATTCGTCTGTCTGTGGGCATTTAGGTTGCTTCCATTACCTGGCTATTGTAAATAGTGCTGCAATGAACATTGTGGTGAATGTGTCTTTGTGATTTATGGTTTTCTCTGGGTATATGCCCAGAAGTGGGATTGCTGGATCCTATGGTAATTCTCTTTTTAGTTTTTTAAAGGAACCTCCATACTGTTCTCCATAGTGACTGTATCAATTTACATTCCCACCAATAGCGGAAGAGGGTTCCTTTTGTCCACACCCTCCCCAGAATTTGTTGTTTGTACATTATCTGATGATGCCGATTCTAACAGGTGTGAGGTCTTACCTCATTGTAGTTTTGATTTGCATTTCTCTAATAATTAGTGATGTTGAGCAGCTTCTCATGTGCGTCTTGGCCATCTCTGTGTCTTCTTTGAAGAAACGTCTCTTTAGATCTTCTGCCCAGTTTTGTATTGGGTTGTTTGTTTTATTAATATTAAGCTGCATGAGCTGTTTATATATATTGGAGATTAAACCTTTGTCTATTGATTCGTTTGTGAACGTTTTCGCCCATTCTGAGGGTTGCCTTTTTCCATTCCCGTTTTTTTAACAAAGAAAGAAAGAAAGCCAAAGAAGCAGAACACTAATGTGCGTGAAATATGCCTCTTGAAACTGTCGTTTTGAAATATGGACGTCTTTTGAATTTTTTGGTCGATATATGACCCCAGGATTTGTTTTCAGGGCAGGTGTCATTTACAGGCCGGTAATGATTTGGAATATCCACTGACCATTAGCGCAGGGATTAAAGCTGCAGTTGTGAGAAACGGCCACAAGGTGGCAGCAGTTCTCCCTTACCAAATCTGGTTACTAGGGCAGCAGAGCCTCAATGGAAGTCGCGTTCTAGATTGGAATGTAGAACGGAATGTGCCAGGAGAAAGCCCCTCAAGTGTGTCTCACTACTTCTTGTTCTTGTTTTTAATTTAATCTTTTATTTTTTATTACAGCAAGTTTGAGTACAACGTTTAGCTTGTTGTAGGTGTGCAAGAGGTGGTTCTTTTACACATATACATATGTCTGTTCTTCCTGGGATCCTTTTCCCATGTACGTTATGACAGAATGTTGAGTAGTCTTCTCTTGGTACTCCATAGGTCTTTGGTGATTATATACGTCTACTGTGTTTGTATATGTCTGTTAACCCCAATATCGTAATGAATTCAATCCTCACACCTTTCCTTTGGTGAACCATAAGTTTCTTTAATGAATCTGTGATTGCCCTTCTCCGTGGAAATATCTGCCCTGGTATCAATTTATAGGTAACACCTATAAGTGATATGATACGATATGTGTCTTTCACTTTCTGACTTACTCCAAGTCACGTGATTACCTCGAGACTCATCTACGGTGCTGCAAATGGCATTGTGTCCTTTTTTTCCTTGGCGAATATTCTGTCTTAGCGAGGTCCATTTTCTGCAATGTGATTCCCTGAGGGCTGAGGATTAGCTGCCCTGGGCAGCCTGACCCTGCCGGCAAGCCCTCCCCAGGTGTGCCTGGGTTGAGGTCAATATAAACAGCACTCCAGGCAGCAATAGCCCCTGCAGCTGTGCCTGACTCCATATTCTCTGCCCCGTCAGCAGTCTCGGGGCTGTGCTGGTGGGAGGGTGGGAGGGTCCACGGCTTTGTGGGTGGCCCGGTGTGAGTGGGGCTCTGCTGGACTTTCGGCAGGAGTTGCCAGGCTGCCACCTGTAAAGAAGAGGATGTGTCACCCATAACTTCCACTGGAATATCTCTCCGGGCTGAGGTGAGGAAGGAAAAAAAGGAGTGGGGGCCGGGACAGGAGGGGTATCTCAGGCAGGGCAATGGAAAGCTTCCAGAAGAGCGCCCGTGGCCAGGACCATCCTGGCTGACCTGCAGGCACCAAGTTGGCCTGCGTGCCGTCGCTGGTGTGGCTCCACGGCCCTCCCTCTAGGCTTTCAAGCCCTTGTACATATTCAGGTGTTTCACCTGGGAAGGGTGGGAACAGTTCAGCAGCATCTGGCCTGGGGCTCAGCTCACGTTTACTCACAGAGGCCTGGGCACGGTCTCCCAGCTTTGCAATAAGGACGCTCCTTGCGTGGGCGGGTGGGGCTGCTGGCTGTATGGGAGATGATTCCCCACCTCTGACCAATTTCAGAATTGTTTACCACTGGAGCAAGTGCCTTGGTAGTGTTTTCCTCTGTATAACTGTTAGGTTCAGTTTTTTTTTTTTCTTTTTTGGTTCAAGTTAGATTTTATTCCTCTTTTATGTATTTATAGATATAAGCATGGAAATAATTCATTGTTATATATACATCAGTGTGAATGGAAGAACTTTTTTTCTGCTTTATTTTTACATTTTATTTTTTAAAATTTTGAAATTTAATTTTGTTTATTTTTTTATACAGTAGGTTATTATTAGTTATCTATTTTATGCATATACATGTATACAGGTCAATCCCAATCTCCCAACTCATCCCACCACCACCACCCCATGGCTTCCCCCACTTTGTGTCCATACGTCTGTTCTCTACCTCTGTGTCTCTATTTCTGCCCTGCAAACCAGTTCATCTGTACCATTTTTCTAGGTTCCACATATAGGCATTAGTATACAATATTTGTTTTTCTCTTTCTGACTTACTTCACTCTGTATGACAGTCTCTAGATCCATCAACTTCTCTACAAATGACCCAGTTTCATTCCTTTTTATGGCTGAGTAATATTCCATTTTATATATGTACCACATCTTTATCCATTCGTCTGTCTGTGGGCATTTAGGTTGCTTCCATTACCTGGCTATTGTAAATAGTGCTGCAATGAACATTGTGGTGAATGTGTCTTTGTGATTTATGGTTTTCTCTGGGTATATGCCCAGAAGTGGGATTGCTGGATCCTATGGTAATTCTCTTTTTAGTTTTTTAGAGGAACCTCCATACTGTTCTCCATAGTGACTGTATCAATTTACATTCCCACCAATAGCGGAAGAGGGTTCCTTTTGTCCACACCCTCCCCAGAATTTGTTGTTTGTACATTATCTGATGATGCCGATTCTAACAGGTGTGAGGTCTTACCTCATTGTAGTTTTGATTTGCATTTCTCTAATAATTAGTGATGTTGAGCAGCTTCTCATGTGCGTCTTGGCCATCTCTGTGTCTTCTTTGAAGAAACGTCTCTTTAGATCTTCTGCCCATTTTTGTATTGGGTTGTTTGTTTTATTAATATTAAGCTGCATGAGCTGTTTATATATATTGGAGATTAAACCTTTGTCCATTGATTCGTTTGTGAACGTTTTCGCCCATTCTGAGGGTTGCCTTTTTCCATTCCCGTTTTTTTAACAAAGAAAGAAAGAAAGCAAAAGAAGCAGAACACTAATGTGCGTGAAATATGCCTCTTGAAACTGTCGTTTTGAAATATGGACGTCTTTTGAATTTTTTGGTCGATATATGACCCCAGGATTTGTTTTCAGGGCAGGTGTCATTTACAGGCCGGTAATGATTTGGAATATCCACTGACCATTAGCGCTGGGATTAAAGCTGCAGTTGTGAGAAACGGCCACAAGGTGGCAGCAGTTCTCCCTTACCAAATCTGGTTACTAGGGCAGCAGAGCCTCAATGGAAGTCGCGTTCTAGATTGGAATGTAGAACGGAATGTGCCAGGAGAAAGCCCCTCAAGTGTGTCTCACTACTTCTTGTTCTTGTTTTTAATTTAATCTTTTATTTTTTATTACAGCAAGTTTGAGTACAACGTTTAGCTTGTTGTAGGTGTGCAAGAGGTGGTTCTTTTACACATATACATATGTCTGTTCTTCCTGGGATCCTTTTCCCATGTACGTTATGACAGAATGTTGAGTAGTCTTCTCTTGGTACTCCGTAGGTCTTTGGTGATTATATACGTCTACTGTGTTTGTATATGTCTGTTAACCCCAATATCGTAATGAATTCAATCCTCACACCTTTCCTTTGGTGAACCATAAGTTTCTTTAATGAATCTGTGATTGCCCTTCTCCGTGGAAATATCTGCCCTGGTATCAATTTATAGGTAACACCTATAAGTGATATGATACGATATGTGTCTTTCACTTTCTGACTTACTCCAAGTCACGTGATTACCTCGAGACTCATCTACGGTGCTGCGAATGGCATTGTGTCCTTTTTTTTCCTTGGCGAATATTCTGTCTTAGCGAGGTCCATTTTCTGCAATGTGATTCCCTGAGGGCTGAGGATTAGCTGCCCTGGGCAGCCTGACCCTGCCGGCAAGCCCTCCCCAGGTGTGCCTGGGTTGAGGTCAATATAAACAGCACTCCAGGCAGCAATAGCCCCTGCAGCTGTGCCTGACTCCATATTCTCTGCCCCGTCAGCAGTCTCGGGGCTGTGCTGGTGGGAGGGTGGGAGGGTCCACGGCTTTGTGGGTGGCCCGGTGTGAGTGGGGCTCTGCTGGACTTTCGGCAGGAGTTGCCAGGCTGCCACCTGTAAAGAAGAGGATATGTCACCCATAACTTCCACTGGAATATCTCTCCGGGCTGAGGTGAGGAAGGAAAAAAAGGAGTGGGGGCCGGGACAGGAGGGGTATCTCAGGCAGGGCAATGGAAAGCTTCCAGAAGAGCGCCCGTGGCCAGGACCATCCTGGCTGACCTGCAGGCACCAAGTTGGCCTGCGTGCCGTCGCTGGTGTGGCTCCACGGCCCTCCCTCTAGGCTTTCAAGCCCTTGTACATATTCAGGTGTTTCACCTGGGAAGGGTGGGAACAGTTCAGCAGCATCTGGCCTGGGGCTCAGCTCACGTTTACTCACAGAGGCCTGGGCACGGTCTCCCAGCTTTGCAATAAGGACGCTCCTTGCATGGGCGGGTGGGGCTGCTGGCTGTATGGGAGATGATTCCCCACCTCTGACCAATTTCAGAATTGTTTACCACTGGAGCAAGTGCCTTGGTAGTGTTTTCCTCTGTATAACTGTTAGGTTCAGTTTTTTTTTTTTTTTCTTTTTTGGTTCAAGTTAGATTTTATTCCTCTTTTATGTATTTATAGATATAAGCATGGAAATAATTCATTGTTATATATACATCAGTGTGAATGGAAGAACTTTTTTTCTGTTTTATTTTTACATTTTATTTTTAAAAATTTTGAAATTTAATTTTGTTTATTTTTTTATACAGTAGGTTATTATTAGTTATCTATTTTATGCATATACATGTATACAGGTCAATCCCAATCTCCCAACTCATCCCACCACCACCACCCCATGCCTTCCCCCACTTTGTGTCCATACGTCTGTTCTCTACCTCTGTGTCTCTATTTCTGCCCTGCAAACCAGTTCATCTGTACCATTTTTCTAGGTTCCACATATAGGCATTAGTATACAATATTTGTTTTTCTCTTTCTGACTTACTTCACTCTGTATGACAGTCTCTAGATCCATCAACTTCTCTACAAATGACCCAGTTTCATTCCTTTTTATGGCTGAGTAATATTCCATTTTATATATGTACCACATCTTTATCCATTCGTCTGTCTGTGGGCATTTAGGTTGCTTCCATTACCTGGCTATTGTAAATAGTGCTGCAATGAACATTGTGGTGAATGTGTCTTTGTGATTTATGGTTTTCTCTGGGTATATGCCCAGAAGTGGGATTGCTGGATCCTATGGTAATTCTCTTTTTAGTTTTTTAAAGGAACCTCCATACTGTTCTCCATAGTGACTGTATCAATTTACATTCCCACCAATAGCGGAAGAGGGTTCCTTTTGTCCACACCCTCCCCAGAATTTGTTGTTTGTACATTATCTGATGATGCCGATTCTAACAGGTGTGAGGTCTTACCTCATTGTAGTTTTGATTTGCATTTCTCTAATAATTAGTGATGTTGAGCAGCTTCTCATGTGCGTCTTGGCCATCTCTGTGTCTTCTTTGAAGAAACGTCTCTTTAGATCTTCTGCCCATTTTTGTATTGGGTTGTTTGTTTTATTAATATTAAGCTGCATGAGCTGTTTATATATATTGGAGATTAAACCTTTGTCCATTGATTCGTTTGTGAACGTTTTCGCCCATTCTGAGGGTTGCCTTTTTCCATTCCCGTTTTTTTAACAAAGAAAGAAAGAAAGCAAAAGAAGCAGAACACTAATGTGCGTGAAATATGCCTCTTGAAACTGTCGTTTTGAAATATGGACGTCTTTTGAATTTTTTGGTCGATATATGACCCCAGGATTTGTTTTCAGGGCAGGTGTCATTTACAGGCCGGTAATGATTTGGAATATCCACTGACCATTAGCGCTGGGATTAAAGCTGCAGTTGTGAGAAACGGCCACAAGGTGGCAGCAGTTCTCCCTTACCAAATCTGGTTACTAGGGCAGCAGAGCCTCAATGGAAGTCGCGTTCTAGATTGGAATGTAGAACGGAATGTGCCAGGAGAAAGCCCCTCAAGTGTGTCTCACTACTTCTTGTTCTTGTTTTTAATTTATTTTTTTATTTTTTATTACAGCAAGTTTGAGTACAACGTTTAGCTTGTTGTAGGTGTGCAAGAGGTGGTTCTTTTACACATATACATATGTCTGTTCTTCCTGGGATCCTTTTCCCATGTACGTTATGACAGAATGTTGAGTAGTCTTCTCTTGGTACTCCATAGGTCTTTGGTGATTATATACGTCTACTGTGTTTGTATATGTCTGTTAACCCCAATATCGTAATGAATTCAATCCTCACACCTTTCCTTTGGTGAACCATAAGTTTCTTTAATGAATCTGTGATTGCCCTTCTCCGTGGAAATATCTGCCCTGGTATCAATTTATAGGTAACACCTATAAGTGATATGATACGATATGTGTCTTTCACTTTCTGACTTACTCCAAGTCACGTGATTACCTCGAGACTCATCTACGGTGCTGCAAATGGCATTGTGTCCTTTTTTTCCTTGGCGAATATTCTGTCTTAGCGAGGTCCATTTTCTGCAATGTGATTCCCTGAGGGCTGAGGATTAGCTGCCCTGGGCAGCCTGACCCTGCCGGCAAGCCCTCCCCAGGTGTGCCTGGGTTGAGGTCAATATAAACAGCACTCCAGGCAGCAATAGCCCCTGCAGCTGTGCCTGACTCCATATTCTCTGCCCCGTCAGCAGTCTCGGGGCTGTGCTGGTGGGAGGGTGGGAGGGTCCACGGCTTTGTGGGTGGCCCGGTGTGAGTGGGGCTCTGCTGGACTTTCGGCAGGAGTTGCCAGGCTGCCACCTGTAAAGGAGAGGATGTGTCACCCATAACTTCCACTGGAATATCTCTCCGGGCTGAGGTGAGGAAGGAAAAACAGGAGTGGGGGCCGGGACAGGAGGGGTATCTCAGGCAGGGCAATGGAAAGCTTCCAGAAGAGCGCCCGTGGCCAGGACCATCCTGGCTGACCTGCAGGCACCAAGTTGGCCTGCGTGCCGTCGCTGGTGTGGCTCCACGGCCCTCCCTCTAGGCTTTCAAGCCCTTGTACATATTCAGGTGTTTCACCTGGGAAGGGTGGGAACAGTTCAGCAGCATCTGGCCTGGGGCTCAGCTCACGTTTACTCACAGAGGCCTGGGCACGGTCTCCCAGCTTTGCAATAAGGACGCTCCTTGCGTGGGCGGGTGGGGCTGCTGGCTGTATGGGAGATGATTCCCCACCTCTGACCAATTTCAGAATTGTTTACCACTGGAGCAAGTGCCTTGGTAGTGTTTTCCTCTGTATAACTGTTAGGTTCAGTTTTTTTTTTTTTTCTTTTTTGGTTCAAGTTAGATTTTATTCCTCTTTTATGTATTTATAGATATAAGCATGGAAATAATTCATTGTTATATATACATCAGTGTGAATGGAAGAATTTTTTTCTGTTTTATTTTTACATTTTATTTTTAAAAATTTTGAAATTTAATTTTGTTTATTTTTTTATACAGTAGGTTATTATTAGTTATCTATTTTATGCATATACATGTATACAGGTCAATCCCAATCTCCCAACTCATCCCACCACCACCACCCCATGGCTTCCCCCACTTTGTGTCCATACGTCTGTTCTCTACCTCTGTGTCTCTATTTCTGCCCTGCAAACCAGTTCATCTGTACCATTTTTCTAGGTTCCACATATAGGCATTAGTATACAATATTTGTTTTTCTCTTTCTGACTTACTTCACTCTGTATGACAGTCTCCAGATCCATCAACTTCTCTACAAATGACCCAGTTTCATTCCTTTTTATGGCTGAGTAATATTCCATTTTATATATGTACCACATCTTTATCCATTCGTCTGTCTGTGGGCATTTAGGTTGCTTCCATTACCTGGCTATTGTAAATAGTGCTGCAATGAACATTGTGGTGAATGTGTCTTTGTGATTTATGGTTTTCTCTGGGTATATGCCCAGAAGTGGGATTGCTGGATCCTATGGTAATTCTCTTTTTAGTTTTTTAAAGGAACCTCCATACTGTTCTCCATAGTGACTGTATCAATTTACATTCCCACCAATAGCGGAAGAGGGTTCCTTTTGTCCACACCCTCCCCAGAATTTGTTGTTTGTACATTATCTGATGATGCCGATTCTAACAGGTGTGAGGTCTTACCTCATTGTAGTTTTGATTTGCATTTCTCTAATAATTAGTGATGTTGAGCAGCTTCTCATGTGCGTCTTGGCCATCTCTGTGTCTTCTTTGAAGAAACGTCTCTTTAGATCTTCTGCCCATTTTTGTATTGGGTTGTTTGTTTTATTAATATTAAGCTGCATGAGCTGTTTATATATATTGGAGATTAAACCTTTGTCCATTGATTCGTTTGTGAACGTTTTCGCCCATTCTGAGGGTTGCCTTTTTCCATTCCCGTTTTTTTAACAAAGAAAGAAAGAAAGCAAAAGAAGCAGAACACTAATGTGCGTGAAATATGCCTCTTGAAACTGTCGTTTTGAAATATGGACGTCTTTTGAATTTTTTGGTCGATATATGACCCCAGGATTTGTTTTCAGGGCAGGTGTCATTTACAGGCCGGTAATGATTTGGAATATCCACTGACCATTAGCGCTGGGATTAAAGCTGCAGTTGTGAGAAACGGCCACAAGGTGGCAGCAGTTCTCCTTTACCAAATCTGGTTACTAGGGCAGCAGAGCCTCAATGGAAGTCGCGTTCTAGATTGGAATGTAGAACGGAATGTGCCAGGAGAAAGCCCCTCAAGTGTGTCTCACTACTTCTTGTTCTTGTTTTTAATTTAATCTTTTATTTTTTATTACAGCAAGTTTGAGTACAACGTTTAGCTTGTTGTAGGTGTGCAAGAGGTGGTTCTTTTACACATATACATATGTCTGTTCTTCCTGGGATCCTTTTCCCATGTACGTTATGACAGAATGTTGAGTAGTCTTCTCTTGGTACTCCGTAGGTCTTTGGTGATTATATACGTCTACTGTGTTTGTATATGTCTGTTAACCCCAATATCGTAATGAATTCAATCCTCACACCTTTCCTTTGGTGAACCATAAGTTTCTTTAATGAATCTGTGATTGCCCTTCTCCGTGGAAATATCTGCCCTGGTATCAATTTATAGGTAACACCTATAAGTGATATGATACGATATGTGTCTTTCACTTTCTGACTTACTCCAAGTCACGTGATTACCTCGAGACTCATCTACGGTGCTGCAAATGGCATTGTGTCCTTTTTTTCCTTGGCGAATATTCTGTCTTAGCGAGGTCCATTTTCTGCAATGTGATTCCCTGAGGGCTGAGGATTAGCTGCCCTGGGCAGCCTGACCCTGCCGGCAAGCCCTCCCCAGGTGTGCCTGGGTTGAGGTCAATATAAACAGCACTCCAGGCAGCAATAGCCCCTGCAGCTGTGCCTGACTCCATATTCTCTGCCCCGTCAGCAGTCTCGGGGCTGTGCTGGTGGGAGGGTGGGAGGGTCCACGGCTTTGTGGGTGGCCCGGTGTGAGTGGGGCTCTGCTGGACTTTCGGCAGGAGTTGCCAGGCTGCCACCTGTAAAGGAGAGGATGTGTCACCCATAACTTCCACTGGAATATCTCTCCGGGCTGAGGTGAGGAAGGAAAAACAGGAGTGGGGGCCGGGACAGGAGGGGTATCTCAGGCAGGGCAATGGAAAGCTTCCAGAAGAGCGCCCGTGGCCAGGACCATCCTGGCTGACCTGCAGGCACCAAGTTGGCCTGCGTGCCGTCGCTGGTGTGGCTCCACGGCCCTCCCTCTAGGCTTTCAAGCCCTTGTACATATTCAGGTGTTTCACCTGGGAAGGGTGGGAACAGTTCAGCAGCATCTGGCCTGGGGCTCAGCTCACGTTTACTCACAGAGGCCTGGGCACGGTCTCCCAGCTTTGCAATAAGGACGCTCCTTGCGTGGGCGGGTGGGGCTGCTGGCTGTATGGGAGATGATTCCCCACCTCTGACCAATTTCAGAATTGTTTACCACTGGAGCAAGTGCCTTGGTAGTGTTTTCCTCTGTATAACTGTTAGGTTCAGTTTTGTTTTTTTTTCTTTTTTGGTTCAAGTTAGATTTTATTCCTCTTTTATGTATTTATAGATATAAGCATGGAAATAATTCATTGTTATATATACATCAGTGTGAATGGAAGAACTTTTTTTCTGTTTTATTATTACATTTTATTTTTTAAAATGTTGAAATTTAATTTTGTTTATTTTTTTATACAGTAGGTTATTATTAGTTATCTATTTTATGCATATACATGTATACAGGTCAATCCCAATCTCCCAACTCATCCCACCACCACCACCCCATGGCTTCCCCCACTTTGTGTCCATACGTCTGTTCTCTACCTCTGTGTCTCTATTTCTGCCCTGCAAACCAGTTCATCTGTACCATTTTTCTAGGTTCCACATATAGGCATTAGTATACAATATTTGTTTTTCTCTTTCTGACTTACTTCACTCTGTATGACAGTCTCTAGATCCATCAACTTCTCTACAAATGACCCAGTTTCATTCCTTTTTATGGCTGAGTAATATTCCATTTTATATATGTACCACATCTTTATCCATTCGTCTGTCTGTGGGCATTTAGGTTGCTTCCATTACCTGGCTATTGTAAATAGTGCTGCAATGAACATTGTGGTGAATGTGTCTTTGTGATTTATGGTTTTCTCTGGGTATATGCCCAGAAGTGGGATTGCTGGATCCTATGGTAATTCTCTTTTTAGTTTTTTAAAGGAACCTCCATACTGTTCTCCATAGTGACTGTATCAATTTACATTCCCACCAATAGCGGAAGAGGGTTCCTTTTGTCCACACCCTCCCCAGAATTTGTTGTTTGTACATTATCTGATGATGCCGATTCTAACAGGTGTGAGGTCTTACCTCATTGTAGTTTTGATTTGCATTTCTCTAATAATTAGTGATGTTGAGCAGCTTCTCATGTGCGTCTTGGCCATCTCTGTGTCTTCTTTGAAGAAACGTCTCTTTAGATCTTCTGCCCATTTTTGTATTGGGTTGTTTGTTTTATTAATATTAAGCTGCATGAGCTGTTTATATATATTGGAGATTAAACCTTTGTCCATTGATTCGTTTGTGAACGTTTTCGCCCATTCTGAGGGTTGCCTTTTTCCATTCCCGTTTTTTTAACAAAGAAAGAAAGAAAGCAAAAGAAGCAGAACACTAATGTGCGTGAAATATGCCTCTTGAAACTGTCGTTTTGAAATATGGACGTCTTTTGAATTTTTTGGTCGATATATGACCCCAGGATTTGTTTTCAGGGCAGGTGTCATTTACAGGCCGGTAATGATTTGGAATATCCACTGACCATTAGCACTGGGATTAAAGCTGCAGTTGTGAGAAACGGCCACAAGGTGGCAGCAGTTCTCCCTTACCAAATCTGGTTACTAGGGCAGCAGAGCCTCAATGGAAGTCGCGTTCTAGATTGGAATGTAGAACGGAATGTGCCAGGAGAAAGCCCCTCAAGTGTGTCTCACTACTTCTTGTTCTTGTTTTTAATTTATTTTTTTATTTTTTATTACAGCAAGTTTGAGTACAACGTTTAGCTTGTTGTAGGTGTGCAAGAGGTGGTTCTTTTACACATATACATATGTCTGTTCTTCCTGGGATCCTTTTCCCATGTACGTTATGACAGAATGTTGAGTAGTCTTCTCTTGGTACTCCGTAGGTCTTTGGTGATTATATACGTCTACTGTGTTTGTATATGTCTGTTAACCCCAATATCGTAATGAATTCAATCCTCACACCTTTCCTTTGGTGAACCATAAGTTTCTTTAATGAATCTGTGATTGCCCTTCTCCGTGGAAATATCTGCCCTGGTATCAATTTATAGGTAACACCTATAAGTGATATGATACGATATGTGTCTTTCACTTTCTGACTTACTCCAAGTCACGTGATTACCTCGAGACTCATCTACGGTGCTGCAAATGGCATTGTGTCCTTTTTTTCCTTGGCGAATATTCTGTCTTAGCGAGGTCCATTTTCTGCAATGTGATTCCCTGAGGGCTGAGGATTAGCTGCCCTGGGCAGCCTGACCCTGCCGGCAAGCCCTCCCCAGGTGTGCCTGGTTTGAGGTCAATATAAACAGCACTCCAGGCAGCAATAGCCCCTGCAGCTGTGCCTGACTCCATATTCTCTGCCCCGTCAGCAGTCTCGGGGCTGTGCTGGTGGGAGGGTGGGAGGGTCCACGGCTTTGTGGGTGGCCCGGTGTGAGTGGGGCTCTGCTGGACTTTCGGCAGGAGTTGCCAGGCTGCCACCTGTAAAGGAGAGGATGTGTCACCCATAACTTCCACTGGAATATCTCTCCGGGCTGAGGTGAGGAAGGAAAAACAGGAGTGGGGGCCGGGACAGGAGGGGTATCTCAGGCAGGGCAATGGAAAGCTTCCAGAAGAGCGCCCGTGGCCAGGACCATCCTGGCTGACCTGCAGGCACCAAGTTGGCCTGCGTGCCGTCGCTGGTGTGGCTCCACGGCCCTCCCTCTAGGCTTTCAAGCCCTTGTACATATTCAGGTGTTTCACCTGGGAAGGGTGGGAACAGTTCAGCAGCATCTGGCCTGGGGCTCAGCTCACGTTTACTCACAGAGGCCTGGGCACGGTCTCCCAGCTTTGCAATAAGGACGCTCCTTGCGTGGGCGGGTGGGGCTGCTGGCTGTATGGGAGATGATTCCCCACCTCTGACCAATTTCAGAATTGTTTACCACTGGAGCAAGTGCCTTGGTAGTGTTTTCCTCTGTATAACTGTTAGGTTCAGTTTTTTTTTTTTTTTCTTTTTTGGTTCAAGTTAGATTTTATTCCTCTTTTATGTATTTATAGATATAAGCATGGAAATAATTCATTGTTATATATACATCAGTGTGAATGGAAGAATTTTTTTCTGTTTTATTTTTACATTTTATTTTTAAAAATTTTGAAATTTAATTTTGTTTATTTTTTTATACAGTAGGTTATTATTAGTTATCTATTTTATGCATATACATGTATACAGGTCAATCCCAATCTCCCAACTCATCCCACCACCACCACCCCATGGCTTCCCCCACTTTGTGTCCATACGTCTGTTCTCTACCTCTGTGTCTCTATTTCTGCCCTGCAAACCAGTTCATCTGTACCATTTTTCTAGGTTCCACATATAGGCATTAGTATACAATATTTGTTTTTCTCTTTCTGACTTACTTCACTCTGTATGACAGTCTCCAGATCCATCAACTTCTCTACAAATGACCCAGTTTCATTCCTTTTTATGGCTGAGTAATATTCCATTTTATATATGTACCACATCTTTATCCATTCGTCTGTCTGTGGGCATTTAGGTTGCTTCCATTACCTGGCTATTGTAAATAGTGCTGCAATGAACATTGTGGTGAATGTGTCTTTGTGATTTATGGTTTTCTCTGGGTATATGCCCAGAAGTGGGATTGCTGGATCCTATGGTAATTCTCTTTTTAGTTTTTTAGAGGAACCTCCATACTGTTCTCCATAGTGACTGTATCAATTTACATTCCCACCAATAGCGGAAGAGGGTTCCTTTTGTCCACACCCTCCCCAGAATTTGTTGTTTGTACATTATCTGATGATGCCGATTCTAACAGGTGTGAGGTCTTACCTCATTGTAGTTTTGATTTGCATTTCTCTAATAATTAGTGATGTTGAGCAGCTTCTCATGTGCGTCTTGGCCATCTCTGTGTCTTCTTTGAAGAAACGTCTCTTTAGATCTTCTGCCCATTTTTGTATTGGGTTGTTTGTTTTATTAATATTAAGCTGCATGAGCTGTTTATATATATTGGAGATTAAACCTTTGTCCATTGATTCGTTTGTGAACGTTTTCGCCCATTCTGAGGGTTGCCTTTTTCCATTCCCGTTTTTTTAACAAAGAAAGAAAGAAAGCAAAAGAAGCAGAACACTAATGTGCGTGAAATATGCCTCTTGAAACTGTCGTTTTGAAATATGGACGTCTTTTGAATTTTTTGGTCGATATATGACCCCAGGATTTGTTTTCAGGGCAGGTGTCATTTACAGGCCGGTAATGATTTGGAATATCCCCTGACCATTAGCGCTGGGATTAAAGCTGCAGTTGTGAGAAACGGCCACAAGGTGGCAGCAGTTCTCCCTTACCAAATCTGGTTACTAGGGCAGCAGAGCCTCAATGGAAGTCGCGTTCTAGATTGGAATGTAGAACGGAATGTGCCAGGAGAAAGCCCCTCAAGTGTGTCTCACTACTTCTTGTTCTTGTTTTTAATTTATTTTTTTATTTTTTATTACAGCAAGTTTGAGTACAACGTTTAGCTTGTTGTAGGTGTGCAAGAGGTGGTTCTTTTACACATATACATATGTCTGTTCTTCCTGGGATCCTTTTCCCATGTACGTTATGACAGAATGTTGAGTAGTCTTCTCTTGGTACTCCGTAGGTCTTTGGTGATTATATACGTCTACTGTGTTTGTATATGTCTGTTAACCCCAATATCGTAATGAATTCAATCCTCACACCTTTCCTTTGGTGAACCATAAGTTTCTTTAATGAATCTGTGATTGCCCTTCTCCGTGGAAATATCTGCCCTGGTATCAATTTATAGGTAACACCTATAAGTGATATGATACGATATGTGTCTTTCACTTTCTGACTTACTCCAAGTCACGTGATTACCTCGAGACTCATCTACGGTGCTGCAAATGGCATTGTGTCCTTTTTTTCCTTGGCGAATATTCTGTCTTAGCGAGGTCCATTTTCTGCAATGTGATTCCCTGAGGGCTGAGGATTAGCTGCCCTGGGCAGCCTGACCCTGCCGGCAAGCCCTCCCCAGGTGTGCCTGGGTTGAGGTCAATATAAACAGCACTCCAGGCAGCAATAGCCCCTGCAGCTGTGCCTGACTCCATATTCTCTGCCCCGTCAGCAGTCTCGGGGCTGTGCTGGTGGGAGGGTGGGAGGGTCCACGGCTTTGTGGGTGGCCCGGTGTGAGTGGGGCTCTGCTGGACTTTCGGCAGGAGTTGCCAGGCTGCCACCTGTAAAGGAGAGGATGTGTCACCCATAACTTCCACTGGAATATCTCTCCGGGCTGAGGTGAGGAAGGAAAAACAGGAGTGGGGGCCGGGACAGGAGGGGTATCTCAGGCAGGGCAATGGAAAGCTTCCAGAAGAGCGCCCGTGGCCAGGACCATCCTGGCTGACCTGCAGGCACCAAGTTGGCCTGCGTGCCGTCGCTGGTGTGGCTCCACGGCCCTCCCTCTAGGCTTTCAAGCCCTTGTACATATTCAGGTGTTTCACCTGGGAAGGGTGGGAACAGTTCAGCAGCATCTGGCCTGGGGCTCAGCTCACGTTTACTCACAGAGGCCTGGGCACGGTCTCCCAGCTTTGCAATAAGGACGCTCCTTGCGTGGGCGGGTGGGGCTGCTGGCTGTATGGGAGATGATTCCCCACCTCTGACCAATTTCAGAATTGTTTACCACTGGAGCAAGTGCCTTGGTAGTGTTTTCCTCTGTATAACTGTTAGGTTCAGTTTTTTTTTTTTTCTTTTTTGGTTCAAGTTAGATTTTATTCCTCTTTTATGTATTTATAGATATAAGCATGGAAATAATTCATTGTTATATATACATCAGTGTGAATGGAAGAACTTTTTTTCTGTTTTATTTTTACATTTTATTTTTAAAAATTTTGAAAGTTAATTTTGTTTATTTTTTTATACAGTAGGTTATTATTAGTTATCTATTTTATGCATATACATGTATACAGGTCAATCCCAATCTCCCAACTCATCCCACCACCACCACCCCATGGCTTCCCCCACTTTGTGTCCATACGTCTGTTCTCTACCTCTGTGTCTCTATTTCTGCCCTGCAAACCAGTTCATCTGTACCATTTTTCTAGGTTCCACATATAGGCATTAGTATACAATATTTGTTTTTCTCTTTCTGACTTACTTCACTCTGTATGACAGTCTCCAGATCCATCAACTTCTCTACAAATGACCCAGTTTCATTCCTTTTTATGGCTGAGTAATATTCCATTTTATATATGTACCACATCTTTATCCATTCGTCTGTCTGTGGGCATTTAGGTTGCTTCCATTACCTGGCTATTGTAAATAGTGCTGCAATGAACATTGTGGTGAATGTGTCTTTGTGATTTATGGTTTTCTCTGGGTATATGCCCAGAAGTGGGATTGCTGGATCCTATGGTAATTCTCTTTTTAGTTTTTTAAAGGAACCTCCATACTGTTCTCCATAGTGACTGTATCAATTTACATTCCCACCAATAGCGGAAGAGGGTTCCTTTTGTCCACACCCTCCCCAGAATTTGTTGTTTGTACATTATCTGATGATGCCGATTCTAACAGGTGTGAGGTCTTACCTCATTGTAGTTTTGATTTGCATTTCTCTAATAATTAGTGATGTTGAGCAGCTTCTCATGTGCGTCTTGGCCATCTCTGTGTCTTCTTTGAAGAAACGTCTCTTTAGATCTTCTGCCCATTTTTGTATTGGGTTGTTTGTTTTATTAATATTAAGCTGCATGAGCTGTTTATATATATTGGAGATTAAACCTTTGTCCATTGATTCGTTTGTGAACGTTTTCGCCCATTCTGAGGGTTGCCTTTTTCCATTCCCGTTTTTTTAACAAAGAAAGAAAGAAAGCAAAAGAAGCAGAACACTAATGTGCGTGAAATATGCCTCTTGAAACTGTCGTTTTGAAATATGGACGTCTTTTGAATTTTTTGGTCGATATATGACCCCAGGATTTGTTTTCAGGGCAGGTGTCATTTACAGGCCGGTAATGATTTGGAATATCCACTGACCATTAGCGCTGGGATTAAAGCTGCAGTTGTGAGAAACGGCCACAAGGTGGCAGCAGTTCTCCCTTACCAAATCTGGTTACTAGGGCAGCAGAGCCTCAATGGAAGTCGCGTTCTAGATTGGCATGTAGAACGGAATGTGCCAGGAGAAAGCCCCTCAAGTGTGTCTCACTACTTCTTGTTCTTGTTTTTAATTTAATCTTTTAGTTTTTATTACAGCAAGTTTGAGTACAACGTTTAGCTTGTTGTAGGTGTGCAAGAGGTGGTTCTTTTACACATATACATATGTCTGTTCTTCCTGGGATCCTTTTCCCATGTACGTTATGACAGAATGTTGAGTAGTCTTCTCTTGGTACTCCGTAGGTCTTTGGTGATTATATACGTCTACTGTGTTTGTATATGTCTGTTAACCCCAATATCGTAATGAATTCAATCCTCACACCTTTCCTTTGGTGAACCATAAGTTTCTTTAATGAATCTGTGATTGCCCTTCTCCGTGGAAATATCTGCCCTGGTATCAATTTATAGGTAACACCTATAAGTGATATGATACGATATGTGTCTTTCACTTTCTGACTTACTCCAAGTCACGTGATTACCTCGAGACTCATCTACGGTGCTGCAAATGGCATTGTGTCCTTTTTTTCCTTGGCGAATATTCTGTCTTAGCGAGGTCCATTTTCTGCAATGTGATTCCCTGAGGGCTGAGGATTAGCTGCCCTGGGCAGCCTGACCCTGCCGGCAAGCCCTCCCCAGGTGTGCCTGGGTTGAGGTCAATATAAACAGCACTCCAGGCAGCAATAGCCCCTGCAGCTGTGCCTGACTCCATATTCTCTGCCCCGTCAGCAGTCTCGGGGCTGTGCTGGTGGGAGGGTGGGAGGGTCCACGGCTTTGTGGGTGGCCCGGTGTGAGTGGGGCTCTGCTGGACTTTCGGCAGGAGTTGCCAGGCTGCCACCTGTAAAGGAGAGGATGTGTCACCCATAACTTCCACTGGAATATCTCTCCGGGCTGAGGTGAGGAAGGAAAAACAGGAGTGGGGGCCGGGACAGGAGGGGTATCTCAGGCAGGGCAATGGAAAGCTTCCAGAAGAGCGCCCGTGGCCAGGACCATCCTGGCTGACCTGCAGGCACCAAGTTGGCCTGCGTGCCGTCGCTGGTGTGGCTCCACGGCCCTCCCTCTAGGCTTTCAAGCCCTTGTACATATTCAGGTGTTTCACCTGGGAAGGGTGGGAACAGTTCAGCAGCATCTGGCCTGGGGCTCAGCTCACGTTTACTCACAGAGGCCTGGGCACGGTCTCCCAGCTTTGCAATAAGGACGCTCCTTGCGTGGGCGGGTGGGGCTGCTGGCTGTATGGGAGATGATTCCCCACCTCTGACCAATTTCAGAATTGTTTACCACTGGAGCAAGTGCCTTGGTAGTGTTTTCCTCTGTATAACTGTTAGGTTCAGTTTTGTTTTTTTTTCTTTTTTGGTTCAAGTTAGATTTTATTCCTCTTTTATGTATTTATAGATATAAGCATGGAAATAATTCATTGTTATATATACATCAGTGTGAATGGAAGAACTTTTTTTCTGTTTTATTATTACATTTTATTTTTTAAAATTTTGAAATTTAATTTTGTTTATTTTTTTATACAGTAGGTTATTATTAGTTATCTATTTTATGCATATACATGTATACAGGTCAATCCCAATCTCCCAACTCATCCCACCACCACCACCCCATGGCTTCCCCCACTTTGTGTCCATACGTCTGTTCTCTACCTCTGTGTCTCTATTTCTGCCCTGCAAACCAGTTCATCTGTACCATTTTTCTAGGTTCCACATATAGGCATTAGTATACAATATTTGTTTTTCTCTTTCTGACTTACTTCACTCTGTATGACAGTCTCTAGATCCATCAACTTCTCTACAAATGACCCAGTTTCATTCCTTTTTATGGCTGAGTAATATTCCATTTTATATATGTACCACATCTTTATCCATTCGTCTGTCTGTGGGCATTTAGGTTGCTTCCATTACCTGGCTATTGTAAATAGTGCTGCAATGAACATTGTGGTGAATGTGTCTTTGTGATTTATGGTTTTCTCTGGGTATATGCCCAGAAGTGGGATTGCTGGATCCTATGGTAATTCTCTTTTTAGTTTTTTAAAGGAACCTCCATACTGTTCTCCATAGTGACTGTATCAATTTACATTCCCACCAATAGCGGAAGAGGGTTCCTTTTGTCCACACCCTCCCCAGAATTTGTTGTTTGTACATTATCTGATGATGCCGATTCTAACAGGTGTGAGGTCTTACCTCATTGTAGTTTTGATTTGCATTTCTCTAATAATTAGTGATGTTGAGCAGCTTCTCATGTGCGTCTTGGCCATCTCTGTGTCTTCTTTGAAGAAACGTCTCTTTAGATCTTCTGCCCATTTTTGTATTGGGTTGTTTGTTTTATTAATATTAAGCTGCATGAGCTGTTTATATATATTGGAGATTAAACCTTTGTCCATTGATTCGTTTGTGAACGTTTTCGCCCATTCTGAGGGTTGCCTTTTTCCATTCCCGTTTTTTTAACAAAGAAAGAAAGAAAGCAAAAGAAGCAGAACACTAATGTGCGTGAAATATGCCTCTTGAAACTGTCGTTTTGAAATATGGACGTCTTTTGAATTTTTTGGTCGATATATGACCCCAGGATTTGTTTTCAGGGCAGGTGTCATTTACAGGCCGGTAATGATTTGGAATATCCACTGACCATTAGCACTGGGATTAAAGCTGCAGTTGTGAGAAACGGCCACAAGGTGGCAGCAGTTCTCCCTTACCAAATCTGGTTACTAGGGCAGCAGAGCCTCAATGGAAGTCGCGTTCTAGATTGGAATGTAGAACGGAATGTGCCAGGAGAAAGCCCCTCAAGTGTGTCTCACTACTTCTTGTTCTTGTTTTTAATTTATTTTTTTATTTTTTATTACAGCAAGTTTGAGTACAACGTTTAGCTTGTTGTAGGTGTGCAAGAGGTGGTTCTTTTACACATATACATATGTCTGTTCTTCCTGGGATCCTTTTCCCATGTACGTTATGACAGAATGTTGAGTAGTCTTCTCTTGGTACTCCGTAGGTCTTTGGTGATTATATATGTCTACTGTGTTTGTATATGTCTGTTAACCCCAATATCGTAATGAATTCAATCCTCACACCTTTCCTTTGGTGAACCATAAGTTTCTTTAATGAATCTGTGATTGCCCTTCTCCGTGGAAATATCTGCCCTGGTATCAATTTATAGGTAACACCTATAAGTGATATGATACGATATGTGTCTTTCACTTTCTGACTTACTCCAAGTCACGTGATTACCTCGAGACTCATCTACGGTGCTGCAAATGGCATTGTGTCCTTTTTTTCCTTGGCGAATATTCTGTCTTAGCGAGGTCCATTTTCTGCAATGTGATTCCCTGAGGGCTGAGGATTAGCTGCCCTGGGCAGCCTGACCCTGCCGGCAAGCCCTCCCCAGGTGTGCCTGGGTTGAGGTCAATATAAACAGCACTCCAGGCAGCAATAGCCCCTGCAGCTGTGCCTGACTCCATATTCTCTGCCCCGTCAGCAGTCTCGGGGCTGTGCTGGTGGGAGGGTGGGAGGGTCCACGGCTTTGTGGGTGGCCCGGTGTGAGTGGGGCTCTGCTGGACTTTCGGCAGGAGTTGCCAGGCTGCCACCTGTAAAGGAGAGGATGTGTCACCCATAACTTCCACTGGAATATCTCTCCGGGCTGAGGTGAGGAAGGAAAAAAAGGAGTGGGGGCCGGGACAGGAGGGGTATCTCAGGCAGGGCAATGGAAAGCTTCCAGAAGAGCGCCCGTGGCCAGGACCATCCTGGCTGACCTGCAGGCACCAAGTTGGCCTGCGTGCCGTCGCTGGTGTGGCTCCACGGCCCTCCCTCTAGGCTTTCAAGCCCTTGTACATATTCAGGTGTTTCACCTGGGAAGGGTGGGAACAGTTCAGCAGCATCTGGCCTGGGGCTCAGCTCACGTTTACTCACAGAGGCCTGGGCACGGTCTCCCAGCTTTGCAATAAGGACGCTCCTTGCGTGGGCGGGTGGGGCTGCTGGCTGTATGGGAGATGATTCCCCACCTCTGACCAATTTCAGAATTGTTTACCACTGGAGCAAGTGCCTTGGTAGTGTTTTCCTCTGTATAACTGTTAGGTTCAGTTTTTTTTTTTTTTCTTTTTTGGTTCAAGTTAGATTTTATTCCTCTTTTATGTATTTATAGATATAAGCATGGAAATAATTCATTGTTATATATACATCAGTGTGAATGGAAGAATTTTTTTCTGTTTTATTTTTACATTTTATTTTTAAAAATTTTGAAATTTAATTTTGTTTATTTTTTTATACAGTAGGTTATTATTAGTTATCTATTTTATGCATATACATGTATACAGGTCAATCCCAATCTCCCAACTCATCCCACCACCACCACCCCATGGCTTCCCCCACTTTGTGTCCATACGTCTGTTCTCTACCTCTGTGTCTCTATTTCTGCCCTGCAAACCAGTTCATCTGTACCATTTTTCTAGGTTCCACATATAGGCATTAGTATACAATATTTGTTTTTCTCTTTCTGACTTACTTCACTCTGTATGACAGTCTCCAGATCCATCAACTTCTCTACAAATGACCCAGTTTCATTCCTTTTTATGGCTGAGTAATATTCCATTTTATATATGTACCACATCTTTATCCATTCGTCTGTCTGTGGGCATTTAGGTTGCTTCCATTACCTGGCTATTGTAAATAGTGCTGCAATGAACATTGTGGTGAATGTGTCTTTGTGATTTATGGTTTTCTCTGGGTATATGCCCAGAAGTGGGATTGCTGGATCCTATGGTAATTCTCTTTTTAGTTTTTTAGAGGAACCTCCATACTGTTCTCCATAGTGACTGTATCAATTTACATTCCCACCAATAGCGGAAGAGGGTTCCTTTTGTCCACACCCTCCCCAGAATTTGTTGTTTGTACATTATCTGATGATGCCGATTCTAACAGGTGTGAGGTCTTACCTCATTGTAGTTTTGATTTGCATTTCTCTAATAATTAGTGATGTTGAGCAGCTTCTCATGTGCGTCTTGGCCATCTCTGTGTCTTCTTTGAAGAAACGTCTCTTTAGATCTTCTGCCCATTTTTGTATTGGGTTGTTTGTTTTATTAATATTAAGCTGCATGAGCTGTTTATATATATTGGAGATTAAACCTTTGTCCATTGATTCGTTTGTGAACGTTTTCGCCCATTCTGAGGGTTGCCTTTTTCCATTCCCGTTTTTTTAACAAAGAAAGAAAGAAAGCAAAAGAAGCAGAACACTAATGTGCGTGAAATATGCCTCTTGAAACTGTCGTTTTGAAATATGGACGTCTTTTGAATTTTTTGGTCGATATATGACCCCAGGATTTGTTTTCAGGGCAGGTGTCATTTACAGGCCGGTAATGATTTGGAATATCCCCTGACCATTAGCGCTGGGATTAAAGCTGCAGTTGTGAGAAACGGCCACAAGGTGGCAGCAGTTCTCCCTTACCAAATCTGGTTACTAGGGCAGCAGAGCCTCAATGGAAGTCGCGTTCTAGATTGGAATGTAGAACGGAATGTGCCAGGAGAAAGCCCCTCAAGTGTGTCTCACTACTTCTTGTTCTTGTTTTTAATTTAATCTTTTATTTTTTATTACAGCAAGTTTGAGTACAACGTTTAGCTTGTTGTAGGTGTGCAAGAGGTGGTTCTTTTACACATATACATATGTCTGTTCTTCCTGGGATCCTTTTCCCATGTACGTTATGACAGAATGTTGAGTAGTCTTCTCTTGGTACTCCGTAGGTCTTTGGTGATTATATACGTCTACTGTGTTTGTATATGTCTGTTAACCCCAATATCGTAATGAATTCAATCCTCACACCTTTCCTTTGGTGAACCATAAGTTTCTTTAATGAATCTGTGATTGCCCTTCTCCGTGGAAATATCTGCCCTGGTATCAATTTATAGGTAACACCTATAAGTGATATGATACGATATGTGTCTTTCACTTTCTGACTTACTCCAAGTCACGTGATTACCTCGAGACTCATCTACGGTGCTGCAAATGGCATTGTGTCCTTTTTTTCCTTGGCGAATATTCTGTCTTAGCGAGGTCCATTTTCTGCAATGTGATTCCCTGAGGGCTGAGGATTAGCTGCCCTGGGCAGCCTGACCCTGCCGGCAAGCCCTCCCCAGGTGTGCCTGGGTTGAGGTCAATATAAACAGCACTCCAGGCAGCAATAGCCCCTGCAGCTGTGCCTGACTCCATATTCTCTGCCCCGTCAGCAGTCTCGGGGCTGTGCTGGTGGGAGGGTGGGAGGGTCCACGGCTTTGTGGGTGGCCCGGTGTGAGTGGGGCTCTGCTGGACTTTCGGCAGGAGTTGCCAGGCTGCCACCTGTAAAGGAGAGGATGTGTCACCCATAACTTCCACTGGAATATCTCTCCGGGCTGAGGTGAGGAAGGAAAAACAGGAGTGGGGGCCGGGACAGGAGGGGTATCTCAGGCAGGGCAATGGAAAGCTTCCAGAAGAGCGCCCGTGGCCAGGACCATCCTGGCTGACCTGCAGGCACCAAGTTGGCCTGCGTGCCGTCGCTGGTGTGGCTCCACGGCCCTCCCTCTAGGCTTTCAAGCCCTTGTACATATTCAGGTGTTTCACCTGGGAAGGGTGGGAACAGTTCAGCAGCATCTGGCCTGGGGCTCAGCTCACGTTTACTCACAGAGGCCTGGGCACGGTCTCCCAGCTTTGCAATAAGGACGCTCCTTGCGTGGGCGGGTGGGGCTGCTGGCTGTATGGGAGATGATTCCCCACCTCTGACCAATTTCAGAATTGTTTACCACTGGAGCAAGTGCCTTGGTAGTGTTTTCCTCTGTATAACTGTTAGGTTCAGTTTTTTTTTTTTTCTTTTTTGGTTCAAGTTAGATTTTATTCCTCTTTTATGTATTTATAGATATAAGCATGGAAATAATTCATTGTTATATATACATCAGTGTGAATGGAAGAACTTTTTTTCTGTTTTATTTTTACATTTTATTTTTAAAAATTTTGAAATTTAATTTTGTTTATTTTTTTATACAGTAGGTTATTATTAGTTATCTATTTTATGCATATACATGTATACAGGTCAATCCCAATCTCCCAACTCATCCCACCACCACCACCCCATGGCTTCCCCCACTTTGTGTCCATACGTCTGTTCTCTACCTCTGTGTCTCTATTTCTGCCCTGGAAACCAGTTCATCTGTACCATTTTTCTAGGTTCCACATATAGGCATTAGTATACAATATTTGTTTTTCTCTTTCTGACTTACTTCACTCTGTATGACAGTCTCCAGATCCATCAACTTCTCTACAAATGACCCAGTTTCATTCCTTTTTATGGCTGAGTAATATTCCATTTTATATATGTACCACATCTTTATCCATTCGTCTGTCTGTGGGCATTTAGGTTGCTTCCATTACCTGGCTATTGTAAATAGTGCTGCAATGAACATTGTGGTGAATGTGTCTTTGTGATTTATGGTTTTCTCTGGGTATATGCCCAGAAGTGGGATTGCTGGATCCTATGGTAATTCTCTTTTTAGTTTTTTAAAGGAACCTCCATACTGTTCTCCATAGTGACTGTATCAATTTACATTCCCACCAATAGCGGAAGAGGGTTCCTTTTGTCCACACCCTCCCCAGAATTTGTTGTTTGTACATTATCTGATGATGCCGATTCTAACAGGTGTGAGGTCTTACCTCATTGTAGTTTTGATTTGCATTTCTCTAATAATTAGTGATGTTGAGCAGCTTCTCATGTGCGTCTTGGCCATCTCTGTGACTTCTTTGAAGAAACGTCTCTTTAGATCTTCTGCCCATTTTTGTATTGGGTTGTTTGTTTTATTAATATTAAGCTGCATGAGCTGTTTATATATATTGGAGATTAAACCTTTGTCCATTGATTCGTTTGTGAACGTTTTCGCCCATTCTGAGGGTTGCCTTTTTCCATTCCCGTTTTTTTAACAAAGAAAGAAAGAAAGCAAAAGAAGCAGAACACTAATGTGCGTGAAATATGCCTCTTGAAACTGTCGTTTTGAAATATGGACGTCTTTTGAATTTTTTGGTCGATATATGACCCCAGGATTTGTTTTCAGGGCAGGTGTCATTTACAGGCCGGTAATGATTTGGAATATCCCCTGACCATTAGCGCTGGGATTAAAGCTGCAGTTGTGAGAAACGGCCACAAGGTGGCAGCAGTTCTCCCTTACCAAATCTGGTTACTAGGGCAGCAGAGCCTCAATGGAAGTCGCGTTCTAGATTGGAATGTAGAACGGAATGTGCCAGGAGAAAGCCCCTCAAGTGTGTCTCACTACTTCTTGTTCTTGTTTTTAATTTAATCTTTTATTTTTTATTACAGCAAGTTTGAGTACAACGTTTAGCTTGTTGTAGGTGTGCAAGAGGTGGTTCTTTTACACATATACATATGTCTGTTCTTCCTGGGATCCTTTTCCCATGTACGTTATGACAGAATGTTGAGTAGTCTTCTCTTGGTACTCCGTAGGTCTTTGGTGATTATATACGTCTACTGTGTTTGTATATGTCTGTTAACCCCAATATCGTAATGAATTCAATCCTCACACCTTTCCTTTGGTGAACCATAAGTTTGTTTAATGAATCTGTGATTGCCCTTCTCCGTGGAAATATCTGCCCTGGTATCAATTTATAGGTAACACCTATAAGTGATATGATACGATATGTGTCTTTCACTTTCTGACTTACTCCAAGTCACGTGATTACCTCGAGACTCATCTACGGTGCTGCAAATGGCATTGTGTCCTTTTTTTCCTTGGCGAATATTCTGTCTTAGCGAGGTCCATTTTCTGCAATGTGATTCCCTGAGGGCTGAGGATTAGCTGCCCTGGGCAGCCTGACCCTGCCGGCAAGCCCTCCCCAGGTGTGCCTGGGTTGAGGTCAATATAAACAGCACTCCAGGCAGCAATAGCCCCTGCAGCTGTGCCTGACTCCATATTCTCTGCCCCGTCAGCAGTCTCGGGGCTGTGCTGGTGGGAGGGTGGGAGGGTCCACGGCTTTGTGGGTGGCCCGGTGTGAGTGGGGCTCTGCTGGACTTTCGGCAGGAGTTGCCAGGCTGCCACCTGTAAAGGAGAGGATGTGTCACCCATAACTTCCACTGGAATATCTCTCCGGGCTGAGGTGAGGAAGGAAAAACAGGAGTGGGGGCCGGGACAGGAGGGGTATCTCAGGCAGGGCAATGGAAAGCTTCCAGAAGAGCGCCCGTGGCCAGGACCATCCTGGCTGACCTGCAGGCACCAAGTTGGCCTGCGTGCCGTCGCTGGTGTGGCTCCACGGCCCTCCCTCTAGGCTTTCAAGCCCTTGTACATATTCAGGTGTTTCACCTGGGAAGGGTGGGAACAGTTCAGCAGCATCTGGCCTGGGGCTCAGCTCACGTTTACTCACAGAGGCCTGGGCACGGTCTCCCAGCTTTGCAATAAGGACGCTCCTTGCGTGGGCGGGTGGGGCTGCTGGCTGTATGGGAGATGATTCCCCACCTCTGACCAATTTCAGAATTGTTTACCACTGGAGCAAGTGCCTTGGTAGTGTTTTCCTCTGTATAACTGTTAGGTTCAGTTTTGTTTTTTTTTCTTTTTTGGTTCAAGTTAGATTTTATTCCTCTTTTATGTATTTATAGATATAAGCATGGAAATAATTCATTGTTATATATACATCAGTGTGAATGGAAGAACTTTTTTTCTGTTTTATTATTACATTTTATTTTTAAAAATTTTGAAATTTAATTTTGTTTATTTTTTTATACAGTAGGTTATTATTAGTTATCTATTTTATGCATATACATGTATACAGGTCAATCCCAATCTCCCAACTCATCCCACCACCACCACCCCATGGCTTCCCCCACTTTGTGTCCATACGTCTGTTCTCTACCTCTGTGTCTCTATTTCTGCCCTGCAAACCAGTTCATCTGTACCATTTTTCTAGGTTCCACATATAGGCATTAGTATACAATATTTGTTTTTCTCTTTCTGACTTACTTCACTCTGTATGACAGTCTCTAGATCCATCAACTTCTCTACAAATGACCCAGTTTCATTCCTTTTTATGGCTGAGTAATATTCCATTTTATATATGTACCACATCTTTTTCCATTCGTCTGTCTGTGGGCATTTAGGTTGCTTCCATTACCTGGCTATTGTAAATAGTGCTGCAATGAACATTGTGGTGAATGTGTCTTTGTGATTTATGGTTTTCTCTGGGTATATGCCCAGAAGTGGGATTGCTGGATCCTATGGTAATTCTCTTTTTAGTTTTTTAGAGGAACCTCCATACTGTTCTCCATAGTGACTGTATCAATTTACATTCCCACCAATAGCGGAAGAGGGTTCCTTTTGTCCACACCCTCCCCAGAATTTGTTGTTTGTACATTATCTGATGATGCCGATTCTAACAGGTGTGAGGTCTTACCTCATTGTAGTTTTGATTTGCATTTCTCTAATAATTAGTGATGTTGAGCAGCTTCTCATGTGCGTCTTGGCCATCTCTGTGTCTTCTTTGAAGAAACGTCTCTTTAGATCTTCTGCCCAGTTTTGTATTGGGTTGTTTGTTTTATTAATATTAAGCTGCATGAGCTGTTTATATATATTGGAGATTAAACCTTTGTCCATTGATTCGTTTGTGAACGTTTTCGCCCATTCTGAGGGTTGCCTTTTTCCATTCCCGTTTTTTTAACAAAGAAAGAAAGAAAGCAAAAGAAGCAGAACACTAATGTGCGTGAAATATGCCTCTTGAAACTGTCGTTTTGAAATATGGACGTCTTTTGAATTTTTTGGTCGATATATGACCCCAGGATTTGTTTTCAGGGCAGGTGTCATTTACAGGCCGGTAATGATTTGGAATATCCACTGACCATTAGCGCTGGGATTAAAGCTGCAGTTGTGAGAAACGGCCACAAGGTGGCAGCAGTTCTCCCTTACCAAATCTGGTTACTAGGGCAGCAGAGCCTCAATGGAAGTCGCGTTCTAGATTGGAATGTAGAACGGAATGTGCCAGGAGAAAGCCCCTCAAGTGTGTCTCACTACTTCTTGTTCTTGTTTTTAATTTATTTTTTTATTTTTTATTACAGCAAGTTTGAGTACAACGTTTAGCTTGTTGTAGGTGTGCAAGAGGTGGTTCTTTTACACATATACATATGTCTGTTCTTCCTGGGATCCTTTTCCCATGTACGTTATGACAGAATGTTGAGTAGTCTTCTCTTGGTACTCCGTAGGTCTTTGGTGATTATATACGTCTACTGTGTTTGTATATGTCTGTTAACCCCAATATCGTAATGAATTCAATCCTCACACCTTTCCTTTGGTGAACCATAAGTTTCTTTAATGAATCTGTGATTGCCCTTCTCCGTGGAAATATCTGCCCTGGTATCAATTTATAGGTAACACCTATAAGTGATATGATACGATATGTGTCTTTCACTTTCTGACTTACTCCAAGTCACGTGATTACCTCGAGACTCATCTACGGTGCTGCAAATGGCATTGTGTCCTTTTTTTCCTTGGCGAATATTCTGTCTTAGCGAGGTCCATTTTCTGCAATGTGATTCCCTGAGGGCTGAGGATTAGCTGCCCTGGGCAGCCTGACCCTGCCGGCAAGCCCTCCCCAGGTGTGCCTGGGTTGAGGTCAATATAAACAGCACTCCAGGCAGCAATAGCCCCTGCAGCTGTGCCTGACTCCATATTCTCTGCCCCGTCAGCAGTCTCGGGGCTGTGCTGGTGGGAGGGTGGGAGGGTCCACGGCTTTGTGGGTGGCCCGGTGTGAGTGGGGCTCTGCTGGACTTTCGGCAGGAGTTGCCAGGCTGCCACCTGTAAAGGAGAGGATGTGTCACCCATAACTTCCACTGGAATATCTCTCCGGGCTGAGGTGAGGAAGGAAAAACAGGAGTGGGGGCCGGGACAGGAGGGGTATCTCAGGCAGGGCAATGGAAAGCTTCCAGAAGAGCGCCCGTGGCCAGGACCATCCTGGCTGACCTGCAGGCACCAAGTTGGCCTGCGTGCCGTCGCTGGTGTGGCTCCACGGCCCTCCCTCTAGGCTTTCAAGCCCTTGTACATATTCAGGTGTTTCACCTGGGAAGGGTGGGAACAGTTCAGCAGCATCTGGCCTGGGGCTCAGCTCACGTTTACTCACAGAGGCCTGGGCACGGTCTCCCAGCTTTGCAATAAGGACGCTCCTTGCGTGGGCGGGTGGGGCTGCTGGCTGTATGGGAGATGATTCCCCACCTCTGACCAATTTCAGAATTGTTTACCACTGGAGCAAGTGCCTTGGTAGTGTTTTCCTCTGTATAACTGTTTTGTTCAGTTTTTTTTTTTCTTTTTTGGTTCAAGTTAGATTTTATTCCTCTTTTATGTATTTATAGATATAAGCATGGAAATAATTCATTGTTATATATACATCAGTGTGAATGGAAGAACTTTTTTTCTGTTTTATTTTTACATTTTATTTTTAAAAATTTTGAAATTTAATTTTGTTTATTTTTTTATACAGTAGGTTATTATTAGTTATCTATTTTATGCATATACATGTATACAGGTCAATCCCAATCTCCCAACTCATCCCACCACCACCACCCCATGGCTTCCCCCACTTTGTGTCCATACGTCTGTTCTCTACCTCTGTGTCTCTATTTCTGCCCTGCAAACCAGTTCATCTGTACCATTTTTCTAGGTTCCACATATAGGCATTAGTATACAATATTTGTTTTTCTCTTTCTGACTTACTTCACTCTGTATGACAGTCTCTAGATCCATCAACTTCTCTACAAATGACCCAGTTTCATTCCTTTTTATGGCTGAGTAATATTCCATTTTATATATGTACCACATCTTTATCCATTCGTCTGTCTGTGGGCATTTAGGTTGCTTCCATTACCTGGCTATTGTAAATAGTGCTGCAATGAACATTGTGGTGAATGTGTCTTTGTGATTTATGGTTTTCTCTGGGTATATGCCCAGAAGTGGGATTGCTGGATCCTATGGTAATTCTCTTTTTAGTTTTTTAAAGGAACCTCCATACTGTTCTCCATAGTGACTGTATCAATTTACATTCCCACCAATAGCGGAAGAGGGTTCCTTTTGTCCACACCCTCCCCAGAATTTGTTGTTTGTACATTATCTGATGATGCCGATTCTAACAGGTGTGAGGTCTTACCTCATTGTAGTTTTGATTTGCATTTCTCTAATAATTAGTGATGTTGAGCAGCTTCTCATGTGCGTCTTGGCCATCTCTGTGACTTCTTTGAAGAAACGTCTCTTTAGATCTTCTGCCCAGTTTTGTATTGGGTTGTTTGTTTTATTAATATTAAGCTGCATGAGCTGTTTATATATATTGGAGATTAAACCTTTGTCCATTGATTCGTTTGTGAACGTTTTCGCCCATTCTGAGGGTTGCCTTTTTCCATTCCCGTTTTTTTAACAAAGAAAGAAAGAAAGCAAAAGAAGCAGAACACTAATGTGCGTGAAATATGCCTCTTGAAACTGTCGTTTTGAAATATGGACGTCTTTTGAATTTTTTGGTCGATATATGACCCCAGGATTTGTTTTCAGGGCAGGTGTCATTTACAGGCCGGTAATGATTTGGAATATCCACTGACCATTAGCGCTGGGATTAAAGCTGCAGTTGTGAGAAACGGCCACAAGGTGGCAGCAGTTCTCCCTTACCAAATCTGGTTACTAGGGCAGCAGAGCCTCAATGGAAGTCGCGTTCTAGATTGGCATGTAGAACGGAATGTGCCAGGAGAAAGCCCCTCAAGTGTGTCTCACTACTTCTTGTTCTTGTTTTTAATTTAATCTTTTATTTTTTATTACAGCAAGTTTGAGTACAACGTTTAGCTTGTTGTAGGTGTGCAAGAGGTGGTTCTTTTACACATATACATATGTCTGTTCTTCCTGGGATCCTTTTCCCATGTACGTTATGACAGAATGTTGAGTAGTCTTCTCTTGGTACTCCGTAGGTCTTTGGTGATTATATACGTCTACTGTGTTTGTATATGTCTGTTAACCTCAATATCGTAATGAATTCAATCCTCACACCTTTCCTTTGGTGAACCATAAGTTTCTTTAATGAATCTGTGATTGCCCTTCTCCGTGGAAATATCTGCCCTGGTATCAATTTATAGGTAACACCTATAAGTGATATGATACGATATGTGTCTTTCACTTTCTGACTTACTCCAAGTCACGTGATTACCTCGAGACTCATCTACGGTGCTACAAATGGCATTGTGTCCTTTTTTTCCTTGGCGAATATTCTGTCTTAGCGAGGTCCATTTTCTGCAATGTGATTCCCTGAGGGCTGAGGATTAGCTGCCCTGGGCAGCCTGACCCTGCCGGCAAGCCCTCCCCAGGTGTGCCTGGGTTGAGGTCAATATAAACAGCACTCCAGGCAGCAATAGCCCCTGCAGCTGTGCCTGACTCCATATTCTCTGCCCCGTCAGCAGTCTCGGGGCTGTGCTGGTGGGAGGGTGGGAGGGTCCACGGCTTTGTGGGTGGCCCGGTGTGAGTGGGGCTCTGCTGGACTTTCGGCAGGAGTTGCCAGGCTGCCACCTGTAAAGAAGAGGATATGTCACCCATAACTTCCACTGGAATATCTCTCCGGGCTGAGGTGAGGAAGGAAAAAAAGGAGTGGGGGCCGGGACAGGAGGGGTATCTCAGGCAGGGCAATGGAAAGCTTCCAGAAGAGCGCCCGTGGCCAGGACCATCCTGGCTGACCTGCAGGCACCAAGTTGGCCTGCGTGCCGTCGCTGGTGTGGCTCCACGGCCCTCCCTCTAGGCTTTCAAGCCCTTGTACATATTCAGGTGTTTCACCTGGGAAGGGTGGGAACAGTTCAGCAGCATCTGGCCTGGGGCTCAGCTCACGTTTACTCACAGAGGCCTGGGCTCGGTCTCCCAGCTTTGCAATAAGGACGCTCCTTGCGTGGGCGGGTGGGGCTGCTGGCTGTATGGGAGATGATTCCCCACCTCTGACCAATTTCAGAATTCTTTACCACTGGAGCAAGTGCCTTGGTAGTGTTTTCCTCTGTATAACTGTTAGGTTCAGTTATTTTTTTTTTCTTTTATGGTTCAAGTTAGATTTTATTCCTCTTTTATGTATTTATAGATATAAGCATGGAAATAATTCATTGTTATATATACATCAGTGTGAATGGAAGAACTTTTTTTCTGTTTTATTTTTACATTTTATTTTTTAAAATTTTGAAATTTAATTTTGTTTATTTTTTTATACAGTAGGTTATTATTAGTTATCTATTTTATGCATATACATGTATACAGGTCAATCCCAATCTCCCAACTCATCCCACCACCACCACCCCATGGCTTCCCCCACTTTGTGTCCATACGTCTGTTCTCTACCTCTGTGTCTCTATTTCTGCCCTGCAAACCAGTTCATCTGTACCATTTTTCTAGGTTCCACATATAGGCATTAGTATACAATATTTGTTTTTCTCTTTCTGACTTACTTCACTCTGTATGACAGTCTCTAGATCCATCAACTTCTCTACAAATGACCCAGTTTCATTCCTTTTTATGGCTGAGTAATATTCCATTTTATATATGTACCACATCATTATCCATTCGTCTGTCTGTGGCCATTTAGGTTGCTTCCATTACCTGGCTATTGTAAATAGTGCTGCAATGAACATTGTGGTGAATGTGTCTTTGTGATTTATGGTTTTCTCTGGGTATATGCCCAGAAGTGGGATTGCTGGATCCTATGGTAATTCTCTTTTTAGTTTTTTAGAGGAACCTCCATACTGTTCTCCATAGTGACTGTATCAATTTACATTCCCACCAATAGCGGAAGAGGGTTCCTTTTGTCCACACCCTCCCCAGAATTTGTTGTTTGTACATTATCTGATGATGCCGATTCTAACAGGTGTGAGGTCTTACCTCATTGTAGTTTTGATTTGCATTTCTCTAATAATTAGTGATGTTGAGCAGCTTCTCATGTGCGTCTTGGCCATCTCTGTGTCTTCTTTGAAGAAACGTCTCTTTAGATCTTCTGCCCAGTTTTGTATTGGGTTGTTTGTTTTATTAATATTAAGCTGCATGAGCTGTTTATATATATTGGAGATTAAACCTTTGTCCATTGATTCGTTTGTGAACGTTTTCGCCCATTCTGAGGGTTGCCTTTTTCCATTCCCGTTTTTTTAACAAAGAAAGAAAGAAAGCAAAAGAAGCAGAACACTAATGTGCGTGAAATATGCCTCTTGAAACTGTCGTTTTGAAATATGGACGTCTTTTGAATTTTTTGGTCGATATATGACCCCAGGATTTGTTTTCAGGGCAGGTGTCATTTACAGGCCGGTAATGATTTGGAATATCCACTGACCATTAGCGCTGGGATTAAAGCTGCAGTTGTGAGAAACGGCCACAAGGTGGCAGCAGTTCTCCCTTACCAAATCTGGTTACTAGGGCAGCAGAGCCTCAATGGAAGTCGCGTTCTAGATTGGAATGTAGAACGGAATGTGCCAGGAGAAAGCCCCTCAAGTGTGTCTCACTACTTCTTGTTCTTGTTTTTAATTTAATCTTTTATTTTTTATTACAGCAAGTTTGAGTACAACGTTTAGCTTGTTGTAGGTGTGCAAGAGGTGGTTCTTTTACACATATACATATGTCTGTTCTTCCTGGGATCCTTTTCCCATGTACGTTATGACAGAATGTTGAGTAGTCTTCTCTTGGTACTCCGTAGGTCTTTGGTGATTATATACGTCTACTGTGTTTGTATATGTCTGTTAACCCCAATATCGTAATGAATTCAATCCTCACACCTTTCCTTTGGTGAACCATAAGTTTCTTTAATGAATCTGTGATTGCCCTTCTCCGTGGAAATATCTGCCCTGGTATCAATTTATAGGTAACACCTATAAGTGATATGATACGATATGTGTCTTTCACTTTCTGACTTACTCCAAGTCACGTGATTACCTCGAGACTCATCTACGGTGCTGCAAATGGCATTGTGTCCTTTTTTTCCTTGGCGAATATTCTGTCTTAGCGAGGTCCATTTTCTGCAATGTGATTCCCTGAGGGCTGAGGATTAGCTGCCCTGGGCAGCCTGACCCTGCCGGCAAGCCCTCCCCAGGTGTGCCTGGGTTGAGGTCAATATAAACAGCACTCCAGGCAGCAATAGCCCCTGCAGCTGTGCCTGACTCCATATTCTCTGCCCCGTCAGCAGTCTCGGGGCTGTGCTGGTGGGAGGGTGGGAGGGTCCACGGCTTTGTGGGTGGCCCGGTGTGAGTGGGGCTCTGCTGGACTTTCGGCAGGAGTTGCCAGGCTGCCACCTGTAAAGGAGAGGATGTGTCACCCATAACTTCCACTGGAATATCTCTCCGGGCTGAGGTGAGGAAGGAAAAACAGGAGTGGGGGCCGGGACAGGAGGGGTATCTCAGGCAGGGCAATGGAAAGCTTCCAGAAGAGCGCCCGTGGCCAGGACCATCCTGGCTGACCTGCAGGCACCAAGTTGGCCTGCGTGCCGTCGCTGGTGTGGCTCCACGGCCCTCCCTCTAGGCTTTCAAGCCCTTGTACATATTCAGGTGTTTCACCTGGGAAGGGTGGGAACAGTTCAGCAGCATCTGGCCTGGGGCTCAGCTCACGTTTACTCACAGAGGCCTGGGCACGGTCTCCCAGCTTTGCAATAAGGACGCTCCTTGCGTGGGCGGGTGGGGCTGCTGGCTGTATGGGAGATGATTCCCCACCTCTGACCAATTTCAGAATTGTTTACCACTGGAGCAAGTGCCTTGGTAGTGTTTTCCTCTGTATAACTGTTAGGTTCAGTTTTTTTTTTTTCTTTTTTGGTTCAAGTTAGATTTTATTCCTCTTTTATGTATTTATAGATATAAGCATGGAAATAATTCATTGTTATATATACATCAGTGTGAATGGAAGAATTTTTTTCTGTTTTATTTTTACATTTTATTTTTAAAAATTTTGAAATTTAATTTTGTTTATTTTTTTATACAGTAGGTTATTATTAGTTATCTATTTTATGCATATACATGTATACAGGTCAATCCCAATCTCCCAACTCATCCCACCACCACCACCCCATGGCTTCCCCCACTTTGTGTCCATCCGTCTGTTCTCTACCTCTGTGTCTCTATTTCTGCCCTGCAAACCAGTTCATCTGTACCATTTTTCTAGGTTCCACATATAGGCATTAGTATACAATATTTGTTTTTCTCTTTCTGACTTACTTCACTCTGTATGACAGTCTCCAGATCCATCAACTTCTCTACAAATGACCCAGTTTCATTCCTTTTTATGGCTGAGTAATATTCCATTTTATATATGTACCACATCTTTATCCATTCGTCTGTCTGTGGGCATTTAGGTTGCTTCCATTACCTGGCTATTGTAAATAGTGCTGCAATGAACATTGTGGTGAATGTGTCTTTGTGATTTATGGTTTTCTCTGGGTATATGCCCAGAAGTGGGATTGCTGGATCCTATGGTAATTCTCTTTTTAGTTTTTTAGAGGAACCTCCATACTGTTCTCCATAGTGACTGTATCAATTGACATTCCCACCAATAGCGGAAGAGGGTTCCTTTTGTCCACACCCTCCCCAGAATTTGTTGTTTGTACATTATCTGATGATGCCGATTCTAACAGGTGTGAGGTCTTACCTCATTGTAGTTTTGATTTGCATTTCTCTAATAATTAGTGATGTTGAGCAGCTTCTCATGTGCGTCTTGGCCATCTCTGTGTCTTCTTTGAAGAAACGTCTCTTTAGATCTTCTGCCCATTTTTGTATTGGGTTGTTTGTTTTATTAATATTAAGCTGCATGAGCTGTTTATATATATTGGAGATTAAACCTTTGTCCATTGATTCGTTTGTGAACGTTTTCGCCCATTCTGAGGGTTGCCTTTTTCCATTCCCGTTTTTTTAACAAAGAAAGAAAGAAAGCAAAAGAAGCAGAACACTAATGTGCGTGAAATATGCCTCTTGAAACTGTCGTTTTGAAATATGGACGTCTTTTGAATTTTTTGGTCGATATATGACCCCAGGATTTGTTTTCAGGGCAGGTGTCATTTACAGGCCGGTAATGATTTGGAATATCCCCTGACCATTAGCGCTGGGATTAAAGCTGCAGTTGTGAGAAACGGCCACAAGGTGGCAGCAGTTCTCCCTTACCAAATCTGGTTACTAGGGCAGCAGAGCCTCAATGGAAGTCGCGTTCTAGATTGGAATGTAGAACGGAATGTGCCAGGAGAAAGCCCCTCAAGTGTGTCTCACTACTTCTTGTTCTTGTTTTTAATTTAATCTTTTATTTTTTATTACAGCAAGTTTGAGTACAACGTTTAGCTTGTTGTAGGTGTGCAAGAGGTGGTTCTTTTACACATATACATATGTCTGTTCTTCCTGGGATCCTTTTCCCATGTACGTTATGACAGAATGTTGAGTAGTCTTCTCTTGGTACTCCGTAGGTCTTTGGTGATTATATACGTCTACTGTGTTTGTATATGTCTGTTAACCCCAATATCGTAATGAATTCAATCCTCACACCTTTCCTTTGGTGAACCATAAGTTTCTTTAATGAATCTGTGATTGCCCTTCTCCGTGGAAATATCTGCCCTGGTATCAATTTATAGGTAACACCTATAAGTGATATGATACGATATGTGTCTTTCACTTTCTGACTTACTCCAAGTCACGTGATTACCTCGAGACTCATCTACGGTGCTGCAAATGGCATTGTGTCCTTTTTTTCCTTGGCGAATATTCTGTCTTAGCGAGGTCCATTTTCTGCAATGTGATTCCCTGAGGGCTGAGGATTAGCTGCCCTGGGCAGCCTGACCCTGCCGGCAAGCCCTCCCCAGGTGTGCCTGGGTTGAGGTCAATATAAACAGCACTCCAGGCAGCAATAGCCCCTGCAGCTGTGCCTGACTCCATATTCTCTGCCCCGTCAGCAGTCTCGGGGCTGTGCTGGTGGGAGGGTGGGAGGGTCCACGGCTTTGTGGGTGGCCCGGTGTGAGTGGGGCTCTGCTGGACTTTCGGCAGGAGTTGCCAGGCTGCCACCTGTAAAGGAGAGGATGTGTCACCCATAACTTCCACTGGAATATCTCTCCGGGCTGAGGTGAGGAAGGAAAAACAGGAGTGGGGGCCGGGACAGGAGGGGTATCTCAGGCAGGGCAATGGAAAGCTTCCAGAAGAGCGCCCGTGGCCAGGACCATCCTGGCTGACCTGCAGGCACCAAGTTGGCCTGCGTGCCGTCGCTGGTGTGGCTCCACGGCCCTCCCTCTAGGCTTTCAAGCCCTTGTACATATTCAGGTGTTTCACCTGGGAAGGGTGGGAACAGTTCAGCAGCATCTGGCCTGGGGCTCAGCTCACGTTTACTCACAGAGGCCTGGGCACGGTCTCCCAGCTTTGCAATAAGGACGCTCCTTGCGTGGGCGGGTGGGGCTGCTGGCTGTATGGGAGATGATTCCCCACCTCTGACCAATTTCAGAATTGTTTACCACTGGAGCAAGTGCCTTGGTAGTGTTTTCCTCTGTATAACTGTTAGGTTCAGTTTTTTTTTTTTTTCTTTTTTGGTTCAAGTTAGATTTTATTCCTCTTTTATGTATTTATAGATATAAGCATGGAAATAATTCATTGTTATATATACATCAGTGTGAATGGAAGAATTTTTTTCTGTTTTATTTTTACATTTTATTTTTAAAAATTTTGAAATTTAATTTTGTTTATTTTTTTATACAGTAGGTTATTATTAGTTATCTATTTTATGCATATACATGTATACAGGTCAATCCCAATCTCCCAACTCATCCCACCACCACCACCCCATGGCTTCCCCCACTTTGTGTCCATCCGTCTGTTCTCTACCTCTGTGTCTCTATTTCTGCCCTGCAAACCAGTTCATCTGTACCATTTTTCTAGGTTCCACATATAGGCATTAGTATACAATATTTGTTTTTCTCTTTCTGACTTACTTCACTCTGTATGACAGTCTCCAGATCCATCAACTTCTCTACAAATGACCCAGTTTCATTCCTTTTTATGGCTGAGTAATATTCCATTTTATATATGTACCACATCTTTATCCATTCGTCTGTCTGTGGGCATTTAGGTTGCTTCCATTACCTGGCTATTGTAAATAGTGCTGCAATGAACATTGTGGTGAATGTGTCTTTGTGATTTATGGTTTTCTCTGGGTATATGCCCAGAAGTGGGATTGCTGGATCCTATGGTAATTCTCTTTTTAGTTTTTTAAAGGAACCTCCATACTGTTCTCCATAGTGACTGTATCAATTTACATTCCCACCAATAGCGGAAGAGGGTTCCTTTTGTCCACACCCTCCCCAGAATTTGTTGTTTGTACATTATCTGATGATGCCGATTCTAACAGGTGTGAGGTCTTACCTCATTGTAGTTTTGATTTGCATTTCTCTAATAATTAGTGATGTTGAGCAGCTTCTCATGTGCGTCTTGGCCATCTCTGTGTCTTCTTTGAAGAAACGTCTCTTTAGATCTTCTGCCCAGTTTTGTATTGGGTTGTTTGTTTTATTAATATTAAGCTGCATGAGCTGTTTATATATATTGGAGATTAAACCTTTGTCCATTGATTCGTTTGTGAACGTTTTCGCCCATTCTGAGGGTTGCCTTTTTCCATTCCCGTTTTTTTAACAAAGAAAGAAAGAAAGCAAAAGAAGCAGAACACTAATGTGCGTGAAATATGCCTCTTGAAACTGTCGTTTTGAAATATGGACGTCTTTTGAATTTTTTGGTCGATATATGACCCCAGGATTTGTTTTCAGGGCAGGTGTCATTTACAGGCCGGTAATGATTTGGAATATCCCCTGACCATTAGCGCTGGGATTAAAGCTGCAGTTGTGAGAAACGGCCACAAGGTGGCAGCAGTTCTCCCTTACCAAATCTGGTTACTAGGGCAGCAGAGCCTCAATGGAAGTCGCGTTCTAGATTGGAATGTAGAACGGAATGTGCCAGGAGAAAGCCCCTCAAGTGTGTCTCACTACTTCTTGTTCTTGTTTTTAATTTAATCTTTTATTTTTTATTACAGCAAGTTTGAGTACAACGTTTAGCTTGTTGTAGGTGTGCAAGAGGTGGTTCTTTTACACATATACATATGTCTGTTCTTCCTGGGATCCTTTTCCCATGTACGTTATGACAGAATGTTGAGTAGTCTTCTCTTGGTACTCCGTAGGTCTTTGGTGATTATATACGTCTACTGTGTTTGTATATGTCTGTTAACCCCAATATCGTAATGAATTCAATCCTCACACCTTTCCTTTGGTGAACCATAAGTTTCTTTAATGAATCTGTGATTGCCCTTCTCCGTGGAAATATCTGCCCTGGTATCAATTTATAGGTAACACCTATAAGTGATATGATACGATATGTGTCTTTCACTTTCTGACTTACTCCAAGTCACGTGATTACCTCGAGACTCATCTACGGTGCTGCAAATGGCATTGTGTCCTTTTTTTCCTTGGCGAATATTCTGTCTTAGCGAGGTCCATTTTCTGCAATGTGATTCCCTGAGGGCTGAGGATTAGCTGCCCTGGGCAGCCTGACCCTGCCGGCAAGCCCTCCCCAGGTGTGCCTGGGTTGAGGTCAATATAAACAGCACTCCAGGCAGCAATAGCCCCTGCAGCTGTGCCTGACTCCATATTCTCTGCCCCGTCAGCAGTCTCGGGGCTGTGCTGGTGGGAGGGTGGGAGGGTCCACGGCTTTGTGGGTGGCCCGGTGTGAGTGGGGCTCTGCTGGACTTTCGGCAGGAGTTGCCAGGCTGCCACCTGTAAAGGAGAGGATGTGTCACCCATAACTTCCACTGGAATATCTCTCCGGGCTGAGGTGAGGAAGGAAAAACAGGAGTGGGGGCCGGGACAGGAGGGGTATCTCAGGCAGGGCAATGGAAAGCTTCCAGAAGAGCGCCCGTGGCCAGGACCATCCTGGCTGACCTGCAGGCACCAAGTTGGCCTGCGTGCCGTCGCTGGTGTGGCTCCACGGCCCTCCCTCTAGGCTTTCAAGCCCTTGTACATATTCAGGTGTTTCACCTGGGAAGGGTGGGAACAGTTCAGCAGCATCTGGCCTGGGGCTCAGCTCACGTTTACTCACAGAGGCCTCGGCACGGTCTCCCAGCTTTGCAATAAGGACGCTCCTTGCGTGGGCGGGTGGGGCTGCTGGCTGTATGGGAGATGATTCCCCACCTCTGACCAATTTCAGAATTGTTTACCACTGGAGCAAGTGCCTTGGTAGTGTTTTCCTCTGTATAACTGTTAGGTTCAGTTTTTTTTTTTTTTCTTTTTTGGTTCAAGTTAGATTTTATTCCTCTTTTATGTATTTATAGATATAAGCATGGAAATAATTCATTGTTATATATACATCAGTGTGAATGGAAGAATTTTTTTCTGTTTTATTTTTACATTTTATTTTTAAAAATTTTGAAATTTAATTTTGTTTATTTTTTTATACAGTAGGTTATTATTAGTTATCTATTTTATGCATATACATGTATACAGGTCAATCCCAATCTCCCAACTCATCCCACCACCACCACCCCATGGCTTCCCCCACTTTGTGTCCATACGTCTGTTCTCTACCTCTGTGTCTCTATTTCTGCCCTGCAAACCAGTTCATCTGTACCATTTTTCTAGGTTCCACATATAGGCATTAGTATACAATATTTGTTTTTCTCTTTCTGACTTACTTCACTCTGTATGACAGTCTCCAGATCCATCAACTTCTCTACAAATGACCCAGTTTCATTCCTTTTTATGGCTGAGTAATATTCCATTTTATATATGTACCACATCTTTATCCATTCGTCTGTCTGTGGGCATTTAGGTTGCTTCCATTACCTGGCTATTGTAAATAGTGCTGCAATGAACATTGTGGTGAATGTGTCTTTGTGATTTATGGTTTTCTCTGGGTATATGCCCAGAAGTGGGATTGCTGGATCCTATGGTAATTCTCTTTTTAGTTTTTTAGAGGAACCTCCATACTGTTCTCCATAGTGACTGTATCAATTTACATTCCCACCAATAGCGGAAGAGGGTTCCTTTTGTCCACACCCTCCCCAGAATTTGTTGTTTGTACATTATCTGATGATGCCGATTCTAACAGGTGTGAGGTCTTACCTCATTGTAGTTTTGATTTGCATTTCTCTAATAATTAGTGATGTTGAGCAGCTTCTCATGTGCGTCTTGGCCATCTCTGTGTCTTCTTTGAAGAAACGTCTCTTTAGATCTTCTGCCCAGTTTTGTATTGGGTTGTTTGTTTTATTAATATTAAGCTGCATGAGCTGTTTATATATATTGGAGATTAAACCTTTGTCCATTGATTCGTTTGTGAACGTTTTCGCCCATTCTGAGGGTTGCCTTTTTCCATTCCCGTTTTTTTAACAAAGAAAGAAAGAAAGCAAAAGAAGCAGAACACTAATGTGCGTGAAATATGCCTCTTGAAACTGTCGTTTTGAAATATGGACGTCTTTTGAATTTTTTGGTCGATATATGACCCCAGGATTTGTTTTCAGGGCAGGTGTCATTTACAGGCCGGTAATGATTTGGAATATCCACTGACCATTAGCGCTGGGATTAAAGCTGCAGTTGTGAGAAACGGCCACAAGGTGGCAGCAGTTCTCCCTTACCAAATCTGGTTACTAGGGCAGCAGAGCCTCAATGGAAGTCGCGTTCTAGATTGGCATGTAGAACGGAATGTGCCAGGAGAAAGCCCCTCAAGTGTGTCTCACTACTTCTTGTTCTTGTTTTTAATTTAATCTTTTATTTTTTATTACAGCAAGTTTGAGTACAACGTTTAGCTTGTTGTAGGTGTGCAAGAGGTGGTTCTTTTACACATATACATATGTCTGTTCTTCCTGGGATCCTTTTCCCATGTACGTTATGACAGAATGTTGAGTAGTCTTCTCTTGGTACTCCGTAGGTCTTTGGTGATTATATACGTCTACTGTGTTTGTATATGTCTGTTAACCCCAATATCGTAATGAATTCAATCCTCACACCTTTCCTTTGGTGAACCATAAGTTTCTTTAATGAATCTGTGATTGCCCTTCTCCGTGGAAATATCTGCCCTGGTATCAATTTATAGGTAACACCTATAAGTGATATGATACGATATGTGTCTTTCACTTTCTGACTTACTCCAAGTCACGTGATTACCTCGAGACTCATCTACGGTGCTGCAAATGGCATTGTGTCCTTTTTTTCCTTGGCGAATATTCTGTCTTAGCGAGGTCCATTTTCTGCAATGTGATTCCCTGAGGGCTGAGGATTAGCTGCCCTGGGCAGCCTGACCCTGCCGGCAAGCCCTCCCCAGGTGTGCCTGGGTTGAGGTCAATATAAACAGCACTCCAGGCAGCAATAGCCCCTGCAGCTGTGCCTGACTCCATATTCTCTGCCCCGTCAGCAGTCTCGGGGCTGTGCTGGTGGGAGGGTGGGAGGGTCCACGGCTTTGTGGGTGGCCCGGTGTGAGTGGGGCTCTGCTGGACTTTCGGCAGGAGTTGCCAGGCTGCCACCTGTAAAGGAGAGGATGTGTCACCCATAACTTCCACTGGAATATCTCTCCGGGCTGAGGTGAGGAAGGAAAAAAAGGAGTGGGGGCCGGGACAGGAGGGGTATCTCAGGCAGGGCAATGGAAAGCTTCCAGAAGAGCGCCCGTGGCCAGGACCATCCTGGCTGACCTGCAGGCACCAAGTTGGCCTGCGTGCCGTCGCTGGTGTGGCTCCACGGCCCTCCCTCTAGGCTTTCAAGCCCTTGTACATATTCAGGTGTTTCACCTGGGAAGGGTGGGAACAGTTCAGCAGCATCTGGCCTGGGGCTCAGCTCACGTTTACTCACAGAGGCCTGGGCACGGTCTCCCAGCTTTGCAATAAGGACGCTCCTTGCGTGGGCGGGTGGGGCTGCTGGCTGTATGGGAGATGATTCCCCACCTCTGACCAATTTCAGAATTGTTTACCACTGGAGCAAGTGCCTTGGTAGTGTTTTCCTCTGTATAACTGTTAGGTTCAGTTTTTTTTTTTTTTCTTTTTTGGTTCAAGTTAGATTTTATTCCTCTTTTATGTATTTATAGATATAAGCATGGAAATAATTCATTGTTATATATACATCAGTGTGAATGGAAGAACTTTTTTTCTGTTTTATTTTTACATTTTATTTTTAAAAATTTTGAAATTTAATTTTGTTTATTTTTTTATACAGTAGGTTATTATTAGTTATCTATTTTATGCATATACATGTATACAGGTCAATCCCAATCTCCCAACTCATCCCACCACCACCACCCCATGGCTTCCCCCACTTTGTGTCCATACGTCTGTTCTCTACCTCTGTGTCTCTATTTCTGCCCTGCAAACCAGTTCATCTGTACCATTTTTCTAGGTTCCACATATAGGCATTAGTATACAATATTTGTTTTTCTCTTTCTGACTTACTTCACTCTGTATGACAGTCTCTAGATCCATCAACTTCTCTACAAATGACCCAGTTTCATTCCTTTTTATGGCTGAGTAATATTCCATTTTATATATGTACCACATCTTTATCCATTCGTCTGTCTGTGGGCATTTAGGTTGCTTCCATTACCTGGCTATTGTAAATAGTGCTGCAATGAACATTGTGGTGAATGTGTCTTTGTGATTTATGGTTTTCTCTGGGTATATGCCCAGAAGTGGGATTGCTGGATCCTATGGTAATTCTCTTTTTAGTTTTTTAGAGGAACCTCCATACTGTTCTCCATAGTGACTGTATCAATTTACATTCCCACCAATAGCGGAAGAGGGTTCCTTTTGTCCACACCCTCCCCAGAATTTGTTGTTTGTACATTATCTGATGATGCCGATTCTAACAGGTGTGAGGTCTTACCTCATTGTAGTTTTGATTTGCATTTCTCTAATAATTAGTGATGTTGAGCAGCTTCTCATGTGCGTCTTGGCCATCTCTGTGTCTTCTTTGAAGAAACGTCTCTTTAGATCTTCTGCCCATTTTTGTATTGGGTTGTTTGTTTTATTAATATTAAGCTGCATGAGCTGTTTATATATATTGGAGATTAAACCTTTGTCCATTGATTCGTTTGTGAACGTTTTCGCCCATTCTGAGGGTTGCCTTTTTCCATTCCCGTTTTTTTAACAAAGAAAGAAAGAAAGCAAAAGAAGCAGAACACTAATGTGCGTGAAATATGCCTCTTGAAACTGTCGTTTTGAAATATGGACGTCTTTTGAATTTTTTGGTCGATATATGACCCCAGGATTTGTTTTCAGGGCAGGTGTCATTTACAGGCCGGTAATGATTTGGAATATCCACTGACCATTAGCGCTGGGATTAAAGCTGCAGTTGTGAGAAACGGCCACAAGGTGGCAGCAGTTCTCCCTTACCAAATCTGGTTACTAGGGCAGCAGAGCCTCAATGGAAGTCGCGTTCTAGATTGGAATGTAGAACGGAATGTGCCAGGAGAAAGCCCCTCAAGTGTGTCTCACTACTTCTTGTTCTTGTTTTTAATTTATTTTTTTATTTTTTATTACAGCAAGTTTGAGTACAACGTTTAGCTTGTTGTAGGTGTGCAAGAGGTGGTTCTTTTACACATATACATATGTCTGTTCTTCCTGGGATCCTTTTCCCATGTACGTTATGACAGAATGTTGAGTAGTCTTCTCTTGGTACTCCGTAGGTCTTTGGTGATTATATACGTCTACTGTGTTTGTATATGTCTGTTAACCCCAATATCGTAATGAATTCAATCCTCACACCTTTCCTTTGGTGAACCATAAGTTTCTTTAATGAATCTGTGATTGCCCTTCTCCGTGGAAATATCTGCCCTGGTATCAATTTATAGGTAACACCTATAAGTGATATGATACGATATGTGTCTTTCACTTTCTGACTTACTCCAAGTCACGTGATTACCTCGAGACTCATCTACGGTGCTGCAAATGGCATTGTGTCCTTTTTTTCCTTGGCGAATATTCTGTCTTAGCGAGGTCCATTTTCTGCAATGTGATTCCCTGAGGGCTGAGGATTAGCTGCCCTGGGCAGCCTGACCCTGCCGGCAAGCCCTCCCCAGGTGTGCCTGGGTTGAGGTCAATATAAACAGCACTCCAGGCAGCAATAGCCCCTGCAGCTGTGCCTGACTCCATATTCTCTGCCCCGTCAGCAGTCTCGGGGCTGTGCTGGTGGGAGGGTGGGAGGGTCCACGGCTTTGTGGGTGGCCCGGTGTGAGTGGGGCTCTGCTGGACTTTCGGCAGGAGTTGCCAGGCTGCCACCTGTAAAGAAGAGGATATGTCACCCATAACTTCCACTGGAATATCTCTCCGGGCTGAGGTGAGGAAGGAAAAAAAGGAGTGGGGGCCGGGACAGGAGGGGTATCTCAGGCAGGGCAATGGAAAGCTTCCAGAAGAGCGCCCGTGGCCAGGACCATCCTGGCTGACCTGCAGGCACCAAGTTGGCCTGCGTGCCGTCGCTGGTGTGGCTCCACGGCCCTCCCTCTAGGCTTTCAAGCCCTTGTACATATTCAGGTGTTTCACCTGGGAAGGGTGGGAACAGTTCAGCAGCATCTGGCCTGGGGCTCAGCTCACGTTTACTCACAGAGGCCTGGGCACGGTCTCCCAGCTTTGCAATAAGGACGCTCCTTGCGTGGGCGGGTGGGGCTGCTGGCTGTATGGGAGATGATTCCCCACCTCTGACCAATTTCAGAATTGTTTACCACTGGAGCAAGTGCCTTGGTAGTGTTTTCCTCTGTATAACTGTTAGGTTCAGTTTTTTTTTTTTTTCTTTTTTGGTTCAAGTTAGATTTTATTCCTCTTTTATGTATTTATAGATATAAGCATGGAAATAATTCATTGTTATATATACATCAGTGTGAATGGAAGAACTTTTTTTCTGTTTTATTTTTACATTTTATTTTTAAAAATTTTGAAATTTAATTTTGTTTATTTTTTTATACAGTAGGTTATTATTAGTTATCTATTTTATGCATATACATGTATACAGGTCAATCCCAATCTCCCAACTCATCCCACCACCACCACCCCATGGCTTCCCCCACTTTGTGTCCATACGTCTGTTCTCTACCTCTGTGTCTCTATTTCTGCCCTGCAAACCAGTTCATCTGTACCATTTTTCTAGGTTCCACATATAGGCATTAGTATACAATATTTGTTTTTCTCTTTCTGACTTACTTCACTCTGTATGACAGTCTCTAGATCCATCAACTTCTCTACAAATGACCCAGTTTCATTCCTTTTTATGGCTGAGTAATATTCCATTTTATATATGTACCACATCTTTATCCATTCGTCTGTCTGTGGGCATTTAGGTTGCTTCCATTACCTGGCTATTGTAAATAGTGCTGCAATGAACATTGTGGTGAATGTGTCTTTGTGATTTATGGTTTTCTCTGGGTATATGCCCAGAAGTGGGATTGCTGGATCCTATGGTAATTCTCTTTTTAGTTTTTTAGAGGAACCTCCATACTGTTCTCCATAGTGACTGTATCAATTTACATTCCCACCAATAGCGGAAGAGGGTTCCTTTTGTCCACACCCTCCCCAGAATTTGTTGTTTGTACATTATCTGATGATGCCGATTCTAACAGGTGTGAGGTCTTACCTCATTGTAGTTTTGATTTGCATTTCTCTAATAATTAGTGATGTTGAGCAGCTTCTCATGTGCGTCTTGGCCATCTCTGTGTCTTCTTTGAAGAAACGTCTCTTTAGATCTTCTGCCCATTTTTGTATTGGGTTGTTTGTTTTATTAATATTAAGCTGCATGAGCTGTTTATATATATTGGAGATTAAACCTTTGTCCATTGATTCGTTTGTGAACGTTTTCGCCCATTCTGAGGGTTGCCTTTTTCCATTCCCGTTTTTTTAACAAAGAAAGAAAGAAAGCAAAAGAAGCAGAACACTAATGTGCGTGAAATATGCCTCTTGAAACTGTCGTTTTGAAATATGGACGTCTTTTGAATTTTTTGGTCGATATATGACCCCAGGATTTGTTTTCAGGGCAGGTGTCATTTACAGGCCGGTAATGATTTGGAATATCCACTGACCATTAGCGCTGGGATTAAAGCTGCAGTTGTGAGAAACGGCCACAAGGTGGCAGCAGTTCTCCCTTACCAAATCTGGTTACTAGGGCAGCAGAGCCTCAATGGAAGTCGCGTTCTAGATTGGAATGTAGAACGGAATGTGCCAGGAGAAAGCCCCTCAAGTGTGTCTCACTACTTCTTGTTCTTGTTTTTAATTTAATCTTTTATTTTTTATTACAGCAAGTTTGAGTACAACGTTTAGCTTGTTGTAGGTGTGCAAGAGGTGGTTCTTTTACACATATACATATGTCTGTTCTTCCTGGGATCCTTTTCCCATGTACGTTATGACAGAATGTTGAGTAGTCTTCTCTTGGTACTCCGTAGGTCTTTGGTGATTATATACGTCTACTGTGTTTGTATATGTCTGTTAACCCCAATATCGTAATGAATTCAATCCTCACACCTTTCCTTTGGTGAACCATAAGTTTCTTTAATGAATCTGTGATTGCCCTTCTCCGTGGAAATATCTGCCCTGGTATCAATTTATAGGTAACACCTATAAGTGATATGATACGATATGTGTCTTTCACTTTCTGACTTACTCCAAGTCACGTGATTACCTCGAGACTCATCTACGGTGCTGCAAATGGCATTGTGTCCTTTTTTTCCTTGGCGAATATTCTGTCTTAGCGAGGTCCATTTTCTGCAATGTGATTCCCTGAGGGCTGAGGATTAGCTGCCCTGGGCAGCCTGACCCTGCCGGCAAGCCCTCCCCAGGTGTGCCTGGGTTGAGGTCAATATAAACAGCACTCCAGGCAGCAATAGCCCCTGCAGCTGTGCCTGACTCCATATTCTCTGCCCCGTCAGCAGTCTCGGGGCTGTGCTGGTGGGAGGGTGGGAGGGTCCACGGCTTTGTGGGTGGCCCGGTGTGAGTGGGGCTCTGCTGGACTTTCGGCAGGAGTTGCCAGGCTGCCACCTGTAAAGGAGAGGATGTGTCACCCATAACTTCCACTGGAATATCTCTCCGGGCTGAGGTGAGGAAGGAAAAAAAGGAGTGGGGGCCGGGACAGGAGGGGTATCTCAGGCAGGGCAATGGAAAGCTTCCAGAAGAGCGCCCGTGGCCAGGACCATCCTGGCTGACCTGCAGACACCAAGTTGGCCTGCGTGCCATCGCTGGTGTGGCTCCACGGCCCTCCCTCTAGGCTTTCAAGCCCTTGTACATATTCAGGTGTTTCACCTGGGAAGGGTGGGAACAGTTCAGCAGCATCTGGCCTGGGGCTCAGCTCACGTTTACTCACAGAGGCCTGGGCACGGTCTCCCAGCTTTGCAATAAGGACGCTCCTTGCGTGGGCGGGTGGGGCTGCTGGCTGTATGGGAGATGATTCCCCACCTCTGACCAATTTCAGAATTGTTTACCACTGGAGCAAGTGCCTTGGTAGTGTTTTCCTCTGTATAACTGTTAGGTTCAGTTATTTTTTTTTTCTTTTTTGGTTCAAGTTAGATTTTATTCCTCTTTTATGTATTTATAGATATAAGCATGGAAATAATTCATTGTTATATATACATCAGTGTGAATGGAAGAACTTTTTTTCTGTTTTATTTTTACATTTTATTTTTAAAAATTTTGAAATTTAATTTTGTTTATTTTTTTATACAGTAGGTTATTATTAGTTATCTATTTTATGCATATACATGTATACAGGTCAATCCCAATCTCCCAACTCATCCCACCACCACCACCCCATGGCTTCCCCCACTTTGTGTCCATACGTCTGTTCTCTACCTCTGTGTCTCTATTTCTGCCCTGCAAACCAGTTCATCTGTACCATTTTTCTAGGTTCCACATATAGGCATTAGTATACAATATTTGTTTTTCTCTTTCTGACTTACTTCACTCTGTATGACAGTCTCTAGATCCATCAACTTCTCTACAAATGACCCAGTTTCATTCCTTTTTATGGCTGAGTAATATTCCATTTTATATATGTACCACATCTTTATCCATTCGTCTGTCTGTGGGCATTTAGGTTGCTTCCATTACCTGGCTATTGTAAATAGTGCTGCAATGAACATTGTGGTGAATGTGTCTTTGTGATTTATGGTTTTCTCTGGGTATATGCCCAGAAGTGGGATTGCTGGATCCTATGGTAATTCTCTTTTTAGTTTTTTAGAGGAACCTCCATACTGTTCTCCATAGTGACTGTATCAATTTACATTCCCACCAATAGCGGAAGAGGGTTCCTTTTGTCCACACCCTCCCCAGAATTTGTTGTTTGTACATTATCTGATGATGCCGATTCTAACAGGTGTGAGGTCTTACCTCATTGTAGTTTTGATTTGCATTTCTCTAATAATTAGTGATGTTGAGCAGCTTCTCATGTGCGTCTTGGCCATCTCTGTGTCTTCTTTGAAGAAACGTCTCTTTAGATCTTCTGCCCATTTTTGTATTGGGTTGTTTGTTTTATTAATATTAAGCTGCATGAGCTGTTTATATATATTGGAGATTAAACCTTTGTCCATTGATTCGTTTGTGAACGTTTTCGCCCATTCTGAGGGTTGCCTTTTTCCATTCCCGTTTTTTTAACAAAGAAAGAAAGAAAGCAAAAGAAGCAGAACACTAATGTGCGTGAAATATGCCTCTTGAAACTGTCGTTTTGAAATATGGACGTCTTTTGAATTTTTTGGTCGATATATGACCCCAGGATTTGTTTTCAGGGCAGGTGTCATTTACAGGCCGGTAATGATTTGGAATATCCACTGACCATTAGCGCTGGGATTAAAGCTGCAGTTGTGAGAAACGGCCACAAGGTGGCAGCAGTTCTCCCTTACCAAATCTGGTTACTAGGGCAGCAGAGCCTCAATGGAAGTCGCGTTCTAGATTGGAATGTAGAACGGAATGTGCCAGGAGAAAGCCCCTCAAGTGTGTCTCACTACTTCTTGTTCTTGTTTTTAATTTAATCTTTTATTTTTTATTACAGCAAGTTTGAGTACAACGTTTAGCTTGTTGTAGGTGTGCAAGAGGTGGTTCTTTTACACATATACATATGTCTGTTCTTCCTGGGATCCTTTTCCCATGTACGTTATGACAGAATGTTGAGTAGTCTTCTCTTGGTACTCCGTAGGTCTTTGGTGATTATATACGTCTCCTGTGTTTGTATATGTCTGTTAACCCCAATATCGTAATGAATTCAATCCTCACACCTTTCCTTTGGTGAACCATAAGTTTCTTTAATGAATCTGTGATTGCCCTTCTCCGTGGAAATATCTGCCCTGGTATCAATTTATAGGTAACACCTATAAGTGATATGATACGATATGTGTCTTTCACTTTCTGACTTACTCCAAGTCACGTGATTACCTCGAGACTCATCTACGGTGCTGCAAATGGCATTGTGTCCTTTTTTTCCTTGGCGAATATTCTGTCTTAGCGAGGTCCATTTTCTGCAATGTGATTCCCTGAGGGCTGAGGATTAGCTGCCCTGGGCAGCCTGACCCTGCCGGCAAGCCCTCCCCAGGTGTGCCTGGGTTGAGGTCAATATAAACAGCACTCCAGGCAGCAATAGCCCCTGCAGCTGTGCCTGACTCCATATTCTCTGCCCCGTCAGCAGTCTCGGGGCTGTGCTGGTGGGAGGGTGTGAGGGTCCACGGCTTTGTGGGTGGCCCGGTGTGAGTGGGGCTCTGCTGGACTTTCGGCAGGAGTTGCCAGGCTGCCACCTGTAAAGAAGAGGATGTGTCACCCATAACTTCCACTGGAATATCTCTCCGGGCTGAGGTGAGGAAGGAAAAACAGGAGTGGGGGCCGGGACAGGAGGGGTATCTCAGGCAGGGCAATGGAAAGCTTCCAGAAGAGCGCCCGTGGCCAGGACCATCCTGGCTGACCTGCAGGCACCAAGTTGGCCTGCGTGCCGTCGCTGGTGTGGCTCCACGGCCCTCCCTCTAGGCTTTCAAGCCCTTGTACATATTCAGGTGTTTCACCTGGGAAGGGTGGGAACAGTTCAGCAGCATCTGGCCTGGGGCTCAGCTCACGTTTACTCACAGAGGCCTGGGCACGGTCTCCCAGCTTTGCAATAAGGACGCTCCTTGCGTGGGCGGGTGGGGCTGCTGGCTGTATGGGAGATGATTCCCCACCTCTGACCAATTTCAGAATTGTTTACCACTGGAGCAAGTGCCTTGGTAGTGTTTTCCTCTGTATAACTGTTAGGTTCAGTTTTTTTTTTTTTTCTTTTTTGGTTCAAGTTAGATTTTATTCCTCTTTTATGTATTTATAGATATAAGCATGGAAATAATTCATTGTTATATATACATCAGTGTGAATGGAAGAACTTTTTTTCTGTTTTATTTTTACATTTTATTTTTAAAAATTTTGAAATTTAATTTTGTTTATTTTTTTATACAGTAGGTTATTATTAGTTATCTATTTTATGCATATACATGTATACAGGTCAATCCCAATCTCCCAACTCATCCCACCACCACCACCCCATGGCTTCCCCCACTTTGTGTCCATACGTCTGTTCTCTACCTCTGTGTCTCTATTTCTGCCCTGCAAACCAGTTCATCTGTACCATTTTTCTAGGTTCCACATATAGGCATTAGTATACAATATTTGTTTTTCTCTTTCTGACTTACTTCACTCTGTATGACAGTCTCTAGATCCATCAACTTCTCTACAAATGACCCAGTTTCATTCCTTTTTATGGCTGAGTAATATTCCATTTTATATATGTACCACATCTTTATCCATTCGTCTGTCTGTGGGCATTTAGGTTGCTTCCATTACCTGGCTATTGTAAATAGTGCTGCAATGAACATTGTGGTGAATGTGTCTTTGTGATTTATGGTTTTCTCTGGGTATATGCCCAGAAGTGGGATTGCTGGATCCTATGGTAATTCTCTTTTTAGTTTTTTAGAGGAACCTCCATACTGTTCTCCATAGTGACTGTATCAATTTACATTCCCACCAATAGCGGAAGAGGGTTCCTTTTGTCCACACCCTCCCCAGAATTTGTTGTTTGTACATTATCTGATGATGCCGATTCTAACAGGTGTGAGGTCTTACCTCATTGTAGTTTTGATTTACATTTCTCTAATAATTAGTGATGTTGAGCAGCTTCTCATGTGCGTCTTGGCCATCTCTGTGTCTTCTTTGAAGAAACGTCTCTTTAGATCTTCTGCCCAGTTTTGTATTGGGTTGTTTGTTTTATTAATATTAAGCTGCATGAGCTGTTTATATATATTGGAGATTAAACCTTTGTCCATTGATTCGTTTGTGAACCTTTTCGCCCATTCTGAGGGTTGCCTTTTTCCATTCCCGTTTTTTTAACAAAGAAAGAAAGAAAGCAAAAGAAGCAGAACACTAATGTGCGTGAAATATGCCTCTTGAAACTGTCGTTTTGAAATATGGACGTCTTTTGAATTTTTTGGTCGATATATGACCCCAGGATTTGTTTTCAGGGCAGGTGTCATTTACAGGCCGGTAATGATTTGGAATATCCACTGACCATTAGCGCTGGGATTAAAGCTGCAGTTGTGAGAAACGGCCACAAGGTGGCAGCAGTTCTCCCTTACCAATTCTGGTTACTAGGGCAGCAGAGCCTCAATGGAAGTCGCGTTCTAGATTGGAATGTAGAACGGAATGTGCCAGGAGAAAGCCCCTCAAGTGTGTCTCACTACTTCTTGTTCTTGTTTTTAATTTAATCTTTTATTTTTTATTACAGCAAGTTTGAGTACAACGTTTAGCTTGTTGTAGGTGTGCAAGAGGTGGTTCTTTTACACATATACATATGTCTGTTCTTCCTGGGATCCTTTTCCCATGTACGTTATGACAGAATGTTGAGTAGTCTTCTCTTGGTACTCCGTAGGTCTTTGGTGATTATATACGTCTCCTGTGTTTGTATATGTCTGTTAACCCCAATATCGTAATGAATTCAATCCTCACACCTTTCCTTTGGTGAACCATAAGTTTCTTTAATGAATCTGTGATTGCCCTTCTCCGTGGAAATATCTGCCCTGGTATCAATTTATAGGTAACACCTATAAGTGATATGATACGATATGTGTCTTTCACTTTCTGACTTACTCCAAGTCACGTGATTACCTCGAGACTCATCTACGGTGCTGCAAATGGCATTGTGTCCTTTTTTTCCTTGGCGAATATTCTGTCTTAGCGAGGTCCATTTTCTGCAATGTGATTCCCTGAGGGCTGAGGATTAGCTGCCCTGGGCAGCCTGACCCTGCCGGCAAGCCCTCCCCAGGTGTGCCTGGGTTGAGGTCAATATAAACAGCACTCCAGGCAGCAATAGCCCCTGCAGCTGTGCCTGACTCCATATTCTCTGCCCCGTCAGCAGTCTCGGGGCTGTGCTGGTGGGAGGGTGGGAGGGTCCACGGCTTTGTGGGTGGCCCGGTGTGAGTGGGGCTCTGCTGGACTTTCGGCAGGAGTTGCCAGGCTGCCACCTGTAAAGGAGAGGATGTGTCACCCATAACTTCCACTGGAATATCTCTCCGGGCTGAGGTGAGGAAGGAAAAAAAGGAGTGGGGGCCGGGACAGGAGGGGTATCTCAGGCAGGGCAATGGAAAGCTTCCAGAAGAGCGCCCGTGGCCAGGACCATCCTGGCTGACCTGCAGGCACCAAGTTGGCCTGCGTGCCGTCGCTGGTGTGGCTCCACGGCCCTCCCTCTAGGCTTTCAAGCCCTTGTACATATTCAGGTGTTTCACCTGGGAAGGGTGGGAACAGTTCAGCAGCATCTGGCCTGGGGCTCAGCTCACGTTTACTCACAGAGGCCTGGGCACGGTCTCCCAGCTTTGCAATAAGGACGCTCCTTGCGTGGGCGGGTGGGGCTGCTGGCTGTATGGGAGATGATTCCCCACCTCTGACCAATTTCAGAATTGTTTACCACTGGAGCAAGTGCCTTGGTAGTGTTTTCCTCTGTATAACTGTTAGGTTCAGTTTTTTTTTTTTCTTTTTTGGTTCAAGTTAGATTTTATTCCTCTTTTATGTATTTATAGATATAAGCATGGAAATAATTCATTGTTATATATACATCAGTGTGAATGGAAGAACTTTTTTTCTGTTTTATTTTTACATTTTATTTTTAAAAATTTTGAAATTTAATTTTGTTTATTTTTTTATACAGTAGGTTATTATTAGTTATCTATTTTATGCATATACATGTATACAGGTCAATCCCAATCTCCCAACTCATCCCACCACCACCACCCCATGGCTTCCCCCACTTTGTGTCCATACGTCTGTTCTCTACCTCTGTGTCTCTATTTCTGCCCTGCAAACCAGTTCATCTGTACCATTTTTCTAGGTTCCACATATAGGCATTAGTATACAATATTTGTTTTTCTCTTTCTGACTTACTTCACTCTGTATGACAGTCTCTAGATCCATCAACTTCTCTACAAATGACCCAGTTTCATTCCTTTTTATGGCTGAGTAATATTCCATTTTATATATGTACCACATCTTTATCCATTCGTCTGTCTCTGGGCATTTAGGTTGCTTCCATTACCTGGCTATTGTAAATAGTGCTGCAATGAACATTGTGGTGAATGTGTCTTTGTGATTTATGGTTTTCTCTGGGTATATGCCCAGAAGTGGGATTGCTGGATCCTATGGTAATTCTCTTTTTAGTTTTTTAGAGGAACCTCCATACTGTTCTCCATAGTGACTGTATCAATTTACATTCCCACCAATAGCGGAAGAGGGTTCCTTTTGTCCACACCCTCCCCAGAATTTGTTGTTTGTACATTATCTGATGATGCCGATTCTAACAGGTGTGAGGTCTTACCTCATTGTAGTTTTGATTTGCATTTCTCTAATAATTAGTGATGTTGAGCAGCTTCTCATGTGCGTCTTGGCCATCTCTGTGTCTTCTTTGAAGAAACGTCTCTTTAGATCTTCTGCCCAGTTTTGTATTGGGTTGTTTGTTTTATTAATATTAAGCTGCATGAGCTGTTTATATATATTGGAGATTAAACCTTTGTCCATTGATTCGTTTGTGAACGTTTTCGCCCATTCTGAGGGTTGCCTTTTTCCATTCCCGTTTTTTTAACAAAGAAAGAAAGAAAGCAAAAGAAGCAGAACACTAATGTGCGTGAAATATGCCTCTTGAAACTGTCGTTTTGAAATATGGACGTCTTTTGAATTTTTTGGTCGATATATGACCCCAGGATTTGTTTTCAGGGCAGGTGTCATTTACAGGCCGGTAATGATTTGGAATATCCACTGACCATTAGCGCTGGGATTAAAGCTGCAGTTGTGAGAAACGGCCACAAGGTGGCAGCAGTTCTCCCTTACCAAATCTGGTTACTAGGGCAGCAGAGCCTCAATGGAAGTCGCGTTCTAGATTGGAATGTAGAACGGAATGTGCCAGGAGAAAGCCCCTCAAGTGTGTCTCACTACTTCTTGTTCTTGTTTTTAATTTAATCTTTTATTTTTTATTACAGCAAGTTTGAGTACAACGTTTAGCTTGTTGTAGGTGTGCAAGAGGTGGTTCTTTTACACATATACATATGTCTGTTCTTCCTGGGATCCTTTTCCCATGTACGTTATGACAGAATGTTGAGTAGTCTTCTCTTGGTACTCCGTAGGTCTTTGGTGATTATATACGTCTCCTGTGTTTGTATATGTCTGTTAACCCCAATATCGTAATGAATTCAATCCTCACACCTTTCCTTTGGTGAACCATAAGTTTCTTTAATGAATCTGTGATTGCCCTTCTCCGTGGAAATATCTGCCCTGGTATCAATTTATAGGTAACACCTATAAGTGATATGATACGATATGTGTCTTTCACTTTCTGACTTACTCCAAGTCACGTGATTACCTCGAGACTCATCTACGGTGCTGCAAATGGCATTGTGTCCTTTTTTTCCTTGGCGAATATTCTGTCTTAGCGAGGTCCATTTTCTGCAATGTGATTCCCTGAGGGCTGAGGATTAGCTGCCCTGGGCAGCCTGACCCTGCCGGCAAGCCCTCCCCAGGTGTGCCTGGGTTGAGGTCAATATAAACAGCACTCCAGGCAGCAATAGCCCCTGCAGCTGTGCCTGACTCCATATTCTCTGCCCCGTCAGCAGTCTCGGGGCTGTGCTGGTGGGTGGGTGGGAGGGTCCACGGCTTTGTGGGTGGCCCGGTGTGAGTGGGGCTCTGCTGGACTTTCGGCAGGAGTTGCCAGGCTGCCACCTGTAAAGGAGAGGATGTGTCACCCATAACTTCCACTGGAATATCTCTCCGGGCTGAGGTGAGGAAGGAAAAAAAGGAGTGGGGGCCGGGACAGGAGGGGTATCTCAGGCAGGGCAATGGAAAGCTTCCAGAAGAGCGCCCGTGGCCAGGACCATCCTGGCTGACCTGCAGGCACCAAGTTGGCCTGCGTGCCGTCGCTGGTGTGGCTCCACGGCCCTCCCTCTAGGCTTTCAAGCCCTTGTACATATTCAGGTGTTTCACCTGGGAAGGGTGGGAACAGTTCAGCAGCATCTGGCCTGGGGCTCAGCTCACGTTTACTCACAGAGGCCTGGGCACGGTCTCCCAGCTTTGCAATAAGGACGCTCCTTGCGTGGGCGGGTGGGGCTGCTGGCTGTATGGGAGATGATTCCCCACCTCTGACCAATTTCAGAATTGTTTACCACTGGAGCAAGTGCCTTGGTAGTGTTTTCCTCTGTATAACTGTTAGGTTCAGTTTTTTTTTTTTCTTTTTTGGTTCAAGTTAGATTTTATTCCTCTTTTATGTATTTATAGATATAAGCATGGAAATAATTCATTGTTATATATACATCAGTGTGAATGGAAGAACTTTTTTTCTGTTTTATTTTTACATTTTATTTTTAAAAATTTTGAAATTTAATTTTGTTTATTTTTTTATACAGTAGGTTATTATTAGTTATCTATTTTATGCATATACATGTATACAGGTCAATCCCAATCTCCCAACTCATCCCACCACCACCACCCCATGGCTTCCCCCACTTTGTGTCCATACGTCTGTTCTCTACCTCTGTGTCTCTATTTCTGCCCTGCAAACCAGTTCATCTGTACCATTTTTCTAGGTTCCACATATAGGCATTAGTATACAATATTTGTTTTTCTCTTTCTGACTTACTTCACTCTGTATGACAGTCTCTAGATCCATCAACTTCTCTACAAATGACCCAGTTTCATTCCTTTTTATGGCTGAGTAATATTCCATTTTATATATGTACCACATCTTTATCCATTCGTCTGTCTGTGGGCATTTAGGTTGCTTCCATTACCTGGCTATTGTAAATAGTGCTGCAATGAACATTGTGGTGAATGTGTCTTTGTGATTTATGGTTTTCTCTGGGTATATGCCCAGAAGTGGGATTGCTGGATCCTATGGTAATTCTCTTTTTAGTTTTTTAGAGGAACCTCCATACTGTTCTCCATAGTGACTGTATCAATTTACATTCCCACCAATAGCGGAAGAGGGTTCCTTTTGTCCACACCCTCCCCAGAATTTGTTGTTTGTACATTATCTGATGATGCCGATTCTAACAGGTGTGAGGTCTTACCTCATTGTAGTTTTGATTTGCATTTCTCTAATAATTAGTGATGTTGAGCAGCTTCTCATGTGCGTCTTGGCCATCTCTGTGTCTTCTTTGAAGAAACGTCTCTTTAGATCTTCTGCCCAGTTTTGTATTGGGTTGTTTGTTTTATTAATATTTAGCTGCATGAGCTGTTTATATATATTGGAGATTAAACCTTTGTCCATTGATTCGTTTGTGAACGTTTTCGCCCATTCTGAGGGTTGCCTTTTTCCATTCCCGTTTTTTTAACAAAGAAAGAAAGAAAGCAAAAGAAGCAGAACACTAATGTGCGTGAAATATGCCTCTTGAAACTGTCGTTTTGAAATATGGACGTCTTTTGAATTTTTTGGTCGATATATGACCCCAGGATTTGTTTTCAGGGCAGGTGTCATTTACAGGCCGGTAATGATTTGGAATATCCACTGACCATTAGCGCTGGGATTAAAGCTGCAGTTGTGAGAAACGGCCACAAGGTGGCAGCAGTTCTCCCTTACCAATTCTGGTTACTAGGGCAGCAGAGCCTCAATGGAAGTCGCGTTCTAGATTGGAATGTAGAACGGAATGTGCCAGGAGAAAGCCCCTCAAGTGTGTCTCACTACTTCTTGTTCTTGTTTTTAATTTAATCTTTTATTTTTTATTACAGCAAGTTTGAGTACAACGTTTAGCTTGTTGTAGGTGTGCAAGAGGTGGTTCTTTTACACATATACATATGTCTGTTCTTCCTGGGATCCTTTTCCCATGTACGTTATGACAGAATGTTGAGTAGTCTTCTCTTGGTACTCCGTAGGTCTTTGGTGATTATATACGTCTACTGTGTTTGTATATGTCTGTTAACCCCAATATCGTAATGAATTCAATCCTCACACCTTTCCTTTGGTGAACCATAAGTTTCTTTAATGAATCTGTGATTGCCCTTCTCCGTGGAAATATCTGCCCTGGTATCAATTTATAGGTAACACCTATAAGTGATATGATACGATATGTGTCTTTCACTTTCTGACTTACTCCAAGTCACGTGATTACCTCGAGACTCATCTACGGTGCTGCAAATGGCATTGTGTCCTTTTTTTCCTTGGCGAATATTCTGTCTTAGCGAGGTCCATTTTCTGCAATGTGATTCCCTGAGGGCTGAGGATTAGCTGCCCTGGGCAGCCTGACCCTGCCGGCAAGCCCTCCCCAGGTGTGCCTGGGTTGAGGTCAATATAAACAGCACTCCAGGCAGCAATAGCCCCTGCAGCTGTGCCTGACTCCATATTCTCTGCCCCGTCAGCAGTCTCGGGGCTGTGCTGGTGGGAGGGTGGGAGGGTCCACGGCTTTGTGGGTGGCCCGGTGTGAGTGGGGCTCTGCTGGACTTTCGGCAGGAGTTGCCAGGCTGCCACCTGTAAAGAAGAGGATGTGTCACCCATAACTTCCACTGGAATATCTCTCCGGGCTGAGGTGAGGAAGGAAAAACAGGAGTGGGGGCCGGGACAGGAGGGGTATCTCAGGCAGGGCAATGGAAAGCTTCCAGAAGAGCGCCCGTGGCCAGGACCATCCTGGCTGACCTGCAGGCACCAAGTTGGCCTGCGTGCCGTCGCTGGTGTGGCTCCACGGCCCTCCCTCTAGGCTTTCAAGCCCTTGTACATATTCAGGTGTTTCACCTGGGAAGGGTGGGAACAGTTCAGCAGCATCTGGCCTGGGGCTCAGCTCACGTTTACTCACAGAGGCCTGGGCACGGTCTCCCAGCTTTGCAATAAGGACGCTCCTTGCGTGGGCGGGTGGGGCTGCTGGCTGTATGGGAGATGATTCCCCACCTCTGACCAATTTCAGAATTGTTTACCACTGGAGCAAGTGCCTTGGTAGTGTTTTCCTCTGTATAACTGTTAGGTTCAGTTTTTTTTTTTTCTTTTTTGGTTCAAGTTAGATTTTATTCCTCTTTTATGTATTTATAGATATAAGCATGGAAATAATTCATTGTTATATATACATCAGTGTGAATGGAAGAACTTTTTTTCTGTTTTATTTTTACATTTTATTTTTAAAAATTTTGAAATTTAATTTTGTTTATTTTTTTATACAGTAGGTTATTATTAGTTATCTATTTTATGCATATACATGTATACAGGTCAATCCCAATCTCCCAACTCATCCCACCACCACCACCCCATGGCTTCCCCCACTTTGTGTCCATACGTCTGTTCTCTACCTCTGTGTCTCTATTTCTGCCCTGCAAACCAGTTCATCTGTACCATTTTTCTAGGTTCCACATATAGGCATTAGTATACAATATTTGTTTTTCTCTTTCTGACTTACTTCACTCTGTATGACAGTCTCTAGATCCATCAACTTCTCTACAAATGACCCAGTTTCATTCCTTTTTATGGCTGAGTAATATTCCATTTTATATATGTACCACATCTTTATCCATTCGTCTGTCTCTGGGCATTTAGGTTGCTTCCATTACCTGGCTATTGTAAATAGTGCTGCAATGAACATTGTGGTGAATGTGTCTTTGTGATTTATGGTTTTCTCTGGGTATATGCCCAGAGGTGGGATTGCTGGATCCTATGGTAATTCTCTTTTTAGTTTTTTAAAGGAACCTCCATACTGTTCTCCATAGTGACTGTATCAATTTACATTCCCACCAATAGCGGAAGAGGGTTCCTTTTGTCCACACCCTCCCCAGAATTTGTTGTTTGTACATTATCTGATGATGCCGATTCTAACAGGTGTGAGGTCTTACCTCATTGTAGTTTTGATTTGCATTTCTCTAATAATTAGTGATGTTGAGCAGCTTCTCATGTGCGTCTTGGCCATCTCTGTGTCTTCTTTGAAGAAACGTCTCTTTAGATCTTCTGCCCAGTTTTGTATTGGGTTGTTTGTTTTATTAATATTTAGCTGCATGAGCTGTTTATATATATTGGAGATTAAACCTTTGTCCATTGATTCGTTTGTGAACGTTTTCGCCCATTCTGAGGGTTGCCTTTTTCCATTCCCGTTTTTTTAACAAAGAAAGAAAGAAAGCAAAAGAAGCAGAACACTAATGTGCGTGAAATATGCCTCTTGAAACTGTCGTTTTGAAATATGGACGTCTTTTGAATTTTTTGGTCGATATATGACCCCAGGATTTGTTTTCAGGGCAGGTGTCATTTACAGGCCGGTAATGATTTGGAATATCCACTGACCATTAGCGCTGGGATTAAAGCTGCAGTTGTGAGAAACGGCCACAAGGTGGCAGCAGTTCTCCCTTACCAAATCTGGTTACTAGGGCAGCAGAGCCTCAATGGAAGTCGCGTTCTAGATTGGAATGTAGAACGGAATGTGCCAGGAGAAAGCCCCTCAAGTGTGTCTCACTACTTCTTGTTCTTGTTTTTAATTTAATCTTTTATTTTTTATTACAGCAAGTTTGAGTACAACGTTTAGCTTGTTGTAGGTGTGCAAGAGGTGGTTCTTTTACACATATACATATGTCTGTTCTTCCTGGGATCCTTTTCCCATGTACGTTATGACAGAATGTTGAGTAGTCTTCTCTTGGTACTCCGTAGGTCTTTGGTGATTATATACGTCTACTGTGTTTGTATATGTCTGTTAACCCCAATATCGTAATGAATTCAATCCTCACACCTTTCCTTTGGTGAACCATAAGTTTCTTTAATGAATCTGTGATTGCCCTTCTCCGTGGAAATATCTGCCCTGGTATCAATTTATAGGTAACACCTATAAGTGATATGATACGATATGTGTCTTTCACTTTCTGACTTACTCCAAGTCACGTGATTACCTCGAGACTCATCTACGGTGCTGCAAATGGCATTGTGTCCTTTTTTTCCTTGGCGAATATTCTGTCTTAGCGAGGTCCATTTTCTGCAATGTGATTCCCTGAGGGCTGAGGATTAGCTGCCCTGGGCAGCCTGACCCTGCCGGCAAGCCCTCCCCAGGTGTGCCTGGGTTGAGGTCAATATAAACAGCACTCCAGGCAGCAATAGCCCCTGCAGCTGTGCCTGACTCCATATTCTCTGCCCCGTCAGCAGTCTCGGGGCTGTGCTGGTGGGAGGGTGGGAGGGTCCACGGCTTTGTGGGTGGCCCGGTGTGAGTGGGGCTCTGCTGGACTTTCGGCAGGAGTTGCCAGGCTGCCACCTGTAAAGGAGAGGATGTGTCACCCATAACTTCCACTGGAATATCTCTCCGGGCTGAGGTGAGGAAGGAAAAAAAGGAGTGGGGGCCGGGACAGGAGGGGTATCTCAGGCAGGGCAATGGAAAGCTTCCAGAAGAGCGCCCGTGGCCAGGACCATCCTGGCTGACCTGCAGACACCAAGTTGTCCTGCGTGCCGTCGCTGGTGTGGCTCCACGGCCCTCCCTCTAGGCTTTCAAGCCCTTGCACATATTCAGGTGTTTCACCTGGGAAGGGTGGGAACAGTTCAGCAGCATCTGGCCTGGGGCTCAGCTCACGTTTACTCACAGAGGCCTGGGCACGGTCTCCCAGCTTTGCAATAAGGACGCTCCTTGCGTGGGCGGGTGGGGCTGCTGGCTGTATGGGAGATGATTCCCCACCTCTGACCAATTTCAGAATTGTTTACCACTGGAGCAAGTGCCTTGGTAGTGTTTTCCTCTGTATAACTGTTAGGTTCAGTTTTTTTTTTCTTTTTTGGTTCAAGTTAGATTTTATTCCTCTTTTATGTATTTATAGATATAAGCATGGAAATAATTCATTGTTATATATACATCAGTGTGAATGGAAGAACTTTTTTTCTGTTTTATTTTTACATTTTATTTTTAAAAATTTTGAAATTTAATTTTGTTTATTTTTTTATACAGTAGGTTATTATTAGTTATCTATTTTATGCATATACATGTATACAGGTCAATCCCAATCTCCCAACTCATCCCACCACCACCACCCCATGGCTTCCCCCACTTTGTGTCCATACGTCTGTTCTCTACCTCTGTGTCTCTATTTCTGCCCTGCAAACCAGTTCATCTGTACCATTTTTCTAGGTTCCACATATAGGCATTAGTATACAATATTTGTTTTTCTCTTTCTGACTTACTTCACTCTGTATGACAGTCTCTAGATCCATCAACTTCTCTACAAATGACCCAGTTTCATTCCTTTTTATGGCTGAGTAATATTCCATTTTATATATGTACCACATCTTTATCCATTCGTCTGTCTGTGGGCATTTAGGTTGCTTCCATTACCTGGCTATTGTAAATAGTGCTGCAATGAACATTGTGGTGAATGTGTCTTTGTGATTTATGGTTTTCTCTGGGTATATGCCCAGAAGTGGGATTGCTGGATCCTATGGTAATTCTCTTTTTAGTTTTTTAAAGGAACCTCCATACTGTTCTCCATAGTGACTGTATCAATTTACATTCCCACCAATAGCGGAAGAGGGTTCCTTTTGTCCACACCCTCCCCAGAATTTGTTGTTTGTACATTATCTGATGATGCCGATTCTAACAGGTGTGAGGTCTTACCTCATTGTAGTTTTGATTTGCATTTCTCTAATAATTAGTGATGTTGAGCAGCTTCTCATGTGCGTCTTGGCCATCTCTGTGACTTCTTTGAAGAAACGTCTCTTTAGATCTTCTGCCCATTTTTGTATTGGGTTGTTTGTTTTATTAATATTAAGCTGCATGAGCTGTTTATATATATTGGAGATTAAACCTTTGTCCATTGATTCGTTTGTGAACGTTTTCGCCCATTCTGAGGGTTGCCTTTTTCCATTCCCGTTTTTTTAACAAAGAAAGAAAGAAAGCAAAAGAAGCAGAACACTAATGTGCGTGAAATATGCCTCTTGAAACTGTCGTTTTGAAATATGGACGTCTTTTGAATTTTTTGGTCGATATATGACCCCAGGATTTGTTTTCAGGGCAGGTGTCATTTACAGGCCGGTAATGATTTGGAATATCCACTGACCATTAGCGCTGGGATTAAAGCTGCAGTTGTGAGAAACGGCCACAAGGTGGCAGCAGTTCTCCCTTACCAAATCTGGTTACTAGGGCAGCAGAGCCTCAATGGAAGTCGCGTTCTAGATTGGAATGTAGAACGGAATGTGCCAGGAGAAAGCCCCTCAAGTGTGTCTCACTACTTCTTGTTCTTGTTTTTAATTTAATCTTTTATTTTTTATTACAGCAAGTTTGAGTACAACGTTTAGCTTGTTGTAGGTGTGCAAGAGGTGGTTCTTTTACACATATACATATGTCTGTTCTTCCTGGGATCCTTTTCCCATGTACGTTATGACAGAATGTTGAGCAGTCTTCTCTTGGTACTCCGTAGGTCTTTGGTGATTATATACGTCTCCTGTGTTTGTATATGTCTGTTAACCCCAATATCGTAATGAATTCAATCCTCACACCTTTCCTTTGGTGAACCATAAGTTTCTTTAATGAATCTGTGATTGCCCTTCTCCGTGGAAATATCTGCCCTGGTATCAATTTATAGGTAACACCTATAAGTGATATGATACGATATGTGTCTTTCACTTTCTGACTTACTCCAAGTCACGTGATTACCTCGAGACTCATCTACGGTGCTGCAAATGGCATTGTGTCCTTTTTTTCCTTGGCGAATATTCTGTCTTAGCGAGGTCCATTTTCTGCAATGTGATTCCCTGAGGGCTGAGGATTAGCTGCCCTGGGCAGCCTGACCCTGCCGGCAAGCCCTCCCCAGGTGTGCCTGGGTTGAGGTCAATATAAACAGCACTCCAGGCAGCAATAGCCCCTGCAGCTGTGCCTGACTCCATATTCTCTGCCCCGTCAGCAGTCTCGGGGCTGTGCTGGTGGGAGGGTGGGAGGGTCCACGGCTTTGTGGGTGGCCCGGTGTGAGTGGGGCTCTGCTGGACTTTCGGCAGGAGTTGCCAGGCTGCCACCTGTAAAGAAGAGGATATGTCACCCATAACTTCCACTGGAATATCTCTCCGGGCTGAGGTGAGGAAGGAAAAAAAGGAGTGGGGGCCGGGACAGGAGGGGTATCTCAGGCAGGGCAATGGAAAGCTTCCAGAAGAGCGCCCGTGGCCAGGACCATCCTGGCTGACCTGCAGGCACCAAGTTGGCCTGCGTGCCGTCGCTGGTGTGGCTCCACGGCCCTCCCTCTAGGCTTTCAAGCCCTTGTACATATTCAGGTGTTTCACCTGGGAAGGGTGGGAACAGTTCAGCAGCATCTGGCCTGGGGCTCAGCTCACGTTTACTCACAGAGGCCTGGGCACGGTCTCCCAGCTTTGCAATAAGGACGCTCCTTGCGTGGGCGGGTGGGGCTGCTGGCTGTATGGGAGATGATTCCCCACCTCTGACCAATTTCAGAATTGTTTACCACTGGAGCAAGTGCCTTGGTAGTGTTTTCCTCTGTATAACTGTTAGGTTCAGTTATTTTTTTTTTCTTTTTTGGTTCAAGTTAGATTTTATTCCTCTTTTATGTATTTATAGATATAAGCATGGAAATAATTCATTGTTATATATACATCAGTGTGAATGGAAGAACTTTTTTTCTGTTTTATTTTTACATTTTATTTTTAAAAATTTTGAAATTTAATTTTGTTTATTTTTTTATACAGTAGGTTATTATTAGTTATCTATTTTATGCATATACATGTATACAGGTCAATCCCAATCTCCCAACTCATCCCACCACCACCACCCCATGGCTTCCCCCACTTTGTGTCCATACGTCTGTTCTCTACCTCTGTGTCTCTATTTCTGCCCTGCAAACCAGTTCATCTGTACCATTTTTCTAGGTTCCACATATAGGCATTAGTATACAATATTTGTTTTTCTCTTTCTGACTTACTTCACTCTGTATGACAGTCTCTAGATCCATCAACTTCTCTACAAATGACCCAGTTTCATTCCTTTTTATGGCTGAGTAATATTCCATTTTATATATGTACCACATCTTTATCCATTCGTCTGTCTGTGGGCATTTAGGTTGCTTCCATTACCTGGCTATTGTAAATAGTGCTGCAATGAACATTGTGGTGAATGTGTCTTTGTGATTTATGGTTTTCTCTGGGTATATGCCCAGAAGTGGGATTGCTGGATCCTATGGTAATTCTCTTTTTAGTTTTTTAGAGGAACCTCCATACTGTTCTCCATAGTGACTGTATCAATTTACATTCCCACCAATAGCGGAAGAGGGTTCCTTTTGTCCACACCCTCCCCAGAATTTGTTGTTTGTACATTATCTGATGATGCCGATTCTAACAGGTGTGAGGTCTTACCTCATTGTAGTTTTGATTTGCATTTCTCTAATAATTAGTGATGTTGAGCAGCTTCTCATGTGCGTCTTGGCCATCTCTGTGTCTTCTTTGAAGAAACGTCTCTTTAGATCTTCTGCCCAGTTTTGTATTGGGTTGTTTGTTTTATTAATATTAAGCTGCATGAGCTGTTTATATATATTGGAGATTAAACCTTTGTCCATTGATTCGTTTGTGAACGTTTTCGCCCATTCTGAGGGTTGCCTTTTTCCATTCCCGTTTTTTTAACAAAGAAAGAAAGAAAGCAAAAGAAGCAGAACACTAATGTGCGTGAAATATGCCTCTTGAAACTGTCGTTTTGAAATATGGACGTCTTTTGAATTTTTTGGTCGATATATGACCCCAGGATTTGTTTTCAGGGCAGGTGTCATTTACAGGCCGGTAATGATTTGGAATATCCACTGACCATTAGCGCTGGGATTAAAGCTGCAGTTGTGAGAAACGGCCACAAGGTGGCAGCAGTTCTCCCTTACCAAATCTGGTTACTAGGGCAGCAGAGCCTCAATGGAAGTCGCGTTCTAGATTGGAATGTAGAACGGAATGTGCCAGGAGAAAGCCCCTCAAGTGTGTCTCACTACTTCTTGTTCTTGTTTTTAATTTATTTTTTTATTTTTTATTACAGCAAGTTTGAGTACAACGTTTAGCTTGTTGTAGGTGTGCAAGAGGTGGTTCTTTTACACATATACATATGTCTGTTCTTCCTGGGATCCTTTTCCCATGTACGTTATGACAGAATGTTGAGTAGTCTTCTCTTGGTACTCCGTAGGTCTTTGGTGATTATATACGTCTACTGTGTTTGTATATGTCTGTTAACCCCAATATCGTAATGAATTCAATCCTCACACCTTTCCTTTGGTGAACCATAAGTTTCTTTAATGAATCTGTGATTGCCCTTCTCCGTGGAAATATCTGCCCTGGTATCAATTTATAGGTAACACCTATAAGTGATATGATACGATATGTGTCTTTCACTTTCTGACTTACTCCAAGTCACGTGATTACCTCGAGACTCATCTACGGTGCTGCAAATGGCATTGTGTCCTTTTTTTCCTTGGCGAATATTCTGTCTTAGCGAGGTCCATTTTCTGCAATGTGATTCCCTGAGGGCTGAGGATTAGCTGCCCTGGGCAGCCTGACCCTGCCGGCAAGCCCTCCCCAGGTGTGCCTGGGTTGAGGTCAATATAAACAGCACTCCAGGCAGCAATAGCCCCTGCAGCTGTGCCTGACTCCATATTCTCTGCCCCGTCAGCAGTCTCGGGGCTGTGCTGGTGGGAGGGTGGGAGGGTCCACGGCTTTGTGGGTGGCCCGGTGTGAGTGGGGCTCTGCTGGACTTTCGGCAGGAGTTGCCAGGCTGCCACCTGTAAAGGAGAGGATGTGTCACCCATAACTTCCACTGGAATATCTCTCCGGGCTGAGGTGAGGAAGGAAAAAAAGGAGTGGGGGCCGGGACAGGAGGGGTATCTCAGGCAGGGCAATGGAAAGCTTCCAGAAGAGCGCCCGTGGCCAGGACCATCCTGGCTGACCTGCAGACACCAAGTTGTCCTGCGTGCCGTCGCTGGTGTGGCTCCACGGCCCTCCCTCTAGGCTTTCAAGCCCTTGCACATATTCAGGTGTTTCACCTGGGAAGGGTGGGAACAGTTCAGCAGCATCTGGCCTGGGGCTCAGCTCACGTTTACTCACAGAGGCCTGGGCACGGTCTCCCAGCTTTGCAATAAGGACGCTCCTTGCGTGGGCGGGTGGGGCTGCTGGCTGTATGGGAGATGATTCCCCACCTCTGACCAATTTCAGAATTGTTTACCACTGGAGCAAGTGCCTTGGTAGTGTTTTCCTCTGTATAACTGTTAGGTTCAGTTTTTTTTTTTTCTTTTTTGGTTCAAGTTAGATTTTATTCCTCTTTTATGTATTTATAGATATAAGCATGGAAATAATTCATTGTTATATATACATCAGTGTGAATGGAAGAACTTTTTTTCTGTTTTATTTTTACATTTTATTTTTAAAAATTTTGAAATTTAATTTTGTTTATTTTTTTATACAGTAGGTTATTATTAGTTATCTACTTTATGCATATACATGTATACAGGTCAATCCCAATCTCCCAACTCATCCCACCACCACCACCCCATGGCTTCCCCCACTTTGTGTCCATACGTCTGTTCTCTACCTCTGTGTCTCTATTTCTGCCCTGCAAACCAGTTCATCTGTACCATTTTTCTAGGTTCCACATATAGGCATTAGTATACAATATTTGTTTTTCTCTTTCTGACTTACTTCACTCTGTATGACAGTCTCTAGATCCATCAACTTCTCTACAAATGACCCAGTTTCATTCCTTTTTATGGCTGAGTAATATTCCATTTTATATATGTACCACATCTTTATCCATTCGTCTGTCTGTGGGCATTTAGGTTGCTTCCATTACCTGGCTATTGTAAATAGTGCTGCAATGAACATTGTGGTGAATGTGTCTTTGTGATTTATGGTTTTCTCTGGGTATATGCCCAGAAGTGGGATTGCTGGATCCTATGGTAATTCTCTTTTTATTTTTTAGAGGAACCTCCATACTGTTCTCCATAGTGACTGTATCAATTTACATTCCCACCAATAGCGGAAGAGGGTTCCTTTTGTCCACACCCTCCCCAGAATTTGTTGTTTGTACATTATCTGATGATGCCGATTCTAACAGGTGTGAGGTCTTACCTCATTGTAGTTTTGATTTGCATTTCTCTAATAATTAGTGATGTTGAGCAGCTTCTCATGTGCGTCTTGGCCATCTCTGTGTCTTCTTTGAAGAAACGTCTCTTTAGATCTTCTGCCCAGTTTTGTATTGGGTTGTTTGTTTTATTAATATTAAGCTGCATGAGCTGTTTATATATATTGGAGATTAAACCTTTGTCCATTGATTCGTTTGTGAACGTTTTCGCCCATTCTGAGGGTTGCCTTTTTCCATTCCCGTTTTTTTAACAAAGAAAGAAAGAAAGCAAAAGAAGCAGAACACTAATGTGCGTGAAATATGCCTCTTGAAACTGTCGTTTTGAAATATGGACGTCTTTTGAATTTTTTGGTCGATATATGACCCCAGGATTTGTTTTCAGGGCAGGTGTCATTTACAGGCCGGTAATGATTTGGAATATCCACTGACCATTAGCGCTGGGATTAAAGCTGCAGTTGTGAGAAACGGCCACAAGGTGGCAGCAGTTCTCCCTTACCAAATCTGGTTACTAGGGCAGCAGAGCCTCAATGGAAGTCGCGTTCTAGATTGGAATGTAGAACGGAATGTGCCAGGAGAAAGCCCCTCAAGTGTGTCTCACTACTTCTTGTTCTTGTTTTTAATTTAATCTTTTATTTTTTATTACAGCAAGTTTGAGTACAACGTTTAGCTTGTTGTAGGTGTGCAAGAGGTGGTTCTTTTACACATATACATATGTCTGTTCTTCCTGGGATCCTTTTCCCATGTACGTTATGACAGAATGTTGAGTAGTCTTCTCTTGGTACTCCGTAGGTCTTTGGTGATTATATACGTCTACTGTGTTTGTATATGTCTGTTAACCCCAATATCGTAATGAATTCAATCCTCACACCTTTCCTTTGGTGAACCATAAGTTTCTTTAATGAATCTGTGATTGCCCTTCTCCGTGGAAATATCTGCCCTGGTATCAATTTATAGGTAACACCTATAAGTGATATGATACGATATGTGTCTTTCACTTTCTGACTTACTCCAAGTCACGTGATTACCTCGAGACTCATCTACGGTGCTGCAAATGGCATTGTGTCCTTTTTTTCCTTGGCGAATATTCTGTCTTAGCGAGGTCCATTTTCTGCAATGTGATTCCCTGAGGGCTGAGGATTAGCTGCCCTGGGCAGCCTGACCCTGCCGGCAAGCCCTCCCCAGGTGTGCCTGGGTTGAGGTCAATATAAACAGCACTCCAGGCAGCAATAGCCCCTGCAGCTGTGCCTGACTCCATATTCTCTGCCCCGTCAGCAGTCTCGGGGCTGTGCTGGTGGGAGGGTGGGAGGGTCCACGGCTTTGTGGGTGGCCCGGTGTGAGTGGGGCTCTGCTGGACTTTCGGCAGGAGTTGCCAGGCTGCCACCTGTAAAGGAGAGGATGTGTCACCCATAACTTCCACTGGAATATCTCTCCGGGCTGAGGTGAGGAAGGAAAAAAAGGAGTGGGGGCCGGGACAGGAGGGGTATCTCAGGCAGGGCAATGGAAAGCTTCCAGAAGAGCGCCCGTGGCCAGGACCATCCTGGCTGACCTGCAGACACCAAGTTGGCCTGCGTGCCGTCGCTGGTGTGTCTCCACGGCCCTCCCTCTAGGCTTTCAAGCCCTTGTACATATTCAGGTGTTTCACCTGGGAAGGGTGGGAACAGTTCAGCAGCATCTGGCCTGGGGCTCAGCTCACGTTTACTCACAGAGGCCTGGGCACGGTCTCCCAGCTTTGCAATAAGGACGCTCCTTGCGTGGGCGGGTGGGGCTGCTGGCTGTATGGGAGATGATTCCCCACCTCTGACCAATTTCAGAATTGTTTACCACTGGAGCAAGTGCCTTGGTAGTGTTTTCCTCTGTATAACTGTTAGGTTCAGTTATTTTTTTTTTCTTTTTTGGTTCAAGTTAGATTTTATTCCTCTTTTATGTATTTATAGATATAAGCATGGAAATAATTCATTGTTATATATACATCAGTGTGAATGGAAGAACTTTTTTTCTGTTTTATTTTTACATTTTATTTTTAAAAATTTTGAAATTTAATTTTGTTTATTTTTTTATACAGTAGGTTATTATTAGTTATCTATTTTATGCATATACATGTATACAGGTCAATCCCAATCTCCCAACTCATCCCACCACCACCACCCCATGGCTTCCCCCACTTTGTGTCCATACGTCTGTTCTCTACCTCTGTGTCTCTATTTCTGCCCTGCAAACCAGTTCATCTGTACCATTTTTCTAGGTTCCACATATAGGCATTAGTATACAATATTTGTTTTTCTCTTTCTGACTTACTTCACTCTGTATGACAGTCTCTAGATCCATCAACTTCTCTACAAATGACCCAGTTTCATTCCTTTTTATGGCTGAGTAATATTCCATTTTATATATGTACCACATCTTTATCCATTCGTCTGTCTGTGGGCATTTAGGTTGCTTCCATTACCTGGCTATTGTAAATAGTGCTGCAATGAACATTGTGGTGAATGTGTCTTTGTGATTTATGGTTTTCTCTGGGTATATGCCCAGAAGTGGGATTGCTGGATCCTATGGTAATTCTCTTTTTAGTTTTTTAAAGGAACCTCCATACTGTTCTCCATAGTGACTGTATCAATTTACATTCCCACCAATAGCGGAAGAGGGTTCCTTTTGTCCACACCCTCCCCAGAATTTGTTGTTTGTACATTATCTGATGATGCCGATTCTAACAGGTGTGAGGTCTTACCTCATTGTAGTTTTGATTTGCATTTCTCTAATAATTAGTGATGTTGAGCAGCTTCTCATGTGCGTCTTGGCCATCTCTGTGACTTCTTTGAAGAAACGTCTCTTTAGATCTTCTGCCCATTTTTGTATTGGGTTGTTTGTTTTATTAATATTAAGCTGCATGAGCTGTTTATATATATTGGAGATTAAACCTTTGTCCATTGATTCGTTTGTGAACGTTTTCGCCCATTCTGAGGGTTGCCTTTTTCCATTCCCGTTTTTTTAACAAAGAAAGAAAGAAAGCAAAAGAAGCAGAACACTAATGTGCGTGAAATATGCCTCTTGAAACTGTCGTTTTGAAATATGGACGTCTTTTGAATTTTTTGGTCGATATATGACCCCAGGATTTGTTTTCAGGGCAGGTGTCATTTACAGGCCGGTAATGATTTGGAATATCCACTGACCATTAGCGCTGGGATTAAAGCTGCAGTTGTGAGAAACGGCCACAAGGTGGCAGCAGTTCTCCCTTACCAAATCTGGTTACTAGGGCAGCAGAGCCTCAATGGAAGTCGCGTTCTAGATTGGAATGTAGAACGGAATGTGCCAGGAGAAAGCCCCTCAAGTGTGTCTCACTACTTCTTGTTCTTGTTTTTAATTTAATCTTTTATTTTTTATTACAGCAAGTTTGAGTACAACGTTTAGCTTGTTGTAGGTGTGCAAGAGGTGGTTCTTTTACACATATACATATGTCTGTTCTTCCTGGGATCCTTTTCCCATGTACGTTATGACAGAATGTTGAGTAGTCTTCTCTTGGTACTCCGTAGGTCTTTGGTGATTATATACGTCTCCTGTGTTTGTATATGTCTGTTAACCCCAATATCGTAATGAATTCAATCCTCACACCTTTCCTTTGGTGAACCATAAGTTTCTTTAATGAATCTGTGATTGCCCTCCTCCGTGGAAATATCTGCCCTGGTATCAATTTATAGGTAACACCTATAAGTGATATGATACGATATGTGTCTTTCACTTTCTGACTTACTCCAAGTCACGTGATTACCTCGAGACTCATCTACGGTGCTGCAAATGGCATTGTGTCCTTTTTTTCCTTGGCGAATATTCTGTCTTAGCGAGGTCCATTTTCTGCAATGTGATTCCCTGAGGGCTGAGGATTAGCTGCCCTGGGCAGCCTGACCCTGCCGGCAAGCCCTCCCCAGGTGTGCCTGGGTTGAGGTCAATATAAACAGCACTCCAGGCAGCAATAGCCCCTGCAGCTGTGCCTGACTCCATATTCTCTGCCCCGTCAGCAGTCTCGGGGCTGTGCTGGTGGGAGGGTGTGAGGGTCCACGGCTTTGTGGGTGGCCCGGTGTGAGTGGGGCTCTGCTGGACTTTCGGCAGGAGTTGCCAGGCTGCCACCTGTAAAGAAGAGGATGTGTCACCCATAACTTCCACTGGAATATCTCTCCGGGCTGAGGTGAGGAAGGAAAAACAGGAGTGGGGGCCGGGACAGGAGGGGTATCTCAGGCAGGGCAATGGAAAGCTTCCAGAAGAGCGCCCGTGGCCAGGACCATCCTGGCTGACCTGCAGGCACCAAGTTGGCCTGCGTGCCGTCGCTGGTGTGGCTCCACGGCCCTCCCTCTAGGCTTTCAAGCCCTTGTACATATTCAGGTGTTTCACCTGGGAAGGGTGGGAACAGTTCAGCAGCATCTGGCCTGGGGCTCAGCTCACGTTTACTCACAGAGGCCTGGGCACGGTCTCCCAGCTTTGCAATAAGGACGCTCCTTGCGTGGGCGGGTGGGGCTGCTGGCTGTATGGGAGATGATTCCCCACCTCTGACCAATTTCAGAATTCTTTACCACTGGAGCAAGTGCCTTGGTAGTGTTTTCCTCTGTATAACTGTTAGGTTCAGTTATTTTATTTTTCTTTTTTGGTTCAAGTTAGATTTTATTCCTCTTTTATGTATTTATAGATATAAGCATGGAAATAATTCATTGTTATATATACATCAGTGTGAATGGAAGAACTTTTTTTCTGTTTTATTTTTACATTTTATTTTTAAAAATTTTGAAATTTAATTTTGTTTATTTTTTTATACAGTAGGTTATTATTAGTTATCTATTTTATGCATATACATGTATACAGGTCAATCCCAATCTCCCAACTCATCCCACCACCACCACCCCATGGCTTCCCCCACTTTGTGTCCATACGTCTGTTCTCTACCTCTGTGTCTCTATTTCTGCCCTGCAAACCAGTTCATCTGTACCATTTTTCTAGGTTCCACATATAGGCATTAGTATACAATATTTGTTTTTCTCTTTCTGACTTACTTCACTCTGTATGACAGTCTCTAGATCCATCAACTTCTCTACAAATGACCCAGTTTCATTCCTTTTTATGGCTGAGTAATATTCCATTTTATATATGTACCACATCTTTATCCATTCGTCTGTCTGTGGGCATTTAGGTTGCTTCCATTACCTGGCTATTGTAAATAGTGCTGCAATGAACATTGTGGTGAATGTGTCTTTGTGATTTATGGTTTTCTCTGGGTATATGCCCAGAAGTGGGATTGCTGGATCCTATGGTAATTCTCTTTTTAGTTTTTTAAAGGAACCTCCATACTGTTCTCCATAGTGACTGTATCAATTTACATTCCCACCAATAGCGGAAGAGGGTTCCTTTTGTCCACACCCTCCCCAGAATTTGTTGTTTGTACATTATCTGATGATGCCGATTCTAACAGGTGTGAGGTCTTACCTCATTGTAGTTTTGATTTGCATTTCTCTAATAATTAGTGATGTTGAGCAGCTTCTCATGTGCGTCTTGGCCATCTCTGTGACTTCTTTGAAGAAACGTCTCTTTAGATCTTCTGCCCATTTTTGTATTGGGTTGTTTGTTTTATTAATATTAAGCTGCATGAGCTGTTTATATATATTGGAGATTAAACCTTTGTCCATTGATTCGTTTGTGAACGTTTTCGCCCATTCTGAGGGTTGCCTTTTTCCATTCCCGTTTTTTTAACAAAGAAAGAAAGAAAGCAAAAGAAGCAGAACACTAATGTGCGTGAAATATGCCTCTTGAAACTGTCGTTTTGAAATATGGACGTCTTTTGAATTTTTTGGTCGATATATGACCCCAGGATTTGTTTTCAGGGCAGGTGTCATTTACAGGCCGGTAATGATTTGGAATATCCACTGACCATTAGCGCTGGGATTAAAGCTGCAGTTGTGAGAAACGGCCACAAGGTGGCAGCAGTTCTCCCTTACCAAATCTGGTTACTAGGGCAGCAGAGCCTCAATGGAAGTCGCGTTCTAGATTGGAATGTAGAACGGAATGTGCCAGGAGAAAGCCCCTCAAGTGTGTCTCACTACTTCTTGTTCTTGTTTTTAATTTAATCTTTTATTTTTTATTACAGCAAGTTTGAGTACAACGTTTAGCTTGTTGTAGGTGTGCAAGAGGTGGTTCTTTTACACATATACATATGTCTGTTCTTCCTGGGATCCTTTTCCCATGTACGTTATGACAGAATGTTGAGTAGTCTTCTCTTGGTACTCCGTAGGTCTTTGGTGATTATATACGTCTCCTGTGTTTGTATATGTCTGTTAACCCCAATATCGTAATGAATTCAATCCTCACACCTTTCCTTTGGTGAACCATAAGTTTCTTTAATGAATCTGTGATTGCCCTTCTCCGTGGAAATATCTGCCCTGGTATCAATTTATAGGTAACACCTATAAGTGATATGATACGATATGTGTCTTTCACTTTCTGACTTACTCCAAGTCACGTGATTACCTCGAGACTCATCTACGGTGCTGCAAATGGCATTGTGTCCTTTTTTTCCTTGGCGAATATTCTGTCTTAGCGAGGTCCATTTTCTGCAATGTGATTCCCTGAGGGCTGAGGATTAGCTGCCCTGGGCAGCCTGACCCTGCCGGCAAGCCCTCCCCAGGTGTGCCTGGGTTGAGGTCAATATAAACAGCACTCCAGGCAGCAATAGCCCCTGCAGCTGTGCCTGACTCCATATTCTCTGCCCCGTCAGCAGTCTCGGGGCTGTGCTGGTGGGAGGGTGGGAGGGTCCACGGCTTTGTGGGTGGCCCGGTGTGAGTGGGGCTCTGCTGGACTTTCGGCAGGAGTTGCCAGGCTGCCACCTGTAAAGAAGAGGATATGTCACCCATAACTTCCACTGGAATATCTCTCCGGGCTGAGGTGAGGAAGGAAAAACAGGAGTGGGGGCCGGGACAGGAGGGGTATCTCAGGCAGGGCAATGGAAAGCTTCCAGAAGAGCGCCCGTGGCCAGGACCATCCTGGCTGACCTGCAGGCACCAAGTTGGCCTGCGTGCCGTCGCTGGTGTGGCTCCACGGCCCTCCCTCTAGGCTTTCAAGCCCTTGTACATATTCAGGTGTTTCACCTGGGAAGGGTGGGAACAGTTCAGCAGCATCTGGCCTGGGGCTCAGCTCACGTTTACTCACAGAGGCCTGGGCACGGTCTCCCAGCTTTGCAATAAGGACGCTCCTTGCGTGGGCGGGTGGGGCTGCTGGCTGTATGGGAGATGATTCCCCACCTCTGACCAATTTCAGAATTCTTTACCACTGGAGCAAGTGCCTTGGTAGTGTTTTCCTCTGTATAACTGTTAGGTTCAGTTATTTTATTTTTCTTTTTTGGTTCAAGTTAGATTTTATTCCTCTTTTATGTATTTATAGATATAAGCATGGAAATAATTCATTGTTATATATACATCAGTGTGAATGGAAGAACTTTTTTTCTGTTTTATTTTTACATTTTATTTTTAAAAATTTTGAAATTTAATTTTGTTTATTTTTTTATACAGTAGGTTATTATTAGTTATCTATTTTATGCATATACATGTATACAGGTCAATCCCAATCTCCCAACTCATCCCACCACCACCACCCCATGGCTTCCCCCACTTTGTGTCCATACGTCTGTTCTCTACCTCTGTGTCTCTATTTCTGCCCTGCAAACCAGTTCATCTGTACCATTTTTCTAGGTTCCACATATAGGCATTAGTATACAATATTTGTTTTTCTCTTTCTGACTTACTTCACTCTGTATGACAGTCTCTAGATCCATCAACTTCTCTACAAATGACCCAGTTTCATTCCTTTTTATGGCTGAGTAATATTCCATTTTATATATGTACCACATCTTTATCCATTCGTCTGTCTGTGGGCATTTAGGTTGCTTCCATTACCTGGCTATTGTAAATAGTGCTGCAATGAACATTGTGGTGAATGTGTCTTTGTGATTTATGGTTTTCTCTGGGTATATGCCCAGAAGTGGGATTGCTGGATCCTATGGTAATTCTCTTTTTAGTTTTTTAGAGGAACCTCCATACTGTTCTCCATAGTGACTGTATCAATTTACATTCCCACCAATAGCGGAAGAGGGTTCCTTTTGTCCACACCCTCCCCAGAATTTGTTGTTTGTACATTATCTGATGATGCCGATTCTAACAGGTGTGAGGTCTTACCTCATTGTAGTTTTGATTTGCATTTCTCTAATAATTAGTGATGTTGAGCAGCTTCTCATGTGCGTCTTGGCCATCTCTGTGACTTCTTTGAAGAAACGTCTCTTTAGATCTTCTGCCCATTTTTGTATTGGGTTGTTTGTTTTATTAATATTAAGCTGCATGAGCTGTTTATATATATTGGAGATTAAACCTTTGTCCATTGATTCGTTTGTGAACGTTTTCGCCCATTCTGAGGGTTGCCTTTTTCCATTCCCGTTTTTTTAACAAAGAAAGAAAGAAAGCAAAAGAAGCAGAACACTAATGTGCGTGAAATATGCCTCTTGAAACTGTCGTTTTGAAATATGGACGTCTTTTGAATTTTTTGGTCGATATATGACCCCAGGATTTGTTTTCAGGGCAGGTGTCATTTACAGGCCGGTAATGATTTGGAATATCCACTGACCATTAGCGCTGGGATTAAAGCTGCAGTTGTGAGAAACGGCCACAAGGTGGCAGCAGTTCTCCCTTACCAAATCTGGTTACTAGGGCAGCAGAGCCTCAATGGAAGTCGCGTTCTAGATTGGAATGTAGAACGGAATGTGCCAGGAGAAAGCCCCTCAAGTGTGTCTCACTACTTCTTGTTCTTGTTTTTAATTTAATCTTTTATTTTTTATTACAGCAAGTTTGAGTACAACGTTTAGCTTGTTGTAGGTGTGCAAGAGGTGGTTCTTTTACACATATACATATGTCTGTTCTTCCTGGGATCCTTTTCCCATGTACGTTATGACAGAATGTTGAGTAGTCTTCTCTTGGTACTCCGTAGGTCTTTGGTGATTATATACGTCTCCTGTGTTTGTATATGTCTGTTAACCCCAATATCGTAATGAATTCAATCCTCACACCTTTCCTTTGGTGAACCATAAGTTTCTTTAATGAATCTGTGATTGCCCTTCTCCGTGGAAATATCTGCCCTGGTATCAATTTATAGGTAACACCTATAAGTGATATGATACGATATGTGTCTTTCACTTTCTGACTTACTCCAAGTCACGTGATTACCTCGAGACTCATCTACGGTGCTGCAAATGGCATTGTGTCCTTTTTTTCCTTGGCGAATATTCTGTCTTAGCGAGGTCCATTTTCTGCAATGTGATTCCCTGAGGGCTGAGGATTAGCTGCCCTGGGCAGCCTGACCCTGCCGGCAAGCCCTCCCCAGGTGTGCCTGGGTTGAGGTCAATATAAACAGCACTCCAGGCAGCAATAGCCCCTGCAGCTGTGCCTGACTCCATATTCTCTGCCCCGTCAGCAGTCTCGGGGCTGTGCTGGTGGGAGGGTGGGAGGGTCCACGGCTTTGTGGGTGGCCCGGTGTGAGTGGGGCTCTGCTGGACTTTCGGCAGGAGTTGCCAGGCTGCCACATGTAAAGAAGAGGATGTGTCACCCATAACTTCCACTGGAATATCTCTCCGGGCTGAGGTGAGGAAGGAAAAACAGGAGTGGGGGCCGGGACAGGAGGGGTATCTCAGGCAGGGCAATGGAAAGCTTCCAGAAGAGCGCCCGTGGCCAGGACCATCCTGGCTGACCTGCAGGCACCAAGTTGGCCTGCGTGCCGTCGCTGGTGTGGCTCCACGGCCCTCCCTCTAGGCTTTCAAGCCCTTGTACATATTCAGGTGTTTCACCTGGGAAGGGTGGGAACAGTTCAGCAGCATCTGGCCTGGGGCTCAGCTCACGTTTACTCACAGAGGCCTGGGCACGGTCTCCCAGCTTTGCAATAAGGACGCTCCTTGCGTGGGCGGGTGGGGCTGCTGGCTGTATGGGAGATGATTCCCCACCTCTGACCAATTTCAGAATTCTTTACCACTGGAGCAAGTGCCTTGGTAGTGTTTTCCTCTGTATAACTGTTAGGTTCAGTTATTTTATTTTTCTTTTTTGGTTCAAGTTAGATTTTATTCCTCTTTTATGTATTTATAGATATAAGCATGGAAATAATTCATTGTTATATATACATCAGTGTGAATGGAAGAACTTTTTTTCTGTTTTATTTTTACATTTTATTTTTAAAAATTTTGAAATTTAATTTTGTTTATTTTTTTATACAGTAGGTTATTATTAGTTATCTATTTTATGCATATACATGTATACAGGTCAATCCCAATCTCCCAACTCATCCCACCACCACCACCCCATGGCTTCCCCCACTTTGTGTCCATACGTCTGTTCTCTACCTCTGTGTCTCTATTTCTGCCCTGCAAACCAGTTCATCTGTACCATTTTTCTAGGTTCCACATATAGGCATTAGTATACAATATTTGTTTTTCTCTTTCTGACTTACTTCACTCTGTATGACAGTCTCTAGATCCATCAACTTCTCTACAAATGACCCAGTTTCATTCCTTTTTATGGCTGAGTAATATTCCATTTTATATATGTACCACATCTTTATCCATTCGTCTGTCTGTGGGCATTTAGGTTGCTTCCATTACCTGGCTATTGTAAATAGTGCTGCAATGAACATTGTGGTGAATGTGTCTTTGTGATTTATGGTTTTCTCTGGGTATATGCCCAGAAGTGGGATTGCTGGATCCTATGGTAATTCTCTTTTTAGTTTTTTAAAGGAACCTCCATACTGTTCTCCATAGTGACTGTATCAATTTACATTCCCACCAATAGCGGAAGAGGGTTCCTTTTGTCCACACCCTCCCCAGAATTTGTTGTTTGTACATTATCTGATGATGCCGATTCTAACAGGTGTGAGGTCTTACCTCATTGTAGTTTTGATTTGCATTTCTCTAATAATTAGTGATGTTGAGCAGCTTCTCATGTGCGTCTTGGCCATCTCTGTGACTTCTTTGAAGAAACGTCTCTTTAGATCTTCTGCCCAGTTTTGTATTGGGTTGTTTGTTTTATTAATATTAAGCTGCATGAGCTGTTTATATATATTGGAGATTAATCCTTTGTCCATTGATTCGTTTGTGAACCTTTTCGCCCGTTCTGAGGGTTGCCTTTTTCCATTCCCGTTTTTTTAACAAAGAAAGAAAGAAAGCAAAAGAAGCAGAACACTAATGTGCGTGAAATATGCCTCTTGAAACTGTCGTTTTGAAATATGGACGTCTTTTGAATTTTTTGGTCGATATATGACCCCAGGATTTGTTTTCAGGGCAGGTGTCATTTACAGGCCGGTAATGATTTGGAATATCCACTGACCATTAGCGCTGGGATTAAAGCTGCAGTTGTGAGAAACGGCCACAAGGTGGCAGCAGTTCTCCCTTACCAAATCTGGTTACTAGGGCAGCAGAGCCTCAATGGAAGTCGCGTTCTAGATTGGCATGTAGAACGGAATGTGCCAGGAGAAAGCCCCTCAAGTGTGTCTCACTACTTCTTGTTCTTGTTTTTAATTTAATCTTTTATTTTTTATTACAGCAAGTTTGAGTACAACGTTTAGCTTGTTGTAGGTGTGCAAGAGGTGGTTCTTTTACACATATACATATGTCTGTTCTTCCTGGGATCCTTTTCCCATGTACGTTATGACAGAATGTTGAGTAGTCTTCTCTTGGTACTCCGTAGGTCTTTGGTGATTATATACGTCTCCTGTGTTTGTATATGTCTGTTAACCCCAATATCGTAATGAATTCAATCCTCACACCTTTCCTTTGGTGAACCATAAGTTTCTTTAATGAATCTGTGATTGCCCTTCTCCGTGGAAATATCTGCCCTGGTATCAATTTATAGGTAACACCTATAAGTGATATGATACGATATGTGTCTTTCACTTTCTGACTTACTCCAAGTCACGTGATTACCTCGAGACTCATCTACGGTGCTGCAAATGGCATTGTGTCCTTTTTTTCCTTGGCGAATATTCTGTCTTAGCGAGGTCCATTTTCTGCAATGTGATTCCCTGAGGGCTGAGGATTAGCTGCCCTGGGCAGCCTGACCCTGCCGGCAAGCCCTCCCCAGGTGTGCCTGGGTTGAGGTCAATATAAACAGCACTCCAGGCAGCAATAGCCCCTGCAGCTGTGCCTGACTCCATATTCTCTGCCCCGTCAGCAGTCTCGGGGCTGTGCTGGTGGGAGGGTGGGAGGGTCCACGGCTTTGTGGGTGGCCCGGTGTGAGTGGGGCTCTGCTGGACTTTCGGCAGGAGTTGCCAGGCTGCCACCTGTAAAGGAGAGGATGTGTCACCCATAACTTCCACTGGAATATCTCTCCGGGCTGAGGTGAGGAAGGAAAAACAGGAGTGGGGGCCGGGACAGGAGGGGTATCTCAGGCAGGGCAATGGAAAGCTTCCAGAAGAGCGCCCGTGGCCAGGACCATCCTGGCTGACCTGCAGACACCAAGTTGGCCTGCGTGCCGTCGCTGGTGTGGCTCCACGGCCCTCCCTCTAGGCTTTCAAGCCCTTGTACATATTCAGGTGTTTCACCTGGGAAGGGTGGGAACAGTTCAGCAGCATCTGGCCTGGGGCTCAGCTCACGTTTACTCACAGAGGCCTGGGCACGGTCTCCCAGCTTTGCAATAAGGACGCTCCTTGCGTGGGCGGGTGGGGCTGCTGGCTGTATGGGAGATGATTCCCCACCTCTGACCAATTTCAGAATTGTTTACCACTGGAGCAAGTGCCTTGGTAGTGTTTTCCTCTGTATAACTGTTAGGTTCAGTTTTTTTTTTTTTTTCTTTTTTGGTTCAAGTTAGATTTTATTCCTCTTTTATGTATTTATAGATATAAGCATGGAAATAATTCATTGTTATATATACATCAGTGTGAATGGAAGAACTTTTTTCTGTTTTATTTTTACATTTTATTTTTAAAAATTTTGAAATTTAATTTTGTTTATTTTTTTATACAGTAGGTTATTATTAGTTATCTATTTTATGCATATACATGTATACAGGTCAATCCCAATCTCCCAACTCATCCCACCACCACCACCCCATGGCTTCCCCCACTTTGTGTCCATACGTCTGTTCTCTACCTCTGTGTCTCTATTTCTGCCCTGCAAACCAGTTCATCTGTACCATTTTTCTAGGTTCCACATATAGGCATTAGTATACAATATTTGTTTTTCTCTTTCTGACTTACTTCACTCTGTATGACAGTCTCTAGATCCATCAACTTCTCTACAAATGACCCAGTTTCATTCCTTTTTATGGCTGAGTAATATTCCATTTTATATATGTACCACATCTTTATCCATTCGTCTGTCTGTGGGCATTTAGGTTGCTTCCATTACCTGGCTATTGTAAATAGTGCTGCAATGAACATTGTGGTGAATGTGTCTTTGTGATTTATGGTTTTCTCTGGGTATATGCCCAGAAGTGGGATTGCTGGATCCTATGGTAATTCTCTTTTTAGTTTTTTAGAGGAACCTCCATACTGTTCTCCATAGTGACTGTATCAATTTACATTCCCACCAATAGCGGAAGAGGGTTCCTTTTGTCCACACCCTCCCCAGAATTTGTTGTTTGTACATTATCTGATGATGCCGATTCTAACAGGTGTGAGGTCTTACCTCATTGTAGTTTTGATTTGCATTTCTCTAATAATTAGTGATGTTGAGCAGCTTCTCATGTGCGTCTTGGCCATCTCTGTGACTTCTTTGAAGAAACGTCTCTTTAGATCTTCTGCCCAGTTTTGTATTGGGTTGTTTGTTTTATTAATATTAAGCTGCATGAGCTGTTTATATATATTGGAGATTAAACCTTTGTCCATTGATTCGTTTGTGAACGTTTTCGCCCATTCTGAGGGTTGCCTTTTTCCATTCCCGTTTTTTTAACAAAGAAAGAAAGAAAGCAAAAGAAGCAGAACACTAATGTGCGTGAAATATGCCTCTTGAAACTGTCGTTTTGAAATATGGACGTCTTTTGAATTTTTTGGTCGATATATGACCCCAGGATTTGTTTTCAGGGCAGGTGTCATTTACAGGCCGGTAATGATTTGGAATATCCACTGACCATTAGCGCTGGGATTAAAGCTGCAGTTGTGAGAAACGGCCACAAGGTGGCAGCAGTTCTCCCTTACCAAATCTGGTTACTAGGGCAGCAGAGCCTCAATGGAAGTCGCGTTCTAGATTGGAATGTAGAACGGAATGTGCCAGGAGAAAGCCCCTCAAGTGTGTCTCACTACTTCTTGTTCTTGTTTTTAATTTAATCTTTTATTTTTTATTACAGCAAGTTTGAGTACAACGTTTAGCTTGTTGTAGGTGTGCAAGAGGTGGTTCTTTTACACATATACATATGTCTGTTCTTCCTGGGATCCTTTTCCCATGTACGTTATGACAGAATGTTGAGTAGTCTTCTCTTGGTACTCCGTAGGTCTTTGGTGATTATATACGTCTCCTGTGTTTGTATATGTCTGTTAACCCCAATATCGTAATGAATTCAATCCTCACACCTTTCCTTTGGTGAACCATAAGTTTCTTTAATGAATCTGTGATTGCCCTTCTCCGTGGAAATATCTGCCCTGGTATCAATTTATAGGTAACACCTATAAGTGATATGATACGATATGTGTCTTTCACTTTCTGACTTACTCCAAGTCACGTGATTACCTCGAGACTCATCTACGGTGCTGCAAATGGCATTGTGTCCTTCTTTTCCTTGGCGAATATTCTGTCTTAGCGAGGTCCATTTTCTGCAATGTGATTCCCTGAGGGCTGAGGATTAGCTGCCCTGGGCAGCCTGACCCTGCCGGCAAGCCCTCCCCAGGTGTGCCTGGGTTGAGGTCAATATAAACAGCACTCCAGGCAGCAATAGCCCCTGCAGCTGTGCCTGACTCCATATTCTCTGCCCCGTCAGCAGTCTCGGGGCTGTGCTGGTGGGAGGGTGTGAGGGTCCACGGCTTTGTGGGTGGCCCGGTGTGAGTGGGGCTCTGCTGGACTTTCGGCAGGAGTTGCCAGGCTGCCACCTGTAAAGGAGAGGATGTGTCACCCATAACTTCCACTGGAATATCTCTCCGGGCTGAGGTGAGGAAGGAAAAACAGGAGTGGGGGCCGGGACAGGAGGGGTATCTCAGGCAGGGCAATGGAAAGCTTCCAGAAGAGCGCCCGTGGCCAGGACCATCCTGGCTGACCTGCAGGCACCAAGTTGGCCTGCGTGCCGTCGCTGGTGTGGCTCCACGGCCCTCCCTCTAGGCTTTCAAGCCCTTGTACATATTCAGGTGTTTCACCTGGGAAGGGTGGGAACAGTTCAGCAGCATCTGGCCTGGGGCTCAGCTCACGTTTACTCACAGAGGCCTGGGCACGGTCTCCCAGCTTTGCAATAAGGACGCTCCTTGCGTGGGCGGGTGGGGCTGCTGGCTGTATGGGAGATGATTCCCCACCTCTGACCAATTTCAGAATTGTTTACCACTGGAGCAAGTGCCTTGGTAGTGTTTTCCTCTGTATAACTGTTAGGTTCAGTTTTTTTTTTTTTTTTCTTTTTTGGTTCAAGTTAGATTTTATTCCTCTTTTATGTATTTATAGATATAAGCATGGAAATAATTCATTGTTATATATACATCAGTGTGAATGGAAGAACTTTTTTTCTGTTTTATTTTTACATTTTATTTTTAAAAATTTTGAAATTTAATTTTGTTTATTTTTTTATACAGTAGGTTATTATTAGTTATCTATTTTATGCATATACATGTATACAGGTCAATCCCAATCTCCCAACTCATCCCACCACCACCACCCCATGGCTTCCCCCACTTTGTGTCCATACGTCTGTTCTCTACCTCTGTGTCTCTATTTCTGCCCTGCAAACCAGTTCATCTGTACCATTTTTCTAGGTTCCACATATAGGCATTAGTATACAATATTTGTTTTTCTCTTTCTGACTTACTTCACTCTGTATGACAGTCTCCAGATCCATCAACTTCTCTAAAAATGACCCAGTTTCATTCCTTTTTATGGCTGAGTAATATTCCATTTTATATATGTACCACATCTTTATCCATTCGTCTGTCTGTGGGCATTTAGTTTGCTTCCATTACCTTGCTATTGTAAATAGTGCTGCAATGAACATTGTGGTGAATGTGTCTTTGTGATTTATGGTTTTCTCTGGGTATATGCCCAGAAGTGGGATTGCTGGATCCTATGGTAATTCTCTTTTTAGTTTTTTAAAGGAACCTCCATACTGTTCTCCATAGTGACTGTATCAATTTACATTCCCACCAATAGCGGAAGAGGGTTCCTTTTGTCCACACCCTCCCCAGAATTTGTTGTTTGTACATTATCTGATGATGCCGATTCTAACAGGTGTGAGGTCTTACCTCATTGTAGTTTTGATTTGCATTTCTCTAATAATTAGTGATGTTGAGCAGCTTCTCATGTGCGTCTTGGCCATCTCTGTGACTTCTTTGAAGAAACGTCTCTTTAGATCTTCTGCCCAGTTTTGTATTGGGTTGTTTGTTTTATTAATATTAAGCTGCATGAGCTGTTTATATATATTGGAGATTAAACCTTTGTCCATTGATTCGTTTTTGAACCTTTTCGCCCATTCTGAGGGATGCCTTTTTCCATTCCCGTTTTTTTAACAAAGAAAGAAAGAAAGCAAAAGAAGCAGAACACTAATGTGCGTGAAATATGCCTCTTGAAACTGTCGTTTTGAAATATGGACGTCTTTTGAATTTTTTGGTCGATATATGACCCCAGGATTTGTTTTCAGGGCAGGTGTCATTTACAGGCCGGTAATGATTTGGAATATCCACTGACCATTAGCGCTGGGATTAAAGCTGCAGTTGTGAGAAACGGCCACAAGGTGGCAGCAGTTCTCCCTTACCAAATCTGGTTACTAGGGCAGCAGAGCCTCAATGGAAGTTGCGTTCTAGATTGGCATGTAGAACGGAATGTGCCAGGAGAAAGCCCCTCAAGTGTGTCTCACTACTTCTTGTTCTTGTTTTTAATTTAATCTTTTATTTTTTATTACAGCAAGTTTGAGTACAACGTTTAGCTTGTTGTAGGTGTGCAAGAGGTGGTTCTTTTACACATATACATATGTCTGTTCTTCCTGGGATCCTTTTCCCATGTACGTTATGACAGAATGTTGAGTAGTCTTCTCTTGGTACTCCGTAGGTCTTTGGTGATTATATACGTCTACTGTGTTTGTATATGTCTGTTAACCCCAATATCGTAATGAATTCAATCCTCACACCTTTCCTTTGGTGAACCATAAGTTTCTTTAATGAATCTGTGATTGCCCTTCTCCGTGGAAATATCTGCCCTGGTATCAATTTATAGGTAACACCTATAAGTGATATGATACGATATGTGTCTTTCACTTTCTGACTTACCTCAAGTCACGTGATTACCTCGAGACTCATCTACGGTGCTGCAAATGGCATTGTGTCCTTTTTTTCCTTGGCGAATATTCTGTCTTAGCGAGGTCCATTTTCTGCAATGTGATTCCCTGAGGGCTGAGGATTAGCTGCCCTGGGCAGCCTGACCCTGCCGGCAAGCCCTCCCCAGGTGTGCCTGGGTTGAGGTCAATATAAACAGCACTCCAGGCAGCAATAGCCCCTGCAGCTGTGCCTGACTCCATATTCTCTGCCCCGTCAGCAGTCTCGGGGCTGTGCTGGTGGGAGGGTGGGAGGGTCCACGGCTTTGTGGGTGGCCCGGTGTGAGTGGGGCTCTGCTGGACTTTCGGCAGGAGTTGCCAGGCTGCCACCTGTAAAGGAGAGGATGTGTCACCCATAACTTCCACTGGAATATCTCTCCGGGCTGAGGTGAGGAAGGAAAAACAGGAGTGGGGGCCGGGACAGGAGGGGTATCTCAGGCAGGGCAATGGAAAGCTTCCAGAAGAGCGCCCGTGGCCAGGACCATCCTGGCTGACCTGCAGACACCAAGTTGGCCTGCGTGCCGTCGCTGGTGTGGCTCCACGGCCCTCCCTCTAGGCTTTCAAGCCCTTGTACATATTCAGGTGTTTCACCTGGGAAGGGTGGGAACAGTTCAGCAGCATCTGGCCTGGGGCTCAGCTCACGTTTACTCACAGAGGCCTGGGCACGGTCTCCCAGCTTTGCAATAAGGACGCTCCTTGCGTGGGCGGGTGGGGCTGCTGGCTGTATGGGAGATGATTCCCCACCTCTGACCAATTTCAGAATTGTTTACCACTGGAGCAAGTGCCTTGGTAGTGTTTTCCTCTGTATAACTGTTAGGTTCAGTTTTTTTTTTTTTTTCTTTTTTGGTTCAAGTTAGATTTTATTCCTCTTTTATGTATTCATAGATATAAGCATGGAAATAATTCATTGTTATATATACATCAGTGTGAATGGAAGAACTTTTTTCTGTTTTATTTTTACATTTTATTTTTAAAAATTTTGAAATTTAATTTTGTTTATTTTTTTATACAGTAGGTTATTATTAGTTATCTATTTTATGCATATACATGTATACAGGTCAATCCCAATCTCCCAACTCATCCCACCACCACCACCCCATGGCTTCCCCCACTTTGTGTCCATACGTCTGTTCTCTACCTCTGTGTCTCTATTTCTGCCCTGCAAACCAGTTCATCTGTACCATTTTTCTAGGTTCCACATATAGGCATTAGTATACAATATTTGTTTTTCTCTTTCTGACTTACTTCACTCTGTATGACAGTCTCTAGATCCATCAACTTCTCTACAAATGACCCAGTTTCATTCCTTTTTATGGCTGAGTAATATTCCATTTTATATATGTACCACATCTTTATCCATTCGTCTGTCTGTGGGCATTTAGGTTGCTTCCATTACCTGGCTATTGTAAATAGTGCTGCAATGAACATTGTGGTGAATGTGTCTTTGTGATTTATGGTTTTCTCTGGGTATATGCCCAGAAGTGGGATTGCTGGATCCTATGGTAATTCTCTTTTTAGTTTTTTAGAGGAACCTCCATACTGTTCTCCATAGTGACTGTATCAATTTACATTCCCACCAATAGCGGAAGAGGGTTCCTTTTGTCCACACCCTCCCCAGAATTTGTTGTTTGTACATTATCTGATGATGCCGATTCTAACAGCTGTGAGGTCTTACCTCATTGTAGTTTTGATTTGCATTTCTCTAATAATTAGTGATGTTGAGCAGCTTCTCATGTGCGTCTTGGCCATCTCTGTGTCTTCTTTGAAGAAACGTCTCTTTAGATCTTCTGCCCAGTTTTGTATTGGGTTGTTTGTTTTATTAATATTAAGCTGCATGAGCTGTTTATATATATTGGAGATTAAACCTTTGTCCATTGATTCGTTTGTGAACCTTTTCGCCCATTCTGAGGGTTGCCTTTTTCCATTCCCGTTTTTTTAACAAAGAAAGAAAGAAAGCAAAAGAAGCAGAACACTAATGTGCGTGAAATATGCCTCTTGAAACTGTCGTTTTGAAATATGGACGTCTTTTGAATTTTTTGGTCGATATATGACCCCAGGATTTGTTTTCAGGGCAGGTGTCATTTACAGGCCGGTAATGATTTGGAATATCCACTGACCATTAGCGCTGGGATTAAAGCTGCAGTTGTGAGAAACGGCCACAAGGTGGCAGCAGTTCTCCCTTACCAAATCTGGTTACTAGGGCAGCAGAGCCTCAATGGAAGTCGCGTTCTAGATTGGAATGTAGAACGGAATGTGCCAGGAGAAAGCCCCTCAAGTGTGTCTCACTACTTCTTGTTCTTGTTTTTAATTTAATCTTTTATTTTTTATTACAGCAAGTTTGAGTACAACGTTTAGCTTGTTGTAGGTGTGCAAGAGGTGGTTCTTTTACACATATACATATGTCTGTTCTTCCTGGGATCCTTTTCCCATGTACGTTATGACAGAATGTTGAGTAGTCTTCTCTTGGTACTCCGTAGGTCTTTGGTGATTATATACGTCTCCTGTGTTTGTATATGTCTGTTAACCCCAATATCGTAATGAATTCAATCCTCACACCTTTCCTTTGGTGAACCATAAGTTTCTTTAATGAATCTGTGATTGCCCTTCTCCGTGGAAATATCTGCCCTGGTATCAATTTATAGGTAACACCTATAAGTGATATGATACGATATGTGTCTTTCACTTTCTGACTTACTCCAAGTCACGTGATTACCTCGAGACTCATCTACGGTGCTGCAAATGGCATTGTGTCCTTCTTTTCCTTGGCGAATATTCTGTCTTAGCGAGGTCCATTTTCTGCAATGTGATTCCCTGAGGGCTGAGGATTAGCTGCCCTGGGCAGCCTGACCCTGCCGGCAAGCCCTCCCCAGGTGTGCCTGGGTTGAGGTCAATATAAACAGCACTCCAGGCAGCAATAGCCCCTGCAGCTGTGCCTGACTCCATATTCTCTGCCCCGTCAGCAGTCTCGGGGCTGTGCTGGTGGGAGGGTGGGAGGGTCCACGGCTTTGTGGGTGGCCCGGTGTGAGTGGGGCTCTGCTGGACTTTCGGCAGGAGTTGCCAGGCTGCCACCTGTAAAGGAGAGGATGTGTCACCCATAACTTCCACTGGAATATCTCTCCGGGCTGAGGTGAGGAAGGAAAAACAGGAGTGGGGGCCGGGACAGGAGGGGTATCTCAGGCAGGGCAATGGAAAGCTTCCAGAAGAGCGCCCGTGGCCAGGACCATCCTGGCTGACCTGCAGACACCAAGTTGGCCTGCGTGCCGTCGCTGGTGTGGCTCCACGGCCCTCCCTCTAGGCTTTCAAGCCCTTGTACATATTCAGGTGTTTCACCTGGGAAGGGTGGGAACAGTTCAGCAGCATCTGGCCTGGGGCTCAGCTCACGTTTACTCACAGAGGCCTGGGCACGGTCTCCCAGCTTTGCAATAAGGACGCTCCTTGCGTGGGCGGGTGGGGCTGCTGGCTGTATGGGAGATGATTCCCCACCTCTGACCAATTTCAGAATTGTTTACCACTGGAGCAAGTGCCTTGGTAGTGTTTTCCTCTGTATAACTGTTAGGTTCAGTTTTTTTTTTTTTTTCTTTTTTGGTTCAAGTTAGATTTTATTCCTCTTTTATGTATTCATAGATATAAGCATGGAAATAATTCATTGTTATATATACATCAGTGTGAATGGAAGAACTTTTTTCTGTTTTATTTTTACATTTTATTTTTAAAAATTTTGAAATTTAATTTTGTTTATTTTTTTATACAGTAGGTTATTATTAGTTATCTATTTTATGCATATACATGTATACAGGTCAATCCCAATCTCCCAACTCATCCCACCACCACCACCCCATGGCTTCCCCCACTTTGTGTCCATACGTCTGTTCTCTACCTCTGTGTCTCTATTTCTGCCCTGCAAACCAGTTCATCTGTACCATTTTTCTAGGTTCCACATATAGGCATTAGTATACAATATTTGTTTTTCTCTTTCTGACTTACTTCACTCTGTATGACAGTCTCTAGATCCATCAACTTCTCTACAAATGACCCAGTTTCATTCCTTTTTATGGCTGAGTAATATTCCATTTTATATATGTACCACATCTTTATCCATTCGTCTGTCTGTGGGCATTTAGGTTGCTTCCATTACCTGGCTATTGTAAATAGTGCTGCAATGAACATTGTGGTGAATGTGTCTTTGTGATTTATGGTTTTCTCTGGGTATATGCCCAGAAGTGGGATTGCTGGATCCTATGGTAATTCTCTTTTTAGTTTTTTAGAGGAACCTCCATACTGTTCTCCATAGTGACTGTATCAATTTACATTCCCACCAATAGCGGAAGAGGGTTCCTTTTGTCCACACCCTCCCCAGAATTTGTTGTTTGTACATTATCTGATGATGCCGATTCTAACAGGTGTGAGGTCTTACCTCATTGTAGTTTTGATTTGCATTTCTCTAATAATTAGTGATGTTGAGCAGCTTCTCATGTGCGTCTTGGCCATCTCTGTGTCTTCTTTGAAGAAACGTCTCTTTAGATCTTCTGCCCAGTTTTGTATTGGGTTGTTTGTTTTATTAATATTAAGCTGCATGAGCTGTTTATATATATTGGAGATTAAACCTTTGTCCATTGATTCGTTTGTGAACCTTTTCGCCCATTCTGAGGGTTGCCTTTTTCCATTCCCGTTTTTTTAACAAAGAAAGAAAGAAAGCAAAAGAAGCAGAACACTAATGTGCGTGAAATATGCCTCTTGAAACTGTCGTTTTGAAATATGGACGTCTTTTGAATTTTTTGGTCGATATATGACCCCAGGATTTGTTTTCAGGGCAGGTGTCATTTACAGGCCGGTAATGATTTGGAATATCCACTGACCATTAGCGCTGGGATTAAAGCTGCAGTTGTGAGAAACGGCCACAAGGTGGCAGCAGTTCTCCCTTACCAAATCTGGTTACTAGGGCAGCAGAGCCTCAATGGAAGTCGCGTTCTAGATTGGAATGTAGAACGGAATGTGCCAGGAGAAAGCCCCTCAAGTGTGTCTCACTACTTCTTGTTCTTGTTTTTAATTTAATCTTTTATTTTTTATTACAGCAAGTTTGAGTACAACGTTTAGCTTGTTGTAGGTGTGCAAGAGGTGGTTCTTTTACACATATACATATGTCTGTTCTTCCTGGGATCCTTTTCCCATGTACGTTATGACAGAATGTTGAGTAGTCTTCTCTTGGTACTCCGTAGGTCTTTGGTGATTATATACGTCTCCTGTGTTTGTATATGTCTGTTAACCCCAATATCGTAATGAATTCAATCCTCACACCTTTCCTTTGGTGAACCATAAGTTTCTTTAATGAATCTGTGATTGCCCTTCTCCGTGGAAATATCTGCCCTGGTATCAATTTATAGGTAACACCTATAAGTGATATGATACGATATGTGTCTTTCACTTTCTGACTTACTCCAAGTCACGTGATTACCTCGAGACTCATCTACGGTGCTGCAAATGGCATTGTGTCCTTCTTTTCCTTGGCGAATATTCTGTCTTAGCGAGGTCCATTTTCTGCAATGTGATTCCCTGAGGGCTGAGGATTAGCTGCCCTGGGCAGCCTGACCCTGCCGGCAAGCCCTCCCCAGGTGTGCCTGGGTTGAGGTCAATATAAACAGCACTCCAGGCAGCAATAGCCCCTGCAGCTGTGCCTGACTCCATATTCTCTGCCCCGTCAGCAGTCTCGGGGCTGTGCTGGTGGGAGGGTGTGAGGGTCCACGGCTTTGTGGGTGGCCCGGTGTGAGTGGGGCTCTGCTGGACTTTCGGCAGGAGTTGCCAGGCTGCCACCTGTAAAGGAGAGGATGTGTCACCCATAACTTCCACTGGAATATCTCTCCGGGCTGAGGTGAGGAAGGAAAAACAGGAGTGGGGGCCGGGACAGGAGGGGTATCTCAGGCAGGGCAATGGAAAGCTTCCAGAAGAGCGCCCGTGGCCAGGACCATCCTGGCTGACCTGCAGGCACCAAGTTGGCCTGCGTGCCGTCGCTGGTGTGGCTCCACGGCCCTCCCTCTAGGCTTTCAAGCCCTTGTACATATTCAGGTGTTTCACCTGGGAAGGGTGGGAACAGTTCAGCAGCATCTGGCCTGGGGCTCAGCTCACGTTTACTCACAGAGGCCTGGGCACGGTCTCCCAGCTTTGCAATAAGGACGCTCCTTGCGTGGGCGGGTGGGGCTGCTGGCTGTATGGGAGATGATTCCCCACCTCTGACCAATTTCAGAATTGTTTACCACTGGAGCAAGTGCCTTGGTAGTGTTTTCCTCTGTATAACTGTTAGGTTCAGTTATTTTTTTTTTCTTTTTCGGTTCAAGTTAGATTTTATTCCTCTTTTATGTATTTATAGATATAAGCATGGAAATAATTCATTGTTATATATACATCAGTGTGAATGGAAGAACTTTTTTTCTGTTTTATTTTTACATTTTATTTTTAAAAATTTTGAAATTTAATTTTGTTTATTTTTTTATACAGTAGGTTATTATTAGTTATCTATTTTATGCATATACATGTATACAGGTCAATCCCAATCTCCCAACTCATCCCACCACCACCACCCCATGGCTTCCCCCACTTTGTGTCCATACGTCTGTTCTCTACCTCTGTGTCTCTATTTCTGCCCTGCAAACCAGTTCATCTGTACCATTTTTCTAGGTTCCACATATAGGCATTAGTATACAATATTTGTTTTTCTCTTTCTGACTTACTTCACTCTGTATGACAGTCTCTAGATCCATCAACTTCTCTACAAATGACCCAGTTTCATTCCTTTTTATGGCTGAGTAATATTCCATTTTATATATGTACCACATCTTTATCCATTCGTCTGTCTGTGGGCATTTAGGTTGCTTCCATTACCTGGCTATTGTAAATAGTGCTGCAATGAACATTGTGGTGAATGTGTCTTTGTGATTTATGGTTTTCTCTGGGTATATGCCCAGAAGTGGGATTGCTGGATCCTATGGTAATTCTCTTTTTACTTTTTTAGAGGAACCTCCATACTGTTCTCCATAGTGACTGTATCAATTTACATTCCCACCAATAGCGGAAGAGGGTTCCTTTTGTCCACACCCTCCCCAGAATTTGTTGTTTGTACATTATCTGATGATGCCGATTCTAACAGGTGTGAGGTCTTACCTCATTGTAGTTTTGATTTGCATTTCTCTAATAATTAGTGATGTTGAGCAGCTTCTCATGTGCGTCTTGGCCATCTCTGTGTCTTCTTTGAAGAAACGTCTCTTTAGATCTTCTGCCCAGTTTTGTATTGGGTTGTTTGTTTTATTAATATTAAGCTGCATGAGCTGTTTATATATATTGGAGATTAAACCTTTGTCCATTGATTCGTTTGTGAACGTTTTCGCCCATTCTGAGGGTTGCCTTTTTCCATTCCCGTTTTTTTAACAAAGAAAGAAAGAAAGCAAAAGAAGCAGAACACTAATGTGCGTGAAATATGCCTCTTGAAACTGTCGTTTTGAAATATGGACGTCTTTTGAATTTTTTGGTCGATATATGACCCCAGGATTTGTTTTCAGGGCAGGTGTCATTTACAGGCCGGTAATGATTTGGAATATCCACTGACCATTAGCGCTGGGATTAAAGCTGCAGTTGTGAGAAACGGCCACAAGGTGGCAGCAGTTCTCCCTTACCAAATCTGGTTACTAGGGCAGCAGAGCCTCAATGGAAGTCGCGTTCTAGATTGGAATGTAGAACGGAATGTGCCAGGAGAAAGCCCCTCAAGTGTGTCTCACTACTTCTTGTTCTTGTTTTTAATTTAATCTTTTATTTTTTATTACAGCAAGTTTGAGTACAACGTTTAGCTTGTTGTAGGTGTGCAAGAGGTGGTTCTTTTACACATATACATATGTCTGTTCTTCCTGGGATCCTTTTCCCATGTACGTTATGACAGAATGTTGAGTAGTCTTCTCTTGGTACTCCGTAGGTCTTTGGTGATTATATACGTCTCCTGTGTTTGTATATGTCTGTTAACCCCAATATCGTAATGAATTCAATCCTCACACCTTTCCTTTGGTGAACCATAAGTTTCTTTAATGAATCTGTGATTGCCCTTCTCCGTGGAAATATCTGCCCTGGTATCAATTTATAGGTAACACCTATAAGTGATATGATACGATATGTGTCTTTCACTTTCTGACTTACTCCAAGTCACGTGATTACCTCGAGACTCATCTACGGTGCTGCAAATGGCATTGTGTCCTTTTTTTCCTTGGCGAATATTCTGTCTTAGCGAGGTCCATTTTCTGCAATGTGATTCCCTGAGGGCTGAGGATTAGCTGCCCTGGGCAGCCTGACCCTGCCGGCAAGCCCTCCCCAGGTGTGCCTGGGTTGAGGTCAATATAAACAGCACTCCAGGCAGCAATAGCCCCTGCAGCTGTGCCTGACTCCATATTCTCTGCCCCGTCAGCAGTCTCGGGGCTGTGCTGGTGGGAGGGTGGGAGGGTCCACGGCTTTGTGGGTGGCCCGGTGTGAGTGGGGCTCTGCTGGACTTTCGGCAGGAGTTGCCAGGCTGCCACCTGTAAAGGAGAGGATGTGTCACCCATAACTTCCACTGGAATATCTCTCCGGGCTGAGGTGAGGAAGGAAAAAAAGGAGTGGGGGCCGGGACAGGAGGGGTATCTCAGGCAGGGCAATGGAAAGCTTCCAGAAGAGCGCCCGTGGCCAGGACCATCCTGGCTGACCTGCAGACACCAAGTTGGCCTGCGTGCCGTCGCTGGTGTGGCTCCACGGCCCTCCCTCTAGGCTTTCAAGCCCTTGTACATATTCAGGTGTTTCACCTGGGAAGGGTGGGAACAGTTCAGCAGCATCTGGCCTGGGGCTCAGCTCACGTTTACTCACAGAGGCCTGGGCACGGTCTCCCAGCTTTGCAATAAGGACGCTCCTTGCGTGGGCGGGTGGGGCTGCTGGCTGTATGGGAGATGATTCCCCACCTCTGACCAATTTCAGAATTGTTTACCACTGGAGCAAGTGCCTTGGTAGTGTTTTCCTCTGTATAACTGTTAGGTTCAGTTTTTTTTTTTTTTTCTTTTTTGGTTCAAGTTAGATTTTATTCCTCTTTTATGTATTCATAGATATAAGCATGGAAATAATTCATTGTTATATATACATCAGTGTGAATGGAAGAACTTTTTTCTGTTTTATTTTTACATTTTATTTTTAAAAATTTTGAAATTTAATTTTGTTTATTTTTTTATACAGTAGGTTATTATTAGTTATCTATTTTATGCATATACATGTATACAGGTCAATCCCAATCTCCCAACTCATCCCACCACCACCACCCCATGGCTTCCCCCACTTTGTGTCCATACGTCTGTTCTCTACCTCTGTGTCTCTATTTCTGCCCTGCAAACCAGTTCATCTGTACCATTTTTCTAGGTTCCACATATAGGCATTAGTATACAATATTTGTTTTTCTCTTTCTGACTTACTTCACTCTGTATGACAGTCTCTAGATCCATCAACTTCTCTAAAAATGACCCAGTTTCATTCCTTTTTATGGCTGAGTAATATTCCATTTTATATATGTACCACATCTTTATCCATTCGTCTGTCTGTGGGCATTTAGTTTGCTTCCATTACCTGGCTATTGTAAATAGTGCTGCAATGAACATTGTGGTGAATGTGTCTTTGTGATTTATGGTTTTCTCTGGGTATATGCCCAGAAGTGGGATTGCTGGATCCTATGGTAATTCTCTTTTTAGTTTTTTAGAGGAACCTCCATACTGTTCTCCATAGTGACTGTATCAATTTACATTCCCACCAATAGCGGAAGAGGGTTCCTTTTGTCCACACCCTCCCCAGAATTTGTTGTTTGTACATTATCTGATGATGCCGATTCTAACAGGTGTGAGGTCTTACCTCATTGTAGTTTTGATTTGCATTTCTCTAATAATTAGTGATGTTGAGCAGCTTCTCATGTGCGTCTTGGCCATCTCTGTGTCTTCTTTGAAGAAACGTCTCTTTAGATCTTCTGCCCAGTTTTGTATTGGGTTGTTTGTTTTATTAATATTAAGCTGCATGAGATGTTTATATATATTGGAGATTAAACCTTTGTCCATTGATTCGTTTGTGAACCTTTTCGCCCATTCTGAGGGTTGCCTTTTTCCATTCCCGTTTTTTTAACAAAGAAAGAAAGAAAGCAAAAGAAGCAGAACACTAATGTGCGTGAAATATGCCTCTTGAAACTGTCGTTTTGAAATATGGACGTCTTTTGAATTTTTTGGTCGATATATGACCCCAGGATTTGTTTTCAGGGCAGGTGTCATTTACAGGCCGGTAATGATTTGGAATATCCACTGACCATTAGCGCTGGGATTAAAGCTGCAGTTGTGAGAAACGGCCACAAGGTGGCAGCAGTTCTCCCTTACCAAATCTGGTTACTAGGGCAGCAGAGCCTCAATGGAAGTCGCGTTCTAGATTGGAATGTAGAACGGAATGTGCCAGGAGAAAGCCCCTCAAGTGTGTCTCACTACTTCTTGTTCTTGTTTTTAATTTAATCTTTTATTTTTTATTACAGCAAGTTTGAGTACAACGTTTAGCTTGTTGTAGGTGTGCAAGAGGTGGTTCTTTTACACATATACATATGTCTGTTCTTCCTGGGATCCTTTTCCCATGTACGTTATGACAGAATGTTGAGTAGTCTTCTCTTGGTACTCCGTAGGTCTTTGGTGATTATATACGTCTACTGTGTTTGTATATGTCTGTTAACCCCAATATCGTAATGAATTCAATCCTCACACCTTTCCTTTGGTGAACCATAAGTTTCTTTAATGAATCTGTGATTGCCCTTCTCCGTGGAAATATCTGCCCTGGTATCAATTTATAGGTAACACCTATAAGTGATATGATACGATATGTGTCTTTCACTTTCTGACTTACTCCAAGTCACGTGATTACCTCGAGACTCATCTACGGTGCTGCAAATGGCATTGTGTCCTTTTTTTCCTTGGCGAATATTCTGTCTTAGCGAGGTCCATTTTCTGCAATGTGATTCCCTGAGGGCTGAGGATTAGCTGCCCTGGGCAGCCTGACCCTGCCGGCAAGCCCTCCCCAGGTGTGCCTGGGTTGAGGTCAATATAAACAGCACTCCAGGCAGCAATAGCCCCTGCAGCTGTGCCTGACTCCATATTCTCTGCCCCGTCAGCAGTCTCGGGGCTGTGCTGGTGGGAGGGTGGGAGGGTCCACGGCTTTGTGGGTGGCCCGGTGTGAGTGGGGCTCTGCTGGACTTTCGGCAGGAGTTGCCAGGCTGCCACCTGTAAAGGAGAGGATGTGTCACCCATAACTTCCACTGGAATATCTCTCCGGGCTGAGGTGAGGAAGGAAAAACAGGAGTGGGGGCCGGGACAGGAGGGGTATCTCAGGCAGGGCAATGGAAAGCTTCCAGAAGAGCGCCCGTGGCCAGGACCATCCTGGCTGACCTGCAGGCACCAAGTTGGCCTGCGTGCCGTCGCTGGTGTGGCTCCACGGCCCTCCCTCTAGGCTTTCAAGCCCTTGTACATATTCAGGTGTTTCACCTGGGAAGGGTGGGAACAGTTCAGCAGCATCTGGCCTGGGGCTCAGCTCACGTTTACTCACAGAGGCCTGGGCACGGTCTCCCAGCTTTGCAATAAGGACGCTCCTTGCGTGGGCGGGTGGGGCTGCTGGCTGTATGGGAGATGATTCCCCACCTCTGACCAATTTCAGAATTGTTTACCACTGGAGCAAGTGCCTTGGTAGTGTTTTCCTCTGTATAACTGTTAGGTTCAGTTATTTTTTTTTTTCTTTTTCGGTTCAAGTTAGATTTTATTCCTCTTTTATGTATTTATAGATATAAGCATGGAAATAATTCATTGTTATATATACATCAGTGTGAATGGAAGAACTTTTTTTCTGTTTTATTTTTACATTTTATTTTTAAAAATTTTGAAATTTAATTTTGTTTATTTTTTTATACAGTAGGTTATTATTAGTTATCTATTTTATGCATATACATGTATACAGGTCAATCCCAATCTCCCAACTCATCCCACCACCACCACCCCATGGCTTCCCCCACTTTGTGTCCATACGTCTGTTCTCTACCTCTGTGTCTCTATTTCTGCCCTGCAAACCAGTTCATCTGTACCATTTTTCTAGGTTCCACATATAGGCATTAGTATACAATATTTGTTTTTCTCTTTCTGACTTACTTCACTCTGTATGACAGTCTCTAGATCCATCAACTTCTCTACAAATGACCCAGTTTCATTCCTTTTTATGGCTGAGTAATATTCCATTTTATATATGTACCACATCTTTATCCATTCGTCTGTCTGTGGGCATTTAGGTTGCTTCCATTACCTGGCTATTGTAAATAGTGCTGCAATGAACATTGTGGTGAATGTGTCTTTGTGATTTATGGTTTTCTCTGGGTATATGCCCAGAAGTGGGATTGCTGGATCCTATGGTAATTCTCTTTTTACTTTTTTAGAGGAACCTCCATACTGTTCTCCATAGTGACTGTATCAATTTACATTCCCACCAATAGCGGAAGAGGGTTCCTTTTGTCCACACCCTCCCCAGAATTTGTTGTTTGTACATTATCTGATGATGCCGATTCTAACAGGTGTGAGGTCTTACCTCATTGTAGTTTTGATTTGCATTTCTCTAATAATTAGTGATGTTGAGCAGCTTCTCATGTGCGTCTTGGCCATCTCTGTGTCTTCTTTGAAGAAACGTCTCTTTAGATCTTCTGCCCAGTTTTGTATTGGGTTGTTTGTTTTATTAATATTAAGCTGCATGAGATGTTTATATATATTGGAGATTAAACCTTTGTCCATTGATTCGTTTGTGAACCTTTTCGCCCATTCTGAGGGTTGCCTTTTTCCATTCCCGTTTTTTTAACAAAGAAAGAAAGAAAGCAAAAGAAGCAGAACACTAATGTGCGTGAAATATGCCTCTTGAAACTGTCGTTTTGAAATATGGACGTCTTTTGAATTTTTTGGTCGATATATGACCCCAGGATTTGTTTTCAGGGCAGGTGTCATTTACAGGCCGGTAATGATTTGGAATATCCACTGACCATTAGCGCTGGGATTAAAGCTGCAGTTGTGAGAAACGGCCACAAGGTGGCAGCAGTTCTCCCTTACCAAATCTGGTTACTAGGGCAGCAGAGCCTCAATGGAAGTCGCGTTCTAGATTGGCATGTAGAACGGAATGTGCCAGGAGAAAGCCCCTCAAGTGTGTCTCACTACTTCTTGTTCTTGTTTTTAATTTAATCTTTTATTTTTTATTACAGCAAGTTTGAGTACAACGTTTAGCTTGTTGTAGGTGTGCAAGAGGTGGTTCTTTTACACATATACATATGTCTGTTCTTCCTGGGATCCTTTTCCCATGTACGTTATGACAGAATGTTGAGTAGTCTTCTCTTGGTACTCCGTAGGTCTTTGGTGATTATATACGTCTCCTGTGTTTGTATATGTCTGTTAACCCCAATATCGTAATGAATTCAATCCTCACACCTTTCCTTTGGTGAACCATAAGTTTCTTTAATGAATCTGTGATTGCCCTTCTCCGTGGAAATATCTGCCCTGGTATCAATTTATAGGTAACACCTATAAGTGATATGATACGATATGTGTCTTTCACTTTCTGACTTACTCCAAGTCACGTGATTACCTCGAGACTCATCTACGGTGCTGCAAATGGCATTGTGTCCTTTTTTTCCTTGGCGAATATTCTGTCTTAGCGAGGTCCATTTTCTGCAATGTGATTCCCTGAGGGCTGAGGATTAGCTGCCCTGGGCAGCCTGACCCTGCCGGCAAGCCCTCCCCAGGTGTGCCTGGGTTGAGGTCAATATAAACAGCACTCCAGGCAGCAATAGCCCCTGCAGCTGTGCCTGACTCCATATTCTCTGCCCCGTCAGCAGTCTCGGGGCTGTGCTGGTGGGAGGGTGGGAGGGTCCACGGCTTTGTGGGTGGCCCGGTGTGAGTGGGGCTCTGCTGGACTTTCGGCAGGAGTTGCCAGGCTGCCACCTGTAAAGGAGAGGATGTGTCACCCATAACTTCCACTGGAATATCTCTCCGGGCTGAGGTGAGGAAGGAAAAACAGGAGTGGGGGCCGGGACAGGAGGGGTATCTCAGGCAGGGCAATGGAAAGCTTCCAGAAGAGCGCCCGTGGCCAGGACCATCCTGGCTGACCTGCAGGCACCAAGTTGGCCTGCGTGCCGTCGCTGGTGTGGCTCCACGGCCCTCCCTCTAGGCTTTCAAGCCCTTGTACATATTCAGGTGTTTCACCTGGGAAGGGTGGGAACAGTTCAGCAGCATCTGGCCTGGGGCTCAGCTCACGTTTACTCACAGAGGCCTGGGCACGGTCTCCCAGCTTTGCAATAAGGACGCTCCTTGCGTGGGCGGGTGGGGCTGCTGGCTGTATGGGAGATGATTCCCCACCTCTGACCAATTTCAGAATTCTTTACCACTGGAGCAAGTGCCTTGGTAGTGTTTTCCTCTGTATAACTGTTAGGTTCAGTTTTTTTTTTTTTTTTCTTTTTTGGTTCAAGTTAGATTTTATTCCTCTTTTATGTATTTATAGATATAAGCATGGAAATAATTCATTGTTATATATACATCAGTGTGAATGGAAGAACTTTTTTTCTGTTTTATTTTTACATTTTATTTTTAAAAATTTTGAAATTTAATTTTGTTTATTTTTTTATACAGTAGGTTATTATTAGTTATCTATTTTATGCATATACATGTATACAGGTCAATCCCAATCTCCCAACTCATCCCACCACCACCACCCCATGGCTTCCCCCACTTTGTGTCCATACGTCTGTTCTCTACCTCTGTGTCTCTATTTCTGCCCTGCAAACCAGTTCATCTGTACCATTTTTCTAGGTTCCACATATAGGCATTAGTATACAATATTTGTTTTTCTCTTTCTGACTTACTTCACTCTGTATGACAGTCTCCAGATCCATCAACTTCTCTAAAAATGACCCAGTTTCATTCCTTTTTATGGCTGAGTAATATTCCATTTTATATATGTACCACATCTTTATCCATTCGTCTGTCTGTGGGCATTTAGTTTGCTTCCATTACCTTGCTATTGTAAATAGTGCTGCAATGAACATTGTGGTGAATGTGTCTTTGTGATTTATGGTTTTCTCTGGGTATATGCCCAGAAGTGGGATTGCTGGATCCTATGGTAATTCTCTTTTTAGTTTTTTAAAGGAACCTCCATACTGTTCTCCATAGTGACTGTATCAATTTACATTCCCACCAATAGCGGAAGAGGGTTCCTTTTGTCCACACCCTCCCCAGAATTTGTTGTTTGTACATTATCTGATGATGCCGATTCTAACAGGTGTGAGGTCTTACCTCATTGTAGTTTTGATTTGCATTTCTCTAATAATTAGTGATGTTGAGCAGCTTCTCATGTGCGTCTTGGCCATCTCTGTGACTTCTTTGAAGAAACGTCTCTTTAGATCTTCTGCCCAGTTTTGTATTGGGTTGTTTGTTTTATTAATATTAAGCTGCATGAGCTGTTTATATATATTGGAGATTAAACCTTTGTCCATTGATTCGTTTGTGAACCTTTTCGCCCATTCTGAGGGATGCCTTTTTCCATTCCCGTTTTTTTAACAAAGAAAGAAAGAAAGCAAAAGAAGCAGAACACTAATGTGCGTGAAATATGCCTCTTGAAACTGTCGTTTTGAAATATGGACGTCTTTTGAATTTTTTGGTCGATATATGACCCCAGGATTTGTTTTCAGGGCAGGTGTCATTTACAGGCCGGTAATGATTTGGAATATCCACTGACCATTAGCGCTGGGATTAAAGCTGCAGTTGTGAGAAACGGCCACAAGGTGGCAGCAGTTCTCCCTTACCAAATCTGGTTACTAGGGCAGCAGAGCCTCAATGGAAGTTGCGTTCTAGATTGGCATGTAGAACGGAATGTGCCAGGAGAAAGCCCCTCAAGTGTGTCTCACTACTTCTTGTTCTTGTTTTTAATTTAATCTTTTATTTTTTATTACAGCAAGTTTGAGTACAACGTTTAGCTTGTTGTAGGTGTGCAAGAGGTGGTTCTTTTACACATATACATATGTCTGTTCTTCCTGGGATCCTTTTCCCATGTACGTTATGACAGAATGTTGAGTAGTCTTCTCTTGGTACTCCGTAGGTCTTTGGTGATTATATACGTCTACTGTGTTTGTATATGTCTGTTAACCCCAATATCGTAATGAATTCAATCCTCACACCTTTCCTTTGGTGAACCATAAGTTTCTTTAATGAATCTGTGATTGCCCTTCTCCGTGGAAATATCTGCCCTGGTATCAATTTATAGGTAACACCTATAAGTGATATGATACGATATGTGTCTTTCACTTTCTGACTTACTCCAAGTCACGTGATTACCTCGAGACTCATCTACGGTGCTGCAAATGGCATTGTGTCCTTTTTTTCCTTGGCGAATATTCTGTCTTAGCGAGGTCCATTTTCTGCAATGTGATTCCCTGAGGGCTGAGGATTAGCTGCCCTGGGCAGCCTGACCCGGCCGGCAAGCCCTCCCCAGGTGTGCCTGGGTTGAGGTCAATATAAACAGCACTCCAGGCAGCAATAGCCCCTGCAGCTGTGCCTGACTCCATATTCTCTGCCCCGTCAGCAGTCTCGGGGCTGTGCTGGTGGGAGGGTGTGAGGGTCCACGGCTTTGTGGGTGGCCCGGTGTGAGTGGGGCTCTGCTGGACTTTCGGCAGGAGTTGCCAGGCTGCCACCTGTAAAGGAGAGGATGTGTCACCCATAACTTCCACTGGAATATCTCTCCGGGCTGAGGTGAGGAAGGAAAAACAGGAGTGGGGGCCGGGACAGGAGGGGTATCTCAGGCAGGGCAATGGAAAGCTTCCAGAAGAGCGCCCGTGGCCAGGACCATCCTGGCTGACCTGCAGGCACCAAGTTGGCCTGCGTGCCGTCGCTGGTGTGGCTCCACGGCCCTCCCTCTAGGCTTTCAAGCCCTTGTACATATTCAGGTGTTTCACCTGGGAAGGGTGGGAACAGTTCAGCAGCATCTGGCCTGGGGCTCAGCTCACGTTTACTCACAGAGGCCTGGGCACGGTCTCCCAGCTTTGCAATAAGGACGCTCCTTGCGTGGGCGGGTGGGGCTGCTGGCTGTATGGGAGATGATTCCCCACCTCTGACCAATTTCAGAATTCTTTACCACTGGAGCAAGTGCCTTGGTAGTGTTTTCCTCTGTATAACTGTTAGGTTCAGTTATTTTTTTTTTTCTTTTTCGGTTCAAGTTAGATTTTATTCCTCTTTTATGTATTTATAGATATAAGCATGGAAATAATTCATTGTTATATATACATCAGTGTGAATGGAAGAACTTTTTTTCTGTTTTATTTTTACATTTTATTTTTAAAAATTTTGAAATTTAATTTTGTTTATTTTTTTATACAGTAGGTTATTATTAGTTATCTATTTTATGCATATACATGTATACAGGTCAATCCCAATCTCCCAACTCATCCCACCACCACCACCCCATGGCTTCCCCCACTTTGTGTCCATACGTCTGTTCTCTACCTCTGTGTCTCTATTTCTGCCCTGCAAACCAGTTCATCTGTACCATTTTTCTAGGTTCCACATATAGGCATTAGTATACAATATTTGTTTTTCTCTTTCTGACTTACTTCACTCTGTATGACAGTCTCTAGATCCATCAACTTCTCTACAAATGACCCAGTTTCATTCCTTTTTATGGCTGAGTAATATTCCATTTTATATATGTACCACATCTTTATCCATTCGTCTGTCTGTGGGCATTTAGGTTGCTTCCATTACCTGGCTATTGTAAATAGTGCTGCAATGAACATTGTGGTGAATGTGTCTTTGTGATTTATGGTTTTCTCTGGGTATATGCCCAGAAGTGGGATTGCTGGATCCTATGGTAATTCTCTTTTTACTTTTTTAGAGGAACCTCCATACTGTTCTCCATAGTGACTGTATCAATTTACATTCCCACCAATAGCGGAAGAGGGTTCCTTTTGTCCACACCCTCCCCAGAATTTGTTGTTTGTACATTATCTGATGATGCCGATTCTAACAGGTGTGAGGTCTTACCTCATTGTAGTTTTGATTTGCATTTCTCTAATAATTAGTGATGTTGAGCAGCTTCTCATGTGCGTCTTGGCCATCTCTGTGTCTTCTTTGAAGAAACGTCTCTTTAGATCTTCTGCCCAGTTTTGTATTGGGTTGTTTGTTTTATTAATATTAAGCTGCATGAGCTGTTTATATATATTGGAGATTAAACCTTTGTCCATTGATTCGTTTGTGAACCTTTTCGCCCATTCTGAGGGTTGCCTTTTTCCATTCCCGTTTTTTTAACAAAGAAAGAAAGAAAGCAAAAGAAGCAGAACACTAATGTGCGTGAAATATGCCTCTTGAAACTGTCGTTTTGAAATATGGACGTCTTTTGAATTTTTTGGTCGATATATGACCCCAGGATTTGTTTTCAGGGCAGGTGTCATTTACAGGCCGGTAATGATTTGGAATATCCACTGACCATTAGCGCTGGGATTAAAGCTGCAGTTGTGAGAAACGGCCACAAGGTGGCAGCAGTTCTCCCTTACCAAATCTGGTTACTAGGGCAGCAGAGCCTCAATGGAAGTCGCGTTCTAGATTGGCATGTAGAACGGAATGTGCCAGGAGAAAGCCCCTCAAGTGTGTCTCACTACTTCTTGTTCTTGTTTTTAATTTAATCTTTTATTTTTTATTACAGCAAGTTTGAGTACAACGTTTAGCTTGTTGTAGGTGTGCAAGAGGTGGTTCTTTTACACATATACATATGTCTGTTCTTCCTGGGATCCTTTTCCCATGTACGTTATGACAGAATGTTGAGTAGTCTTCTCTTGGTACTCCGTAGGTCTTTGGTGATTATATACGTCTACTGTGTTTGTATATGTCTGTTAACCCCAATATCGTAATGAATTCAATCCTCACACCTTTCCTTTGGTGAACCATAAGTTTCTTTAATGAATCTGTGATTGCCCTTCTCCGTGGAAATATCTGCCCTGGTATCAATTTATAGGTAACACCTATAAGTGATATGATACGATATGTGTCTTTCACTTTCTGACTTACTCCAAGTCACGTGATTACCTCGAGACTCATCTACGGTGCTGCAAATGGCATTGTGTCCTTTTTTTCCTTGGCGAATATTCTGTCTTAGCGAGGTCCATTTTCTGCAATGTGATTCCCTGAGGGCTGAGGATTAGCTGCCCTGGGCAGCCTGACCCTGCCGGCAAGCCCTCCCCAGGTGTGCCTGGGTTGAGGTCAATATAAACAGCACTCCAGGCAGCAATAGCCCCTGCAGCTGTGCCTGACTCCATATTCTCTGCCCCGTCAGCAGTCTCGGGGCTGTGCTGGTGGGAGGGTGGGAGGGTCCACGGCTTTGTGGGTGGCCCGGTGTGAGTGGGGCTCTGCTGGACTTTCGGCAGGAGTTGCCAGGCTGCCACCTGTAAAGGAGAGGATGTGTCACCCATAACTTCCACTGGAATATCTCTCCGGGCTGAGGTGAGGAAGGAAAAACAGGAGTGGGGGCCGGGACAGGAGGGGTATCTCAGGCAGGGCAATGGAAAGCTTCCAGAAGAGCGCCCGTGGCCAGGACCATCCTGGCTGACCTGCAGGCACCAAGTTGGCCTGCGTGCCGTCGCTGGTGTGGCTCCACGGCCCTCCCTCTAGGCTTTCAAGCCCTTGTACATATTCAGGTGTTTCACCTGGGAAGGGTGGGAACAGTTCAGCAGCATCTGGCCTGGGGCTCAGCTCACGTTTACTCACAGAGGCCTGGGCACGGTCTCCCAGCTTTGCAATAAGGACGCTCCTTGCGTGGGCGGGTGGGGCTGCTGGCTGTATGGGAGATGATTCCCCACCTCTGACCAATTTCAGAATTCTTTACCACTGGAGCAAGTGCCTTGGTAGTGTTTTCCTCTGTATAACTGTTAGGTTCAGTTATTTTTTTTTTTCTTTTTCGGTTCAAGTTAGATTTTATTCCTCTTTTATGTATTTATAGATATAAGCATGGAAATAATTCATTGTTATATATACATCAGTGTGAATGGAAGAACTTTTTTTCTGTTTTATTTTTACATTTTATTTTTAAAAATTTTGAAATTTAATTTTGTTTATTTTTTTATACAGTAGGTTATTATTAGTTATCTATTTTATGCATATACATGTATACAGGTCAATCCCAATCTCCCAACTCATCCCACCACCACCACCCCATGGCTTCCCCCACTTTGTGTCCATACGTCTGTTCTCTACCTCTGTGTCTCTATTTCTGCCCTGCAAACCAGTTCATCTGTACCATTTTTCTAGGTTCCACATATAGGCATTAGTATACAATATTTGTTTTTCTCTTTCTGACTTACTTCACTCTGTATGACAGTCTCTAGATCCATCAACTTCTCTACAAATGACCCAGTTTCATTCCTTTTTATGGCTGAGTAATATTCCATTTTATATATGTACCACATCTTTATCCATTCGTCTGTCTGTGGGCATTTAGGTTGCTTCCATTACCTGGCTATTGTAAATAGTGCTGCAATGAACATTGTGGTGAATGTGTCTTTGTGATTTATGGTTTTCTCTGGGTATATGCCCAGAAGTGGGATTGCTGGATCCTATGGTAATTCTCTTTTTACTTTTTTAGAGGAACCTCCATACTGTTCTCCATAGTGACTGTATCAATTTACATTCCCACCAATAGCGGAAGAGGGTTCCTTTTGTCCACACCCTCCCCAGAATTTGTTGTTTGTACATTATCTGATGATGCCGATTCTAACAGGTGTGAGGTCTTACCTCATTGTAGTTTTGATTTGCATTTCTCTAATAATTAGTGATGTTGAGCAGCTTCTCATGTGCGTCTTGGCCATCTCTGTGTCTTCTTTGAAGAAACGTCTCTTTAGATCTTCTGCCCAGTTTTGTATTGGGTTGTTTGTTTTATTAATATTAAGCTGCATGAGCTGTTTATATATATTGGAGATTAAACCTTTGTCCATTGATTCGTTTGTGAACGTTTTCGCCCATTCTGAGGGTTGCCTTTTTCCATTCCCGTTTTTTTAACAAAGAAAGAAAGAAAGCAAAAGAAGCAGAACACTAATGTGCGTGAAATATGCCTCTTGAAACTGTCGTTTTGAAATATGGACGTCTTTTGAATTTTTTGGTCGATATATGACCCCAGGATTTGTTTTCAGGGCAGGTGTCATTTACAGGCCGGTAATGATTTGGAATATCCACTGACCATTAGCGCTGGGATTAAAGCTGCAGTTGTGAGAAACGGCCACAAGGTGGCAGCAGTTCTCCCTTACCAAATCTGGTTACTAGGGCAGCAGAGCCTCAATGGAAGTCGCGTTCTAGATTGGAATGTAGAACGGAATGTGCCAGGAGAAAGCCCCTCAAGTGTGTCTCACTACTTCTTGTTCTTGTTTTTAATTTAATCTTTTATTTTTTATTACAGCAAGTTTGAGTACAACGTTTAGCTTGTTGTAGGTGTGCAAGAGGTGGTTCTTTTACACATATACATATGTCTGTTCTTCCTGGGATCCTTTTCCCATGTACGTTATGACAGAATGTTGAGTAGTCTTCTCTTGGTACTCCGTAGGTCTTTGGTGATTATATACGTCTCCTGTGTTTGTATATGTCTGTTAACCCCAATATCGTAATGAATTCAATCCTCACACCTTTCCTTTGGTGAACCATAAGTTTCTTTAATGAATCTGTGATTGCCCTTCTCCGTGGAAATATCTGCCCTGGTATCAATTTATAGGTAACACCTATAAGTGATATGATACGATATGTGTCTTTCACTTTCTGACTTACTCCAAGTCACGTGATTACCTCGAGACTCATCTACGGTGCTGCAAATGGCATTGTGTCCTTTTTTTCCTTGGCGAATATTCTGTCTTAGCGAGGTCCATTTTCTGCAATGTGATTCCCTGAGGGCTGAGGATTAGCTGCCCTGGGCAGCCTGACCCTGCCGGCAAGCCCTCCCCAGGTGTGCCTGGGTTGAGGTCAATATAAACAGCACTCCAGGCAGCAATAGCCCCTGCAGCTGTGCCTGACTCCATATTCTCTGCCCCGTCAGCAGTCTCGGGGCTGTGCTGGTGGGAGGGTGTGAGGGTCCACGGCTTTGTGGGTGGCCCGGTGTGAGTGGGGCTCTGCTGGACTTTCGGCAGGAGTTGCCAGGCTGCCACCTGTAAAGGAGAGGATGTGTCACCCATAACTTCCACTGGAATATCTCTCCGGGCTGAGGTGAGGAAGGAAAAACAGGAGTGGGGGCCGGGACAGGAGGGGTATCTCAGGCAGGGCAATGGAAAGCTTCCAGAAGAGCGCCCGTGGCCAGGACCATCCTGGCTGACCTGCAGGCACCAAGTTGGCCTGCGTGCCGTCGCTGGTGTGGCTCCACGGCCCTCCCTCTAGGCTTTCAAGCCCTTGTACATATTCAGGTGTTTCACCTGGGAAGGGTGGGAACAGTTCAGCAGCATCTGGCCTGGGGCTCAGCTCACGTTTACTCACAGAGGCCTGGGCACGGTCTCCCAGCTTTGCAATAAGGACGCTCCTTGCGTGGGCGGGTGGGGCTGCTGGCTGTATGGGAGATGATTCCCCACCTCTGACCAATTTCAGAATTCTTTACCACTGGAGCAAGTGCCTTGGTAGTGTTTTCCTCTGTATAACTGTTAGGTTCAGTTATTTTTTTTTTTCTTTTTCGGTTCAAGTTAGATTTTATTCCTCTTTTATGTATTTATAGATATAAGCATGGAAATAATTCATTGTTATATATACATCAGTGTGAATGGAAGAACTTTTTTTCTGTTTTATTTTTACATTTTATTTTTAAAAATTTTGAAATTTAATTTTGTTTATTTTTTTATACAGTAGGTTATTATTAGTTATCTATTTTATGCATATACATGTATACAGGTCAATCCCAATCTCCCAACTCATCCCACCACCACCACCCCATGGCTTCCCCCACTTTGTGTCCATACGTCTGTTCTCTACCTCTGTGTCTCTATTTCTGCCCTGCAAACCAGTTCATCTGTACCATTTTTCTAGGTTCCACATATAGGCATTAGTATACAATATTTGTTTTTCTCTTTCTGACTTACTTCACTCTGTATGACAGTCTCCAGATCCATCAACTTCTCTACAAATGACCCAGTTTCATTCCTTTTTATGGCTGAGTAATATTCCATTTTATATATGTACCACATCTTTATCCATTCGTCTGTCTGTGGGCATTTAGTTTGCTTCCATTACCTGGCTATTGTAAATAGTGCTGCAATGAACATTGTGGTGAATGTGTCTTTGTGATTTATGGTTTTCTCTGGGTATATGCCCAGAAGTGGGATTGCTGGATCCTATGGTAATTCTCTTTTTAGTTTTTTAAAGGAACCTCCATACTGTTCTCCATAGTGACTGTATCAATTTACATTCCCACCAATAGCGGAAGAGGGTTCCTTTTGTCCACACCCTCCCCAGAATTTGTTGTTTGTACATTATCTGATGATGCCGATTCTAACAGGTGTGAGGTCTTACCTCATTGTAGTTTTGATTTGCATTTCTCTAATAATTAGTGATGTTGAGCAGCTTCTCATGTGCGTCTTGGCCATCTCTGTGACTTCTTTGAAGAAACGTCTCTTTAGATCTTCTGCCCAGTTTTGTATTGGGTTGTTTGTTTTATTAATATTAAGCTGCATGAGCTGTTTATATATATTGGAGATTAAACCTTTGTCCATTGATTCGTTTGTGAACCTTTTCGCCCATTCTGAGGGTTGCCTTTTTCCATTCCCGTTTTTTTAACAAAGAAAGAAAGAAAGCCAAAGAAGCAGAACACTAATGTGCGTGAAATATGCCTCTTGAAACTGTCGTTTTGAAATATGGACGTCTTTTGAATTTTTTGGTCGATATATGACCCCAGGATTTGTTTTCAGGGCAGGTGTCATTTACAGGCCGGTAATGATTTGGAATATCCACTGACCATTAGCGCTGGGATTAAAGCTGCAGTTGTGAGAAACGGCCACAAGGTGGCAGCAGTTCTCCCTTACCAAATCTGGTTACTAGGGCAGCAGAGCCTCAATGGAAGTCGCGTTCTAGATTGGCATGTAGAACGGAATGTGCCAGGAGAAAGCCCCTCAAGTGTGTCTCACTACTTCTTGTTCTTGTTTTTAATTTAATCTTTTATTTTTTATTACAGCAAGTTTGAGTACAACGTTTAGCTTGTTGTAGGTGTGCAAGAGGTGGTTCTTTTACACATATACATATGTCTGTTCTTCCTGGGATCCTTTTCCCATGTACGTTATGACAGAATGTTGAGTAGTCTTCTCTTGGTACTCCGTAGGTCTTTGGTGATTATATACGTCTCCTGTGTTTGTATATGTCTGTTAACCCCAATATCGTAATGAATTCAATCCTCACACCTTTCCTTTGGTGAACCATAAGTTTCTTTAATGAATCTGTGATTGCCCTTCTCCGTGGAAATATCTGCCCTGGTATCAATTTATAGGTAACACCTATAAGTGATATGATACGATATGTGTCTTTCACTTTCTGACTTACTCCAAGTCACGTGATTACCTCGAGACTCATCTACGGTGCTGCAAATGGCATTGTGTCCTTTTTTTCCTTGGCGAATATTCTGTCTTAGCGAGGTCCATTTTCTGCAATGTGATTCCCTGAGGGCTGAGGATTAGCTGCCCTGGGCAGCCTGACCCTGCCGGCAAGCCCTCCCCAGGTGTGCCTGGGTTGAGGTCAATATAAACAGCACTCCAGGCAGCAATAGCCCCTGCAGCTGTGCCTGACTCCATATTCTCTGCCCCGTCAGCAGTCTCGGGGCTGTGCTGGTGGGAGGGTGGGAGGGTCCACGGCTTTGTGGGTGGCCCGGTGTGAGTGGGGCTCTGCTGGACTTTCGGCAGGAGTTGCCAGGCTGCCACCTGTAAAGGAGAGGATGTGTCACCCATAACTTCCACTGGAATATCTCTCCGGGCTGAGGTGAGGAAGGAAAAACAGGAGTGGGGGCCGGGACAGGAGGGGTATCTCAGGCAGGGCAATGGAAAGCTTCCAGAAGAGCGCCCGTGGCCAGGACCATCCTGGCTGACCTGCAGGCACCAAGTTGGCCTGCGTGCCGTCGCTGGTGTGGCTCCACGGCCCTCCCTCTAGGCTTTCAAGCCCTTGTACATATTCAGGTGTTTCACCTGGGAAGGGTGGGAACAGTTCAGCAGCATCTGGCCTGGGGCTCAGCTCACGTTTACTCACAGAGGCCTGGGCACGGTCTCCCAGCTTTGCAATAAGGACGCTCCTTGCGTGGGCGGGTGGGGCTGCTGGCTGTATGGGAGATGATTCCCCACCTCTGACCAATTTCAGAATTCTTTACCACTGGAGCAAGTGCCTTGGTAGTGTTTTCCTCTGTATAACTGTTAGGTTCAGTTATTTTTTTTTTCTTTTTCGGTTCAAGTTAGATTTTATTCCTCTTTTATGTATTTATAGATATAAGCATGGAAATAATTCATTGTTATATATACATCAGTGTGAATGGAAGAACTTTTTTTCTGTTTTATTTTTACATTTTATTTTTAAAAATTTTGAAATTTAATTTTGTTTATTTTTTTATACAGTAGGTTATTATTAGTTATCTATTTTATGCATATACATGTATACAGGTCAATCCCAATCTCCCAACTCATCCCACCACCACCACCCCATGGCTTCCCCCACTTTGTGTCCATACGTCTGTTCTCTACCTCTGTGTCTCTATTTCTGCCCTGCAAACCAGTTCATCTGTACCATTTTTCTAGGTTCCACATATAGGCATTAGTATACAATATTTGTTTTTCTCTTTCTGACTTACTTCACTCTGTATGACAGTCTCTAGATCCATCAACTTCTCTACAAATGACCCAGTTTCATTCCTTTTTATGGCTGAGTAATATTCCATTTTATATATGTACCACATCTTTATCCATTCGTCTGTCTGTGGGCATTTAGGTTGCTTCCATTACCTGGCTATTGTAAATAGTGCTGCAATGAACATTGTGGTGAATGTGTCTTTGTGATTTATGGTTTTCTCTGGGTATATGCCCAGAAGTGGGATTGCTGGATCCTATGGTAATTCTCTTTTTAGTTTTTTAGAGGAACCTCCATACTGTTCTCCATAGTGACTGTATCAATTTACATTCCCACCAATAGCGGAAGAGGGTTCCTTTTGTCCACACCCTCCCCAGAATTTGTTGTTTGTACATTATCTGATGATGCCGATTCTAACAGGTGTGAGGTCTTACCTCATTGTAGTTTTGATTTGCATTTCTCTAATAATTAGTGATGTTGAGCAGCTTCTCATGTGCGTCTTGGCCATCTCTGTGTCTTCTTTGAAGAAACGTCTCTTTAGATCTTCTGCCCAGTTTTGTATTGGGTTGTTTGTTTTATTAATATTAAGCTGCATGAGCTGTTTATATATATTGGAGATTAAACCTTTGTCCATTGATTCGTTTGTGAACGTTTTCGCCCATTCTGAGGGTTGCCTTTTTCCATTCCCGTTTTTTTAACAAAGAAAGAAAGAAAGCAAAAGAAGCAGAACACTAATGTGCGTGAAATATGCCTCTTGAAACTGTCGTTTTGGAATATGGACGTCTTTTGAATTTTTTGGTCGATATATGACCCCAGGATTTGTTTTCAGGGCAGGTGTCATTTACAGGCCTGTAATGATTTGGAATATCCACTGACCATTAGCGCTGGGATTAAAGCTGCAGTTGTGAGAAACGGCCACAAGGTGGCAGCAGTTCTCCCTTACCAAATCTGGTTACTACTTCAGCAGAGCCTCAATGGAAGTCGCGTTCTAGATTGGCATGTAGAACGGAATGTGCCAGGAGAAAGCCCCTCAAGTGTGTCTCACTACTTCTTGTTTTTTGTTTTTAATTTAATTTTTTTATTTTTTTATTACAGCATGTTTGAGTACAACGTTTAGCTTGTTGTAGGTGTGCAAGAGGTGGTTCTTTTACACATATACATATGTCTGTTCTTCCTGGGATCCTTTTCCCATGTACGTTATGACAGAATGTTGAGTAGTCTTCTCTTGGTACTCCGTAGGTCTTTGGTGATTATATACGTCTCCTGTGTTTGTATATGTCTGTTAACCCCAATATCGTAATGAATTCAATCCTCACACCTTTCCTTTGGTGAACCATAAGTTTCTTTAATGAATCTGTGATTGCCCTTCTCCGTGGAAATATCTGCCCTGGTATCAATTTATAGGTAACACCTATAAGTGATATGATACGATATGTGTCTTTCACTTTCTGACTTACTCCAAGTCACGTGATTACCTCGAGACTCATCTACGGTGCTGCAAATGGCATTGTGTCCTTTTTTTCCTTGGCGAATATTCTGTCTTAGCGAGGTCCATTTTCTGCAATGTGATTCCCTGAGGGCTGAGGATTAGCTGCCCTGGGCAGCCTGACCCTGCCGGCAAGCCCTCCCCAGGTGTGCCTGGGTTGAGGTCAATATAAACAGCACTCCAGGCAGCAATAGCCCCTGCAGCTGTGCCTGACTCCATATTCTCTGCCCCGTCAGCAGTCTCGGGGCTGTGCTGGTGGGAGGGTGGGAGGGTCCACGGCTTTGTGGGTGGCCCGGTGTGAGTGGGGCTCTGCTGGACTTTCGGCAGGAGTTGCCAGGCTGCCACCTGTAAAGGAGAGGATGTGTCACCCATAACTTCCACTGGAATATCTCTCCGGGCTGAGGTGAGGAAGGAAAAAAAGGAGTGGGGGCCGGGACAGGAGGGGTATCTCAGGCAGGGCAATGGAAAGCTTCCAGAAGAGCGCCCGTGGCCAGGACCATCCTGGCTGACCTGCAGACACCAAGTTGGCCTGCGTGCCGTCGCTGGTGTGGCTCCACGGCCCTCCCTCTAGGCTTTCAAGCCCTTGTACATATTCAGGTGTTTCACCTGGGAAGGGTGGGAACAGTTCAGCAGCATCTGGCCTGGGGCTCAGCTCACGTTTACTCACAGAGGCCTGGGCACGGTCTCCCAGCTTTGCAATAAGGACGCTCCTTGCGTGGGCGGGTGGGGCTGCTGGCTGTATGGGAGATGATTCCCCACCTCTGACCAATTTCAGAATTGTTTACCACTGGAGCAAGTGCCTTGGTAGTGTTTTCCTCTGTATAACTGTTAGGTTCAGTTTTTTTTTTTTTTCTTTTTCGGTTCAAGTTAGATTTTATTCCTCTTTTATGTATTTATAGATATAAGCATGGAAATAATTCATTGTTATATATACATCAGTGTGAATGGAAGAACTTTTTTTCTGTTTTATTTTTACATTTTATTTTTAAAAATTTTGAAATTTAATTTTGTTTATTTTTTTATACAGTAGGTTATTATTAGTTATCTATTTTATGCATATACATGTATACAGGTCAATCCCAATCTCCCAACTCATCCCACCACCACCACCCCATGGCTTCCCCCACTTTGTGTCCATACGTCTGTTCTCTACCTCTGTGTCTCTATTTCTGCCCTGCAAACCAGTTCATCTGTACCATTTTTCTAGGTTCCACATATAGGCATTAGTATACAATATTTGTTTTTCTCTTTCTGACTTACTTCACTCTGTATGACAGTCTCTAGATCCATCAACTTCTCTACAAATGACCCAGTTTCATTCCTTTTTATGGCTGAGTAATATTCCATTTTATATATGTACCACATCTTTATCCATTCGTCTGTCTGTGGGCATTTAGGTTGCTTCCATTACCTGGCTATTGTAAATAGTGCTGCAATGAACATTGTGGTGAATGTGTCTTTGTGATTTATGGTTTTCTCTGGGTATATGCCCAGAAGTGGGATTGCTGGATCCTATGGTAATTCTCTTTTTAGTTTTTTAGAGGAACCTCCATACTGTTCTCCATAGTGACTGTATCAATTTACATTCCCACCAATAGCGGAAGAGGGTTCCTTTTGTCCACACCCTCCCCAGAATTTGTTGTTTGTACATTATCTGATGATGCCGATTCTAACAGGTGTGAGGTCTTACCTCATTGTAGTTTTGATTTGCATTTCTCTAATAATTAGTGATGTTGAGCAGCTTCTCATGTGCGTCTTGGCCATCTCTGTGTCTTCTTTGAAGAAACGTCTCTTTAGATCTTCTGCCCAGTTTTGTATTGGGTTGTTTGTTTTATTAATATTAAGCTGCATGAGCTGTTTATATATATTGGAGATTAAACCTTTGTCCATTGATTCGTTTGTGAACGTTTTCGCCCATTCTGAGGGTTGCCTTTTTCCATTCCCGTTTTTTTAACAAAGAAAGAAAGAAAGCAAAAGAAGCAGAACACTAATGTGCGTGAAATATGCCTCTTGAAACTGTCGTTTTGGAATATGGACGTCTTTTGAATTTTTTGGTCGATATATGACCCCAGGATTTGTTTTCAGGGCAGGTGTCATTTACAGGCCTGTAATGATTTGGAATATCCACTGACCATTAGCGCTGGGATTAAAGCTGCAGTTGTGAGAAACGGCCACAAGGTGGCAGCAGTTCTCCCTTACCAAATCTGGTTACTACTTCAGCAGAGCCTCAATGGAAGTCGCGTTCTAGATTGGCATGTAGAACGGAATGTGCCAGGAGAAAGCCCCTCAAGTGTGTCTCACTACTTCTTGTTTTTTGTTTTTAATTTAATTTTTTTATTTTTTTATTACAGCATGTTTGAGTACAACGTTTAGCTTGTTGTAGGTGTGCAAGAGGTGGTTCTTTTACACATATACATATGTCTGTTCTTCCTGGGATCCTTTTCCCATGTACGTTATGACAGAATGTTGAGTAGTCTTCTCTTGGTACTCCGTAGGTCTTTGGTGATTATATACGTCTCCTGTGTTTGTATATGTCTGTTAACCCCAATATCGTAATGAATTCAATCCTCACACCTTTCCTTTGGTGAACCATAAGTTTGTTTAATGAATCTGTGATTGCCCTTCTCCGTGGAAATATCTGCCCTGGTATCAATTTATAGGTAACACCTATAAGTGATATGATACGTTATGTGTCTTTCACTTTCTGACTTACTCCAAGTCACGTGATTACCTCGAGACTCATCTACGGTGCTGCAAATGGCATTGTGTCCTTTTTTTCCTTGGCGAATATTCTGTCTTAGCGAGGTCCATTTTCTGCAATGTGATTCCCTGAGGGCTGAGGATTAGCTGCCCTGGGCAGCCTGACCCTGCCGGCAAGCCCTCCCCAGGTGTGCCTGGGTTGAGGTCAATATAAACAGCACTCCAGGCAGCAATAGCCCCTGCAGCTGTGCCTGACTCCATATTCTCTGCCCCGTCAGCAGTCTCGGGGCTGTGCTGGTGGGAGGGTGGGAGGGTCCACGGCTTTGTGGGAGGCCCGGTGTGAGTGGGGCTCTGCTGGACTTTCGGCAGGAGTTGCCAGGCTGCCACCTGTAAAGGAGAGGATGTGTCACCCATAACTTCCACTGGAATATCTCTCCGGGCTGAGGTGAGGAAGGAAAAAAAGGAGTGGGGGCCGGGACAGGAGGGGTATCTCAGGCAGGGCAATGGAAAGCTTCCAGAAGAGCGCCCGTGGCCAGGACCATCCTGGCTGACCTGCAGGCACCAAGTTGGCCTGCGTGCCGTCGCTGGTGTGGCTCCACGGCCCTCCCTCTAGGCTTTCAAGCCCTTGTACATATTCAGGTGTTTCACCTGGGAAGGGTGGGAACAGTTCAGCAGCATCTGGCCTGGGGCTCAGCTCACGTTTACTCACAGAGGCCTGGGCACGGTCTCCCAGCTTTGCAATAAGGACGCTCCTTGCGTGGGCGGGTGGGGCTGCTGGCTGTATGGGAGATGATTCCCCACCTCTGACCAATTTCAGAATTGTTTACCACTGGAGCAAGTGCCTTGGTAGTGTTTTCCTCTGTATAACTGTTAGGTTCAGTTTTGTTTTTTTTTCTTTTTTGGTTCAAGTTAGATTTTATTCCTCTTTTATGTATTTATAGATATAAGCATGGAAATAATTCATTGTTATATATACATCAGTGTGAATGGAAGAACTTTTTTTCTGTTTTATTTTTACATTTTATTTTTAAAAATTTTGAAATTTAATTTTGTTTATTTTTTTATACAGTAGGTTATTATTAGTTATCTATTTTATGCATATACATGTATACAGGTCAATCCCAATCTCCCAACTCATCCCACCACCACCACCCCATGGCTTCCCCCACTTTGTGTCCATACGTCTGTTCTCTACCTCTGTGTCTCTATTTCTGCCCTGCAAACCAGTTCATCTGTACCATTTTTCTAGGTTCCACATATAGGCATTAATATACAATATTTGTTTTTCTCTTTCTGACTTACTTCACTCTGCATGACAGTCTCTAGATCCATCAACTTCTCTACAAATGACCCAGTTTCATTCCTTTTTATGGCTGAGTAATATTCCATTTTATATATGTACCACATCTTTATCCATTCGTCTGTCTGTGGGCATTTAGGTTGCTTCCATTACCTGGCTATTGTAAATAGTGCTGCAATGAACATTGTGGTGAATGTGTCTTTGTGATTTATGGTTTTCTCTGGGTATATGCCCAGAAGTGGGATTGCTGGATCCTATGGTAATTCTCTTTTTAGTTTTTTAAAGGAACCTCCATACTGTTCTCCATAGTGACTGTATCAATTTACATTCCCACCAATAGCGGAAGAGGGTTCCTTTTGTCCACACCCTCCCCAGAATTTGCTGTTTGTACATTATCTGATGATGCCGATTCTAACAGGTGTGAGGTCTTACCTCATTGTAGTTTTGATTTGCATTTCTCTGATAATTAGTGATGTTGAGCAGCTTCTCATGTGCGTCTTGGCCATCTCTGTGACTTCTTTGAAGAAACGTCTCTTTAGCTCTTCTGCCCATTTTTGTATTGGGTTGTTTGTTTTATTAATATTAAGCTGCATGAGCTGTTTATATATATTGGAGATTAAACCTTTGTCCATTGATTCGTTTGTGAACGTTTTCGCCCATTCTGAGGGTTGCCTTTTTCCATTCCCGTTTTTTTAACAAAGAAAGAAAGAAAGCAAAAGAAGCAGAACACTAATGTGCGTGAAATATGCCTCTTGAAACTGTCGTTTTGAAATATGGACGTCTTTTGAATTTTTTGGTCGATATATGAACGCAGGATTTGTTTTCAGGGCAGGCGTCATTTACAGGCCGGTAATGATTTGGAATATCCACTGACCATTAGCGCTGGGATTAAAGCTGCAGTTGTGAGAAACGGCCACAAGGTGGCAGCAGTTCTCCCTTAGCAAATCTGGTTACTAAGGCAGCAGAGCCTCAATGGAAGTCGCGTTCTAGGTCGGCATGTAGAACGGAATGTGCCAGGAGAAAGCCCCTCAAGTGTGTCTCACTACTTCTTGTTCTTGTTTTTAATTTAATCTTTTATTTTTTATTACAGCAAGTTTGAGTACAACGTTTAGCTTGTTGTAGGTGTGCAAGAGGTGGTTCTTTTACACATATACATATGTCTGTTCTTCCTGGGATCCTTTTCCCATGTACGTTATGACAGAATGTTGAGTAGTCTTCTCTTGGTACTCCGTAGGTCTTTGGTGATTATATACGTCTACTGTGTTTGTATATGTCTGTTAACCCCAATATCGTAATGAATTCAAACCTCACACCTTTCCTTTGGTGAACCATATGTTTGTTTAATGAATCTGTGATTGCCCTTCTCCGTGGAAATATCTGCCCTGGTATCAATTTATAGGTAACACCTATAAGTGATATGATACGATATGTGTCTTTCACTTTCTGACTTACTCCAAGTCACGTGATTACCTCGAGACTCATCTACGGTGCTGGGAATGGCATTGTGTCCTTTTTTTCCTTGGCGAATATTCTGTCTTAGCGAGGTCCATTTTCTGCAATGTGATTCCCTGAGGGCTGAGGATTAGCTGCCCTGGGCAGCCTGACCCTGCCGGCAAGCCCTCCCCAGGTGTGCCTGGGTTGAGGTCAATATAAACAGCACTCCAGGCAGCAATAGCCCCTGCAGCTGTGCCTGACTCCATATTCTCTGCCCCGTCAGCAGTCTCGGGGCTGTGCTGGTGGGAGGGTGGGAGGGTCCATGGCTTTGTGGGTGGCCCGGTGTGAGTGGGGCTCTGCTGGACTTTCGGCAGGAGTTGCCAGGCTGCCACCTGTAAAGGAGAGGATGTGTCACCCATAACTTCCACTGGAATATCTCTCCGGGCTGAGGTGAGGAAGGAAAAAAAGGAGTGGGGGCCGGGACAGGAGGGGTATCTCAGGCAGGGCAATGGAAAGCTTCCAGAAGAGCGCCCGTGGCCAGGACCATCCTGGCTGACCTGCAGGCACCAAGTTGGCCTGCGTGCCGTCGCTGGTGTGGCTCCACGGCCCTCCCTCTAGGCTTTCAAGCCCTTGTACATATTCAGGTGTTTCACCTGGGAAGGGTGGGAACAGTTCAGCAGCATCTGGCCTGGGGCTCAGCTCACGTTTACTCACAGAGGCCTGGGCACGGTCTCCCAGCTTTGCAATAAGGACGCTCCTTGCGTGGGCGGGTGGGGCTGCTGGCTGTATGGGAGATGATTCCCCACCTCTGACCAATTTCAGAATTGTTTACCACTGGAGCAAGTGCCTTGGTAGTGTTTTCCTCTGTATAACTGTTAGGTTCAGTTTTTTTTTTCTTTTTTGGTTCAAGTTAGATTTTATTCCTCTTTTATGTATTTATAGATATAAGCATGGAAATAATTCATTGTTATATATACATCAGTGTGAATGGAAGAACTTTTTTTCTGTTTTATTTTTACATTTTATTTTTAAAAATTTTGAAATTTAATTTTGTTTATTTTTTTATACAGTAGGTTATTATTAGTTATCTATTTTATGCATATACATGTATACAGGTCAATCCCAATCTCCCAACTCATCCCACCACCACCACCCCATGGCTTCCCCCACTTTGTGTCCATACGTCTGTTCTCTACCTCTGTGTCTCTATTTCTGCCCTGCAAAGCAGTTCATCTGTACCATTTTTCTAGGTTCCACATATAGGCATTAGTATACAATATTTGTTTTTCTCTTTCTGACTTACTTCACTCTGTATGACAGTCTCTAGATCCATCAACTTCTCTACAAATGACCCAGTTTCATTCCTTTTTATGGCTGAGTAATATTCCATTTTATATATGTACCACATCTTTATCCATTCGTCTGTCTGTGGGCATTTAGGTTGCTTCCATTACCTGGCTATTGTAAATAGTGCTGCAATGAACATTGTGGTGAATGTGTCTTTGTGATTTATGGTTTTCTCTGGGTATATGCCCAGAAGTGGGATTGCTGGTTCCTATGGTAATTCTCTTTTTAGTTTTTTAAAGGAACCTCCATACTCTTCTCCATAGTGACTGTATCAATTTACATTCCCACCAATAGCGGAAGAGGGTTCCTTTTGTCCACACCCTCCCCAGAATTTGCTGTTTGTACATTATCTGATGATGCCGATTCTAACAGGTGTGAGGTCTTACCTCATTGTAGTTTTGATTTGCATTTCTCTGATAATTAGTGATGTTGAGCAGCTTCTCATGTGCGTCTTGGCCATCTCTGTGTCTTCTTTGAAGAAACGTCTCTTTAGATCTTCTGCCCATTTTTGTATTGGGTTGTTTGTTTTATTAATATTAAGCTGCATGAGCTGTTTATATATATTGGAGATTAAACCTTTGTCCATTGATTCGTTTGTGAACGTTTTCGCCCATTCTGAGGGTTGCCTTTTTCCATTCCCGTTTTTTTAACAAAGAAAGAAAGAAAGCAAAAGAAGCAGAACACTAATGTGCGTGAAATATGCCTCTTGAAACTGTCGTTTTGAAATATGGACGTCTTTTGAATTTTTTGGTCGATATATGACCCCAGGATTTGTTTTCAGGGCAGGTGTCATTTACAGGCCTGTAATGATTTGGAATATCCACTGACCATTAGCGCTGGGATTAAAGCTGCAGTTGTGAGAAACGGCCACAAGGTGGCAGCAGTTCTCCCTTACCAAATCTGGTTACTAGGGCAGCAGAGCCTCAATGGAAGTCGCGTTCTAGATTGGCATGTAGAACGGAATGTGCCAGGAGAAAGCCCCTCAAGTGTGTCTCACTACTTCTTGTTCTTGTTTTTAATTTAATCTTTTATTTTTTATTACAGCAAGTTTGAGTACAACGTTTAGCTTGTTGTAGGTGTGCAAGAGGTGGTTCTTTTACACATATACATATGTCTGTTCTTCCTGGGATCCTTTTCCCATGTACGTTATGACAGAATGTTGAGTAGTCTTCTCTTGGTACTCCGTAGGTCTTTGGTGATTATATACGTACACTGTGTTTGTATATGTCTGTTAACCCCAATATCGTAATGAATTCAATCCTCACACCTTTCCTTTGGTGAACCATAAGTTTCTTTAATGAATCTGTGATTGCCCTTCTCCGTGGAAATATCTGCCCTGGTATCAATTTATAGGTAACACCTATAAGTGATATGATACGATATGTGTCTTTCACTTTCTGACTTACTCCAAGTCACGTGATTACCTCGAGACTCATCTACGGTGCTGCGAATGGCATTGTGTCCTTTTTTTCCTTGGCGAATATTCTGTCTTAGCGAGGTCCATTTTCTGCAATGTGATTCCCTGAGGGCTGAGGATTAGCTGCCCTGGGCAGCCTGACCCTGCCGGCAAGCCCTCCCCAGGTGTGCCTGGGTTGAGGTCAATATAAACAGCACTCCAGGCAGCAATAGCCCCTGCAGCTGTGCCTGACTCCATATTCTCTGCCCCGTCAGCAGTCTCGGGGCTGTGCTGGTGGGAGGGTGGGAGGGTCCACGGCTTTGTGGGAGGCCCGGTGTGAGTGGGGCTCTGCTGGACTTTCGGCAGGAGTTGCCAGGCTGCCACCTGTAAAGGAGAGGATGTGTCACCCATAACTTCCACTGGAATATCTCTCCGGGCTGAGGTGAGGAAGGAAAAAAAGGAGTGGGGGCCGGGACAGGAGGGGTATCTCAGGCAGGGCAATGGAAAGCTTCCAGAAGAGCGCCCGTGGCCAGGACCATCCTGGCTGACCTGCAGGCACCAAGTTGGCCTGCGTGCCGTCGCTGGTGTGGCTCCACGGCCCTCCCTCTAGGCTTTCAAGCCCTTGTACATATTCAGGTGTTTCACCTGGGAAGGGTGGGAACAGTTCAGCAGCATCTGGCCTGGGGCTCAGCTCACGTTTACTCACAGAGGCCTGGGCACGGTCTCCCAGCTTTGCAATAAGGACGCTCCTTGCGTGGGCGGGTGGGGCTGCTGGCTGTATGGGAGATGATTCCCCACCTCTGACCAATTTCAGAATTGTTTACCACTGGAGCAAGTGCCTTGGTAGTGTTTTCCTCTGTATAACTGTTAGGTTCAGTTTTGTTTTTTTTTCTTTTTTGGTTCAAGTTAGATTTTATTCCTCTTTTATGTATTTATAGATATAAGCATGGAAATAATTCATTGTTATATATACATCAGTGTGAATGGAAGAACTTTTTTTCTGTTTTATTTTTACATTTTATTTTTAAAAATTTTGAAATTTAATTTTGTTTATTTTTTTATACAGTAGGTTATTATTAGTTATCTATTTTATGCATATACATGTATACAGGTCAATCCCAATCTCCCAACTCATCCCACCACCACCACCCCATGGCTTCCCCCACTTTGTGTCCATACGTCTGTTCTCTACCTCTGTGTCTCTATTTCTGCCCTGCAAACCAGTTCATCTGTACCATTTTTCTAGGTTCCACATATAGGCATTAATATACAATATTTGTTTTTCTCTTTCTGACTTACTTCACTCTGCATGACAGTCTCTAGATCCATCATCTTCTCTACAAATGACCCAGTTTCATTCCTTTTTATGGCTGAGTAATATTCCATTTTATATATGTACCACATCTTTATCCATTCGTCTGTCTGTGGGCATTTAGGTTGCTTCCATTACCTGGCTATTGTAAATAGTGCTGCAATGAACATTGTGGTGAATGTGTCTTTGTGATTTATGGTTTTCTCTGGGTATATGCCCAGAAGTGGGATTGCTGGTTCCTATGGTAATTCTCTTTTTAGTTTTTTAAAGGAACCTCCATACAGTTCTCCATAGTGACTGTATCAATTTACATTCCCACCAATAGCGGAAGAGGGTTCCTTTTGTCCACACCCTCCCCAGAATTTGTTGTTTGTACATTATCTGATGATGCCGATTCTAACAGGTGTGAGGTCTTACCTCATTGTAGTTTTGATTTGCATTTCTCTAATAATTAGTGATGTTGAGCAGCTTCTCATGTGCGTCTTGGCCATCTCTGTGACTTCTTTGAAGAAACGTCTCTTTAGATCTTCTGCCCATTTTTGTATTGGGTTGTTTGTTTTATTAATATTAAGCTGCATGAGCTGTTTATATATATTGGAGATTAAACCTTTGTCCATTGATTCGTTTGTGAACGTTTTCGCCCATTCTGAGGGTTGCCTTTTTCCATTCCCGTTTTTTTAACAAAGAAAGAAAGAAAGCAAAAGAAGCAGAACACTAATGTGCATGAAAAATGCCTCTTGAAACTGTCGTTTTGAAATATGGACGTCTTTTGAATTTTTTGGTCGATATATGACCCCAGGATTTGTTTTCAGGGCAGGTGTCATTTACAGGCCGGTAATGATTTGGAATATCCACTGACCATTAGCGCTGGGATTAAAGCTGCAGTTGTGAGAAACGGCCACAAGGTGGCAGCAGTTCTCCCTTACCAAATCTGGTTACTAGGGCAGCAGAGCCTCAATGGAAGTCGCGTTCTAGATTGGCATGTAGAACGGAATGTGCCAGGAGCAAGCCCCTCAAGTGTGTCTCACTACTTCTTGTTCTTGTTTTTAATTTAATCTTTTATTTTTTATTACAGCAAGTTTGAGTACAACGTTTAGCTTGTTGTAGGTGTGCAAGAGGTGGTTCTTTTACACATATACATATGTCTGTTCTTCCTGGGATCCTTTTCCCATGTACGTTATGACAGAATGTTGAGTAGTCTTCTCTTGGTACTCCGTAGGTCTTTGGTGATTATATACGTGTACTGTGTTTGTATATGTCTGTTAACCCCAATATCGTAATGAATTCAATCCTCACACCTTTCCTTTGGTGAACCATATGTTTGTTTAATGAATCTGTGATTGCCCTTCTCCGTGGAAATATCTGCCCTGGTATCAATTTATAGGTAACACCTATAAGTGATATGATACGATATGTGTCTTTCACTTTCTGACTTACTCCAAGTCACGTGATTACCTCGAGACTCATCTACGGTGCTGGGAATGGCATTGTGTCCTTTTTTTCCTTGGCGAATATTCTGTCTTAGCGAGGTCCATTTTCTGCAATGTGATTCCCTGAGGGCTGAGGATTAGCTGCCCTGGGCAGCCTGACCCTGCCGGCAAGCCCTCCCCAGGTGTGCCTGGGTTGAGGTCAATATAAACAGCACTCCAGGCAGCAATAGCCCCTGCAGCTGTGCCTGACTCCATATTCTCTGCCCCGTCAGCAGTCTCGGGGCTGTGCTGGTGGGAGGGTGGGAGGGTCCATGGCTTTGTGGGTGGCCCGGTGTGAGTGGGGCTCTGCTGGACTTTCGGCAGGAGTTGCCAGGCTGCCACCTGTAAAGGAGAGGATGTGTCACCCATAACTTCCACTGGAATATCTCTCCGGGCTGAGGTGAGGAAGGAAAAAAAGGAGTGGGGGCCGGGACAGGAGGGGTATCTCAGGCAGGGCAATGGAAAGCTTCCAGAAGAGCGCCCGTGGCCAGGACCATCCTGGCTGACCTGCAGGCACCAAGTTGGCCTGCGTGCCGTCGCTGGTGTGGCTCCACGGCCCTCCCTCTAGGCTTTCAAGCCCTTGTACATATTCAGGTGTTTCACCTGGGAAGGGTGGGAACAGTTCAGCAGCATCTGGCCTGGGGCTCAGCTCACGTTTACTCACAGAGGCCTGGGCACGGTCTCCCAGCTTTGCAATAAGGACGCTCCTTGCGTGGGCGGGTGGGGCTGCTGGCTGTATGGGAGATGATTCCCCACCTCTGACCAATTTCAGAATTGTTTACCACTGGAGCAAGTGCCTTGGTAGTGTTTTCCTCTGTATAACTGTTAGGTTCAGTTTTTTTTTTCTTTTTTGGTTCAAGTTAGATTTTATTCCTCTTTTATGTATTTATAGATATAAGCATGGAAATAATTCATTGTTATATATACATCAGTGTGAATGGAAGAACTTTTTTTCTGTTTTATTTTTACATTTTATTTTTAAAAATTTTGAAATTTAATTTTGTTTATTTTTTTATACAGTAGGTTATTATTAGTTATCTATTTTATGCATATACATGTATACAGGTCAATCCCAATCTCCCAACTCATCCCACCACCACCACCCCATGGCTTCCCCCACTTTGTGTCCATACGTCTGTTCTCTACCTCTGTGTCTCTATTTCTGCCCTGCAAAGCAGTTCATCTGTACCATTTTTCTAGGTTCCACATATAGGCATTAGTATACAATATTTGTTTTTCTCTTTCTGACTTACTTCACTCTGTATGACAGTCTCTAGATCCATCAACTTCTCTACAAATGACCCAGTTTCATTCCTTTTTATGGCTGAGTAATATTCCATTTTATATATGTACCACATCTTTATCCATTCGTCTGTCTGTGGGCATTTAGGTTGCTTCCATTACCTGGCTATTGTAAATAGTGCTGCAATGAACATTGTGGTGAATGTGTCTTTGTGATTTATGGTTTTCTCTGGGTATATGCCCAGAAGTGGGATTGCTGGTTCCTATGGTAATTCTCTTTTTAGTTTTTTAAAGGAACCTCCATACTCTTCTCCATAGTGACTGTATCAATTTACATTCCCACCAATAGCGGAAGAGGGTTCCTTTTGTCCACACCCTCCCCAGAATTTGCTGTTTGTACATTATCTGATGATGCCGATTCTAACAGGTGTGAGGTCTTACCTCATTGTAGTTTTGATTTGCATTTCTCTGATAATTAGTGATGTTGAGCAGCTTCTCATGTGCGTCTTGGCCATCTCTGTGTCTTCTTTGAAGAAACGTCTCTTTAGATCTTCTGCCCATTTTTGTATTGGGTTGTTTGTTTTATTAATATTAAGCTGCATGAGCTGTTTATATATATTGGAGATTAAACCTTTGTCCATTGATTCGTTTGTGAACGTTTTCGCCCATTCTGAGGGTTGCCTTTTTCCATTCCCGTTTTTTTAACAAAGAAAGAAAGAAAGCAAAAGAAGCAGAACACTAATGTGCGTGAAATATGCCTCTTGAAACTGTCGTTTTGAAATATGGACGTCTTTTGAATTTTTTGGTCGATATATGACCCCAGGATTTGTTTTCAGGGCAGGTGTCATTTACAGGCCGGTAATGATTTGGAATATCCACTGACCATTAGCGCTGGGATTAAAGCTGCAGTTGTGAGAAACGGCCACAAGGTGGCAGCAGTTCTCCCTTACCAAATCTGGTTACTAGGGCAGCAGAGCCTCAATGGAAGTCGCGTTCTAGATTGGCATGTAGAACGGAATGTGCCAGGAGAAAGCCCCTCAAGTGTGTCTCACTACTTCTTGTTCTTGTTTTTAATTTAATCTTTTATTTTTTATTACAGCAAGTTTGAGTACAACGTTTAGCTTGTTGTAGGTGTGCAAGAGGTGGTTCTTTTACACATATACATATGTCTGTTCTTCCTGGGATCCTTTTCCCATGTACGTTATGACAGAATGTTGAGTAGTCTTCTCTTGGTACTCCGTAGGTCTTTGGTGATTATATACGTCTACTGTGTTTGTATATGTCTGTTAACCCCAATATCGTAATGAATTCAATCCTCACACCTTTCCTTTGGTGAACCATAAGTTTCTTTAATGAATCTGTGATTGCCCTTCTCCGTGGAAATATCTGCCCTGGTATCAATTTATAGGTAACACCTATAAGTGATATGATACGATATGTGTCTTTCACTTTCTGACTTACTCCAAGTCACGTGATTACCTCGAGACTCATCTACGGTGCTGCGAATGGCATTGTGTCCTTTTTTTCCTTGGCGAATATTCTGTCTTAGCGAGGTCCATTTTCTGCAATGTGATTCCCTGAGGGCTGAGGATTAGCTGCCCTGGGCAGCCTGACCCTGCCGGCAAGCCCTCCCCAGGTGTGCCTGGGTTGAGGTCAATATAAACAGCACTCCAGGCAGCAATAGCCCCTGCAGCTGTGCCTGACTCCATATTCTCTGCCCCGTCAGCAGTCTCGGGGCTGTGCTGGTGGGAGGGTGTGAGGGTCCACGGCTTTGTGGGTGGCCCGGTGTGAGTGGGGCTCTGCTGGACTTTCGGCAGGAGTTGCCAGGCTGCCACCTGTAAAGGAGAGGATGTGTCACCCATAACTTCCACTGGAATATCTCTCCGGGCTGAGGTGAGGAAGGAAAAAAAGGAGTGGGGGCCGGGACAGGAGGGGTATCTCAGGCAGGGCAATGGAAAGCTTCCAGAAGAGCGCCCGTGGCCAGGACCATCCTGGCTGACCTGCAGGCACCAAGTTGGCCTGCGTGCCGTCGCTGGTGTGGCTCCACGGCCCTCCCTCTAGGCTTTCAAGCCCTTGTACATATTCAGGTGTTTCACCTGGGAAGGGTGGGAACAGTTCAGCAGCATCTGGCCTGGGGCTCAGCTCACGTTTACTCACAGAGGCCTGGGCACGGTCTCCCAGCTTTGCAATAAGGACGCTCCTTGCGTGGGCGGGTGGGGCTTCTGACTGTATGGGAGATGATTCCCCACCTCTGACCAATTTCAGAATTGTTTACCACTGGAGCAAGTGCCTTGGTAGTGTTTTCCTCTGTATAACTGTTAGGTTCAGTTTTTTTTTTTTTCTTTTTTGGTTCAAGTTAGATTTTATTCCTCTTTTATGTATTTATAGATATAAGCATGGAAATAATTCATTGTTATATATACATCAGTGTGAATGGAAGAACTTTTTTTCTGTTTTATTTTTACATTTTATTTTTAAAAATTTTGAAATTTAATTTTGTTTATTTTTTTATACAGTAGGTTATTATTAGTTATCTATTTTATGCATATACATGTATACAGGTCAATCCCAATCTCCCAACTCATCCCACCACCACCACCCCATGGCTTCCCCCACTTTGTGTCCATACGTCTGTTCTCTACCTCTGTGTCTCTATTTCTGCCCTGCAAACCAGTTCATCTGTACCATTTTTCTAGGTTCCACATATAGGCATTAGTATACAATATTTGTTTTTCTCTTTCTGACTTACTTCACTCTGAATGACAGTCTCTAGATCCATCAACTTCTCTACAAATGACCCAGTTTCATTCCTTTTTATGGCTGAGTAATATTCCATTTTATATATGTACCACATCTTTATCCATTCGTCTGTCTGTGGGCATTTAGGTTGCTTCCATTACCTGGCTATTGTAAATAGTGCTGCAATGAACATTGTGGTGAATGTGTCTTTGTGATTTATGGTTTTCTCTGGGTATATGCCCAGAAGTGGGATTGCTGGTTCCTATGGTAATTCTCTTTTTAGTTTTTTAAAGGAACCTCCATACTGTTCTCCATAGTGACTGTATCAATTTACATTCCCACCAATAGCGGAAGAGGGTTCCTTTTGTCCACACCCTCCCCAGAATTTGTTGTTTGTACATTATCTGATGATGCCGATTCTAACAGGTGTGAGGTCTTACCTCATTGTAGTTTTGATTTGCATTTCTCTAATAATTAGTGATGTTGAGCAGCTTCTCATGTGCGTCTTGGCCATCTCTGTGACTTCTTTGAAGAAACGTCTCTTTAGATCTTCTGCCCATTTTTGTATTGGGTTGTTTGTTTTATTAATATTAAGCTGCATGAGCTGTTTATATATATTGGAGATTAAACCTTTGTCCATTGATTCGTTTGTGAACGTTTTCGCCCATTCTGAGGGTTGCCTTTTTCCATTCCCGTTTTTTTAACAAAGAAAGAAAGAAAGCAAAAGAAGCAGAACACTAATGTGCATGAAAAATGCCTCTTGAAACTGTCGTTTTGAAATATGGACGTCTTTTGAATTTTTTGGTCGATATATGACCCCAGGATTTGTTTTCAGGGCAGGTGTCATTTACAGGCCGGTAATGATTTGGAATATCCACTGACCATTAGCGCTGGGATTAAAGCTGCAGTTGTGAGAAACGGCCACAAGGTGGCAGCAGTTCTCCCTTACCAAATCTGGTTACTAGGGCAGCAGAGCCTCAATGGAAGTCGCGTTCTAGATTGGCATGTAGAACGGAATGTGCCAGGAGCAAGCCCCTCAAGTGTGTCTCACTACTTCTTGTTCTTGTTTTTAATTTAATCTTTTATTTTTTATTACAGCAAGTTTGAGTACAACGTTTAGCTTGTTGTAGGTGTGCAAGAGGTGGTTCTTTTACACATATACATATGTCTGTTCTTCCTGGGATCCTTTTCCCATGTACGTTATGACAGAATGTTGAGTAGTCTTCTCTTGGTACTCCGTAGGTCTTTGGTGATTATATACGTGTACTGTGTTTGTATATGTCTGTTAACCCCAATATCGTAATGAATTCAATCCTCACACCTTTCCTTTGGTGAACCATAAGTTACTTTAATGAATCTGTGATTGCCCTTCTCCGTGGAAATATCTGCCCTGGTATCAATTTATAGGTAACACCTATAAGTGATATGATACGATATGTGTCTTTCACTTTCTGACTTACTCCAAGTCACGTGATTACCTCGAGACTCATCTACGGTGCTGCGAATGGCATTGTGTCCTTTTTTTCCTTGGCGAATATTCTGTCTTAGCGAGGTCCATTTTCTGCAATGTGATTCCCTGAGGGCTGAGGATTAGCTGCCCTGGGCAGCCTGACCCTGCCGGCAAGCCCTCCCCAGGTGTGCCTGGGTTGAGGTCAATATAAACAGCACTCCAGGCAGCAATAGCCCCTGCAGCTGTGCCTGACTCCATATTCTCTGCCCCGTCAGCAGTCTCGGGGCTGTGCTGGTGGGAGGGTGTGAGGGTCCACGGCTTTGTGGGTGGCCCGGTGTGAGTGGGGCTCTGCTGGACTTTCGGCAGGAGTTGCCAGGCTGCCACCTGTAAAGGAGAGGATGTGTCACCCATAACTTCCACTGGAATATCTCTCCGGGCTGAGGTGAGGAAGGAAAAAAAGGAGTGGGGGCCGGGACAGGAGGGGTATCTCAGGCAGGGCAATGGAAAGCTTCCAGAAGAGCGCCCGTGGCCAGGACCATCCTGGCTGACCTGCAGGCACCAAGTTGGCCTGCGTGCCGTCGCTGGTGTGGCTCCACGGCCCTCCCTCTAGGCTTTCAAGCCCTTGTACATATTCAGGTGTTTCACCTGGGAAGTGTGGGAACAGTTCAGCAGCATCTGGCCTGGGGCTCAGCTCACGTTTACTCACAGAGGCCTGGGCACGGTCTCCCAGCTTTGCAATAAGGACGCTCCTTGCGTGGGCGGGTGGGGCTGCTGGCTGTATGGGAGATGATTCCCCACCTCTGACCAATTTCAGAATTGTTTACCACTGGAGCAAGTGCCTTGGTAGTGTTTTCCTCTGTATAACTGTTAGGTTCAGTTTTGTTTTTTTTTCTTTTTTGGTTCAAGTTAGATTTTATTCCTCTTTTATGTATTTATAGATATAAGCATGGAAATAATTCATTGTTATATATACATCAGTGTGAATGGAAGAACTTTTTTTCTGTTTTATTTTTACATTTTATTTTTAAAAATTTTGAAATTTAATTTTGTTTATTTTTTTATACAGTAGGTTATTATTAGTTATCTATTTTATGCATATACATGTATACAGGTCAATCCCAATCTCCCAACTCATCCCACCACCACCACCCCATGGCTTCCCCCACTTTGTGTCCATACGTCTGTTCTCTACCTCTGTGTCTCTATTTCTGCCCTGCAAACCAGTTCATCTGTACCATTTTTCTAGGTTCCACATATAGGCATTAGTATACAATATTTGTTTTTCTCTTTCTGACTTACTTCACTCTGTATGACAGTCTCTAGATCCATCAACTTCTCTACAAATGACCCAGTTTCATTCCTTTTTATGGCTGAGTAATATTCCATTTTATATATGTACCACATCTTTATCCATTCGTCTGTCTGTGGGCATTTAGGTTGCTTCCATTACCTGGCTATTGTAAATAGTGCTGCAATGAACATTGTGGTGAATGTGTCTTTGTGATTTATGGTTTTCTCTGGGTATATGCCCAGAAGTGGGATTGCTGGTTCCTATGGTAATTCTCTTTTTAGTTTTTTAAAGGAACCTCCATACTGTTCTCCATAGTGACTGTATCAATTTACATTCCCACCAATAGCGGAAGAGGGTTCCTTTTGTCCACACCCTCCCCAGAATTTGTTGTTTGTACATTATCTGATGATGCCGATTCTAACAGGAGTGAGGTCTTACCTCATTGTAGTTTTGATTTGCATTTCTCTAATAATTAGTGATGTTGAGCAGCTTCTCATGTGCGTCTTGGCCATCTCTGTGACTTCTTTGAAGAAACGTCTCTTTAGATCTTCTGCCCATTTTTGTATTGGGTTGTTTGTTTTATTAATATTAAGCTGCATGAGCTGTTTATATATATTGGAGATTAAACCTTTGTCCATTGATTCGTTTGTGAACGTTTTCGCCCATTCTGAGGGTTGCCTTTTTCCATTCCCGTTTTTTTAACAAAGAAAGAAAGAAAGCAAAAGAAGCAGAACACTAATGTGCGTGAAATATGCCTCTTGAAACTGTCATTTTGAAATATGGACGTCTTTTGAATTTTTTGGTCGATATATGACCCCAGGATTTGTTTTCAGGGCAGGTGTCATTTACAGGCCTGTAATGATTTGGAATATCCACTGACCATTAGCGCTGGGATTAAAGCTGCAGTTGTGAGAAACGGCCACAAGGTGGCAGCAGTTCTCCCTTACCAAATCTGGTTACTAGGGCAGCAGAGCCTCAATGGAAGTCGCGTTCTAGATTGGCATGTAGAACGGAATGTGCCAGGAGAAAGCCCCTCAAGTGTGTCTCACTACTTCTTGTTCTTGTTTTTAATTTAATCTTTTATTTTTTATTACAGCAAGTTTGAGTACAACGTTTAGCTTGTTGTAGGTGTGCAAGAGGTGGTTCTTTTACACATATACATATGTCTGTTCTTCCTGGGATCCTTTTCCCATGTACGTTATGACAGAATGTTGAGTAGTCTTCTCTTGGTACTCCGTAGGTCTTTGGTGATTATATACGTCTACTGTGTTTGTATATGTCTGTTAACCCCAATATCGTAATGAATTCAATCCTCACACCTTTCCTTTGGTGAACCATAAGTTTCTTTAATGAATCTGTGATTGCCCTTCTCCGTGGAAATATCTGCCCTGGTATCAATTTATAGGTAACACCTATAAGTGATATGATACGATATGTGTCTTTCACTTTCTGACTTACTCCAAGTCACGTGATTACCTCGAGACTCATCTACGGTGCTGCGAATGGCATTGTGTCCTTTTTTTCCTTGGCGAATATTCTGTCTTAGCGAGGTCCATTTTCTGCAATGTGATTCCCTGAGGGCTGAGGATTAGCTGCCCTGGGCAGCCTGACCCTGCCGGCAAGCCCTCCCCAGGTGTGCCTGGGTTGAGGTCAATATAAACAGCACTCCAGGCAGCAATAGCCCCTGCAGCTGTGCCTGACTCCATATTCTCTGCCCCGTCAGCAGTCTCGGGGCTGTGCTGGTGGGAGGGTGTGAGGGTCCACGGCTTTGTGGGTGGCCCGGTGTGAGTGGGGCTCTGCTGGACTTTCGGCAGGAGTTGCCAGGCTGCCACCTGTAAAGGAGAGGATGTGTCACCCATAACTTCCACTGGAATATCTCTCCGGGCTGAGGTGAGGAAGGAAAAAAAGGAGTGGGGGCCGGGACAGGAGGGGTATCTCAGGCAGGGCAATGGAAAGCTTCCAGAAGAGCGCCCGTGGCCAGGACCATCCTGGCTGACCTGCAGGCACCAAGTTGGCCTGCGTGCCGTCGCTGGTGTGGCTCCACGGCCCTCCCTCTAGGCTTTCAAGCCCTTGTACATATTCAGGTGTTTCACCTGGGAAGGGTGGGAACAGTTCAGCAGCATCTGGCCTGGGGCTCAGCTCACGTTTACTCACAGAGGCCTGGGCACGGTCTCCCAGCTTTGCAATAAGGACGCTCCTTGCGTGGGCGGGTGGGGCTGCTGGCTGTATGGGAGATGATTCCCCACCTCTGACCAATTTCAGAATTGTTTACCACTGGAGCAAGTGCCTTGGTAGTGTTTTCCTCTGTATAACTGTTAGGTTCAGTTTTTTTTTCTTTTTTGGTTCAAGTTAGATTTTATTCCTCTTTTATGTATTTATAGATATAAACATGGAAATAATTCATTGTTATATATACATCAGTGTGAATGGAAGAACTTTTTTTCTGTTTTATTTTTACATTTTATTTTTAAAAATTTTGAAATTTAATTTTGTTTATTTTTTTATACAGTAGGTTATTATTAGTTATCTATTTTATGCATATACATGTATACAGGTCAATCCCAATCTCCCAACTCATCCCACCACCACCACCCCATGGCTTCCCCCACTTTGTGTCCATACGTCTGTTCTCTACCTCTGTGTCTCTATTTCTGCCCTGCAAACCAGTTCATCTGTACCATTTTTCTAGGTTCCACATATAGGCATTAATATACAATATTTGTTTTTCTCTTTCTGACTTACTTCACTCTGCATGACAGTCTCTAGATCCATCAACTTCTCTACAAATGACCCAGTTTCATTCCTTTTTATGGCTGAGTAATATTCCATTTTATATATGTACCACATCTTTATCCATTCGTCTGTCTGTGGGCATTTAGGTTGCTTCCATTACCTGGCTATTGTAAATAGTGCTGCAATGAACATTGTGGTGAATGTGTCTTTGTGATTTATGGTTTTCTCTGGGTATATGCCCAGAAGTGGGATTGCTGGTTCCTATGGTAATTCTCTTTTTAGTTTTTTAAAGGAACCTCCATACTGTTCTCCATAGTGACTGTATCAATTTACATTCCCACCAATAGCGGAAGAGGTTTCCTTTTGTCCACACCCTCCCCAGAATTTGTTGTTTGTACATTATCTGATGATGCCGATTCTAACAGGTGTGAGGTCTTACCTCATTGTAGTTTTGATTTGCATTTCTCTGATAATTAGTGATGTTGAGCAGCTTCTCATGTGCGTCTTGGCCATCTCTGTGACTTCTTTGAAGAAACGTCTCTTTAGATCTTCTGCCCATTTTTGTATTGGGTTGTTTGTTTTATTAATATTAAGCTGCATGAGCTGTTTATATATATTGGAGATTAAACCTTTGTCCATTGATTCGTTTGTGAACATTTTCGCCCATTCTGAGGGTTGCCTTTTTCCATTCCCGTTTTTTTAACAAAGAAAGAAAGAAAGCAAAAGAAGCAGAACACTAATGTGCGTGAAATATGCCTCTTGAAACTGTCGTTTTGAAATATGGACGTCTTTTGAATTTTTTGGTCGATATATGACCCCAGGATTTGTTTTCAGGGCAGGTGTCATTTACAGGCCTGTAATGATTTGGAATATCCACTGACCATTAGCGCTGGGATTAAAGCTGCAGTTGTGAGAAACGGCCACAAGGTGGCAGCAGTTCTCCCTTACCAAATCTGGTTACTAGGGCAGCAGAGCCTCAATGGAAGTCGCGTTCTAGATTGGCATGTAGAACGGAATGTGCCAGGAGAAAGCCCCTCAAGTGTGTCTCACTACTTCTTGTTCTTGTTTTTAATTTAATCTTTTATTTTTTATTACAGCAAGTTTGAGTACAACGTTTAGCTTGTTGTAGGTGTGCAAGAGGTGGTTCTTTTACACATATACATATGTCTGTTCTTCCTGGGATCCTTTTCCCATGTACGTTATGACAGAATGTTGAGTAGTCTTCTCTTGGTACTCCGTAGGTCTTTGGTGATTATATACGTCTACTGTGTTTGTATATGTCTGTTAACCCCAATATCGTAATGAATTCAATCCTCACACCTTTCCTTTGGTGAACCATAAGTTTGTTTAATGAATCTGTGATTGCCCTTCTCCGTGGAAATATCTGCCCTGGTATCAATTTATAGGTAACACCTATAAGTGATATGATACGATATGTGTCTTTCACTTTCTGACTTACTCCAAGTCACGTGATTACCTCGAGACTCATCTACGGTGCTGCGAATGGCATTGTGTCCTTTTTTTCCTTGGCGAATATTCTGTCTTAGCGAGGTCCATTTTCTGCAATGTGATTCCCTGAGGGCTGAGGATTAGCTGCCCTGGGCAGCCTGACCCTGCCGGCAAGCCCTCCCCAGGTGTGCCTGGGTTGAGGTCAATATAAACAGCACTCCAGGCAGCAATAGCCCCTGCAGCTGTGCCTGACTCCATATTCTCTGCCCCGTCAGCAGTCTCGGGGCTGTGCTGGTGGGAGGGTGTGAGGGTCCACGGCTTTGTGGGTGGCCCGGTGTGAGTGGGGCTCTGCTGGACTTTCGGCAGGAGTTGCCAGGCTGCCACCTGTAAAGGAGAGGATGTGTCACCCATAACTTCCACTGGAATATCTCTCCGGGCTGAGGTGAGGAAGGAAAAAAAGGAGTGGGGGCCGGGACAGGAGGGGTATCTCAGGCAGGGCAATGGAAAGCTTCCAGAAGAGCGCCCGTGGCCAGGACCATCCTGGCTGACCTGCAGGCACCAAGTTGGCCTGCGTGCCGTCGCTGGTGTGGCTCCACGGCCCTCCCTCTAGGCTTTCAAGCCCTTGTACATATTCAGGTGTTTCACCTGGGAAGGGTGGGAACAGTTCAGCAGCATCTGGCCTGGGGCTCAGCTCACGTTTACTCACAGAGGCCTGGGCACGGTCTCCCAGCTTTGCAATAAGGATGCTCCTTGCGTGGGCGGGTGGGGCTGCTGGCTGTATGGGAGATGATTCCCCACCTCTGACCAATTTCAGAATTGTTTACCACTGGAGCAAGTGCCTTGGTAGTGTTTTCCTCTGTATAACTGTTAGGTTCAGTTTTTTTTTTTTTCTTTTTTGGTTCAAGTTAGATTTTATTCCTCTTTTATGTATTTATAGATATAAGCATGGAAATAATTCATTGTTATATATACATCAGTGTGAATGGAAGAACTTTTTTTCTGTTTTATTTTTACATTTTATTTTTAAAAATTTTGAAATTTAATTTTGTTTATTTTTTTATACAGTAGGTTATTATTAGTTATCTATTTTATGCATATACATGTATACAGGTCAATCCCAATCTCCCAACTCATCCCACCACCACCACCCCATGGCTTCCCCCACTTTGTGTCCATACGTCTGTTCTCTACCTCTGTGTCTCTATTTCTGCCCTGCAAACCAGTTCATCTGTACCATTTTTCTAGGTTCCACATATAGGCATTAGTATACAATATTTGTTTTTCTCTTTCTGACTTACTTCACTCTGAATGACAGTCTCTAGATCCATCAACTTCTCTACAAATGACCCAGTTTCATTCCTTTTTATGGCTGAGTATTATTCCATTTTATATATGTACCACATCTTTATCCATTCGTCTGTCTGTGGGCATTTAGGTTGCTTCCATTACCTGGCTATTGTAAATAGTGCTGCAATGAACATTGTGGTGAATGTGTCTTTGTGATTTATGGTTTTCTCTGGGTATATGCCCAGAAGTGGGATTGCTGGATCCTATGGTAATTCTCTTTTTAGTTTTTTAAAGGAACCTCCATACTGTTCTCCATAGTGACTGTATCAATTTACATTCCCACCAATAGCGGAAGAGGGTTCCTTTTGTCCACACCCTCCCCAGAATTTGTTGTTTGTACATTATCTGATGATGCCGATTCTAACAGGTGTGAGGTCTTACCTCATTGTAGTTTTGATTTGCATTTCTCTGATAATTAGTGATGTTGAGCAGCTTCTCATGTGCGTCTTGGCCATCTCTGTGACTTCTTTGAAGAAACGTCTCTTTAGATCTTCTGCCCATTTTTGTATTGGGTTCTTTGTTTTATTAATATTAAGCTGCATGAGCTGTTTATATATATTGGAGATTAAACATTTGTCCATTGATTCGTTTGTGAACGTTTTCGCCCATTCTGAGGGTTGCCTTTTTCCATTCCCGTTTTTTTAACAAAGAAAGAAAGAAAGCCAAAGAAGCAGAACACTAATGTGCGTGAAATATGCCTCTTGAAACTGTCGTTTTGAAATATGGACGTCTTTTGAATTTTTTGGTCGATATATGACCCCAGGATTTGTTTTCAGGGCAGGTGTCATTTACAGGCCGGTAATGATTTTGAATATCCACTGACCATTAGCGCTGGGATTAAATCTGCAGTTGTGAGAAACGGCCACAAGGTGGCAGCAGTTCTCCCTTACCAAATCTGGTTACTAGGGCAGCAGAGCCTCAATGGAAGTCGCGTTCTAGATTGGCATGTAGAACGGAATGTGCCAGGAGAAAGCCCCTCAAGTGTGTCTCACTACTTCTTGTTCTTGTTTTTAATTTAATCTTTTATTTTTTATTACAGCAAGTTTGAGTACAACGTTTAGCTTGTTGTAGGTGTGCAAGAGGTGGTTCTTTTACACATATACATATGTCTGTTCTTCCTGGGATCCTTTTCCCATGTACGTTATGACAGAATGTTGAGTAGTCTTCTCTTGGTACTCCGTAGGTCTTTGGTGATTATATACGTCTACTGTGTTTGTATATGTCTGTTAACCCCAATATCGTAATGAATTCAATCCTCACACCTTTCCTTTGGTGAACCATAAGTTTCTTTAATGAATCTGTGATTGCCCTTCTCCGTGGAAATATCTGCCCTGGTATCAATTTATAGGTAACACCTATAAGTGATATGATACGATATGTGTCTTTCACTTTCTGACTTACTCCAAGTCACGTGATTACCTCGAGACTCATCTACGGTGCTGCGAATGGCATTGTGTCCTTTTTTTCCTTGGCGAATATTCTGTCTTAGCGAGGTCCATTTTCTGCAATGTGATTCCCTGAGGGCTGAGGATTAGCTGCCCTGGGCAGCCTGACCCTGCCGGCAAGCCCTCCCCAGGTGTGCCTGGGTTGAGGTCAATATAAACAGCACTCCAGGCAGCAATAGCCCCTGCAGCTGTGCCTGACTCCATATTCTCTGCCCCGTCAGCAGTCTCGGGGCTGTGCTGGTGGGAGGGTGTGAGGGTCCACGGCTTTGTGGGTGGCCCGGTGTGAGTGGGGCTCTGCTGGACTTTCGGCAGGAGTTGCCAGGCTGCCACCTGTAAAGGAGAGGATGTGTCACCCATAACTTCCACTGGAATATCTCTCCGGGCTGAGGTCAGGAAGGAAAAAAAGGAGTGGGGGCCGGGACAGGAGGGGTATCTCAGGCAGGGCAATGGAAAGCTTCCAGAAGAGCGCCCGTGGCCAGGACCATCCTGGCTGACCTGCAGGCACCAAGTTGGCCTGCGTGCCGTCGCTGGTGTGGCTCCACGGCCCTCCCTCTAGGCTTTCAAGCCCTTGTACATATTCAGGTGTTTCACCTGGGAAGGGTGGGAACAGTTCAGCAGCATCTGGCCTGGGGCTCAGCTCACGTTTACTCACAGAGGCCTGGGCACGGTCTCCCAGCTTTGCAATAAGGACGCTCCTTGCGTGGGCGGGTGGGGCTGCTGGCTGTATGGGAGATGATTCCCCACCTCTGACCAATTTCAGAATTGTTTACCACTGGAGCAAGTGCCTTGGTAGTGTTTTCCTCTGTATAACTGTTAGGTTCAGTTTTTTTTTTCCTTTTTTGGTTCAAGTTAGATTTTATTCCTCTTTTATGTATTTATAGATATAAGCATGGAAATAATTCATTGTTATATATACATCAGTGTGAATGGAAGAACTTTTTTTCTGTTTTATTTTTACATTTTATTTTTAAAAATTTTGAAATTTAATTTTGTTTATTTTTTTATACAGTAGGTTATTATTAGTTATCTATTTTATGCATATACATGTATACAGGTCAATCCCAATCTCCCAACTCATCCCACCACCACCACCCCATGGCTTCCCCCACTTTGTGTCCATACGTCTGTTCTCTACCTCTGTGTCTCTATTTCTGCCCTGCAAACCAGTTCATCTGTACCATTTTTCTAGGTTCCACATATAGGCATTAATATACAATATTTGTTTTTCTCTTTCTGACTTACTTCACTCTGCATGACAGTCTCTAGATCCATCAACTTCTCTACAAATGACCCAGTTTCATTCCTTTTTATGGCTGAGTAATATTCCATTTTATATATGTACCACATCTTTATCCATTCGTCTGTCTGTGGGCATTTAGGTTGCTTCCATTACCTGGCTATTGTAAATAGTGCTGCAATGAACATTGTGGTGAATGTGTCTTTGTGATTTATGGTTTTCTCTGGGTATATGCCCAGAAGTGGGATTGCTGGTTCCTATGGTAATTCTCTTTTTAGTTTTTTAAAGGAACCTCCATACTGTTCTCCATAGTGACTGTATCAATTTACATTCCCACCAATAGCGGAAGAGGGTTCCTTTTGTCCACACCCTCCCCAGAATTTGTTGTTTGTACATTATCTGATGATGCCGATTCTAACAGGTGTGAGGTCTTACCTCATTGTAGTTTTGATTTGCATTTCTCTGATAATTAGTGATGTTGAGCAGCTTCTCATGTGCGTCTTGGCCATCTCTGTGACTTCTTTGAAGAAACGTCTCTTTAGATCTTCTGCCCATTTTTGTATTGGGTTGTTTGTTTTATTAATATTAAGCTGCATGAGCTGTTTATATATATTGGAGATTAAACCTTTGTCCATTGATTCGTTTGTGAACGTTTTCGCCCATTCTGAGGGTTGCCTTTTTCCATTCCCGTTTTTTTAACAAAGAAAGAAAGAAAGCAAAAGAAGCAGAACACTAATGTGCGTGAAATATGCCTCTTGAAACTGTCGTTTTGAAATATGGACGTCTTTTGAATTTTTTGGTCGATATATGACCCCAGGATTTGTTTTCAGGGCAGGTGTCATTTACAGGCCTGTAATGATTTGGAATATCCACTGACCATTAGCGCTGGGTTTAAAGCTGCAGTTGTGAGAAACGGCCACAAGGTGGCAGCAGTTCTCCCTTACCAAATCTGGTTACTAGGGCAGCAGAGCCTCAATGGAAGTCGCGTTCTAGATTGGCATGTAGAACGGAATGTGCCAGGAGAAAGCCCCTCAAGTGTGTCTCACTACTTCTTGTTCTTGTTTTTAATTTAATCTTTTATTTTTTATTACAGCAAGTTTGAGTACAACGTTTAGCTTGTTGTAGGTGTGCAAGAGGTGGTTCTTTTACACATATACATATGTCTGTTCTTCCTGGGATCCTTTTCCCATGTACGTTATGACAGAATGTTGAGTAGTCTTCTCTTGGTACTCCGTAGGTCTTTGGTGATTATATACGTCTACTGTGTTTGTATATGTCTGTTAACCCCAATATCGTAATGAATTCAATCCTCACACCTTTCCTTTGGTGAACCATAAGTTTCTTTAATGAATCTGTGATTGCCCTTCTCCGTGGAAATATCTGCCCTGGTATCAATTTATAGGTAACACCTATAAGTGATATGATACGATATGTGTCTTTCACTTTCTGACTTACTCCAAGTCACGTGATTACCTCGAGACTCATCTACGGTGCTGCGAATGGCATTGTGTCCTTTTTTTCCTTGGCGAATATTCTGTCTTAGCGAGGTCCATTTTCTGCAATGTGATTCCCTGAGGGCTGAGGATTAGCTGCCCTGGGCAGCCTGACCCTGCCGGCAAGCCCTCCCCAGGTGTGCCTGGGTTGAGGTCAATATAAACAGCACTCCAGGCAGCAATAGCCCCTGCAGCTGTGCCTGACTCCATATTCTCTGCCCCGTCAGCAGTCTCGGGGCTGTGCTGGTGGGAGGGTGTGAGGGTCCACGGCTTTGTGGGTGGCCCGGTGTGAGTGGGGCTCTGCTGGACTTTCGGCAGGAGTTGCCAGGCTGCCACCTGTAAAGGAGAGGATGTGTCACCCATAACTTCCACTGGAATATCTCTCCGGGCTGAGGTGAGGAAGGAAAAAAAGGAGTGGGGGCCGGGACAGGAGGGGTATCTCAGGCAGGGCAATGGAAAGCTTCCAGAAGAGCGCCCGTGGCCAGGACCATCCTGGCTGACCTGCAGGCACCAAGTTGGCCTGCGTGCCGTCGCTGGTGTGGCTCCACGGCCCTCCCTCTAGGCTTTCAAGCCCTTGTACATATTCAGGTGTTTCACCTGGGAAGGGTGGGAACAGTTCAGCAGCATCTGGCCTGGGGCTCAGCTCACGTTTACTCACAGAGGCCTGGGCACGGTCTCCCAGCTTTGCAATAAGGACGCTCCTTGCGTGGGCGGGTGGGGCTGCTGGCTGTATGGGAGATGATTCCCCACCTCTGACCAATTTCAGAATTGTTTACCACTGGAGCAAGTGCCTTGGTAGTGTTTTCCTCTGTATAACTGTTAGGTTCAGTTTTTTTTTTCCTTTTTTGGTTCAAGTTAGATTTTATTCCTCTTTTATGTATTTATAGATATAAGCATGGAAATAATTCATTGTTATATATACATCAGTGTGAATGGAAGAACTTCTTTTCTGTTTTATTTTTACATTTTATTTTTAAAAATTTTGAAATTTAATTTTGTTTATTTTTTTATACAGTAGGTTATTATTAGTTATCTATTTTATGCATATACATGTATACAGGTCAATCCCAATCTCCCAACTCATCCCACCACCACCACCCCATGGCTTCCCCCTCTTTGTGTCCATACGTCTGTTCTCTACCTCTGTGTCTCTATTTCTGCCCTGCAAACCAGTTCATCTGTACCATTTTTCTAGGTTCCACATATAGGCATTAGTATACAATATTTGTTTTTCTCTTTCTGACTTACTACACTCTGTATGACAGTCTCTAGATCCATCAACTTCTCTACAAATGACCCAGTTTCATTCCTTTTTATGGCTGAGTAATATTCCATTTTATATATGTACCACATCTTTATCCATTCGTCTGTCTGTGGGCATTTAGGTTGCTTCCATTACCTGGCTATTGTAAATAGTGCTGCAATGAACATTGTGGTGAATGTGTCTTTGTGATTTATGGTTTTCTCTGGGTATATGCCCAGAAGTGGGATTGCTGGTTCCTATGGTAATTCTCTTTTTAGTTTTTTAAAGGAACCTCCATACTGTTCTCCATAGTGACTGTATCAATTTACATTCCCACCAATAGCGGAAGAGGGTTCCTTTTGTCCACACCCTCCCCAGAATTTGTTGTTTGTACATTATCTGATGATGCCGATTCTAACAGGTGTGAGGTCTTACCTCATTGTAGTTTTGATTTGCATTTCTCTAATAATTAGTGATGTTGAGCAGCTTCTCATGTGCGTCTTGGCCATCTCTGTGACTTCTTTGAAGAAACGTCTCTTTAGATCTTCTGCCCAGTTTTGTATTGGGTTGTTTGTTTTATTAATATTAAGCTGCATGAGCTGTTTATATATATTGGAGATTAAACCTTTGTCCATTGATTCGTTTGTGAACGTTTTCGCCCATTCTGAGGGTTGCCTTTTTCCATTCCCGTTTTTTTAACAAAGAAAGAAAGAAAGCAAAAGAAGCAGAACACTAATGTGCGTGAAATATGCCTCTTGAAACTGTCGTTTTGAAATATGGACGTCTTTTGAATTTTTTGGTCGATATATGACCCCAGGATTTGTTTTCAGGGCAGGTGTCATTTACAGGCCGGTAATGATTTGGAATATCCACTGACCATTAGCGCTGGGATTAAATCTGCAGTTGTGAGAAACGGCCACAAGGTGGCAGCAGTTCTCCCTTACCAAATCTGGTTACTAGGGCAGCAGAGCCTCAATGGAAGTCGCGTTCTAGATTGGCATGTAGAACGGAATGTGCCAGGAGAAAGCCCCTCAAGTGTGTCTCACTACTTCTTGTTCTTGTTTTTAATTTAATCTTTTATTTTTTATTACAGCAAGTTTGAGTACAACGTTTAGCTTGTTGTAGGTGTGCAAGAGGTGGTTCTTTTACACATATACATATGTCTGTTCTTCCTGGGATCCTTTTCCCATGTACGTTATGACAGAATGTTGAGTAGTCTTCTCTTGGTACTCCGTAGGTCTTTGGTGATTATATACGTCTACTGTGTTTGTATATGTCTGTTAACCCCAATATCGTAATGAATTCAATCCTCACACCTTTCCTTTGGTGAACCATAAGTTTCTTTAATGAATCTGTGATTGCCCTTCTCCGTGGAAATATCTGCCCTGGTATCAATTTATAGGTAACACCTATAAGTGATATGATACGATATGTGTCTTTCACTTTCTGACTTACTCCAAGTCACGTGATTACCTCGAGACTCATCTACGGGGCTGCAAATGGCATTGTGTCCTTTTTTTCCTTGGCGAATATTCTGTCTTAGCGAGGTCCATTTTCTGCAATGTGATTCCCTGAGGGCTGAGGATTAGCTGCCCTGGGCAGCCTGACCCGGCCGGCAAGCCCTCCCCAGGTGTGCCTGGGTTGAGGTCAATATAAACAGCACTCCAGGCAGCAATAGCCCCTGCAGCTGTGCCTGACTCCATATTCTCTGCCCCGTCAGCAGTCTCGGGGCTGTGCTGGTGGGAGGGTGGGAGGGTCCACGGCTTTGTGGGTGGCCCGGTGTGAGTGGGGCTCTGCTGGATTTTCGGCAGGAGTTGCCAGGCTGCCACCTGTAAAGGAGAGGATGTGTCACCCATAACTTCCACTGGAATAACTCTCCGGGCTGAGGTGAGGAAGGAAAAAAAGGAGTGGGGGCCGGGACAGGAGGGGTATCTCAGGCAGGGCAATGGAAAGCTTCCAGAAGAGCGCCCGTGGCCAGGACCATCCTGGCTGACCTGCAGGCACCAAGTTGGCCTGCGTGCCGTCGCTGGTGTGGCTCCACGGCCCTCCCTCTAGGCTTTCAAGCCCTTGTACATATTCAGGTGTTTCACCTGGGAAGGGTGGGAACAGTTCAGCAGCATCTGGCCTGGGGCTCAGCTCACGTTTACTCACAGAGGCCTGGGCACGGTCTCCCAGCTTTGCAATAAGGACGCTCCTTGCATGGGCGGGTGGGGCTGCTGGCTGTATGGGAGATGATACCCCACCTCTGACCAATTTCAAAATTGTTTACCACTGGAGCAAGTGCCTTGGTAGTGTTTTCCTCTGTATAACTGTTAGGTTCAGTTTTTTTTTTTTCCTTTTTTGGTTCAAGTTAGATTTTATTCCTCTTTTATGTATTTATAGATATAAGCATGGAAATAATTCATTGTTATATATACATCAGTGTGAAAGGAAGAACTTTTTTCTGTTTTATTTTTACATTTTATTTTTAAAAATTTTGAAATTTAATTTTGTTTATTTTTTATACAGTAGGTTATTATTAGTTATCTATTTTATGCATATACATGTATACAGGTCAATCCCAATCTCCCAACTCATCCCACCACCACCACCCCATGGCTTCCCCCACTTTGTGTCCATACGTCTGTTCTCTACCTCTGTGTCTCTATTTCTGCCCTGCAAACCAGTTCATCTGTACCATTTTTCTAGGTTCCACATATAGGCATTAATATACAATATTTGTTTTTCTCTTTCTGACTTACTTCACTCTGCATGACAGTCTCTAGATCCATTAACTTCTCTACAAATGACCCAGTTTCATTCCTTTTTATGGCTGAGTAATATTCCATTTTATATATGTACCACATCTTTATCCATTCGTCTGTCTGTGGGCATTTAGGTTGCTTCCATTACCTGGCTATTGTAAATAGTGCTGCAATGAACATTGTGGTGAATATGTCTTTGTGATTTATGGTTTTCTCTGGGTATATGCCCTGAAGTGGGATTGCTGGTTCCTATGGTAATTCTCTTTTTAGTTTTTTAAAGGAACCTCCATACTGTTCTCCATAGTGACTGTATCAATTTACATTCCCACCAATAGCGGAAGAGGGTTCCTTTTGTCCACACCCTCCCCAGAATTTGTTGTTTGTACATTATCTGATGATGCCGATTCTAACAGGTGTGAGGTCTTACCTCATTGTAGTTTTGATTTGCATTTCTCTGATAATTAGTGATGTTGAGCAGCTTCTCATGTGCGTCTTGGCCATCTCTGTGACTTCTTTGAAGAAACGTCTCTTTAGATCTTCTGCCCATTTTTGTATTGGGTTGTTTGTTTTATTAATATTAAGCTGCATGAGCTGTTTATATATATTGGAGATTAAACCTTTGTCCATTGATTCGTTTGTGAACGTTTTCGCCCATTCTGAGGGTTGCCTTTTTCCATTCCCGTTTTTTTAACAAAGAAAGAAAGAAAGCAAAAGAAGCAGAACACTAATGTGCGTGAAATATGCCTCTTGAAACTGTCGTTTTGAAATATGGACGTCTTTTGAATTTTTTGGTTGATATATGACCCCAGGATTTGTTTTCAGGGCAGGTGTCATTTACAGGCCTGTAATGATTTGGAATATCCACTGACCATTAGCGCTGGGTTTAAAGCTGCAGTTGTGAGAAACGGCCACAAGGTGGCAGCAGTTCTCCCTTACCAAATCTGGTTACTAGGGCAGCAGAGCCTCAATGGAAGTCGCGTTCTAGATTGGCATGTAGAACGGAATGTGCCAGGAGAAAGCCCCTCAAGTGTGTCTCACTACTTCTTGTTCTTGTTTTTAATTTAATCTTTTATTTTTTATTACAGCAAGTTTGAGTACAACGTTTAGCTTGTTGTAGGTGTGCAAGAGGTGGTTCTTTTACACATATACATATGTCTGTTCTTCCTGGGATCCTTTTCCCATGTACGTTATGACAGAATGTTGAGTAGTCTTCTCTTGGTACTCCGTAGGTCTTTGGTGATTATATACGTCTACTGTGTTTGTATATGTCTGTTAACCCCAATATCGTAATGAATTCAATCCTCACACCTTTCCTTTGGTGAACCATAAGTTTCTTTAATGAATCTGTGATTGCCCTTCTCCGTGGAAATATCTGCCCTGGTATCAATTTATAGGTAACACCTATAAGTGATATGATACGATATGTGTCTTTCACTTTCTGACTTACTCCAAGTCACGTGATTACCTCGAGACTCATCTACGGGGCTGCAAATGGCATTGTGTCCTTTTTTTCCTTGGCGAATATTCTGTCTTAGCGAGGTCCATTTTCTGCAATGTGATTCCCTGAGGGCTGAGGATTAGCTGCCCTGGGCAGCCTGACCCGGCCGGCAAGCCCTCCCCAGGTGTGCCTGGGTTGAGGTCAATATAAACAGCACTCCAGGCAGCAATAGCCCCTGCAGCTGTGCCTGACTCCATATTCTCTGCCCCGTCAGCAGTCTCGGGGCTGTGCTGGTGGGAGGGTGGGAGGGTCCACGGCTTTGTGGGTGGCCCGGTGTGAGTGGGGCTCTGCTGGATTTTCGGCAGGAGTTGCCAGGCTGCCACCTGTAAAGGAGAGGATGTGTCACCCATAACTTCCACTGGAATAACTCTCCGGGCTGAGGTGAGGAAGGAAAAAAAGGAGTGGGGGCCGGGACAGGAGGGGTATCTCAGGCAGGGCAATGGAAAGCTTCCAGAAGAGCGCCCGTGGCCAGGACCATCCTGGCTGACCTGCAGGCACCAAGTTGGCCTGCGTGCCGTCGCTGGTGTGGCTCCACGGCCCTCCCTCTAGGCTTTCAAGCCCTTGTACATATTCAGGTGTTTCACCTGGGAAGGGTGGGAACAGTTCAGCAGCATCTGGCCTGGGGCTCAGCTCACGTTTACTCACAGAGGCCTGGGCACGGTCTCCCAGCTTTGCAATAAGGACGATCCTTGCATGGGCGGGTGGGGCTGCTGGCTGTATGGGAGATGATACCCCACCTCTGACCAATTTCAAAATTGTTTACCACTGGAGCAAGTGCCTTGGTAGTGTTTTCCTCTGTATAACTGTTAGGTTCAGTTTTTTTTTTTTCCTTTTTTGGTTCAAGTTAGATTTTATTCCTCTTTTATGTATTTATAGATATAAGCATGGAAATAATTCATTGTTATATATACATCAGTGTGAAAGGAAGAACTTTTTTCTGTATTATTTTTACATTTTATTTTTAAAAACTTTGAAATTTAATTTTGTTTATTTTTTTATACAGTAGGTTATTATTAGTTATCTATTTTATGCATATACATGTATACAGGTCAATCCCAATCTCCCAACTCATCCCACCACCACCACCCCATGGCTTCCCCCACTTTGTGTCCATACGTCTGTTCTCTACCTCTGTGTCTCTATTTCTGCCCTGCAAACCAGTTCATCTGTACCATTTTTCTAGGTTCCACATATAGGCATTAATATACAATATTTGTTTTTCTCTTTCTGACTTACTTCACTCTGCATGACAGTCTCTAGATCCATTAACTTCTCTACAAATGACCCAGTTTCATTCCTTTTTATGGCTGAGTAATATTCCATTTTATATATGTACCACATCTTTATCCATTCGTCTGTCTGTGGGCATTTAGGTTGCTTCCATTACCTGGCTATTGTAAATAGTGCTGCAATGAACATTGTGGTGAATGTGTCTTTGTGATTTATGGTTTTCTCTGGGTATATGCCCTGAAGTGGGATTGCTGGTTCCTATGGTAATTCTCTTTTTAGTTTTTTAAAGGAACCTCCATACTGTTCTCCATAGTGACTGTATCAATTTACATTCCCACCAATAGCGGAAGAGGGTTCCTTTTGTCCACACCCTCCCCAGAATTTGTTGTTTGTACATTATCTGATGATGCCGATTCTAACAGGTGTGAGGTCTTACCTCATTGTAGTTTTGATTTGCATTTCTCTGATAATTAGTGATGTTGAGCAGCTTCTCATGTGCGTCTTGGCCATCTCTGTGACTTCTTTGAAGAAACGTCTCTTTAGATCTTCTGCCCATTTTTGTATTGGGTTGTTTGTTTTATTAATATTAAGCTGCATGAGCTGTTTATATATATTGGAGATTAAACCTTTGTCCATTGATTCGTTTGTGAACGTTTTCGCCCATTCTGAGGGTTGCCTTTTTCCATTCCCGTTTTTTTAACAAAGAAAGAAAGAAAGCAAAAGAAGCAGAACACTAATGTGCGTGAAATATGCCTCTTGAAACTGTCGTTTTGAAATATGGACGTCTTTTGAATTTTTTGGTCGATATATGACCCCAGGATTTGTTTTCAGGGCAGGTGTCATTTACAGGCCTGTAATGATTTGGAATATCCACTGACCATTAGCGCTGGGTTTAAAGCTGCAGTTGTGAGAAACGGCCACAAGGTGGCAGCAGTTCTCCCTTACCAAATCTGGTTACTAGGGCAGCAGAGCCTCAATGGAAGTCGCGTTCTAGATTGGCATGTAGAACGGAATGTGCCAGGAGAAAGCCCCTCAAGTGTGTCTCACTACTTCTTGTTCTTGTTTTTAATTTAATCTTTTATTTTTTATTACAGCAAGTTTGAGTACAACGTTTAGCTTGTTGTAGGTGTGCAAGAGGTGGTTCTTTTACACATATACATATGTCTGTTCTTCCTGGGATCCTTTTCCCATGTACGTTATGACAGAATGTTGAGTAGTCTTCTCTTGGTACTCCGTAGGTCTTTGGTGATTATATACGTCTACTGTGTTTGTATATGTCTGTTAACCCCAATATCGTAATGAATTCAATCCTCACACCTTTCCTTTGGTGAACCATAAGTTTCTTTAATGAATCTGTGATTGCCCTTCTCCGTGGAAATATCTGCCCTGGTATCAATTTATAGGTAACACCTATAAGTGATATGATACGATATGTGTCTTTCACTTTCTGACTTACTCCAAGTCACGTGATTACCTCGAGACTCATCTACGGGGCTGCAAATGGCATTGTGTCCTTTTTTTCCTTGGCGAATATTCTGTCTTAGCGAGGTCCATTTTCTGCAATGTGATTCCCTGAGGGCTGAGGATTAGCTGCCCTGGGCAGCCTGACCCGGCCAGCAAGCCCTCCCCAGGTGTGCCTGGGTTGAGGTCAATATAAACAGCACTCCAGGCAGCAATAGCCCCTGCAGCTGTGCCTGACTCCATATTCTCTGCCCCGTCAGCAGTCTCGGGGCTGTGCTGGTGGGAGGGTGGGAGGGTCCACGGCTTTGTGGGTGGCCCGGTGTGAGTGGGGCTCTGCTGGATTTTCGGCAGGAGTTGCCAGGCTGCCACCTGTAAAGGAGAGGATGTGTCACCCATAACTTCCACTGGAATAACTCTCCGGGCTGAGGTGAGGAAGGAAAAAAAGGAGTGGGGGCCGGGACAGGAGGGGTATCTCAGGCAGGGCAATGGAAAGCTTCCAGAAGAGCGCCCGTGGCCAGGACCATCCTGGCTGACCTGCAGGCACCAAGTTGGCCTGCGTGCCGTCGCTGGTGTGGCTCCACGGCCCTCCCTCTAGGCTTTCAAGCCCTTGTACATATTCAGGTGTTTCACCTGGGAAGGGTGGGAACAGTTCAGCAGCATCTGGCCTGGGGCTCAGCTCACGTTTACTCACAGAGGCCTGGGCACGGTCTCCCAGCTTTGCAATAAGGACGCTCCTTGCATGGGCGGGTGGGGCTGCTGGCTGTATGGGAGATGATACCCCACCTCTGACCAATTTCAAAATTGTTTACCACTGGAGCAAGTGCCTTGGTAGTGTTTTCCTCTGTATAACTGTTAGGTTCAGTTTTTTTTTTTTCCTTTTTTGGTTCAAGTTAGATTTTATTCCTCTTTTATGTATTTATAGATATAAGCATGGAAATAATTCATTGTTATATATACATCAGTGTGAAAGGAAGAACTTTTTTCTGTTTTATTTTTACATTTTATTTTTAAAAATTTTGAAATTTAATTTTGTTTATTTTTTATACAGTAGGTTATTATTAGTTATCTATTTTATGCATATACATGTATACAGGTCAATCCCAATCTCCCAACTCATCCCACCACCACCACCCCATGGCTTCCCCCACTTTGTGTCCATACGTCTGTTCTCTACCTCTGTGTCTCTATTTCTGCCCTGCAAACCAGTTCATCTGTACCATTTTTCTAGGTTCCACATATAGGCATTAATATACAATATTTGTTTTTCTCTTTCTGACTTACTTCACTCTGCATGACAGTCTCTAGATCCATTAACTTCTCTACAAATGACCCAGTTTCATTCCTTTTTATGGCTGAGTAATATTCCATTTTATATATGTACCACATCTTTATCCATTCGTCTGTCTGTGGGCATTTAGGTTGCTTCCATTACCTGGCTATTGTAAATAGTGCTGCAATGAACATTGTGGTGAATATGTCTTTGTGATTTATGGTTTTCTCTGGGTATATGCCCTGAAGTGGGATTGCTGGTTCCTATGGTAATTCTCTTTTTAGTTTTTTAAAGGAACCTCCATACTGTTCTCCATAGTGACTGTATCAATTTACATTCCCACCAATAGCGGAAGAGGGTTCCTTTTGTCCACACCCTCCCCAGAATTTGTTGTTTGTACATTATCTGATGATGCCGATTCTAACAGGTGTGAGGTCTTACCTCATTGTAGTTTTGATTTGCATTTCTCTGATAATTAGTGATGTTGAGCAGCTTCTCATGTGCGTCTTGGCCATCTCTGTGACTTCTTTGAAGAAACGTCTCTTTAGATCTTCTGCCCATTTTTGTATTGGGTTGTTTGTTTTATTAATATTAAGCTGCATGAGCTGTTTATATATATTGGAGATTAAACCTTTGTCCATTGATTCGTTTGTGAACGTTTTCGCCCATTCTGAGGGTTGCCTTTTTCCATTCCCGTTTTTTTAACAAAGAAAGAAAGAAAGCAAAAGAAGCAGAACACTAATGTGCGTGAAATATGCCTCTTGAAACTGTCGTTTTGAAATATGGACGTCTTTTGAATTTTTTGGTTGATATATGACCCCAGGATTTGTTTTCAGGGCAGGTGTCATTTACAGGCCTGTAATGATTTGGAATATCCACTGACCATTAGCGCTGGGTTTAAAGCTGCAGTTGTGAGAAACGGCCACAAGGTGGCAGCAGTTCTCCCTTACCAAATCTGGTAACTAGGGCAGCAGAGCCTCAATGGAAGTCGCGTTCTAGATTGGCATGTAGAACGGAATGTGCCAGGAGAAAGCTCCTCAAGTGTGTCTCACTACTTCTTGTTCCTGTTTTTAATTTAATCTTTTATTTTTTATTACAGCAAGTTTGAGTACAACGTTTAGCTTGTTGTAGGTGTGCAAGAGGTGGTTCTTTTACACATATACATATGTCTGTTCTTCCTGGGATCCTTTTCCCATGTACGTTATGACAGAATGTTGAGTAGTCTTCTCTTGGTACTCCGTAGGTCTTTGGTGATTATATACGTCTACTGTGTTTGTATATGTCTGTTAACCCCAATATCGTAATGAATTCAATCCTCACACCTTTCCTTTGGTGAACCATAAGTTTCTTTAATGAATCTGTGATTGCCCTTCTCCGTGGAAATATCTGCCCTGGTATCAATTTATAGGTAACACCTATAAGTGATATGATACGATATGTGTCTTTCACTTTCTGACTTACTCCAAGTCACGTGATTACCTCGAGACTCATCTACGGGGCTGCAAATGGCATTGTGTCCTTTTTTTCCTTGGCGAATATTCTGTCTTAGCGAGGTCCATTTTCTGCAATGTGATTCCCTGAGGGCTGAGGATTAGCTGCCCTGGGCAGCCTGACCCGGCCGGCAAGCCCTCCCCAGGTGTGCCTGGGTTGAGGTCAATATAAACAGCACTCCAGGCAGCAATAGCCCCTGCAGCTGTGCCTGACTCCATATTCTCTGCCCCGTCAGCAGTCTCGGGGCTGTGCTGGTGGGAGGGTGGGAGGGTCCACGGCTTTGTGGGTGGCCCGGTGTGAGTGGGGCTCTGCTGGATTTTCGGCAGGAGTTGCCAGGCTGCCACCTGTAAAGGAGAGGATGTGTCACCCATAACTTCCACTGGAATAACTCTCCGGGCTGAGGTGAGGAAGGAAAAAAAGGAGTGGGGGCCGGGACAGGAGGGGTATCTCAGGCAGGGCAATGGAAAGCTTCCAGAAGAGCGCCCGTGGCCAGGACCATCCTGGCTGACCTGCAGGCACCAAGTTGGCCTGCGTGCCGTCGCTGGTGTGGCTCCACGGCCCTCCCTCTAGGCTTTCAAGCCCTTGTACATATTCAGGTGTTTCACCTGGGAAGGGTGGGAACAGTTCAGCAGCATCTGGCCTGGGGCTCAGCTCACGTTTACTCACAGAGGCCTGGGCACGGTCTCCCAGCTTTGCAATAAGGACGATCCTTGCATGGGCGGGTGGGGCTGCTGGCTGTATGGGAGATGATACCCCACCTCTGACCAATTTCAAAATTGTTTACCACTGGAGCAAGTGCCTTGGTAGTGTTTTCCTCTGTATAACTGTTAGGTTCAGTTTTTTTTTTTTCCTTTTTTGGTTCAAGTTAGATTTTATTCCTCTTTTATGTATTTATAGATATAAGCATGGAAATAATTCATTGTTATATATACATCAGTGTGAAAGGAAGAACTTTTTTCTGTATTATTTTTACATTTTATTTTTAAAAATTTTGAAATTTAATTTTGTTTATTTTTTTATACAGTAGGTTATTATTAGTTATCTATTTTATGCATATACATGTATACAGGTCAATCCCAATCTCCCAACTCATCCCACCACCACCACCCCATGGCTTCCCCCACTTTGTGTCCATACGTCTGTTCTCTACCTCTGTGTCTCTATTTCTGCCCTGCAAACCAGTTCATCTGTACCATTTTTCTAGGTTCCACATATAGGCATTAATATACAATATTTGTTTTTCTCTTTCTGACTTACTTCACTCTGCATGACAGTCTCTAGATCCATTAACTTCTCTACAAATGACCCAGTTTCATTCCTTTTTATGGCTGAGTAATATTCCATTTTATATATGTACCACATCTTTATCCATTCGTCTGTCTGTGGGCATTTAGGTTGCTTCCATTACCTGGCTATTGTAAATAGTGCTGCAATGAACATTGTGGTGAATGTGTCTTTGTGATTTATGGTTTTCTCTGGGTATATGCCCTGAAGTGGGATTGCTGGTTCCTATGGTAATTCTCTTTTTAGTTTTTTAAAGGAACCTCCATACTGTTCTCCATAGTGACTGTATCAATTTACATTCCCACCAATAGCGGAAGAGGGTTCCTTTTGTCCACACCCTCCCCAGAATTTGTTGTTTGTACATTATCTGATGATGCCGATTCTAACAGGTGTGAGGTCTTACCTCATTGTAGTTTTGATTTGCATTTCTCTGATAATTAGTGATGTTGAGCAGCTTCTCATGTGCGTCTTGGCCATCTCTGTGACTTCTTTGAAGAAACGTCTCTTTAGATCTTCTGCCCATTTTTGTATTGGGTTGTTTGTTTTATTAATATTAAGCTGCATGAGCTGTTTATATATATTGGAGATTAAACCTTTGTCCATTGATTCGTTTGTGAACGTTTTCGCCCATTCTGAGGGTTGCCTTTTTCCATTCCCGTTTTTTTAACAAAGAAAGAAAGAAAGCAAAAGAAGCAGAACACTAATGTGCGTGAAATATGCCTCTTGAAACTGTCGTTTTGAAATATGGACGTCTTTTGAATTTTTTGGTTGATATATGACCCCAGGATTTGTTTTCAGGGCAGGTGTCATTTACAGGCCTGTAATGATTTGGAATATCCACTGACCATTAGCGCTGGGTTTAAAGCTGCAGTTGTGAGAAACGGCCACAAGGTGGCAGCAGTTCTCCCTTACCAAATCTGGTTACTAGGGCAGCAGAGCCTCAATGGAAGTCGCGTTCTAGATTGGCATGTAGAACGGAATGTGCCAGGAGAAAGCCCCTCAAGTGTGTCTCACTACTTCTTGTTCTTGTTTTTAATTTAATCTTTTATTTTTTATTACAGCAAGTTTGAGTACAACGTTTAGCTTGTTGTAGGTGTGCAAGAGGTGGTTCTTTTACACATATACATATGTCTGTTCTTCCTGGGATCCTTTTCCCATGTACGTTATGACAGAATGTTGAGTAGTCTTCTCTTGGTACTCCGTAGGTCTTTGGTGATTATATACGTCTACTGTGTTTGTATATGTCTGTTAACCCCAATATCGTAATGAATTCAATCCTCACACCTTTCCTTTGGTGAACCATAAGTTTGTTTAATGAATCTGTGATTGCCCTTCTCCGTGGAAATATCTGCCCTGGTATCAATTTATAGGTAACACCTATAAGTGATATGATACGATATGTGTCTTTCACTTTCTGACTTACTCCAAGTCACGTGATTACCTCGAGACTCATCTACGGTGCTGCGAATGGCATTGTGTCCTTTTTTTCCTTGGCGAATATTCTGTCTTAGCGAGGTCCATTTTCTGCAATGTGATTCCCTGAGGGCTGAGGATTAGCTGCCCTGGGCAGCCTGACCCTGCCGGCAAGCCCTCCCCAGGTGTGCCTGGGTTGAGGTCAATATAAACAGCACTCCAGGCAGCAATAGCCCCTGCAGCTGTGCCTGACTCCATATTCTCTGCCCCGTCAGCAGTCTCGGGGCTGTGCTGGTGGGAGGGTGTGAGGGTCCACGGCTTTGTGGGAGGCCCGGTGTGAGTGGGGCTCTGCTGGACTTTCGGCAGGAGTTGCCAGGCTGCCACCTGTAAAGGAGAGGATGTGTCACCCATAACTTCCACTGGAATATCTCTCCGGGCTGAGGTGAGGAAGGAAAAAAAGGAGTGGGGGCCGGGACAGGAGGGGTATCTCAGGCAGGGCAATGGAAAGCTTCCAGAAGAGCGCCCGTGGCCAGGACCATCCTGGCTGACCTGCAGGCACCAAGTTGGCCTGCGTGCCGTCGCTGGTGTGGCTCCACGGCCCTCCCTCTAGGCTTTCAAGCCCTTGTACATATTCAGGTGTTTCACCTGGGAAGGGTGGGAACAGTTCAGCAGCATCTGGCCTGGGGCTCAGCTCACGTTTACTCACAGAGGCCTGGACACGGTCTCCCAGCTTTGAAATAAGGACGCTCCTTGCGTGGGCGGGTGGGGCTGCTGGCTGTATGGGAGATGATTCCCCACCTCTGACCAATTTCAGAATTGTTTACCACTGGAGCAAGTGCCTTGGTAGTGTTTTCCTCTGTATAACTGTTAGGTTCAGTTTTTTTTTTCCTTTTTTGGTTCAAGTTAGATTTTATTCCTCTTTTATGTATTTATAGATATAAGCATGGAAATAATTCATTGTTATATATACATCAGTGTGAATGGAAGAACTTCTTTTCTGTTTTATTTTTACATTTTATTTTTAAAAATTTTGAAATTTAATTTTGTTTATTTTTTTATACAGTAGGTTATTATTAGTTATCTATTTTATGCATATACATGTATACAGGTCAATCCCAATCTCCCAACTCATCCCACCACCACCACCCCATGGCTTCCCCCTCTTTGTGTCCATACGTCTGTTCTCTACCTCTGTGTCTCTATTTCTGCCCTGCAAACCAGTTCATCTGTACCATTTTTCTAGGTTCCACATATAGGCATTAGTATACAATATTTGTTTTTCTCTTTCTGACTTACTACACTCTGTATGACAGTCTCTAGATCCATCAACTTCTCTACAAATGACCCAGTTTCATTCCTTTTTATGGCTGAGTAATATTCCATTTTATATATGTACCACATCTTTATCCATTCGTCTGTCTGTGGGCATTTAGGTTGCTTCCATTACCTGGCTATTGTAAATAGTGCTGCAATGAACATTGTGGTGAATGTGTCTTTGTGATTTATGGTTTTCTCTGGGTATATGCCCAGAAGTGGGATTGCTGGATCCTATGGTAATTCTCTTTTTAGTTTTTTAAAGGAACCTCCATACTGTTCTCCATAGTGACTGTATCAATTTACATTCCCACCAATAGCGGAAGAGGGTTCCTTTTGTCCACACCCTCCCCAGAATTTGTTGTTTGTACATTATCTGATGATGCCGATTCTAACAGGTGTGAGGTCTTACCTCATTGTAGTTTTGATTTGCATTTCTCTAATAATTAGTGATGTTGAGCAGCTTCTCATGTGCGTCTTGGCCATCTCTGTGACTTCTTTGAAGAAACGTCTCTTTAGATCTTCTGCCCATTTTTGTATTGGGTTGTTTGTTTTATTAATATTAAGCTGCATGAGCTGTTTATATATATTGGAGATTAAACCTTTGTCCATTGATTCGTTTGTGAACGTTTTCGCCCATTCTGAGGGTTGCCCTTTTCCATTCCCGTTTTTTTAACAAAGAAAGAAAGAAAGCAAAAGAAGCAGAACACTAATGTGCGTGAAATATGCCTCTTGAAACTGTCGTTTTGAAATATGGACGTCTTTTGAATTTTTTGGTCGATATATGACCCCAGGATTTGTTTTCAGGGCAGGTGTCATTTACAGGCCGGTAATGATTTGGAATATCCACTGACCATTAGCGCTGGGATTAAAGCTGCAGTTGTGAGAAACGGCCACAAGGTGGCAGCAGTTCTCCCTTACCAAATCTGGTTACTAGGGCAGCAGAGCCTCAATGGAAGTCGCGTTCTAGATTGGCATGTAGAACGGAATGTGCCAGGAGAAAGCCCCTCAAGTGTGTCTCACTACTTCTTGTTCCTGTTTTTAATTTAATCTTTTATTTTTTATTACAGCAAGTTTGAGTACAACGTTTAGCTTGTTGTAGGTGTGCAAGAGGTGGTTCTTTTACACATATACATATGTCTGTTCTTCCTGGGATCCTTTTCCCATGTACGTTATGACAGAATGTTGAGTAGTCTTCTCTTGGTACTCCGTAGGTCTTTGGTGATTATATACGTCTACTGTGTTTGTATATGTCTGTTAACCCCAATATCGTAATGAATTCAATCCTCACACCTTTCCTTTGGTGAACCATAAGTTTCTTTAATGAATCTGTGATTGCCCTTCTCCGTGGAAATATCTGCCCTGGTATCAATTTATAGGTAACACCTATAAGTGATATGATACGATATGTGTCTTTCACTTTCTGACTTACTCCAAGTCACGTGATTACCTCGAGACTCATCTACGGGGCTGCAAATGGCATTGTGTCCTTTTTTTCCTTGGCGAATATTCTGTCTTAGCGAGGTCCATTTTCTGCAATGTGATTCCCTGAGGGCTGAGGATTAGCTGCCCTGGGCAGCCTGACCCGGCCGGCAAGCCCTCCCCAGGTGTGCCTGGGTTGAGGTCAATATAAACAGCACTCCAGGCAGCAATAGCCCCTGCAGCTGTGCCTGACTCCATATTCTCTGCCCCGTCAGCAGTCTCGGGGCTGTGCTGGTGGGAGGGTGGGAGGGTCCACGGCTTTGTGGGTGGCCCGGTGTGAGTGGGGCTCTGCTGGATTTTCGGCAGGAGTTGCCAGGCTGCCACCTGTAAAGGAGAGGATGTGTCACCCATAACTTCCACTGGAATAACTCTCCGGGCTGAGGTGAGGAAGGAAAAAAAGGAGTGGGGGCCGGGACAGGAGGGGTATCTCAGGCAGGGCAATGGAAAGCTTCCAGAAGAGCGCCCGTGGCCAGGACCATCCTGGCTGACCTGCAGGCACCAAGTTGGCCTGCGTGCCGTCGCTGGTGTGGCTCCACGGCCCTCCCTCTAGGCTTTCAAGCCCTTGTACATATTCAGGTGTTTCACCTGGGAAGGGTGGGAACAGTTCAGCAGCATCTGGCCTGGGGCTCAGCTCACGTTTACTCACAGAGGCCTGGGCACGGTCTCCCAGCTTTGCAATAAGGACGATCCTTGCATGGGCGGGTGGGGCTGCTGGCTGTATGGGAGATGATACCCCACCTCTGACCAATTTCAAAATTGTTTACCACTGGAGCAAGTGCCTTGGTAGTGTTTTCCTCTGTATAACTGTTAGGTTCAGTTTTTTTTTTTTCCTTTTTTGGTTCAAGTTAGATTTTATTCCTCTTTTATGTATTTATAGATATAAGCATGGAAATAATTCATTGTTATATATACATCAGTGTGAAAGGAAGAACTTTTTTCTGTATTATTTTTACATTTTATTTTTAAAAATTTTGAAATTTAATTTTGTTTATTTTTTTATACAGTAGGTTATTATTAGTTATCTATTTTATGCATATACATGTATACAGGTCAATCCCAATCTCCCAACTCATCCCACCACCACCACCCCATGGCTTCCCCCACTTTGTGTCCATACGTCTGTTCTCTACCTCTGTGTCTCTATTTCTGCCCTGCAAACCAGTTCATCTGTACCATTTTTCTAGGTTCCACATATAGGCATTAATATACAATATTTGTTTTTCTCTTTCTGACTTACTTCACTCTGCATGACAGTCTCTAGATCCATTAACTTCTCTACAAATGACCCAGTTTCATTCCTTTTTATGGCTGAGTAATATTCCATTTTATATATGTACCACATCTTTATCCATTCGTCTGTCTGTGGGCATTTAGGTTGCTTCCATTACCTGGCTATTGTAAATAGTGCTGCAATGAACATTGTGGTGAATGTGTCTTTGTGATTTATGGTTTTCTCTGGGTATATGCCCTGAAGTGGGATTGCTGGTTCCTATGGTAATTCTCTTTTTAGTTTTTTAAAGGAACCTCCATACTGTTCTCCATAGTGACTGTATCAATTTACATTCCCACCAATAGCGGAAGAGGGTTCCTTTTGTCCACACCCTCCCCAGAATTTGTTGTTTGTACATTATCTGATGATGCCGATTCTAACAGGTGTGAGGTCTTACCTCATTGTAGTTTTGATTTGCATTTCTCTGATAATTAGTGATGTTGAGCAGCTTCTCATGTGCGTCTTGGCCATCTCTGTGACTTCTTTGAAGAAACGTCTCTTTAGATCTTCTGCCCATTTTTGTATTGGGTTGTTTGTTTTATTAATATTAAGCTGCATGAGCTGTTTATATATATTGGAGATTAAACCTTTGTCCATTGATTCGTTTGTGAACGTTTTCGCCCATTCTGAGGGTTGCCTTTTTCCATTCCCGTTTTTTTAACAAAGAAAGAAAGAAAGCAAAAGAAGCAGAACACTAATGTGCGTGAAATATGCCTCTTGAAACTGTCGTTTTGAAATATGGACGTCTTTTGAATTTTTTGGTTGATATATGACCCCAGGATTTGTTTTCAGGGCAGGTGTCATTTACAGGCCTGTAATGATTTGGAATATCCACTGACCATTAGCGCTGGGTTTAAAGCTGCAGTTGTGAGAAACGGCCACAAGGTGGCAGCAGTTCTCCCTTACCAAATCTGGTTACTAGGGCAGCAGAGCCTCAATGGAAGTCGCGTTCTAGATTGGCATGTAGAACGGAATGTGCCAGGAGAAAGCCCCTCAAGTGTGTCTCACTACTTCTTGTTCTTGTTTTTAATTTAATCTTTTATTTTTTATTACAGCAAGTTTGAGTACAACGTTTAGCTTGTTGTAGGTGTGCAAGAGGTGGTTCTTTTACACATATACATATGTCTGTTCTTCCTGGGATCCTTTTCCCATGTACGTTATGACAGAATGTTGAGTAGTCTTCTCTTGGTACTCCGTAGGTCTTTGGTGATTATATACGTCTACTGTGTTTGTATATGTCTGTTAACCCCAATATCGTAATGAATTCAATCCTCACACCTTTCCTTTGGTGAACCATAAGTTTGTTTAATGAATCTGTGATTGCCCTTCTCCGTGGAAATATCTGCCCTGGTATCAATTTATAGGTAACACCTATAAGTGATATGATACGATATGTGTCTTTCACTTTCTGACTTACTCCAAGTCACGTGATTACCTCGAGACTCATCTACGGTGCTGCGAATGGCATTGTGTCCTTTTTTTCCTTGGCGAATATTCTGTCTTAGCGAGGTCCATTTTCTGCAATGTGATTCCCTGAGGGCTGAGGATTAGCTGCCCTGGGCAGCCTGACCCTGCCGGCAAGCCCTCCCCAGGTGTGCCTGGGTTGAGGTCAATATAAACAGCACTCCAGGCAGCAATAGCCCCTGCAGCTGTGCCTGACTCCATATTCTCTGCCCCGTCAGCAGTCTCGGGGCTGTGCTGGTGGGAGGGTGTGAGGGTCCACGGCTTTGTGGGAGGCCCGGTGTGAGTGGGGCTCTGCTGGACTTTCGGCAGGAGTTGCCAGGCTGCCACCTGTAAAGGAGAGGATGTGTCACCCATAACTTCCACTGGAATATCTCTCCGGGCTGAGGTGAGGAAGGAAAAAAAGGAGTGGGGGCCGGGACAGGAGGGGTATCTCAGGCAGGGCAATGGAAAGCTTCCAGAAGAGCGCCCGTGGCCAGGACCATCCTGGCTGACCTGCAGGCACCAAGTTGGCCTGCGTGCCGTCGCTGGTGTGGCTCCACGGCCCTCCCTCTAGGCTTTCAAGCCCTTGTACATATTCAGGTGTTTCACCTGGGAAGGGTGGGAACAGTTCAGCAGCATCTGGCCTGGGGCTCAGCTCACGTTTACTCACAGAGGCCTGGACACGGTCTCCCAGCTTTGAAATAAGGACGCTCCTTGCGTGGGCGGGTGGGGCTGCTGGCTGTATGGGAGATGATTCCCCACCTCTGACCAATTTCAGAATTGTTTACCACTGGAGCAAGTGCCTTGGTAGTGTTTTCCTCTGTATAACTGTTAGGTTCAGTTTTTTTTTTCCTTTTTTGGTTCAAGTTAGATTTTATTCCTCTTTTATGTATTTATAGATATAAGCATGGAAATAATTCATTGTTATATATACATCAGTGTGAATGGAAGAACTTCTTTTCTGTTTTATTTTTACATTTTATTTTTAAAAATTTTGAAATTTAATTTTGTTTATTTTTTTATACAGTAGGTTATTATTAGTTATCTATTTTATGCATATACATGTATACAGGTCAATCCCAATCTCCCAACTCATCCCACCACCACCACCCCATGGCTTCCCCCTCTTTGTGTCCATACGTCTGTTCTCTACCTCTGTGTCTCTATTTCTGCCCTGCAAACCAGTTCATCTGTACCATTTTTCTAGGTTCCACATATAGGCATTAGTATACAATATTTGTTTTTCTCTTTCTGACTTACTACACTCTGTATGACAGTCTCTAGATCCATCAACTTCTCTACAAATGACCCAGTTTCATTCCTTTTTATGGCTGAGTAATATTCCATTTTATATATGTACCACATCTTTATCCATTCGTCTGTCTGTGGGCATTTAGGTTGCTTCCATTACCTGGCTATTGTAAATAGTGCTGCAATGAACATTGTGGTGAATGTGTCTTTGTGATTTATGGTTTTCTCTGGGTATATGCCCAGAAGTGGGATTGCTGGATCCTATGGTAATTCTCTTTTTAGTTTTTTAAAGGAACCTCCATACTGTTCTCCATAGTGACTGTATCAATTTACATTCCCACCAATAGCGGAAGAGGGTTCCTTTTGTCCACACCCTCCCCAGAATTTGTTGTTTGTACATTATCTGATGATGCCGATTCTAACAGGTGTGAGGTCTTACCTCATTGTAGTTTTGATTTGCATTTCTCTAATAATTAGTGATGTTGAGCAGCTTCTCATGTGCGTCTTGGCCATCTCTGTGACTTCTTTGAAGAAACGTCTCTTTAGATCTTCTGCCCATTTTTGTATTGGGTTGTTTGTTTTATTAATATTAAGCTGCATGAGCTGTTTATATATATTGGAGATTAAACCTTTGTCCATTGATTCGTTTGTGAACGTTTTCGCCCATTCTGAGGGTTGCCCTTTTCCATTCCCGTTTTTTTAACAAAGAAAGAAAGAAAGCAAAAGAAGCAGAACACTAATGTGCGTGAAATATGCCTCTTGAAACTGTCGTTTTGAAATATGGACGTCTTTTGAATTTTTTGGTCGATATATGACCCCAGGATTTGTTTTCAGGGCAGGTGTCATTTACAGGCCGGTAATGATTTGGAATATCCACTGACCATTAGCGCTGGGATTAAAGCTGCAGTTGTGAGAAACGGCCACAAGGTGGCAGCAGTTCTCCCTTACCAAATCTGGTTACTAGGGCAGCAGAGCCTCAATGGAAGTCGCGTTCTAGATTGGCATGTAGAACGGAATGTGCCAGGAGAAAGCCCCTCAAGTGTGTCTCACTACTTCTTGTTCTTGTTTTTAATTTAATCTTTTATTTTTTATTACAGCAAGTTTGAGTACAACGTTTAGCTTGTTGTAGGTGTGCAAGAGGTGGTTCTTTTACACATATACATATGTCTGTTCTTCCTGGGATCCTTTTCCCATGTACGTTATGACAGAATGTTGAGTAGTCTTCTCTTGGTACTCCGTAGGTCTTTGGTGATTATATACGTCTACTGTGTTTGTATATGTCTGTTAACCCCAATATCGTAATGAATTCAATCCTCACACCTTTCCTTTGGTGAACCATAAGTTTGTTTAATGAATCTGTGATTGCCCTTCTCCGTGGAAATATCTGCCCTGGTATCAATTTATAGGTAACACCTATAAGTGATATGATACGATATGTGTCTTTCACTTTCTGACTTACTCCAAGTCACGTGATTACCTCGAGACTCATCTACGGTGCTGCAAATGGCATTGTGTCCTTTTTTTCCTTGGCGAATATTCTGTCTTAGCGAGGTCCATTTTCTGCAATGTGATTCCCTGAGGGCTGAGGATTAGCTGCCCTGGGCAGCCTGACCCTGCCGGCAAGCCCTCCCCAGGTGTGCCTGGGTTGAGGTCAATATAAACAGCACTCCAGGCAGCAATAGCCCCTGCAGCTGTGCCTGACTCCATATTCTCTGCCCCGTCAGCAGTCTCGGGGCTGTGCTGGTGGGAGGGTGTGAGGGTCCACGGCTTTGTGGGTGGCCCGGTGTGAGTGGGGCTCTGCTGGACTTTCTGCAGGAGTTGCCAGGCTGCCACCTGTAAAGAAGAGGATGTGTCACCCATAACTTCCACTGGAATATCTCTCCGGGCTGAGGTCAGGAAGGAAAAACAGGAGTGGGGGCCGTGACAGGAGGGGTATCTCAGGCAGGGCAATGGAAAGCTTCCAGAAGAGAGCCCGTGGCCAGGACCATCCTGGCTGACCTGCAGGCACCAAGTTGGCCTGCGTGCCGTCGCTGGTGTGGCTCCACGGCCCTCCCTCTAGGCTTTCAAGCCCTTGTACATATTCAGGTGTTTCACCTGGGAAGGGTGGGAACAGTTCAGCAGCATCTGGCCTGGGGCTCAGCTCACGTTTACTCACAGAGGCCTGGGCACGGTCTCCCAGCTTTGCAATAAGGACGCTCCTTGCGTGGGCGGGTGGGGCTGCTGGCTGTATGGGAGATGATTCCCCACCTCTGACCAATTTCAGAATTGTTTACCACTGGAGCAAGTGCCTTGGTAGTGTTTTCCTCTGTATAACTGTTAGGTTCAGTTTTTTTTTTTTTTTCTTTTTTGGTTCAAGTTAGATTTTATTCCTCTTTTATGTATTTATAGATATAAGCATGGAAATAATTCATTGTTATATATACATCAGTGTGAATGGAAGAACTTTTTTTCTGTTTTATTTTTACATTTTATTTTTAAAAATTTTGAAATTTAATTTTGTTTATTTTTTTATACAGTAGGTTATTATTAGTTATCTATTTTATGCATATACATGTATACAGGTCAATCCCAATCTCCCAACTCATCCCACCACCACCACCCCATGGCTTCCCCCACTTTGTGTCCATACGTCTGTTCTCTACCTCTGTGTCTCTATTTCTGCCCTGCAAACCAGTTCATCTGTACCATTTTTCTAGGTTCCACATATAGGCATTAGTATACAATATTTGTTTTTCTCTTTCTGACTTACTTCACTCTGTATGACAGTCTCTAGATCCATCAACTTCTCTACAAATGACCCAGTTTCATTCCTTTTTATGGCTGAGTAATATTCCATTTTATATATGTACCACATCTTTATCCATTCGTCTGTCTGTGGGCATTTAGGTTGCTTCCATTACCTGGCTATTGTAAATAGTGCTGCAATGAACATTGTGGTGAATGTGTCTTTGTGATTTATGGTTTTCTCTGGGTATATGCCCAGAAGTGGGATTGCTGGATCCTATGGTAATTCTCTTTTTAGTTTTTTAGAGGAACCTCCATACTGTTCTCCATAGTGACTGTATCAATTTACATTCCCACCAATAGCGGAAGAGGGTTCCTTTTGTCCACACCCTCCCCAGAATTTGTTGTTTGTACATTATCTGATGATGCCGATTCTAACAGGTGTGAGGTCTTACCTCATTGTAGTTTTGATTTGCATTTCTCTAATAATTAGTGATGTTGAGCAGCTTCTCATGTGCGTCTTGGCCATCTCTGTGACTTCTTTGAAGAAACGTCTCTTTAGATCTTCTGCCCATTTTTGTATTGGGTTGTTTGTTTTATTAATATTAAGCTGCATGAGCTGTTTATATATATTGGAGATTAAACCTTTGTCCACTGATTCGTTTGTGAACATTTTCGCCCAATCTGAGGGTTGCCTTTTTCCATTCCCGTTTTTTTAACAAAGAAAGAAAGAAAGCAAAAGAAGCAGAACACTAATGTGCGTGAAATATGCCTCTTGAAACTGTCGTTTTGAAATATGGACGTCTTTTGAATTTTTTGGTCGATATATGACCCCAGGATTTGTTTTCAGGGCAGGTGTCATTTACAGGCCGGTAATGATTTGGAATATCCACTGACCATTAGCGCTGGGATTAAAGCTGCAGTTGTGAGAAACGGCCACAAGGTGGCAGCAGTTCTCCCTTACCAAATCTGGTTACTAGGGCAGCAGAGCCTCAATGGAAGTCGCGTTCTAGATTGGAATGTAGAACGGAATGTGCCAGGAGAAAGCCCCTCAAGTGTGTCTCACTACTTCTTGTTCTTGTTTTTAATTTAATCTTTTATTTTTTATTACAGCAAGTTTCAGTACAACGTTTAGCTTGTTGTAGGTGTGCAAGAGGTGGTTCTTTTACACATATACATATGTCTGTTCTTCCTGGGATCCTTTTCCCATGTACGTTATGACAGAATGTTGAGTAGTCTTCTCTTGGTACTCCGTAGGTCTTTGGTGATTATATACATCTCCTGTGTTTGTATATGTCTGTTAACCCCAATATCGTAATGAATTCAATCCTCACACCTTTCCTTTGGTGAACCATAAGTTTCTTTAATGAATCTGTGATTGCCCTTCTCCGTGGAAATATCTGCCCTGGTATCAATTTATAGGTAACACCTATAAGTGATATGATACGATATGTGTCTTTCACTTTCTGACTTACTCCAAGTCACGTGATTACCTCGAGACTCATCTACGGGGCTGCAAATGGCATTGTGTCCTTTTTTTCCTTGGCGAATATTCTGTCTTAGCGAGGTCCATTTTCTGCAATGTGATTCCCTGAGGGCTGAGGATTAGCTGCCCTGGGCAGCCTGACCCTGCCGGCAAGCCCTCCCCAGGTGTGCCTGGGTTGAGGTCAATATAAACAGCACTCCAGGCAGCAATAGCCCCTGCAGCTGTGCCTGACTCCATATTCTCTGCCCCGTCAGCAGTCTCGGGGCTGTGCTGGTGGGAGGGTGGGAGGGTCCACGGCTTTGTGGGTGGCCCGGTGTGAGTGGGGCTCTGCTGGATTTTCGGCAGGAGTTGCCAGGCTGCCACCTGTAAAGGAGAGGATGTGTCACCCATAACTTCCACTGGAATAACTCTCCGGGCTGAGGTGAGGAAGGAAAAAAAGGAGTGGGGGCCGGGACAGGAGGGGTATCTCAGGCAGGGCAATGGAAAGCTTCCAGAAGAGCGCCCGTGGCCAGGACCATCCTGGCTGACCTGCAGGCACCAAGTTGGCCTGCGTGCCGTCGCTGGTGTGGCTCCACGGCCCTCCCTCTAGGCTTTCAAGCCCTTGTACATATTCAGGTGTTTCACCTGGGAAGGGTGGGAACAGTTCAGCAGCATCTGGCCTGGGGCTCAGCTCACGTTTACTCACAGAGGCCTGGGCACGGTCTCCCAGCTTTGCAATAAGGACGCTCCTTGCATGGGCGGGTGGGGCTGCTGGCTGTATGGGAGATGATACCCCACCTCTGACCAATTTCAAAATTGTTTACCACTGGAGCAAGTGCCTTGGTAGTGTTTTCCTCTGTATAACTGTTAGGTTCAGTTTTTTTTTTTTCCTTTTTTGGTTCAAGTTAGATTTTATTCCTCTTTTATGTATTTATAGATATAAGCATGGAAATAATTCATTGTTATATATACATCAGTGTGAATGGAAGAACTTTTTTTCTGTTTTATTTTTACATTTTATTTTTAAAAATTTTGAAATTTAATTTTGTTTATTTTTTTATACAGTAGGTTATTATTAGTTATCTATTTTATGCATATACATGTATACAGGTCAATCCCAATCTCCCAACTCATCCCACCACCACCACCCCATGGCTTCCCCCACTTTGTGTCCATACGTCTGTTCTCTACCTCTGTGTCTCTATTTCTGCCCTGCAAACCAGTTCATCTGTACCATTTTTCTAGGTTCCACATATAGGCATTAATATACAATATTTGTTTTTCTCTTTCTGACTTACTTCACTCTGCATGACAGTCTCTAGATCCATTAACTTCTCTACAAATGACCCAGTTTCATTCCTTTTTATGGCTGAGTAATATTCCATTTTATATATGTACCACATCTTTATCCATTCGTCTGTCTGTGGGCATTTAGGTTGCTTCCATTACCTGGCTATTGTAAATAGTGCTGCAATGAACATTGTGGTGAATGTGTCTTTGTGATTTATGGTTTTCTCTGGGTATATGCCCTGAAGTGGGATTGCTGGTTCCTATGGTAATTCTCTTTTTAGTTTTTTAAAGGAACCTCCATACTGTTCTCCATAGTGACTGTATCAATTTACATTCCCACCAATAGCGGAAGAGGGTTCCTTTTGTCCACACCCTCCCCAGAATTTGTTGTTTGTACATTATCTGATGATGCCGATTCTAACAGGTGTGAGGTCTTACCTCATTGTAGTTTTGATTTGCATTTCTCTGATAATTAGTGATGTTGAGCAGCTTCTCATGTGCGTCTTGGCCATCTCTGTGACTTCTTTGAAGAAACGTCTCTTTAGATCTTCTGCCCATTTTTGTATTGGGTTGTTTGTTTTATTAATATTAAGCTGCATGAGCTGTTTATATATATTGGAGATTAAACCTTTGTCCATTGATTCGTTTGTGAACGTTTTCGCCCATTCTGAGGGTTGCCTTTTTCCATTCCCGTTTTTTTAACAAAGAAAGAAAGAAAGCAAAAGAAGCAGAACACTAATGTGCGTGAAATATGCCTCTTGAAACTGTCGTTTTGAAATATGGACGTCTTTTGAATTTTTTGGTTGATATATGACCCCAGGATTTGTTTTCAGGGCAGGTGTCATTTACAGGCCTGTAATGATTTGGAATATCCACTGACCATTAGCGCTGGGTTTAAAGCTGCAGTTGTGAGAAACGGCCACAAGGTGGCAGCAGTTCTCCCTTACCAAATCTGGTTACTAGGGCAGCAGAGCCTCAATGGAAGTCGCGTTCTAGATTGGCATGTAGAACGGAATGTGCCAGGAGAAAGCCCCTCAAGTGTGTCTCACTACTTCTTGTTCTTGTTTTTAATTTAATCTTTTATTTTTTATTACAGCAAGTTTGAGTACAACGTTTAGCTTGTTGTAGGTGTGCAAGAGGTGGTTCTTTTACACATATACATATGTCTGTTCTTCCTGGGATCCTTTTCCCATGTACGTTATGACAGAATGTTGAGTAGTCTTCTCTTGGTACTCCGTAGGTCTTTGGTGATTATATACGTCTACTGTGTTTGTATATGTCTGTTAACCCCAATATCGTAATGAATTCAATCCTCACACCTTTCCTTTGGTGAACCATAAGTTTGTTTAATGAATCTGTGATTGCCCTTCTCCGTGGAAATATCTGCCCTGGTATCAATTTATAGGTAACACCTATAAGTGATATGATACGATATGTGTCTTTCACTTTCTGACTTACTCCAAGTCACGTGATTACCTCGAGACTCATCTACGGGGCTGCAAATGGCATTGTGTCCTTTTTTTCCTTGGCGAATATTCTGTCTTAGCGAGGTCCATTTTCTGCAATGTGATTCCCTGAGGGCTGAGGATTAGCTGCCCTGGGCAGCCTGACCCTGCCGGCAAGCCCTCCCCAGGTGTGCCTGGGTTGAGGTCAATATAAACAGCACTCCAGGCAGCAATAGCCCCTGCAGCTGTGCCTGACTCCATATTCTCTGCCCCGTCAGCAGTCTCGGGGCTGTGCTGGTGGGAGGGTGGGAGGGTCCACGGCTTTGTGGGTGGCCCGGTGTGAGTGGGGCTCTGCTGGATTTTCGGCAGGAGTTGCCAGGCTGCCACCTGTAAAGGAGAGGATGTGTCACCCATAACTTCCACTGGAATAACTCTCCGGGCTGAGGTGAGGAAGGAAAAAAAGGAGTGGGGGCCGGGACAGGAGGGGTATCTCAGGCAGGGCAATGGAAAGCTTCCAGAAGAGCGCCCGTGGCCAGGACCATCCTGGCTGACCTGCAGGCACCAAGTTGGCCTGCGTGCCGTCGCTGGTGTGGCTCCACGGCCCTCCCTCTAGGCTTTCAAGCCCTTGTACATATTCAGGTGTTTCACCTGGGAAGGGTGGGAACAGTTCAGCAGCATCTGGCCTGGGGCTCAGCTCACGTTTACTCACAGAGGCCTGGGCACGGTCTCCCAGCTTTGCAATAAGGACGCTCCTTGCATGGGCGGGTGGGGCTGCTGGCTGTATGGGAGATGATACCCCACCTCTGACCAATTTCAAAATTGTTTACCACTGGAGCAAGTGCCTTGGTAGTGTTTTCCTCTGTATAACTGTTAGGTTCAGTTTTTTTTTTTTCCTTTTTTGGTTCAAGTTAGATTTTATTCCTCTTTTATGTATTTATAGATATAAGCATGGAAATAATTCATTGTTATATATACATCAGTGTGAAAGGAAGAACTTTTTTCTGTTTTATTTTTACATTTTATTTTTAAAAATTTTGAAATTTAATTTTGTTTATTTTTTTATACAGTAGGTTATTAGTAGTTATCTATTTTATGCATATACATGTATACAGGTCAATCCCAATCTCCCAACTCATCCCACCACCACCACCCCATGGCTTCCCCCACTTTGTGTCCATACGTCTGTTCTCTACCTCTGTGTCTCTATTTCTGCCCTGCAAACCAGTTCATCTGTACCATTTTTCTAGGTTCCACATATAGGCATTAATATACAATATTTGTTTTTCTCTTTCTGACTTACTTCACTCTGCATGACAGTCTCTAGATCCATTAACTTCTCTACAAATGACCCAGTTTCATTCCTTTTTATGGCTGAGTAATATTCCATTTTATATATGTACCACATCTTTATCCATTCGTCTGTCTGTGGGCATTTAGGTTGCTTCCATTACCTGGCTATTGTAAATAGTGCTGCAATGAACATTGTGGTGAATATGTCTTTGTGATTTATGGTTTTCTCTGGGTATATGCCCAGAAGTGGGATTGCTGGTTCCTATGGTAATTCTCTTTTTAGTTTTTTAAAGGAACCTCCATACTGTTCTCCATAGTGACTGTATCAATTTACATTCCCACCAATAGCGGAAGAGGGTTCCTTTTGTCCACACCCTCCCCAGAATTTGTTGTTTGTACATTATCTGATGATGCCGATTCTAACAGGTGTGAGGTCTTACCTCATTGTAGTTTTGATTTGCATTTCTCTGATAATTAGTGATGTTGAGCAGCTTCTCATGTGCGTCTTGGCCATCTCTGTGACTTCTTTGAAGAAACGTCTCTTTAGATCTTCTGCCCATTTTTGTATTGGGTTGTTTGTTTTATTAATATTAAGCTGCATGAGCTGTTTATATATATTGGAGATTAAACCTTTGTCCATTGATTCGTTTGTGAACGTTTTCGCCCATTCTGAGGGTTGCCTTTTTCCATTCCCGTTTTTTTAACAAAGAAAGAAAGAAAGCAAAAGAAGCAGAACACTAATGTGCGTGAAATATGCCTCTTGAAACTGTCGTTTTGAAATATGGACGTCTTTTGAATTTTTTGGTTGATATATGACCCCAGGATTTGTTTTCAGGGCAGGTGTCATTTACAGGCCTGTAATGATTTGGAATATCCACTGACCATTAGCGCTGGGTTTAAAGCTGCAGTTGTGAGAAACGGCCACAAGGTGGCAGCAGTTCTCCCTTACCAAATCTGGTTACTAGGGCAGCAGAGCCTCAATGGAAGTCGCGTTCTAGATTGGAATGTAGAACGGAATGTGCCAGGAGAAAGCCCCTCAAGTGTGTCTCACTACTTCTTGTTCCTGTTTTTAATTTAATCTTTTATTTTTTATTACAGCAAGTTTGAGTACAACGTTTAGCTTGTTGTAGGTGTGCAAGAGGTGGTTCTTTTACACATATACATATGTCTGTTCTTCCTGGGATCCTTTTCCCATGTACGTTATGACAGAATGTTGAGTAGTCTTCTCTTGGTACTCCGTAGGTCTTTGGTGATTATATACGTCTACTGTGTTTGTATATGTCTGTTAACCCCAATATCGTAATGAATTCAATCCTCACACCTTTCCTTTGGTGAACCATAAGTTTCTTTAATGAATCTGTGATTGCCCTTCTCCGTGGAAATATCTGCCCTGGTATCAATTTATAGGTAACACCTATAAGTGATATGATACGATATGTGTCTTTCACTTTCTGACTTACTCCAAGTCACGTGATTACCTCGAGACTCATCTACGGGGCTGCAAATGGCATTGTGTCCTTTTTTTCCTTGGCGAATATTCTGTCTTAGCGAGGTCCATTTTCTGCAATGTGATTCCCTGAGGGCTGAGGATTAGCTGCCCTGGGCAGCCTGACCCTGCCGGCAAGCCCTCCCCAGGTGTGCCTGGGTTGAGGTCAATATAAACAGCACTCCAGGCAGCAATAGCCCCTGCAGCTGTGCCTGACTCCATATTCTCTGCCCCGTCAGCAGTCTCGGGGCTGTGCTGGTGGGAGGGTGGGAGGGTCCACGGCTTTGTGGGTGGCCCGGTGTGAGTGGGGCTCTGCTGGATTTTCGGCAGGAGTTGCCAGGCTGCCACCTGTAAAGGAGAGGATGTGTCACCCATAACTTCCACTGGAATAACTCTCCGGGCTGAGGTGAGGAAGGAAAAAAAGGAGTGGGGGCCGGGACAGGAGGGGTATCTCAGGCAGGGCAATGGAAAGCTTCCAGAAGAGCGCCCGTGGCCAGGACCATCCTGGCTGACCTGCAGGCACCAAGTTGGCCTGCGTGCCGTCGCTGGTGTGGCTCCACGGCCCTCCCTCTAGGCTTTCAAGCCCTTGTACATATTCAGGTGTTTCACCTGGGAAGGGTGGGAACAGTTCAGCAGCATCTGGCCTGGGGCTCAGCTCACGTTTACTCACAGAGGCCTGGGCACGGTCTCCCAGCTTTGCAATAAGGACGCTCCTTGCATGGGCGGGTGGGGCTGCTGGCTGTATGGGAGATGATACCCCACCTCTGACCAATTTCAAAATTGTTTACCACTGGAGCAAGTGCCTTGGTAGTGTTTTCCTCTGTATAACTGTTAGGTTCAGTTTTTTTTTTTTCCTTTTTTGGTTCAAGTTAGATTTTATTCCTCTTTTATGTATTTATAGATATAAGCATGGAAATAATTCATTGTTATATATACATCAGTGTGAATGGAAGAACTTTTTTTCTGTTTTATTTTTACATTTTATTTTTAAAAATTTTGAAATTTAATTTTGTTTATTTTTTTATACAGTAGGTTATTATTAGTTATCTATTTTATGCATATACATGTATACAGGTCAATCCCAATCTCCCAACTCATCCCACCACCACCACCCCATGGCTTCCCCCACTTTGTGTCCATACGTCTGTTCTCTACCTCTGTGTCTCTATTTCTGCCCTGCAAACCAGTTCATCTGTACCATTTTTCTAGGTTCCACATATAGGCATTAATATACAATATTTGTTTTTCTCTTTCTGACTTACTTCACTCTGCATGACAGTCTCTAGATCCATTAACTTCTCTACAAATGACCCAGTTTCATTCCTTTTTATGGCTGAGTAATATTCCATTTTATATATGTACCACATCTTTATCCATTCGTCTGTCTGTGGGCATTTAGGTTGCTTCCATTACCTGGCTATTGTAAATAGTGCTGCAATGAACATTGTGGTGAATGTGTCTTTGTGATTTATGGTTTTCTCTGGGTATATGCCCTGAAGTGGGATTGCTGGTTCCTATGGTAATTCTCTTTTTAGTTTTTTAAAGGAACCTCCATACTGTTCTCCATAGTGACTGTATCAATTTACATTCCCACCAATAGCGGAAGAGGGTTCCTTTTGTCCACACCCTCCCCAGAATTTGTTGTTTGTACATTATCTGATGATGCCGATTCTAACAGGTGTGAGGTCTTACCTCATTGTAGTTTTGATTTGCATTTCTCTGATAATTAGTGATGTTGAGCAGCTTCTCATGTGCGTCTTGGCCATCTCTGTGACTTCTTTGAAGAAACGTCTCTTTAGATCTTCTGCCCATTTTTGTATTGGGTTGTTTGTTTTATTAATATTAAGCTGCATGAGCTGTTTATATATATTGGAGATTAAACCTTTGTCCATTGATTCGTTTGTGAACGTTTTCGCCCATTCTGAGGGTTGCCTTTTTCCATTCCCGTTTTTTTAACAAAGAAAGAAAGAAAGCAAAAGAAGCAGAACACTAATGTGCGTGAAATATGCCTCTTGAAACTGTCGTTTTGAAATATGGACGTCTTTTGAATTTTTTGGTTGATATATGACCCCAGGATTTGTTTTCAGGGCAGGTGTCATTTACAGGCCTGTAATGATTTGGAATATCCACTGACCATTAGCGCTGGGTTTAAAGCTGCAGTTGTGAGAAACGGCCACAAGGTGGCAGCAGTTCTCCCTTACCAAATCTGGTTACTAGGGCAGCAGAGCCTCAATGGAAGTCGCGTTCTAGATTGGCATGTAGAACGGAATGTGCCAGGAGAAAGCCCCTCAAGTGTGTCTCACTACTTCTTGTTCTTGTTTTTAATTTAATCTTTTATTTTTTATTACAGCAAGTTTGAGTACAACGTTTAGCTTGTTGTAGGTGTGCAAGAGGTGGTTCTTTTACACATATACATATGTCTGTTCTTCCTGGGATCCTTTTCCCATGTACGTTATGACAGAATGTTGAGTAGTCTTCTCTTGGTACTCCGTAGGTCTTTGGTGATTATATACGTCTACTGTGTTTGTATATGTCTGTTAACCCCAATATCGTAATGAATTCAATCCTCACACCTTTCCTTTGGTGAACCATAAGTTTGTTTAATGAATCTGTGATTGCCCTTCTCCGTGGAAATATCTGCCCTGGTATCAATTTATAGGTAACACCTATAAGTGATATGATACGATATGTGTCTTTCACTTTCTGACTTACTCCAAGTCACGTGATTACCTCGAGACTCATCTACGGTGCTGCGAATGGCATTGTGTCCTTTTTTTCCTTGGCGAATATTCTGTCTTAGCGAGGTCCATTTTCTGCAATGTGATTCCCTGAGGGCTGAGGATTAGCTGCCCTGGGCAGCCTGACCCTGCCGGCAAGCCCTCCCCAGGTGTGCCTGGGTTGAGGTCAATATAAACAGCACTCCAGGCAGCAATAGCCCCTGCAGCTGTGCCTGACTCCATATTCTCTGCCCCGTCAGCAGTCTCGGGGCTGTGCTGGTGGGAGGGTGTGAGGGTCCACGGCTTTGTGGGAGGCCCGGTGTGAGTGGGGCTCTGCTGGACTTTCGGCAGGAGTTGCCAGGCTGCCACCTGTAAAGGAGAGGATGTGTCACCCATAACTTCCACTGGAATATCTCTCCGGGCTGAGGTGAGGAAGGAAAAAAAGGAGTGGGGGCCGGGACAGGAGGGGTATCTCAGGCAGGGCAATGGAAAGCTTCCAGAAGAGCGCCCGTGGCCAGGACCATCCTGGCTGACCTGCAGGCACCAAGTTGGCCTGCGTGCCGTCGCTGGTGTGGCTCCACGGCCCTCCCTCTAGGCTTTCAAGCCCTTGTACATATTCAGGTGTTTCACCTGGGAAGGGTGGGAACAGTTCAGCAGCATCTGGCCTGGGGCTCAGCTCACGTTTACTCACAGAGGCCTGGACACGGTCTCCCAGCTTTGAAATAAGGACGCTCCTTGCGTGGGCGGGTGGGGCTGCTGGCTGTATGGGAGATGATTCCCCACCTCTGACCAATTTCAGAATTGTTTACCACTGGAGCAAGTGCCTTGGTAGTGTTTTCCTCTGTATAACTGTTAGGTTCAGTTTTTTTTTTCCTTTTTTGGTTCAAGTTAGATTTTATTCCTATTTTATGTATTTATAGATATAAGCATGGAAATAATTCATTGTTATATATACATCAGTGTGAATGGAAGAACTTCTTTTCTGTTTTATTTTTACATTTTATTTTTAAAAATTTTGAAATTTAATTTTGTTTATTTTTTTATACAGTAGGTTTTTATTAGTTATCTATTTTATGCATATACATGTATACAGGTCAATCCCAATCTCCCAACTCATCCCACCACCACCACCCCATGGCTTCCCCCTCTTTGTGTCCATACGTCTGTTCTCTACCTCTGTGTCTCTATTTCTGCCCTGCAAACCAGTTCATCTGTACCATTTTTCTAGGTTCCACATATAGGCATTAGTATACAATATTTGTTTTTCTCTTTCTTACTTACTACACTCTGTATGACAGTCTCTAGATCCATCAACTTCTCTACAAATGACCCAGTTTCATTCCTTTTTATGGCTGAGTAATATTCCATTTTATATATGTACCACATCTTTATCCATTCGTCTGTCTGTGGGCATTTAGGTTGCTTCCATTACCTGGCTATTGTAAATAGTGCTGCAATGAACATTGTGGTGAATGTGTCTTTGTGATTTATGGTTTTCTCTGGGTATATGCCCAGAAGTGGGATTGCTGGATCCTATGGTAATTCTCTTTTTAGTTTTTTAAAGGAACCTCCATACTGTTCTCCATAGTGACTGTATCAATTTACATTCCCACCAATAGCGGAAGAGGGTTCCTTTTGTCCACACCCTCCCCAGAATTTGTTGTTTGTACATTATCTGATGATGCCGATTCTAACAGGTGTGAGGTCTTACCTCATTGTAGTTTTGATTTGCATTTCTCTAATAATTAGTGATGTTGAGCAGCTTCTCATGTGCGTCTTGGCCATCTCTGTGACTTCTTTGAAGAAACGTCTCTTTAGATCTTCTGCCCATTTTTGTATTGGGTTGTTTGTTTTATTAATATTAAGCTGCATGAGCTGTTTATATATATTGGAGATTAAACCTTTGTCCATTGATTCGTTTGTGAACGTTTTCGCCCATTCTGAGGGTTGCCCTTTTCCATTCCCGTTTTTTTAACAAAGAAAGAAAGAAAGCAAAAGAAGCAGAACACTAATGTGCGTGAAATATGCCTCTTGAAACTGTCGTTTTGAAATATGGACGTCTTTTGAATTTTTTGGTCGATATATGACCCCAGGATTTGTTTTCAGGGCAGGTGTCATTTACAGGCCGGTAATGATTTGGAATATCCACTGACCATTAGCGCTGGGATTAAAGCTGCAGTTGTGAGAAACGGCCACAAGGTGGCAGCAGTTCTCCCTTACCAAATCTGGTTACTAGGGCAGCAGAGCCTCAATGGAAGTCGCGTTCTAGATTGGCATGTAGAACGGAATGTGCCAGGAGAAAGCCCCTCAAGTGTGTCTCACTACTTCTTGTTCTTGTTTTTAATTTAATCTTTTATTTTTTATTACAGCAAGTTTGAGTACAACGTTTAGCTTGTTGTAGGTGTGCAAGAGGTGGTTCTTTTACACATATACATATGTCTGTTCTTCCTGGGATCCTTTTCCCATGTACGTTATGACAGAATGTTGAGTAGTCTTCTCTTGGTACTCCGTAGGTCTTTGGTGATTATATACGTCTACTGTGTTTGTATATGTCTGTTAACCCCAATATCGTAATGAATTCAATCCTCACACCTTTCCTTTGGTGAACCATAAGTTTCTTTAATGAATCTGTGATTGCCCTTCTCCGTGGAAATATCTGCCCTGGTATCAATTTATAGGTAACACCTATAAGTGATATGATACGATATGTGTCTTTCACTTTCTGACTTACTCCAAGTCACGTGATTACCTCGAGACTCATCTACGGTGCTGCAAATGGCATTGTGTCCTTTTTTTCCTTGGCGAATATTCTGTCTTAGCGAGGTCCATTTTCTGCAATGTGATTCCCTGAGGGCTGAGGATTAGCTGCCCTGGGCAGCCTGACCCTGCCGGCAAGCCCTCCCCAGGTGTGCCTGGGTTGAGGTCAATATAAACAGCACTCCAGGCAGCAATAGCCCCTGCAGCTGTGCCTGACTCCATATTCTCTGCCCCGTCAGCAGTCTCGGGGCTGTGCTGGTGGGAGGGTGGGAGGGTCCACGGCTTTGTGGGTGGCCCGGTGTGAGTGGGGCTCTGCTGGACTTTCGGCAGGAGTTGCCAGGCTGCCACCTGTAAAGAAGAGGATGTGTCACCCATAACTTCCACTGGAATATCTCTCCGGGCTGAGGTCAGGAAGGAAAAACAGGAGTGGGGGCCGTGACAGGAGGGGTATCTCAGGCAGGGCAATGGAAAGCTTCCAGAAGAGAGCCCGTGGCCAGGACCATCCTGGCTGACCTGCAGGCACCAAGTTGGCCTGCGTGCCGTCGCTGGTGTGGCTCCACGGCCCTCCCTCTAGGCTTTCAAGCCCTTGTACATATTCAGGTGTTTCACCTGGGAAGGGTGGGAACAGTTCAGCAGCATCTGGCCTGGGGCTCAGCTCACGTTTACTCACAGAGGCCTGGGCACGGTCTCCCAGCTTTGCAATAAGGACGCTCCTTGCGTGGGCGGGTGGGGCTGCTGGCTGTATGGGAGATGATTCCCCACCTCTGACCAATTTCAGAATTGTTTACCACTGGAGCAAGTGCCTTGGTAGTGTTTTCCTCTGTATAACTGTTAGGTTCAGTTTTTTTTTTTTTTTCTTTTTTGGTTCAAGTTAGATTTTATTCCTCTTTTATGTATTTATAGATATAAGCATGGAAATAATTCATTGTAATATATACATCAGTGTGAATGGAAGAACTTTTTTTCTGTTTTATTTTTACATTTTATTTTTAAAAATTTTGAAATTTAATTTTGTTTATTTTTTTATACAGTAGGTTATTATTAGTTATCTATTTTATGCATATACATGTATACAGGTCAATCCCAATCTCCCAACTCATCCCACCACCACCACCCCATGGCTTCCCCCACTTTGTGTCCATACGTCTGTTCTCTACCTCTGTGTCTCTATTTCTGCCCTGCAAACCAGTTCATCTGTACCATTTTTCTAGGTTCCACATATAGGCATTAGTATACAATATTTGTTTTTCTCTTTCTGACTTACTTCACTCTGTATGACAGTCTCTAGATCCATCAACTTCTCTACAAATGACCCAGTTTCATTCCTTTTTATGGCTGAGTAATATTCCATTTTATATATGTACCACATCTTTATCCATTCGTCTGTCTGTGGGCATTTAGGTTGCTTCCATTACCTGGCTATTGTAAATAGTGCTGCAATGAACATTGTGGTGAATGTGTCTTTGTGATTTATGGTTTTCTCTGGGTATATGCCCAGAAGTGGGATTGCTGGATCCTATGGTAATTCTCTTTTTAGTTTTTTAGAGGAACCTCCATACTGTTCTCCATAGTGACTGTATCAATTTACATTCCCACCAATAGCGGAAGAGGGTTCCTTTTGTCCACACCCTCCCCAGAATTTGTTGTTTGTACATTATCTGATGATGCCGATTCTAACAGGTGTGAGGTCTTACCTCATTGTAGTTTTGATTTGCATTTCTCTAATAATTAGTGATGTTGAGCAGCTTCTCATGTGCGTCTTGGCCATCTCTGTGACTTCTTTGAAGAAACGTCTCTTTAGATCTTCTGCCCATTTTTGTATTGGGTTGTTTGTTTTATTAATATTAAGCTGCATGAGCTGTTTATATATATTGGAGATTAAACCTTTGTCCATTGATTCGTTTGTGAACGTTTTCGCCCATTCTGAGGGTTGCCCTTTTCCATTCCCGTTTTTTTAACAAAGAAAGAAAGAAAGCAAAAGAAGCAGAACACTAATGTGCGTGAAATATGCCTCTTGAAACTGTCGTTTTGAAATATGGACGTCTTTTGAATTTTTTGGTCGATATATGACCCCAGGATTTGTTTTCAGGGCAGGTGTCATTTACAGGCCGGTAATGATTTGGAATATCCACTGACCATTAGCGCTGGGATTAAAGCTGCAGTTGTGAGAAACGGCCACAAGGTGGCAGCAGTTCTCCCTTACCAAATCTGGTTACTAGGGCAGCAGAGCCTCAATGGAAGTCGCGTTCTAGATTGGCATGTAGAACGGAATGTGCCAGGAGAAAGCCCCTCAAGTGTGTCTCACTACTTCTTGTTCTTGTTTTTAATTTAATCTTTTATTTTTTATTACAGCAAGTTTGAGTACAACGTTTAGCTTGTTGTAGGTGTGCAAGAGGTGGTTCTTTTACACATATACATATGTCTGTTCTTCCTGGAATCCTTTTCCCATGTACGTTATGACAGAATGTTGAGTAGTCTTCTCTTGGTACTCCGTAGGTCTTTGGTGATTATATACGTCTACTGTGTTTGTATATGTCTGTTAACCCCAATATCGTAATGAATTCAATCCTCACACCTTTCCTTTGGTGAACCATAAGTTTCTTTAATGAATCTGTGATTGCCCTTCTCCGTGGAAATATCTGCCCTGGTATCAATTTATAGGTAACACCTATAAGTGATATGATACGATATGTGTCTTTCACTTTCTGACTTACTCCAAGTCACGTGATTACCTCGAGACTCATCTACGGGGCTGCAAATGGCATTGTGTCCTTTTTTTCCTTGGCGAATATTCTGTCTTAGCGAGGTCCATTTTCTGCAATGTGATTCCCTGAGGGCTGAGGATTAGCTGCCCTGGGAAGCCTGACCCTGCCGGCAAGCCCTCCCCAGGTGTGCCTGGGTTGAGGTCAATATAAACAGCACTCCAGGCAGCAATAGCCCCTGCAGCTGTGCCTGACTCCATATTCTCTGCCCCGTCAGCAGTCTCGGGGCTGTGCTGGTGGGAGGGTGAGAGGGTCCACGGCTTTGTGGGTGGCCCGGTGTGAGTGGGGCTCTGCTGGACTTTCTGCAGGAGTTGCCAGGCTGCCACCTGTAAAGAAGAGGATGTGTCACCCATAACTTCCACTGGAATATCTCTCCGGGCTGAGGTCAGGAAGGAAAAACAGGAGTGGGGGCCGTGACAGGAGGGGTATCTCAGGCAGGGCAATGGAAAGCTTCCAGAAGAGAGCCCGTGGCCAGGACCATCCTGGCTGACCTGCAGGCACCAAGTTGGCCTGCGTGCCGTCGCTGGTGTGGCTCCACGGCCCTCCCTCTAGGCTTTCAAGCCCTTGTACATATTCAGGTGTTTCACCTGGGAAGGGTGGGAACAGTTCAGCAGCATCTGGCCTGGGGCTCAGCTCACGTTTACTCACAGAGGCCTGGGCACGGTCTCCCAGCTTTGCAATAAGGACGCTCCTTGCGTGGGCGGGTGGGGCTGCTGGCTGTATGGGAGATGATTCCCCACCTCTGACCAATTTCAGAATTGTTTACCACTGGAGCAAGTGCCTTGGTAGTGTTTTCCTCTGTATAACTGTTAGGTTCAGTTTTTTTTTTCCTTTTTTGGTTCAAGTTAGATTTTATTCCTCTTTTATGTATTTATAGATATAAGCATGGAAATAATTCATTGTTATATATACATCAGTGTGAATGGAAGAACTTCTTTTCTGTTTTATTTTTACATTTTATTTTTAAAAATTTTGAAATTTAATTTTGTTTATTTTTTTATACAGTAGGTTTTTATTAGTTATCTATTTTATGCATATACATGTATACAGGTCAATCCCAATCTCCCAACTCATCCCACCACCACCACCCCATGGCTTCCCCCTCTTTGTGTCCATACGTCTGTTCTCTACCTCTGTGTCTCTATTTCTGCCCTGCAAACCAGTTCATCTGTACCATTTTTCTAGGTTCCACATATAGGCATTAGTATACAATATTTGTTTTTCTCTTTCTTACTTACTACACTCTGTATGACAGTCTCTAGATCCATCAACTTCTCTACAAATGACCCAGTTTCATTCCTTTTTATGGCTGAGTAATATTCCATTTTATATATGTACCACATCTTTATCCATTCGTCTGTCTGTGGGCATTTAGGTTGCTTCCATTACCTGGCTATTGTAAATAGTGCTGCAATGAACATTGTGGTGAATGTGTCTTTGTGATTTATGGTTTTCTCTGGGTATATGCCCAGAAGTGGGATTGCTGGATCCTATGGTAATTCTCTTTTTAGTTTTTTAAAGGAACCTCCATACTGTTCTCCATAGTGACTGTATCAATTTACATTCCCACCAATAGCGGAAGAGGGTTCCTTTTGTCCACACCCTCCCCAGAATTTGTTGTTTGTACATTATCTGATGATGCCGATTCTAACAGGTGTGAGGTCTTACCTCATTGTAGTTTTGATTTGCATTTCTCTAATAATTAGTGATGTTGAGCAGCTTCTCATGTGCGTCTTGGCCATCTCTGTGACTTCTTTGAAGAAACGTCTCTTTAGATCTTCTGCCCATTTTTGTATTGGGTTGTTTGTTTTATTAATATTAAGCTGCATGAGCTGTTTATATATATTGGAGATTAAACCTTTGTCCATTGATTCGTTTGTGAACGTTTTCGCCCATTCTGAGGGTTGCCCTTTTCCATTCCCGTTTTTTTAACAAAGAAAGAAAGAAAGCAAAAGAAGCAGAACACTAATGTGCGTGAAATATGCCTCTTGAAACTGTCGTTTTGAAATATGGACGTCTTTTGAATTTTTTGGTCGATATATGACCCCAGGATTTGTTTTCAGGGCAGGTGTCATTTACAGGCCGGTAATGATTTGGAATATCCACTGACCATTAGCGCTGGGATTAAAGCTGCAGTTGTGAGAAACGGCCACAAGGTGGCAGCAGTTCTCCCTTACCAAATCTGGTTACTAGGGCAGCAGAGCCTCAATGGAAGTCGCGTTCTAGATTGGCATGTAGAACGGAATGTGCCAGGAGAAAGCCCCTCAAGTGTGTCTCACTACTTCTTGTTCTTGTTTTTAATTTAATCTTTTATTTTTTATTACAGCAAGTTTCAGTACAACGTTTAGCTTGTTGTAGGTGTGCAAGAGGTGGTTCTTTTACACATATACATATGTCTGTTCTTCCTGGGATCCTTTTCCCATGTACGTTATGACAGAATGTTGAGTAGTCTTCTCTTGGTACTCCGTAGGTCTTTGGTGATTATATACGTCTACTGTGTTTGTATATGTCTGTTAACCCCAATATCGTAATGAATTCAATCCTCACACCTTTCCTTTGGTGAACCATAAGTTTGTTTAATGAATCTGTGATTGCCCTTCTCCGTGGAAATATCTGCCCTGGTATCAATTTATAGGTAACACCTATAAGTGATATGATACGATATGTGTCTTTCACTTTCTGACTTACTCCAAGTCACGTGATTACCTCGAGACTCATCTACGGTGCTGCAAATGGCATTGTGTCCTTTTTTTCCTTGGCGAATATTCTGTCTTAGCGAGGTCCATTTTCTGCAATGTGATTCCCTGAGGGCTGAGGATTAGCTGCCCTGGGCAGCCTGACCCTGCCGGCAAGCCCTCCCCAGGTGTGCCTGGGTTGAGGTCAATATAAACAGCAATCCAGGCAGCAATAGCCCCTGCAGCTGTGCCTGACTCCATATTCTCTGCCCCGTCAGCAGTCTCGGGGCTGTGCTGGTGGGAGGGTGGGAGGGTCCACGGCTTTGTGGGTGGCCCGGTGTGAGTGGGGCTCTGCTGGACTTTCGGCAGGAGTTGCCAGGCTGCCACCTGTAAAGAAGAGGATGTGTCACCCATAACTTCCACTGGAATATCTCTCCGGGCTGAGGTGAGGAAGGAAAAACAGGAGTGGGGGCCGGGACAGGAGGGGTATCTCAGGCAGGGCAATGGAAAGCTTCCAGAAGAGAGCCCGTGGCCAGGACCATCCTGGCTGACCTGCAGGCACCAAGTTGGCCTGCGTGCCGTCGCTGGTGTGGCTCCACGGCCCTCCCTCTAGGCTTTCAAGCCCTTGTACATATTCAGGTGTTTCACCTGGGAAGGGTGGGAACAGTTCAGCAGCATCTGGCCTGGGGCTCAGCTCACGTTTACTCACAGAGGCCTGGGCACGGTCTCCCAGCTTTGCAATAAGGACGCTCCTTGCGTGGGCGGGTGGGGCTGCTGGCTGTATGGGAGATGATTCCCCACCTCTGACCAATTTCAGAATTGTTTACCACTGGAGCAAGTGCCTTGGTAGTGTTTTCCTCTGTATAACTGTTAGGTTCAGTTTTTTTTTTTTTTTCTTTTTTGGTTCAAGTTAGATTTTATTCCTCTTTTATGTATTTATAGATATAAGCATGGAAATAATTCATTGTAATATATACATCAGTGTGAATGGAAGAACTTTTTTTCTGTTTTATTTTTACATTTTATTTTTAAAAATTTTGAAATTTAATTTTGTTTATTTTTTTATACAGTAGGTTATTATTAGTTATCTATTTTATGCATATACATGTATACAGGTCAATCCCAATCTCCCAACTCATCCCACCACCACCACCCCATGGCTTCCCCCACTTTGTGTCCATACGTCTGTTCTCTACCTCTGTGTCTCTATTTCTGCCCTGCAAACCAGTTCATCTGTACCATTTTTCTAGGTTCCACATATAGGCATTAGTATACAATATTTGTTTTTCTCTTTCTGACTTACTTCACTCTGTATGACAGTCTCTAGATCCATCAACTTCTCTACAAATGACCCAGTTTCATTCCTTTTTATGGCTGAGTAATATTCCATTTTATATATGTACCACATCTTTATCCATTCGTCTGTCTGTGGGCATTTAGGTTGCTTCCATTACCTGGCTATTGTAAATAGTGCTGCAATGAACATTGTGGTGAATGTGTCTTTGTGATTTATGGTTTTCTCTGGGTATATGCCCAGAAGTGGGATTGCTGGATCCTATGGTAATTCTCTTTTTAGTTTTTTAGAGGAACCTCCATACTGTTCTCCATAGTGACTGTATCAATTTACATTCCCACCAATAGCGGAAGAGGGTTCCTTTTGTCCACACCCTCCCCAGAATTTGTTGTTTGTACATTATCTGATGATGCCGATTCTAACAGGTGTGAGGTCTTACCTCATTGTAGTTTTGATTTGCATTTCTCTAATAATTAGTGATGTTGAGCAGCTTCTCATGTGCGTCTTGGCCATCTCTGTGACTTCTTTGAAGAAACGTCTCTTTAGATCTTCTGCCCATTTTTGTATTGGGTTGTTTGTTTTATTAATATTAAGCTGCATGAGCTGTTTATATATATTGGAGATTAAACCTTTGTCCATTGATTCGTTTGTGAACGTTTTCGCCCATTCTGAGGGTTGCCCTTTTCCATTCCCGTTTTTTTAACAAAGAAAGAAAGAAAGCAAAAGAAGCAGAACACTAATGTGCGTGAAATATGCCTCTTGAAACTGTCGTTTTGAAATATGGACGTCTTTTGAATTTTTTGGTCGATATATGACCCCAGGATTTGTTTTCAGGGCAGGTGTCATTTACAGGCCGGTAATGATTTGGAATATCCACTGACCATTAGCGCTGGGATTAAAGCTGCAGTTGTGAGAAACGGCCACAAGGTGGCAGCAGTTCTCCCTTACCAAATCTGGTTACTAGGGCAGCAGAGCCTCAATGGAAGTCGCGTTCTAGATTGGCATGTAGAACGGAATGTGCCAGGAGAAAGCCCCTCAAGTGTGTCTCACTACTTCTTGTTCTTGTTTTTAATTTAATCTTTTATTTTTTATTACAGCAAGTTTGAGTACAACGTTTAGCTTGTTGTAGGTGTGCAAGAGGTGGTTCTTTTACACATATACATATGTCTGTTCTTCCTGGGATCCTTTTCCCATGTACGTTATGACAGAATGTTGAGTAGTCTTCTCTTGGTACTCCGTAGGTCTTTGGTGATTATATACGTCTACTGTGTTTGTATATGTCTGTTAACCCCAATATCGTAATGAATTCAATCCTCACACCTTTCCTTTGGTGAACCATAAGTTTCTTTAATGAATCTGTGATTGCCCTTCTCCGTGGAAATATCTGCCCTGGTATCAATTTATAGGTAACACCTATAAGTGATATGATACGATATGTGTCTTTCACTTTCTGACTTACTCCAAGTCACGTGATTACCTCGAGACTCATCTACGGGGCTGCAAATGGCATTGTGTCCTTTTTTTCCTTGGCGAATATTCTGTCTTAGCGAGGTCCATTTTCTGCAATGTGATTCCCTGAGGGCTGAGGATTAGCTGCCCTGGGCAGCCTGACCCTGCCGGCAAGCCCTCCCCAGGTGTGCCTGGGTTGAGGTCAATATAAACAGCACTCCAGGCAGCAATAGCCCCTGCAGCTGTGCCTGACTCCATATTCTCTGCCCCGTCAGCAGTCTCGGGGCTGTGCTGGTGGGAGGGTGGGAGGGTCCACGGCTTTGTGGGTGGCCCGGTGTGAGTGGGGCTCTGCTGGATTTTCGGCAGGAGTTGCCAGGCTGCCACCTGTAAAGGAGAGGATGTGTCACCCATAACTTCCACTGGAATAACTCTCCGGGCTGAGGTGAGGAAGGAAAAAAAGGAGTGGGGGCCGGGACAGGAGGGGTATCTCAGGCAGGGCAATGGAAAGCTTCCAGAAGAGCGCCCGTGGCCAGGACCATCCTGGCTGACCTGCAGGCACCAAGTTGGCCTGCGTGCCGTCGCTGGTGTGGCTCCACGGCCCTCCCTCTAGGCTTTCAAGCCCTTGTACATATTCAGGTGTTTCACCTGGGAAGGGTGGGAACAGTTCAGCAGCATCTGGCCTGGGGCTCAGCTCACGTTTACTCACAGAGGCCTGGGCACGGTCTCCCAGCTTTGCAATAAGGACGCTCCTTGCATGGGCGGGTGGGGCTGCTGGCTGTATGGGAGATGATACCCCACCTCTGACCAATTTCAAAATTGTTTACCACTGGAGCAAGTGCCTTGGTAGTGTTTTCCTCTGTATAACTGTTAGGTTCAGTTTTTTTTTTTTCCTTTTTTGGTTCAAGTTAGATTTTATTCCTCTTTTATGTATTTATAGATATAAGCATGGAAATAATTCATTGTTATATATACATCAGTGTGAAAGGAAGAACTTTTTTCTGTTTTATTTTTACATTTTATTTTTAAAAATTTTGAAATTTAATTTTGTTTATTTTTTTATACAGTAGGTTATTATTAGTTATCTATTTTATGCATATACATGTATACAGGTCAATCCCAATCTCCCAACTCATCCCACCACCACCACCCCATGGCTTCCCCCACTTTGTGTCCATACGTCTGTTCTCTACCTCTGTGTCTCTATTTCTGCCCTGCAAACCAGTTCATCTGTACCATTTTTCTAGGTTCCACATATAGGCATTAATATACAATATTTGTTTTTCTCTTTCTGACTTACTTCACTCTGCATGACAGTCTCTAGATCCATTAACTTCTCTACAAATGACCCAGTTTCATTCCTTTTTATGGCTGAGTAATATTCCATTTTATATATGTACCACATCTTTATCCATTCGTCTGTCTGTGGGCATTTAGGTTGCTTCCATTACCTGGCTATTGTAAATAGTGCTGCAATGAACATTGTGGTGAATGTGTCTTTGTGATTTATGGTTTTCTCTGGGTATATGCCCTGAAGTGGGATTGCTGGTTCCTATGGTAATTCTCTTTTTAGTTTTTTAAAGGAACCTCCATACTGTTCTCCATAGTGACTGTATCAATTTACATTCCCACCAATAGCGGAAGAGGGTTCCTTTTGTCCACACCCTCCCCAGAATTTGTTGTTTGTACATTATCTGATGATGCCGATTCTAACAGGTGTGAGGTCTTACCTCATTGTAGTTTTGATTTGCATTTCTCTGATAATTAGTGATGTTGAGCAGCTTCTCATGTGCGTCTTGGCCATCTCTGTGACTTCTTTGAAGAAACGTCTCTTTAGATCTTCTGCCCATTTTTGTATTGGGTTGTTTGTTTTATTAATATTAAGCTGCATGAGCTGTTTATATATATTGGAGATTAAACCTTTGTCCATTGATTCGTTTGTGAACGTTTTCGCCCATTCTGAGGGTTGCCTTTTTCCATTCCCGTTTTTTTAACAAAGAAAGAAAGAAAGCAAAAGAAGCAGAACACTAATGTGCGTGAAATATGCCTCTTGAAACTGTCGTTTTGAAATATGGACGTCTTTTGAATTTTTTGGTTGATATATGACCCCAGGATTTGTTTTCAGGGCAGGTGTCATTTACAGGCCTGTAATGATTTGGAATATCCACTGACCATTAGCGCTGGGTTTAAAGCTGCAGTTGTGAGAAACGGCCACAAGGTGGCAGCAGTTCTCCCTTACCAAATCTGGTTACTAGGGCAGCAGAGCCTCAATGGAAGTCGCGTTCTAGATTGGCATGTAGAACGGAATGTGCCAGGAGAAAGCCCCTCAAGTGTGTCTCACTACTTCTTGTTCTTGTTTTTAATTTAATCTTTTATTTTTTATTACAGCAAGTTTGAGTACAACGTTTAGCTTGTTGTAGGTGTGCAAGAGGTGGTTCTTTTACACATATACATATGTCTGTTCTTCCTGGGATCCTTTTCCCATGTACGTTATGACAGAATGTTGAGTAGTCTTCTCTTGGTACTCCGTAGGTCTTTGGTGATTATATACGTCTACTGTGTTTGTATATGTCTGTTAACCCCAATATCGTAATGAATTCAATCCTCACACCTTTCCTTTGGTGAACCATAAGTTTCTTTAATGAATCTGTGATTGCCCTTCTCCGTGGAAATATCTGCCCTGGTATCAATTTATAGGTAACACCTATAAGTGATATGATACGATATGTGTCTTTCACTTTCTGACTTACTCCAAGTCACGTGATTACCTCGAGACTCATCTACGGGGCTGCAAATGGCATTGTGTCCTTTTTTTCCTTGGCGAATATTCTGTCTTAGCGAGGTCCATTTTCTGCAATGTGATTCCCTGAGGGCTGAGGATTAGCTGCCCTGGGCAGCCTGACCCTGCCGGCAAGCCCTCCCCAGGTGTGCCTGGGTTGAGGTCAATATAAACAGCACTCCAGGCAGCAATAGCCCCTGCAGCTGTGCCTGACTCCATATTCTCTGCCCCGTCAGCAGTCTCGGGGCTGTGCTGGTGGGAGGGTGGGAAGGTCCACGGCTTTGTGGGTGGCCCGGTGTGAGTGGGGCTCTGCTGGATTTTCGGCAGGAGTTGCCAGGCTGCCACCTGTAAAGGAGAGGATGTGTCACCCATAACTTCCACTGGAATAACTCTCCGGGCTGAGGTGAGGAAGGAAAAAAAGGAGTGGGGGACGGGACAGGAGGGGTATCTCAGGCAGGGCAATGGAAAGCTTCCAGAAGAGCGCCCGTGGCCAGGACCATCCTGGCTGACCTGCAGGCACCAAGTTGGCCTGCGTGCCGTCGCTGGTGTGGCTCCACGGCCCTCCCTCTAGGCTTTCAAGCCCTTGTACATATTCAGGTGTTTCACCTGGGAAGGGTGGGAACAGTTCAGCAGCATCTGGCCTGGGGCTCAGCTCACGTTTACTCACAGAGGCCTGGGCACGGTCTCCCAGCTTTGCAATAAGGACGCTCCTTGCATGGGCGGGTGGGGCTGCTGGCTGTATGGGAGATGATACCCCACCTCTGACCAATTTCAAAATTGTTTACCACTGGAGCAAGTGCCTTGGTAGTGTTTTCCTCTGTATAACTGTTAGGTTCAGTTTTTTTTTTTTCCTTTTTTGGTTCAAGTTAGATTTTATTCCTCTTTTATGTATTTATAGATATAAGCATGGAAATAATTCATTGTTATATATACATCAGTGTGAAAGGAAGAACTTTTTTCTGTTTTATTTTTACATTTTATTTTTAAAAATTTTGAAATTTAATTTTGTTTATTTTTTTATACAGTAGGTTATTATTAGTTATCTATTTTATGCATATACATGTATACAGGTCAATCCCAATCTCCCAACTCATCCCACCACCACCACCCCATGGCTTCCCCCACTTTGTGTCCATACGTCTGTTCTCTACCTCTGTGTCTCTATTTCTGCCCTGCAAACCAGTTCATCTGTACCATTTTTCTAGGTTCCACATATAGGCATTAATATACAATATTTGTTTTTCTCTTTCTGACTTACTTCACTCTGCATGACAGTCTCTAGATCCATTAACTTCTCTACAAATGACCCAGTTTCATTCCTTTTTATGGCTGAGTAATATTCCATTTTATATATGTACCACATCTTTATCCATTCGTCTGTCTGTGGGCATTTAGGTTGCTTCCATTACCTGGCTATTGTAAATAGTGCTGCAATGAACATTGTGGTGAATGTGTCTTTGTGATTTATGGTTTTCTCTGGGTATATGCCCTGAAGTGGGATTGCTGGTTCCTATGGTAATTCTCTTTTTAGTTTTTTAAAGGAACCTCCATACTGTTCTCCATAGTGACTGTATCAATTTACATTCCCACCAATAGCGGAAGAGGGTTCCTTTTGTCCACACCCTCCCCAGAATTTGTTGTTTGTACATTATCTGATGATGCCGATTCTAACAGGTGTGAGGTCTTACCTCATTGTAGTTTTGATTTGCATTTCTCTGATAATTAGTGATGTTGAGCAGCTTCTCATGTGCGTCTTGGCCATCTCTGTGACTTCTTTGAAGAAACGTCTCTTTAGATCTTCTGCCCATTTTTGTATTGGGTTGTTTGTTTTATTAATATTAAGCTGCATGAGCTGTTTATATATATTGGAGATTAAACCTTTGTCCATTGATTCGTTTGTGAACGTTTTCGCCCATTCTGAGGGTTGCCTTTTTCCATTCCCGTTTTTTTAACAAAGAAAGAAAGAAAGCAAAAGAAGCAGAACACTAATGTGCGTGAAATATGCCTCTTGAAACTGTCGTTTTGAAATATGGACGTCTTTTGAATTTTTTGGTTGATATATGACCCCAGGATTTGTTTTCAGGGCAGGTGTCATTTACAGGCCTGTAATGATTTGGAATATCCACTGACCATTAGCGCTGGGTTTAAAGCTGCAGTTGTGAGAAACGGCCACAAGGTGGCAGCAGTTCTCCCTTACCAAATCTGGTTACTAGGGCAGCAGAGCCTCAATGGAAGTCGCGTTCTAGATTGGCATGTAGAACGGAATGTGCCAGGAGAAAGCCCCTCAAGTGTGTCTCACTACTTCTTGTTCTTGTTTTTAATTTAATCTTTTATTTTTTATTACAGCAAGTTTGAGTACAACGTTTAGCTTGTTGTAGGTGTGCAAGAGGTGGTTCTTTTACACATATACATATGTCTGTTCTTCCTGGGATCCTTTTCCCATGTACGTTATGACAGAATGTTGAGTAGTCTTCTCTTGGTACTCCGTAGGTCTTTGGTGATTATATACGTCTACTGTGTTTGTATATGTCTGTTAACCCCAATATCGTAATGAATTCAATCCTCACACCTTTCCTTTGGTGAACCATAAGTTTCTTTAATGAATCTGTGATTGCCCTTCTCCGTGGAAATATCTGCCCTGGTATCAATTTATAGGTAACACCTATAAGTGATATGATACGATATGTGTCTTTCACTTTCTGACTTACTCCAAGTCACGTGATTACCTCGAGACTCATCTACGGGGCTGCAAATGGCATTGTGTCCTTTTTTTCCTTGGCGAATATTCTGTCTTAGCGAGGTCCATTTTCTGCAATGTGATTCCCTGAGGGCTGAGGATTAGCTGCCCTGGGCAGCCTGACCCTGCCGGCAAGCCCTCCCCAGGTGTGCCTGGGTTGAGGTCAATATAAACAGCACTCCAGGCAGCAATAGCCCCTGCAGCTGTGCCTGACTCCATATTCTCTGCCCCGTCAGCAGTCTCGGGGCTGTGCTGGTGGGAGGGTGGGAAGGTCCACGGCTTTGTGGGTGGCCCGGTGTGAGTGGGGCTCTGCTGGATTTTCGGCAGGAGTTGCCAGGCTGCCACCTGTAAAGGAGAGGATGTGTCACCCATAACTTCCACTGGAATAACTCTCCGGGCTGAGGTGAGGAAGGAAAAAAAGGAGTGGGGGACGGGACAGGAGGGGTATCTCAGGCAGGGCAATGGAAAGCTTCCAGAAGAGCGCCCGTGGCCAGGACCATCCTGGCTGACCTGCAGGCACCAAGTTGGCCTGCGTGCCGTCGCTGGTGTGGCTCCACGGCCCTCCCTCTAGGCTTTCAAGCCCTTGTACATATTCAGGTGTTTCACCTGGGAAGGGTGGGAACAGTTCAGCAGCATCTGGCCTGGGGCTCAGCTCACGTTTACTCACAGAGGCCTGGGCACGGTCTCCCAGCTTTGCAATAAGGACGCTCCTTGCATGGGCGGGTGGGGCTGCTGGCTGTATGGGAGATGATACCCCACCTCTGACCAATTTCAAAATTGTTTACCACTGGAGCAAGTGCCTTGGTAGTGTTTTCCTCTGTATAACTGTTAGGTTCAGTTTTTTTTTTTTCCTTTTTTGGTTCAAGTTAGATTTTATTCCTCTTTTATGTATTTATAGATATAAGCATGGAAATAATTCATTGTTATATATACATCAGTGTGAAAGGAAGAACTTTTTTCTGTTTTATTTTTACATTTTATTTTTAAAAATTTTGAAATTTAATTTTGTTTATTTTTTTATACAGTAGGTTATTATTAGTTATCTATTTTATGCATATACATGTATACAGGTCAATCCCAATCTCCCAACTCATCCCACCACCACCACCCCATGGCTTCCCCCACTTTGTGTCCATACGTCTGTTCTCTACCTCTGTGTCTCTATTTCTGCCCTGCAAACCAGTTCATCTGTACCATTTTTCTAGGTTCCACATATAGGCATTAATATACAATATTTGTTTTTCTCTTTCTGACTTACTTCACTCTGCATGACAGTCTCTAGATCCATCAACTTCTCTACAAATGACCCAGTTTCATTCCTTTTTATGGCTGAGTAATATTCCATTTTATATATGTACCACATCTTTATCCATTCGTCTGTCTGTGGGCATTTAGGTTGCTTCCATTACCTGGCTATTGTAAATAGTGCTGCAATGAACATTGTGGTGAATGTGTCTTTGTGATTTATGGTTTTCTCTGGGTATATGCCCTGAAGTGGGATTGCTGGTTCCTATGGTAATTCTCTTTTTAGTTTTTTAAAGGAACCTCCATACTGTTCTCCATAGTGACTGTATCAATTTACATTCCCACCAATAGCGGAAGAGGGTTCCTTTTGTCCACACCCTCCCCAGAATTTGTTGTTTGTAGATTATCTGATGATGCCGATTCTAACAGGTGTGAGGTCTTACCTCATTGTAGTTTTGATTTGCATTTCTCTGATAATTAGTGATGTTGAGCAGCTTCTCATGTGCGTCTTGGCCATCTCTGTGACTTCTTTGAAGAAACGTCTCTTTAGATCTTCTGCCCATTTTTGTATTGGGTTGTTTGTTTTATTAATATTAAGCTGCATGAGCTGTTTATATATATTGGAGATTAAACCTTTGTCCATTGATTCGTTTGTGAACGTTTTCGCCCATTCTGAGGGTTGCCTTTTTCCATTCCCGTTTTTTTAACAAAGAAAGAAAGAAAGCAAAAGAAGCAGAACACTAATGTGCGTGAAATATGCCTCTTGAAACTGTCGTTTTGAAATATGGACGTCTTTTGAATTTTTTGGTCGATATATGACCCCAGGATTTGTTTTCAGGGCAGGTGTCATTTACAGGCCGGTAATGATTTGGAATATCCACTGACCATTAGCGCTGGGATTAAAGCTGCAGTTGTGAGAAACGGCCACAAGGTGGCAGCAGTTCTCCCTTACCAAATCTGGTTACTAGGGCAGCAGAGCCTCAATGGAAGTCGCGTTCTAGATTGGCATGTAGAACGGAATGTGCCAGGAGAAAGCCCCTCAAGTGTGTCTCACTACATCTTGTTCTTGTTTTTAATTTAATCTTTTATTTTTTATTACAGCAAGTTTGAGTACAACGTTTAGCTTGTTGTAGGTGTGCAAGAGGTGGTTCTTTTACACATATACATATGTCTGTTCTTCCTGGGATCCTTTTCCCATGTACGTTATGACAGAATGTTGAGTAGTCTTCTCTTGGTACTCCGTAGGTCTTTGGTGATTATATACGTCTACTGTGTTTGTATATGTCTGTTAACCCCAATATCGTAATGAATTCAATCCTCACACCTTTCCTTTGGTGAACCATAAGTTTCTTTAATGAATCTGTGATTGCCCTTCTCCGTGGAAATATCTGCCCTGGTATCAATTTATAGGTAACACCTATAAGTGATATGATACGATATGTGTCTTTCACTTTCTGACTTACTCCAAGTCACGTGATTACCTCGAGACTCATCTACGGGGCTGCAAATGGCATTGTGTCCTTTTTTTCCTTGGCGAATATTCTGTCTTAGCGAGGTCCATTTTCTGCAATGTGATTCCCTGAGGGCTGAGGATTAGCTGCCCTGGGCAGCCTGACCCTGCCGGCAAGCCCTCCCCAGGTGTGCCTGGGTTGAGGTCAATATAAACAGCACTCCAGGCAGCAATAGCCCCTGCAGCTGTGCCTGACTCCATATTCTCTGCCCCGTCAGCAGTCTCGGGGCTGTGCTGGTGGGAGGGTGGGAGGGTCCACGGCTTTGTGGGTGGCCCGGTGTGAGTGGGGCTCTGCTGGATTTTCGGCAGGAGTTGCCAGGCTGCCACCTGTAAAGGAGAGGATGTGTCACCCATAACTTCCACTGGAATAACTCTCCGGGCTGAGGTGAGGAAGGAAAAAAAGGAGTGGGGGCCGGGACAGGAGGGGTATCTCAGGCAGGGCAATGGAAAGCTTCCAGAAGAGCGCCCGTGGCCAGGACCATCCTGGCTGACCTGCAGGCACCAAGTTGGCCTGCGTGCCGTCGCTGGTGTGGCTCCACGGCCCTCCCTCTAGGCTTTCAAGCCCTTGTACATATTCAGGTGTTTCACCTGGGAAGGGTGGGAACAGTTCAGCAGCATCTGGCCTGGGGCTCAGCTCACGTTTACTCACAGAGGCCTGGGCACGGTCTCCCAGCTTTGAAATAAGGACGCTCCTTGCGTGGGCGGGTGGGGCTGCTGGCTGTATGGGAGATGATTCCCCACCTCTGACCAATTTCAGAATTGTTTACCACTGGAGCAAGTGCCTTGGTAGTGTTTTCCTCTGTATAACTGTTAGGTTCAGTTTTTTTTTTCCTTTTTTGGTTCAAGTTAGATTTTATTCCTCTTTTATGTATTTATAGATATAAGCATGGAAATAATTCATTGTTATATATACATCAGTGTGAATGGAAGAACTTTTTTTCTGTTTTATTTTTACATTTTATTTTTAAAAATTTTGAAATTTAATTTTGTTTATTTTTTTATACAGTAGGTTATTATTAGTTATCTATTTTATGCATATACATGTATACAGGTCAATCCCAATCTCCCAACTCATCCCACCACCACCACCCCATGGCTTCCCCCTCTTTGTGTCCATACGTCTGTTCTCTACCTCTGTGTCTCTATTTCTGCCCTGCAAACCAGTTCATCTGTACCATTTTTCTAGGTTCCACATATAGGCATTAGTATACAATATTTGTTTTTCTCTTTCTGACTTACTACACTCTGTATGACAGTCTCTAGATCCATCAACTTCTCTACAAATGACCCAGTTTCATTCCTTATTATGGCTGAGTAATATTCCATTTTATATATGTACCACATCTTTATCCATTCGTCTGTCTGTGGGCATTTAGGTTGCTTCCATTACCTGGCTATTGTAAATAGTGCTGCAATGAACATTGTGGTGAATGTGTCTTTGTGATTTATGGTTTTCTCTGGGTATATGCCCAGAAGTGGGATTGCTGGATCCTATGGTAATTCTCTTTTTAGTTTTTTAAAGGAACCTCCATACTGTTCTCCATAGTGACTGTATCAATTTACATTCCCACCAATAGCGGAAGAGGGTTCCTTTTGTCCACACCCTCCCCAGAATTTGTTGTTTGTACATTATCTGATGATGCCGATTCTAACAGGTGTGAGGTCTTACCTCATTGTAGTTTTGATTTGCATTTCTCTAATAATTAGTGATGTTGAGCAGCTTCTCATGTGCGTCTTGGCCATCTCTGTGACTTCTTTGAAGAAACGTCTCTTTAGATCTTCTGCCCATTTTTGTATTGGGTTGTTTGTTTTATTAATATTAAGCTGCATGAGCTGTTTATATATATTGGAGATTAAACCTTTGTCCATTGATTCGTTTGTGAACGTTTTCGCCCATTCTGAGGGTTGCCCTTTTCCATTCCCGTTTTTTTAACAAAGAAAGAAAGAAAGCAAAAGAAGCAGAACACTAATGTGCGTGAAATATGCCTCTTGAAACTGTCGTTTTGAAATATGGACGTCTTTTGAATTTTTTGGTCGATATATGACCCCAGGATTTGTTTTCAGGGCAGGTGTCATTTACAGGCCGGTAATGATTTGGAATATCCACTGACCATTAGCGCTGGGATTAAAGCTGCAGTTGTGAGAAACGGCCACAAGGTGGCAGCAGTTCTCCCTTACCAAATCTGGTTACTAGGGCAGCAGAGCCTCAATGGAAGTCGCGTTCTAGATTGGCATGTAGAACGGAATGTGCCAGGAGAAAGCCCCTCAAGTGTGTCTCACTACTTCTTGTTCTTGTTTTTAATTTAATCTTTTATTTTTTATTACAGCAAGTTTGAGTACAACGTTTAGCTTGTTGTAGGTGTGCAAGAGGTGGTTCTTTTACACATATACATATGTCTGTTCTTCCTGGGATCCTTTTCCCATGTACGTTATGACAGAATGTTGAGTAGTCTTCTCTTGGTACTCCGTAGGTCTTTGGTGATTATATACGTCTACTGTGTTTGTATATGTCTGTTAACCCCAATATCGTAATGAATTCAATCCTCACACCTTTCCTTTGGTGAACCATAAGTTTGTTTAATGAATCTGTGATTGCCCTTCTCCGTGGAAATATCTGCCCTGGTATCAATTTATCGGTAACACCTATAAGTGATATGATACGATATGTGTCTTTCACTTTCTGACTTACTCCAAGTCACGTGATTACCTCGAGACTCATCTACGGTGCTGCAAATGGCATTGTGTCCTTTTTTTCCTTGGCGAATATTCTGTCTTAGCGAGGTCCATTTTCTGCAATGTGATTCCCTGAGGGCTGAGGATTAGCTGCCCTGGGCAGCCTGACCCTGCCGGCAAGCCCTCCCCAGGTGTGCCTGGGTTGAGGTCAATATAAACAGCACTCCAGGCAGCAATAGCCCCTGCAGCTGTGCCTGACTCCATATTCTCTGCCCCGTCAGCAGTCTCGGGGCTGTGCTGGTGGGAGGGTGTGAGGGTCCACGGCTTTGTGGGTGGCCCGGTGTGAGTGGGGCTCTGCTGGACTTTCTGCAGGAGTTGCCAGGCTGCCACCTGTAAAGAAGAGGATGTGTCACCCATAACTTCCACTGGAATATCTCTCCGGGCTGAGGTCAGGAAGGAAAAACAGGAGTGGGGGCCGTGACAGGAGGGGTATCTCAGGCAGGGCAATGGAAAGCTTCCAGAAGAGAGCCCGTGGCCAGGACCATCCTGGCTGACCTGCAGGCACCAAGTTGGCCTGCGTGCCGTCGCTGGTGTGGCTCCACGGCCCTCCCTCTAGGCTTTCAAGCCCTTGTACATATTCAGGTGTTTCACCTGGGAAGGGTGGGAACAGTTCAGCAGCATCTGGCCTGGGGCTCAGCTCACGTTTACTCACAGAGGCCTGGGCACGGTCTCCCAGCTTTGCAATAAGGACGCTCCTTGCGTGGGCGGGTGGGGCTGCTGGCTGTATGGGAGATGATTCCCCACCTCTGACCAATTTCAGAATTGTTTACCACTGGAGCAAGTGCCTTGGTAGTGTTTTCCTCTGTATAACTGTTAGGTTCAGTTTTTTTTTTTTTCTTTTTTGGTTCAAGTTAGATTTTATTCCTCTTTTATGTATTTATAGATATAAGCATGGAAATAATTCATTGTTATATATACATCAGTGTGAATGGAAGAACTTTTTTTCTGTTTTATTTTTACATTTTATTTTTAAAAATTTTGAAATTTAATTTTGTTTATTTTTTTATACAGTAGGTTATTATTAGTTATCTATTTTATGCATATACATGTATACAGGTCAATCCCAATCTCCCAACTCATCCCACCACCACCACCCCATGGCTTCCCCCACTTTGTGTCCATACGTCTGTTCTCTACCTCTGTGTCTCTATTTCTGCCCTGCAAACCAGTTCATCTGTACCATTTTTCTAGGTTCCACATATAGGCATTAGTATACAATATTTGTTTTTCTCTTTCTGACTTACTTCACTCTGTATGACAGTCTCTAGATCCATCAACTTCTCTACAAATGACCCAGTTTCATTCCTTTTTATGGCTGAGTAATATTCCATTTTATATATGTACCACATCTTTATCCATTCGTCTGTCTGTGGGCATTTAGGTTGCTTCCATTACCTGGCTATTGTAAATAGTGCTGCAATGAACATTGTGGTGAATGTGTCTTTGTGATTTATGGTTTTCTCTGGGTATATGCCCTGAAGTGGGATTGCTGGTTCCTATGGTAATTCTCTTTTTAGTTTTTTAAAGGAACCTCCATACTGTTCTCCATAGTGACTGTATCAATTTACATTCCCACCAATAGCGGAAGAGGGTTCCTTTTGTCCACACCCTCCCCAGAATTTGTTGTTTGTACATTATCTGATGATGCCGATTCTAACAGGTGTGAGGTCTTACCTCATTGTAGTTTTGATTTGCATTTCTCTGATAATTAGTGATGTTGAGCAGCTTCTCATGTGCGTCTTGGCCATCTCTGTGACTTCTTTGAAGAAACGTCTCTTTAGATCTTCTGCCCATTTTTGTATTGGGTTGTTTGTTTTATTAATATTAAGCTGCATGAGCTGTTTATATATATTGGAGATTAAACCTTTGTCCACTGATTCGTTTGTGAACATTTTCGCCCATTCTGAGGGTTGCCTTTTTCCATTCCCGTTTTTTTAACAAAGAAAGAAAGAAAGCAAAAGAAGCAGAACACTAATGTGCGTGAAATATGCCTCTTGAAACTGTCGTTTTGAAATATGGACGTCTTTTGAATTTTTTGGTCGATATATGACCCCAGGATTTGTTTTCAGGGCAGGTGTCATTTACAGGCCGGTAATGATTTGGAATATCCACTGACCATTAGCGCTGGGATTAAAGCTGCAGTTGTGAGAAACGGCCACAAGGTGGCAGCAGTTCTCCCTTACCAAATCTGGTTACTAGGGCAGCAGAGCCTCAATGGAAGTCGCGTTCTAGATTGGAATGTAGAACGGAATGTGCCAGGAGAAAGCCCCACAAGTGTGTCTCACTACTTCTTGTTCTTGTTTTTAATTTAATCTTTTATTTTTTATTACAGCAAGTTTGAGTACAACGTTTAGCTTGTTGTAGGTGTGCAAGAGGTGGTTCTTTTACACATATACATATGTCTGTTCTTCCTGGGATCCTTTTCCCATGTACGTTATGACAGAATGTTGAGTAGTCTTCTCTTGGTACTCCGTAGGTCTTTGGTGATTATATACGTCTCCTGTGTTTGTATATGTCTGTTAACCCCAATATCGTAATGAATTCAATCCTCACACCTTTCCTTTGGTGAACCATAAGTTTCTTTAATGAATCTGTGATTGCCCTTCTCCGTGGAAATATCTGCCCTGGTATCAATTTATAGGTAACACCTATAAGTGATATGATACGATATGTGTCTTTCACTTTCTGACTTACTCCAAGTCACGTGATTACCTCGAGACTCATCTACGGTGCTGCGAATGGCATTGTGTCCTTTTTTTCCTTGGCGAATATTCTGTCTTAGCGAGGTCCATTTTCTGCAATGTGATTCCCTGAGGGCTGAGGATTAGCTGCCCTGGGCAGCCTGACCCTGCCGGCAAGCCCTCCCCAGGTGTGCCTGGGTTGAGGTCAATATAAACAGCACTCCAGGCAGCAATAGCCCCTGCAGCTGTGCCTGACTCCATATTCTCTGCCCCGTCAGCAGTCTCGGGGCTGTGCTGGTGGGAGGGTGTGAGGGTCCACGGCTTTGTGGGTGGCCCGGTGTGAGTGGGGCTCTGCTGGACTTTCGGCAGGAGTTGCCAGGCTGCCACCTGTAAAGAAGAGGATGTGTCACCCATAACTTCCACTGGAATATCTCTCCGGGCTGAGGTGAGGAAGGAAAAAAAGGAGTGGGGGCCGGGACAGGAGGGGTATCTCAGGCAGGGCAATGGAAAGCTTCCAGAAGAGCGCCCGTGGCCAGGACCATCCTGGCTGACCTGCAGGCACCAAGTTGGCCTGCGTGCCGTCGCTGGTGTGGCTCCACGGCCCTCCCTCTAGGCTTTCAAGCCCTTGTACATATTCAGGTGTTTCACCTGGGAAGGGTGGGAACAGTTCAGCAGCATCTGGCCTGGGGCTCAGCTCACGTTTACTCACAGAGGCCTGGGCACGGTCTCCCAGCTTTGCAATAAGGACGCTCCTTGCGTGGGCGGGTGGGGCTGCTGGCTGTATGGGAGATGATTCCCCACCTCTGACCAATTTCAGAATTGTTTACCACTGGAGCAAGTGCCTTGGTAGTGTTTTCCTCTGTATAACTGTTAGGTTCAGTTTTTTTGTTTTTTTCTTTTTTGGTTCAAGTTAGATTTTATTCCTCTTTTATGTATTTATAGATATAAGCATGGAAATAATTCATTGTTATATATACATCAGTGTGAATGGAAGAATTTTTTTCTGTTTTATTTTTACATTTTATTTTTAAAAATTTTGAAATTTAATTTTGTTTATTTTTTTATACAGTAGGTTATTATTAGTTATCTATTTTATGCATATACATGTATACAGGTCAATCCCAATCTCCCAACTCATCCCACCACCACCACCCCATGGCTTCCCCCTCTTTGTGTCCATACGTCTGTTCTCTACCTCTGTGTCTCTATTTCTGCCCTGCAAACCAGTTCATCTGTACCATTTTTCTAGGTTCCACATATAGGCATTAACATACAATATTTGTTTTTCTCTTTCTGACTTACTACACTCTGTATGACAGTCTCGAGATCCATCAACTTCTCTACAAATGACCCAGTTTCATTCCTTATTATGGCTGAGTAATATTCCATTTTATATATGTACCACATCTTTATCCATTCGTCTGTCTGTGGGCATTTAGGTTGCTTCCATTACCTGGCTATTGTAAATAGTGCTGCAATGAACATTGTGGTGAATGTGTCTTTGTGATTTATGGTTTTCTCTGGGTATATGCCCAGAAGTGGGATTGCTGGATCCTATGGTAATTCTCTTTTTAGTTTTTTAAAGGAACCTCCATACTGTTCTCCATAGTGACTGTATCAATTTACATTCCCACCAATAGCGGAAGAGGGTTCCTTTTGTCCACACCCTCCCCAGAATTTGTTGTTTGTACATTATCTGATGATGCCGATTCTAACAGGTGTGAGGTCTTACCTCATTGTAGTTTTGATTTGCATTTCTCTAATAATTAGTGATGTTGAGCAGCTTCTCATGTGCGTCTTGGCCATCTCTGTGACTTCTTTGAAGAAACGTCTCTTTAGATCTTCTGCCCATTTTTGTATTGGGTTGTTTGTTTTATTAATATTAAGCTGCATGAGCTGTTTATATATATTGGAGATTAAACCTTTGTCCATTGATTCGTTTGTGAACGTTTTCGCCCATTCTGAGGGTTGCCCTTTTCCATTCCCGTTTTTTTAACAAAGAAAGAAAGAAAGCAAAAGAAGCAGAACACTAATGTGCGTGAAATATGCCTCTTGAAACTGTCGTTTTGAAATATGGACGTCTTTTGAATTTTTTGGTCGATATATGACCCCAGGATTTGTTTTCAGGGCAGGTGTCATTTACAGGCCGGTAATGATTTGGAATATCCACTGACCATTAGCGCTGGGATTAAAGCTGCAGTTGTGAGAAACGGCCACAAGGTGGCAGCAGTTCTCCCTTACCAAATCTGGTTACTAGGGCAGCAGAGCCTCAATGGAAGTCGCGTTCTAGATTGGCATGTAGAACGGAATGTGCCAGGAGAAAGCCCCTCAAGTGTGTCTCACTACTTCTTGTTCTTGTTTTTAATTTAATCTTTTATTTTTTATTACAGCAAGTTTGAGTACAACGTTTAGCTTGTTGTAGGTGTGCAAGAGGTGGTTCTTTTACACATATACATATGTCTGTTCTTCCTGGGATCCTTTTCCCATGTACGTTATGACAGAATGTTGAGTAGTCTTCTCTTGGTACTCCGTAGGTCTTTGGTGATTATATACGTCTACTGTGTTTGTATATGTCTGTTAACCCCAATATCGTAATGAATTCAATCCTCACACCTTTCCTTTGGTGAACCATAAGTTTGTTTAATGAATCTGTGATTGCCCTTCTCCGTGGAAATATCTGCCCTGGTATCAATTTATCGGTAACACCTATAAGTGATATGATACGATATGTGTCTTTCACTTTCTGACTTACTCCAAGTCACGTGATTACCTCGAGACTCATCTACGGTGCTGCGAATGGCATTGTGTCCTTTTTTTCCTTGGCGAATATTCTGTCTTAGCGAGGTCCATTTTCTGCAATGTGATTCCCTGAGGGCTGAGGATTAGCTGCCCTGGGCAGCCTGACCCTGCCGGCAAGCCCTCCCCAGGTGTGCCTGGGTTGAGGTCAATATAAACAGCACTCCAGGCAGCAATAGCCCCTGCAGCTGTGCCTGACTCCATATCCTCTGCCCCGTCAGCAGTCTCGGGGCTGTGCTGGTGGGAGGGTGTGAGGGTCCACGGCTTTGTGGGTGGCCCGGTGTGAGTGGGGCTCTGCTGGACTTTCGGCAGGAGTTTCCAGGCTGCCACCTGTAAAGGAGAGGATGTGTCACCCATAACTTCCACTGGAATATCTCTCCGGGCTGAGGTGAGGAAGGAAAAAAAGGAGTGGGGGCCGTGACAGGAGGGGTATCTCAGGCAGGGCAATGGAAAGCTTCCAGAAGAGCGCCCGTGGCCAGGACCCTCCTGGCTGACCTGCAGGCACCAAGTTGGCCTGCGTGCCGTCGCTGGTGTGGCTCCACGGCCCTCCCTCTAGGCTTTCAAGCCCTTGTACATATTCAGGTGTTTCACCTGGGAAGGGTGGGAACAGTTCAGCAGCATCTGGCCTGGGGCTCAGCTCACGTTTACTCACAGAGGCCTGGGCACGGTCTCCCAGCTTTGCAATAAGGACGCTCCTTGCGTGGGCGGGTGGGGCTGCTGGCTGTATGGGAGATGATACCCCACCTCTGACCAATTTCAGAATTGTTTACCACTGGAGCAAGTGCCTTGGTAGTGTTTTCCTCTGTATAACTGTTAGGTTCAGTTTTTTTTTTTCCTTTTTTGGTTCAAGTTAGATTTTATTCCTCTTTTATGTATTTATAGATATAAGCATGGAAATAATTCATTGTTATATATACATCAGTGTGAAAGGAAGAACTTTTTTTCTGTTTCATTTTTACATTTTATTTTTAAAAATTTTGAAATTTAATTTTGTTTATTTTTTTATACAGTAGGTTATTATTAGTTATCTATTTTATGCATATACATGTATACAGGTCAATCCCAATCTCCCAACTCATCCCACCACCTCCACCCCATGGCTTCCCCCACTTTGTGTCCATACGTCTGTTCTCTACCTCTGTGTCTCTATTTCTGCCCTGCAAACCAGTTCATCTGTACCATTTTTCTAGGTTCCACATATAGGCATTAATATACAATATTTGTTTTTCTCTTTCTGACTTACTTCACTCTGCATGACAGTCTCTAGATCCATCAACTTCTCTACAAATGACCCAGTTTCATTCCTTTTTATGGCTGAGTAATATTCCATTTTATATATGTACCACATCTTTATCCATTCGTCTGTCTGTGGGCATTTAGGTTGCTTCCATTACCTGGCTATTGTAAATAGTGCTGCAATGAACATTGTGGTGAATGTCTTTGTGATTTATGGTTTTCTCTGGGTATATGCCCTGAAGTGGGATTGCTGGTTCCTATGGTAATCCTCTTTTTAGTTTTTTAAAGGAACCTCCATACTGTTCTCCATAGTGACTGTATCAATTTACATTCCCACCAATAGCGGAAGAGGGTTCCTTTTGTCCACACCCTCCCCAGAATTTGTTGTTTGTACATTATCTGATGATGCCGATTCTAACAGGTGTGAGGTCTTACCTCATTGTAGTTTTGATTTGCATTTCTCTGATAATTAGTGATGTTGAGCAGCTTCTCATGTGCGTCTTGGCCATCTCTGTGACTTCTTTGAAGAAACGTCTCTTTAGATCTTCTGCCCATTTTTGTATTGGGTTGTTTGTTTTATTAATATTAAGCTGCATGAGCTGTTTATATATATTGGAGATTAAACCTTTGTCCATTGATTCGTTTGTGAACGTTTTCGCCCATTCTGAGGGTTGCCTTTTTCCATTCCCGTTTTTTTAACAAAGAAAGAAAGAAAGCAAAAGAAGCAGAACACTAATGTGCGTGAAATATGCCTCTTGAAACTGTCGTTTTGAAATATGGACGTCTTTTGCATTTTTTGGTCGATATATGACCCCAGGATTTGTTTTCAGGGCAGGTGTCATTTACAGGCCGGTAATGATTTGGAATATCCACTGACCATTAGCGCTGGGATTAAAGCTGCAGTTGTGAGAAACGGCCACAAGGTGGCAGCAGTTCTCCCTTACCAAATCTGGTTACTAGGGCAGCAGAGCCTCAATGGAAGTCGCGTTCTAGATTGGCATGTAGAACGGAATGTGCCAGGAGAAAGCCCCTCAAGTGTGTCTCACTACTTCTTGTTCTTGTTTTTAATTTAATCTTTTATTTTTTATTACAGCAAGTTTGAGTACAACGTTTAGCTTGTTGTAGGTGTGCAAGAGGTGGTTCTTTTACACATATACATATGTCTGTTCTCCCTGGGATCCTTTTCCCATGTACGTTATGACAGAATGTTGAGTAGTCTTCTCTTGGTACTCCGTAGGTCTTTGGTGATTATATACGTCTCCTGTGTTTGTATATGTCTGTTAACCCCAATATCGTAATGAATTCAATCCTCACACCTTTCCTTTGGTGAACCATAAGTTTGTTTAATGAATCTGTGATTGCCCTTCTCCGTGGAAATATCTGCCCTGGTATCAATTTATAGGTAACACCTATAAGTGATATGATACGATATGTGTCTTTCACTTTCTGACTTACTCCAAGTCACGTGATTACCTCGAGACTCATCTACGGTGCTGCGAATGGCATTGTGTCCTTTTTTTCCTTGGCGAATATTCTGTCTTAGCGAGGTCCATTTTCTGCAATGTGATTCCCTGAGGGCTGAGGATTAGCTGCCCTGGGCAGCCTGACCCTGCCGGCAAGCCCTCCCCAGGTGTGCCTGGGTTGAGGTCAATATAAACAGCACTCCAGGCAGCAATAGCCCCTGCAGCTGTGCCTGACTCCATATTCTCTGCCCCGTCAGCAGTCTCGGGGCTGTGCTGGTGGGAGGGTGAGAGGGTCCACGGCTTTGTGGGTGGCCCGGTGTGAGTGGGGCTCTGCTGGACTTTCGGCAGGAGTTGCCAGGCTGCCACCTGTAAAGGAGAGGATGTGTCACCCATAACTTCCACTGGAATATCTCTCCGGGCTGAGGTGAGGAAGGAAAAAAAGGAGTGGGGGCCGGGACAGGAGGGGTATCTCAGGCAGGGCAATGGAAAGCTTCCAGAAGAGCGCCCGTGGCCAGGACCATCCTGGCTGACCTGCAGGCACCAAGTTGGCCTGCGTGCCGTCGCTGGTGTGGCTCCACGGCCCTCCCTCTAGGCTTTCAAGCCCTTGTACATATTCAGGTGTTTCACCTGGGAAGGGTGGGAACAGTTCAGCAGCATCTGGCCTGGGGCTCAGCTCACGTTTACTCACAGAGGCCTGGGCACGGTCTCCCAGCTTTGCAATAAGGACGCTCCTTGCGTGGGCGGGTGGGGCTGCTGGCTGTATGGGAGATGATACCCCACCTCTGACCAATTTCAGAATTGTTTACCACTGGAGCAAGTGCCTTGGTAGTGTTTTCCTCTGTATAACTGTTAGGTTCAGTTTTTTTTTTTCCTTTTTTGGTTCAAGTTAGATTTTATTCCTCTTTTATGTATTTATAGATATAAGCATGGAAATAATTCATTGTTATATATACATCAGTGTGAAAGGAAGAACTTTTTTTCTGTTTTATTTTTACATTTTATTTTTAAAAATTTTGAAATTTAATTTTGTTTATTTTTTTATACAGTAGGTTATTATTAGTTATCTATTTTATGCATATACATGTATACAGGTCAATCCCAATCTCCCAACTCATCCCACCACCACCACCCCATGGCTTCCCCCACTTTGTGTCCATACGTCTGTTCTCTACCTCTGTGTCTCTATTTCTGCCCTGCAAACCAGTTCATCTGTACCATTTTTCTAGGTTCCACATATAGGCATTAATATACAATATTTGTTTTTCTCTTTCTGACTTACTTCACTCTGCATGACAGTCTCTAGATCCATCAACTTCTCTACAAATGACCCAGTTTCATTCCTTTTTATGGCTGAGTAATATTCCATTTTATATATGTACCACATCTTTATCCATTCGTCTGTCTGTGGGCATTTAGGTTGCTTCCATTACCTGGCTATTGTAAATAGTGCTGCAATGAACATTGTGGTGAATGTGTCTTTGTGATTTATGGTTTTCTCTGGGTATATGCCCAGAAGTGGGATTGCTGGTTCCTATGGTAATTCTCTTTTTAGTTTTTTAAAGGAACCTCCATACTGTTCTCCATAGTGACTGTATCAATTTACATTCCCACCAATAGCGGAAGAGGGTTCCTTTTGTCCACACCCTCCCCAGAATTTGTTGTTTGTACATTATCTGATGATGCCGATTCTAACAGGTGTGAGGTCTTACCTCATTGTAGTTTTGATTTGCATTTCTCTGATAATTAGTGATGTTGAGCAGCTTCTCATGTGCGTCTTGGCCATCTCTGTGTCTTCTTTGAAGAAACGTCTCTTTAGATCTTCTGCCCATTTTTGTATTGGGTTGTTTGTTTTATTAATATTAAGCTGCATGAGCTGTTTATATATATTGGAGATTAAACCTTTGTCCATTGATTCGTTTGTGAACGTTTTCGCCCATTCTGAGGGTTGCCTTTTTCCATTCCCGTTTTTTTAACAAAGAAAGAAAGAAAGCAAAAGAAGCAGAACACTAATGTGCGTGAAATATGCCTCTTGAAACTGTCGTTTTGAAATATGGACGTCTTTTGAATTTTTTGGTCGATATATGACCCCAGGATTTGTTTTCAGGGCAGGTGTCATTTACAGGCCGGTAATGATTTGGAATATCCACTGACCATTAGCGCTGGGATTAAAGCTGCAGTTGTGAGAAACGGCCACAAGGTGGCAGCAGTTCTCCCTTACCAAATCTGGTTACTAGGGCAGCAGAGCCTCAATGGAAGTCGCGTTCTAGATTGGCATGTAGAACGGAATGTGCCAGGAGAAAGCCCCTCAAGTGTGTCTCACTACATCTTGTTCTTGTTTTTAATTTAATCTTTTATTTTTTATTACAGCAAGTTTGAGTACAACGTTTAGCTTGTTGTAGGTGTGCAAGAGGTGGTTCTTTTACACATATACATATGTCTGTTCTTCCTGGGATCCTTTTCCCATGTACGTTATGACAGAATGTTGAGTAGTCTTCTCTTGGTACTCCGTAGGTCTTTGGTGATTATATACGTCTACTGTGTTTGTATATGTCTGTTAACCCCAATATCGTAATGAATTCAATCCTCACACCTTTCCTTTGGTGAACCATAAGTTTGTTTAATGAATCTGTGATTGCCCTTCTCCGTGGAAATATCTGCCCTGGTATCAATTTATAGGTAACACCTATAAGTGATATGATACGATATGTGTCTTTCACTTTCTGACTTACTCCAAGTCACGTGATTACCTCGAGACTCATCTACGGTGCTGCGAATGGCATTGTGTCCTTTTTTTCCTTGGCGAATATTCTGTCTTAGCGAGGTCCATTTTCTGCAATGTGATTCCCTGAGGGCTGAGGATTAGCTGCCCTGGGCAGCCTGACCCTGCCGGCAAGCCCTCCCCAGGTGTGCCTGGGTTGAGGTCAATATAAACAGCACTCCAGGCAGCAATAGCCCCTGCAGCTGTGCCTGACTCCATATCCTCTGCCCCGTCAGCAGTCTCGGGGCTGTGCTGGTGGGAGGGTGTGAGGGTCCACGGCTTTGTGGGTGGCCCGGTGTGAGTGGGGCTCTGCTGGACTTTCGGCAGGAGTTTCCAGGCTGCCACCTGTAAAGGAGAGGATGTGTCACCCATAACTTCCACTGGAATATCTCTCCGGGCTGAGGTGAGGAAGGAAAAAAAGGAGTGGGGGCCGGGACAGGAGGGGTATCTCAGGCAGGGCAATGGAAAGCTTCCAGAAGAGCGCCCGTGGCCAGGACCCTCCTGGCTGACCTGCAGGCACCAAGTTGGCCTGCGTGCCGTCGCTGGTGTGGCTCCACGGCCCTCCCTCTAGGCTTTCAAGCCCTTGTACATATTCAGGTGTTTCACCTGGGAAGGGTGGGAACAGTTCAGCAGCATCTGGCCTGGGGCTCAGCTCACGTTTACTCACAGAGGCCTGGGCACGGTCTCCCAGCTTTGCAATAAGGACGCTCCTTGCGTGGGCGGGTGGGGCTGCTGGCTGTATGGGAGATGATACCCCACCTCTGACCAATTTCAGAATTGTTTACCACTGGAGCAAGTGCCTTGGTAGTGTTTTCCTCTGTATAACTGTTAGGTTCAGTTTTTTTTTTTCCTTTTTTGGTTCAAGTTAGATTTTATTCCTCTTTTATGTATTTATAGATATAAGCATGGAAATAATTCATTGTTATATATACATCAGTGTGAAAGGAAGAACTTTTTTTCTGTTTCATTTTTACATTTTATTTTTAAAAATTTTGAAATTTAATTTTGTTTATTTTTTTATACAGTAGGTTATTATTAGTTATCTATTTTATGCATATACATGTATACAGGTCAATCCCAATCTCCCAACTCATCCCACCACCTCCACCCCATGGCTTCCCCCACTTTGTGTCCATACGTCTGTTCTCTACCTCTGTGTCTCTATTTCTGCCCTGCAAACCAGTTCATCTGTACCATTTTTCTAGGTTCCACATATAGGCATTAATATACAATATTTGTTTTTCTCTTTCTGACTTACTTCACTCTGCATGACAGTCTCTAGATCCATCAACTTCTCTACAAATGACCCAGTTTCATTCCTTTTTATGGCTGAGTAATATTCCATTTTATATATGTACCACATCTTTATCCATTCGTCTGTCTGTGGGCATTTAGGTTGCTTCCATTACCTGGCTATTGTAAATAGTGCTGCAATGAACATTGTGGTGAATGTCTTTGTGATTTATGGTTTTCTCTGGGTATATGCCCTGAAGTGGGATTGCTGGTTCCTATGGTAATCCTCTTTTTAGTTTTTTAAAGGAACCTCCATACTGTTCTCCATAGTGACTGTATCAATTTACATTCCCACCAATAGCGGAAGAGGGTTCCTTTTGTCCACACCCTCCCCAGAATTTGTTGTTTGTACATTATCTGATGATGCCGATTCTAACAGGTGTGAGGTCTTACCTCATTGTAGTTTTGATTTGCATTTCTCTGATAATTAGTGATGTTGAGCAGCTTCTCATGTGCGTCTTGGCCATCTCTGTGACTTCTTTGAAGAAACGTCTCTTTAGATCTTCTGCCCATTTTTGTATTGGGTTGTTTGTTTTATTAATATTAAGCTGCATGAGCTGTTTATATATATTGGAGATTAAACCTTTGTCCATTGATTCGTTTGTGAACGTTTTCGCCCATTCTGAGGGTTGCCTTTTTCCATTCCCGTTTTTTTAACAAAGAAAGAAAGAAAGCAAAAGAAGCAGAACACTAATGTGCGTGAAATATGCCTCTTGAAACTGTCGTTTTGAAATATGGACGTCTTTTGCATTTTTTGGTCGATATATGACCCCAGGATTTGTTTTCAGGGCAGGTGTCATTTACAGGCCGGTAATGATTTGGAATATCCACTGACCATTAGCGCTGGGATTAAAGCTGCAGTTGTGAGAAACGGCCACAAGGTGGCAGCAGTTCTCCCTTACCAAATCTGGTTACTAGGGCAGCAGAGCCTCAATGGAAGTCGCGTTCTAGATTGGCATGTAGAACGGAATGTGCCAGGAGAAAGCCCCTCAAGTGTGTCTCACTACTTCTTGTTCTTGTTTTTAATTTAATCTTTTATTTTTTATTACAGCAAGTTTGAGTACAACGTTTAGCTTGTTGTAGGTGTGCAAGAGGTGGTTCTTTTACACATATACATATGTCTGTTCTCCCTGGGATCCTTTTCCCATGTACGTTATGACAGAATGTTGAGTAGTCTTCTCTTGGTACTCCGTAGGTCTTTGGTGATTATATACGTCTACTGTGTTTGTATATGTCTGTTAACCCCAATATCGTAATGAATTCAATCCTCACACCTTTCCTTTGGTGAACCATAAGTTTGTTTAATGAATCTGTGATTGCCCTTCTCCGTGGAAATATCTGCCCTGGTATCAATTTATAGGTAACACCTATAAGTGATATGATACGATATGTGTCTTTCACTTTCTGACTTACTCCAAGTCACGTGATTACCTCGAGACTCATCTACGGTGCTGCGAATGGCATTGTGTCCTTTTTTTCCTTGGCGAATATTCTGTCTTAGCGAGGTCCATTTTCTGCAATGTGATTCCCTGAGGGCTGAGGATTAGCTGCCCTGGGCAGCCTGACCCTGCCGGCAAGCCCTCCCCAGGTGTGCCTGGGTTGAGGTCAATATAAACAGCACTCCAGGCAGCAATAGCCCCTGCAGCTGTGCCTGACTCCATATTCTCTGCCCCGTCAGCAGTCTCGGGGCTGTGCTGGTGGGAGGGTGAGAGGGTCCACGGCTTTGTGGGTGGCCCGGTGTGAGTGGGGCTCTGCTGGACTTTCGGCAGGAGTTGCCAGGCTGCCACCTGTAAAGGAGAGGATGTGTCACCCATAACTTCCACTGGAATATCTCTCCGGGCTGAGGTGAGGAAGGAAAAAAAGGAGTGGGGGCCGGGACAGGAGGGGTATCTCAGGCAGGGCAATGGAAAGCTTCCAGAAGAGCGCCCGTGGCCAGGACCATCCTGGCTGACCTGCAGGCACCAAGTTGGCCTGCGTGCCGTCGCTGGTGTGGCTCCACGGCCCTCCCTCTAGGCTTTCAAGCCCTTGTACATATTCAGGTGTTTCACCTGGGAAGGGTGGGAACAGTTCAGCAGCATCTGGCCTGGGGCTCAGCTCACGTTTACTCACAGAGGCCTGGGCACGGTCTCCCAGCTTTGCAATAAGGACGCTCCTTGCGTGGGCGGGTGGGGCTGCTGGCTGTATGGGAGATGATACCCCACCTCTGACCAATTTCAGAATTGTTTACCACTGGAGCAAGTGCCTTGGTAGTGTTTTCCTCTGTATAACTGTTAGGTTCAGTTTTTTTTTTTCCTTTTTTGGTTCAAGTTAGATTTTATTCCTCTTTTATGTATTTATAGATATAAGCATGGAAATAATTCATTGTTATATATACATCAGTGTGAAAGGAAGAACTTTTTTTCTGTTTTATTTTTACATTTTATTTTTAAAAATTTTGAAATTTAATTTTGTTTATTTTTTTATACAGTAGGTTATTATTAGTTATCTATTTTATGCATATACATGTATACAGGTCAATCCCAATCTCCCAACTCATCCCACCACCACCACCCCATGGCTTCCCCCACTTTGTGTCCATACGTCTGTTCTCTACCTCTGTGTCTCTATTTCTGCCCTGCAAACCAGTTCATCTGTACCATTTTTCTAGGTTCCACATATAGGCATTAATATACAATATTTGTTTTTCTCTTTCTGACTTACTTCACTCTGCATGACAGTCTCTAGATCCATCAACTTCTCTACAAATGACCCAGTTTCATTCCTTTTTATGGCTGAGTAATATTCCATTTTATATATGTACCACATCTTTATCCATTCGTCTGTCTGTGGGCATTTAGGTTGCTTCCATTACCTGGCTATTGTAAATAGTGCTGCAATGAACATTGTGGTGAATGTGTCTTTGTGATTTATGGTTTTCTCTGGGTATATGCCCAGAAGTGGGATTGCTGGTTCCTATGGTAATTCTCTTTTTAGTTTTTTAAAGGAACCTCCATACTGTTCTCCATAGTGACTGTATCAATTTACATTCCCACCAATAGCGGAAGAGGGTTCCTTTTGTCCACACCCTCCCCAGAATTTGTTGTTTGTACATTATCTGATGATGCCGATTCTAACAGGTGTGAGGTCTTACCTCATTGTAGTTTTGATTTGCATTTCTCTGATAATTAGTGATGTTGAGCAGCTTCTCATGTGCGTCTTGGCCATCTCTGTGTCTTCTTTGAAGAAACGTCTCTTTAGATCTTCTGCCCATTTTTGTATTGGGTTGTTTGTTTTATTAATATTAAGCTGCATGAGCTGTTTATATATATTGGAGATTAAACCTTTGTCCATTGATTCGTTTGTGAACGTTTTCGCCCATTCTGAGGGTTGCCTTTTTCCATTCCCGTTTTTTTAACAAAGAAAGAAAGAAAGCAAAAGAAGCAGAACACTAATGTGCGTGAAATATGCCTCTTGAAACTGTCGTTTTGAAATATGGACGTCTTTTGCATTTTTTGGTCGATATATGACCCCAGGATTTGTTTTCAGGGCAGGTGTCATTTACAGGCCGGTAATGATTTGGAATATCCACTGACCATTAGCGCTGGGATTAAAGCTGCAGTTGTGAGAAACGGCCACAAGGTGGCAGCAGTTCTCCCTTACCAAATCTGGTTACTAGGGCAGCAGAGCCTCAATGGAAGTCGCGTTCTAGATTGGCATGTAGAACGGAATGTGCCAGGAGAAAGCCCCTCAAGTGTGTCTCACTACTTCTTGTTCTTGTTTTTAATTTAATCTTTTATTTTTTATTACAGCAAGTTTGAGTACAACGTTTAGCTTGTTGTAGGTGTGCAAGAGGTGGTTCTTTTACACATATACATATGTCTGTTCTTCCTGGGATCCTTTTCCCATGTACGTTATGACAGAATGTTGAGTAGTCTTCTCTTGGTACTCCGTAGGTCTTTGGTGATTATATACGTCTCCTGTGTTTGTATATGTCTGTTAACCCCAATATCGTAATGAATTCAATCCTCACACCTTTCCTTTGGTGAACCATAAGTTTCTTTAATGAATCTGTGATTGCCCTTCTCCGTGGAAATATCTGCCCTGGTATCAATTTATAGGTAACACCTATAAGTGATATGATACGATATGTGTCTTTCACTTTCTGACTTACTCCAAGTCACGTGATTACCTCGAGACTCATCTACGGTGCTGCGAATGGCATTGTGTCCTTTTTTTTCCTTGGCGAATATTCTGTCTTAGCGAGGTCCATTTTCTGCAATGTGATTCCCTGAGGGCTGAGGATTAGCTGCCCTGGGCAGCCTGACCCTGCCGGCAAGCCCTCCCCAGGTGTGCCTGGGTTGAGGTCAATATAAACAGCACTCCAGGCAGCAATAGCCCCTGCAGCTGTGCCTGACTCCATATTCTCTGCCCCGTCAGCAGTCTCGGGGCTGTGCTGGTGGGAGGGTGTGAGGGTCCACGGCTTTGTGGGTGGCCCGGTGTGAGTGGGGCTCTGCTGGACTTTCGGCAGGAGTTGCCAGGCTGCCACCTGTAAAGGAGAGGATGTGTCACCCATAACTTCCACTGGAATATCTCTCCGGGCTGAGGTGAGGAAGGAAAAAAAGGAGTGGGGGCCGGGACAGGAGGGGTATCTCAGGCAGGGCAATGGAAAGCTTCCAGAAGAGCGCCCGTGGCCAGGACAATCCTGGCTGACCTGCAGGCACCAAGTTGGCCTGTGTGCCGTCGCTGGTGTGGCTCCACGGCCCTCCCTCTAGGCTTTCAAGCCCTTGTACATATTCAGGTGTTTCACCTGGGAAGGGTGGGAACAGTTCAGCAGCATCTGGCCTGGGGCTCAGCTCACGTTTACTCACAGAGGCCTGGGCACGGTCTCCCAGCTTTGCAATAAGGACGCTCCTTGCGTGGGCGGGTGGGGCTGCTGGCTGTATGGGAGATGATATCCCACCTCTGACCAATTTCAGAATTGTTTACCACTGGAGCAAGTGCCTTGGTAGTGTTTTCCTCTGTATAACTGTTAGGTTCAGTTTTTTTTTTTTTCCTTTTTTGGTTCAAGTTAGATTTTATTCCTCTTTTATGTATTTATAGATATAAGCATGGAAATAATTCATTGTTATATATACATCAGTGTGAAAGGAAGAACTTTTTTTCTGTTTTATTTTTACATTTTATTTTTAAAAATTTTGAAATTTAATTTTGTTTATTTTTTTATACAGTAGGTTATTATTAGTTATCTATTTTATGCATATACATGTATACAGGTCAATCCCAATCTCCCAACTCATCCCACCACCACCACCCCATGGCTTCCCCCACTTTGTGTCCATACGTCTGTTCTCTACCTCTGTGTCTCTATTTCTGCCCTGCAAACCAGTTCATCTGTACCATTTTTCTAGGTTCCACATATAGGCATTAATATACAATATTTGTTTTTCTCTTTCTGACTTACTTCACTCTGCATGACAGTCTCTAGATCCATCAACTTCTCTACAAATGACCCAGTTTCATTCCATTTTATGGCTGAGTAATATTCCATTTTATATATGTACCACATCTTTATCCATTCGTCTGTCTGTGGGCATTTAGGTTGCTTCCATTACCTGGCTATTGTAAATAGTGCTGCAATGAACATTGTGGTGAATGTGTCTTTGTGATTTATGGTTTTCTCTGGGTATATGCCCTGAAGTGGGATTGCTGGTTCCTATGGTAATTCTCTTTTTAGTTTTTTAAAGGAACCTCCATACTGTTCTCCATAGTGACTGTATCAATTTACATTCCCACCAATAGCGGAAGAGGGTTCCTTTTGTCCACACCCTCCCCAGAATTTGTTGTTTGTACATTATCTGATGATGCCGATTCTAACAGGTGTGAGGTCTTACCTCATTGTAGTTTTGATTTGCATTTCTCTGATAATTAGAGATGTTGAGCAGCTTCTCATGTGCGTCTTGGCCATCTCTGTGACTTCTTTGAAGAAACGTCTCTTTAGATCTTCTGCCCATTTTTGTATTGGGTTGTTTGTTTTATTAATATTAAGCTGCATGAGCTGTTTATATATATTGGAGATTAAACCTTTGTCCATTGATTCGTTTGTGAACGTTTTCGCCCATTCTGAGGGTTGCCTTTTTCCATTCCCGTTTTTTTAACAAAGAAAGAAAGAAAGCAAAAGAAGCAGAACACTAATGTGCGTGAAATATGCCTCTTGAAACTGTCGTTTTGAAATATGGACGTCTTTTGAATTTTTTGGTCGATATATGACCCCAGGATTTGTTTTCAGGGCAGGTGTCATTTACAGGCCGGTAATGATTTGGAATATCCACTGACCATTAGCGCTGGGATTAAAGCTGCAGTTGTGAGAAACGGCCACAAGGTGGCAGCAGTTCTCCCTTACCAAATCTGGTTACTAGGGCAGCAGAGCCTCAATGGAAGTCGCGTTCTAGATTGGCATGTAGAACGGAATGTGCCAGGAGAAAGCCCCTCAAGTGTGTCTCACTACTTCTTGTTCTTGTTTTTAATTTAATCTTTTATTTTTTATTACAGCAAGTTTGAGTACAACGTTTAGCTTGTTGTAGGTGTGCAAGAGGTGGTTCTTTTACACATATACATATGTCTGTTCTTCCTGGGATCCTTTTCCCATGTACGTTATGACAGAATGTTGAGTAGTCTTCTCTTGGTACTCCGTAGGTCTTTGGTGATTATATACGTCTACTGTGTTTGTATATGTCTGTTAACCCCAATATCGTAATGAATTCAATCCTCACACCTTTCCTTTGGTGAACCATAAGTTTGTTTAATGAATCTGTGATTGCCCTTCTCCGTGGAAATATCTGCCCTGGTATCAATTTATAGGTAACACCTATAAGTGATATGATACGATATGTGTCTTTCACTTTCTGACTTACTCCAAGTCACGTGATTACCTCGAGACTCATCTACGGTGCTGCGAATGGCATTGTGTCCTTTTTTTCCTTGGCGAATATTCTGTCTTAGCGAGGTCCATTTTCTGCAATGTGATTCCCTGAGGGCTGAGGATTAGCTGCCCTGTGCAGCCTGACCCTGCCGGCAAGCCCTCCCCAGGTGTGCCTGGGTTGAGGTCAATATAAACAGCACTCCAGGCAGCAATAGCCCCTGCAGCTGTGCCTGACTCCATATTCTCTGCCCCGTCAGCAGTCTCGGGGCTGTGCTGGTGGGAGGGTGAGAGGGTCCACGGCTTTGTGGGTGGCCCGGTGTGAGTGGGGCTCTGCTGGACTTTCGGCAGGAGTTGCCAGGCTGCCACCTGTAAAGGAGAGGATGTGTCACCCATAACTTCCACTGGAATATCTCTCCGGGCTGAGGTGAGGAAGGAAAAAAAGGAGTGGGGGCCGGGACAGGAGGGGTATCTCAGGCAGGGCAATGGAAAGCTTCCAGAAGAGCGCCCGTGGCCAGGACCATCCTGGCTGACCTGCAGGCACCAAGTTGGCCTGCGTGCCGTCGCTGGTGTGGCTCCACGGCCCTCCCTCTAGGCTTTCAAGCCCTTGTACATATTCAGGTGTTTCACCTGGGAAGGGTGGGAACAGTTCAGCAGCATCTGGCCTGGGGCTCAGCTCACGTTTACTCACAGAGGCCTGGGCACGGTCTCCCAGCTTTGCAATAAGGACGCTCCTTGCGTGGGCGGGTGGGGCTGCTGGCTGTATGGGAGATGATACCCCACCTCTGACCAATTTCAGATTTGTTTACCACTGGAGCAAGTGCCTTGGTAGTGTTTTCCTCTGTATAACTGTTAGGTTCAGTTTTTTTTTTCCTTTTTTGGTTCAAGTTAGATTTTATTCCTCTTTTATGTATTTATAGATATGAGCATGGAAATAATTCATTGTTATATATACATCAGTGTGAAAGGAAGAACTTTTTTTCTGTTTCATTTTTACATTTTATTTTTAAAAATTTTGAAATTTAATTTTGTTTATTTTTTTATACAGTAGGTTATTATTAGTTATCTATTTTATGCATATACATGTATACAGGTCAATCCCAATCTCCCAACTCATCCCACCACCACCACCCCATGGCTTCCCCCACTTTGTGTCCATACGTCTGTTCTCTACCTCTGTGTCTCTATTTCTGCCCTGCAAACCAGTTCATCTGTACCATTTTTCTAGGTTCCACATATAGGCATTAATATACAATATTTGTTTTTCTCTTTCTGACTTACTTCACTCTGCATGACAGTCTCTAGATCCATCAACTTCTCTACAAATGACCCAGTTTCATTCCTTTTTATGGCTGAGTAATATTCCATTTTATATATGTACCACATCTTTATCCATTCGTCTGTCTGTGGGCATTTAGGTTGCTTCCATTACCTGGCTATTGTAAATAGTGCTGCAATGAACATTGTGGTGAATGTGTCTTTGTGATTTATGGTTTTCTCTGGGTATATGCCCAGAAGTGGGATTGCTGGTTCCTATGGTAATTCTCTTTTTAGTTTTTTAAAGGAACCTCCATACTGTTCTCCATAGTGACTGTATCAATTTACATTCCCACCAATAGCGGAAGAGGGTTCCTTTTGTCCACACCCTCCCCAGAATTTGTTGTTTGTACATTATCTGATGATGCCGATTCTAACAGGTGTGAGGTCTTACCTCATTGTAGTTTTGATTTGCATTTCTCTGATAATTAGTGATGTTGAGCAGCTTCTCATGTGCGTCTTGGCCATCTCTGTGACTTCTTTGAAGAAACGTCTCTTTAGATCTTCTGCCCATTTTTGTATTGGGTTGTTTGTTTTATTAATATTAAGCTGCATGAGCTGTTTATATATATTGGAGATTAAACCTTTGTCCATTGATTCGTTTGTGAACGTTTTCGCCCATTCTGAGGGTTGCCTTTTTCCATTCCCGTTTTTTTAACAAAGAAAGAAAGAAAGCAAAAGAAGCAGAACACTAATGTGCGTGAAATATGCCTCTTGAAACTGTCGTTTTGAAATATGGACGTCTTTTGAATTTTTTGGTCGATATATGACCGCAGGATTTGTTTTCAGGGCAGGTGTCATTTACAGGCCGGTAATGATTTGGAATATCCACTGACCATTAGCGCTGGGATTAAAGCTGCAGTTGTGAGAAACGGCCACAAGGTGGCAGCAGTTCTCCCTTACCAAATCTGGTTACTAGGGCAGCAGAGCCTCAATGGAAGTCGCGTTCTAGATTGGCATGTAGAACGGAATGTGCCAGGAGAAAGCCCCTCAAGTGTGTCTCACTACTTCTTGTTCTTGTTTTTAATTTAATCTTTTATTTTTTATTACAGCAAGTTTGAGTACAACGTTTAGCTTGTTGTAGGTGTGCAAGAGGTGGTTCTTTTACACATATACATATGTCTGTTCTTCCTGGGATCCTTTTCCCATGTACGTTATGACAGAATGTTGAGTAGTCTTCTCTTGGTACTCCGTAGGTCTTTGGTGATTATATACGTCTACTGTGTTTGTATATGTCTGTTAACCCCAATATCGTAATGAATTCAATCCTCACACCTTTCCTTTGGTGAACCATAAGTTTCTTTAATGAATCTGTGATTGCCCTTCTCCGTGGAAATATCTGCCCTGGTATCAATTTATAGGTAACACCTATAAGTGATATGATACGATATGTGTCTTTCACTTTCTGACTTACTCCAAGTCACGTGATTACCTCGAGACTCATCTACGGTGCTGCGAATGGCATTGTGTCCTTTTTTTTCCTTGGCGAATATTCTGTCTTAGCGAGGTCCATTTTCTGCAATGTGATTCCCTGAGGGCTGAGGATTAGCTGCCCTGGGCAGCCTGACCCTGCCGGCAAGCCCTCCCCAGGTGTGCCTGGTTTGAGGTCAATATAAACAGCACTCCAGGCAGCAATAGCCCCTGCAGCTGTGCCTGACTCCATATTCTCTGCCCCGTCAGCAGTCTCGGGGCTGTGCTGGTGGGAGGGTGTGAGGGTCCACGGCTTTGTGGGTGGCCCGGTGTGAGTGGGGCTCTGCTGGACTTTCGGCAGGAGTTGCCAGGCTGCCACCTGTAAAGGAGAGGATGTGTCACCCATAACTTCCACTGGAATATCTCTCCGGGCTGAGGTGAGGAAGGAAAAAAAGGAGTGGGGGCCGGGACAGGAGGGGTATCTCAGGCAGGGCAATGGAAAGCTTCCAGAAGAGCGCCCGTGGCCAGGACAATCCTGGCTGACCTGCAGGCACCAAGTTGGCCTGTGTGCCGTCGCTGGTGTGGCTCCACGGCCCTCCCTCTAGGCTTTCAAGCCCTTGTACATATTCAGGTGTTTCACCTGGGAAGGGTGGGAACAGTTCAGCAGCATCTGGCCTGGGGCTCAGCTCACGTTTACTCACAGAGGCCTGGGCACGGTCTCCCAGCTTTGCAATAAGGACGCTCCTTGCGTGGGCGGGTGGGGCTGCTGGCTGTATGGGAGATGATATCCCACCTCTGACCAATTTCAGAATTGTTTACCACTGGAGCAAGTGCCTTGGTAGTGTTTTCCTCTGTATAACTGTTAGGTTCAGTTTTTTTTTTTCCTTTTTTGGTTCAAGTTAGATTTTATTCCTCTTTTATGTATTTATAGATATAAGCATGGAAATAATTCATTGTTATATATACATCAGTGTGAAAGGAAGAACTTTTTTTCTGTTTTATTTTTACATTTTATTTTTAAAAATTTTGAAATTTAATTTTGTTTATTTTTTTATACAGTAGGTTATTATTAGTTATCTATTTTATGCATATACATGTATACAGGTCAATCCCAATCTCCCAACTCATCCCACCACCACCACCCCATGGCTTCCCCCACTTTGTGTCCATACGTCTGTTCTCTACCTCTGTGTCTCTATTTCTGCCCTGCAAACCAGTTCATCTGTACCATTTTTCTAGGTTCCACATATAGGCATTAATATACAATATTTGTTTTTCTCTTTCTGACTTACTTCACTCTGCATGACAGTCTCTAGATCCATCAACTTCTCTACAAATGACCCAGTTTCATTCCATTTTATGGCTGAGTAATATTCCATTTTATATATGTACCACATCTTTATCCATTCGTCTGTCTGTGGGCATTTAGGTTGCTTCCATTACCTGGCTATTGTAAATAGTGCTGCAATGAACATTGTGGTGAATGTGTCTTTGTGATTTATGGTTTTCTCTGGGTATATGCCCTGAAGTGGGATTGCTGGTTCCTATGGTAATTCTCTTTTTAGTTTTTTAAAGGAACCTCCATACTGTTCTCCATAGTGACTGTATCAATTTACATTCCCACCAATAGCGGAAGAGGGTTCCTTTTGTCCACACCCTCCCCAGAATTTGTTGTTTGTACATTATCTGATGATGCCGATTCTAACAGGTGTGAGGTCTTACCTCATTGTAGTTTTGATTTGCATTTCTCTGATAATTAGAGATGTTGAGCAGCTTCTCATGTGCGTCTTGGCCATCTCTGTGACTTCTTTGAAGAAACGTCTCTTTAGATCTTCTGCCCATTTTTGTATTGGGTTGTTTGTTTTATTAATATTAAGCTGCATGAGCTGTTTATATATATTGGAGATTAAACCTTTGTCCATTGATTCGTTTGTGAACGTTTTCGCCCATTCTGAGGGTTGCCTTTTTCCATTCCCGTTTTTTTAACAAAGAAAGAAAGAAAGCAAAAGAAGCAGAACACTAATGTGCGTGAAATATGCCTCTTGAAACTGTCGTTTTGAAATATGGACGTCTTTTGAATTTTTTGGTCGATATATGACCCCAGGATTTGTTTTCAGGGCAGGTGTCATTTACAGGCCTGTAATGATTTGGAATATCCACTGACCATTAGCGCTGGGATTAAAGCTGCAGTTGTGAGAAACGGCCACAAGGTGGCAGCAGTTCTCCCTTACCAAATCTGGTTACTAGGGCAGCAGAGCCTCAATGGAAGTCGCGTTCTAGATTGGCATGTAGAACGGAATGTGCCAGGAGAAAGCCCCTCAAGTGTGTCTCACTACTTCTTGTTCTTGTTTTTAATTTAATCTTTTATTTTTTATTACAGCAAGTTTGAGTACAACGTTTAGCTTGTTGTAGGTGTGCAAGAGGTGGTTCTTTTACACATATACATATGTCTGTTCTTCCTGGGATCCTTTTCCCATGTACGTTATGACAGAATGTTGAGTAGTCTTCTCTTGGTACTCCGTAGGTCTTTGGTGATTATATACGTCGACTGTGTTTGTATATGTCTGTTAACCCCAATATCGTAATGAATTCAATCCTCACACCTTTCCTTTGGTGAACCATAAGTTTGTTTAATGAATCTGTGATTGCCCTTCTCCGTGGAAATATCTGCCCTGGTATCAATTTATAGGTAACACCTATAAGTGATATGATACGATATGTGTCTTTCACTTTCTGACTTACTCCAAGTCACGTGATTACCTCGAGACTCATCTACGGTGCTGCGAATGGCATTGTGTCCTTTTTTTCCTTGGCGAATATTCTGTCTTAGCGAGGTCCATTTTCTGCAATGTGATTCCCTGAGGGCTGAGGATTAGCTGCCCTGTGCAGCCTGACCCTGCCGGCAAGCCCTCCCCAGGTGTGCCTGGGTTGAGGTCAATATAAACAGCACTCCAGGCAGCAATAGCCCCTGCAGCTGTGCCTGACTCCATATTCTCTGCCCCGTCAGCAGTCTCGGGGCTGTGCTGGTGGGAGGGTGAGAGGGTCCACGGCTTTGTGGGTGGCCCGGTGTGAGTGGGGCTCTGCTGGACTTTCGGCAGGAGTTGCCAGGCTGCCACCTGTAAAGGAGAGGATGTGTCACCCATAACTTCCACTGGAATATCTCTCCGGGCTGAGGTGAGGAAGGAAAAAAAGGAGTGGGGGCCGGGACAGGAGGGGTATCTCAGGCAGGGCAATGGAAAGCTTCCAGAAGAGCGCCCGTGGCCAGGACCATCCTGGCTGACCTGCAGGCACCAAGTTGGCCTGCGTGCCGTCGCTGGTGTGGCTCCACGGCCCTCCCTCTAGGCTTTCAAGCCCTTGTACATATTCAGGTGTTTCACCTGGGAAGGGTGGGAACAGTTCAGCAGCATCTGGCCTGGGGCTCAGCTCACGTTTACTCACAGAGGCCTGGGCACGGTCTCCCAGCTTTGCAATAAGGACGCTCCTTGCGTGGGCGGGTGGGGCTGCTGGCTGTATGGGAGATGATACCCCACCTCTGACCAATTTCAGATTTGTTTACCACTGGAGCAAGTGCCTTGGTAGTGTTTTCCTCTGTATAACTGTTAGGTTCAGTTTTTTTTTTCCTTTTTTGGTTCAAGTTAGATTTTATTCCTCTTTTATGTATTTATAGATATGAGCATGGAAATAATTCATTGTTATATATACATCAGTGTGAAAGGAAGAACTTTTTTTCTGTTTCATTTTTACATTTTATTTTTAAAAATTTTGAAATTTAATTTTGTTTACTTTTTTATACAGTAGGTTATTATTAGTTATCTATTTTATGCATATACATGTATACAGGTCAATCCCAATCTCCCAACTCATCCCACCACCACCACCCCATGGCTTCCCCCACTTTGTGTCCATACGTCTGTTCTCTACCTCTGTGTCTCTATTTCTGCCCTGCAAACCAGTTCATCTGTACCATTTTTCTAGGTTCCACATATAGGCATTAATATACAATATTTGTTTTTCTCTTTCTGACTTACTTCACTCTGCATGACAGTCTCTAGATCCATCAACTTCTCTACAAATGACCCAGTTTCATTCCTTTTTATGGCTGAGTAATATTCCATTTTATATATGTACCACATCTTTATCCATTCGTCTGTCTGTGGGCATTTAGGTTGCTTCCATTACCTGGCTATTGTAAATAGTGCTGCAATGAACATTGTGGTGAATGTGTCTTTGTGATTTATGGTTTTCTCTGGGTATATGCCCAGAAGTGGGATTGCTGGTTCCTATGGTAATTCTCTTTTTAGTTTTTTAAAGGAACCTCCATACTGTTCTCCATAGTGACTGTATCAATTTACATTCCCACCAATAGCGGAAGAGGGTTCCTTTTGTCCACACCCTCCCCAGAATTTGTTGTTTGTACATTATCTGATGATGCCGATTCTAACAGGTGTGAGGTCTTACCTCATTGTAGTTTTGATTTGCATTTCTCTGATAATTAGTGATGTTGAGCAGCTTCTCATGTGCGTCTTGGCCATCTCTGTGACTTCTTTGAAGAAACGTCTCTTTAGATCTTCTGCCCATTTTTGTATTGGGTTGTTTGTTTTATTAATATTAAGCTGCATGAGCTGTTTATATATATTGGAGATTAAACCTTTGTCCATTGATTCGTTTGTGAACGTTTTCGCCCATTCTGAGGGTTGCCTTTTTCCATTCCCGTTTTTTTAACAAAGAAAGAAAGAAAGCAAAAGAAGCAGAACACTAATGTGCGTGAAATATGCCTCTTGAAACTGTCGTTTTGAAATATGGACGTCTTTTGAATTTTTTGGTCGATATATGACCCCAGGATTTGTTTTCAGGGCAGGTGTCATTTACAGGCCGGTAATGATTTGGAATATCCACTGACCATTAGCGCTGGGATTAAAGCTGCAGTTGTGAGAAACGGCCACAAGGTGGCAGCAGTTCTCCCTTACCAAATCTGGTTACTAGGGCAGCAGAGCCTCAATGGAAGTCGCGTTCTAGATTGGCATGTAGAACGGAATGTGCCAGGAGAAAGCCCCTCAAGTGTGTCTCACTACTTCTTGTTCTTGTTTTTAATTTAATCTTTTATTTTTTATTACAGCAAGTTTGAGTACAACGTTTAGCTTGTTGTAGGTGTGCAAGAGGTGGTTCTTTTACACATATACATATGTCTGTTCTTCCTGGGATCCTTTTCCCATGTACGTTATGACAGAATGTTGAGTAGTCTTCTCTTGGTACTCCGTAGGTCTTTGGTGATTATATACGTCGACTGTGTTTGTATATGTCTGTTAACCCCAATATCGTAATGAATTCAATCCTCACACCTTTCCTTTGGTGAACCATAAGTTTGTTTAATGAATCTGTGATTGCCCTTCTCCGTGGAAATATCTGCCCTGGTATCAATTTATAGGTAACACCTATAAGTGATATGATACGATATGTGTCTTTCACTTTCTGACTTACTCCAAGTCACGTGATTACCTCGAGACTCATCTACGGTGCTGCGAATGGCATTGTGTCCTTTTTTTTCCTTGGCGAATATTCTGTCTTAGCGAGGTCCATTTTCTGCAATGTGATTCCCTGAGGGCTGAGGATTAGCTGCCCTGGGCAGCCTGACCCTGCCGGCAAGCCCTCCCCAGGTGTGCCTGGGTTGAGGTCAATATAAACAGCACTCCAGGCAGCAATAGCCCCTGCAGCTGTGCCTGACTCCATATTCTCTGCCCCGTCAGCAGTCTCGGGGCTGTGCTGGTGGGAGGGTGTGAGGGTCCACGGCTTTGTGGGTGGCCCGGTGTGAGTGGGGCTCTGCTGGACTTTCGGCAGGAGTTGCCAGGCTGCCACCTGTAAAGGAGAGGATGTGTCACCCATAACTTCCACTGGAATATCTCTCCGGGCTGAGGTGAGGAAGGAAAAAAAGGAGTGGGGGCCGGGACAGGAGGGGTATCTCAGGCAGGGCAATGGAAAGCTTCCAGAAGAGCGCCCGTGGCCAGGACAATCCTGGCTGACCTGCAGGCACCAAGTTGGCCTGTGTGCCGTCGCTGGTGTGGCTCCACGGCCCTCCCTCTAGGCTTTCAAGCCCTTGTACATATTCAGGTGTTTCACCTGGGAAGGGTGGGAACAGTTCAGCAGCATCTGGCCTGGGGCTCAGCTCACGTTTACTCACAGAGGCCTGGGCACGGTCTCCCAGCTTTGCAATAAGGACGCTCCTTGCGTGGGCGGGTGGGGCTGCTGGCTGTATGGGAGATGATATCCCACCTCTGACCAATTTCAGAATTGTTTACCACTGGAGCAAGTGCCTTGGTAGTGTTTTCCTCTGTATAACTGTTAGGTTCAGTTTTTTTTTTTCCTTTTTTGGTTCAAGTTAGATTTTATTCCTCTTTTATGTATTTATAGATATAAGCATGGAAATAATTCATTGTTATATATACATCAGTGTGAAAGGAAGAACTTTTTTTCTGTTTTATTTTTACATTTTATTTTTAAAAATTTTGAAATTTAATTTTGTTTATTTTTTTATACAGTAGGTTATTATTAGTTATCTATTTTATGCATATACATGTATACAGGTCAATCCCAATCTCCCAACTCATCCCACCACCACCACCCCATGGCTTCCCCCACTTTGTGTCCATACGTCTGTTCTCTACCTCTGTGTCTCTATTTCTGCCCTGCAAACCAGTTCATCTGTACCATTTTTCTAGGTTCCACATATAGGCATTAATATACAATATTTGTTTTTCTCTTTCTGACTTACTTCACTCTGCATGACAGTCTCTAGATCCATCAACTTCTCTACAAATGACCCAGTTTCATTCCTTTTTATGGCTGAGTAATATTCCATTTTATATATGTACCACATCTTTATCCATTCGTCTGTCTGTGGGCATTTAGGTTGCTTCCATTACCTGGCTATTGTAAATAGTGCTGCAATGAACATTGTGGTGAATGTGTCTTTGTGATTTATGGTTTTCTCTGGGTATATGCCCTGAAGTGGGATTGCTTGTTCCTATGGTAATTCTCTTTTTAGTTTTTTAAAGGAACCTCCATACTGTTCTCCATAGTGACTGTATCAATTTACATTCCCACCAATAGCGGAAGAGGGTTCCTTTTGTCCACACCCTCCCCAGAATTTGTTGTTTGTACATTATCTGATGATGCCGATTCTAACAGGTGTGAGGTCTTACCTCATTGTAGTTTTGATTTGCATTTCTCTGATAATTAGTGATGTTGAGCAGCTTCTCATGTGCGTCTTGGCCATCTCTGTGACTTCTTTGAAGAAACGTCTCTTTAGATCTTCTGCCCATTTTTGTATTGGGTTGTTTGTTTTATTAATATTAAGCTGCATGAGCTGTTTATATATATTGGAGATTAAACCTTTGTCCATTGATTCGTTTGTGAACGTTTTCGCCCATTCTGAGGGTTGCCTTTTTCCATTCCCGTTTTTTTAACAAAGAAAGAAAGAAAGCAAAAGAAGCAGAACACTAATGTGCGTGAAATATGCCTCTTGAAACTGTCGTTTTGAAATATGGACGTCTTTTGAATTTTTTGGTCGATATATGACCGCAGGATTTGTTTTCAGGGCAGGTGTCATTTACAGGCCGGTAATGATTTGGAATATCCACTGACCATTAGCGCTGGGATTAAAGCTGCAGTTGTGAGAAACGGCCACAAGGTGGCAGCAGTTCTCCCTTACCAAATCTGGTTACTAGGGCAGCAGAGCCTCAATGGAAGTCGCGTTCTAGATTGGCATGTAGAACGGAATGTGCCAGGAGAAAGCCCCTCAAGTGTGTCTCACTACTTCTTGTTCTTGTTTTTAATTTAATCTTTTATTTTTTATTACAGCAAGTTTGAGTACAACGTTTAGCTTGTTGTAGGTGTGCAAGAGGTGGTTCTTTTACACATATACATATGTCTGTTCTTCCTGGGATCCTTTTCCCATGTACGTTATGACAGAATGTTGAGTAGTCTTCTCTTGGTACTCCGTAGGTCTTTGGTGATTATATACGTCGACTGTGTTTGTATATGTCTGTTAACCCCAATATCGTAATGAATTCAATCCTCACACCTTTCCTTTGGTGAACCATAAGTTTGTTTAATGAATCTGTGATTGCCCTTCTCCGTGGAAATATCTGCCCTGGTATCAATTTATAGGTAACACCTATAAGTGATATGATACGATATGTGTCTTTCACTTTCTGACTTACTCCAAGTCACGTGATTACCTCGAGACTCATCTACGGTGCTGCGAATGGCATTGTGTCCTTTTTTTTCCTTGGCGAATATTCTGTCTTAGCGAGGTCCATTTTCTGCAATGTGATTCCCTGAGGGCTGAGGATTAGCTGCCCTGGGCAGCCTGACCCTGCCGGCAAGCCCTCCCCAGGTGTGCCTGGGTTGAGGTCAATATAAACAGCACTCCAGGCAGCAATAGCCCCTGCAGCTGTGCCTGACTCCATATTCTCTGCCCCGTCAGCAGTCTCGGGGCTGTGCTGGTGGGAGGGTGTGAGGGTCCACGGCTTTGTGGGTGGCCCGGTGTGAGTGGGGCTCTGCTGGACTTTCGGCAGGAGTTGCCAGGCTGCCACCTGTAAAGGAGAGGATGTGTCACCCATAACTTCCACTGGAATATCTCTCCGGGCTGAGGTGAGGAAGGAAAAAATGGAGTGGGGGCCGGGACAGGAGGGGTATCTCAGGCAGGGCAATGGAAAGCTTCCAGAAGAGCGCCCGTGGCCAGGACCATCCTGGCTGACCTGCAGGCACCAAGTTGGCCTGCGTGCCGTCGCTGGTGTGGCTCCACGGCCCTCCCTCTAGGCTTTCAAGCCCTTGTACATATTCAGGTGTTTCACCTGGGAAGGGTGGGAACAGTTCAGCAGCATCTGGCCTGGGGCTCAGCTCACGTTTACTCACAGAGGCCTGGGCACGGTCTCCCAGCTTTGCAATAAGGACGCTCCTTGCGTGGGCGGGTGGGGCTGCTGGCTGTATGGGAGATGATACCCCACCTCTGACCAATTTCAGATTTGTTTACCACTGGAGCAAGTGCCTTGGTAGTGTTTTCCTCTGTATAACTGTTAGGTTCAGTTTTTTTTTTTCCTTTTTTGGTTCAAGTTAGATTTTATTCCTCTTTTATGTATTTATAGATATAAGCATGGAAATAATTCATTGTTATATATACATCAGTGTGAAAGGAAGAACTTTTTTTCTGTTTTATTTTTACATTTTATTTTTAAAAATTTTGAAATTTAATTTTGTTTATTTTTTTATACAGTAGGTTATTATTAGTTATCTATTTTATGCATATACATGTATACAGGTCAATCCCAATCTCCCAACTCATCCCACCACCACCACCCCATGGCTTCCCCCACTTTGTGTCCATACGTCTGTTCTCTACCTCTGTGTCTCTATTTCTGCCCTGCAAACCAGTTCATCTGTACCATTTTTCTAGGTTCCACATATAGGCATTAATATACAATATTTGTTTTTCTCTTTCTGACTTACTTCACTCTGCATGACAGTCTCTAGATCCATCAACTTCTCTACAAATGACCCAGTTTCATTCCTTTTTATGGCTGAGTAATATTCCATTTTATATATGTACCACATCTTTATCCATTCGTCTGTCTGTGGGCATTTAGGTTGCTTCCATTACCTGGCTATTGTAAATAGTGCTGCAATGAACATTGTGGTGAATGTGTCTTTGTGATTTATGGTTTTCTCTGGGTATATGCCCAGAAGTGGGATTGCTGGTTCCTATGGTAATTCTCTTTTTAGTTTTTTAAAGGAACCTCCATACTGTTCTCCATAGTGACTGTATCAATTTACATTCCCACCAATAGCGGAAGAGGGTTCCTTTTGTCCACACCCTCCCCAGAATTTGTTGTTTGTACATTATCTGATGATGCCGATTCTAACAGGTGTGAGGTCTTACCTCATTGTAGTTTTGATTTGCATTTCTCTGATAATTAGTGATGTTGAGCAGCTTCTCATGTGCGTCTTGGCCATCTCTGTGACTTCTTTGAAGAAACGTCTCTTTAGATCTTCTGCCCATTTTTGTATTGGGTTGTTTGTTTTATTAATATTAAGCTGCATGAGCTGTTTATATATATTGGAGATTAAACCTTTGTCCATTGATTCGTTTGTGAACGTTTTCGCCCATTCTGAGGGTTGCCTTTTTCCATTCCCGTTTTTTTAACAAAGAAAGAAAGAAAGCAAAAGAAGCAGAACACTAATGTGCGTGAAATATGCCTCTTGAAACTGTCGTTTTGAAATATGGACGTCTTTTGAATTTTTTGGTCGATATATGACCCCAGGATTTGTTTTCAGGGCAGGTGTCATTTACAGGCCGGTAATGATTTGGAATATCCACTGACCATTAGCGCTGGGATTAAAGCTGCAGTTGTGAGAAACGGCCACAAGGTGGCAGCAGTTCTCCCTTACCAAATCTGGTTACTAGGGCAGCAGAGCCTCAATGGAAGTCGCGTTCTAGATTGGCATGTAGAACGGAATGTGCCAGGAGAAAGCCCCACAAGTGTGTCTCACTACTTCTTGTTCTTGTTTTTAATTTAATCTTTTATTTTTTATTACAGCAAGTTTGAGTACAACGTTTAGCTTGTTGTAGGTGTGCAAGAGGTGGTTCTTTTACACATATACATATGTCTGTTCTCCCTGGGATCCTTTTCCCATGTACGTTATGACAGAATGTTGAGTAGTCTTCTCTTGGTACTCCGTAGGTCTTTGGTGATTATATACGTCGACTGTGTTTGTATATGTCTGTTAACCCCAATATCGTAATGAATTCAATCCTCACACCTTTCCTTTGGTGAACCATAAGTTTCTTTAATGAATCTGTGATTGCCCTTCTCCGTGGAAATATCTGCCCTGGTATCAATTTATAGGTAACACCTATAAGTGATATGATACGATATGTGTCTTTCACTTTCTGACTTACTCCAAGTCACGTGATTACCTCGAGACTCATCTACGGTGCTGCGAATGGCATTGTGTCCTTTTTTTCCTTGGCGAATATTCTGTCTTAGCGAGGTCCATTTTCTGCAATGTGATTCCCTGAGGGCTGAGGATTAGCTGCCCTGTGCAGCCTGACCCTGCCGGCAAGCCCTCCCCAGGTGTGCCTGGGTTGAGGTCAATATAAACAGCACTCCAGGCAGCAATAGCCCCTGCAGCTGTGCCTGACTCCATATTCTCTGCCCCGTCAGCAGTCTCGGGGCTGTGCTGGTGGGAGGGTGAGAGGGTCCACGGCTTTGTGGGTGGCCCGGTGTGAGTGGGGCTCTGCTGGACTTTCGGCAGGAGTTGCCAGGCTGCCACCTGTAAAGGAGAGGATGTGTCACCCATAACTTCCACTGGAATATCTCTCCGGGCTGAGGTGAGGAAGGAAAAAAAGGAGTGGGGGCCGGGATAGGAGGGGTATCTCAGGCAGGGCAATGGAAAGCTTCCAGAAGAGCGCCCGTGGCCAGGACCATCCTGGCTGACCTGCAGGCACCAAGTTGGCCTGCGTGCCGTCGCTGGTGTGGCTCCACGGCCCTCCCTCTAGGCTTTCAAGCCCTTGTACATATTCAGGTGTTTCACCTGGGAAGGGTGGGAACAGTTCAGCAGCATCTGGCCTGGGGCTCAGCTCACGTTTACTCACAGAGGCCTGGGCACGGTCTCCCAGCTTTGCAATAAGGACGCTCCTTGCGTGGGCGGGTGGGGCTGCTGGCTGTATGGGAGATGATACCCCACCTCTGACCAATTTCAGATTTGTTTACCACTGGAGCAAGTGCCTTGGTAGTGTTTTCCTCTGTATAACTGTTAGGTTCAGTTTTTTTTTTCCTTTTTTGGTTCAAGTTAGATTTTATTCCTCTTTTATGTATTTATAGATATGAGCATGGAAATAATTCATTGTTATATATACATCAGTGTGAAAGGAAGAACTTTTTTTCTGTTTCATTTTTACATTTTATTTTTAAAAATTTTGAAATTTAATTTTGTTTATTTTTTTATACAGTAGGTTATTATTAGTTATCTATTTTATGCATATACATGTATACAGGTCAATCCCAATCTCCCAACTCATCCCACCACCACCACCCCATGGCTTCCCCCACTTTGTGTCCATACGTCTGTTCTCTACCTCTGTGTCTCTATTTCTGCCCTGCAAACCAGTTCATCTGTACCATTTTTCTAGGTTCCACATATAGGCATTAATATACAATATTTGTTTTTCTCTTTCTGACTTACTTCACTCTGCATGACAGTCTCTAGATCCATCAACTTCTCTACAAATGACCCAGTTTCATTCCTTTTTATGGCTGAGTAATATTCCATTTTATATATGTACCACATCTTTATCCATTCGTCTGTCTGTGGGCATTTAGGTTGCTTCCATTACCTGGCTATTGTAAATAGTGCTGCAATGAACATTGTGGTGAATGTGTCTTTGTGATTTATGGTTTTCTCTGGGTATATGCCCAGAAGTGGGATTGCTGGTTCCTATGGTAATTCTCTTTTTAGTTTTTTAAAGGAACCTCCATACTGTTCTCCATAGTGACTGTATCAATTTACATTCCCACCAATAGCGGAAGAGGGTTCCTTTTGTCCACACCCTCCCCAGAATTTGTTGTTTGTACATTATCTGATGATGCCGATTCTAACAGGTGTGAGGTCTTACCTCATTGTAGTTTTGATTTGCATTTCTCTGATAATTAGTGATGTTGAGCAGCTTCTCATGTGCGTCTTGGCCATCTCTGTGACTTCTTTGAAGAAACGTCTCTTTAGATCTTCTGCCCATTTTTGTATTGGGTTGTTTGTTTTATTAATATTAAGCTGCATGAGCTGTTTATATATATTGGAGATTAAACCTTTGTCCATTGATTCGTTTGTGAACGTTTTCGCCCATTCTGAGGGTTGCCTTTTTCCATTCCCGTTTTTTTAACAAAGAAAGAAAGAAAGCAAAAGAAGCAGAACACTAATGTGCGTGAAATATGCCTCTTGAAACTGTCGTTTTGAAATATGGACGTCTTTTGAATTTTTTGGTCGATATATGACCGCAGGATTTGTTTTCAGGGCAGGTGTCATTTACAGGCCGGTAATGATTTGGAATATCCACTGACCATTAGCGCTGGGATTAAAGCTGCAGTTGTGAGAAACGGCCACAAGGTGGCAGCAGTTCTCCCTTACCAAATCTGGTTACTAGGGCAGCAGAGCCTCAATGGAAGTCGCGTTCTAGATTGGCATGTAGAACGGAATGTGCCAGGAGAAAGCCCCTCAAGTGTGTCTCACTACTTCTTGTTCTTGTTTTTAATTTAATCTTTTATTTTTTATTACAGCAAGTTTGAGTACAACGTTTAGCTTGTTGTAGGGGTGCAAGAGGTGGTTCTTTTACACATATACATATGTCTGTTCTTCCTGGGATCCTTTTCCCATGTACGTTATGACAGAATGTTGAGTAGTCTTCTCTTGGTACTCCGTAGGTCTTTGGTGATTATATACGTCTACTGTGTTTGTATATGTCTGTTAACCCCAATATCGTAATGAATTCAATCCTCACACCTTTCCTTTGGTGAACCATAAGTTTGTTTAATGAATCTGTGATTGCCCTTCTCCGTGGAAATATCTGCCCTGGTATCAATTTATAGGTAACACCTATAAGTGATATGATACGATATGTGTCTTTCACTTTCTGACTTACTCCAAGTCACGTGATTACCTCGAGACTCATCTACGGTGCTGCGAATGGCATTGTGTCCTTTTTTTTCCTTGGCGAATATTCTGTCTTAGCGAGGTCCATTTTCTGCAATGTGATTCCCTGAGGGCTGAGGATTAGCTGCCCTGGGCAGCCTGACCCTGCCGGCAAGCCCTCCCCAGGTGTGCCTGGGTTGAGGTCAATATAAACAGCACTCCAGGCAGCAATAGCCCCTGCAGCTGTGCCTGACTCCATATTCTCTGCCCCGTCAGCAGTCTCGGGGCTGTGCTGGTGGGAGGGTGTGAGGGTCCACGGCTTTGTGGGTGGCCCGGTGTGAGTGGGGCTCTGCTGGACTTTCGGCAGGAGTTGCCAGGCTGCCACCTGTAAAGGAGAGGATGTGTCACCCATAACTTCCACTGGAATATCTCTCCGGGCTGAGGTGAGGAAGGAAAAAATGGAGTGGGGGCCGGGACAGGAGGGGTATCTCAGGCAGGGCAATGGAAAGCTTCCAGAAGAGCGCCCGTGGCCAGGACCATCCTGGCTGACCTGCAGGCACCAAGTTGGCCTGCGTGCCGTCGCTGGTGTGGCTCCACGGCCCTCCCTCTAGGCTTTCAAGCCCTTGTACATATTCAGGTGTTTCACCTGGGAAGGGTGGGAACAGTTCAGCAGCATCTGGCCTGGGGCTCAGCTCACGTTTACTCACAGAGGCCTGGGCACGGTCTCCCAGCTTTGCAATAAGGACGCTCCTTGCGTGGGCGGGTGGGGCTGCTGGCTGTATGGGAGATGATACCCCACCTCTGACCAATTTCAGAATTGTTTACCACTGGAGCAAGTGCCTTGGTAGTGTTTTCCTCTGTATAACTGTTAGGTTCAGTTTTTTTTTTTCCTTTTTTGGTTCAAGTTAGATTTTATTCCTCTTTTATGTATTTATAGATATAAGCATGGAAATAATTCATTGTTATATATACATCAGTGTGAAAGGAAGAACTTTTTTTCTGTTTTATTTTTACATTTTATTTTTAAAAATTTTGAAATTTAATTTTGTTTATTTTTTTATACAGTAGGTTATTATTAGTTATCTATTTTATGCATATACATGTATACAGGTCAATCCCAATCTCCCAACTCATCCCACCACCACCACCCCATGGCTTCCCCCACTTTGTGTCCATACGTCTGTTCTCTACCTCTGTGTCTCTATTTCTGCCCTGCAAACCAGTTCATCTGTACCATTTTTCTAGGTTCCACATATAGGCATTAATATACAATATTTGTTTTTCTCTTTCTGACTTACTTCACTCTGCATGACAGTCTCTAGATCCATCAACTTCTCTACAAATGACCCAGTTTCATTCCTTTTTATGGCTGAGTAATATTCCATTTTATATATGTACCACATCTTTATCCATTCGTCTGTCTGTGGGCATTTAGGTTGCTTCCATTACCTGGCTATTGTAAATAGTGCTGCAATGAACATTGTGGTGAATGTGTCTTTGTGATTTATGGTTTTCTCTGGGTATATGCCCAGAAGTGGGATTGCTGGTTCCTATGGTAATTCTCTTTTTAGTTTTTTAAAGGAACCTCCATACTGTTCTCCATAGTGACTGTATCAATTTACATTCCCACCAATAGCGGAAGAGGGTTCCTTTTGTCCACACCCTCCCCAGAATTTGTTGTTTGTACATTATCTGATGATGCCGATTCTAACAGGTGTGAGGTCTTACCTCATTGTAGTTTTGATTTGCATTTCTCTGATAATTAGTGATGTTGAGCAGCTTCTCATGTGCGTCTTGGCCATCTCTGTGACTTCTTTGAAGAAACGTCTATTTAGATCTTCTGCCCATTTTTGTATTGGGTTGTTTGTTTTATTAATATTAAGCTGCATGAGCTGTTTATATATATTGGAGATTAAACCTTTGTCCATTGATTCGTTTGTGAACGTTTTCGCCCATTCTGAGGGTTGCCTTTTTCCATTCCCGTTTTTTTAACAAAGAAAGAAAGAAAGCAAAAGAAGCAGAACACTAATGTGCGTGAAATATGCCTCTTGAAACTGTCGTTTTGAAATATGGACGTCTTTTGAATTTTTTGGTCGATATATGACCCCAGGATTTGTTTTCAGGGCAGGTGTCATTTACAGGCCGGTAATGATTTGGAATATCCACTGACCATTAGCGCTGGGATTAAAGCTGCAGTTGTGAGAAACGGCCACAAGGTGGCAGCAGTTCTCCCTTACCAAATCTGGTTACTAGGGCAGCAGAGCCTCAATGGAAGTCGCGTTCTAGATTGGCATGTAGAACGGAATGTGCCAGGAGAAAGCCCCACAAGTGTGTCTCACTACTTCTTGTTCTTGTTTTTAATTTAATCTTTTATTTTTTATTACAGCAAGTTTGAGTACAACGTTTAGCTTGTTGTAGGTGTGCAAGAGGTGGTTCTTTTACACATATACATATGTCTGTTCTCCCTGGGATCCTTTTCCCATGTACGTTATGACAGAATGTTGAGTAGTCTTCTCTTGGTACTCCGTAGGTCTTTGGTGATTATATACGTCGACTGTGTTTGTATATGTCTGTTAACCCCAATATCGTAATGAATTCAATCCTCACACCTTTCCTTTGGTGAACCATAAGTTTCTTTAATGAATCTGTGATTGCCCTTCTCCGTGGAAATATCTGCCCTGGTATCAATTTATAGGTAACACCTATAAGTGATATGATACGATATGTGTCTTTCACTTTCTGACTTACTCCAAGTCACGTGATTACCTCGAGACTCATCTACGGTGCTGCGAATGGCATTGTGTCCTTTTTTTCCTTGGCGAATATTCTGTCTTAGCGAGGTCCATTTTCTGCAATGTGATTCCCTGAGGGCTGAGGATTAGCTGCCCTGTGCAGCCTGACCCTGCCGGCAAGCCCTCCCCAGGTGTGCCTGGGTTGAGGTCAATATAAACAGCACTCCAGGCAGCAATAGCCCCTGCAGCTGTGCCTGACTCCATATTCTCTGCCCCGTCAGCAGTCTCGGGGCTGTGCTGGTGGGAGGGTGAGAGGGTCCACGGCTTTGTGGGTGGCCCGGTGTGAGTGGGGCTCTGCTGGACTTTCGGCAGGAGTTGCCAGGCTGCCACCTGTAAAGGAGAGGATGTGTCACCCATAACTTCCACTGGAATATCTCTCCGGGCTGAGGTGAGGAAGGAAAAAAAGGAGTGGGGGCCGGGACAGGAGGGGTATCTCAGGCAGGGCAATGGAAAGCTTCCAGAAGAGCGCCCGTGGCCAGGACCATCCTGGCTGACCTGCAGGCACCAAGTTGGCCTGCGTGCCGTCGCTGGTGTGGCTCCACGGCCCTCCCTCTAGGCTTTCAAGCCCTTGTACATATTCAGGTGTTTCACCTGGGAAGGGTGGGAACAGTTCAGCAGCATCTGGCCTGGGGCTCAGCTCACGTTTACTCACAGAGGCCTGGGCACGGTCTCCCAGCTTTGCAATAAGGACGCTCCTTGCGTGGGCGGGTGGGGCTGCTGGCTGTATGGGAGATGATACCCCACCTCTGACCAATTTCAGATTTGTTTACACTGGAGCAAGTGCCTTGGTAGTGTTTTCCTCTGTATAACTGTTAGGTTCAGTTTTTTTTTTTCCTTTTTTGGTTCAAGTTAGATTTTATTCCTCTTTTATGTATTTATAGATATGAGCATGGAAATAATTCATTGTTATATATACATCAGTGTGAAAGGAAGAACTTTTTTTCTGTTTCATTTTTACATTTTATTTTTAAAAATTTTGAAATTTAATTTTGTTTACTTTTTTATACAGTAGGTTATTATTAGTTATCTATTTTATGCATATACATGTATACAGGTCAATCCCAATCTCCCAACTCATCCCACCACCACCACCCCATGGCTTCCCCCACTTTGTGTCCATACGTCTGTTCTCTACCTCTGTGTCTCTATTTCTGCCCTGCAAACCAGTTCATCTGTACCATTTTTCTAGGTTCCACATATAGGCATTAATATACAATATTTGTTTTTCTCTTTCTGACTTACTTCACTCTGCATGACAGTCTCTAGATCCATCAACTTCTCTACAAATGACCCAGTTTCATTCCTTTTTATGGCTGAGTAATATTCCATTTTATATATGTACCACATCTTTATCCATTCGTCTGTCTGTGGGCATTTAGGTTGCTTCCATTACCTGGCTATTGTAAATAGTGCTGCAATGAACATTGTGGTGAATGTGTCTTTGTGATTTATGGTTTTCTCTGGGTATATGCCCAGAAGTGGGATTGCTGGTTCCTATGGTAATTCTCTTTTTAGTTTTTTAAAGGAACCTCCATACTGTTCTCCATAGTGACTGTATCAATTTACATTCCCACCAATAGCGGAAGAGGGTTCCTTTTGTCCACACCCTCCCCAGAATTTGTTGTTTGTACATTATCTGATGATGCCGATTCTAACAGGTGTGAGGTCTTACCTCATTGTAGTTTTGATTTGCATTTCTCTGATAATTAGTGATGTTGAGCAGCTTCTCATGTGCGTCTTGGCCATCTCTGTGACTTCTTTGAAGAAACGTCTCTTTAGATCTTCTGCCCATTTTTGTATTGGGTTGTTTGTTTTATTAATATTAAGCTGCATGAGCTGTTTATATATATTGGAGATTAAACCTTTGTCCATTGATTCGTTTGTGAACGTTTTCGCCCATTCTGAGGGTTGCCTTTTTCCATTCCCGTTTTTTTAACAAAGAAAGAAAGAAAGCAAAAGAAGCAGAACACTAATGTGCGTGAAATATGCCTCTTGAAACTGTCGTTTTGAAATATGGACGTCTTTTGAATTTTTTGGTCGATATATGACCCCAGGATTTGTTTTCAGGGCAGGTGTCATTTACAGGCCGGTAATGATTTGGAATATCCACTGACCATTAGCGCTGGGATTAAAGCTGCAGTTGTGAGAAACGGCCACAAGGTGGCAGCAGTTCTCCCTTACCAAATCTGGTTACTAGGGCAGCAGAGCCTCAATGGAAGTCGCGTTCTAGATTGGCATGTAGAACGGAATGTGCCAGGAGAAAGCCCCTCAAGTGTGTCTCACTACTTCTTGTTCTTGTTTTTAATTTAATCTTTTATTTTTTATTACAGCAAGTTTGAGTACAACGTTTAGCTTGTTGTAGGGGTGCAAGAGGTGGTTCTTTTACACATATACATATGTCTGTTCTTCCTGGGATCCTTTTCCCATGTACGTTATGACAGAATGTTGAGTAGTCTTCTCTTGGTACTCCGTAGGTCTTTGGTGATTATATACGTCTACTGTGTTTGTATATGTCTGTTAACCCCAATATCGTAATGAATTCAATCCTCACACCTTTCCTTTGGTGAACCATAAGTTTGTTTAATGAATCTGTGATTGCCCTTCTCCGTGGAAATATCTGCCCTGGTATCAATTTATAGGTAACACCTATAAGTGATATGATACGATATGTGTCTTTCACTTTCTGACTTACTCCAAGTCACGTGATTACCTCGAGACTCATCTACGGTGCTGCGAATGGCATTGTGTCCTTTTTTTCCTTGGCGAATATTCTGTCTTAGCGAGGTCCATTTTCTGCAATGTGATTCCCTGAGGGCTGAGGATTAGCTGCCCTGGGCAGCCTGACCCTGCCGGCAAGCCCTCCCCAGGTGTGCCTGGGTTGAGGTCAATATAAACAGCACTCCAGGCAGCAATAGCCCCTGCAGCTGTGCCTGACTCCATATTCTCTGCCCCGTCAGCAGTCTCGGGGCTGTGCTGGTGGGAGGGTGTGAGGGTCCACGGCTTTGTGGGTGGCCCGGTGTGAGTGGGGCTCTGCTGGACTTTCGGCAGGAGTTGCCAGGCTGCCACCTGTAAAGGAGAGGATGTGTCACCCATAACTTCCACTGGAATATCTCTCCGGGCTGAGGTGAGGAAGGAAAAAAAGGAGTGGGGGCCGGGACAGGAGGGGTATCTCAGGCAGGGCAATGGAAAGCTTCCAGAAGAGCGCCCGTGGCCAGGACCCTCCTGGCTGACCTGCAGGCACCAAGTTGGCCTGCGTGCCGTCGCTGGTGTGGCTCCACGGCCCTCCCTCTAGGCTTTCAAGCCCTTGTACATATTCAGGTGTTTCACCTGGGAAGGGTGGGAACAGTTCAGCAGCATCTGGCCTGGGGCTCAGCTCACGTTTACTCACAGAGGCCTGGGCACGGTCTCCCAGCTTTGCAATAAGGACGCTCCTTGCGTGGGCGGGTGGGGCTGCTGGCTGTATGGGAGATGATACCCCACCTCTGACCAATTTCAGAATTGTTTACCACTGGAGCAAGTGCCTTGGTAGTGTTTTCCTCTGTATAACTGTTAGGTTCAGTTTTTTTTTTTCCTTTTTTGGTTCAAGTTAGATTTTATTCCTCTTTTATGTATTTATAGATATAAGCATGGAAATAATTCATTGTTATATATACATCAGTGTGAAAGGAAGAACTTTTTTCTGTTTTATTTTTACATATTATTTTTAAAAATTTTGAAATTTAATTTTGTTTATTTTTTTATACAGTAGGTTATTATTAGTTATCTATTTTATGCATATACATGTATACAGGTCAATCCCAATCTCCCAACTCATCCCACCACCACCACCCCATGGCTTCCCCCACTTTGTGTCCATACGTCTGTTCTCTACCTCTGTGTCTCTATTTCTGCCCTGCAAACCAGTTCATCTGTACCATTTTTCTAGGTTCCACATATAGGCATTAATATACAATATTTGTTTTTCTCTTTCTGACTTACTTCACTCTGCATGACAGTCTCTAGATCCATCAACTTCTCTACAAATGACCCAGTTTCATTCCTTTTTATGGCTGAGTAATATTCCATTTTATATATGTACCACATCTTTATCCATTCGTCTGTCTGTGGGCATTTAGGTTGCTTCCATTACCTGGCTATTGTAAATAGTGCTGCAATGAACATTGTGGTGAATGTGTCTTTGTGATTTATGGTTTTCTCTGGGTATATGCCCTGAAGTGGGATTGCTGGTTCCTATGGTAATTCTCTTTTTAGTTTTTTAAAGGAACCTCCATACTGTTCTCCATAGTGACTGTATCAATTTACATTCCCACCAATAGCGGAAGAGGGTTCCTTTTGTCCACACCCTCCCCAGAATTTGTTGTTTGTACATTATCTGATGATGCCGATTCTAACAGGTGTGAGGTCTTACCACATTGTAGTTTTGATTTGCATTTCTCTGATAATTAGTGATGTTGAGCAGCTTCTCATGTGCGTCTTGGCCATCTCTGTGACTTCTTTGAAGAAACGTCTCTTTAGATCTTCTGCCCATTTTTGTATTGGGTTGTTTGTTTTATTAATATTAAGCTGCATGAGCTGTTTATATATATTGGAGATTAAACCTTTGTCCATTGATTCGTTTGTGAACGTTTTCGCCCATTCTGAGGGTTGCCTTTTTCCATTCCCGTTTTTTTAACAAAGAAAGAAAGAAAGCAAAAGAAGCAGAACACTAATGTGCGTGAAATATGCCTCTTGAAACTGTCGTTTTGAAATATGGACGTCTTTTGAATTTTTTGGTCGATATATGACCCCAGGATTTGTTTTCAGGGCAGGTGTCATTTACAGGCCTGTAATGATTTGGAATATCCACTGACCATTAGCGCTGGGATTAAAGCTGCAGTTGTGAGAAACGGCCACAAGGTGGCAGCAGTTCTCCCTTACCAAATCTGGTTACTAGGGCAGCAGAGCCTCAATGGAAGTCGCGTTCTAGATTGGCATGTAGAACGGAATGTGCCAGGAGAAAGCCCCTCAAGTGTGTCTCACTACATCTTGTTCTTGTTTTTAATTTAATCTTTTATTTTTTATTACAGCAAGTTTGAGTACAACGTTTAGCTTGTTGTAGGTGTGCAAGAGGTGGTTCTTTTACACATATACATATGTCTGTTCTTCCTGGGATCCTTTTCCCATGTACGTTATGACAGAATGTTGAGTAGTCTTCTCTTGGTACTCCGTAGGTCTTTGGTGATTATATACGTCTACTGTGTTTGTATATGTCTGTTAACCCCAATATCGTAATGAATTCAATCCTCACACCTTTCCTTTGGTGAACCATAAGTTTGTTTAATGAATCTGTGATTGCCCTTCTCCGTGGAAATATCTGCCCTGGTATCAATTTATAGGTAACACCTATAAGTGATATGATACGATATGTGTCTTTCACTTTCTGACTTACTCCAAGTCACGTGATTACCTCGAGACTCATCTACGGTGCTGCGAATGGCATTGTGTCCTTTTTTTTCCTTGGCGAATATTCTGTCTTAGCGAGGTCCATTTTCTGCAATGTGATTCCCTGAGGGCTGAAGATTAGCTGCCCTGGGCAGCCTGACCCTGCCGGCAAGCCCTCCCCAGGTGTGCCTGGGTTGAGGTCAATATAAACAGCACTCCAGGCAGCAATAGCCCCTGCAGCTGTGCCTGACTCCATATTCTCTGCCCCGTCAGCAGTCTCGGGGCTGTGCTGGTGGGAGGGTGTGAGGGTCCACGGCTTTGTGGGTGGCCCGGTGTGAGTGGGGCTCTGCTGGACTTTCGGCAGGAGTTGCCAGGCTGCCACCTGTAAAGGAGAGGATGTGTCACCCATAACTTCCACTGGAATATCTCTCCGGGCTGAGGTGAGGAAGGAAAAAAAGGAGTGGGGGCCGGGACAGGAGGGGTATCTCAGGCAGGGCAATGGAAAGCTTCCAGAAGAGCGCCCGTGGCCAGGACCATCCTGGCTGACCTGCAGGCACCAAGTTGGCCTGCGTGCCGTCGCTGGTGTGGCTCCACGGCCCTCCCTCTAGGCTTTCAAGCCCTTGTACATATTCAGGTGTTTCACCTGGGAAGGGTGGGAACATTTCAGCAGCATCTGGCCTGGGGCTCAGCTCACGTTTACTCACAGAGGCCTGGGCACGGTCTCCCAGCTTTGCAATAAGGACGCTCCTTGCGTGGGCAGGTGGGGCTGCTGGCTGTATGGGAGATGATTCCCCACCTCTGACCAATTTCAGAATTGTTTACCACTGGAGCAAGTGCCTTGGTAGTGTTTTCCTCTGTATAACTGTTAGGTTCAGTTTTTTTTTTCCTTTCTTGGTTCAAGTTAGATTTTATTCCTCTTTTATGTATTTATAGATATAAGCATGGAAATAATTCATTGTTATATATACATCAGTGTGAATGGAAGAACTTTTTTTCTGTTTTATTTTTACATTTTATTTTTAAAAATTTTGAAATTTAATTTTGTTTATTTTTTTTATACAGTAGGTTATTATTAGTTATCTATTTTATGCATATACATGTATACAGGTCAATCCCAATCTCCCAACTCATCCCACCACCACCACCCCATGGCTTCCCCCACTTTGTGTCCATACGTCTGTTCTCTACCTCTGTGTCTCTATTTCTGCCCTGCAAACCAGTTCATCTGTACCATTTTTCTAGGTTCCACATATAGGCATTAATATACAATATTTGTTTTTCTCTTTCTGACTTACTTCACTCTGCATGACAGTCTCTAGATCCATCAACTTCTCTACAAATGACCCAGTTTCATTCCTTTTTATGGCTGAGTAATATTCCATTTTATATATGTACCACATCTTTATCCATTCGTCTGTCTGTGGGCATTTAGGTTGCTTCCATTACCTGGCTATTGTAAATAGTGCTGCAATGAACATTGTGGTGAATGTGTCTTTGTGATTTATGGTTTTCTCTGGGTATATGCCCAGAAGTGGGATTGCTGGTTCCTATGGTAATTCTCTTTTTAGTTTTTTAAAGGAACCTCCATACTGTTCTCCATAGTGACTGTATCAATTTACATTCCCACCAATAGCGGAAGAGGGTTCCTTTTGTCCACACCCTCCCCAGAATTTGTTGTTTGTACATTATCTGATGATGCCGATTCTAACAGGTGTGAGGTCTTACCTCATTGTAGTTTTGATTTGCATTTCTCTGATAATTAGTGATGTTGAGCAGCTTCTCATGTGCGTCTTGGCCATCTCTGTGACTTCTTTGAAGAAACGTCTCTTTAGATCTTCTGCCCATTTTTGTATTGGGTTGTTTGTTTTATTAATATTAAGCTGCATGAGCTGTTTATATATATTGGAGATTAAACCTTTGTCCATTGATTCGTTTGTGAACGTTTTCGCCCATTCTGAGGGTTGCCTTTTTCCATTCCCGTTTTTTTAACAAAGAAAGAAAGAAAGCAAAAGAAGCAGAACACTAATGTGCGTGAAATATGCCTCTTGAAACTGTCGTTTTGAAATATGGACGTCTTTTGAATTTTTTGGTCGATATATGACCCCAGGATTTGTTTTCAGGGCAGGTGTCATTTACAGGCCGGTAATGATTTGGAATATCCACTGACCATTAGCGCTGGGATTAAAGCTGCAGTTGTGAGAAACGGCCACAAGGTGGCAGCAGTTCTCCCTTACCAAATCTGGTTACTAGGGCAGCAGAGCCTCAATGGAAGTCGCGTTCTAGATTGGCATGTAGAACGGAATGTGCCAGGAGAAAGCCCCTCAAGTGTGTCTCACTACTTCTTGTTCTTGTTTTTAATTTAATCTTTTATTTTTTATTACAGCAAGTTTGAGTACAACGTTTAGCTTGTTGTAGGTGTGCAAGAGGTGGTTCTTTTACACATATACATATGTCTGTTCTTCCTGGGATCCTTTTCCCATGTACGTTATGACAGAATGTTGAGTAGTCTTCTCTTGGTACTCCGTAGGTCTTTGGTGATTATATACGTCGACTGTGTTTGTATATGTCTGTTAACCCCAATATCGTAATGAATTCAATCCTCACACCTTTCCTTTGGTGAACCATAAGTTTGTTTAATGAATCTGTGATTGCCCTTCTCCGTGGAAATATCTGCCCTGGTATCAATTTATAGGTAACACCTATAAGTGATATGATACGATATGTGTCTTTCACTTTCTGACTTACTCCAAGTCACGTGATTACCTCGAGACTCATCTACGGTGCTGCGAATGGCATTGTGTCCTTTTTTTCCTTGGCGAATATTCTGTCTTAGCGAGGTCCATTTTCTGCAATGTGATTCCCTGAGGGCTGAGGATTAGCTGCCCTGGGCAGCCTGACCCTGCCGGCAAGCCCTCCCCAGGTGTGCCTGGGTTGAGGTCAATATAAACAGCACTCCAGGCAGCAATAGCCCCTGCAGCTGTGCCTGACTCCATATTCTCTGCCCCGTCAGCAGTCTCGGGGCTGTGCTGGTGGGAGGGTGTGAGGGTCCACGGCTTTGTGGGTGGCCCGGTGTGAGTGGGGCTCTGCTGGACTTTCGGCAGGAGTTGCCAGGCTGCCACCTGTAAAGGAGAGGATGTGTCACCCATAACTTCCACTGGAATATCTCTCCGGGCTGAGGTGAGGAAGGAAAAAAAGGAGTGGGGGCCGGGACAGGAGGGGTATCTCAGGCAGGGCAATGGAAAGCTTCCAGAAGAGCGCCCGTGGCCAGGACCCTCCTGGCTGACCTGCAGGCACCAAGTTGGCCTGCGTGCCGTCGCTGGTGTGGCTCCACGGCCCTCCCTCTAGGCTTTCAAGCCCTTGTACATATTCAGGTGTTTCACCTGGGAAGGGTGGGAACAGTTCAGCAGCATCTGGCCTGGGGCTCAGCTCACGTTTACTCACAGAGGCCTGGGCACGGTCTCCCAGCTTTGCAATAAGGACGCTCCTTGCGTGGGCGGGTGGGGCTGCTGGCTGTATGGGAGATGATACCCCACCTCTGACCAATTTCAGAATTGTTTACCACTGGAGCAAGTGCCTTGGTAGTGTTTTCCTCTGTATAACTGTTAGGTTCAGTTTTTTTTTTTCCTTTTTTGGTTCAAGTTAGATTTTATTCCTCTTTTATGTATTTATAGATATAAGCATGGAAATAATTCATTGTTATATATACATCAGTGTGAAAGGAAGAACTTTTTTCTGTTTTATTTTTACATATTATTTTTAAAAATTTTGAAATTTAATTTTGTTTATTTTTTTATACAGTAGGTTATTATTAGTTATCTATTTTATGCATATACATGTATACAGGTCAATCCCAATCTCCCAACTCATCCCACCACCACCACCCCATGGCTTCCCCCACTTTGTGTCCATACGTCTGTTCTCTACCTCTGTGTCTCTATTTCTGCCCTGCAAACCAGTTCATCTGTACCATTTTTCTAGGTTCCACATATAGGCATTAATATACAATATTTGTTTTTCTCTTTCTGACTTACTTCACTCTGCATGACAGTCTCTAGATCCATCAACTTCTCTACAAATGACCCAGTTTCATTCCTTTTTATGGCTGAGTAATATTCCATTTTATATATGTACCACATCTTTATCCATTCGTCTGTCTGTGGGCATTTAGGTTGCTTCCATTACCTGGCTATTGTAAATAGTGCTGCAATGAACATTGTGGTGAATGTGTCTTTGTGATTTATGGTTTTCTCTGGGTATATGCCCTGAAGTGGGATTGCTGGTTCCTATGGTAATTCTCTTTTTAGTTTTTTAAAGGAACCTCCATACTGTTCTCCATAGTGACTGTATCAATTTACATTCCCACCAATAGCGGAAGAGGGTTCCTTTTGTCCACACCCTCCCCAGAATTTGTTGTTTGTACATTATCTGATGATGCCGATTCTAACAGGTGTGAGGTCTTACCACATTGTAGTTTTGATTTGCATTTCTCTGATAATTAGTGATGTTGAGCAGCTTCTCATGTGCGTCTTGGCCATCTCTGTGACTTCTTTGAAGAAACGTCTCTTTAGATCTTCTGCCCATTTTTGTATTGGGTTGTTTGTTTTATTAATATTAAGCTGCATGAGCTGTTTATATATATTGGAGATTAAACCTTTGTCCATTGATTCGTTTGTGAACGTTTTCGCCCATTCTGAGGGTTGCCTTTTTCCATTCCCGTTTTTTTAACAAAGAAAGAAAGAAAGCAAAAGAAGCAGAACACTAATGTGCGTGAAATATGCCTCTTGAAACTGTCGTTTTGAAATATGGACGTCTTTTGAATTTTTTGGTCGATATATGACCCCAGGATTTGTTTTCAGGGCAGGTGTCATTTACAGGCCGGTAATGATTTGGAATATCCACTGACCATTAGCGCTGGGATTAAAGCTGCAGTTGTGAGAAACGGCCACAAGGTGGCAGCAGTTCTCCCTTACCAAATCTGGTTACTAGGGCAGCAGAGCCTCAATGGAAGTCGCGTTCTAGATTGGCATGTAGAACGGAATGTGCCAGGAGAAAGCCCCTCAAGTGTGTCTCACTACTTCTTGTTCTTGTTTTTAATTTAATCTTTTATTTTTTATTACAGCAAGTTTGAGTACAACGTTTAGCTTGTTGTAGGTGTGCAAGAGGTGGTTCTTTTACACATATACATATGTCTGTTCTTCCTGGGATCCTTTTCCCATGTACGTTATGACAGAATGTTGAGTAGTCTTCTCTTGGTACTCCGTAGGTCTTTGGTGATTATATACGTCGACTGTGTTTGTATATGTCTGTTAACCCCAATATCGTAATGAATTCAATCCTCACACCTTTCCTTTGGTGAACCATAAGTTTCTTTAATGAATCTGTGATTGCCCTTCTCCGTGGAAATATCTGCCCTGGTATCAATTTATAGGTAACACCTATAAGTGATATGATACGATATGTGTCTTTCACTTTCTGACTTACTCCAAGTCACGTGATTACCTCGAGACTCATCTACGGTGCTGCGAATGGCATTGTGTCCTTTTTTTTCCTTGGCGAATATTCTGTCTTAGCGAGGTCCATTTTCTGCAATGTGATTCCCTGAGGGCTGAAGATTAGCTGCCCTGGGCAGCCTGACCCTGCCGGCAAGCCCTCCCCAGGTGTGCCTGGGTTGAGGTCAATATAAACAGCACTCCAGGCAGCAATAGCCCCTGCAGCTGTGCCTGACTCCATATTCTCTGCCCCGTCAGCAGTCTCGGGGCTGTGCTGGTGGGAGGGTGTGAGGGTCCACGGCTTTGTGGGTGGCCCGGTGTGAGTGGGGCTCTGCTGGACTTTCGGCAGGAGTTGCCAGGCTGCCACCTGTAAAGGAGAGGATGTGTCACCCATAACTTCCACTGGAATATCTCTCCGGGCTGAGGTGAGGAAGGAAAAAAAGGAGTGGGGGCCGGGACAGGAGGGGTATCTCAGGCAGGGCAATGGAAAGCTTCCAGAAGAGCGCCCGTGGCCAGGACCATCCTGGCTGACCTGCAGGCACCAAGTTGGCCTGCGTGCCGTCGCTGGTGTGGCTCCACGGCCCTCCCTCTAGGCTTTCAAGCCCTTGTACATATTCAGGTGTTTCACCTGGGAAGGGTGGGAACAGTTCAGCAGCATCTGGCCTGGGGCTCAGCTCACGTTTACTCACAGAGGCCTGGGCACGGTCTCCCAGCTTTGCAATAAGGACGCTCCTTGCGTGGGCGGGTGGGGCTGCTGGCTGTATGGGAGATGATACCCCACCTCTGACCAATTTCAGAATTGTTTACCACTGGAGCAAGTGCCTTGGAAGTGTTTTCCTCTGTATAACTGTTAGGTTCAGTTTTTTTTTTTCCTTTTTTGGTTCAAGTTAGATTTTATTCCTCTTTTATGTATTTATAGATATAAGCATGGAAATAATTCATTGTTATATATACATCAGTGTGAATGGAAGAACTTTTTTTCTGTTTTATTTTTACATTTTATTTTTAAAAATTTTGAAATTTAATTTTGTTTATTTTTTTTATACAGTAGGTTATTATTAGTTATCTATTTTATGCATATACATGTATACAGGTCAATCCCAATCTCCCAACTCATCCCACCACCACCACCCCATGGCTTCCCCCACTTTGTGTCCATACGTCTGTTCTCTACCTCTGTGTCTCTATTTCTGCCCTGCAAACCAGTTCATCTGTACCATTTTTCTAGGTTCCACATATAGGCATTAATATACAATATTGGTTTTTCTCTTTCTGACTTACTTCACTCTGCATGACAGTCTCTAGATCCATCAACTTCTCTACAAATGACCCAGTTTCATTCCTTTTTATGGCTGAGTAATATTCCATTTTATATATGTACCACATCTTTATCCATTCGTCTGTCTGTGGGCATTTAGGTTGCTTCCATTACCTGGCTATTGTAAATAGTGCTGCAATGAACATTGTGGTGAATGTGTCTTTGTGATTTATGGTTTTCTCTGGGTATATGCCCAGAAGTGGGATTGCTGGTTCCTATGGTAATTCTCTTTTTAGTTTTTTAAAGGAACCTCCATACTGTTCTCCATAGTGACTGTATCAATTTACATTCCCACCAATAGCGGAAGAGGGTTCCTTTTGTCCACACCCTCCCCAGAATTTGTTGTTTGTACATTATCTGATGATGCCGATTCTAACAGGTGTGAGGTCTTACCTCATTGTAGTTTTGATTTGCATTTCTCTGATAATTAGTGATGTTGAGCAGCTTCTCATGTGCGTCTTGGCCATCTCTGTGACTTCTTTGAAGAAACGTCTCTTTAGATCTTCTGCCCATTTTTGTATTGGGTTGTTTGTTTTATTAATATTAAGCTGCATGAGCTGTTTATATATATTGGAGATTAAACCTTTGTCCATTGATTCGTTTGTGAACGTTTTCGCCCATTCTGAGGGTTGCCTTTTTCCATTCCCGTTTTTTTAACAAAGAAAGAAAGAAAGCAAAAGAAGCAGAACACTAATGTGCGTGAAATATGCCTCTTGAAACTGTCGTTTTGAAATATGGACGTCTTTTGAATTTTTTGGTCGATATATGACCCCAGGATTTGTTTTCAGGGCAGGTGTCATTTACAGGCCGGTAATGATTTGGAATATCCACTGACCATTAGCGCTGGGATTAAAGCTGCAGTTGTGAGAAACGGCCACAAGGTGGCAGCAGTTCTCCCTTACCAAATCTGGTTACTAGGGCAGCAGAGCCTCAATGGAAGTCGCGTTCTAGATTGGCATGTAGAACGGAATGTGCCAGGAGAAAGCCCCTCAAGTGTGTCTCACTACTTCTTGTTCTTGTTTTTAATTTAATCTTTTATTTTTTATTACAGCAAGTTTGAGTACAACGTTTAGCTTGTTGTAGGTGTGCAAGAGGTGGTTCTTTTACACATATACATATGTCTGTTCTTCCTGGGATCCTTTTCCCATGTACGTTATGACAGAATGTTGAGTAGTCTTCTCTTGGTACTCCGTAGGTCTTTGGTGATTATATACGTCGACTGTGTTTGTATATGTCTGTTAACCCCAATATCGTAATGAATTCAATCCTCACACCTTTCCTTTGGTGAACCATAAGTTTCTTTAATGAATCTGTGATTGCCCTTCTCCGTGGAAATATCTGCCCTGGTATCAATTTATAGGTAACACCTATAAGTGATATGATACGATATGTGTCTTTCACTTTCTGACTTACTCCAAGTCACGTGATTACCTCGAGACTCATCTACGGTGCTGCGAATGGCATTGTGTCCTTTTTTTCCTTGGCGAATATTCTGTCTTAGCGAGGTCCATTTTCTGCAATGTGATTCCCTGAGGGCTGAGGATTAGCTGCCCTGGGCAGCCTGACCCTGCCGGCAAGCCCTCCCCAGGTGTGCCTGGGTTGAGGTCAATATAAACAGCACTCCAGGCAGCAATAGCCCCTGCAGCTGTGCCTGACTCCATATTCTCTGCCCCGTCAGCAGTCTCGGGGCTGTGCTGGTGGGAGGGTGTGAGGGTCCACGGCTTTGTGGGTGGCCCGGTGTGAGTGGGGCTCTGCTGGACTTTCGGCAGGAGTTGCCAGGCTGCCACCTGTAAAGGAGAGGATGTGTCACCCATAACTTCCACTGGAATATCTCTCCGGGCTGAGGTGAGGAAGGAAAAAAAGGAGTGGGGGCCGGGACAGGAGGGGTATCTCAGGCAGGGCAATGGAAAGCTTCCAGAAGAGCGCCCGTGGCCAGGACCCTCCTGGCTGACCTGCAGGCACCAAGTTGGCCTGCGTGCCGTCGCTGGTGTGGCTCCACGGCCCTCCCTCTAGGCTTTCAAGCCCTTGTACATATTCAGGTGTTTCACCTGGGAAGGGTGGGAACAGTTCAGCAGCATCTGGCCTGGGGCTCAGCTCACGTTTACTCACAGAGGCCTGGGCACGGTCTCCCAGCTTTGCAATAAGGACGCTCCTTGCGTGGGCGGGTGGGGCTGCTGGCTGTATGGGAGATGATACCCCACCTCTGACCAATTTCAGAATTGTTTACCACTGGAGCAAGTGCCTTGGTAGTGTTTTCCTCTGTATAACTGTTAGGTTCAGTTTTTTTTTTTCCTTTTTTGGTTCAAGTTAGATTTTATTCCTCTTTTATGTATTTATAGATATAAGCATGGAAATAATTCATTGTTATATATACATCAGTGTGAAAGGAAGAACTTTTTTCTGTTTTATTTTTACATATTATTTTTAAAAATTTTGAAATTTAATTTTGTTTATTTTTTTATACAGTAGGTTATTATTAGTTATCTATTTTATGCATATACATGTATACAGGTCAATCCCAATCTCCCAACTCATCCCACCACCACCACCCCATGGCTTCCCCCACTTTGTGTCCATACGTCTGTTCTCTACCTCTGTGTCTCTATTTCTGCCCTGCAAACCAGTTCATCTGTACCATTTTTCTAGGTTCCACATATAGGCATTAATATACAATATTTGTTTTTCTCTTTCTGACTTACTTCACTCTGCATGACAGTCTCTAGATCCATCAACTTCTCTACAAATGACCCAGTTTCATTCCTTTTTATGGCTGAGTAATATTCCATTTTATATATGTACCACATCTTTATCCATTCGTCTGTCTGTGGGCATTTAGGTTGCTTCCATTACCTGGCTATTGTAAATAGTGCTGCAATGAACATTGTGGTGAATGTGTCTTTGTGATTTATGGTTTTCTCTGGGTATATGCCCTGAAGTGGGATTGCTGGTTCCTATGGTAATTCTCTTTTTAGTTTTTTAAAGGAACCTCCATACTGTTCTCCATAGTGACTGTATCAATTTACATTCCCACCAATAGCGGAAGAGGGTTCCTTTTGTCCACACCCTCCCCAGAATTTGTTGTTTGTACATTATCTGATGATGCCGATTCTAACAGGTGTGAGGTCTTACCACATTGTAGTTTTGATTTGCATTTCTCTGATAATTAGTGATGTTGAGCAGCTTCTCATGTGCGTCTTGGCCATCTCTGTGACTTCTTTGAAGAAACGTCTCTTTAGATCTTCTGCCCATTTTTGTATTGGGTTGTTTGTTTTATTAATATTAAGCTGCATGAGCTGTTTATATATATTGGAGATTAAACCTTTGTCCATTGATTCGTTTGTGAACGTTTTCGCCCATTCTGAGGGTTGCCTTTTTCCATTCCCGTTTTTTTAACAAAGAAAGAAAGAAAGCAAAAGAAGCAGAACACTAATGTGCGTGAAATATGCCTCTTGAAACTGTCGTTTTGAAATATGGACGTCTTTTGAATTTTTTGGTCGATATATGACCCCAGGATTTGTTTTCAGGGCAGGTGTCATTTACAGGCCGGTAATGATTTGGAATATCCACTGACCATTAGCGCTGGGATTAAAGCTGCAGTTGTGAGAAACGGCCACAAGGTGGCAGCAGTTCTCCCTTACCAAATCTGGTTACTAGGGCAGCAGAGCCTCAATGGAAGTCGCGTTCTAGATTGGCATGTAGAACGGAATGTGCCAGGAGAAAGCCCCTCAAGTGTGTCTCACTACTTCTTGTTCTTGTTTTTAATTTAATCTTTTATTTTTTATTACAGCAAGTTTGAGTACAACGTTTAGCTTGTTGTAGGTGTGCAAGAGGTGGTTCTTTTACACATATACATATGTCTGTTCTTCCTGGGATCCTTTTCCCATGTACGTTATGACAGAATGTTGAGTAGTCTTCTCTTGGTACTCCGTAGGTCTTTGGTGATTATATACGTCGACTGTGTTTGTATATGTCTGTTAACCCCAATATCGTAATGAATTCAATCCTCACACCTTTCCTTTGGTGAACCATAAGTTTCTTTAATGAATCTGTGATTGCCCTTCTCCGTGGAAATATCTGCCCTGGTATCAATTTATAGGTAACACCTATAAGTGATATGATACGATATGTGTCTTTCACTTTCTGACTTACTCCAAGTCACGTGATTACCTCGAGACTCATCTACGGTGCTGCGAATGGCATTGTGTCCTTTTTTTCCTTGGCGAATATTCTGTCTTAGCGAGGTCCATTTTCTGCAATGTGATTCCCTGAGGGCTGAGGATTAGCTGCCCTGGGCAGCCTGACCCTGCCGGCAAGCCCTCCCCAGGTGTGCCTGGGTTGAGGTCAATATAAACAGCACTCCAGGCAGCAATAGCCCCTGCAGCTGTGCCTGACTCCATATTCTCTGCCCCGTCAGCAGTCTCGGGGCTGTGCTGGTGGGAGGGTGTGAGGGTCCACGGCTTTGTGGGTGGCCCGGTGTGAGTGGGGCTCTGCTGGACTTTCGGCAGGAGTTGCCAGGCTGCCACCTGTAAAGGAGAGGATGTGTCACCCATAACTTCCACTGGAATATCTCTCCGGGCTGAGGTGAGGAAGGAAAAAAAGGAGTGGGGGCCGGGACAGGAGGGGTATCTCAGGCAGGGCAATGGAAAGCTTCCAGAAGAGCGCCCGTGGCCAGGACCATCCTGGCTGACCTGCAGGCACCAAGTTGGCCTGTGTTTCGTCGCTGGTGTGGCTCCACGGCCCTCCCTCTAGGCTTTCAAGCCCTTGTACATATTCAGGTGTTTCACCTGGGAAGGGTGGGAACAGTTCAGCAGCATCTGGCCTGGGGCTCAGCTCACGTTTACTCACAGAGGCCTGGGCACGGTCTCCCAGCTTTGCAATAAGGACGCTCCTTGCGTGGGCGGGTGGGGCTGCTGGCTGTATGGGAGATGATACCCCACCTCTGACCAATTTCAGAATTGTTTACCACTGGAGCAAGTGCCTTGGAAGTGTTTTCCTCTGTATAACTGTTAGGTTCAGTTTTTTTTTTTCCTTTTTTGGTTCAAGTTAGATTTTATTCCTCTTTTATGTATTTATAGATATAAGCATGGAAATAATTCATTGTTATATATACATCAGTGTGAATGGAAGAACTTTTTTTCTGTTTTATTTTTACATTTTATTTTTTAAAATTTTGAAATTTAATTTTGTTTATTTTTTATACAGTAGGTTATTATTAGTTATCTATTTTATGCATATAAATGTATACAGGTCAATCCCAATCTCCCAACTCATCCCACCACCACCACCCCATGGCTTCCCCCACTTTGTGTCCATACGTCTGTTCTCTACCTCTGTGTCTCTATTTCTGCCCTGCAAACCAGTTCATCTGTACCATTTTTCTAGGTTCCATATATAGGCATTATTATACAATATTGGTTTTTCTCTTTCTGACTTACTTCACTCTGCATGACAGTCTCTAGATCCATCAACTTCTCTACAAATGACCCAGTTTCATTCCTTTTTATGGCTGAGTAATATTCCATTATATATATGTACCACATCTTTATCCATTCGTCTGTCTGTGGGCATTTAGGTTGCTTCCATTACCTGGCTATTGTAAATAGTGCTGCAATGAACATTGTGGTGAATGTGTCTTTGTGATTTATGGTTTTCTCTGGGTATATGCCCAGAAGTGGGATTGCTGGTTCCTATGGTAATTCTCTTTTTAGTTTTTTAAAGGAACCTCCATACTGTTCTCCATAGTGACTGTATCAATTTACATTCCCACCAATAGCGGAAGAGGGTTCCTTTTGTCCACACCCTCCCCAGAATTTGTTGTTTGTACATTATCTGATGATACCGATTCTAACAGGTGTGAGGTCTTACCTCATTGTAGTTTTGATTTGCATTTCTCTGATAATTAGTGATGTTGAGCAGCTTCTCATGTGCGTCTTGGCCATCTCTGTGACTTCTTTGAAGAAACGTCTCTTTAGATCTTCTGCCCATTTTTGTATTGGGTTGTTTGTTTTATTAATATTAAGCTGCATGAGCTGTTTATATATATTGGAGATTAAACCTTTGTCCATTGATTCGTTTGTGAACGTTTTCGCCCATTCTGAGGGTTGCCTTTTTCCATTCCCGTTTTTTTAACAAAGAAAGAAAGAAAGCAAAAGAAGCAGAACACTAATGTGCGTGAAATATGCCTCTTGAAACTGTCGTTTTGAAATATGGACGTCTTTTGAATTTTTTGGTCGATATATGACCCCAGGATTTGTTTTCAGGGCAGGTGTCATTTACAGGCCGGTAATGATTTGGAATATCCACTGACCATTAGCGCTGGGATTAAAGCTGCAGTTGTGAGAAACGGCCACAAGGTGGCAGCAGTTCTCCCTTACCAAATCTGGTTACTAGGGCAGCAGAGCCTCAATGGAAGTCGCGTTCTAGATTGGCATGTAGAACGGAATGTGCCAGGAGAAAGCCCCTCAAGTGTGTCTCACTACTTCTTGTTCTTGTTTTTAATTTAATCTTTTATTTTTTATTACAGCAAGTTTGAGTACAACGTTTAGCTTGTTGTAGGTGTGCAAGAGGTGGTTCTTTTACACATATACATATGTCTGTTCTTCCTGGGATCCTTTTCCCATGTACGTTATGACAGAATGTTGAGTAGTCTTCTCTTGGTACTCCGTAGGTCTTTGGTGATTATATACGTCGACTGTGTTTGTATATGTCTGTTAACCCCAATATCGTAATGAATTCAATCCTCACACCTTTCCTTTGGTGAACCATAAGTTTCTTTAATGAATCTGTGATTGCCCTTCTCCGTGGAAATATCTGCCCTGGTATCAATTTATAGGTAACACCTATAAGTGATATGATACGATATGTGTCTTTCACTTTCTGACTTACTCCAAGTCACGTGATTACCTCGAGACTCATCTACGGTGCTGCGAATGGCATTGTGTCCTTTTTTTCCTTGGCGAATATTCTGTCTTAGCGAGGTCCATTTTCTGCAATGTGATTCCCTGAGGGCTGAGGATTAGCTGCCCTGGGCAGCCTGACCCTGCCGGCAAGCCCTCCCCAGGTGTGCCTGGGTTGAGGTCAATATAAACAGCACTCCAGGCAGCAATAGCCCCTGCAGCTGTGCCTGACTCCATATTCTCTGCCCCGTCAGCAGTCTCGGGGCTGTGCTGGTGGGAGGGTGTGAGGGTCCACGGCTTTGTGGGTGGCCCGGTGAGAGTGGGGCTCTGCTGGACTTTCGGCAGGAGTTGCCAGGCTGCCACCTGTAAAGGAGAGGATGTGTCACCCATAACTTCCACTGGAATATCTCTCCGGGCTGAGGTGAGGAAGGAAAAAAAGGAGTGGGGGCCGGGACAGGAGGGGTATCTCAGGCAGGGCAATGGAAAGCTTCCAGAAGAGCGCCCGTGGCCAGGACCATCCTGGCTGACCTGCAGGCACCAAGTTGGCCTGTGTTTCGTCGCTGGTGTGGCTCCACGGCCCTCCCTCTAGGCTTTCAAGCCCTTGTACATATTCAGGTGTTTCACCTGGGAAGGGTGGGAACAGTTCAGCAGCATCTGGCCTGGGGCTCAGCTCACGTTTACTCACAGAGGCCTGGGCACGGTCTCCCAGCTTTGCAATAAGGACGCTCCTTGCGTGGGCGGGTGGGGCTGCTGGCTGTATGGGAGATGATACCCCACCTCTGACCAATTTCAGAATTGTTTACCACTGGAGCAAGTGCCTTGGTAGTGTTTTCCTCTGTATAACTGTTAGGTTCAGTTTTTTTTTTTCCTTTTTTGGTTCAAGTTAGATTTTATTCCTCTTTTATGTATTTATAGATATAAGCATGGAAATAATTCATTGTTATATATACATCAGTGTGAATGGAAGAACTTTTTTTCTGTTTTATTTTTACATTTTATTTTTTAAAATTTTGAAATTTAATTTTGTTTATTTTTTATACAGTAGGTTATTATTAGTTATCTATTTTATGCATATAAATGTATACAGGTCAATCCCAATCTCCCAACTCATCCCACCACCACCACCCCATGGCTTCCCCCACTTTGTGTCCATACGTCTGTTCTCTACCTCTGTGTCTCTATTTCTGCCCTGCAAACCAGTTCATCTGTACCATTTTTCTAGGTTCCATATATAGGCATTATTATACAATATTGGTTTTTCTCTTTCTGACTTACTTCACTCTGCATGACAGTCTCTAGATCCATCAACTTCTCTACAAATGACCCAGTTTCATTCCTTTTTATGGCTGAGTAATATTCCATTATATATATGTACCACATCTTTATCCATTCGTCTGTCTGTGGGCATTTAGGTTGCTTCCATTACCTGGCTATTGTAAATAGTGCTGCAATGAACATTGTGGTGAATGTGTCTTTGTGATTTATGGTTTTCTCTGGGTATATGCCCAGAAGTGGGATTGCTGGTTCCTATGGTAATTCTCTTTTTAGTTTTTTAAAGGAACCTCCATACTGTTCTCCATAGTGACTGTATCAATTTACATTCCCACCAATAGCGGAAGAGGGTTCCTTTTGTCCACACCCTCCCCAGAATTTGTTGTTTGTACATTATCTGATGATGCCGATTCTAACAGGTGTGAGGTCTTAATTCATTGTAGTTTTGATTTGCATTTCTCTGATAATTAGTGATGTTGAGCAGCTTCTCATGTGCGTCTTGGCCATCTCTGTGACTTCTTTGAAGAAACGTCTCTTTAGATCTTCTGCCCATTTTTGTATTGGGTTGTTTGTTTTATTAATATTAAGCTGCATGAGCTGTTTATATATATTGGAGATTAAACCTTTGTCCATTGATTCGTTTGTGAACGTTTTCGCCCATTCTGAGGGTTGCCTTTTTCCATTCCCGTTTTTTTAACAAAGAAAGAAAGAAAGCAAAAGAAGCAGAACACTAATGTGCGTGAAATATGCCTCTTGAAACTGTCGTTTTGAAATATGGACGTCTTTTGAATTTTTTGGTCGATATATGACCCCAGGATTTGTTTTCAGGGCAGGTGTCATTTACAGGCCTGTAATGATTTGGAATATCCACTGACCATTAGCGCTGGGATTAAAGCTGCAGTTGTGAGAAACGGCCACAAGGTGGCAGCAGTTCCCTCTTACCAAATCTGGTTACTAGGGCAGCAGAGCCTCAATGGAAGTCGCGTTCTAGATTGGCATGTAGAACGGAATGTGCCAGTTGAAAGCCCCTCAAGTGTGTCTCACTACTTCTTGTTTTTTGTTTTTAATTTAATTTTTTTATTTTTTTATTACAGCATGTTTGAGTACAACGTTTAGCTTGTTGTAGGTGTGCAAGAGGTGGTTCTTTTACACATATACATATGTCTGTTCTTCCTGGGATCCTTTTCCCATGTACGTTATGACAGAATGTTGAGTAGTCTTCTCTTGGTACTCCGTAGGTCTTTGGTGATTATATACGTCTACTGTGTTTGTATATGTCTGTTAACCCCAATATCGTAATGAGTTCAATCCACACACCTTTCCTTTGGTGAACCATAAGTTTGTTTAATGAATCTGTGATTGCCCTTCTCCGTGGAAATATCTGCCCTGGTATCAATTTATAGGTAACACCTATAAGTGATATGATACGATATGTGTCTTTCACTTTCTGACTTACTCCAAGTCACGTGATTACCTCGAGACTCATCTACGGTGCTGCGAATGGCACTGTGTCCTTTTTTTCATTGGCGAATATTCTGTCTTAGCGAGGTCCATTTTCTGCAATGTGATTCCCTGAGGGCTGAGAATTAGCTGCCCTGGGCAGCCTGACCCTGCCGGCAAGCCCTCCCCAGGTGTGCCTGGGTTGAGGTCAATATAAACAGCACTCCAGGCAGCAATAGCCCCTGCAGCTGTGCCTGACTCCATATTCTCTGCCCCGTCAGCAGTCTCGGGGCTGTGCTGGTGGGAGGGTGTGAGGGTCCACGGCTTTGTGGGTGGCCCGGTGTGAGTGGTGCTCTGCTGGACTTTCGGCAGGAGTTGCCAGGCTGCCACCTGTAAGGAAGAGGATGTGTCACCCATAACTTCCACTGGAATATCTCTCCGGGCTGAGGTGAGGAAGGAAAAAAAGGAGTGGGGGCCGGGACAGGAGGGGTATCTCAGGCAGGGCAATGGAAAGCTTCCAGAAGAGCGCCCGTGGCCAGGAACATCCTGGCTGACCTGCAGGTACCAAGTTGGCCTGCGTGCCGTCGCTGGTGTGGCTCCACGGCCCTCCCTCTAGGCTTTGAAGCCCTTGTACATATTCAGGTGTTTCACCTGGGAAGGGTGGGAACAGTTCAGCAGCATCCTGCCTGGGGCTCAGCTCACGTTTGCTCACAGAGGCCTGGGCACGGTCTCCCAGCTTTGCAATAAGGACGCTCCTTGCGTGGGCGGGTGGGGCTGCTGGCTGTATGGGAGATGATTCCCCACCTCTGACCAATTTCAGAATTGTTTACCACTGGAGCAAGTGCCTTGGTAGTGTTTTCCTCTGTATAACTGTTAGGTTCAGTTTTTTTTTTTCTTTTTTGGTTCAAGTTAGATTTTATTCCTCTTTTATGTATTTATAGATATAAGCATGGAAATAATTCATTGTTATATATACATCAGTGTGAATGGAAGAACTTTTTTTCTGTTTTATTTTTACATTTTATTTTTAAAAATTTTGAAATTTAATTTTGTTTATTTTTTTATACAGTAGGTTATTATTAGTTATCTATTTTATGCATATACATGTATACAGGTCAATCCCAATCTCCCAACTCATCCCACCACCACCACCCCATGGCTTCCCCCACTTTGTGTCCATACGTCTGTTCTCTACCTCTGTGTCTCTATTTCTGCCCTGCAAACCCGTTCATCTGTACCATTTTTCTAGGTTCCACATATAGGCATTAATATACAATACTTGTTTTTCTCTTTCTGACTTACTTCACTCTGCATGACAGTCTCTAGATCCATCAACTTCTCTACAAATGACCCAGTTTCATTCCTTTTTATGGCTGAGTAATATTCCATTTTATATATGTACCACATCTTTATCCATTCGTCTGTCTGTGGGCATTTAGGTTGCTTCCATTACCTGGCTATTGTAAATAGTGCTGCAATGAACATTGTGGTGAATGTGTCTTTGTGATTTATGGTTTTCTCTGGGTATATGCCCAGAAGTGGGATTGCTGGTTCCTATGGTAATTCTCTTTTTAGTTTTTTAAAGGAACCTCCATACTGTTCTCCATAGTGACTGTATCAATTTACATTCCCACCAATAGCGGAAGAGGGTTCCTTTTGTCCACACCCTCCCCAGAATTTGTTGTTTGTACATTATCTGATGATGCCGATTCTAACAGGTGTGAGGTCTTACCTCATTGTAGCTTTGATTTGCATTTCTCTAATAATTAGTGATGTTGAGCAGCTTCTCATGTGCGTCTTGTCCATCGCTGTGACTTCTTTGAAGAAACGTCTCTTTAGATCTTCTGCCCATTTTTGTATTGGGTTGTTTGTTTTATTAATATTAAGCTGCATGAGCTGTTTATATATATTGGAGATTAAACCTTTGTCCATTGATTCGCTTGTGAACGTTTTCGCCCATTCTGAGGGTTGCCTTTTTCCATTCCCGTTTTTTTAACAAAGAAAGAAAGAAAGCAAAAGAAGCAGAACACTAATGTGCGTGAAATATGCCTCTTGAAACTGTCGTTTTGAAATATGGACGTCTTTTGAATTTTTTGGTCGATATATGACCCCAGGATTTGTTTTCAGGGCAGGTGTCATTTACAGGCCTGTAATGATTTGGAATATCCACTGACCATTAGCGCTGGGATTAAAGCTGCAGTTGTGAGAAACGGCCACAAGGTGGCAGCAGTTCTCCCTTACCAAATCTGGTTACTAGGGCAGCAGAGCCTCAATGGAAGTCGCGTTCTAGATTGGCATGTAGAACGGAATGTGCCAGGAGAAAGCCCCTCAAGTGTGTCTCACTACTTCTTGTTCTTGTTTTTAATTTAATCTTTTATTTTTTATTACAGCAAGTTTGAGTACAACGTTTAGCTTGTTGTAGGTGTGCAAGAGGTGGTTCTTTTACACATATACATATGTCTGTTCTTCCTGGGATCCTTTTCCCATGTACGTTATGAGAGAATGTTGAGTAGTCTTCTCTTGGTACTCCGTAGGTCTTTGGTGATTATATACGTCTACTGTGTTTGTATATGTCTGTTAACCCCAATATCGTAATGAATTCAATCCTCACACCTTTCCTTTGGTGAACCATAAGTTTGTTTAATGAATCTGTGATTGCCCTTCTCCGTGGAAATATCTGCCCTGGTATCAATTTATAGGTAACACCTATAAGTGATATGATACGATATGTGTCTTTCACTTTCTGACTTACTCCAAGTCACGTGATTACCTCGAGACTCATCTACGGTGCTGCGAATGGCATTGTGTCCTTTTTTTTCCTTGGCGAATATTCTGTCTTAGCGAGGTCCATTTTCTGCAATGTGATTCCCTGAGGGCTGAGGATTAGCTGCCCTGGGCAGCCTGACCCTGCCGGCAAGCCCTCCCCAGGTGTGCCTGGGTTGAGGTCAATATAAACAGCACTCCAGGCAGCAATAGCCCCTGCAGCTGTGCCTGACTCCATATTCTCTGCCCCGTCAGCAGTCTCGGGTCTGTGCTGGTGGGAGGGTGTGAGGGTCCACGGCTTTGTGTGTGGCCCGGTGTGAGTGGGGCTCTGCTGGACTTTCGGCAGGAGTTGCCAGGCTGCCACCTGTAAGGAAGAGGATGTGTCACCCATAACTTCCACTGGAATATCTCTCCGGGCTGAGGTGAGGAAGGAAAAAAAGGAGTGGGGGCCGGGACAGGAGCGGTATCTCAGGCAGGGCAATGGAAAGCTTCCAGAAGAGCGCCCGTGGCCAGGACCATCCTGGCTGACCTGCAGGCACCAAGTTGGCCTGTGTGCCGTCGCTGGTGTGGCTCCACGGCCCTCCCTCTAGGCTTTCAAGCCCTTGTACATATTCAGGTGTTTCACCTGGGAAGGGTGGGAACAGTTCAGCAGCATCTGGCCTGGGGCTCAGCTCACGTTTACTCACAGAGGCCTGGGCACGGTCTCCCAGCTTTGCAATAAGGACGCTCCTTGCGTGGGCGGGTGGGGCTGCTGGCTGTATGGGAGATGATTCCCCACCTCTGACCAATTTCAGAATTGTTTACCACTGGAGCAAGTGCCTTGGTAGTGTTTTCCTCTGTATAACTGTTAGGTTCAGTTTTTTTTTCCTTTTTTGGTTCAAGTTAGATTTTATTCCTCTTTTATGTATTTATAGATATAAGCATGGAAATAATTCATTGTTATATATACATCAGTGTGAATGGAAGAACTTTTTTTCTGTTTTATTTTTACATTTTATTTTTAAAAATTTTGAAATTTAATTTTGTTTATTTTTTTATACAGTAGGTTATTATTAGTTATCTATTTTATGCATATACATGTATACAGTTCAATCCCAATCTCCCAACTCATCCCACCACCACCACCCCATGGCTTCCCCCACTTTGTGTCCATACGTCTGTTCTCTACCTCTGTGTCTCTATTTCTGCCCTGCAAACCAGTTCATCTGTACCATTTTTCTAGGTTCCACATATAGGCATTAATATACAATATTTGTTTTTCTCTTTCTGACTTACTTCACTCTGCATGACAGTCTCTAGATCCATCAACTTCTCTACAAATGACCCAGTTTCATTCCTTTTTATGGCTGAGTAATATTCCATTTTATATATGTACCACATCTTTATCCATTCGTCTGTCTGTGGGCATTTAGGTTGCTTCCATTACCTGGCTATTGTAAATAGTGCTGCAATGAATATTGTGGTGAATGTGTCTTTGTGATTTATGGTTTTCTCTGGGTATATGCCCAGAAGTGGGATTGCTGGATCCTATGGTAATTCTCTTTTTAGTTTTTTAAAGGAACCTCCTTACTGTTCTCCATAGTGACTGTATCAATTTACATTCCCACCAATAGCGGAAGAGGGTTCCTTTTGTCCACACCCTCCCCAGAATTTGTTGTCTGTACATTATCTGATGATGCCGATTCTAACAGGTGTGAGGTCTTACCTCATTGTAGTTTTGATTTGCATTTCTCTAATAATTAGTGATGTTGAGCAGCTTCTCATGTGCGTCTTGGCCATCTCTGTGTCTTCTTTGAAGAAACGTCTCTTTACATCTTCTGCCCATTTTTGTATTGGGTTGTTTGTTTTATTAATATTAAGCTGCATGAGCTGTTTATATATATTGGAGATTAAACCTTTGTCCATTGATTCGTTTGTGAACGTTTTCGCCCATTCTGAGGGTTGCCTTTTTCCATTCCCGTTTTTTTAACAAAGAAAGAAAGAAAGCAAAAGAAGCAGAACACTAATGTGCGTGAAATATGCCTCTTGAAACTGTCGTTTTGAAATATGGACGTCTTTTGAATTTTTTGGTCGATATATGACCCCAGGATTTGTTTTCAGGGCAGGTGTCATTTACAGGCCTGTAATGATTTGGAATATCCACTGACCATTAGCGCTGGGATTAAAGCTGCAGTTGTGAGAAACGGCCACAAGGTGGCAGCAGTTCCCTCTTACCAAATCTGGTTACTAGGGCAGCAGAGCCTCAATGGAAGTCGCGTTCTAGATTGGCATGTAGAACGGAATGTGCCAGTTGAAAGCCCCTCAAGTGTGTCTCACTACTTCTTGTTTTTTGTTTTTAATTTAATTTTTTTATTTTTTTATTACAGCATGTTTGAGTACAACGTTTAGCTTGTTGTAGGTGTGCAAGAGGTGGTTCTTTTACACATATACATATGTCTGTTCTTCCTGGGATCCTTTTCCCATGTACGTTATGACAGAATGTTGAGTAGTCTTCTCTTGGTACTCCGTAGGTCTTTGGTGATTATATACGTCTACTGTGTTTGTATATGTCTGTTAACCCCAATATCGTAATGAGTTCAATCCTCACACCTTTCCTTTGGTGAACCATAAGTTTGTTTAATGAATCTGTGATTGCCCTTCTCCGTGGAAATATCTGCCCTGGTATCAATTTATAGGTAACACCTATAAGTGATATGATACGATATGTGTCTTTCACTTTCTGACTTACTCCAAGTCACGTGATTACCTCGAGACTCATCTACGGTGCTGCGAATGGCACTGTGTCCTTTTTTTCATTGGCGAATATTCTGTCTTAGCGAGGTCCATTTTCTGCAATGTGATTCCCTGAGGGCTGAGAATTAGCTGCCCTGGGCAGCCTGACCCTGCCGGCAAGCCCTCCCCAGGTGTGCCTGGGTTGAGGTCAATATAAACAGCACTCCAGGCAGCAATAGCCCCTGCAGCTGTGCCTGACTCCATATTCTCTGCCCCGTCAGCAGTCTCGGGGCTGTGCTGGTGGGAGGGTGTGAGGGTCCACGGCTTTGTGGGTGGCCCGGTGTGAGTGGTGCTCTGCTGGACTTTCGGCAGGAGTTGCCAGGCTGCCACCTGTAAGGAAGAGGATGTGTCACCCATAACTTCCACTGGAATATCTCTCCGGGCTGAGGTGAGGAAGGAAAAAAAGGAGTGGGGGCCGGGACAGGAGGGGTATCTCAGGCAGGGCAATGGAAAGCTTCCAGAAGAGCGCCCGTGGCCAGGAACATCCTGGCTGACCTGCAGGTACCAAGTTGGCCTGCGTGCCGTCGCTGGTGTGGCTCCACGGCCCTCCCTCTAGGCTTTGAAGCCCTTGTACATATTCAGGTGTTTCACCTGGGAAGGGTGGGAACAGTTCAGCAGCATCCTGCCTGGGGCTCAGCTCACGTTTGCTCACAGAGGCCTGGGCACGGTCTCCCAGCTTTGCAATAAGGACGCTCCTTGCGTGGGCGGGTGGGGCTGCTGGCTGTATGGGAGATGATTCCCCACCTCTGACCAATTTCAGAATTGTTTACCACTGGAGCAAGTGCCTTGGTAGTGTTTTCCTCTGTATAACTGTTAGGTTCAGTTTTTTTTTTTCTTTTTTGGTTCAAGTTAGATTTTATTCCTCTTTTATGTATTTATAGATATAAGCATGGAAATAATTCATTGTTATATATACATCAGTGTGAATGGAAGAACTTTTTTTCTGTTTTATTTTTACATTTTATTTTTAAAAATTTTGAAATTTAATTTTGTTTATTTTTTTATACAGTAGGTTATTATTAGTTATCTATTTTATGCATATACATGTATACAGGTCAATCCCAATCTCCCAACTCATCCCACCACCACCACCCCATGGCTTCCCCCACTTTGTGTCCATACGTCTGTTCTCTACCTCTGTGTCTCTATTTCTGCCCTGCAAACCCGTTCATCTGTACCATTTTTCTAGGTTCCACATATAGGCATTAATATACAATACTTGTTTTTCTCTTTCTGACTTACTTCACTCTGCATGACAGTCTCTAGATCCATCAACTTCTCTACAAATGACCCAGTTTCATTCCTTTTTATGGCTGAGTAATATTCCATTTTATATATGTACCACATCTTTATCCATTCGTCTGTCTGTGGGCATTTAGGTTGCTTCCATTACCTGGCTATTGTAAATAGTGCTGCAATGAACATTGTGGTGAATGTGTCTTTGTGATTTATGGTTTTCTCTGGGTATATGCCCAGAAGTGGGATTGCTGGTTCCTATGGTAATTCTCTTTTTAGTTTTTTAAAGGAACCTCCATACTGTTCTCCATAGTGACTGTATCAATTTACATTCCCACCAATAGCGGAAGAGGGTTCCTTTTGTCCACACCCTCCCCAGAATTTGTTGTTTGTACATTATCTGATGATGCCGATTCTAACAGGTGTGAGGTCTTACCTCATTGTAGCTTTGATTTGCATTTCTCTAATAATTAGTGATGTTGAGCAGCTTCTCATGTGCGTCTTGTCCATCGCTGTGACTTCTTTGAAGAAACGTCTCTTTAGATCTTCTGCCCATTTTTGTATTGGGTTGTTTGTTTTATTAATATTAAGCTGCATGAGCTGTTTATATATATTGGAGATTAAACCTTTGTCCATTGATTCGCTTGTGAACGTTTTCGCCCATTCTGAGGGTTGCCTTTTTCCATTCCCGTTTTTTTAACAAAGAAAGAAAGAAAGCAAAAGAAGCAGAACACTAATGTGCGTGAAATATGCCTCTTGAAACTGTCGTTTTGAAATATGGACGTCTTTTGAATTTTTTGGTCGATATATGACCCCAGGATTTGTTTTCAGGGCAGGTGTCATTTACAGGCCTGTAATGATTTGGAATATCCACTGACCATTAGCGCTGGGATTAAAGCTGCAGTTGTGAGAAACGGCCACAAGGTGGCAGCAGTTCTCCCTTACCAAATCTGGTTACTAGGGCAGCAGAGCCTCAATGGAAGTCGCGTTCTAGATTGGCATGTAGAACGGAATGTGCCAGGAGAAAGCCCCTCAAGTGTGTCTCACTACTTCTTGTTCTTGTTTTTAATTTAATCTTTTATTTTTTATTACAGCAAGTTTGAGTACAACGTTTAGCTTGTTGTAGGTGTGCAAGAGGTGGTTCTTTTACACATATACATATGTCTGTTCTTCCTGGGATCCTTTTCCCATGTACGTTATGAGAGAATGTTGAGTAGTCTTCTCTTGGTACTCCGTAGGTCTTTGGTGATTATATACGTCTACTGTGTTTGTATATGTCTGTTAACCCCAATATCGTAATGAATTCAATCCTCACACCTTTCCTTTGGTGAACCATAAGTTTGTTTAATGAATCTGTGATTGCCCTTCTCCGTGGAAATATCTGCCCTGGTATCAATTTATAGGTAACACCTATAAGTGATATGATACGATATGTGTCTTTCACTTTCTGACTTACTCCAAGTCACGTGATTACCTCGAGACTCATCTACGGTGCTGCGAATGGCATTGTGTCCTTTTTTTTCCTTGGCGAATATTCTGTCTTAGCGAGGTCCATTTTCTGCAATGTGATTCCCTGAGGGCTGAGGATTAGCTGCCCTGGGCAGCCTGACCCTGCCGGCAAGCCCTCCCCAGGTGTGCCTGGGTTGAGGTCAATATAAACAGCACTCCAGGCAGCAATAGCCCCTGCAGCTGTGCCTGACTCCATATTCTCTGCCCCGTCAGCAGTCTCGGGTCTGTGCTGGTGGGAGGGTGTGAGGGTCCACGGCTTTGTGTGTGGCCCGGTGTGAGTGGGGCTCTGCTGGACTTTCGGCAGGAGTTGCCAGGCTGCCACCTGTAAGGAAGAGGATGTGTCACCCATAACTTCCACTGGAATATCTCTCCGGGCTGAGGTGAGGAAGGAAAAAAAGGAGTGGGGGCCGGGACAGGAGCGGTATCTCAGGCAGGGCAATGGAAAGCTTCCAGAAGAGCGCCCGTGGCCAGGACCATCCTGGCTGACCTGCAGGCACCAAGTTGGCCTGTGTGCCGTCGCTGGTGTGGCTCCACGGCCCTCCCTCTAGGCTTTCAAGCCCTTGTACATATTCAGGTGTTTCACCTGGGAAGGGTGGGAACAGTTCAGCAGCATCTGGCCTGGGGCTCAGCTCACGTTTACTCACAGAGGCCTGGGCACGGTCTCCCAGCTTTGCAATAAGGACGCTCCTTGCGTGGGCGGGTGGGGCTGCTGGCTGTATGGGAGATGATTCCCCACCTCTGACCAATTTCAGAATTGTTTACCACTGGAGCAAGTGCCTTGGTAGTGTTTTCCTCTGTATAACTGTTAGGTTCAGTTTTTTTTTCCTTTTTTGGTTCAAGTTAGATTTTATTCCTCTTTTATGTATTTATAGATATAAGCATGGAAATAATTCATTGTTATATATACATCAGTGTGAATGGAAGAACTTTTTTTCTGTTTTATTTTTACATTTTATTTTTAAAAATTTTGAAATTTAATTTTGTTTATTTTTTTATACAGTAGGTTATTATTAGTTATCTATTTTATGCATATACATGTATACAGGTCAATCCCAATCTCCCAACTCATCCCACCACCACCACCCCATGGCTTCCCCCACTTTGTGTCCATACGTCTGTTCTCTACCTCTGTGTCTCTATTTCTGCCCTGCAAACCAGTTCATCTGTACCATTTTTCTAGGTTCCACATATAGGCATTAATATACAATATTTGTTTTTCTCTTTCTGACTTTCTTCACTCTGCATGACAGTCTCTAGATCCATCAACTTCTCTACAAATGACCCAGTTTCATTCCTTTATATAGCTGAGTAATATTCCATTTTATATATGTACCACATCTTTATCCATTCATCTGTCTGTGGGCATTTAGGTTGCTTCCATTACCTGGCTAATGTAAATAGTGCTGCAATGAACATTGTGGTGAATGTGTCTTTGTGATTTATGGTTTTCTCTGGGTATATGCCCAGAAGTGGGATTGCTGGATCCTATGGTAATTCTCTTTTTAGTTTTTTAAAGGAACCTCCATACTGTTCTCCATAGTGACTGTATCAATTTACATTCCCACCAATAGCGGAAGAGGGTTCCTTTTGTCCACACCCTCCCCAGAATTTGTTGTTTGTACATTATCTGATGATGCCCATTCTAACAGGTGTGAGGTCTTACCTCATTGTAGTTTTGATTTGCATTTCTCTAATAATTAGTGATGTTGAGCAGCTTCTCATGTGCGTCTTGGCCATCTCTGTGACTTCTTTGAAGAAACGTCTCTTTAGATCTTCTGCCCATTTTTGTATTGGGTTGTTTGTTTTATTAATATTAAGCTGCATGAGCTGTTTATATATATTGGAGATTAAACCTTTGTCCATTGATTCGTTTGTGAACGTTTTCGCCCATTCTGAGGGTTGCCTTTTTCCATTCCCGTTTTTTTAACAAAGAAAGAAAGAAAGCAAAAGAAGCAGAACACTAATGTGTGTGAAATATGCTTCTTGAAACTGTCGTTTTGGAATATGGACGTCTTTTGAATTTTTTGGTCGATATATGACCCGAGGATTTGTTTTCAGGGCAGGTGTCATTTACAGGCCGGTAATGATTTGGAATATCCACTGACCATTAGCGCTGGGATTAAATCTGCAGTTGTGAGAAACGGCCACAAGGTGGCAGCAGTTCTCCCTTACCAAATCTGGTTACTAGGGCAGCAGAGCCTCAATGGAAGTCGCGTTCTAGATTGGCATGTAGAACGGAATGTGCCAGGAGAAAGCCCCTCAAGTGTGTCTCACTACTTCTTGTTCTTGTTTTTAATTTAATCTTTTATTTTTTATTACAGCAAGTTTGAGTACAACGTTTAGCTTGTTGTAGGTGTGCAAGAGGTGGTTCTTTTACACATATACATATGTCTGTTCTTCCTGGGATCCTTTTCCCATGTACGTTATGACAGAATGTTGAGTAGTCTTCTCTTGGTACTCCGTAGGTCTTTGGTGATTATATACGTCTACTGTGTTTGTATATGTCTGTTAACCCCAATATCGTAATGAATTCAATCCTCACACCTTTCCTTTGGTGAACCATAAGTTTGTTTAATGAATCTGTGATTGCCCTTCTCCGTGGAAATATCTGCCCTGGTATCAATTTATAGGTAACACCTATAAGTGATATGATACGATATGTGTCTTTCACTTTCTGACTTACTCCAAGTCACGTGATTACCTCGAGACTCATCTACGGTGCTGCGAATGGCATTGTGTCCTTTTTTTCCTTGGCGAATATTCTGTCTTAGCGAGGTCCATTTTCTGCAATGTGATTCCCTGAGGGCTGAGGATTAGCTGCCCTGGGCAGCCTGACCCTGCCGGCAAGCCCTCCCCAGGTGTGCCTGGGTTGAGGTCAATATAAACAGCACTCCAGGCAGCAATAGCCCCTGCAGCTGTGCCTGACTCCATATTCTCTGCCCCGTCAGCAGTCTCGGGGCTGTGCTGGTGGGAGGGTGTGAGGGTCCACGGCTTTGTGGGTGGCCCGGTGTGAGTGGGGCTCTGCTGGACTTTCGGCAGGAGTTGCCAGGCTGCCACCTGTAAAGGAGAGGATGTGTCAACCATAACTTCCACTGGAATATCTCTCCGGGCTGAGGTGAGGAAGGAAAAAATGGAGTGGGGGCCGGGACAGGAGGGGTATCTCAGGCAGGGCAATGGAAAGCTTCCAGAAGAGTGCCCGTGGCCAGGACCCTCCTGGCTGACCTGCAGGCACCAAGTTGGCCTGCGTGCCGTCGCTGGTGTGGCTCCACGGCCCTCCCTCTAGGCTTTCAAGCCCTTGTACATATTCAGGTGTTTCACCTGGGAAGGGTGGGAACAGTTCAGCAGCATCTGGCCTGGGGCTCAGCTCACGTTTACTCACAGAGGCCTGGGCACGGTCTCCCAGCTTTGCAATAAGGACGCTCCTTGCGTGGGCGGGTGGGGCTGCTGGCTGTATGGGAGATGACTCCCCACCTCTGACCAATTTCAGAATTGTTTACCACTGGAGCAAGTGCCTTGGTAGTGTTTTCCTCTGTATAACTGTTAGGTTCAGTTTTTTTTTTCTCTTTTGGTTCAAGTTAGATTTTATTCCTCTTTTATGTATTTATAGATATAAGCATGGAAATAATTCATTGTTATATATACATCAGTGTGAATGGAAGAACTTTTTTTCTGTTTTATTTTTACATTTTATTTTTAAAAATTTTGAAATTTAATTTTGTTTATTTTTTTATACAGTAGGTTATTATTAGTTATCTATTTTATGCGTATACATGTATACAAGTCAATCCCAATCTCCCAACTCATCCCACCACCACCACCCCATGGCTTCCCCCACTTTGTGTCCATATGTCTGTTCTCTACCTCTGTGTCTCTATTTCTGCCCTGCAAACCAGTTCATCTGTACCATTTTTCTAGGTTCCACATATAGGCATTAATATACAATATTTGTTTTTCTCTTTCTGACTTACTTCACTCTGCATGACAGTCTCTAGATCCATCAACTTCTCTACAAATGACCCAGTTTCATTCCTTTTTATGGCTGAGTAATATTCCATTTTATATATGTACCACATCTTTATCCATTCGTCTGTCTGTGGGCATTTAGGTTGCTTCCATTACCTGGCTATTGTAAATAGTGCTGCAATGAACATTGTGGTGAATGTGTCTTTGTGATTTATGGTTTTCTCTGGGTATATGCCCAGAAGTGGGATTGCTGGTTCCTATGGTAATTCTCTTTTTCGTTTTTTAAAGGAACCTCCATACTGTTCTCCATAGTGACTGTATCAATTTACATTCCCACCAATAGCGGAAGAGGGTTCCTTTTGTCCACACCCTCCCCAGAATTTGTTGTTTGTACATTATCTGATGATGCCGATTCTAACAGGTGTGAGGTCTTAATTCATTGTAGTTTTGATTTGCATTTCTCTGATAATTAGTGATGTTGAGCAGCTTCTCATGTGCGTCTTGGCCATCTCTGTGACTTCTTTGAAGAAACGTCTCTTTAGATCTTCTGCCCATTTTTGTATTGGGTTGTTTGTTTTATTAATATTAAGCTGCATGAGCTGTTTATATATATTGGAGATTAAACCTTTGTCCATTGATTCGTTTGTGAACGTTTTCGCCCATTCTGAGGGTTGCCTTTTTCCATTCCCGTTTTTTTAACAAAGAAAGAAAGAAAGCAAAAGAAGCAGAACACTAATGTGCGTGAAATATGCCTCTTGAAACTGTCGTTTTGAAATATGGACGTCTTTTGAATTTTTTGGTCGATATATGACCCCAGGATTTGTTTTCAGGGCAGGTGTCATTTACAGGCCTGTAATGATTTGGAATATCCACTGACCATTAGCGCTGGGATTAAAGCTGCAGTTGTGAGAAACGGCCACAAGGTGGCAGCAGTTCTCCCTTACCAAATCTGGTTACTAGGGCAGCAGAGCCTCAATGGAAGTGGCGTTCTAGATTGGCATGTAGAACGGAATGTGCCAGGAGAAAGCCCCTCAAGTGTGTCTCACTACTTCTTGTTCTTGTTTTTAATTTAATTTTTTATTTTTTTATTACAGCATGTTTGAGTACAACGTTTAGCTTGTTGTAGGTGTGCAAGAGGTGGTTCTTTTACACATATACATATGTCTGTTCTTCCTGGGATCCTTTTCCCATGTACGTTATGACAGAATGTTGAGTAGTCTTCTCTTGGTACTCCGTAGGTCTTTGGTGATTATATACGTCTACTGTGTTTGTATATGTCTGTTAACCCCAATATCGTAATGAATTCAATCCTCACACCTTTCCTTTGGTGAACCATAAGTTTGTTTAATGAATCTGTGATTGCCCTTCTCCGTGGAAATATCTGCCCTGGTATCAATTTATGAGTAACACCTATAAGTGATATGATACGATATGTGTCTTTCACTTTCTGACTTACTCCAAGTCACGTGATTACCTCGAGACTCATCTACGGTGCTGCGAATGGCATTGTGTCCTTTTTTTCCTTGGCGAATATTCTGTCTTAGCGAGATCCATTTTCTGCAATGTGATTCCCTGAGGGCTGAGGATTAGCTGCCCTGGGCAGCCTGACCCTGCCGGCAAGCCCTCCCCAGGTGTGCCTGGGTTGAGGTCAATATAAACAGCACTCCAGGCAGCAATAGCCCCTGCAGCTGTGCCTGACTCCATATTCTCTGCCCCGTCAGCAGTCTCGGGTTTGTGCTGGTGGGAGGGTGTGAGGGTCCACGGCTTTGTGGGTGGCCCGGTGTGAGTGGGGCTCTGCTGGACTTTCGGCAGGAGTTGCCAGGCTGCCACCTGTAAGGAAGAGGATGTGTCACCCATAACTTCCACTGGAATATCTCTCCGGGCTGAGGTGAGGAAGGAAAAAAAGGAGTGGGGGCCGGGACAGGAGGGGTATCTCAGGCAGGGCAATGGAAAGCTTCCAGAAGAGCGCCCGTGGCCAGGACCCTCCTGGCTGACCTGCAGGCACCAAGTTGGCCTGCGTGCCGTCGCTGGTGTGGCTCCACGGCCCTCCCTCTAGGCTTTCAAGCCCTTGTACATATTCAGGTGTTTCACCTGGGAAGGGTGGGAACAGTTCAGCAGCATCTGGCCTGGGGCTCAGCTCACGTTTACTCACAGAGGCCTGGGCACGGTCTCCCAGCTTTGCAATAAGGACGCTCCTTGCGTGGGCGGGTGGGGCTGCTGGCTGTATGGGAGATGATTCCCCACCTCTGACCAATTTCAGAATTGTTTACCACTGGAGCAAGTGCCTTGGTAGTGTTTTCCTCTGTATAACTGTTAGGTTCAGTTTTTTTTTTCTTTTTTGGTTCAAGTTAGATTTTATTCCTCTTTTATGTATTTATAGATATAAGCATGGAAATAATTCATTGTTATATATACATCAGTGTGAATGGAAGAACTTTTTTTCTGTTTTATTTTTACATTTTATTTTTAAAAATTTGGAAATTTAATTTTGTTTATTTTTTTATACAGTAGGTTATTATTAGTTATCTATTTTATGCATATACATGTATACAGGTCAATCCCAATCTCCCAACTCATCCCACCTCCACCACCCCATGGCTTCCCCCACTTTGTGTCCATACTTCTGTTCTCTACCTCTGTGTCTCTATTTCTGCCCTGCAAACCAGTTCATCTGTACCATTTTTCTAGGTTCCACATATAGGCATTAATATACAATATTTGTTTTTCTCTTTCTGACTTTCTTCACTCTGCATGACAGTCTCTAGATCCATCAACTTCTCTACAAATGACCCAGTTTCATTCCTTTATATAGCTGAGTAATATTCCATTTTATATATGTACCACATCTTTATCCATTCATCTGTCTGTGGGCATTTAGGTTGCTTCCATTACCTGGCTAATGTAAATAGTGCTGCAATGAACATTGTGGTGAATGTGTCTTTGTGATTTATGGTTTTCTCTGGGTATATGCCCAGAAGTGGGATTGCTGGATCCTATGGTAATTCTCTTTTTAGTTTTTTAAAGGAACCTCCATACTGTTCTCCATAGTGACTGTATCAATTTACATTCCCACCAATAGCGGAAGAGGGTTCCTTTTGTCCACACCCTCCCCAGAATTTGTTGTTTGTACATTATCTGATGATGCCCATTCTAACAGGTGTGAGGTCTTACCTCATTGTAGTTTTGATTTGCATTTCTCTAATAATTAGTGATGTTGAGCAGCTTCTCATGTGCGTCTTGGCCATCTCTGTGACTTCTTTGAAGAAACGTCTCTTTAGATCTTCTGCCCATTTTTGTATTGGGTTGTTTGTTTTATTAATATTAAGCTGCATGAGCTGTTTATATATATTGGAGATTAAACCTTTGTCCATTGATTCGTTTGTGAACGTTTTCGCCCATTCTGAGGGTTGCCTTTTTCCATTCCCGTTTTTTTAACAAAGAAAGAAAGAAAGCAAAAGAAGCAGAACACTAATGTGTGTGAAATATGCTTCTTGAAACTGTCGTTTTGGAATATGGACGTCTTTTGAATTTTTTGGTCGATATATGACCCGAGGATTTGTTTTCAGGGCAGGTGTCATTTACAGGCCGGTAATGATTTGGAATATCCACTGACCATTAGCGCTGGGATTAAATCTGCAGTTGTGAGAAACGGCCACAAGGTGGCAGCAGTTCTCCCTTACCAAATCTGGTTACTAGGGCAGCAGAGCCTCAATGGAAGTCGCGTTCTAGATTGGCATGTAGAACGGAATGTGCCAGGAGAAAGCCCCTCAAGTGTGTCTCACTAATTCTTGTTCTTGTTTTTAATTTAATCTTTTATTTTTTATTACAGCAAGTTTGAGTACAACGTTTAGCTTGTTGTAGGTGTGCAAGAGGTGGTTCTTTTACACATATACATATGTCTGTTCTTCCTGGGATCCTTTTCCCATGTACGTTATGACAGAATGTTGAGTAGTCTTCTCTTGGTACTCCGTAGGTCTTTGGTGATTATATACGTCTACTGTGTTTGTATATGTCTGTTAACCCCAATATCGTAATGAATTCAATCCTCACACCTTTCCTTTGGTGAACCATAAGTTTGTTTAATGAATCTGTGATTGCCCTTCTCCGTGGAAATATCTGCCCTGGTATCAATTTATAGGTAACACCTATAAGTGATATGATACGATATGTGTCTTTCACTTTCTGCCTTACTCCAAGTCACGTGATTACCTCGAGACTCATCTACGGTGATGCGAATGGCATTGTGTCCTTTTTTTCCTTGGCGAATATTCTGTCTTAGCGAGGTCCATTTTCTGCAATGTGATTCCCTGAGGGCTGAGGATTAGCTGCCCTGGGCAGCCTGACCCTGCCGGCAAGCCCTCCCCAGGTGTGCCTGGGTTGAGGTCAATATAAACAGCACTCCAGGCAGCAATAGCCCCTGCAGCTGTGCCTGACTCCATATTCTCTGCCCCGTCAGCAGTCTCGGGGCTGTGCTGGTGGGAGGGTGTGAGGGTCCACGGCTTTGTGGGTGGCCCGGTGTGAGTGGGGCTCTGCTGGACTTTCGGCTGGAGTTGCCAGGCTGCCACCTGTAAAGGAGAGGATGTGTCACCCATAACTTCCACTGGAATATCTCTCCGGGCTGAGGTGAGGAAGGAAAAATAGGAGTGGGCGCCGGGACAGGAGGGGTATCTCAGGCAGGGCAATGGAAAGCTTCCAGAAGAGCGCCCGTGGCCAGGACCATCCTGGCTGACCTGCAGGCACCAAGTTGGCCTGCGTGCCGTCGCTGGTGTGGCTCCACGGCCCTCCTTCTAGGCTTTCAAGGCCTTCTACATATTCAGGTGTTTCACCTGGGAAGGGTGGGAACAGTTCAGCAGCATCTGGCCTGGGGCTCAGCTCACGTTTACTCACAGAGGCCTGGGCATGGTCTCCCAGCTTTGCAATAAGGACGCTCCTTGCGTGGGCGGGTGGGGCTGCTGGCTGTATGGGAGATGATTCCCCACCTCTGACCAATTTCAGAATTGTTTACCACTGGAGCAAGTGCCTTGGTAGTGTTTTCCTCTGTATAACTGTTAGGTTCAGTTTTTTTTTTTTTCTTTTTTGGTTCAAGTTAGATTTTATTCCTCTTTTATGTATTTATAGATATAAGCATGGAAATAATTCATTGTTATATATACATCAGTGTGAATGGAAGAACATTTTTTCTGTTTTATTTTTACATTTTATTTTTAAAAATTTTGAAATTTAATTTTGTTTATTTTTTTATACAGTAGGTTATTATTAGTTATCTATTTTATGCGTATACATGTATACAGGTCAATCCCAATCTCCCAACTCATCCCACCACCACCACCCCATGGCTTCCCCCACTTTGTGTCCATACGTCTGTTCTCTACCTCTGTGTCTCTATTTCTGCCCTGCAAACCAGTTCATCTGTACCATTTTTCTAGGTTCCACATATAGGCATTAATATACAATATTTGTTTTTCTCTTTCTGACTTACTTCACTCTGCATGACAGTCTCTAGATCCATCAACTTCTCTACAAATGACCCAGTTTCATTCCTTTTTATGGCTGAGTAATATTCCATTTTATATATGTACCACATCTTTATCCATTCGTCTGTCTGTGGGCATTTAGGTTGCTTCCATTACCTGGCTATTGTAAATAGTGCTGCAATGAACATTGTGGTGAATGTGTCTTTGTGATTTATGGTTTTCTCTGGGTATATGCCCAGAAGTGGGATTGCTGGATCCTATGGTAATTCTCTTTTTAGTTTTTTAAAGGAACCTCCATACTGTTCTCCATAGTGACTGTATCAATTTACATTCCCACCAATAGCGGAAGAGGGTTCCTTTTGTCCACACCCTCCCCAGAATTTGTTGTTTGTACATTATCTGATGATGCCCATTCTAACAGGTGTGAGGTCTTAATTCATTGTAGTTTTGATTTGCATTTCTCTGATAATTAGTGATGTTGAGCAGCTTCTCATGTGCGTCTTGGCCATCTCTGTGACTTCTTTGAAGAAACGTCTCTTTAGATCTTCTGCCCATTTTTGTATTGGGTTGTTTGTTTTATTAATATTAAGCTGCATGAGCTGTTTATATATATTGGAGATTAAACCTTTGTCCATTGATTCGTTTGTGAACGTTTTCGCCCATTCTGAGGGTTGCCTTTTTCCATTCCCGTTTTTTTAACAAAGAAAGAAAGAAAGCAAAAGAAGCAGAACACTAATGTGCGTGAAATATGCCTCTTGAAACTGTCGTTTTGAAATATGGACGTCTTTTGAATTTTTTGGTCGATATATGACCCCAGGATTTGTTTTCAGGGCAGGTGTCATTTACAGGCCTGTAATGATTTGGAATATCCACTGACCATTAGCGCTGGGATTAAAGCTGCAGTTGTGAGAAACGGCCACAAGGTGGCAGCAGTTCTCCCTTACCAAATCTGGTTACTAGGGCAGCAGAGCCTCAATGGAAGTGGCGTTCTAGATTGGCATGTAGAACGGAATGTGCCAGGAGAAAGCCCCTCAAGTGTGTCTCACTACTTCTTGTTCTTGTTTTTAATTTAATTTTTTATTTTTTTATTACAGCATGTTTGAGTACAACGTTTAGCTTGTTGTAGGTGTGCAAGAGGTGGTTCTTTTACACATATACATATGTCTGTTCTTCCTGGGATCCTTTTCCCATGTACGTTATGACAGAATGTTGAGTAGTCTTCTCTTGGTACTCCGTAGGTCTTTGGTGATTATATACGTCTACTGTGTTTGTATATGTCTGTTAACCCCAATATCGTAATGAATTCAATCCTCACACCTTTCCTTTGGTGAACCATAAGTTTCTTTAATGAATCTGTGATTGCCCTTCTCCGTGGAAATATCTGCCCTGGTATCAATTTATGAGTAACACCTATAAGTGATATGATACGATATGTGTCTTTCACTTTCTGACTTACTCCAAGTCACGTGATTACCTCGAGACTCATCTACGGTGCTGCGAATGGCATTGTGTCCTTTTTTTCCTTGGCGAATATTCTGTCTTAGCGAGGTCCATTTTCTGCAATGTGATTCCCTGAGGGCTGAGGATTAGCTGCCCTGGGCAGCCTGACCCTGCCGGCAAGCCCTCCCCAGGTGTGCCTGGGTTGAGGTCAATATAAACAGCACTCCAGGCAGCAATAGCCCCTGCAGCTGTGCCTGACTCCATATTCTCTGCCCCGTCAGCAGTCCCGGGGCTGTGCTGGTGGGAGGGTGTGAGGGTCCACGGCTTTGTGGGTGGCCCGGTGTGAGTGGGGCTCTGCTGGACTTTCGGCAGGAGTTGCCAGGCTGCCTCCTGTAAAGGAGAGGATGTGTCAACCATAACTTCCACTGGAATATCTCTCCGGGCTGAGGTGAGGAAGGAAAAAAAGGAGTGGGGGCCGGGACAGGAGGGGTATCTCAGGCAGGGCAATGGAAAGCTTCCAGAAGAGCGCCCGTGGCCAGGACCATCCTGGCTGACCTGCAGGCACCAAGTTGGCCTGCGTGCCATCGCTGGTGTGGCTCCACGGCCCTCCCTCTAGGCTTTCAAGCCCTTGTACATATTCAGGTGTTTCACCTGGGAAGGGTGGGAACAGTTCAGCAGCATCTGGCCTGGGGCTCAGCTCACGTTTACTCACAGAGGCCTGGGCACGGTCTCCCAGCTTTGCAATAAGGACGCTCCTTGCGTGGGCGGGTGGGGCTGCTGGCTGTATGGGAGATGATACCCCACCTCTGACCAATTTCAGAATTGTTTACCACTGGAGCAAGTGCCTTGGAAGTGTTTTCCTCTGTATAACTGTTAGGTTCAGTTCTTTTTTTTTCCTTTTTTGGTTCAAGTTAGATTTTATTCCTCTTTTATGTATTTATGGATATAAGCATGGAAATAATTCATTGTTATATATACATCAGTGTGAATGGAAGAACATTTTTTCTGTTTTATTTTTACATTTTATTTTTAAAAATTTTGAAATTTAATTTTGTTTATTTTTTATACAGTAGGTTATTATTAGTTATCTATTTTATGCATATACATGTATACAGGTCAATCCCAATCTCCCAACTCATCCCACCACCACCACCCCATGGCTTCCCCCACTTTGTGTCCATACGTCTGTTCTCTACCTCTGTGTCTCTATTTCTGCCCTGCAAACCAGTTCATCTGTACCATTTTTCTAGGTTCCACATATAGGCATTAATATACAATATTTGTTTTTCTCTTTCTGACTTACTTCACTCTGCATGACAGTCTCTAGATCCATCAACTTCTCTACAAATGACCCAGTTTCATTCCTTTTTATGGCTGAGTAATATTCCATTTTATATATGTACCACATCTTTATCCATTCGTCTGTCTGTGGGCATTTAGGTTGCTTCCATTACCTGGCTATTGTAAATAGTGCTGCAATGAACATTGTGGTGAATGTGTCTTTGTGATTTATGGTTTTCTCTGGGTATATGCCCAGAAGTGGGATTGCTGGATCCTATGGTAATTCTCTTTTTAGTTTTTTAAAGGAACCTCCATACTGTTCTCCATAGTGACTGTATCAATTTACATTCCCACCAATAGCGGAAGAGGGTTCCTTTTGTCCACACCCTCCCCAGAATTTGTTGTTTGTACATTATCTGATGATGCCCATTCTAACAGGTGTGAGGTCTTAATTCATTGTAGTTTTGATTTGCATTTCTCTGATAATTAGTGATGTTGAGCAGCTTCTCATGTGCGTCTTGGCCATCTCTGTGACTTCTTTGAAGAAACGTCTCTTTAGATCTTCTGCCCATTTTTGTATTGGGTTGTTTGTTTTATTAATATTAAGCTGCATGAGCTGTTTATATATATTGGAGATTAAACCTTTGTCCATTGATTCGTTTGTGAACGTTTTCGCCCATTCTGAGGGTTGCCTTTTTCCATTCCCGTTTTTTTAACAAAGAAAGAAAGAAAGCAAAAGAAGCAGAACACTAATGTGCGTGAAATATGCCTCTTGAAACTGTCGTTTTGAAATATGGACGTCTTTTGAATTTTTTGGTCGATATATGACCCCAGGATTTGTTTTCAGGGCAGGTGTCATTTACAGGCCTGTAATGATTTGGAATATCCACTGACCATTAGCGCTGGGATTAAAGCTGCAGTTGTGAGAAACGGCCACAAGGTGGCAGCAGTTCTCCCTTACCAAATCTGGTTACTAGGGCAGCAGAGCCTCAATGGAAGTGGCGTTCTAGATTGGCATGTAGAACGGAATGTGCCAGGAGAAAGCCCCTCAAGTGTGTCTCACTACTTCTTGTTCTTGTTTTTAATTTAATTTTTTATTTTTTTATTACAGCATGTTTGAGTACAACGTTTAGCTTGTTGTAGGTGTGCAAGAGGTGGTTCTTTTACACATATACATATGTCTGTTCTTCCTGGGATCCTTTTCCCATGTACGTTATGACAGAATGTTGAGTAGTCTTCTCTTGGTACTCCGTAGGTCTTTGGTGATTATATACGTCTACTGTGTTTGTATATGTCTGTTAACCCCAATATCGTAATGAATTCAATCCTCACACCTTTCCTTTGGTGAACCATAAGTTTGTTTAATGAATCTGTGATTGCCCTTCTCCGTGGAAATATCTGCCCTGGTATCAATTTATGAGTAACACCTATAAGTGATATGATACGATATGTGTCTTTCACTTTCTGACTTACTCCAAGTCACGTGATTACCTCGAGACTCATCTACGGTGCTGCGAATGGCATTGTGTCCTTTTTTTCCTTGGCGAATATTCTGTCTTAGCGAGGTCCATTTTCTGCAATGTGATTCCCTGAGGGCTGAGGATTAGCTGCCCTGGGCAGCCTGACCCTGCCGGCAAGCCCTCCCCAGGTGTGCCTGGGTTGAGGTCAATATAAACAGCACTCCAGGCAGCAATAGCCCCTGCAGCTGTGCCTGACTCCATATTCTCTGCCCCGTCAGCAGTCCCGGGGCTGTGCTGGTGGGAGGGTGTGAGGGTCCACGGCTTTGTGGGTGGCCCGGTGTGAGTGGGGCTCTGCTGGACTTTCGGCAGGAGTTGCCAGGCTGCCACCTGTAAAGGAGAGGATGTGTCAACCATAACTTCCACTGGAATATCTCTCCGGGCTGAGGTGAGGAAGGAAAAAAAGGAGTGGGGGCCGGGACAGGAGGGGTATCTCAGGCAGGGCAATGGAAAGCTTCCAGAAGAGCGCCCGTGGCCAGGACCATCCTGGCTGACCTGCAGGCACCAAGTTGGCCTGCGTGCCATCGCTGGTGTGGCTCCACGGCCCTCCCTCTAGGCTTTCAAGCCCTTGTACATATTCAGGTGTTTCACCTGGGAAGGGTGGGAACAGTTCAGCAGCATCTGGCCTGGGGCTCAGCTCACGTTTACTCACAGAGGCCTGGGCACGGTCTCCCAGCTTTGCAATAAGGACGCTCCTTGCGTGGGCGGGTGGGGCTGCTGGCTGTATGGGAGATGATACCCCACCTCTGACCAATTTCAGAATTGTTTACCACTGGAGCAAGTGCCTTGGTAGTGTTTTCCTCTGTATAACTGTTAGGTTCAGTTCTTTTTTTTTCCTTTTTTGGTTCAAGTTAGATTTTATTCCTCTTTTATGTATTTATGGATATAAGCATGGAAATAATTCATTGTTATATATACATCAGTGTGAATGGAAAAACTTTTTTTCTGTTTTATTTTTACATTTTATTTTTAAAAATTTTGAAATTTAATTTTGTTTATTTTTTATACAGTAGGTTATTATTAGTTATCTATTTTATGCATATACATGTATACAGGTCAATCCCAATCTCCCAACTCATCCCACCACCACCACCCCATGGCTTCCCCCACTTTGTGTCCATACGTCTGTTCTCTACCTCTGTGTCTCTATTTCTGCCCTGCAAACCAGTTCATCTGTACCATTTTTCTAGGTTCCACATATAGGCATTAATATACAATATTTGTTTTTCTCTTTCTGACTTACTTCACTCTGCATGACAGTCTCTAGATCCATCAACTTCTCTACAAATGACCCAGTTTCATTCCTTTTTATGGCTGAGTAATATTCCATTTTATATATGTACCACATCTTTATCCATTCGTCTGTCTGTGGGCATTTAGGTTGCTTCCATTACCTGGCTATTGTAAATAGTGCTGCAATGAACATTGTGGTGAATGTGTCTTTGTGATTTATGGTTTTCTCTGGGTATATGCGCTGAAGTGGGATTGCTGGTTCCTATGGTAATTCTCTTTTTAGTTTTTTAAAGGAACCTCCATACTGTTCTCCATAGTGACTGTATCAATTTACATTCCCACCAATAGCGGAAGAGGGTTCCTTTTGTCCACACCCTCCCCAGAATTTGTTGTTTGTACATTATCTGATGATGCCGATTCTAACAGGTGTGAGGTCTTACCTCATTGTAGTTTTGATTTTCATTTCTCTAATAATTAGTGATGTTGAGCAGCTTCTCATGTGCGTCTTGGCCATCTCTGTGACTTCTTTGAAGAAACATCTCTTTAGATCTTCTGCCCATTTTTGTATTGGGTTGTTTGTTTTATTAATATTAAGCTGCATGAGCTGTTTATATATATTGGAGATTAAACCTTTGTCCATTGATTCGTTTGTGAACGTTTTCGCCCATTCTGAGGGTTGCCTTTTTCCATTCCCGTTTTTTTAACAAAGAAAGAAAGAAAGCAAAAGAAGCAGAACACTAATGTGCGTGAAATATGCCTCTTGAAACTGTCGTTTTGAAATATGGACGTCTTTTGAATTTTTTGGTCGATATATGACCCCAGGATTTGTTTTCAGGGCAGGTGTCATTTACAGGCCTGTAATGATTTGGAATATCCACTGACCATTAGCGCTGGGATTAAAGCTGCAGTTGTGAGAAACGGCCACAAGGTGGCAGCAGTTCTGCCTTACCAAATCTGGTTACTAGGGCAGCAGAGCCTCAATGGAAGTCGCGTTCTAGATTGGAATGTAGAACGGAATGTGCCAGGAGAAAGCCCCTCAAGTGTGTCTCACTACTTCTTGTTCTTGTTTTTAATTTAATCTTTTATTTTTTATTACAGCAAGTTTGAGTACAACGTTTAGCTTGTTGTAGGTGTGCAAGAGGTGGTTCTTTTACACATATACATATGTCTGTTCTTCCTGGGATCCTTTTCCCATGTACGTTATGACAGAATGTTGAGTAGTCTTCTCTTGGTACTCCGTAGGTCTTTGGTGATTATATATGTCTACTGTGTTTGTATATGTCTGTTAACCCCAATATCGTAATGAATTCAATCCTCACACCTTTCCTTTGGTGAACCATAAGTTTGTTTAATGAATCTGTGATTGCCCTTCTCCGTGGAAATATCTGCCCTGGTATCAATTTATGAGTAACACCTATAAGTGATATGATACGATATGTGTCTTTCACTTTCTGACTTACTCCAAGTCACGTGATTACCTCGAGACTCATCTACGGTGCTGCGAATGGCATTGTGTCCTTTTTTTCCTTGGCGAATATTCTGTCTTAGCGAGGTCCATTTTCTGCAATGTGATTCCCTGAGGGCTGAGGATTAGCTGCCCTGGGCAGCCTGACCCTACCGGCAAGCCCTCCCCAGGTGTGCCTGGGTTGAGGTCAATATAAACAGCACTCCAGGCAGCAATAGCCCCTGCAGCTGTGCCTGACTCCATATTCTCTGCCCCGTCAGCAGTCTCGGGGCTGTGCTGGTGGGAGGGTGTGAGGTTCCACGGCTTTGTGGGTGGCCCGGTGTGAGTGGGGCTCTGCTGGACTTTCGGCTGGAGTTGCCAGGCTGCCACCTGTAAAGGAGAGGATGTGTCACCCATAACTTCCACTGGAATATCTCTCCGGGCTGAGGTGAGGAAGGAAAAATAGGAGTGGGCGCCGGGACAGGAGGGGTATCTCAGGCAGGGCAATGGAAAGCTTCCAGAAGAGCGCCCGTGGCCAGGACCATCCTGGCTGACCTGCAGGCACCAAGTTGGCCTGCGTGCCGTCGCTGGTGTGGCTCCACGGCCCTCCCTCTAGGCTTTCAAGGCCTTCTACATATTCAGGTGTTTCACCTGGGAAGGGTGGGAACAGTTCAGCAGCATCTGGCCTGGGGCTCAGCTCACGTTTACTCACAGAGGCCTGGGCATGGTCTCCCAGCTTTGCAATAAGGACGCTCCTTGCGTGGGCGGGTGGGGCTGCTGGCTGTATGGGAGATGATTCCCCACCTCTGACCAATTTCAGAATTGTTTACCACTGGAGCAAGTGCCTTGGTAGTGTTTTCCTCTGTATAACTGTTAGGTTCAGTTTTTTTTTTTCTTTTTTGGTTCAAGTTAGATTTTATTCCTCTTTTATGTATTTATAGATATAAGCATGGAAATAATTCATTGTTATATATACATCAGTGTGAATGGAAGAACATTTTTTCTGTTTTATTTTTACATTTTATTTTTAAAAATTTTGAAATTTAATTTTGTTTATTTTTTTATACAGTAGGTTATTATTAGTTATCTATTTTATGCGTATACATGTATACAGGTCAATCCCAATCTCCCAACTCATCCCACCACCACCACCCCATGGCTTCCCCCACTTTGTGTCCATACGTCTGTTCTCTACCTCTGTGTCTCTATTTCTGCCCTGCAAACCAGTTCATCTGTACCATTTTTCTAGGTTCCACATATAGGCATTAATATACAATATTTGTTTTTCTCTTTCTGACTTACTTCACTCTGCATGACAGTCTCTAGATCCATCAACTTCTCTACAAATGACCCAGTTTCATTCCTTTTTATGGCTGAGTAATATTCCATTTTATATATGTACCACATCTTTATCCATTCGTCTGTCTGTGGGCATTTAGGTTGCTTCCATTACCTGGCTATTGTAAATAGTGCTGCAATGAACATTGTGGTGAATGTGTCTTTGTGATTTATGGTTTTCTCTGGGTATATGCCCAGAAGTGGGATTGCTGGATCCTATGGTAATTCTCTTTTTAGTTTTTTAAAGGAACCTCCATACTGTTCTCCATAGTGACTGTATCAATTTACATTCCCACCAATAGCGGAAGAGGGTTCCTTTTGTCCACACCCTCCCCAGAATTTGTTGTTTGTACATTATCTGATGATGCCCATTCTAACAGGTGTGAGGTCTTAATTCATTGTAGTTTTGATTTGCATTTCTCTGATAATTAGTGATGTTGAGCAGCTTCTCATGTGCGTCTTGGCCATCTCTGTGACTTCTTTGAAGAAACGTCTCTTTAGATCTTCTGCCCATTTTTGTATTGGGTTGTTTGTTTTATTAATATTAAGCTGCATGAGCTGTTTATATATATTGGAGATTAAACCTTTGTCCATTGATTCGTTTGTGAACGTTTTCGCCCATTCTGAGGGTTGCCTTTTTCCATTCCCGTTTTTTTAACAAAGAAAGAAAGAAAGCAAAAGAAGCAGAACACTAATGTGCGTGAAATATGCCTCTTGAAACTGTCGTTTTGAAATATGGACGTCTTTTGAATTTTTTGGTCGATATATGACCCCAGGATTTGTTTTCAGGGCAGGTGTCATTTACAGGCCTGTAATGATTTGGAATATCCACTGACCATTAGCGCTGGGATTAAAGCTGCAGTTGTGAGAAACGGCCACAAGGTGGCAGCAGTTCTCCCTTACCAAATCTGGTTACTAGGGCAGCAGAGCCTCAATGGAAGTGGCGTTCTAGATTGGCATGTAGAACGGAATGTGCCAGGAGAAAGCCCCTCAAGTGTGTCTCACTACTTCTTGTTCTTGTTTTTAATTTAATTTTTTATTTTTTTATTACAGCATGTTTGAGTACAACGTTTAGCTTGTTGTAGGTGTGCAAGAGGTGGTTCTTTTACACATATACATATGTCTGTTCTTCCTGGGATCCTTTTCCCATGTACGTTATGACAGAATGTTGAGTAGTCTTCTCTTGGTACTCCGTAGGTCTTTGGTGATTATATACGTCTACTGTGTTTGTATATGTCTGTTAACCCCAATATCGTAATGAATTCAATCCTCACACCTTTCCTTTGGTGAACCATAAGTTTGTTTAATGAATCTGTGATTGCCCTTCTCCGTGGAAATATCTGCCCTGGTATCAATTAATGAGTAACACCTATAAGTGATATGATACGATATGTGTCTTTCACTTTCTGACTTACTCCAAGTCACGTGATTACCTCGAGACTCATCTACAGTGCTGCGAATGGCATTGTGTCCTTTTTTTCCTTGGCGAATATTCTGTCTTAGCGAGGTCCATTTTCTGCAATGTGATTCCCTGAGGGCTGAGGATTAGCTGCCCTGGGCAGCCTGACCCTGCCGGCAAGCCCTCCCCAGGTGTGCCTGGGTTGAGGTCAATATAAACAGCACTCCAGGCAGCAATAGCCCCTGCAGCTGTGCCTGACTCCATATTCTCTGCCCCGTCAGCAGTCCCGGGGCTGTGCTGGTGGGAGGGTGTGAGGGTCCACGGCTTTGTGGGTGGCCCGGTGTGAGTGGGGCTCTGCTGGACTTTCGGCAGGAGTTGCCAGGCTGCCACCTGTAAAGGAGAGGATGTGTCAACCATAACTTCCACTGGAATATCTCTCCGGGCTGAGGTGAGGAAGGAAAAAAAGGAGTGGGGGCCGGGACAGGAGGGGTATCTCAGGCAGGGCAATGGAAAGCTTCCAGAAGAGCGCCCGTGGCCAGGACCATCCTGGCTGACCTGCAGGCACCAAGTTGGCCTGCGTGCCATCGCTGGTGTGGCTCCACGGCCCTCCCTCTAGGCTTTCAAGCCCTTGTACATATTCAGGTGTTTCACCTGGGAAGGGTGGGAACAGTTCAGCAGCATCTGGCCTGGGGCTCAGCTCACGTTTACTCACAGAGGCCTGGGCACGGTCTCCCAGCTTTGCAATAAGGACGCTCCTTGCGTGGGCGGGTGGGGCTGCTGGCTGTATGGGAGATGATACCCCACCTCTGACCAATTTCAGAATTGTTTACCACTGGAGCAAGTGCCTTGGAAGTGTTTTCCTCTGTATAACTGTTAGGTTCAGTTCTTTTTTTTTCCTTTTTTGGTTCAAGTTAGATTTTATTCCTCTTTTATGTATTTATAGATATACGCATGGAAATAATTCATTGTTATATATACATCAGTGTGAATGGAAAAACTTTTTTTCTGTTTTATTTTTACATTTTATTTTTAAAAATTTTGAAATTTAATTTTGTTTATTTTTTATACAGTAAGTTATTATTAGTTATCTATTTTATGCATATACATGTATACAGGTCAATCCCAATCTCCCAACTCATCCCACCACCACCACCCCATGGCTTCCCCCACTTTGTGTCCATACGTCTGTTCTCTACCTCTGTGTCTCTATTTCTGCCCTGCAAACCAGTTCATCTGTACCATTTTTCTAGGTTCCACATATAGGCATTAATATACAATATTTGTTTTTCTCTTTCTGACTTACTTCACTCTGCATGACAGTCTCTAGATCCATCAACTTCTCTACAAATGACCCAGTTTCATTCCTTTTTATGGCTGAGTAATATTCCATTTTATATATGTACCACATCTTTATCCATTCGTCTGTCTGTGGGCATTTAGGTTGCTTCCATTACCTGGCTATTGTAAATAGTGCTGCAATGAACATTGTGGTGAATGTGTCTTTGTGATTTATGGTTTTCTCTGGGTATATGCCCTGAAGTGGGATTGCTGGTTCCTATGGTAATTCTCTTTTTAGTTTTTTAAAGGAACCTCCATACTGTTCTCCATAGTGACTGTATCAATTTACATTCCCACCAATAGCGGAAGAGGGTTCCTTTTGTCCACACCCTCCCCAGAATTTGTTGTTTGTACATTATCTGATGATGCCGATTCTAACAGGTGTGAGGTCTTACCACATTGTAGTTTTGATTTGCATTTCTCTGATAATTAGTGATGTTGAGCAGCTTCTCATGTGCGTCTTGGCCATCTCTGTGACTTCTTTGAAGAAACATCTCTTTAGATCTTCTGCCCATTTTTGTATTGGGTTGTTTGTTTTATTAATATTAAGCTGCATGAGCTGTTTATATATATTGGAGATTAAACCTTTGTCCATTGATTCGTTTGTGAACGTTTTCGCCCATTCTGAGGGTTGCCTTTTTCCATTCCCGTTTTTTTAACAAAGAAAGAAAGAAAGCAAAAGAAGCAGAACACTAATGTGCGTGAAATATGCCTCTTGAAACTGTCGTTTTGAAATATGGACGTCTTTTGAATTTTTTGGTCGATATATGACCCCAGGATTTGTTTTCAGGGCAGGTGTCATTTACAGGCCTGTAATGATTTGGAATATCCACTGACCATTAGCGCTGGGATTAAAGCTGCAGTTGTGAGAAACGGCCACAAGGTGGCAGCAGTTCTGCCTTACCAAATCTGGTTACTAGGGCAGCAGAGCCTCAATGGAAGTCGCGTTCTAGATTGGAATGTAGAACGGAATGTGCCAGGAGAAAGCCCCTCAAGTGTGTCTCACTACTTCTTGTTCTTGTTTTTAATTTAATCTTTTATTTTTTATTACAGCAAGTTTGAGTACAACGTTTAGCTTGTTGTAGGTGTGCAAGAGGTGGTTCTTTTACACATATACATATGTCTGTTCTTCCTGGGATCCTTTTCCCATGTACGTTATGACAGAATGTTGAGTAGTCTTCTCTTGGTACTCCGTAGGTCTTTGGTGATTATATATGTCTACTGTGTTTGTATATGTCTGTTAACCCCAATATCGTAATGAATTCAATCCTCACACCTTTCCTTTGGTGAACCATAAGTTTGTTTAATGAATCTGTGATTGCCCTTCTCCGTGGAAATATCTGCCCTGGTATCAATTTATAGGTAACACCTATAAGTGATATGATACGATATGTGTCTTTCACTTTCTGACTTACTCCAAGTCACGTGAATACCTCGAGACTCATCTACGGTGCTGCGAATGGCATTGTGTCCTTTTTTTCCTTGGCGAATATTCTGTCTTAGCGAGGTCCATTTTCTGCAATGTGATTCCCTGAGGGCTGAGGATTAGCTGCCCTGGGCAGCCTGACCCTGCCGGCAAGCCCTCCCCAGGTGTGCCTGGGTTGAGGTCAATATAAACAGCACTCCAGGCAGCAATAGCCCCTGCAGCTGTGCCTGACTCCATATTCTCTGCCCCGTCAGCAGTCTCGGGGCTGTGCTGGTGGGAGGGTGTTAGGGTCCACGGCTTTGTGGGTGGCCCGGTGTGAGTGGGGCTCTGCTGGACTTTCAGCAGGAGTTGCCAGGCTGCCACCTGTAAAGGAGAGGATGTGTCAACCATAACTTCCACTGGAATATGTCTCCGGGCTGAGGTGAGGAAGGAAAAAAAGGAGTGGGGGCCGGGACAGGAGGGGTATCTCAGGCAGGGCAATGGAAAGCTTCCAGAAGAGCGCCCGTGGCCAGGACCATCCTGGCTGACCTGCAGGCACCAAGTTGGCCTGCGTGCCGTCGCTGGTGTGGCTCCACGGCCCTCCCTCTAGGCTTTCAAGCCCTTGTACATATTCAGGTGTTTCACCTGGGAAGGGTGGGAACAGTTCAGCAGCATCTGGCCTGGGGCTCAGCTCACGTTTACTCACAGAGGCCTGGGCACGGTCTCCCAGCTTTGCAATAAGGACGCTCCTTGCGTGGGCGGGTGGGGCTGCTGGCTGTATGGGAGATGATACCCCACCTCTGACCAATTTCAGGATTGTTTACCACTGGAGCAAGTGCCTTGGAAGTGTTTTCCTCTGTATAACTGTTAGGTTCAGTTTTTTTTTTTCCTTTTTTGGTTCAAGTTAGATTTTATTCCTCTTTTATGTATTTATAGATATAAGCATGGAAATAATTCATTGTTATATATACATCAGTGTGAATGGAAGAACTTTTTTTCTGTTTTATTTTTACATTTTATTTTTAAAAATTTTGAAATTTAATTTTGTTTATTTTTTACACAGTAGGTTATTATTAGTTATCTATTTTATGCATATACATGTATACAGGTCAATCCCAATCTCCCAACTCATCCCACCACCACCACCCCATGGCTTCCCCCACTTTGTGTCCATACGTCTGTTCTCTACCTCTGTGTCTCTATTTCTGCCCTGCAAACCAGTTCATCTGTACCATTTTTCTAGGTTCCACATATAGGCATTAATATACAATATTTGTTTTTCTCTTTCTGACTTACTTCACTCTGCATGACAGTCTCTAGATCCATCAACTTCTCTACAAATGACCCAGTTTCATTCCTTTTTATGGCTGAGTAATATTCCATTTTATATATGTACCACATCTTTATCCATTCGTCTGTCTGTGGGCATTTAGGTTGCTTCCATTACCTGGCTATTGTAAATAGTGCTGCAATGAACATTGTGGTGAATGTGTCTTTGTGATTTATGGTTTTCTCTGGGTATATGCGCTGAAGTGGGATTGCTGGTTCCTATGGTAATTCTCTTTTTAGTTTTTTAAAGGAACCTCCATACTGTTCTCCATAGTGACTGTATCAATTTACATTCCCACCAATAGCGGAAGAGGGTTCCTTTTGTCCACACCCTCCCCAGAATTTGTTGTTTGTACATTATCTGATGATGCCGATTCTAACAGGTGTGAGGTCTTACCTCATTGTAGTTTTGATTTGCATTTCTCTAATAATTAGTGATGTTGAGCAGCTTCTCATGTGCGTCTTGGCCATCTCTGTGACTTCTTTGAAGAAACATCTCTTTAGATCTTCTGCCCATTTTTGTATTGGGTTGTTTGTTTTATTAATATTAAGCTGCATGAGCTGTTTATATATATTGGAGATTAAACCTTTGTCCATTGATTCGTTTGTGAACGTTTTCGCCCATTCTGAGGGTTGCCTTTTTCCATTCCCGTTTTTTTAACAAAGAAAGAAAGAAAGCAAAAGAAGCAGAACACTAATGTGCGTGAAATATGCCTCTTGAAACTGTCGTTTTGAAATATGGACGTCTTTTGAATTTTTTGGTTGATATATGACCCCAGGATTTGTTTTCAGGGCAGGTGTCATTTACAGGCCTGTAATGATTTGGAATATCCACTGACCATTAGCGCTGGGATTAAAGCTGCAGTTGTGAGAAACGGCCACAAGGTGGCAGCAGTTCTCCATTACCAAATCTGGTTACTAGGGCAGCAGAGCCTCAATGGAAGTGGCGTTCTAGATTGGCATGTAGAACGGAATGTGCCAGGAGAAAGCCCCTCAAGTGTGTCTCACTACTTCTTGTTCTTGTTTTTAATTTAATTTTTTATTTTTTTATTACAGCATGTTTGAGTACAACGTTTAGCTTGTTGTAGGTGTGCAAGAGGTGGTTCTTTTACACATATACATATGTCTGTTCTTCCTGGGATCCTTTTCCCATGTACGTTATGACAGAATGTTGAGTAGTCTTCTCTTGGTACTCCGTAGGTCTTTGGTGATTATATACGTCTACTGTGTTTGTATATGTCTGTTAACCCCAATATCGTAATGAATTCAATCCTCACACCTTTCCTTTGGTGAACCATAAGTTTGTTTAATGAATCTGTGATTGCCCTTCTCCGTGGAAATATCTGCCCTGGTATCAATTTATAGGTAACACCTATAAGTGATATGATACGATATGTGTCTTTCACTTTCTGACTTACTCCAAGTCACGTGATTACCTCGAGACTCATCTACGGTGCTGCGAATGGCATTGTGTCCTTTTTTTCCTTGGCGAATATTCTGTCTTAGCGAGGTCCATTTTCTGCAATGTGATTCCCTGAGGGCTGAGGATTAGCTGCCCTGGGCAGCCTGACCCTGCCGGCAAGCCCTCCCCAGGTGTGCCTGGGTTGAGGTCAATATAAACAGCACTCCAGGCAGCAATAGCCCCTGCAGCTGTGCCTGACTCCATATTCTCTGCCCCGTCAGCAGTCTCGGGGCTGTGCTGGTGGGAGGGTGTGAGGGTCCACGGCTTTGTGGGTGGCCCGGTGTGAGTGGGGCTCTGCTGGACTTTCGGCTGGAGTTGCCAGGCTGCCACCTGTAAAGGAGAGGATGTGTCACCCATAACTTCCACTGGAATATCTCTCCGGGCTGAGGTGAGGAAGGAAAAATAGGAGTGGGCGCCGGGACAGGAGGGGTATCTCAGGCAGGGCAATGGAAAGCTTCCAGAAGAGCGCCCGTGGCCAGGACCATCCTGGCTGACCTGCAGGCACCAAGTTGGCCTGCGTGCCGTCGCTGTTGTGGCTCCACGGCCCTCCTTCTAGGCTTTCAAGGCCTTCTACATATTCAGGTGTTTCACCTGGGAAGGGTGGGAACAGTTCAGCAGCATCTGGCCTGGGGCTCAGCTCACGTTTACTCACAGAGGCCTGGGCATGGTCTCCCAGCTTTGCAATAAGGACGCTCCTTGCGTGGGCGGGTGGGGCTGCTGGCTGTATGGGAGATGATTCCCCACCTCTGACCAATTTCAGAATTGTTTACCACTGGAGCAAGTGCCTTGGTAGTGTTTTCCTCTGTATAACTGTTAGGTTCAGTTTTTTTTTTTCTTTTTTGGTTCAAGTTAGATTTTATTCCTCTTTTATGTATTTATAGATATAAGCATGGAAATAATTCATTGTTATATATACATCAGTGTGAATGGAAGAACATTTTTTCTGTTTTATTTTTACATTTTATTTTTAAAAATTTTGAAATTTAATTTTGTTTATTTTTTTATACAGTAGGTTATTATTAGTTATCTATTTTATGCGTATACATGTATACAGGTCAATCCCAATCTCCCAACTCATCCCACCACCACCACCCCATGGCTTCCCCCACTTTGTGTCCATACGTCTGTTCTCTACCTCTGTGTCTCTATTTCTGCCCTGCAAACCAGTTCATCTGTACCATTTTTCTAGGTTCCACATATAGGCATTAATATACAATATTTGTTTTTCTCTTTCTGACTTACTTCACTCTGCATGACAGTCTCTAGATCCATCAACTTCTCTACAAATGACCCAGTTTCATTCCTTTTTATGGCTGAGTAATATTCCATTTTATATATGTACCACATCTTTATCCATTCGTCTGTCTGTGGGCATTTAGGTTGCTTCCATTACCTGGCTATTGTAAATAGTGCTGCAATGAACATTGTGGTGAATGTGTCTTTGTGATTTATGGTTTTCTCTGGGTATATGCCCAGAAGTGGGATTGCTGGATCCTATGGTAATTCTCTTTTTAGTTTTTTAAAGGAACTTCCATACTGTTCTCCATAGTGACTGTATCAATTTACATTCCCACCAATAGCGGAAGAGGGTTCCTTTTGTCCACACCCTCCCCAGAATTTGTTGTTTGTACATTATCTGATGATGCCCATTCTAACAGGTGTGAGGTCTTAATTCATTGTAGTTTTGATTTGCATTTCTCTGATAATTAGTGATGTTGAGCAGCTTCTCATGTGCGTCTTGGCCATCTCTGTGACTTCTTTGAAGAAACGTCTCTTTAGATCTTCTGCCCATTTTTGTATTGGGTTGTTTGTTTTATTAATATTAAGCTGCATGAGCTGTTTATATATATTGGAGATTAAACGTTTGTCCATTGATTCGTTTGTGAACGTTTTCGCCCATTCTGAGGGTTGCCTTTTTCCATTCCCGTTTTTTTAACAAAGAAAGAAAGAAAGCAAAAGAAGCAGAACACTAATGTGCGTGAAATATGCCTCTTGAAACTGTCGTTTTGAAATATGGACGTCTTTTGAATTTTTTGGTCGATATATGACCCCAGGATTTGTTTTCAGGGCAGGTGTCATTTACAGGCCTGTAATGATTTGGAATATCCACTGACCATTAGCGCTGGGATTAAAGCTGCAGTTGTGAGAAACGGCCACAAGGTGGCAGCAGTTCTCCCTTACCAAATCTGGTTACTAGGGCAGCAGAGCCTCAATGGAAGTGGCGTTCTAGATTGGCATGTAGAACGGAATGTGCCAGGAGAAAGCCCCTCAAGTGTGTCTCACTACTTCTTGTTCTTGTTTTTAATTTAATTTTTTATTTTTTTATTACAGCATGTTTGAGTACAACGTTTAGCTTGTTGTAGGTGTGCAAGAGGTGGTTCTTTTACACATATACATATGTCTGTTCTTCCTGGGATCCTTTTCCCATGTACGTTATGACAGAATGTTGAGTAGTCTTCTCTTGGTACTCCGTAGGTCTTTGGTGATTATATACGTCTACTGTGTTTGTATATGTCTGTTAACCCCAATATCGTAATGAATTCAATCCTCACACCTTTCCTTTGGTGAACCATAAGTTTGTTTAATGAATCTGTGATTGCCCTTCTCCGTGGAAATATCTGCCCTGGTATCAATTTATGAGTAACACCTATAAGTGATATGATACGATATGTGTCTTTCACTTTCTGACTTACTCCAAGTCACGTGATTACCTCGAGACTCATCTACGGTGCTGCGAATGGCATTGTGTCCTTTTTTTCCTTGGCGAATATTCTGTCTTAGCGAGGTCCATTTTCTGCAATGTGATTCCCTGAGGGCTGAGGATTAGCTGCCCTGGGCAGCCTGACCCTGCCGGCAAGCCCTCCCCAGGTGTGCCTGGGTTGAGGTCAATATAAACAGCACTCCAGGCAGCAATAGCCCCTGCAGCTGTGCCTGACTCCATATTCTCTGCCCCGTCAGCAGTCCCGGGGCTGTGCTGGTGGGAGGGTGTGAGGGTCCACGGCTTTGTGGGTGGCCCGGTGTGAGTGGGGCTCTGCTGGACTTTCGGCAGGAGTTGCCAGGCTGCCACCTGTAAAGGAGAGGATGTGTCAACCATAACTTCCACTGGAATATCTCTCCGGGCTGAGTTGAGGAAGGAAAAAAAGGAGTGGGGGCAGGGACAGGAGGGGTATCTCAGGCAGGGCAATGGAAAGCTTCCAGAAGAGCGCCCGTGGCCAGGACCATCCTGGCTGACCTGCAGGCACCAAGTTGGCCTGCGTGCCATCGCTGGTGTGGCTCCACGGCCCTCCCTCTAGGCTTTCAAGCCCTTGTACATATTCAGGTGTTTCACCTGGGAAGGGTGGGAACAGTTCAGCAGCATCTGGCCTGGGGCTCAGCTCACGTTTACTCACAGAGGCCTGGGCACGGTCTCCCAGCTTTGCAATAAGGACGCTCCTTGCGTGGGCGGGTGGGGCTGCTGGCTGTATGGGAGATGATACCCCACCTCTGACCAATTTCAGAATTGTTTACCACTGGAGCAAGTGCCTTGGAAGTGTTTTCCTCTGTATAACTGTTAGGTTCAGTTCTTTTTTTTTCCTTTTTTGGTTCAAGTTAGATTTTATTCCTCTTTTATGTATTTATAGATATAAGCATGGAAATAATTCATTGTTATATATACATCAGTGTGAATGGAAAAACTTTTTTTCTGTTTTATTTTTACATTTTATTTTTAAAAATTTTGAAATTTAATTTTGTTTATTTTTTATACAGTAGGTTATTATTAGTTATCTATTTTATGCATATACATGTATACAGGTCAATCCCAATCTCCCAACTCATCCCACCACCACCACCCCATGGCTTCCCCCACTTTGTGTCCATACGTCTGTTCTCTACCTCTGTGTCTCTATTTCTGCCCTGCAAACCAGTTCATCTGTACCATTTTTCTAGGTTCCACATATAGGCATTAATATACAATATTTGTTTTTCTCTTTCTGACTTACTTCACTCTGCATGACAGTCTCTAGATCCATCAACTTCTCTACAAATGACCCAGTTTCATTCCTTTTTATGGCTGAGTAATATTCCATTTTATATATGTACCACATCTTTATCCATTCGTCTGTCTGTGGGCATTTAGGTTGCTTCCATTACCTGGCTATTGTAAATAGTGCTGCAATGAACATTGTGGTGAATGTGTCTTTGTGATTTATGGTTTTCTCTGGGTATATGCGCTGAAGTGGGATTGCTGGTTCCTATGGTAATTCTCTTTTTAGTTTTTTAAAGGAACCTCCATACTGTTCTCCATAGTGACTGTATCAATTTACATTCCCACCAATAGCGGAAGAGGGTTCCTTTTGTCCACATCCTCCCCAGAATTTGTTGTTTGTACATTATCTGATGATGCCGATTCTAACAGGTGTGAGGTCTTACCTCATTGTAGTTTTGATTTTCATTTCTCTAATAATTAGTGATGTTGAGCAGCTTCTCATGTGCGTCTTGGCCATCTCTGTGACTTCTTTGAAGAAACATCTCTTTAGATCTTCTGCCCATTTTTGTATTGGGTTGTTTGTTTTATTAATATTAAGCTGCATGAGCTGTTTATATATATTGGAGATTAAACCTTTGTCCATTGATTCGTTTGTGAACGTTTTCGCCCATTCTGAGGGTTGCCTTTTTCCATTCCCGTTTTTTTAACAAAGAAAGAAAGAAAGCAAAAGAAGCAGAACACTAATGTGCGTGAAATATGCCTCTTGAAACTGTCGTTTTGAAATATGGACGTCTTTTGAATTTTTTGGTTGATATATGACCCCAGGATTTGTTTTCAGGGCAGGTGTCATTTACAGGCCTGTAATGATTTGGAATATCCACTGACCATTAGCGCTGGGATTAAAGCTGCAGTTGTGAGAAACGGCCACAAGGTGGCAGCAGTTCTCCCTTACCAAATCTGGTTACTAGGGCAGCAGAGCCTCAATGGAAGTGGCGTTCTAGATTGGCATGTAGAACGGAATGTGCCAGGAGAAAGCCCCTCAAGTGTGTCTCACTACTTCTTGTTCTTGTTTTTAATTTAATCTTTTATTTTTTATTACAGCAAGTTTGAGTACAACGTTTAGCTTGTTGTAGGTGTGCAAGAGGTGGTTCTTTTACACATATACATATGTCTGTTCTTCCTGGGATCCTTTTCCCATGTACGTTATGACAGAATGTTGAGTAGTCTTCTCTTGGTACTCCGTAGGTCTTTGGTGATTATATACGTCGACTGTGTTTGTATATGTCTGTTAACCCCAATATCGTAATGAATTCAATCCTCACACCTTTCCTTTGGTGAACCATAAGTTTGTTTAATGAATCTGTGATTGCCCTTCTCCGTGGAAATATCTGCCCTGGTATCAATTTATAGGTAACACCTATAAGTGATATGATACGATATGTGTCTTTCACTTTCTGACTTACTCCAAGTCACGTGATTACCTCGAGACTCATCTACGGTGCTGCGAATGGCATTGTGTCCTTTTTTTCCTTGGCGAATATTCTGTCTTAGCGAGGTCCATTTTCTGCAATGTGATTCCCTGAGGGCTGAGGATTAGCTGCCCTGGGCAGCCTGACCCTGCCGGCAAGCCCTCCCCAGGTGTGCCTGGGTTGAGGTCAATATAAACAGCACTCCAGGCAGCAATAGCCCCTGCAGCTGTGCCTGACTCCATATTCTCTGCCCCGTCAGCAGTCTCGGGGCTGTGCTGGTGGGAGGTTGTGAGGGTCCACGGCTTTGTGGGTGGCCCGGTGTGAGTGGGGCTCTGCTGGACTTTCGGCAGTAGTTGCCAGGCTGCCACCTGTAAAGGAGAGGATGTGTCACCCATAACTTCCACTGGAATATCTCTCCGGGCTGAGGTGAGGAAGGAAAAAAAGAGTGGGGGCCGGGACAGGAGGGGTATCTCAGGCAGGGCAATGGAAAGCTTCCAGAAGAGCGCCCGTGGCCAGGACCATCCTGGCTGACCTGCAGGCACCAAGTTGGCCTGTGTGCCGTCGCTGGTGTGGCTCCACGGCCCTCCCTCTAGGCTTTCAAGCCCTTGTACATATTCAGGTGTTTCACCTGGGAAGGGTGGGAACAGTTCAGCAGCATCTGGCCTGGGGCTCAGCTCACGTTTACTCACAGAGGCCTGGGCACGGTCTCCCAGCTTTGCAATAAGGACGCTCCTTGCGTGGGCGGGTGGGGCTGCTGGCTGTATGGGAGATGATTCCCCACCTCTGACCAATTTCAGAATTGTTTACCACTGGAGCAAGTGCCTTGGTAGTGTTTTCCTCTGTATAACTGTTAGGTTCAGTTTTTTTTTTCCTTTTTTGGTTCAAGTTAGATTTTATTCCTCTTTTATGTATTTATAGATATAAGCATGGAAATAATTCATTGTTATATATACATCAGTGTGAATGGAAGAACTTTTTTTCTGTTTTATTTTTACATTTTATTTTTAAAAATTTTGAAATTTAATTTTGTTTATTTTTTTATACAGTAGGTTATTATTAGTTATCTATTTTATGCATATACATGTATACAGGTCAATCCCAATCTCCCAACTCATCCCACCACCACCACCCCATGGCTTCCCCCACTTTGTGTCCATACGTCTGTTCTCTACCTCTGTGTCTCTATTTCTGCCCTGCAAACCAGTTCATCTGTACCATTTTTCTAGGTTCCACATATAGGCATTAATATACAATATTTGTTTTTCTCTTTCTGACTTACTTCACTCTGCATGACAGTCTCTAGATCCATCAACTTCTCTACAAATGACCCAGTTTCATTCCTTTTTATGGCTGAGTAATATTCCATTTTATATATGTACCACATCTTTATCCATTCGTCTGTCTGTGGGCATTTAGGTTGCTTCCATTACCTGGCTATTGTAAATAGTGCTGCAATGAACATTGTGGTGAATGTGTCTTTGTGATTTATGGTTTTCTCTGTGTATATGCCCAGAAGTGGGATTGCTGGATCCTATGGTAATTCTCTTTTTAGTTTTTTAAAGGAACCTCCATACTGTTCTCCATAGTGACTGTATCAATTTACATTCCCACCAATAGCGGAAGAGGGTTCCTTTTGTCCACACCCTCCCCAGAATTTGTTGTTTGTACATTATCTGATGATGCCGATTCTAACAGGTGTGAGGTCTTACCTCATTGTAGTTTTGATTTGCATTTCTCTAATAATTAGTGATGTTGAGCAGCTTCTCATGTGCGTCTTGGCCATCTCTGTGTCTTCTTTGAAGAAACGTCTCTTTAGATCTTCTGCCCATTTTTGTATTGGGTTGTTTTATTAATATTAAGCTGCATGAGCTGTTTATATATATTGGAGATTAAACCTTTGTCCATTGATTCGTTTGTGAACGTTTTCGCCCATTCTGAGGGTTGCCTTTTTCCATTCCCGTTTTTTTAACAAAGAAAGAAAGAAAGCAAAAGAAGCAGAACACTAATGTGCGTGAAATATGCCTCTTGAAACTGTCGTTTTGAAATATGGACGTCTTTTGAATTTTTTGGTCGATATATGACCCCAGGATTTGTTTTCAGGGCAGGTGTCATTTACAGGCCTGTAATGATTTGGAATATCCACTGACCATTAGCGCTGGGATTAAAGCTGCAGTTGTGAGAAACGGCCACAAGGTGGCAGCAGTTCTCCCTTACCAAATCTGGTTACTAGGGCAGCAGAACCTCAATGGAAGTGGCGTTCTAGATTGGCATGTAGAACGGAATGTGCCAGGAGAAAGCCCCTCAAGTGTGTCTCACTACTTCTTGTTCTTGTTTTTAATTTAATCTTTTATTTTTTATTACAGCAAGTTTGAGTACAACGTTTAGCTTGTTGTAGGTGTGCAAGAGGTGGTTCTTTTACACATATACATATGTCTGTTCTTCCTGGGATCCTTTTCCCATGTACGTTATGACAGAATGTTGAGTAGTCTTCTCTTGGTACTCCGTAGGTCTTTGGTGATTATATACGTCTACTGTGTTTGTATATGTCTGTTAACCCCAATATCGTAATGAATTCAATCCTCACACCTTTCCTTTGGTGAACCATAAGTTTGTTTAATGAATCTGTGATTGCCCTTCTCCGTGGAAATATCTGCCCTGGTATCAATTTATAGGTAACACCTATAAGTGATATGATACGATATGTGTCTTTCACTTTCTGACTTACTCCAAGTCACGTGATTACCTCGAGACTCATCTACGGTGCTGCGAATGGCATTGTGTCCTTTTTTTCCTTGGCGAATATTCTGTCTTAGCGAGGTCCATTTTCTGCAATGTGATTCCCTGAGGGCTGAGGATTAGCTGCCCTGGGCAGCCTGACCCTGCCGGCAAGCCCTCCCCAGGTGTGCCTGGGTTGAGGTCAATATAAACAGCACTCCAGGCAGCAATAGCCCCTGCAGCTGTGCCTGACTCCATATTCTCTGCCCCGTCAGCAGTCTCGGGGCTGTGCTGGTGGGAGGGTGTGAGGGTCCACGGCTTTGTGGGTGGCCCGGTGTGAGTGGGGCTCTGCTGGACTTTCGGCAGGAGTTGCCAGGCTGCCACCTGTAAAGGAGAGGATGTGTCAACCATAACTTCCACTGGAATATCTCTCCGGGCTGAGGTGAGGAAGGAAAAAATGGAGTGGGGGCCGGGACAGGAGGGGTATCTCAGGCAGGGCAATGGAAAGCTTCCAGAAGAGCGCCCGTGGCCAGGACCATCCTGGCTGACCTGCAGGCACCAAGTTGGCCTGCGTGCCGTCGCTGGTGTGGCTCCACGGCCCTCCCTCTAGGCTTTCAAGCCCTTGTATATATTCAGGTGTTTCACCTGGGAAGGGTGGGAACAGTTCAGCAGCATCTGGCCTGGGGCTCAGCTCACGTTTACTCACAGAGGCCTGGGCACGGTCTCCCAGCTTTGCAATAAGGACGCTCCTTGCGTGGGCGGGTGGGGCTGCTGGCTGTATGGGAGATGATACCCCACCTCTGACCAATTTCAGGATTGTTTACCACTGGAGCAAGTGCCTTGGAAGTGTTTTCCTCTGTATAACTGTTAGGTTCAGTTTTTTTTTTTCCTTTTTTGGTTCAAGTTAGATTTTATTCCTCTTTTATGTATTTATAGATATAAGCATGGAAATAATTCATTGTTATATATACATCAGTGTGAATGGAAGAACTTTTTTTCTGTTTTATTTTTACATTTTATTTTTAAAAATTTTGAAATTTAATTTTGTTTATTTTTTATACAGTAGGTTATTATTAGTTATCTATTTTATGCATATACATGTATACAGGTCAATCCCAATCTCCCAACTCATCCCACCACCACCACCCCATGGCTTCCCCCACATTGTGTCCATACGTCTGTTCTCTACCTCTGTGTCTCTATTTCTGCCCTGCAAACCAGTTCATCTGTACCATTTTTCTAGGTTCCACATATAGGCATTAATATACAATATTTGTTTTTCTCTTTCTGACTTACTTCACTCTGCATGACAGTCTCTAGATCCATCAACTTCTCTACAAATGACCCAGTTTCATTCCTTTTTATGGCTGTGTAATATTCCATTTTATATATGTACCACATCTTTATCCATTCGTCTGTCTGTGGGCATTTAGGTTGCTTCCATTACCTGGCTATTGTAAATAGTGCTGCAATGAACATTGTGGTGAATGTGTCTTTGTGATTTATGGTTTTCTCTGGGTATATGCCCTGAAGTGGGATTGCTGGTTCCTATGGTAATTCTCTTTTTAGTTTTTTAAAGGAACCTCCATACTGTTCTCCATAGTGACTGTATCAATTTACATTCCCACCAATAGCGGAAGAGGGTTCCTTTTGTCCACACCCTCCACAGAATTTGTTGTTTGTACATTATCTGATGATGCCGATTCTAACAGGTGTGAGGTCTTACCTCATTGTAGTTTTGATTTTCATTTCTCTAATAATTAGTGATGTTGAGCAGCTTCTCATGTGCGTCTTGGCCATCTCTGTGACTTCTTTGAAGAAACATCTCTTTAGATCTTCTGCCCATTTTTGTATTGGGTTGTTTGTTTTATTAATATTAAGCTGCATGAGCTGTTTATATATATTGGAGATTAAACCTTTGTCCATTGATTCGTTTGTGAACGTTTTCGCCCATTCTGAGGGTTGCCTTTTTCCATTCCCGTTTTTTTAACAAAGAAAGAAAGAAAGCCAAAGAAGCAGAACACTAATGTGCGTGAAATATGCCTCTTGAAACTGTCGTTTTGAAATATGGACGTCTTTTGAATTTTTTGGTCGATATATGACCCCAGGATTTGTTTTCAGGGCAGGTGTCATTTACAGGCCTGTAATGATTTGGAATATCCACTGACCATTAGCGCTGGGATTAAAGCTGCAGTTGTGAGAAACGGCCACAAGGTGGCAGCAGTTCTCCCTTACCAAATCTGGTCACTAGGGCAGCAGAGCCTCAATGGAAGTCGCGTTCTAGATTGGCATGTAGAACGGAATGTGCCAGGAGAAAGCCCCTCAAGTGTGTCTCACTACTTCTTGTTCTTGTTTTTAATTTAATCTTTTATTTTTTATTACAGCAAGTTTGAGTACAACGTTTAGCTTGTTGTAGGTGTGCAAGAGGTGGTTCTTTTACACATATACATATGTCTGTTCTTCCTGGGATCCTTTTCCCATGTACGTTATGACAGAATGTTGAGTAGTCTTCTCTTGGTACTCCGTAGGTCTTTGGTGATTATATACGTCTACTGTGTTTGTATATGTCTGTTAACCCCAATATCGTAATGAATTCAATCCTCACACCTTTCCTTTGGTGAACCATAAGTTTGTTTAATGAATCTGTGATTGCCCTTCTCCGTGGAAATATCTGCCCTGGTATCAATTTATGAGTAACACCTATAAGTGATATGATACGATATGTGTCTTTCACTTTCTGACTTACTCCAAGTCACGTGATTACCTCGAGACTCATCTACGGTGCTGCGAATGGCATTGTGTCCTTTTTTTCCTTGGCGAATATTCTGTCTTAGCGAGGTCCATTTTCTGCAATGTGATTCCCTGAGGGCTGAGGATTAGCTGCCCTGGGCAGCCTGACCCTGCCGGCAAGCCCTCCCCAGGTGTGCCTGGGTTGAGGTCAATATAAACAGCACTCCAGGCAGCAATAGCCCCTGCAGCTGTGCCTGACTCCATATTCTCTGCCCCGTCAGCAGTCCCGGGGCTGTGCTGGTGGGAGGGTGTGAGGGTCCACGGCTTTGTGTGTGGCCCGGTGTGAGTGGGGCTCTGCTGGACTTTCGGCAGGAGTTGCCAGGCTGCCACCTGTAAAGGAGAGGATGTGTCAACCATAACTTCCACTGGAATATCTCTCCGGGCTGAGGTGAGGAAGGAAAAAAAGGAGTGGGGGCCGGGACAGGAGGGGTATCTCAGGCAGGGCAATGGAAATCTTCCAGAAGAGCGCCCGTGGCCAGGACCATCCTGGCTGACCTGCAGGCACCAAGTTGGCCTGCGTGCCATCGCTGGTGTGGCTCCACGGCCCTCCCTCTAGGCTTTCAAGCCCTTGTACATATTCAGGTGTTTCACCTGGGAAGGGTGGGAACAGTTCAGCAGCATCTGGCCTGGGGCTCAGCTCACGTTTACTCACAGAGGCCTGGGCACGGTCTCCCAGCTTTGCAATAAGGACGCTCCTTGCGTGGGCGGGTGGGGCTGCTGGCTGTATGGGAGATGATACCCCACCTCTGACCAATTTCAGAATTGTTTACCACTGGAGCAAGTGCCTTGGAAGTGTTTTCCTCTGTATAACTGTTAGGTTCAGTTCTTTTTTTTTCCTTTTTTGGTTCAAGTTAGATTTTATTCCTCTTTTATGTATTTATAGATATAAGCATGGAAATAATTCATTGTTATATATACATCAGTGTGAATGGAAGAACTTTTTTTCTGTTTTATTTTTACATTTTATTTTTAAAAATTTTGAAATTTAATTTTGTTTATTTTTTATACAGTAGGTTATTATTAGTTATCTATTTTATGCATATACATGTATACAGGTCAATCCCAATCTCCCAACTCATCCCACCACCACCACCCCATGGCTTCCCCCACTTTGTGTCCATACGTCTGTTCTCTACCTGTGTGTCTCTATTTCTGCCCTGCAAACCAGTTCATCTGTACCATTTTTCTAGGTTCCACATATAGGCATTAATATACAATACTTGTTTTTCTCTTTCTGACTTACTTCACTCTGCATGACAGTCTCTAGATCCATCAACTTCTCTACAAATGACCCAGTTTCATTCCTTTTTATGGCTGAGTAATATTCCATTTTATATATGTACCACATCTTTATCCATTCGTCTGTCTGTGGGCATTTAGGTTGCTTCCATTACCTGGCTATTGTAAATAGTGCTGCAATGAACATTGTGGTGAATGTGTCTTTGTGATTTATGGTTTTCTCTGTGTATATGCCCAGAAGTGGGATTGCTGGATCCTATGGTAATTCTCTTTTTAGTTTTTTAAAGGAACCTCCATACTGTTCTCCATAGTGACTGTATCAATTTACATTCCCACCAATAGCGGAAGAGGGTTCCTTTTGTCCACACCCTCCCCAGAATTTGTTGTTTGTACATTATCTGATGATGCCGATTCTAACAGGTGTGAGGTCTTACCTCATTGTAGTTTTGATTTGCATTTCTCTAATAATTAGTGATGTTGAGCTGCTTCTCATGTGCGTCTTGGCCATCTCTGTGTCTTCTTTGAAGAAACGTCTCTTTAGATCTTCTGCCCATTTTTGTATTGGGTTGTTTTATTAATATTAAGCTGCATGAGCTGTTTATATATATTGGAGATTAAACCTTTGTCCATTGATTCGTTTGTGAACGTTTTCGCCCATTCTGAGGGTTGCCTTTTTCCATTCCCGTTTTTTTAACAAAGAAAGAAAGAAAGCAAAAGAAGCAGAACACTAATGTGCGTGAAATATGCCTCTTGAAACTGTCGTTTTGAAATATGGACGTCTTTTGAATTTTTTGGTCGATATATGACCCCAGGATTTGTTTTCAGGGCAGGTGTCATTTACAGGCCTGTAATGATTTGGAATATCCACTGACCATTAGCGCTGGGATTAAAGCTGCAGTTGTGAGAAACGGCCACAAGGTGGCAGCAGTTCTCCCTTACCAAATCTGGTTACTAGGGCAGCAGAGCCTCAATGGAAGTCGCGTTCTAGATTGGCATGTAGAACGGAATGTGCCAGGAGAAAGCCCCTCAAGTGTGTCTCACTACTTCTTGTTCTTGTTTTTAATTTAATCTTTTATTTTTTATTACAGCAAGTTTGAGTACAACGTTTAGCTTGTTGTAGGTGTGCAAGAGGTGGTTCTTTTACACATATACATATGTCTGTTCTTCCTGGGATCCTTTTCCCATGTACGTTATGACAGAATGTTGAGTAGTCTTCTCTTGGTACTCCGTAGGTCTTTGGTGATTATATACGTCTACTGTGTTTGTATATGTCTGTTAACCCCAATATCGTAATGAATTCAATCCTCACACCTTTCCTTTGGTGAACCATAAGTTTGTTTAATGAATCTGTGATTGCCCTTCTCCGTGGAAATATCTGCCCTGGTATCAATTTATAGGTAACACCTATAAGTGATATGATACGATATGTGTCTTTCACTTTCTGACTTACTCCAAGTCACGTGATTACCTCGAGACTCATCTACGGTGCTGCGAATGGCATTGTGTCCTTTTTTTCCTTGGCGAATATTCTGTCTTAGCGAGGTCCATTTTCTGCAATGTGATTCCCTGAGGGCTGAGGATTAGCTGCCCTGGGCAGCCTGACCCTGCCGGCAAGCCCTCCCCAGGTGTGCCTGGGTTGAGGTCAATATAAACAGCACTCCAGGCAGCAATAGCCCCTGCAGCTGTGCCTGACTCCATATTCTCTGCCCCGTCAGCAGTCTCGGGGCTGTGCTGGTGGGAGGGTGTGAGGGTCCACGGCTTTGTGGGTGGCCCGGTGTGAGTGGGGCTCTGCTGGACTTTCGGCAGGAGTTGCCAGGCTGCCACCTGTAAAGGAGAGGATGTGTCAACCATAACTTCCACTGGAATATCTCTCCGGGCTGAGGTGAGGAAGGAAAAAATGGAGTGGGGGCCGGGACAGGAGGGGTATCTCAGGCAGGGCAATGGAAAGCTTCCAGAAGAGCGCCCGTGGCCAAGACCATCCTGGCTGACCTGCAGGCACCAAGTTGGCCTGCGTGCCGTCGCTGGTGTGGCTCCACGGCCCTCCCTCTAGGCTTTCAAGCCCTTGTACATATTCAGGTGTTTCACCTGGGAAGGGTGGGAACAGTTCAGCAGCATCTGGCCTGGGGCTCAGCTCACGTTTACTCACAGAGGCCTGGGCACGGTCTCCCAGCTTTGCAATAAGGACGCTCCTTGCGTGGGCGGGTGGGGCTGCTGGCTGTATGGGAGATGATACCCCACCTCTGACCAATTTCAGGATTGTTTACCACTGGAGCAAGTGCCTTGGAAGTGTTTTCCTCTGTATAACTGTTAGGTTCAGTTTTTTTTTTTTCCTTTTTTGGTTCAAGTTAGATTTTATTCCTCTTTTATGTATTTATAGATATAAGCATGGAAATAATTCATTGTTATATATACATCAGTGTGAATGGAAGAACTTTTTTTCTGTTTTATTTTTACATTTTATTTTTAAAAATTTTGAAATTTAATTTTGTTTATTTTTTATACAGTAGGTTATTATTAGTTATCTATTTTATGCATATACATGTATACAGGTCAATCCCAATCTCCCAACTCATCCCACCACCACCACCCCATGGCTTCCCCCACATTGTGTCCATACGTCTGTTCTCTACCTCTGTGTCTCTGTTTCTGCCCTGCAAACCAGTTCATCTGTACCATTTTTCTAGGTTCCACATATAGGCATTAATATACAATATTTGTTTTTCTCTTTCTGACTTACTTCACTCTGCATGACAGTCTCTAGATCCATCAACTTCTCTACAAATGACCCAGTTTCATTCCTTTTTATGGCTGTGTAATATTCCATTTTATATATGTACCACATCTTTATCCATTCGTCTGTCTGTGGGCATTTAGGTTGCTTCCATTACCTGGCTATTGTAAATAGTGCTGCAATGAACATTGTGGTGAATGTGTCTTTGTGATTTATGGTTTTCTCTGGGTATATGCCCTGAAGTGGGATTGCTGGTTCCCATGGTAATTCTCTTTTTAGTTTTTTAAAGGAACCTCCATACTGTTCTCCATAGTGACTGTATCAATTTACATTCCGACCAATAGCGGAGGAGGGTTCCTTTTGTCCACACCCTCCACAGAATTTGTTGTTTGTACATTATCTGATGATGCCGATTCTAACAGGTGTGAGGTCTTACCTCATTGTAGTTTTGATTTGCATTTCTCTAATAATTAGTGATGTTGAGCAGCTTCTCATGTGCGTCTTGGCCATCTCTGTGACTTCTTTGAAGAAACATCTCTTTAGATCTTCTGCCCATTTTTGTATTGGGTTGTTTGTTTTATTAATATTAAGCTGCATGAGCTGTTTATATATATTGGAGATTAAACCTTTGTCCATTGATTCGTTTGTGAACGTTTTCGCCCATTCTGAGGGTTGCCTTTTTCCATTCCCGTTTTTTTAACAAAGAAAGAAAGAAAGCCAAAGAAGCAGAACACTAATGTGCGTGAAATATGCCTCTTGAAACTGTCGTTTTGAAATATGGACGTCTTTTGAATTTTTTGGTCGATATATGACCCCAGGATTTGTTTTCAGGGCAGGTGTCATTTACAGGCCTGTAATGATTTGGAATATCCACTGACCATTAGTGCTGGGATTAAAGCTGCAGTTGTGAGAAACGGCCACAAGGTGGCAGCAGTTCTCCCTTACCAAATCTGGTCACTAGGGCAGCAGAGCCTCAATGGAAGTCGCGTTCTAGATTGGCATGTAGAACGGAATGTGCCAGGAGAAAGCCCCTCAAGTGTGTCTCACTACTTCTTGTTCTTGTTTTTAATTTAATCTTTTATTTTTTATTACAGCAAGTTTGAGTACAACGTTTAGCTTGTTGTAGGTGTGCAAGAGGTGGTTCTTTTACACATATACATATGTCTGTTCTTCCTGGGATCCTTTTCCCATGTACGTTATGACAGAATGTTGAGTAGTCTTCTCTTGGTACTCCGTAGGTCTTTGGTGATTATATACGTCTACTGTGTTTGTATATGTCTGTTAACCCCAATATCGTAATGAATTCAATCCTCACACCTTTCCTTTGGTGAACCATAAGTTTGTTTAATGAATCTGTGATTGCCCTTCTCCGTGGAAATATCTGCCCTGGTATCAATTTATAGGTAACACCTATAAGTGATATGATACGATATGTGTCTTTCACTTTCTGACTTACTCCAAGTCACGTGATTACCTCGAGACTCATCTACGGTGCTGCGAATGGCATTGTGTCCTTTTTTTCCTTGGCGAATATTCTGTCTTAGCGAGGTCCATTTTCTGCAATGTGATTCCCTGAGGGCTGAGGATTAGCTGCCCTGGGCAGCCTGACCCTGCCGGCAAGCCCTCCCCAGGTGTGCCTGGGTTGAGGTCAATATAAACAGCACTCCAGGCAGCAATAGCCCCTGCAGCTGTGCCTGACTCCATATTCTCTGCCCCGTCAGCTGTCTCGGGGCTGTGCTGGTGGGAGGGTGTGAGGGTCCACGGCTTTGTGGGTGGCCCGGTGTGAGTGGGGCTCTGCTGGACTTTCGGCAGGAGTTGCCAGGCTGCCACCTGTAAAGGAGAGGATGTGTCAACCATAACTTCCACTGGAATATCTCTCCGGGCTGAGGTGAGGAAGGAAAAAATGGAGTGGGGGCCGGGACAGGAGGGGTATCTCAGGCAGGGCAATGGAAAGCTTCCAGAAGAGCGCCCGTGGCCAGGACCATCCTGGCTGACCTGCAGGCACCAAGTTGGCCTGCGTGCCGTCGCTGGTGTGGCTCCACGGCCCTCCCTCTAGGCTTTCAAGCCCTTGTACATATTCAGGTGTTTCACCTGGGAAGGGTGGGAACAGTTCAGCAGCATCTGGCCTGGGGCTCAGCTCACGTTTACTCACAGAGGCCTGGGCACGGTCCCCCAGCTTTGCAATAAGGACGCTCCTTGCGTGGGCGGGTGGGGCTGCTGGCTGTATGGGAGATGATACCCCACCTCTGACCAATTTCAGGATTGTTTACCACTGGAGCAAGTGCCTTGGAAGTGTTTTCCTCTGTATAACTGTTAGGTTCAGTTTTTTTTTTCCTTTTTTGGTTCAAGTTATATTTTATTCCTCTTTTATGTATTTATAGATATAAGCATGGAAATAATTCATTGTTATATATACATCATTGTGAATGGAAGAACTTTTTTTCTGTTTTATTTTTACATATTATTTTTAAAAATTTTGAAATTTAATTTTGTTTATTTTTTATACAGTAGGTTATTATTAGTTATCTATTTTATGCATATACATGTATACAGGTCAATCCCAATCTCCCAACTCATCCCACCACCACCACCCCATGGCTTCCCCCACTTTGTGTCCATACGTCTGTTCTCTACCTGTGTGTCTCTATTTCTGCCCTGCAAACCAGTTCATCTGTACCATTTTTCTAGGTTCCACATATAGGCATTAATATACAATACTTGTTTTTCTCTTTCTGACTTACTTCACTCTGCATGACAGTCTCTAGATCCATCAACTTCTCTACAAATGACCCAGTTTCATTCCTTTTTATGGCTGAGTAATATTCCACTTTATATATGTACCACATCTTTATCCATTCGTCTGTCTGTGGGTATTTAGGTTGCTTCCATTACCTGGCTATTGTAAATAGTGCTGCAATGAACATTGTGGTGAATGTGTCTTTGTGATTTATGGTTTTCTCTGGGTATATGCCCTGAAGTGGGATTGCTGGTTCCTATGGTAATTCTCTTTTTAGTTTTTTAAAGGAACCTCCATACTGTTCTCCATAGTGACTGTATCAATTTACATTCCCACCAATAGCGGAAGAGGGTTCCTTTTGTCCACACCCTCCACAGAATTTGTTGTTTGTACATTATCTGATGATGCCGATTCTAACAGGTGTGAGGTCTTACCTCATTGTAGTTTTGATTTGCATTTCTCTAATAATTAGTGATGTTGAGCAGCTTCTCATGTGCGTCTTGGCCATCTCTGTGACTTCTTTGAAGAAACATCTCTTTAGATCTTCTGCCCATTTTTGTATTGGGTTGTTTGTTTTATTAATATTAAGCTGCATGAGCTGTTTATATATATTGGAGATTAAACCTTTGTCCATTGATTCGTTTGTGAACGTTTTCGCCCATTCTGAGGGTTGCCTTTTTCCATTCCCGTTTTTTTAACAAAGAAAGAAAGAAAGCCAAAGAAGCAGAACACTAATGTGCGTGAAATATGCCTCTTGAAACTGTCGTTTTGAAATATGGACGTCTTTTGAATTTTTTGGTCGATATATGACCCCAGGATTTGTTTTCAGGGCAGGTGTCATTTACAGGCCTGTAATGATTTGGAATATCCACTGACCATTAGCGCTGGGATTAAAGCTGCAGTTGTGAGAAACGGCCACAAGGTGGCAGCAGTTCTCCCTTACCAAATCTGGTCACTAGGGCAGCAGAGCCTCAATGGAAGTCGCGTTCTAGATTGGCATGTAGAACGGAATGTGCCAGGAGAAAGCCCCTCAAGTGTGTCTCACTACTTCTTGTTCTTGTTTTTAATTTAATCTTTTATTTTTTATTACAGCAAGTTTGAGTACAACGTTTAGCTTGTTGTAGGTGTGCAAGAGGTGGTTCTTTTACACATATACATATGTCTGTTCTTCCTGGGATCCTTTTCCCATGTACGTTATGACAGAATGTTGAGTAGTCTTCTCTTGGTACTCCGTAGGTCTTTGGTGATTATATACGTCTACTGTGTTTGTATATGTCTGTTAACCCCAATATCGTAATGAATTCAATCCTCACACCTTTCCTTTGGTGAACCATAAGTTTGTTTAATGAATCTGTGATTGCCCTTCTCCGTGGAAATATCTGCCCTGGTATCAATTTATAGGTAACACCTATAAGTGATATGATACGATATGTGTCTTTCACTTTCTGACTTACTCCAAGTCACGTGATTACCTCGAGACTCATCTACGGTGCTGCGAATGGCATTGTGTCCTTTTTTTCCTTGGCGAATATTCTGTCTTAGCGAGGTCCATTTTCTGCAATGTGATTCCCTGAGGGCTGAGGATTAGCTGCCCTGGGCAGCCTGACCCTGCCGGCAAGCCCTCCCCAGGTGTGCCTGGGTTGAGGTCAATATAAACAGCACTCCAGGCAGCAATAGCCCCTGCAGCTGTGCCTGACTCCATATTCTCTGCCCCGTCAGCTGTCTCGGGGCTGTGCTGGTGGGAGGGTGTGAGGGTCCACGGCTTTGTGGGTGGCCCGGTGTGAGTGGGGCTCTGCTGGACTTTCGGCAGGAGTTGCCAGGCTGCCACCTGTAAAGGAGAGGATGTGTCAACCATAACTTCCACTGGAATATCTCTCCGGGCTGAGGTGAGGAAGGAAAAAATGGAGTGGGGGCCGGGACAGGAGGGGTATCTCAGGCAGGGCAATGGAAAGCTTCCAGAAGAGCGCCCGTGGCCAGGACCATCCTGGCTGACCTGCAGGCACCAAGTTGGCCTGCGTGCCGTCGCTGGTGTGGCTCCACGGCCCTCCCTCTAGGCTTTCAAGCCCTTGTACATATTCAGGTGTTTCACCTGGGAAGGGTGGGAACAGTTCAGCAGCATCTGGCCTGGGGCTCAGCTCACGTTTACTCACAGAGGCCTGGGCACGGTCTCCCAGCTTTGCAATAAGGACGCTCCTTGCGTGGGCGGGTGGGGCTGCTGGCTGTATGGGAGATGATACCCCACCTCTGACCAATTTCAGGATTGTTTACCACTGGAGCAAGTGCCTTGGAAGTGTTTTCCTCTGTATAACTGTTAGGTTCAGTTTTTTTTTTCCTTTTTTGGTTCAAGTTATATTTTATTCCTCTTTTATGTATTTATAGATATAAGCATGGAAATAATTCATTGTTATATATACATCATTGTGAATGGAAGAACTTTTTTTCTGTTTTATTTTTACATATTATTTTTAAAAATTTTGAAATTTAATTTTGTTTATTTTTTATACAGTAGGTTATTATTAGTTATCTATTTTATGCATATACATGTATACAGGTCAATCCCAATCTCCCAACTCATCCCACCACCACCACCCCATGGCTTCCCCCACTTTGTGTCCATACGTCTGTTCTCTACCTGTGTGTCTCTATTTCTGCCCTGCAAACCAGTTCATCTGTACCATTTTTCTAGGTTCCACATATAGGCATTAATATACAATACTTGTTTTTCTCTTTCTGACTTACTTCACTCTGCATGACAGTCTCTAGATCCATCAACTTCTCTACAAATGACCCAGTTTCATTCCTTTTTATGGCTGAGTAATATTCCATTTTATATATGTACCACATCTTTATCCATTCGTCTGTCTGTGGGTATTTAGGTTGCTTCCATTACCTGGCTATTGTAAATAGTGCTGCAATGAACATTGTGGTGAATGTGTCTTTGTGATTTATGGTTTTCTCTGGGTATATGCCCTGAAGTGGGATTGCTGGTTCCTATGGTAATTCTCTTTTTAGTTTTTTAAAGGAACCTCCATACTGTTCTCCATAGTGACTGTATCAATTTACATTCCCACCAATAGCGGAAGAGGGTTCCTTTTGTCCACACCCTCCACAGAATTTGTTGTTTGTACATTATCTGATGATGCCGATTCTAACAGGTGTGAGGTCTTACCTCATTGTAGTTTTGATTTGCATTTCTCTAATAATTAGTGATGTTGAGCAGCTTCTCATGTGCGTCTTGGCCATCTCTGTGACTTCTTTGAAGAAACATCTCTTTAGATCTTCTGCCCATTTTTGTATTGGGTTGTTTGTTTTATTAATATTAAGCTGCATGAGCTGTTTATATATATTGGAGATTAAACCTTTGTCCATTGATTCGTTTGTGAACGTTTTCGCCCATTCTGAGGGTTGCCTTTTTCCATTCCCGTTTTTTTAACAAAGAAAGAAAGAAAGCAAAAGAAGCAGAACACTAATGTGCGTGAAATATGCCTCTTGAAACTGTCGTTTTGAAATATGGACGTCTTTTGAATTTTTTGGTTGATATATGACCCCAGGATTTGTTTTCAGGGCAGGTGTCATTTACAGGCCTGTAATGATTTGGAATATCCACTGACCATTAGCGCTGGGATTAAAGCTCCAGTTGTGAGAAACGGCCACAAGGTGGCAGCAGTTCTCCCTTATCAAATCTGGTTACTAGGGCAGCAGAGCCTCAATGGAAGTCGCGTTCTAGATTGGCATGTAGAACGGAATGTGCCAGGAGAAAGCCCCTCAAGTGTGTCTCACTACTTCTTGTTCTTGTTTTTAATTTAATCTTTTATTTTTTATTACAGCAAGTTTGAGTACAACGTTTAGCTTGTTGTAGGTGTGCAAGAGGTGGTTCTTTTACACATATACATATGTCTGTTCTTCCTGGGATCCTTTTCCCATGTACGTTATGACAGAATGTTGAGTAGTCTTCTCTTGGTACTCCGTAGGTCTTTGGTGATTATATACGTCTACTGTGTTTGTATATGTCTGTTAACCCCAATATCGTAATGAATTCAATCCTCACACCTTTCCTTTGGTGAACCATAAGTTTGTTTAATGAATCTGTGATTGCCCTTCTCCGTGGAAATATCTGCCCTGGTATCAATTTATAGGTAACACCTATAAGTGATATGATACGATATGTGTCTTTCACTTTCTGACTTACTCCAAGTCACGTGATTACCTCGAGACTCATCTACGGTGCTGCGAATGGCATTGTGTCCTTTTTTTCCTTGGCGAATATTCTGTCTTAGCGAGGTCCATTTTCTGCAATGTTATTCCCTGAGGGCTGAGGATTAGCTGCCCTGGGCAGCCTGACCCTGCCGGCAAGCCCTCCCCAGGTGTGCCTGGGTTGAGGTCAATATAAACAGCACTCCAGGCAGCAATAGCCCCTGCAGCTGTGCCTGACTCCATATTCTCTGCCCTGTCAGCAGTCTCGGGGCTGTGCTGGTGGGAGGGTGTGAGGGTCCACGGCTTTGTGGGTGGCCCGGTGTGAGTGGGGCTCTGCTGGACTTTCGGCAGGAGTTGCCAGGCTGCCACCTGTAAAGGAGAGGATGTGTCAACCATAACTTCCACTGGAATATCTCTCCGGGCTGAGGTGAGGAAGGAAAAAAAGGAGTGGGGGCCGGGACAGGAGGGGTATCTCAGGCAGGGCAATGGAAAGCTTCCAGAAGAGCGCCCGTGGCCAGGACCATCCTGGCTGACCTGCAGGCACCAAGTTGGCCTGCGTGCCGTCGCTGGTGTGGCTCCACGGCCCTCCCTCTAGGCTTTCAAGCCCTTGTACATATTCAGGTGTTTCACCTGGGAAGGGTGGGAACAGTTCAGCAGCATCTGGCCTGGGGCTCAGCTCAGGTTTACTCACAGAGGCCTGGGCACGGTCTCCCAGCTTTGCAATAAGGACGCTCCTTGCGTGGGCGGGTGGGGCTGCTGGCTGTATGGGAGATGACTCCCCACCTCTGACCAATTTCAGAATTGTTTACCACTGGAGCAAGTGCCTTGGTAGTGTTTTCCTCTGTATAACTGTTAGGTTCAGTTTTTTTTTCTCTTTTGGTTCAAGTTAGATTTTATTCCTCTTTTATGTATTTATAGATATAAGCATGGAAATAATTCATTGTTATATATACATCAGTGTGAATGGAAGAACTTTTTTTCTGTTTTATTTTTACATTTTATTTTTAAAAATTTTGAAATTTAATTTTGTTTATTTTTTTATACAGTAGGTTATTATTAGTTATCTATTTTATGCGTATACATGTATACAGGTCAATCCCAATCTCCCAACTCATCCCACCACCACCACCCCATGGCTTCCCCCACTTTGTGTCCATACGTCTGTTCTCTACCTCTGTGTCTCTATTTCTGCCCTGCAAACCAGTTCATCTGTACCATTTTTCTAGGTTCCACATATAGGCATTAATATACAATACTTGTTTTTCTCTTTCTGACTTACTTCACTCTGCATGACAGTCTCTAGATCCATCAACTTCTCTACAAATGACCCAGTTTCATTCCTTTTTATGGCTGAGTAATATTCCATTTTATATATGTACCACATCTTTATCCATTCGTCTGTCTGTGGGCATTTAGGTTGCTTCCATTACCTGGCTATTGTAAATAGTGCTGCAATGAACATTGTGGTGAATGTGTCTTTGTGATTTATGGTTTTCTCTGGGTATATGCCCAGAAGTGGGATTGCTGGATCCTATGGTAATTCTCTTTTTAGTTTTTTAAAGGAACCTCCATACTGTTCTCCATAGTGACTGTATCAATTTACATTCCCACCAATAGCGGAAGAGGGTTCCTTTTGTCCACACCCTCCCCAGAATTTGTTGTTTGTACATTATCTGATGATGCCGATTCTAACAGGTGTGAGGTCTTACCTCATTGTAGTTTTGATTTTCATTTCTCTGATAATTAGTGATGTTGAGCAGCTTTTCATGTGCGTCTTGGCCATCTCTGTGACTTCTTTGAAGAAACGTCTCTTTAGATCTTCTGCCCATTTTTGTATTGGGTTGTTTGTTTTATTAATATTAAGCTGCATGAGCTGTTTATATATATTGGAGATTAAACCTTTGTCCATTGATTCGTTTGTGAACGTTTTCGCCCATTCTGAGGGTTGCCTTTTTCCATTCCCGTTTTTTTAACAAAGAAAGAAAGAAAGCAAAAGAAGCAGAACACTAATGTGCGTGAAATATGCCTCTTGAAACTGTCGTTTTGAAATATGGACGTCTTTTGAATTTTTTGGTCGATATATGACCCCAGGATTTGTTTTCAGGGCAGGTGTCATTTACAGGCCTGTAATGATTTGGAATATCCACTGAGCATTGGGGCTGGGATTAAAGCTGCTGTTGTGTGAAACGGCCACAAGGTGGCAGCAGTTCTCGTTACCAAATCTGGTTACTAGGGCAGCAGAGCCTCAATGGAAGTCGCGTTCTAGATTGGAATGTAGAACGGAATGTGCCAGGAGAAAGACCCTCAAGTGTGTCTCACTACTTCTTGTTCGTGTTTTTAATTTAATTTTTTATTTTTTATTACAGCAAGTTTGAGTACAACGTTTAGCTTGTTGTAGGTGTGCAAGAGGGGGTTCTTTTACACATATACATATGTCTGTTCTTTCTGGGATCCTTTTCCCATGTACGTTATGACAGAATGTTGAGTAGTCTTCTCTTGGTACTCCGTAGGTCTTTGGTGATTATATACGTCTACTGTGTTTGTATATGTCTGTTAACCCCAATATCGTAATCAATTCAATCCTCACACCTTTCCTTTGGAGAACCATAAGTTTGTTTAATGAATCTGTGATTGCCCTTCTCCGTGGAAATATCTGCCCTGGTATCAATTTATAGGTAACACCTATAAGTGATATGATATGATATTTGTCTTTCACTTTCTGACTTACTCCAAGTCACGTGATTACCTCGAGACTCATCTACGGTGCTGCAAATGGCATTGTGTCCTTTTTTTCCTTGGCGTATATTCTGTCTTAGCGAGGTCCATTTTCTGCAATGTGATTCCCTGAGGGCTGAGGATTAGCTGCCCTGGGCAGCCTGACCCTGCCGGCAAGCCCTCCCCAGGTGTGCCTGGGTTGAGGTCAATATAAACAGCACTCCAGGCAGCAATAGCCCCTGCAGCTGTGCCTGACTCCATATTCTCTGCCCCGTCAGCAGTCTCGGGGCTGTGCTGGTGGGAGGGTGTGAGGGTCCACGGCTTTGTGGGTGGCCCGGGGTGAGTGGGGCTCTGCTGGACTTTCGGAAGGAGTTGCCAGGCTGCCACCTGTAAAGAAGAGGATGTGTCACCCATAACTTCCACTGGAATATCTCTCCGGGCTGAGGTGAGGAAGGAAAAAAAGGAGTGGGGGCCGGGACAGGAGGGGTATCTCAGGCAGGGCAATGGAAAGCTTCCAGAAGAGCGCCCGTGGACAGGACCATCCTGGCTGACCTGCAGGCACCAAGTTGGCCTGCGTGCTGTCGCTGGTGTGGCTCCACGGCCCTTCCTCTAGGCTTTCAGGCCCTTGTACATATTCAGGTGTTTCACCTGGGAAGGGTGGGAACAGTTCAGCAGCAGCTGGCCTGGGGCTCAGCTCACGTTAACTTACAGAGGCCTCGGCACGGTCCCTCAGCTTTGCAATAACGACGCTCTTTGCGTGGGCGGGCGGGGCTGCTGGCTGTATGGGGTATGATTCCCCACCTCTGACCAATTTCAGAATTGTTTACCACTGGAGCAAGTGACTTGGTAGTGTTTTCCTCTATATAACACTGAGGTTCAGGTTTTTTTTTCTTTTTTGGTTCAAGTTAGATTTTATTCCTCTTTTATGTATTTATGGATATAAGCATGGAAATAATTCATTCTTTTAAATACATCAGTGTGAATGGAAGAACTTTTTTTTCTGTATTATTTTTACATTTTATTTTTAAAAAATTAGAAATTTAATTTTATTTATTTTTTTATAGAGTAGGTTATTATTAGTTATCTATTTTATGCATAAACATGTATACAGGTCAATCCCAATCTCCCAACTCATCCCACCACCACCACCCAATGGCTTCCCCCACTTTGTGTCCATACGTTTGTTCTCTACCTCTGTGTCTCTATTTCTGCCCTGCAAACCAGTTCATCTGTACCATTTTTCTAGGTTCCACATATAGGCATTAATATACAATATTTGCTTTTCTCTTTCTGACTTTCTTCACTCTGCATGACAGTCTCTAGATCCATCAACTTCTCTACAAATGACCGTTTCATTCCTTTTTATGGCTGAGTAATATTCCATTTTATATATGTACCACATCTTTATCCATTCGTCTGTCTGTGGGCATTTAGGTTGCTTCCATTACCTGGCTATTGTAAATAGTGCTGCAATGAACATTGTGGTGAATGTGTCTTTGTGATTTATGGTTTTCTCTGGGTATATGCCCAGAAGTGGGATTGCTGGATCCTATGGTAATTCTCTTTTTAGTTTTTTAAAGGAACCTCCATACTGTTCTCCATAGTGACTGTATCAATTTACATTCCCACCAATAGCGGAAGAGGGTTCCTTTTGTCCACACCCTCCCCAGAATTTGTTGTTTGTAGATTATCTGATGATGCCGATTCTAACAGGTGTGAGGTCTTACCTCATTGTAGTTTTGATTTGCATTTCTCTAATAATTAGTGATGTTGAGCAGCTTTTCATGTGCGTCTTGGCCATCTCTGTGTCTTCTTTGAAGAAACGTCTCTTTAGATCTTCTGCCCATTTTTGTATTGGGTTGTTTGTTTTATTAATATTAAGCTGCATGAGCTGTTTATATATATTGGAGATTAAACCTTTGTCCATTGATTCGTTTGTGAACGTTTTCGCCCATTCTGAGGGTTGCCTTTTTCCATTCCGTATTTTTAACAAAGAAAGAAAGAAAGCAAAAGAAGCAGAACACTAATGTGCGTGAAATAAGCCTCTTGAAACTGTCGTTTTGAAATATGGACGTCTTTTGAATTTTTTGGTCGATATATGACCCCAGGATTTGTTTTCAGGGCAGGTGTCATTTACAGGCCTGTAATGATTTGGAATATCCACTGATCATTAGCGCTGGGATTAAAGCTGCTGTTGTGTGAATCGGCCACAAGGTGGCAGCAGTTCTCCCTTACCAAATCTGGTTACTAGGGCAGCAGAGCCTTAGTGGAAGTCGCGTTCTAGATTGGCATGTAGAACGGAATGTGCCAGGAGAAAGCCCCTCAAGTTTGTCTCACTACTTCTTGTTCGTGTTTTTAATTTAATTTTTTATTTTTTATTACAGCAAGTTTGAGTACAACCTTTAGCTTGTTGTAGGTGTGCAAGAGGTGGTTCTTTTACACATATACATATGTCTGTTCTTCCTGGGATCCTTTTCCCATGTACGTTATGACAGAATGTTGAGTAGTCTTCTCTTGGTACTCCGTAGGTCTTTGGTGATTATATACGTCTACTGTGTTTGTATATGTCTGTTAACCCCAATATCGTAATGAATTCAATCCTCACACCTTTCCTTTGGTGAACCATAAGTTTGTTTAATGAATCTGTGATTGCCCTTCTCCGTGGAAATATCTGCCCTGGTATCAATTTATAGGTAACACCTATAAGTGATATGATATGATATGTGTCTTTCACTTTCTGACTTAATCCAAGTCACGTGATTACCTCTTGACTCATCTACGGTGCTGCAAATGGCATTGTGTCCTTTTTTTCCTTGGCGAATATTCTGTATTAGCGAGGTCCATTTTCTTCAATGTGATTCCCTGAGGGCTGAGGATTAGCTGACCTGGGCAGCCTGACCCTGCCGGCAAGCCCTCCCCAGGTGTGCCTGGGTTGAGGTCAATATAAACAGCACTCCAGGCAGCAATAGCCCCTGCAGCTGTGCCTGACTCCATATTCTCTGCACCATCAGCAGTCTCGGGGCTGTGCTGGTGGGAGGGTGTGAGGGTCCACGGCTTTGTGGGTGGCCCTGTGTGAGTGGGGCTCTGCTGGATTTTCGGCAGGAGTTGCCAGGCTGCCACCTGTAAACAAGAGGATGTGTCACCCATAACTTCCACTGGAATATCTCTCCGGGCTGAGGTGAGGAAGGAAAAAAAGGAGTGGGGGCCGGGACAGGAAGGGTATCTCAGGCAGGGCAATGGAAAGCTTCCAGAAGAGCGCCCGTGGCCAGGACCATCCTGGCTGACCTGCAGGCACCAAGTTGGCCTGCGTGCTGTCGCTGGTGTGCCTCCACGGCCCTTCCTCTAGGCTTTCAAGCCCTTGTACATATTCAGGTGTGTCACCTGGGAAGGGTGGGAACAGTTCAGCAGCAGCTGGCCTGGGGCTCAGCTCACGTTTACTCACAGAGGCCTCGGCACGGTCCCCCAGCTTTGCAATAAGGACGCTCCTTGCGTGGGCGGGCGGGGCTGCTGGCTATATGGGAGATGATTCCCCACCTCTGACCAATTTCAGAATTGTTTACCACTGGAGCAAGTGCCTTGGTAGTGTTTTCCTCTGTATAACTGTTAGGTTCAGTTTTTTTTTCTTTCTTGGTTCAAGTTAGATTTTATTCCTCTTTTATGTATTTATGGTATAAGCATGGAAATAATTCATTCTTATAAATACATCAGTGTGAATGGAAGAACTTTTTTTCTGTATTATTTTTACATTTTATTTTTAAAAAGTTTGAAATTTAATTTTATTTATTTTTTTATACAGTAGGTTATTATTAGTTATCTATTTTATGCATAAACATGTATACAGGTCAATCCCAATCTCCCAACTCATCCCACCACCACCACCCCATGGCTTCCCCCACTTTGTGTCCATACGTTTGTTCTCTACCTCTGTGTCTCTATTTCTGCCCTGCAAACCTGTTCATCTGTACCATTTTTCTAGGTTCCACATATAGGCATTTATATACAATATTTGTTTTTCTCTTTCTGACTTACTTCACTCTGCATGACAGTCTCTAGATCCATCAACTTCTCTACAAATGACCGTTTCATTCCTTTTTATGGCTGAGTAATATTCCATTTTATATATGTACCACATCTTTATCCATTCTTCTGTCTGTGGGCATTTAGGTTGCTTCCATTACCTGGCTATTGTAAATAGTGCTGCAATGAACATTGTGGTGAATGTGTCTTTGTGATTTATCGTTTTCTCTGGGTATATGCCCAGAAGTGGGATTGCTGGATCCTATGGTAATTCTCTTTTTCGTTTTTTAAAGGAACCTCCATACTGTTCTCCATAGTGACTGTATCAATTTACATTCCCACCAATAGCGGAAGAGGGTTCCTTTTGTCCACACCCTCCCCAGAATTTGTTGTTTGTAGATTATCTGATGATGCCGATTCTAACAGGTGTGAGGTCTTACCTCATTGTAGTTTTGATTTGCATTTCTCTAATAATTAGTGATGTTGAGCAGCTTTTCTTATGCGTCTTGGCCATCTCTGTGTCTTCTTTGAAGAAACGTCTCTTTAGAACTTCTGCCCATTTTTGTATTGGGTTGTTTGTTTTATTAATATTAAGCTGCATGAGCTGTTTATATATATTGGAGATTAAACCTTTGTCCATTGATTCGTTTGTGAACGTTTTCGCCCATTCTAAGGGTTGACTTTTTCCATTCCCGTTTTTTTAACAAAGAAAGAAAGAAAGAAAAAGAAGCAGAACACTAATGTGCGTGAAATATGCCTCTTGAAACTGTCGTTTTGAAATATGGACGTCTTTTGAATTTTTTGGTCGATATATGACCCCAGGATTTGTTTTCAGGGCAGGTGTCATTTACAGGCCTGTAATGATTTGGAATATCCACTGATCATTAGCGCTGGGATTAAAGCTGCTGTTGTGTGAAACGGCCACAAGGTGGCAGCAGTTCTCCCTTACCAAATCTGGTTACTAGGGCAGCAGAGCCTCAATGGAAGTCGCGTTCTATATTGGAATGTAGAACGGAATGTGCCAGGAGAAAGCCCCTCAAGTTTGTCTCACTACTTCTTGTTCGTGTTTTTTTTTTTTTTTTTTTTTTGGCTGTATGTGGGCCTCTCACTGTTGTGGCCTCTCCCCTTGTGGAGCACAGGCTCCGGACGCCAGGCTCAGCGGCCATGGCTCACGGGCCCAGCTTCTCCACAGCATGTGTGATCTTCCCGGACCGGGGCACGAACCCGTGTCCCCAGCATCGGAAGGCGGACTCTCAACCACTGCGCCACCAGGGAAGCCCCGTGTTTTTAATATAATTTTTTATTTTTTATTCCAGCAAGTTTGAGTACAACGTTTAGCTTGTTGTAGGTGTGCAAGAGGTGGTTCTTTTACACATATACATATGTCTGTTCTCCCTGGGTTCCTTTTCCCATGTACGTTATGACAGAATGTTGAGTAGTCTTCTCTTGGTACTCCGTAGGTCTTTGGTAATTATATACGTCTACTGTGTTTGTATATGTCTGTTAACCCCAATATCGTAATGAATTCAATCCTCACACCTTTCCTTTGGTGAAACATAAGTTTGTTTAATGAATCTGTGATTGCCCTTCTCCGTGGAAATATCTGCCCTGGTATCAATTTATAGGTAACACCTATAAGTGATATGATATGATATGTGTCTTTCACTTTCTGACTTCCTCCAAGACACGTGATTACCTCTAGACTCATCTACGGTGCTGCCAATGGCATTGTGTCCTTTTTTTCCTTGGCGAATATTCTGTCTTAGCGAGGTCCATTTTCTGCAATGTGATTCCCTGAGTGCTGAGGATTAGCTGACCTGGGTAGCCTGACCCTGCCGGCAAGCCCTCCCCAGGTGTGCCTGGGTTGAGGTCAATATAAACAGCACTCAAGGCAGCAATAGCCCCTGCAGCTGTGCCTGACTCCATATTCTCTGCACCATCAGCAGTCTCGGGGCTGTGCTGGTGGGAGGGTGTGAGGGTCCACGGCTTTGTGGGTGGCCCGGTGTGAGTGGGGCTCTGCTGGATTTTCGGCAGGAGTTGCCAGGCTGCCACATGTAAACAAGAGGATGTGTCACCCATAACTTCCACTGGAATATCTCTCCGGGCTGAGGTGAGGAAGGAAAGAAAGGAGTGGGGGCCGGGACAGGAGGGGTATCTCAGGCAGGGCAATCGAAAGCTTCCAGAAGAGCACCCGTGGCCAGGACCATCCTGGCTGACCTGCAGGCACCAAGTTGGCCTGCGTGCCGTCGCTGGTGTGGCTCCACGGCCCTCCCTCTAGGCTTTCAAGCCCTTGTACATATTCAGGTGTTTCACCTGGGAAGGGTGGGAACAGTTCAGCAGCATCTGGCCTGGGGCTCAGCTCACCTTTACTCACAGAGGCCTGGGCACGGTCTCCCAGCTTTGCAATAAGGACGCTCCTTGCATGGGCGGGTGGGGCTGCTGGCTGTATGGGAGATGATTCCCCACCTCTGACCAATTTCAGAATTGTTTACCACTGGAGCAAGTGCCTTGGTAGTGTTTTCCTCTGTATAACTGTTAGGTTCAGTTTTTTTTTTTTTCTTTTTTGGTTCAAGTTAGATTTTCTTCCTCTTTTATGTCTTTATAGATATAAGCATGGAAATAATTCATTGTTATATATACATCAGTGTGAATGGAAGAACTTTTTTTCTGTTTTATTTTTACATTTTATTTTTAAAAATTTTGAAATTTAATTTTGTTTATTTTTTTATACAGTAGGTTATTATTAGTTATCTATTTTATGCATATACATGTATACAGGTCAATCCCAATCTCCCAACTCATCCCTCCACCACCACCCCATGGCTTCCCCCACTTTGTGTCCGTACGTCTGTTCTCTACCTCTGTGTCTCTATTTCTGCCCTGCAAACCAGTTCATCTGTACCATTTTTCTAGGTTCCACATATAGGCATTAGTATACAATATTTGTTTTTCTCTTTCTGACTTACTTCACTCTGTATGACAGTCTCTAGATCCATCAACTTCTCTACAAATGACCCAGTTTCATTCCTTTTTATGGCTGAGTAATATTCCATTTTATATATGTACCACATCTTTATCCATTCGTCTGTCTGTGGGCATTTAGGTTGCTTCCATTACCTGGCTATTGTAAATAGTGCTGCAATGAACATTGTGGTGAATGTGTCTTTGTGATTTATGGTTTTCTCTGGGTATATGCCCAGAAGTGGGATTGCTCGATCCTATGGTAATTCTCTTTTTAGTTTTTTAAAGGAACCTCCATACTGTTCTCCATAGTGACTGTATCAATTTACATTCCCACCAATAGCGGAAGAGGGTTCCTTTTGTCCACACCCTCCACAGAATTTGTTGTTTGTAGATTATCTGATGATGCCGATTCTAACAGGTGTGAGGTCTTACCTCATTGTAGTTTTGATTTGCATTTCTCTAATAATTAGTGATGTTGAGCAGCTTTTCATGTGCGTCTTGGCCATCTCTGTGTCTTCTTTGAAGAAACGTCTCTTTAGATCTTCTGCCCATTTTTGTATTGGGTTGTTAGTTTTATTAATAGTAAGCTGCATGAGCTGTTTATATATATTGGAGATCAAACCTTTGTCCATTGATTCGTTTGTGAACGTTTTCGCCCATTCTGAGGGTTGCCTTTTTCCATTCCCGTATTTTTAACAAAGAAAGAAAGAAAGCAGAAGAAGCAGAACACTAATGTGCGTGAAATATGCCTCTTGAAATTGTCGTTTTGAAATATGGACGTCTTTTGAATTTTTTGGTCGATATATGACCCCAGGATTTCTTTTCAGGGCAGGTGTCATTTACAGGCCTGTAATGATTTGGAATATCCACTGACCATTAGCGCTGGGATTAAAACTGCTGTTGTGTGAAACGGCCACAAGGTGGTAGCAGTTCTCCCTAACCAAATCTGGTTACTAGGGCAGCAGAGCCTCAATGGAAGTCGCGTTCTAGATTGGAATGTAGAACGGAATGTGCCAGGAGAAAGCCCCTCAAGTGTGTCTCACTACTTCTTGTTCTTGTTTCTAATTTAATTTTTTATTTTTTATTACAGCAAGTTTGAGTACAACGTTTAGCTTGTTGTAGGTGTGCAAGAGGAGGTTCTTTTACACATATACATATGTCTGTTCTTCCTGGGATCCTTTTCCCATGTACGTTATGACAGAATGTTGAGTAGTCTTCTCTTGGTACTCCGTAGGTCTTTGGTGATTATATACGTCTACTGTGTTTGTATATGTCAGTTAACCCCAATATCGTAATGAATTCAATCCTCACACCTTTCCTTTGGTGAACCATAAGTTTGTTTAATGAATCTGTGATTGCCCTTCTCCATGGAAATATCTGCCCTGGTATCAATTTATAGGTAACTCCTATAAGTGATATGATATGATATGTGTCTTTCACTTTCTGACTTACTCCATGTCACGTGATTACCTCTAGACTCATCTACGGTGCTGCAAATGGCATTGTGTCCTCTTTTTCCTTGGCCAATATTCTGTCTTAGCGAGGTCCATTTTCTGCAGTGTGATTCCCTGAGGGCTGAGGATTAGCTGAACTGGGCAGCCTGACCCTGCCGGCAAGCCCTCCCCAGGTGTGCCCGTGTTGAGGTCAATATAAACAGCACTCCAGGCAGCAATAGCCCCTGCAGCTGTGCCTGACTCCATATTCTCTGCACCATCAGCAGTCTCTGGGCTGTGCTGGTGGGAGGGTGTGAGGGTCCACGGCTTTGTGGTTGGTCCGGTGTGATGGGGCTCTGCTGGATTTTCGGCAGGAGTTGCCAGGATGCCACCTGTAAAGAAGAGGATGTGTCACCCATAACTTCCACTGGAATATCTCTCCGGGCTGAGGTGAGGAAGGAAAAAAAGGAGTGGGGGCCGGGACAGGAGTGGTATCTCAGGCAGGGCAATGGAAAGCTTCCAGAAGAGCGCCCGTGGCCAGGACCATCCTGGCTGACCTGCAGGCACCAAGTTGGCCTGCGTGCTGTCGCTGGTGGGCCTCCACGGACCTTCCTCTATGCTTTCAAGCCCTTGTACATATTCAGGTGTTTCACCTGGGAAGGGTGGGAACAGTTGAGCAGCAGCTGGCCTGGGGCTCAGCTCACGTTTACTCACAGAGGCCTCGGCACGGTCCCCCAGCTTTGCAATAAGGACGCTCCTTGCGTGGGCGGGCGGGGCTGCTGACTGTATGGGAGATGATTCCCCACCTCTGACCAATTCCAGAATTGTTTACCACTGGAGCAAGTTCCTTGGTAGTGTTTTCCTCTGTATAACTTTTAGGTTCAGTTTTTTTTCTTTTTTGGTTCAAGTTAGATTTTATTCCTCTTTTATGTATTTATGGATATAAGCATGGAAATAATTCATTCTTATAAATACATCAGTGGGAATGGAAGAACATTTTTATCTGTTTTATTTTTACATTTTATTTTTAAAATTTTGAAATTTAATTTTATTTATTTTTTTTATACAGTAGGTTATTATTAGTTATCTATTTTATGCATAAACATGTATACAGGTCAATCCCAATCTCCCAACTCATCCCACCACCACCACGCCATGGCTTCCCCCACTTTGTGTCCATACGTTTGTTCTCTACCTCTGTGTCTCTATTTCTGCCCTGCAAACAAGTTCATCTGTACCATTTTTCTAGGCTCCACATAGAGGCCTTAATATACAATATTTGTTTTTCTCTTTCTGACTTACTTCACTCTGCATGACAGTCTCTAGATCCATCAACTTCTCTACAAATGACCCAGTTTCATTCCTTTTTATGGCTGAGTAATATTCCATTTTATATATGTACCACATCTTTATCCATTCGTCTGTCTGTGGCCATTTAGGTTGCTTCCATTACCTGGCTATTGTAAATAGTGCTGCAATAAACATTGTGGGGAATGTGTCTTTGTGATTTATGGTTTTCTCTGGGTATATGCCCAGAAGTGGGATTGCTCGATCCTATGGTAATTCTCTTTTTAGTTTTTTAAAGGAACCTCCATACTGTTCTCCATAGTGACTGTATCAATTTACATTCCCACCAATAGCGGAAGAGGGTTCCTTTTGTCCAAACCCTCCCCAGAATTTGTTGTTTGTAGATTATCTGATGATGCCGATTCTAACAGGTGTGAGGTCTTACCTCATTGTAATTTTGATTTGCATTTCTCTAATAATTAGTGATGTTGAGCAGCTTTTCATGTGCGTCTTGGCCATCTCTGTGTCTTCTTTGAAGAAACATCTCTTTAGGTCTTCTGCCCATTTTTGTATTGGGTTGTTTGTTTTATTAATATTAAGCTGCATGAGCTGTTTATATATATTGGAGATTAAACCTTTGTCCATTGATTCGTTTGTGAACGTTTTCGCCCATTCTGAGGGTTGCCTTTTTCCATTCCCGTATTTTTAACAAAGAAAGAAAGCAAGCAAAAAAAGCAGAACACTAATGTGCGTGAAATATGCCTCTTGAAACTGTCGTTTTGAAATATGGACGTCTTTTGAATTTCTTGGTCGATATATGACCCAAGGATTTCTTTTCAGGGCAGGTGTCATTTACAGGCCTGTAATGATTTGGAGTATCCACAGACCATTAGCGCTGGGATTAAAGCTGCTGTTGTGTGAAACGGCCACAAGGTGGCAGCAGTTCTCCCTTACCAAATCTGGTTACTAGGGCAGCAGAGCCTCAATGGAAGTTGCGTTCTAGATTGGAATGTAGAACGGAATGTGCCAGGAGAAAGCCCCTCGGGTTTGTCTCACTACTTCTTGTTCGTGTTTTTAATTTAATTATTTATTTTTTATTACAGCAAGTTTGAGTACAACGTTTAGCTTGTTGTAGGTGTGCAAGAGGTGGTTCTTTTACACATATACATATGTCTGTTCTTCCTGGGATCCTTTTCCCATGTACGTTATGACAGAATGTTGAGTAGTCTTCTCTTGGTACTCCGTAGGTCTTTGGTGATTATATACGTCTACTGTGTTTGTATATGTGTGTCAAACCCAATTTCGTAATGAATTCAATCCTCACACCTTTCCTTTGGTGAACCATAACTTTGTTTAATGAATCTGTGATTGCCCTTCTCCGTGGAAATATCTGCCCTGGTATCAATTTATAGGTAACACCTATAAGTGATATGATATGATATGTGTCTTTCACTTTCTGACTTACTCCAAGTCACGTGATTACATCTAGACTCATCTACGGTGCTGCAAATGGCACTGTGTCCTTTTTTTCCTTGGCGAATATTCTCACTTAGCGAGGTCCATTTTCTGCAATGTGATTCCCTGAGGGCTGAGGATTAGCAGACCTGGGCAGACTGACCCTGCCGGCAAGCCCTCCCCAGGTGTGCCTGGGTTGAGGTCAATATAAACAGCACTCCAGGCAGCAATAGCCCCTGCAGCTGTGCCTGACTCCATATACTCTGCACCATCAGCTGCCTCGGGGCTTTGCTGGTGGGAGGGTGGAGGGTCCACGGCTTTGTGGGTGGCCCGGTGTGAGTGGGGCTCTGCTGGATTTTCGGCAGGAGTTTCCAGGCTGCCACCTGTAAAGAAGAGGTTGTGTCACCCATAACTTTCACTGGAATATCTCTCCGGGCTGAGGTGAGGAAGGAAAAAAGGAGTGGGGGCCGGGACCGGAGGGGTATCACAGGCAGGGCAATGGAAAGTTTCCAGAAGTGCGCCCGTGGCCATGACCATCCTGGCTGACCTGCAGGCACCAAGTTGGCCTGCGTGCTGTCGATGGTGTGCCTCCACGGCCCTTCCTCTAGGCTTTCAAGCCCTTGTACATATTCAGGTGTTTCACCTGGGAAGGGTGGGAACAGTTCAGCGGCAGCTGGCCTGGGGCTCAGCTCACGTTTACACACAGAGGCCTCGGCACGGTCCCCCAGCTTTGCAATAAGGACGCTCCTTGCATGGGTGGGCGGGGCTGCTGGCTGTATGGGAGATGATTCCCCATCTCTGACCAATTTCAGAATTGTTTACCACTGGAGCAAGTGCCTTGGTAGTGTTTTCCGCTGTATAACTGTTAGGTTCTGTTTTTTTTTTCTTTTTTGGTTCAAGTTAGATTTTATTCCTCTTTTATGTATTTATGGATATAAGCATGGAAATAATTCATTCTTATAAATACATCAGTGTGAATGGAAGAATATTTTTTTTCTGTTTTATTTTTACATTTTATTTTTAAAAATTTTGAAATTTAATTTTATTTATTTTTTTTTATACATTAGGTTATTATTAGTTATCTATTTTATGCATAAACATGTATACAGGTCAATCCCAATCTCCCAACTCATCCCACGACCACCACCCCATGGCTTCCCCCACTTTGTGACCATACGTTAGTTCTCTACTTCTGTGTCTCTATTTCTGCCCTGCAAACCAGTTCATCTGTACCATTTTTCTAGGTTCCACATATAGGCCTTAATATACAATATTTGTTTTTCTCTTTCTGACTTACTTCACTCTGCATGACAGTCTCTAGATCCATCAACTTCTCTACAAATAACCCAGTTTCATTCCTTTTTATGGCTGAGTAATATTCCATTTTATATATGTACCACATCTTTATCCATTCGTCTGTCTGTGGGCATTTAGGTTGCTTCCATTACCTGGCTATTGTAAATAGAGCTGCAATGAACATTGTGGTGAATGTGTCTTTGTGATTTATGGTTTTCTCTGGGTATATGCCCAGAAGTGGGATTGCTGGATCCTATGGTAATTCTCTTTTTAGTTTTTTAAAGGAACCTCCATACTGTTCTCCATAGTGACTGTATCAATTTACATTCCCACCAATAGCGGAAGAGGGTTCCTTTTGTCCACACCCTCCCCAGAATTTGTTGTTTGTAGATTATCTGATGATGCCGATTCTAACAGGTGTGAGGTCTTACCTCATTGTAGTTTTGATTTGCATTTCTCTAATAATTAGTGATGTTGAGCAGCTTTTCATGTGCGTCTTGGCCATCTCTGTGTCTTCTTTGAAGAAACGTCTCTTTAGATCTTCTGCCCATTTTTGTATTGGGTTGTTTGTTTTATTAATATTAAGCTGCATGAGCTGTTTATATATATTGGAGATTAAGCCTTTGTCCATTGATTCGTTTGTGAATGTTTTCGCCCATTCTGAGGGTTGCCTTTTTCCATTCCCGTATTTTTAACAAAGAAAGAAAGAAAGCAAAAGAAGGAGAACACAAATGTGCGTGAAATATGCCTCTTGAAACTGTCGTTTTGAAATATGAACTTCTTTTGAATTTTTTGGTCGATATATGACCCCAGGATTTGTTTTCAGGGCAGGTGTCATTTACAGGCCTGTAATGATTTTGAATATCCACTGATCATTAGCGCTGGGATTAAAGCTGCTGTTGTGTGAAACGGCCACAAGGTGGCAGCAGTTCTCCCTTACCAAATCTGGTTACTAGGGCAGCAGAGCCTCAATGGAAGAAGCGTTCTAGATTGGAATGTAGAACGGAATGTGCCAGGAGAAAGCCCCTCAAGTTTGACTCACTACTTCTTGTTCGTGTTTTTAATTTAATTTTTTATTTTTTATTACAGCAAGTTTGAGTACAACGTTTAGCTTGTTGTTGGTGTGCAAGAGGTGGTTCTTTTACACATATAATATGTCTGTTCTTCCTGGGAACCTTTTCCCATGTACATTATGACAGAATGTTGAGTAGTCTTCTCTTGGTACTCCGTAGGTCTTTGGTGATTATATACTTCTACTGTGTTTGTATATGTCTGTTAACCCCAATATCTTAATGAATTCAATCTTCACACTTACCTTTGGTGAACCATAACTTTGTTTAATGAATCTGTGATTGCCCTTCTCCGTGGAAATATCTGCCCTGGTATCAATTTATAGGTAACACCTATAAGTGACATGATATGATATCTGTCTTTCACTTTCTGACTCACTCCAAGTCACGTGATTACCTCTAGACTCATCTACGGTGCTGCAAATGGCATTGTGTCCTTTTTTTCCTTGGCGAATATTCTGTCTTAGCGAGGTCCATTTTCTGCAATGTGATTCCCTGAGGGCTGAGGATTAGCTGACCTGGGCAGCCTGACCCTGCCGGCAATCCCTCCCCAGGTGTGCCTGGGTTGAGGTCAATATAAACAGCACTCCAGGCAGCAATAGCCCCTGCAGCTGTGCCTGACTCCATATTCTCTGCACCATCACCAGTCTCTGGGCTGTGCTGGTGGGAGGGTGTGAGGGTCAATGGCTTTGTGGGTGGCCCGGTGTGAGTGGGGCTCTGCTGGATTTTCGGCAGGAGTTGCCGGGCTGCCACCTGTAAAGAAGAGGATGTGTCACCCATAACTTCCACTGGAATATCTCTCCGGGCTGAGGTGAGGAAGGAAAAAAAGGAGTGGGGGCCGTGACATGAGGGGTATCTCAGGCAGGGCAATGGAAAGCTTCCAGAAGAGCACCCGTGGCCAGGACCATCCTGGCTGACCTGCAGGCACCAAGTTGGCCTGCGTGCCGTCGCTGGTGTGGCTCCACGGCCCTTCCTCTAGGCTTTCAAGCCCTTGTACATATTCAGGTGTTTCACCTGGGAAGGGTGGGAACAGTTGAGCAGCAGCTGGCCTGGGGCTCAGCTCACGTTTACTCACAGAGGCCTGGGCACGTTCCCCCAGCTTTGCAATAAGGACGCTCCTTGCGTGGGCGGGCAGGGCTGCTGGCTGTATGGGAGATGATTCCCCACCTCTGACCAATTTCAGAATTGTTTACCACTGGAGCAATGCCTTGGTAATGTTTTCCTCTGTATAACTGTTACGTTCAGTTTTTTTTTCTTTTTAGGTTCAAGTTAGATTTTATTCCTCTTTTATGTATTTATGGATATAAGCATGGAAATAATTCATTCTTATAAATACATCAGTGTGAATGGAAGAACTTTTTTTTCTGTATTATTTTTACATTTTATTTTAAAAAAAATTGAAATTTAATTTTATTTATTTTTTTATACAGTAGGTTATTATTAGTTATCTATTTTATGCATAAACATGTATACAGGTCAATCCCAATCTCCCAACTCATCCCACCACCACCACCACTTGGCTTCCCCCACTTTGTGTCCATACGTTTGTTCTCTACCTCTGTGTCTCTATTTCTGCCCTGCAAACCAGTTCATCTGTACCATTTTTCTAGGTTCCACATATAGGCATTAATATACAATATTTGTTTTTCTCTTTCTGACTTACTTCACTCTGCATGACAGTCTCTAGATCCATCAACTTCTCTACAAATGACCGTTTCATTCCTTTTTATGGCTGAGTAATATTCCATTTTATATATGTACCACATCTTTATCCATTCGTCTGTCTGTGGCCATTTAGGTTGCTTCCATTACCTGGCTATTGTAAATAGTGCTGCAATGAACATTGTGGTGAATGTGTCTTTGTGATTTATGGTTTTCTCTGGGTATATGCCCAGAAGAGGGATTGCTGGATCCTATGGTAATTCTCTTTTTAGTTTTTTAAAGGAACCTCCATACTGTTCTCCATAGTGACTGTATCAATTTACCTTCCCACCAATAGCGGAAGAGGGTTCCTTTTGTCTACACCCTACCCAGAATTTGTTGTTTGTAGATTATCTGATGATGCCGATTCTAACAGGTGTGAGGTCTTACCACATTGTAGTTTTGATTTGCACTTCTCTAATAATTAGTGATGTTGAGCAGCTTTTCATGTGCGTCTTGGCCATCTCTGTGTCTTCTTTGAAGAAACGACTCTTTAGATCTTCTGCCCATTTTTGTATTGGGTTGTTTGTTTTATTAATATTAAGCTGCATGAGCTGTTTATATATATTGGAGATTAAACCTTTGTCCATTGATTCGTTTGTGAACGTTTTCGCCCATTCTGAGGGTTGCCTTTTTCCATTTCCGTTTTTTTAACAAAGAAAGAAAGAAAGCAAAAGAAGCAGAACACTAATGTGCGTGAAATATGCCTCTTGAAACTGTCGTTTTGAAATATGGACGTCTTTTGAATTTTTTGGTCGATATATGACCCCAGGATTTGTTTTCAGGGCAGGTGTCATTTACAGGCCTGTAATGATTTGGAATATCCACTGACCATTAGCGCTGGGATTAAAGCTGCTGTTGTGTGAAACGGCCACAAGGTGGCAGCAGTTCTCCCTAACCAAATCTGGTTACTAGGGCAGCAGAGCCTCAATGGAAGTCGCGTTCTAGATTGGAATGTAGAACGGAATGTGCCAGGAGAAAGCCCCTCAAGATTGTCTCACTACTTCTTGTTCGTGTTTTTAATTTAATTTTTTATTTTTTATTACAGCAAGTTTGAGTACAACGTTTAGCTTGTTGTAGGTGTGCAAGAGGTGGTTCTTTTACACATATACATATGTCTGTTTTCCTGGGATCCTTTTCCCATGTACGTTATGACAGAATGTTGAGTAGTCTTCTCTTGGTACTCCGTAGGTCTTTGTAGATTATATACGTCTACTGTGTTTGTATATGTCTGTTAACCCCAATATCGTAATGAATTCAATCCTCACACCTTTCCTTTGGTGAACCATAAGTTTGTTTAATGAATCTGTGATTGCCCTTCTCCGTGGAAATATCTGCCCTGGTATCAATTTATAGGTAACACCTATAAGTGATATGATATGTTATGTGTCTTTCACTTTCTGACTTACTCCAAGTCACGTGATTACCTCTAGACTCATCTACGGTGCTGCAAATGGCATTGTGTCCTTTTTTTCCTTGGCGAATATTCTGTCTTAGCGAGGTCCATTTTCTGCAATGTGATTCCCTGAGGGCTGAGGATTAGCTGACCTGGCCAGCCTGACCCTGCCGGCAAGCCCTCCCCAGGTGTGCCTGTGTTGAGGTCAATATAAAGAGCACTCCAGGCAGCAATAGCCCCTGCAGCTGTGCCTGACTCCATATTCTCTGCACCATCAGCAGTCTCTGGGCTGGGCTGGTGGGAGGGTGTGAGGGTCCATGGCTTTGTGGGGGCCCGGTGTGAGTGGGGCTCTGCTGGATTTTCGGCCGGAGTTGCCAGGCTGCCACCTGTAAAGAAGAGGATGTGTCACCCATAAATTCCACTGGAATATCTCTCCGGGCTGAGGTGAGGAAGGAAAAAAAGGAGTGGGGGCCGGGACAGGAGGGGTATCTCAGGCAGGGCAATGGAAAGCTTCCAGAAGAGCGTCCGTGGCCAGGACCATCCTGACTGACCTGCAGGCACCAAGTTGGCCTGCGTGCTGTCGCTTGTGAGGCTCCATGGCCCTTCCTCTAGGCTTTCAAGCCCTTGTACATATTCAGGTGTTTCACATGGGAAGGATGGGTACAGTTGAGCAGCAGCTGGCCTGTGGCTCAGCTCACGTTTACTCACAGAGGCCTCGGCACGGTCCCCCAGCTTTGCAATAAGGACGCTCCTTGCGTGGGCGGGCGTGGCTGCTGGCTGTATGGGAGATAATTCCCCACCTCTGACCAATTTCAGAATTGTTTACCACTGGAGCCAGTGCCTTGGTAGTGTTTTCCTCTGTATATCTGTTAGGTTCAGTTTTTTTTTCTTTTTTGGTTCAAGTTAGATTTTACTCCTCTTTTATGTATTTATGGATATAAGCATGGAAATAATTCATTCTTATAAATACATCAGTGTGAATGGAAGAACATTTTTTTCTGTATTATTTTTACATTTTATTTTTAAAAAATTTGAAATTTAATTTTATTTATTTTTTTATACAGTAGGTTATTATTAGTTATCTATTTTATGCATAAACATGTATACAGGTCAATCCCAATCTCCCAAATCATCCCACCACCACCACCCCATGGCTTCCCCCACTTTGTGTCCATACGTTTGTTCTCTACCTCTGTGTCTCTATTTCTGCCCTGCAAACCAGTTCATCTGTACCATTTTTCTAGGTTCCACATATAGGCATTAATATACAATATTTGTTTTTCTCTTTCTGACTTACTTCACTCTGCATGACAGTCTCTAGATCCATCAACTTCTCTACAAATGACCGTTTCATTCCTTTTTATGGCTGAGTAATATTCCATTTTATATATGTACCACATCTTTATCCATTCGTCTGTCTGTGGCCATTTAGGTTGCTTCCATTACCTGGCTATTGTAAATAGTGCTGCAATGAACATTGTGGTGAATGTGTCTTTGTGATTTATGGTTTTCTCTGGGTATATGCCCAGAAGTGGGATTGCTGGATCCTATGGTAATTCTCTTTTTAGTTTTTTAAAGGAACCTCCATACTGTTCTCCATAGTGACTGTATCAATTTACATTCCCACCAATAGCGGAAGAGGGTTCCTTTTGTCCACACCTTCCCCAGAATTTGTTGTTTGTAGATTATCTGATGATGCCGATTCTAACAGGTGTGAGGTCTTACATCATTGTAGTTTTGATTTGCACTTCTCTAATAATTAGTGATGTTGAGCAGCTTTTCATGTGCGTCTTGGCCTTCTCTGTGTCTTCTTTGAAGAAACTTCTCTTTAGATCTTCTGCCCATTTTTGTATTGGGTTGTTTGTTTTATTAATATTAAGCTGCATGAGCTGTTTATATATATTGGAGATTAAACCTTTGTCCATTGATTCGTTTGTGAACGTTTTCGCCCATTCTGAGGGTTGCCTTTTTCCATTCCCGTTTTTTTAACAAAGAAAGAAAGAAAGCAAAAGAAGCAGAACACTAATGTGCGTGAAATATGCCTCTTGAAACTGTCGTTTTGAAATATGGACGTCTTTTGAATTTTTTGGTCGATATATGACCCCAGGATTTGTTTTCAGGGCAGGTGTCATTTACAGGCCTGTAATGATTTGGAATATCCACTGACCATTAGCGCTGGGATTAATGCTGCAGTTGTGAGAAACGGCCACAAGGTGGCAACAGTTCTCCCTTACCAAATCTGGTTACTAGGGCAGCAGAGCCTCAATGGAAGTCGCGTTCTAGATTGGAATGTAGAACGGAATGTGCCAGGAGAAAGCCCCTCAAGTGTGTCTCACTAATTCTTGTTCTTGTTTTTAATTTAATTTTTTATTTTTTATTACAGCAAGTTTGAGTACATCATTTAGCTTGTTGTAGGTGTGCAAGAGGTGGTTCTTTTACACATATACATATGTCTGTTCTTCCTGGGATCCTTTTCCCATGTACGTTATGACAGAATGTTGAGTAGTCTTCTCTTGGTACTCCGTAGGTCTTTGGTGATTATATACGTCTACTGTGTTTGTATATGTCTGTTAACCCCAATATCGTAATGAATTCAATCCTCACACCTTTCCTTTGGTGAACCATAAGTTTGTTTAATGAATCTGTGATTGCCCTTCTCCGTGGAAATATCTGCCCTGGTATCAATTTATAGGTAACACCTATAAGTGATATGATATGATATGTGTCTTTCACTTTCTGACTTACTCCAAGTCACGTGATTACATCTAGACTCATCTACGGTGCTGCAAATGGCATTGTGTCCTCTTTTTCCTTGGCCAATATTCTGTCTTAGCGAGGTCCATTTTCTGCAATGTGATTCCCTGAGGGCTGAGGATTAGCTGACCTGGGCAGCCTGACCCTGCCGGCAAGCCCTCCCCAGGTGTGCCTGTGTTGAGGTCAATATAAACAGCACTCCAGGCAGCAATAGCCCCTGCAGCTGTGCCTGACTCCATATTCTCTGCACCATCAGCAGTCTCTGGGCTGTGCTGGTGGGAGTGTGTGAGGGTCCACGGCTTTGTGGTTGGTCCGGTGTGATGGGGCTCTGCTGGATTTTCGGCAGGAGTTGCCAGGATGCCACCTGTAAAGAAGAGGATGTGTCACCCTTAACTTCCACTGGAATATCTCTCCGGGCTGAGGTGAGGAAGGAAAAAAAGGAGTGGGGGCCGGGACAGGAGTGGTATCTCAGGCAGGGCAATGGAAAGCTTCCAGAAGAGCGCCCGTGGCCAGGACCATCCTGGCTGACCTGCAGGCACCAAGTTGGCCTGCGTGCTGTCGCTGGTGGGCCTCCACGGCCCTTCCTCTAGGCTTTCAAGCCCTTGTACATATTCAGGTGTTTCACCTGGGAAGGGTGGGAACAGTTGAGCAGCAGCTGGCCTGGGGCTCAGCTCACGTTTACTCACAGAGGCCTCGGCACGGTCCCCCAGCTTTGCAATAAGGACGCTCCTTGCGTGGGCGGGCGGGGCTGCTGACTGTATGGGAGATGATTCCCCACCTCTGACCAATTCCAGAATTGTTTACCACTGGAGCAAGTTCCTTGGTAGTGTTTTCCTCTGTATAACTTTTAGGTTCAGTTTTTTTTCTTTTTTGGTTCAAGTTAGATTTTATTCCTCTTTTATGTATTTATGGATATAAGCATGGAAATAATTCATTCTTATAAATACATCAGTGTGAATGGAAGAACATTTTTATCTGTTTTATTTTTACATTTTATTTTTAAAATTTTGAAATTTAATTTTATTTATTTTTTTATACAGTAGGTTATTATTAGTTATCTATTTTATGCATAAACATGTATACAGGTCAATCCCAATCTCCCAACTCATCCCAACACCACCACGCCATGGCTTCCCCCACTTTGTGTCCATACGTTTGTTCTCTACATCTGTGTCTCTATTTCTGCCCTGCAAACAAGTTCATCTGTACCATTTTTCTAGGCTCCACATAGAGGCCTTAATATACAATATTTGTTTTTCTCTTTCTGACTTACTTCACTCTGCATGACAGTCTCTAGATCCATCAACTTCTCTACAAATGACCCAGTTTCATTCCTTTTTATGGCTGAGTAATATTCCATTTTATATATGTACCACATCTTTATCCATTCGTCTGTCTGTGGCCATTTAGGTTGCTTCCATTACCTGGCTATTGTAAATAGTGCTGCAATGAACATTGTGGGGAATGTGTCTTTGTGATTTATGGTTTTCTCTGTGTATATGCCCAGAAGTGGGATTGCTGGATCCTATGGTAATTCTCTTTTTAGTTTTTTAAAGGAACCTCCATACTGTTCTCCATAGTGACTGTATCAATTTACATTCCCACCAATAGCGGAAGAGGGTTCCTTTTGTCCACACCCTCCCCAGAATTTGTTGTTTGTAGATTATCTGATGATGCCGATTCTAACAGGTGTGAGGTCTTACCTCATTATAATTTTGATTTGCATTTCTCTAATAATTAGTGATGTTGAGCAGCTTTTCATGTGCGTCTTGGCCATCTCTGTGTCTTCTTTGAAGAAACATCTCTTTAGGTCTTCTGCCCATTTTTGTATTGGGTTGTTTGTTTTATTAATATTAAGCTGCATGAGCTGTTTATATATATTGGAGATTAAACCTTTGTCCATTGATTCGTTTGTGAACGTTTTCGCCCATTCTGAGGGTTGCCTTTTTCCATTCCCGTATTTTTAACAAAGAAAGAAAGCAAGCAAAAAAAGCAGAACACTAATGTGCGTGAAATATGCCTCTTGAAACTGTCGTTTTGAAATATGGACGTCTTTTGAATTTCTTGGTCGATATATGACCCAAGGATTTCTTTTCAGGGCAGGTGTCATTTACAGGCCTGTAATGATTTGGAGTATCCACAGACCATTAGCGCTGGGATTAAAGCTGCTGTTGTGCGAAACGGCCACAAGGTGGCAGCAGTTCTCCCTTACCAAATCTGGTTACTAGGGCAGCAGAGCCTCAATGGAAGTCGCGTTCTAGATTGGAATGTAGAACGGAATGTGCCAGGAGAAAGCCCCTCGGGTTTGTCTCACTACTTCTTGTTCGTGTTTTTAATTTAATTTTTTATTTTTTATTACAGCAAGTTTGAGTACAACGTTTAGCTTGTTGTTGGTGTGCAAGAGGTGGTTCTTTTACACATATAATATGTCTGTTCTTCCTGGGAACCTTTTCCCATGTACGTTATGACAGAATGTTGAGTAGTCTTCTCTTGGTACTCCGTAGGTCTTTGGTGATTATATACTTCTACTGTGTTTGTATATGTCTGTTAACCCCAATATCTTAATGAATACAATCTTCACACTTTCCTTTGGTGAACCATAAGTTTGTTTAATGAATCTGTGATTGCCCTTCTCCGTGGAAATATCTGCCCTGGTATCAATTTATAGGTAACACCTATAAGTGACATGATATGATATCTGTCTTTCACTTTCTGACTCACTCCAAGTCACGTGATTACCTCTAGACTCATCTACGGTGCTGCAAATGGCATTGTGTCCTTTTTTTCCTTGGCGAATATTCTGTCTTAGCGAGGTCCATTTTCTGCAATGTGATTCCCTGAGGGCTGAGGATTAGCTGACCTGGGCAGCCTGACCCTGCCGGCAATCCCTCCCCAGGTGTGCCTGGATTGAGGTCAATATAAACAGCACTCCAGGCAGCAATAGGCCCTGCAGCTGTGCCTGACTCCATATTCTCTGCACCATCACCAGTCTCTGGGCTGTGCTGGTGGGAGGGTGTGAGGGTCAACGGCTTTGTGGTTGGTCCGGTGTGAGTGGGGCTCTGCTGGATTTTCGGCAGGAGTTGCCGGGCTGCCACCTGTAAAGAAGAGGATGTGTCACCCATAACTTCCACTGGAATATCTCTCCGGGCTGAGGTGAGAAAGGAAAAAAAGGAGTGGGGGCCGGGACAGGAGGGGTATCTCAGGCAGGGCAATGGAAAGCTTCCAGAAGAGCACCCGTGGCCAGGACCATCCTGGCTGACCTGCAGGCACCAAGTTGGCCTGCGTGCCGTCGCTGGTGTGGCTCCACGGCCCTTCCTCTAGGCTTTCAAGCCCTTGTACATATTCAGGTGTTTCACCTGGGAAGGGTGGGAACAGTTGAGCAGCAGCTGGCCTGGGGCTCAGCTCACGTTTACTCACAGAGGCCTGGGCACGTTCACCCAGCTTTGCAATAAGGACGCTCCTTGCGTGGGCGGGCGGGGCTGCTGGCTGTATGGGAGATGATTCCCCACCTCTGACCAATTTCAGAATTGTTTACCACTGGAGCAATGCCTTGGTAATGTTTTCCTCTGTATAACTGTTACGTTCAGTTTTTTTTTCTTTTTAGGTTCAAGTTAGATTTTATTCCTCTTTTATGTATTTATGGATATAAGCATGGAAATAATTCATTCTTATAAATACATCAGTGTGAATGGAAGAACTTTTTTTTCTGTATTATTTTTACATTTTATTTTAAAAAAAATTGAAATTTAATTTAATTTATTTTTTTATACAGTAGGTTATTATTAGTTATCTATTTTATGCATAAACATGTATACAGGTCAATCCCAATCTCCCAACTCATCCCACCACCACCACCACTTGGCTTCCCCCACTTTGTGTCCATACGTTTGTTCTCTACCTCTGTGTCTCTATTTCTGCCCTGCAAACCAGTTCATCTGTACCATTTTTCTAGGTTCCACATATAGGCATTAATATACAATATTTGTTTTTCTCTTTCTGACTTACTTCACTCTGCATGACAGTCTCTAGATCCATCAACTTCTCTACAAATGACCGTTTCATTCCTTTTTATGGCTGAGTAATATTCCCTTTTATATATGTACCACATCTTTATCCATTCTTCTGTCTGTGGCCATTTAGCTTGCTTCCATTACCTGGCTATTGTAAATAGTGCTGCAATGAACATTGTGGTGAATGTGTCTTTGTGATTTATGGTTTTCTCTGGGTATATGCCCAGAAGAGGGATTGCTGGATCCTATGGTAATTCTCTTTTTAGTTTTTTAAAGGAACCTCCATACTGTTCTCCATAGTGACTGTATCAATTTACATTCCCACCAATAGCGGAAGAGGGTTCCTTTTGTCCACACCCTCCCCAGAATTTGTTGTTTGTAGATTATCTGATGATGCCGATTCTAACAGGTGTGAGGTCTTACCACATTGTAGTTTTGATTTGCACTTCTCTAATAATTAGTGATGTTGAGCAGCTTTTCATGTGCGTCTTGGCCATCTCTGTGTCTTCTTTGAAGAAACGACTCTAGATCTTCTACCCATTTTTGTACTGGGTTGTTTGTTTTATTAATATTAAGCTGCATGAGCTGTTTATATATATTGGAGATTAAACCTTTGTCCATTGATTCATTTGTGAACGTTTTCGCCCTTTCTGAGGGTTGCCTTTTTCCATTCCCGTTTTTTTAACAAAGAAAGAAAGAAAGCAAAAGAAGCAGAACACTAATGTGCGTGAAATATGCCTCTTGAAACTGTCGTTTTGAAATATGGACGTCTTTTGAATTTTTTGGTCGATATATGACCCCAGGATTTCTTTTCAGGGCAGGTGTCATTTACAGGCCTGTAATGATTTGGAATATCCACTGACCATTAGCGCTGGGATTAAAGCTGCTGTTGTGTGAAACGGCCACAAGGTGGCAGCAGTTCTCCCTAACCAAATCTGGTTACTAGGGCAGCAGAGCCTCAATGGAAGTCGCGTTCTAGATTGGAATGTAGAACGGAATGTGCCAGGAGAAAGCCCCTCAAGTGTGTCTCACTACTTCTTGTTCTTGTTTTTAATTTAATTTTTTATTTTTTATTACAGCAAGTTTGAGTACAACGTTTAGCTTCTTGTAGGTGTGCAAGAGGAGGTTCTTTTACACATATACATATGTCTGTTCTTCCTGGGATCCTTTTCCCATGTACGTTATGACAGAATGTTGAGTAGTCTTCTCTTGGTACTCCGTAGGTCTTTGGTGATTATATACGTCTACTGTGTTTGTATATGTCTGTTAACCCCAATATCGTAATGAATTCAGTCCTCACACCTTTCCTTTGGTGAACCATAAGTTTGTTTAATGAATCTGTGATTGCCCTTCTCCGTGGAAATATCTGCCCTGGTATCAATTTATAGGTAACACCTATAAGTGATATGATATGATATGTGTCTTTCACTTTCTGACTTACTCCAAGTCACGTGATTACCACTAGACTCATCTACGGTGCTGCAAATGGCATTGTGTCCTCTTTTTCCTTGGCCAATATTCTGTCTTAGCGAGGTCCATTTTCTGCAATGTGATTCCCTGAGGGCTGAGGATTAGCTGACCTGGGCAGCCTGACCCTGCCGGCAAGCCCTCCCCAGGTGTGCCTGTGTTGAGGTCAATATAAACAGCACTCCAGGCAGCAATAGCCCCTGCAGCTGTGCCTGACTCCATATTCTCTGCACCATCAGCAGTCTCTGGGCTGTGCTGGTGGGAGTGTGTGAGGGTCCACGGCTTTGTGGTTGGTCCGGTGTGATGGGGCTCTGCTGGATTTTCGGCAGGAGTTGCCAGGATGCCACCTGTAAAGAAGAGGATGTGTCACCCATAACTTCCACTGGAATATCTCTCCGGGCTGAGGTGAGGAAGGAAAAAAAGGAGTGGGGGCCGGGACAGGAGGGGTATCTCAGGCAGGGCAATGGAAAGCTTCCAGAAGAGCGCCCGTGGTCAGGACCATCCTGGCTGACCTGCAGGCACCAAGTTGGCCTGCGTGCTGTCGCTCGTGGGCCTCCACGGACCTTCCTCTATGCTTTCAAGGCCTTGTACATATTCAGGTGTTTCACCTGGGAAGGGTGGGAACAGTTGAGCAGCAGCTGGCCTGGGGCTCAGCTCACGTTTACTCACAGAGGCCTCGGCACGGTCCCCCAGCTTTGCAATAAGGACGCTCCTTGCGTGGGCGGGCGGGGCTGCTGACTGTATGGGAGATGATTCCCCACCTCTGACCAATTCCAGAATTGTTTACCATAGGAGCAAGTTCCTTGGTAGTGTTTTCCTCTGTATAACTTTTAGGTTCAGTTTTTTTTCTTTTTTGGTTCAAGTTAGATTTTATTCCTCTTTTATGTATTTATGGATATAAGCATGGAAATAATTCATTCTTATAAATACATCAGTGGGAATGGAAGAACATTTTTATCTGTTTTATTTTTACATTTTATTTTTAAAATTTTGAAATTTAATTTTATTTATTTTTTTATACAGTAGGTTATTATTAGTTATCTATTTTATGCATAAACATGTATACAGGTCAATCCCAATCTCCCAACTCATCCCACCACCACCACGCCATGGCTTCCCCCACTTTGTGTCCATACGTTTGTTCTCTACCTCTGTGTCTCTATTTCTGCCCTGCAAACAAGTTCATCTGTACCATTTTTCTAGGTTCCACATATAGGCCTTAATATACAATATTTGTTTTTCTCTTTCTGACTTACTTCACTCTGCATGACAGTCTCTAGATCCATCAACTTCTCTACAAATGACCCAGTTTCATTCCTTTTTATGGCTGAGTAATATTCCATTTTATATATGTACCACATCTTTATCCATTCGTCTGTCTGTGGCCATTTAGGTTGCTTCCATTACCTGGCTATTGTAAATAGTGCTGCAATGAACATTGTGGTGAATGTGTCTTTGTGATTTATGGTTTTCTCTGGGTATATGCCCAGAAGTGGGATTGCTCGATCCTATGGTAATTCTCTTTTTAGTTTTTTAAAGGAACCTCCATACTGTTCTCCATAGTGACTGTATCAATTTACATTTCCACCAATAGAGGAAGAGGGTTACTTTTGTCCACACCCTCCCCAGAATTTGTTGTTTGTAGATTATCTGATGATGCCGATTCTAACAGGTGTGAGGTCTTACCTCATTGTAGTTTTGATTTGCATTTCTCTAATAATTAGTGATGTTGAGCAGCATTTCATGTGCGTCTTGGCCATCTCTGTGTCTTCTTTGAAGAAACATCTCTTTAGGTCTTCTGCCCATTTTTGTATTGGGTTGTTTGTTTTATTAATATTAAGCTGCATGAGCTGTTTATATATATTGGGGATTAAACTTTTATCCATTGATTCGTTTGTGAACGTGTTCGCCCATTCTGAGGGTTGCCTTTTACCATTCCCGTATTTTTAACAAAGAAAGAAAGAAAGCAAAAGAAGCAGAACACTAATGTGCGTGACATAAGCCTCTTGAAACTGTCGTTTTGAAATATGGACGTCTTTTGAATTTTTTGGTCGATATATGACCCCAGGATTTCTTTTCAGGGCAGGTGTCATTTACAGGCCTGTAATGATTTGGAATATCCACTGACCATTAGCGCTGGGATTAAAGCTGCTGTTGTGTGAAACGGCCACAAGGTGGCAGCAGTTCTCCCTTACCAAATCTGGTTACTAGGGCAGCAGAGCCTCAATGGAAGTTGCGTTCTAGATTGGAATGTAGAACGGAATGTGCCAGGAGAAAGCCCCTCAAGTTTGTCTCACTACTTCTTGTTCGTGTTTTTAATTTAATTTTTTATTTTTTATTACAGCAAGTTTGAGTACAACGTTTAGCTTGTTGTTGGTGTGCAAGAGGTGGTTCTTTTACACATATACATATGTCTGTTCTTCCTGGGAACCTTTTCCTATGTACGTTATGACAGAATGTTGAGTAGTCTTCTCTTGGTACTCCGTAGGTCTTTGGTGATTATATACTTCTACTGTGTTTGTATATGTCTGTTAACCCCAATATCGTAATGAATTCAATCCTCACACCTTTCCTTTGGTGAACCATAAGTTTGTTTAATGAATCTGTGATTGCCCTTCTCCGTGGAAATATCTGCCCTGGTATCAATTTATAGGTAACACCTATAAGTGATATGATATGATATGTGTCTTTCACTTTCTGACTTACTCCAAGTCACGTGATTACCTCTAGACTCATCTACGGTGCTGCGAATGGCATTGTGTCCTTTTTTTCCTTGGCGAATATTCTGTCTTAGCGAGGTCCATTTTCTGCAATGTGATTCCCTGAGGGCTGTCGATTAGATGACCTGGCCAGCCTGACCCTGCCGGCAAGCCCTCCCCAGTTGTGCCTGTGTTGAGGTCAATATAAACAGCACTCCAGGCATCAATAGCCCCTGCAGCTGTGCCTGACTCCATATTCTCTGCACCATCAGCAGTCTCTGGGCTGTGCTGGTGGGAGGGTGTGAGGGTCCACGGCTTTGTTGTTGGTCCGGTGTGAGTGGGGCTCTGCTGGATTTTCGGCAGGAGTTGCCAGGCTGCCACCTGTAAAGAAGAGGATGTGTCACCCATAACTTCCACTGGAATATCTTTCCGGGCTGAGGTGAGGAAGGAAAAAAAGGAGTGGGGGCCAGGACAGGAGGGGTATCACAGGCAGGGCAATGGAAAGCTTCCAGAAGAGCACCCGTGGCCAGGACCATCCTGGCTGACCTGCAGGCACCAAGTTGGCCTGCGTGCTGTCGCTGGTGTGGCTCCACGGCCCTTCCTCTAGGCTTTCAGGCCCTTGTACATATTCAGGTGTTTCACCTGGGAAGGGTGGGAACAGTTCAGCAGCAGCTGGCCTGGGGCTCAGCTCACGTTTACTCACAGAGGCCTCGGCACGGTCCCCTAGCTTTGCAATAAGGACGCTCCTTGCCTGGGCGGGCGGGGCTGCTGTCTGTATGGGAGATGATTCCCCACCTCTGACCAATTTCAGAATTGTTTACCACTGGAGCAAGTGCCTTGGTAGTGTTTTCCTCTGTATAACTGTTAGGTTCAGTTTTTTTTTTCTTTTTTGGTTCAAGTTAGATTTTATTCCTCTTTTATCTATATATGGATATAAGCATGGAAATAATTCATTCTTATAAATACTTCAGTGTGAATGGAAGAACTTTTTTTTCTGTTTTATTTTTACAATTTATTTTTAAAAAATTTGAAATTTAATTTTGTTTATTTTTTTATACAGTAGGTTATTATTAGTTATCTATTTTATGCATAAACATGTATAGAGGTCAATCCCAATCTCCCAACTCATCCCACGACCACCACCCCATGGCTTCCCCCACTTTGTGTCCATACGTTAGTTCTCTACCTCTGTGTCTCTATTTCTGCCCTGCAAACCAGTTCATCTGTACCATTTTTCTAGGTTCCACATATAGGCATTAATAAACAATATTTGTTTTTCTCTTTCTGACTTACTTCACTCTGCATGACAGTCTCTAGATCCATCAACTTCTCTACAAATGACCGTTTCATTCCTTTTTATGGCTGAGTAATATTCCATTTTATATATGTACCACATCTTTATCCATTCGTCTGTCTGTGGCCATTTAGGTTGCTTCCATTACCTGGCTATTGTAAATAGTGCTGCAATGAACATTGTGGGGAATGTGTCTTTGTGATTTATGGTTTTCTCTGGGTATATGCCCAGAAGTGGGATTGCTGGATCCTATGGTAATTCTCTTTTTAGTTTTTTAAAGGAACCTCCATACTGTTCTCCATAGTGACTGTATCAATTTACATTCCCACCAATAGCGGAAGAGGGTTCCTTTTGTCCACACCCTCCCCAGAATTTGTTGTTTGTAGATTATCTGATGATGCCGATTCTAACAGGTGTGAGGTCTTACCTCATTGTAGTTTTGATTTGCATTTCTCTAATAATTAGTGATGTTGAGCAGCTTTTCATGTGCATCTTGGCCATCTCTGTGTCTTCTTTGAAGAAACGTCTCTTTAGATCTTCTGCCCATTTTTGTATTGGGTTGTTTGTTTTATTAATATTAAGCTGCATGAGCTGTTTATATATATTGGAGATCAAACCTTTGTCCATTGATTCGTTTGTGAACGTTTTCGCCCATTCTGAGGGTTGCCTTTTTCCATTCCCGTTTTTTTAACAAAGAAAGAAAGAAAGCAAAAGAAGCAGAACACTAATGGGCGTGAAATATGCCTCTTGAAACTGTCGTTTTGAAATATGGACGTCTTTTGAATTTTTTGGTCGATATATGACCCCAGGATTTCTTTTCAGGGCAGGTGTCATTTACAGGCCTGTAATGATTTGGAATATCCACTGACCATTAGCGCTGGGATTAAAGCTGCTGTTGTGTGAAACGGCCACAAGGTGGCAGCAGTTCTCCCTTACCAAATCTGGTTACTAGGGCAGCAGAGCCTCAATGGAAGTCGCGTTCTAGATTGGAATGTAGAACGGAATGTGCCAGGAGAAAGCCCCTCAAGTTTGTCTCACTACTTCTTGTTCGTGTTTTTAATTTAATTTTTTATTTTTTATTACAGCAAGTTAGAGTACAACGTTTAGCTTGTTGTAGGTGTGCAAGAGGTGGTTCTTTTACACATATACATATGTCTGTTCTCCCTGGGATCCTTTTCCCATGTACGTTATGACAGGATGTTGAGTAGTCTTCTCTTGGTACTCCGTAGGTCTTTGGTGATTATATACGTCTACTGTGTTTGTATATGTCTGTTAACTCCAATATCGTAATGAATTCAATCCTCACACCTTTCCTTTGGTGAACCATAAGTTTGTTTAATGAATCTGTGATTGCCCTTCTCCGTGGAAATATCTGCCCTGGTATCAATTTATAGGTAACACCTATAAGTGATATGATATGATATGTGTCTTTCACTTTCTGACTTACTCCATGTCACGTGATTACCTCTAGACTCATCTACGGTGCTGCAAATGGCATTGTGTCCTCTTTTTCCTTGGCCAATATTCTGTCTTAGCGAGGTCCATTTTCTGCAGTGTGATTCCCTGAGGGCTGAGGATTAGCTGACCTGGCCAGCAAGCCCTCCGGCAAGCCCTGCCGGCAAGCCCTCCCCAGGTGTGCCTGGGTTGAGGTCCATATAAACAGCACTCCAGGCAGCAATAGCCCCTGCAGCTGTGCCTGACTCCATATTCTCTGCACCATCAGCAGTCTCTGGGCTGTGCTGGTGGGAGGGTGTGAGGGTCCACGGCTTTGTGGTTGGTCCGGTGTGATGGGGCTCTGCTGGATTTTCGGCAGGAGTTGCCAGGATGCCACCTGTAAAGAAGAGGATGTGTCACACTTAACTTCCACTGGAATATCTCTCCGGGCTGAGGTGAGGAAGGAAAAAAAGGAGTGGGGGCCGGGACAGGAGTGGTATCTCAGGCAGGGCAATGGAAAGCTTCCAGAAGAGCGCCCGTGGCCAGGACCATCCTGGCTGACCTGCAGGCACCAAGTTGGCCTGCGTGCTGTCGCTGGTGGGCCTCCACGGACCTTCCTCTATGCTTTCAAGCCCTTGTACATATTCAGGTGTTTCACCTGGGAAGGGTGGGAACAGTTGAGCAGCAGCTGGCCTGGGGCTCAGCTCACGTTTACTCACAGAGGCCTCGGCACGGTCCCCCAGCTTTGCAATAAGGACGCTCCTTGCGTGGGCGGGCGGGGCTGCTGACTGTATGGGAGATGATTCCCCACCTCTGACCAATTCCAGAATTGTTTACCACTGGAGCAAGTTCCTTGGTAGTGTTTTCCTCTGTATAACTTTTAGGTTCAGTTTTTTTTCTTTTTTGGTTCAAGTTAGATTTTATTCCTCTTTTATGTATTTATGGATATAAGCATGGAAATAATTCATTCTTATAAATACATCAGTGTGAATGGAAGAACATTTTTATCTGTTTTATTTTTACATTTTATTTTTAAAATTTTGAAATTTAATTTTATTTATTTTTTTATACAGTAGGTTATTATTAGTTATCTATTTTATGCATAAACATGTATACAGGTCAATCCCAATCTCCCAACTCATCCCAACACCACCACGCCATGGCTTCCCCCACTTTGTGTCCATACGTTTGTTCTCTACCTCTGTGTCTCTATTTCTGCCCTGCAAACAAGTTCATCTGTACCATTTTTCTAGGCTCCACATAGAGGCCTTAATATACAATATTTGTTTTTCTCTTTCTGACTTACTTCACTCTGCATGACAGTCTCTAGATCCATCAACTTCTCTACAAATGACCCAGTTTCATTCCTTTTTATGGCTGAGTAATATTCCATTTTATATATGTACCACATCTTTATCCATTCGTCTGTCTGTGGCCATTTAGGTTGCTTCCATTACCTGGCTATTGTAAATAGTGCTGCAATGAACATTGTGGGGAATGTGTCTTTGTGATTTATGGTTTTCTCTGGGTATATGCCCAGAAGTGGGATTGCTCGATCCTATGGTAATTCTCTTTTTAGTTTTTTAAAGGAACCTCCATACTGTTCTCCATAGTGACTGTATCAATTTACATTCCCACCAATAGCGGAAGAGGGTTCCTTTTGTCCACACCCTCCCCAGAATTTGTTGTTTGTAGATTATCTGATGATGCCGATTCTAACAGGTGTGAGGTCTTACCTCATTGTAATTTTGATTTGCATTTCTCTAATAATTAGTGATGTTGAGCAGCTTTTCCTGTGCGTCTTGGCCATCTCTGTGTCTTCTTTGAAGAAACATCTCTTTAGGTCTTCTGCCCATTTTTGTATTGGGTTGTTTGTTTTATTAATATTAAGCTGCATGAGCTGTTTATATATATTGGAGATTAAACCTTTGTCCATTGATTCGTTTTTGAACGTTTTCGCCCATTCTGAGGGTTGCCTTTTTCCATTCCCGTATTTTTAACAAAGAAAGAAAGCAAGCAAAAAAAGCAGAACACTAATGTGCGTGAAATATGCCTCTTGAAACTGTCGTTTTGAAATATGGACGTCTTTTGAATTTCTTGGTCGATATATGACCCAAGGATTTCTTTTCAGGGCAGGTGTCATTTACAGGCCTGTAATGATTTGGAGTATCCACAGACCATTAGCGCTGGGATTAAAGCTGCTGTTGTGTGAAACGGCCACAAGGTGGCAGCAGTTCTTCCTAACCAAATCTGGTTACTAGGGCAGCAGAGCCTCAATGGAAGTCGCGTTCTAGATTGGAATGTAGAACGGAATGTGCCAGGAGAAAGCCCCTCGGGTTTGTCTCACTACTTCTTGTTCGTGTTTTTAATTTAATTTTTTATTTTTTATTACAGCAAGTTTGAGTACAACGTTTAGCTTGATGTTGGTGTGCAAGAGGTGGTTCTTTTACACATATAATATGTCTGTTCTTCCTGGGAACCTTTTCCCATGTACGTTATGACAGAATGTTGAGTAGTCTTCTCTTGGTACTCCGTAGGTCTTTGGTGATTATATACTTCTACTGTGTTTGTATATGTCTGTTAACCCCAATATCTTAATGAATTCAATCTTCACACTTTCCTTTGGTGAACCATAAGTTTGTTTAATGAATCTGTGATTGCCCTTCTCCGTGGAAATATCTGCCCTGGTATCAATTTATAGGTAACACCTATAAGTGACATGATATGATATCTGTCTTTCACTTTCTGACTCACTCCAAGTCACGTGATTACCTCTAGACTCATCTACGGTGCTGCAAATGGCATTGTGTCCTTTTTTTCCTTGGCGAATATTCTGTCTTAGCGAGGTCCATTTTCTGCAATGTGATTCCCTGAGGGCTGAGGATTAGCTGCCCTGGGCAGCCTGACCCTGCCGGCAAGCCCTCCCCAGGTGTGCCTGGATTGAGGTCAATATAAACAGCACTCCAGGCAGCAATAGCCCCTGCAGCTGTGCCTGACTCCATATTCTCTGCACCATCACCAGTCTCTGGGCTGTGCTGGTGGGAGGGTGTGAGGGTCAACGGCTTTGTGGTTGGTCCGGTGTGAGTGGGGCTCTGCTGGATTTTCGGCAGGAGTTGCCGGGCTGCCACCTGTAAAGAAGAGGATGTGTCACCCATAACTTCCACTGGAATATCTCTCCGGGCTGAGGTGAGGAAGGAAAAAAAGGAGTGGGGGCCGGGACAGGAGGGGTATCTCAGGCAGGGCAATGGAAAGCTTCCAGAAGAGCACCCGTGGCCAGGACCATCCTGGCTGACCTGCAGGCACCAAGTTGGCCTGCGTGCCGTCGCTGGTGTGGCTCCACGGCCCTTCCTCTAGGCTTTCAAGCCCTTGTACATATTCAGGTGTTTCACCTGGGAAGGGTGGGAACAGTTGAGCAGCAGCTGGCCTGGGGCTCAGCTCACGTTTACTCACAGAGGCCTGGGCACGTTCACCCAGCTTTGCAATAAGGACGCTCCTTGCGTGGGCGGGCGGGGCTGCTGGCTGTATGGGAGATGATTCCCCACCTTTGACCAATTTCAGAATTGTTTACCACTGGAGCAATGCCTTGGTAATGTTTTCCTCTGTATAACTGTTACGTTCAGTTTTTTTTTCTTTTTAGGTTCAAGTTAGATTTTATTCCTCTTTTATGTATTTATGGATATAAGCATGGAAATAATTCATTCTTATAAATACATCAGTGTGAATGGAAGAACATTTTTTTCTGTTTTATTTTTACATTTTATTTTTAAAATTTTGAAATTTAATTTTATTTATTTTTTTTATACAGTAGGTTATTATTAGTTTTCTATTTTATGCATAAACATGTATACAGGTCAATCCCAATCTCCCAAGTCATCCCACCACCACTACGCCATGGCTTCCCCCACTTTGTGTCCATACGTTTGTTCTCTACCTCTGTGTCTCTATTTCTGCCCTGCAAACCAGTTCATCTGTACCATTTTTCTAGGTTCCACATATAGGCCTTAATATACAATATTTGTTTTTCTCTTTCTGACTTACTTCACTCTGCATGACAGTCTCTAGATCCATCAACTTCTCTACAAATGACCGTTTCATTCCTTTTTATGGCTGAGTAATATTCCCTTTTATATATGTACCACATCTTTATCCATTCTTCTGTCTGTGGCCATTTAGCTTGCTTCCATTACCTGGCTATTGTAAATAGTGCTGCAATGAACATTGTGGTGAATGTGTCTTTGTGATTTGTGGTTTTCTCTGGGTATATGCCCAGAAGAGGGATTGCTGGATCCTATGGTAATTCTCTTTTTAGTTTTTTAAAGGAACCTCCATACTGTTCTCCATAGTGACTGTATCAATTTACATTCCCACCAATAGCGGAAGAGGGTTCCTTTTGTCCACACCCTCCCCAGAATTTGTTGTTTGTAGATTATCTGATGATGCCGATTCTAACAGGTGTGAGGTCTTACCACATTGTAGTTTTGATTTGCACTTCTCTAATAATTAGTGATGTTGAGCAGCTTTTCATGTGCGTCTTGGCCATCTCTGTGTCTTCTTTGAAGAAACGACTCTTTAGATCTTCTGCCCATTTTTGTATTGGGTTGTTTGTTTTATTAATATTAAGCTGCATGAGCTGTTTATATATATTGGAGATTAAACCTTTGTCCATTGATTCGTTTGTGAACGTTTTCGCCCATTCTGAGGGTTGCCTTTTTCCATTCCCGTTTTTTTAACAAAGAAAGAAAGAAAGCAAAAGAAGCAGAACACTAATGTGCGTGAAATATGCCTCTTGAAACTGTCGTTTTGAAATATGGACGTCTTTTGAATTTTTTGGTCGATATATGACCCCAGGATTTGTTTTCAGGGCAGGTGTCATTTACAGGCCTGTAATGATTTGGAATATCCACTGACCATTAGCGCTGGGATTAAAGCTGCTGTTGTGTGAAACGGCCACAAGGTGGCAGCAGTTCTCCCTTACCAAATCTGGTTACTAGGGCAGCAGAGCCTCAATGGAATTCGCGTTCTAGATTGGAATGTAGAACGGAATGTGCCAGGAGAAAGCCCCTCAAGTTTGTCTCACTACTTCTTGTTCGTGTTTTTAATTTAATTTTTTATTTTTTATTACAGCAAGTTTGAGTACAACGTTTAGCTTGTTGTAGGTGTGCAAGAGGTGGTTCTTTTACACATATACATATGTCTGTTCTTCCTGGGATCCTTTTCCCATGTACGTTATGACAGAATGTTGAGTAGTCTTCTCTTGGTACTCCGTAGGTCTTTGGAGATTATATACGTCTACTGTGTTTGTATATGTCTGTTAACCCCAATATCGTAATGAATTCAATCCTCACACCTTTCCTTTGGTGAACCATAAGTTTGTTTAATGAATCTGTGATTGCCCTTCTCCGTGGAAATATCTGCCCTGGTATCAATTTATAGGTAACACCTATAAGTGATATGATATGATATGTGTCTTTTACTTTCTGACTTACTCCAAGTCACGTGATTACCTCTAGACTCATCTACGGTGCTGCAAATGGAATTGTGTCCTTTTTTTCCTTGGCGAATATTCTGTCTTAGCGAGGTCCATTTTCTGCAATGTGATTCCCTGAGGGCTGAGGATTAGCTGACCTGGGCAGCCTGACCCTGCCGGCAAGCCCTCCCCAGGTGTGCCTGGGTTGAGGTCAATATAAACAGCACTCCAGGCAGCAATAGCCCCTGCAGCTGTGCCTGACTCCATATTCTCTGCACCATCAGCAGTCTCTGGGCTGTGCTGGTGGGAGTGTGTGAGGGTCCATGGCTTTGTGGGTGGCCCGGTGTGAGTGGGGCTCTGCTGGATTTTCGGCCGGAGTTGCCAGGCTGCCACCTGTAAAGAAGAGGATGTGTCACCCATAAATTCCACTGGAATATCTCTCCGGGCTGAGGTGAGGAAGGAAAAAAAGGAGTCGGGGCCGGGACAGGAGGGGTATTTCAGGCAGGGCAATGGAAAGCTTTCAGAAGAGCGTCCGTGGCCAGGACCATCCTGACTGACCTGCAGGCACCAAGTTGGCCTGCGTGCCGTCGCTTGTGAGGCTCCACGGCCCTTCCTCTAGGCTTTCAAGCCCTTGTACATATTCAGGTGTTTCACATGGGAAGGGTGGGTACAGTTGAGCAGCAGCTGGCCTGGGGCTCAGCTCACGTTTACTCACAGAGGCCTCGGCACGGTCCCCCAGCTTTGCAATAAGGACGCTCCTTGCGTGGGCGGGCGGGGCTGCTGGCTGTATGGGAGATGATTCCCCACCTCTGACCAATTTCAGAATTGTTTACCACTGGAGCAAGTGCCTTGGTAGTGTTTTCCTCTGTATAACTGTTAGGTTCAGTTTTTTTTCTTTTTTGGTTCAAGTTAGATTTTATTCCTCTTTTATGTATTTATGGATATAAGCATGGAAATAATTCATCCTTATAAATACATCAGTGTGAATGGAAGAACATTTTTTTCTGTTTTATTTTTACATTTTATTTTTAAAAAATTTGAAATTTAATTTTATTTATTTTTTTTATACAGTAGGTTATTATTAGTTATCTATTTTATGCATAAACATGTATACAGGTCAATCCCAATCTCCCAACTCATCCCACCACCACCACCCCATGGCTTCCCCCACTTTGTGTCCATACGTCTGTTCTCTAGCTCTGTGTCTCTATTTCTGCCCTGCAAACCAGTTCATCTGTACCATTTTTCTAGGTTCCACATATAGGCCTTAATATACAATATTTGTTTTTCTCTTTCTGACTTACTTCACTCTGCATGACAGTCTCTAGATCCATCAACTTCTCTACAAATGACCCAGGTTCATTCCTTTTTATGGCTGAGTAATATTCCATTTTATATATGTACCACATCTTTATCCATTCGTCTGTCTTTGGCCATTTAGGTTGCTTCCATTACCTGGCTATTGTAAATAGTGCTGCAATGAACATTGTGGTGAATGTGTCTTTGTGATTTATGGTTTTCTCTGGGTATATGCCCAGAAGTGGGATTGCTGGATCCTATGGTAATTCTCTTTTTAGTTTTTTAAAGGAACCTCCATACTGTTCTCCATAGTGACTGTATCAATTTACATTCCCACCAATAGCGGAAGAGGGTTCCTTTTGTCCACACCCTCCCCAGAATTTGTTGTTTGTAGATTATCTGATGATGCCGATTCTAACTAGTGTGAGGTCTTACCTCATTGTAGTTTTCATTTGCATTTCTCTAATAATTAGTGATGTTGAGCAGCTTTTCATGTGCGTCTTGGCCATCTCTGTGTCTTCTTTGAAGAAACGTCTCTTTAGATCTTCTGCCCATTTTTGTATTGGGTTGTTTGTTTTATTAATATTAAGCTGCATGTGCTGTTTATATATATTGGAGATTAAACCTTTGTCCATTGATTCGTTTGTGAACGTTTTCGCCCATTCTGAGGGTTGCCTTTTTCCATTCCCGTTTTTTTAACAAAGAAAGAAAGAAAGCAAAAGAAGCAGAACACTAATGTGTGTGAAATATGCCTCTTGAAACTGTCGTTATGAAATATGGACGTCTTTTGAATTTTTTGGTCGATATATGACCCCAGGATTTGTTTTCAGGGCAGGTGTCATTTACAGGCCTGTAATGATTTGGAATATCCTCTGATCATTAGCGCTGGGATTAAAGCTGCTGTTGTGTGAAACGGCCACAAGGTGGCAGCAGTTCTCCCTTACCAAATCTGGTTACTAGGGCGGCAGAGCCTCAATGGAAGTCGCGTTCTAGATTGGAATGTAGAACGGAATGTGCCAGGAGAAAGCCCCTCAAGTTTGTCTCACTACTTCTTGTTCGTGTTTTTAATTTAATTTTTTATTTTTTATTACAGCAAGTTTGAGTACAACGTTAAGCTTGTTGTAGGTGTGCAAAAGGTGGTTCTTTTACACATATACATATGTCTGTTCTTCCTGGGATCCTTTTCCCATGTACGTTATGACAGAATGTTGAGTAGTCTTCTCTTGGTACTCCGTAGGTCTTTGGTGATTATATACGTCTACTGTGTTTGTATATGTCTGTTAACCCCAATATCGTAATGAATTCTATCCTCACACCTTTCCTTTGGTGAACCATAAGTTTGTTTAATGAATCTGTGATTGCCCTTCTCCGTGGAAATATCTGCCCTGGTATCAATTTATAGGTAACACCTATAAGTGATATTATATGATATGTGTCTTTCACTTTCTGACTTACTCCAAGTCACGTGATTACCTCTAGACTCATCTACGGTGCTGCCAATGGCATTGTGTCCTTTTTTTCCTTGGCGAATATTCTGTCTTAGAGAGGTCCATTTTCTGCAATGTGATTCCCTGAGGGCTGAGGATTAGCTGACCTGGGCAGCCTGACCCTGCCGGCAAGCCCTCCCCAGGTGTGCCTGGGTTGAGGTCAATATAAACAGCACTCCAGGCAGCAATAGCCCCTGCAGCTGTGCTTGACTCCATATTCTCTGCACCATCAGCAGTCTCGGGGCTGTTCTGGTGGGAGGGTGTGAGGGTCCACGTCTTTGTGGGTGGCCCTGTGTGAGTGGGGCTCTGCTGGATTTTCGGCAGGAGTTGCCAGGCTGCCACCTGTAAAGAAGAGGATGTGTCACCCATAACTTCCACTGGAATATCTCTCCGGGCTGAGGTGAGGAAGGAAAAAAAGGAGTGGGGGCCAGGACAGGAGGGCTATCTCAGGCAGGGCAATGGAAAGCTTCCAGAAGAGCGCCCGTGGCCAGTAACATCCTGGCTGACCTGCAGGCACCAAGTTGGCCTGTGTGCTGTCGCTGGTGTGCCTCCACGGCCCTTCCTCTAGGCTTTCAAGCCCTTGTACATATTCAGGTGTTTCACCTGGGAAGGGTGGGAACAGTTCAGCAGCAGCTGGCCTGTGGCTCAGCTCACGTTTACTCACAGAGGCCTCGGCACGGTCCCCCAGCTTTGCAATAAGGACGCTCCTTGCGTGGGCGGGCGGGGCTGCTGGCTGTATGGGAGATGATTCCCCACCTCTGACCAATTTCAGAATTGTTTACCACTGGAGCAAGTGCCTTGGTAGTGTTTTCCTCTGTATAACTGTTAGGTTCAGTTTTTTTTTTCTTTTTTGGTTCAAGTTAGATTTTATTCCTCTTTTATGTATTTGTGGATATAAGCATGAAAATAATTCATTCTTATAAATTCATCAGTGTGAATGGAAGAACTTTTTTTCTGTATTATTTTTACATTTTATTTTTAAAAAATTTGAAATTTAATTTTATTTATTTTTGTATACAGTAGGTTATTATTAGTTATCTATTTTATGCATAAACATGTATACAGGTCAATCCCAATCTCCCAACTCATCCCACCACCACCACCCCATGGCTTCCCCCACTTTGTGTCCATACGTTTGTTCTCTACCTCTGTGTCTCTATTTCTGCCCTGCAAACCAGTTCATCTGTACCATTTTTCTAGGTTCCACATATAGGCATTAATATACAATATTTGTTTTTCTCTTTCTGACTTACTTCACTCTGCATGACAGTCTCTAGATCCATCAACTTCTCTACAAATGACCGTTTCATTCCTTTTTATGGCTGAGTAATATTCCATTTTATATATGTACCACTTCTTTATCCATTCGTCTGTCTGTGGCCATTTAGGTTGCTTCCATTACCTGGCTATTGTAAATAGTGCTGCAATGAACATTGTGGTGAATGTGTCTTTGTGATTTATGGTTTTCTCTGGGTATATGCCCAGAAGTGGGATTGCTGGATCCTATGGTAATTCTCTTTTTAGTTTTTTAAAGGAACCTCCATACTGTTCTCCATAGTGACTGTATCAATTTACATTCCCACCAATAGCGGAAGAGGGTTCCTTTTGTCCACACCCTCCCCAGAATTTGTTGTTTGTAGATTATCTGATGATGCCGATTCTAACAGGTGTGAGGTCTTACCTCATTGTAGTTTTGATTTGCATTTCTCTAATAATTAGTGATGTTGAGCAGCTTTTCATGTGCGTCTTGGCCATCTCTGTGTCTTCTTTGAAGAAACGACTCTTTAGATCTTCTGCCCATTTTTGTATTGGGTTGTTTGTTTTATTAATATTAAGCTGCATGAGCTGTTTATATATATTGGAGATTAAACCTTTGTCCATTGATTCGTTTGTGAACGTTTTCGCCCATTCTGAGGGTTGCCTTTTTCCATTCCCGTTTTTTTAACAAAGAAAGAAAGAAAGCAAAAGAAGCAGAACACTAATGTGCGTGAAATATGCCTCTTGAAACTGTCGTTTTGAAATATGGACGTCTTTTGAATTTTTTGGTCGATATATGACTCCAGGATTTCTTTTCAGGGCAGGTGTCATTTACAGGCCTGTAATGATTTGGAATATCCACTGATCATTAGCGCTGGGATTAAAGCTGCTGTTGTGTGAAACGGCCACAAGGTGGCAGCAGTTCTCCCTTACCAAATCTGGTTGCTAGGGCAGCAGAGCCTCAATGGAAGTCGCGTTCTAGATTGGAATGTAGAACGGAATGTGCAAGGAGAAAGACCCTCAAGTTTGTCTCACTACTTCTTGTTCGTGTTTTTAATTTAATTTTTTATTTTTTATTACAGCAAGTTTGAGTACAACGTTTAGCTTGTTGTAGGTGTGCAAGAGGTGGTTCTTTTACACATATACATATGTCTGTCCTCCCTGGGAACCTTTTCCCATGTACGTTATGACAGAATGTTGAGTAGTCTTCTCTTGGTACTCCGTAGATATTTGGTGATTATATACGTCTACTGTGTTTGTATATGTCTGTTAACCCCAATATCGTAATGAATTCAATCCTCACACCTTTCCTTTGGTGAACCATATGTCTGTTTAATGAATCTGTGATTGCCCTTCTCCGTGGAAATATCTGCCCTGGTATCAATTTATAGGTAACACCTATAAGTGATATGATATGATATGTGTCTTTCACTTTCTGACTTACTCCAAGTCACGTGATTACATCTAGACTCATCTACGGTGCTGCAAATGGCATTGTGTCCTTTTTTTCCTTGGCGAATATGCTGTCTTAGCGAGGTCCATTTTCTGCAATGTGATTCCCTGAGGGCTGAGGATTAGCTGACCTGGGCAGCCTGACCCTGCCGGCAAGCCCTCCCCAGGTGTGCCTGGGTTGAGGTCAATATAAACAGCACTCCAGGCAGCAATAGCCCCTGCAGCTGTGCCTGACTCCATATTCTCTGCACCATCAGCAGTCTCGGGGCTGTGCTGGTGGGAGGGTGTGAGGGTCCACGGCTTTGTCGGTGGCCCTGTGTGAGTGGGGCTCTGCTGGATTTTCGCCAGGAGTTGCCAGGCTGCCACCTGTAAAGAAGAGGATGTGTCACCCATAACTTCCACTGGAATATCTCTCCGGGCTGAGGTGAGGAAGGAAAAAAAGGAGTGGGGGCCGGGACAGGAGGGGTATCTCAGGCAGGGCAATGGAAAGGTTCCAGGAGAGCGCCCGTGGCCAGGACCATCCTGGCTGACCTGCAGGCACCAAGTTGGCCTGTGTGCTGTCGCTGGTGTGCCTCCATGGCCCTTCCTCTAGGCTTTCAAGCCCTTGTACATATTCAGGTGTTTCACCTGGGAAGGGTGGGAACAGTTCAGCAGCAGCTGGCCTGGGGCTCAGCTCACGTTTACTCACAGAGGCCTCGGCACGGTCCACCAACTTTGAAATAAGGACGCTCCTTGCGTGGGCGGGCGGGGCTGCTGACTGTATGGGAGATGATTCCCCACCTCTTACCAATTTCAGAATTGTTTACCACTGGAGCAAGTGCCTTGGTAGTGTTTTCCTCTGTATAACTTTTAGGTTCAGTTTTTTTTCTTTTTTGGTTCAAGTTAGATTTTATTCCTCTTTTATGTATTTATGGATATAAGCATGGAAATAATTCATCCTTATAAATACATCAGTGTGAATGGAAGAACATTTTTTTCTCTTTTATTTTTACATTTTATTTTTAAAATTTTGAAATTTAATTTTATTTATTTTTTTATACAGTAGGTTATTATTAGTTTTCTATTTTATGCATAAACATGTATACAGGTCAATCCCAATCTCCCAACTCATCCCACCACCACTACGCCATGGCTTCCCCCACTTTGTGTCCATACGTTTGTTCTCTACCTCTGTGTCTCTATTTCTGCCCTGCAAACCAGTTCATCTGTACCATTTTTCTAGGTTCCACATATAGGCCTTAATATACAATATTTGTTTTTCTCTTTCTAACTTACTTCACTCTGCATGACAGTCTCTAGATCCATCAACTTCTCTACAAATGACCCAGTTTCATTCCTTTTTATGGCTGAGTAATATTCCATTTTATATATGTACCACATCTTTATCCATTCGTCTGTCTTTGGCCATTTAGGTTGCTTCCATTACCTGGCTATTGTAAATAGTGCTGCAATGAACATTGTGGTGAATGTGTCTTTGTGATTTATGGTTTTCTCTGGGTATATGCCCAGAAGTGGGATTGCTGGATCCTATGGTAATTCTCTTTTTAGTTTTTTAAAGGAACCTCCATACTGTTCTCCATAGTGACTGTATCAATTTACATTTCCACCAATAGCGGAAGAGGGTTCCTTTTGTCCACACCCTCCCCAGAATTTGTTGTTTGTAGATTATCTGATGATGCCGATTCTAACAGGTGTGAGGTCTTACCTCATTGTAGTTTTGATTTGCATTTCTCTAATAATTAGTGATGTTGAGCAGCTTTTCATGTGCGTCTTGGCCATCTCTGTGTCTTCTTTGAAGAAACATCTCTTTAGATCTTCTGCCCATTTTTGTATTGGGTTGTTTGTTTTATTAATATTAAGCTGCATGAGCTGTTTATATATATTGGAGATTAAACCTTTGTCCATTGATTCGTTTGTGAACGTTTTCGCCCATTCTGAGGGTTGCCTTTTTCCATTCCCGTATTTTTAACAAAGAAAGAAAGCAAGCAAAAGAAGCAGAACACTAATGTGCGTGAAATATGCCTCTTGAAACTCTCGTTTTGAAATATGGACGTCTTTTGAATTTTTTGGTCGATATATGACCCCAGGATTTGTTTTCAGGGCAGGTGTCATTTACAGGCCTGTAATGATTTGGAATATCCACTGACCATTAGCGCTGGGATTAAAGCTGCTGTTGTGTGAAACGGCCACAAGGTGGCAGCAGTTCTCCCTTACCAAATCTGGTTACTAGGGCAGCAGAGCCTCAATGGAAATCGCGTTCTAGATTGGAATGTAGAACGGAATGTGCCAGGAGAAAGCCCCTCAAGTTTGTCTCACTACTTCTTGTTCGTGTTTTTAATTTAATTTTTTATTTTTTATTACAGCAAGTTTGAGTACAACGTTTAGCTTGTTGTAGGTGTGCAAGAGGTGGTTCTTTTACACATATACATATGTCTGTTCTCCCTGGGATCCTTTTTCCCATGTACGTTATGACAGAATGTTGAGTAGTCTTCTCTTGGTACTCCGTAGGTCTTTGGTGATTATATACCTCTACTGTGTTTGTATATGTCTGTTAACCCCAATATCGTAATGAATTCAATCCTCACACCTTTCCTTTGGTGAACCATAAGTTTGTTTAATGAATCTGTGATTGCCCTTCTCCGTGGAAATATCTGCCCTGGTATCAATTTATAGGTAACACCTATAAGTGATATGACATGATATGTGTCTTTCACTTTCTGACTTACTCCAAGTCACGTGATTACCTCTAGACTCATCTACGGTGCTGCAAATGGCATTGTGTGCTTTTTTTCCTTGGCGAATATTCTGTCTTAGCGAGGTCCATTTTCTGCAATGTGATTCCCTGAGCGCTGAGGATTAGCTGACCTGGGCAGCCTGACCCTGCCGGCAAGCCCTCCCCAGGTGTGCCTGGGTTGAGGTCAATATAAACAGCACTCCAGGCAGCAATAGCCCATGCAGCTGTGCCTGACTCCATATTCTCTGCACCATCAGCAGTCTCGGGGCTGTGCTGGTGGGAGGGTGTGAGGGTCCACGGCTTTGTGGGTGGCCCGGTGTGAGTGGGGCTCTGCTGGATTTTCGGCAGGAGTTGCCAGGATGCCACCTGTAAAGAAGAGGATGTGTCACCCATAACTTCCACTGGAATATCTCTCCGGGCTGAGGTGAGGAAGGAAAAAAAGGAGTGGGGGCCGGGATAGGAGGGCTATCTCAGGCAGGGCAATGGAAAGCTTCCAGAAGAGCTCCCGTGGCCAGGACCATCCTGGCTGACCTGCAGGCACCAAGTTGGCCTGCGTGCTGTCGCTGGTGTGGCTCCACGGCCCTTCCTCTAGGCTTTCAAGCCCTTGTACATATTCAGTTGTTTCACCTGGGAAGGGTGGGAACAGTTCAGCAGCACCTGGCCTGGGGCTCAGCTCACGTTTACTCACAGAGGCCTCGGCACGGTCCCCCAGCTTTGCAATAAGGACGCTCCTTGCGTGGGCGGCCGGGGCTGCTGGCTGTATGGGAGATGATTCCCCACCTCTGACCAATTTCAGAATTGTTTACCACTGGAGCAAGTGCCTTGGTAGTGTTTTCCTCTGTATAACTGTTAGGTTCAGTTTTTTTTTTCTTTTTTGGTTCAAGTTAGATTTTATTCCTCTTTTATGTATTTATGGATATAAGCATGGAAATAATTCATTCTTATAAATACATCAGTGTGAATGGAAGAGCTTTTTTTCTGTTTTATTTTTACATTTTATTTTTAAAAAATTTGATATTTAATTTTATTTATTTTTTTATACAGTAGGTTATTATTAGTTATCTATTTTATGCATAAACATGTATACAGGTCAATCCCAATCTCCCAACTCATCCCACCACCACCACCCCATGGCTTCCCCCACTTTGTGCCCATACGTTTGTTCTCTACCTCTGTGTCTCTATTTCTGCCCTGCAAACCAGTTCATCTGTACCATTTTTCTAGGTTCCACATATAGGCATTAATATACAATATTTGTTTTTCTTTTTCTGACTTACTTCACTCTGCATGACAGTCTCTAGATCCTTCAACTTCTCTACAAATGACCGTTTCATTCCTTTTTATGGCTGAGTAATATTCCTTTTTATATATGTACCACATCTTTATCCATTTGTCTGTCTGTGGCCATTTAGGTTGCTTCCATTACCTGGCTATTGTAAATAGTGCTGCAATGAACATTGTGGTGAATGTGTCTTTGTGATATATGGTTTTCTCAGGGTATATGCCCAGAAGTGGGATTGCTGGATCCTATGGTAATTCTCTTTTTAGTTTTTTAAAGGAACCTCCATACTGTTCTCCATAGTGACTGTATCAATTTACATTCCCACCAATAGCGGAAGAGGGTTCCTTTTGTCCACACCCTCCCCAGAATTGTTGTTTGTAGATTATCTGATGATGCCGATTCTAACAGGTGTGAGGTCTTACCTCATTGTAGTTTTGATTTGCATTTCTCTAATAATTAGTGATGTTGAGCAGCTTTTCATGTGCGTCTGGGCCATCTCTGTGTCTTCTTTGAAGAAACGTCTCTATAGATCTTCTGCCCATTTTTGTATTGGGTTGTTTGTTTTATTAATATTAAGCTGCATGAGCTGTTTATATATATTGGAGATTAAACCTTTGTCCATTGCTTCGTTTGTGAACGTTTTCGCCCATTCTGAGGGTTGCCTTTTTCCATTCCCGTATTTTTACCAAGAAAGAAAGCAAGCCATAGAAGCAGAACACTAATGTGCGTGAAATATGCCTCTTGAAACTGTCGTTTTGAAATATGGACGTCTTTTGAATTTTTTGGTCGATATATGACCCCAGGATTTGTTTTCAGGGCAGGTGTCATTTACAGGCCTGTAATGATTTGGAATAACCACTGACCATTAGCGCTGGGATTAAAGCTGCTGTTGTGTGAAACGGCCACAAGGTGGCAGCAGTTCGCCCTTACCAAATCTGGTTACTAGGGCAGCAGAGCCTCAATGGAAGTCGCGTTCTAGATTGGAATGTAGAACGGAATGTGCCAGGAGAAAGCCCCTCAAGTTTGTCTCACTACTTCTTGCTCGTGTTTTTAATTTAATTTTTTATTTTTTATTACAGCAAGTTTGAGTACAACGTTTAGCTTGTTGTAGGTGTGCAAGAGGTGGTTCTTTTACACATATACATATGTCTGTTCTTCCTGGGAACCTTTTCCCATGTACGTTATGACAGAATGTTGAGTAGTCTTCTCTTGGTACTCCGTAGGTCTTTGGTGATTATATACGTCTACTGTGTTTGTATATGTCTGTTAACCCCAATATCGTAAAGAATTCAATCCTCACACCTTTCCTTTGGTGAACCATAAGTTTGTTTAATGAATCTGTGATTGCCCTTCTCCGTGGAAATATCTGCCCTGGTATCAATTTATAGGTCACACCTATAAGTGATATGATATGATATGTGTCTTTCACTTTCTGACTTACTCCAAGTCACGTGATTACATCTAGACTCATCTACGGTGCTGCAAATGGCATTGTGTCCTTTTTTTCCTTGGCGAATATGCTGTCTTAGCGAGGTCCATTTTCTGCAATGTGATTCCCTTAGGGCTGAGGATTAGCTGACCTGGGCAGCCTGACCCTGCCGGCAAGCCCTCCCCAGGTGTGCCTGTGTTGTGGTCAATATAAACAGCACTCCAGGCAGCAATAGCCCCTGCAGCTGTGCCTGACTCCATATTCTCTGCACCATCAGCAGTCTCGGGGCTGTGCTAGTGGGAGGGTGTGAGGGTCCACGGCTTTGTGGGTGGCCCTGTGTGAGTGGGGCTCTGCTGGATTTTCGCCAGGAGTTGCCAGGCTGCCACCTGTAAAGAAGAGGATGTGTCACCCATAAATTCCACTGGAATATCTCTCCGGGCTGAGGTGAGGAAGGAAAAAAAGGAGTGGGGGCCGGGACAGGAGGGGTATCTCAGGCAGGGCAATGGAAAGCTTCCAGGAGAGCGCCCGTGGCCAGGACCATCCTGGCTGACCTGCAGGCACCAAGTTGGCCTGTGTGCTGTCGCTTGTGTGCCTCCATGGCCCTTCCTCTAGGCTTTCAAGCCCTTGTACATATTCAGGTGTTTCACCTGGGAAGGGTGGGAACAGTTCAGCAGCAGCTGGCCTGGGGCTCAGCTCACGTTTACTCACAGAGGCCTCGGCACGGTCCCCCAGCTTTGCAATAAGGACGCTCCTTGCGTGGGCGGGCGGGGCTGCTGACTGTATGGGAGATGATTCCCCACCTCTGACCAATTTCAGAATTGTTTACCACTGGAGCAAGTGCCTTGTTAGTGTTTTCCTCTGTATAACTTTTAGGTTCAGTTTTTTTTCTTTTTTGGTTCAAGTTAGATTTTATTCCTCTTTTATGTATTTATGGATATAAGCATGGAAATAATTCATTCTTATAAATACATCAGTGTGAATGGAAGAACATTTTTTTCTGTTTTATTTTTACATTTTATTTTTAAAATTTTGAAATTTAATTTTATTTATTTTTTTTATACAGTAGGTTATTATTAGTTTTCTATTTTATGCATAAACATGTATACAGGTCAATCCCAATCTCCCAAGTCATCCCACCACCACTACGCCATGGCTTCCCCCACTTTGTGTCCATACGTTTGTTCTCTACCTCTGTGTCTCTATTTCTGCCCTGCAAACCAGTTCATCTGTACCATTTTTCTAGGTTCCACATATAGGCCTTAATATACAATATTTGTTTTTCTCTTTCTGACTTACTTCACTCTGCATGACAGTCTCTAGATCCATCAACTTCTCTACAAATGACCCAGTTTCATTCCTTTTTATGGCTGAGTAATATTCCATTTTATATATGAACCACATCTTTATCCATTCGTCTGTCTGTGGCCATTTAGGTTGCTTCCATTACCTGGCTATTGTAAATAGTGCTGCAATGAACATTGTGGTGATTGTGTCTTTGTGATTTATGGTTTTCTCTGGGTATATGCCCAGAAGTGGGATTGCTGGATCCTATGGTAATTCTCTTTTTAGTTTTTTAAAGGAACCTCCATACTGTTCTCCATAGTGACTGTATCAATTTACATTTCCACCAATAGCGGAAGAGGGTTCCTTTTGTCCACACCCTCCCCAGAATTTGTTGTTTGTAGATTATCTGATGATGCCGATTCTAACAGGTGTGAGGTCTTACCTCATTGTAGTTTTGATTTGCATTTCTCTAATAATTAGTGATGTTGAGCAGCTTTTCATGTGCGTCTTGGCCATCTCTGTGTCTTCTTTGAAGAAACATCTCTTTAGATCTTCTGCCCATTTTTGTATTGGGTTGTTTGTTTTATTAATATTAAGCTGCATGAGCTGTTTATATATATTGGAGATTAAACCTTTGTCCATTGATTCGTTTGTGAACGTTTTCGCCCATTCTGAGGGTTGCCTTTTTCCGTTCCCGTATTTTCAACAAAGAAAGAAAGAAAGCAAAAGAAGCAGAACACTAATGTGCGTGAAATATGCCTCTTGAAACTCTCGTTTTGAAATATGGACGTCTTTTGAATTTTTTGGTCGATATATGACCCCAGGATTTGTTTTCAGGGCAGGTGTCATTTACAGGCCTGTAATGATTTGGAATATCCACTGACCTTTAGCGCTGGGATTAAAGCTGCTGTTGTGTGAAACGGCCACAAGGTGGCAGCAGTTCTCACTTACCATATCTGGTTACTAGGGCAGCAGAGCCTCAATGGAAATCGCGTTCTAGATTGGAATGTAGAACGGAATGTGCCAGGAGAAAGCCCCTCAAGTTTGTCTCACTACTTCTTGTTCGTGTTTTTAATTTAATTTTTTATTTTTTATTACAGCAAGTTTGAGTACAACGTTTAGCTTGTTGTAGGTGTGCAAGAGGTGGTTCTTTTACACATATACATATGTCTGTTCTCCCTGGGATCCTTTTTCCCATGTACGTTATGACAGAATGTTGAGTAGTCTTCTCTTGGTACTCCGTAGGTCTTTGGTGATTATGTACGTCTACTGTGTTTGTATATGTCTGTTAACCCCAATATCGTAATGAATTCAATCCTCACACCTTTCCTTTGGTGAACCATAAGTTTGTTTAATGAATCTGTGATTGCCCTTCTCCGTGGAAATATCTGCCCTGGTATCAATTTATAGGTAACACCTATAACTGATATGACATGATATGTGTCTTTCACTTTCTGACTTACTCCAAGTCACGTGATTACATCTAGACTCATCTACGGTGCTGCAAATGGCATTGTGTGCTTTTTTTCCTTGGCGAATATTCTGTCTTAGCGAGGTCCATTTTCTGCAATGTGATTCCCTGAGGGCTGAGGATTAGCTGACCTGGGCAGCCTGACCCTGCCGGCAAGCCCTCCCCAGGTGTGCCTGGGTTGAGGTCAATATAAACAGCACTCCAGGCAGCAATAGCCCCTGCAGCTGTGCCTGACTCCATATTCTCTGCACCATCAGCAGTCTCGGGGCTGTGCTGTTGGGAGGGTGTGAGGGCCCACGGCTTTGTGGGTGGCCCGGTGTGAGTGGGGCTCTGCTGGATTTTCGGCAGGAGTTGCCAGGATGCCACCTGTAAAGAAGAGGATGTGTCACCCATAACTTCCACTGGAATATCTCTCAGGGCTGAGGTGAGGAAGGAAAAAAAGGAGTGGGGGCCGGGACAGGAGGGCTATCTCAGGCAGGGCAATGGAAAGCTTCCAGAAGAGCTCCCGTGGCCAGGACCATCCTGGCTGACCTGCAGGCACCAAGTTGGCCTGCGTGCTGTCGCTGGTGTGGCTCCACGGCCCTTCCTCTAGGCTTTCAAGCCCTTGTACATATTCAGTTGTTTCACCTGGGAAGGGTGGGAACAGTTCAGCAGCACCTGGCCTGGGGCTCAGCTCACGTTTACTCACAGAGGCCTCGGCACGGTCCCCCAGCTTTGCAATAAGGACGCTCCTTGCGTGGGCGGCCGGGGCTGCTGGCTGTATGGGAGATGATTCCCCACCTCTGACCAATTTCAGAATTGTTTACCACTGGAGCAAGTGCCTTGGTAGTGTTTTCCTCTGTATAACTGTTAGGTTCAGTTTTTTTTTCTTTTTTGGTTCAAGTTAGATTTTATTCCTCTTTTATGTATTTATGGATATAAGCATGGAAATAATTCATTCTTATAAATACATCAGTGTGAATGGAAGAGCTTTTTTTCTGTTTTATTTTTACATTTTATTTTTTAAAAATTTGAAATTTAATTTTATTTACTTTTTTATACAGTAGGTTATTATTAGTTATCTATTTTATGCATAAACATGTATACAGGTCAATCCCAATCTCCCAACTCATCCCACCACCACCACCCCATGGCTTCCCCCACTTTGTGCCCATACGTTTGTTCTCTACCTCTGTGTCTCTATTTCTGCCCTGCAAACCAGTTCATCTGTACCATTTTTCTAGGTTCCACATATAGGCATTAATATACAATATTTGTTTTTCTCTTTCTGACTTACTTCACTCTGCATGACAGTCTCTAGATCCTTCAACTTCTCTACAAATGACAGTTTCATTCCTTTTTATGGCTGAGTAATATTCCTTTTTATATATGTACCACATCTTTATCCATTCGTCTGTCTGTGGCCATTTAGGTTGCTTCCATTACCTGGCTATTGTAAATAGTGCTGCAATGAACATTGTGGTGAATGTGTCTTTGTGATTTATGGTTTTCTCTGGGTATATGCCCAGAAGTGGGATTGCTGGATCCTATGGTAATTCTCTTTTTAGTTTTTTAAAGGAACCTCCATACTGTTCTCCATAGTGACTGTATCAATTTACATTCCCACCAATAGCGGAAGAGGGTTCCTTTTGTCCACACCCTCCCCAGAATTTGTTGTTTGTAGATTATCTGATGATGCCGATTCTAACAGGTGTGAGGTCTTACCTCATTGTAGTTTTGATTTGCATTTCTCTAATAATTAGTGATGTTGAGCAGCTTTTCATGTGCGTCTGGGCCATCTCTTGTCTTCTTTGAAGAAACGTCTCTTTAGATCTTCTGCCCATTTTTGTATTGGGTTGTTTGTTTTATTAATATTAAGCTGCATGAGCTGTTTATATATATTGGAGATTAAACCTTTGTCCATTGATTCGTTTGTGAACGTTTTCGCCCATTCTGAGGGTTGCCTTTTTCCATTCCCGTATTTTTAACAAAGAAAGAAAGCAAGCCATAGAAGCAGAACACTAATGTGCGTGAAATATGCCTCTTGAAACTGTCGTTTTGAAATATGGACGTCTTTTGAATTTTTTGGTCGATATATGACCCCAGGATTTGTTTTCAGGGCAGGTGTCATTTACAGGCCTGTAATGATTTGGAAAAACCACTGACCATTAGCGCTGGGATTAAAGCTGCTGTTGTGTGAAACGGCCACAAGGTGGCAGCAGTTCGCCCTTACCAAATCTGGTTACTAGGGCAGCAGAGCCTCAATGGAAGTCGCGTTCTAGATTGGAATGTAGAACGGAATGTGCCAGGAGAAAGCCCCTCAAGTTTGTCTCACTACTTCTTGCTCGTGTTTTTAATTTAATTTTTTATTTTTTATTACAGCAAGTTTGAGTACAACGTTTAGCTTGTTGTAGGTGTGCAAGAGGTGGTTCTTTTACACATATACATATGTCTGTTCTTCCTGGGAACCTTTTCCCATGTACGTTATGACAGAATGTTGAGTAGTCTTCTCTTGGTACTCCGTAGGTCTTTGGTGATTATATACGTCTACTGTGTTTGTATATGTCTGTTAACCCCAATATCGTAATGAATTCAATCCTCACACCTTTCCTTTGGTGAACCATAAGTTTGTTTAATGAATCTGTGATTGCCCTTCTCCGTGGAAATATCTGCCCTGGTATCAATTTATAGGTCACACCTATAAGTGATATGATATGATATGTGTCTTTCACTTTCTGACTTATTCCAAGTCACGTGATTACATCTAGACTCATCTACGGTGCTGCAAATGGCATTGTGTCCTTTTTTTCCTTGGCGAATATGCTGTCTTAGCGAGGTCCATTTTCTGCAATGTGATTCCCTTAGGGCTGAGGATTAGCTGACCTGGGCAGCCTGACCCTGCCGGCAAGCCCTCCCCAGGTGTGCCTGTGTTGTGGTCAATATAAACAGCACTCCAGGCAGCAATAGCCCCTGCAGCTGTGCCTGACTCCATATTCTCTGCACCATCAGCAGTCTCGGGGCTGTGCTAGTGGGAGGGTGTGAGGGTCCACGGCTTTGTCGGTGGCCCTGTGTGAGTGGGGCTCTGCTGGATTTTCGGCAGGAGTTGCCAGGCTGCCACCTGTAAAGAAGAGGATGTGTCACCCATAAATTCCACTGGAATATCTCTCCGGGCTGAGGTGAGGAAGGAAAAAAAGGAGTGGGGGCCGGGACAGGAGGGGTATCTCAGGCAGGGCAATGGAAAGCTTCCAGGAGAGCGCCCGTGGCCAGGACCATCCTGGCTGACCTGCAGGCACCAAGTTGGCCTGTGTGCTGTCGCTGGTGTGCCTCCATGGCCCTTCCTCTAGGCTTTCAAGCCCTTGTACATATTCAGGTGTTTCACCTGGGAAGGGTGGGAACAGTTCAGCAGCAGCTGGCCTGGGGCTCAGCTCACGTTTACTCACAGAGGCCTCGGCACGGTCCCCCAGCTTTGCAATAAGGACGCTCCTTGCTTGGGCGGGCGGGGCTGCTGACTGTATGGGAGATGATTCCCCACCTCTGACCAATTTCAGAATTGTTTACCACTGGAGCAAGTGCCTTGTTAGTGTTTTCCTCTGTATAACTTTTAGGTTCAGTTTTTTTTCTTTTTTGGTTCAAGTTAGATTTTATTCCTCTTTTATGTATTTATGGATATAAGCATGGAAATAATTCATTCTTATAAATACATCAGTGTGAATGGAAGAACATTTTTTTCTGTTTTATTTTTACATTTTATTTTTAAAATTTTGAAATTTAATTTTATTTATTTTTTTTATACAGTAGGTTATTATTAGTTTTCTATTTTATGCATAAACATGTATACAGGTCAATCCCAATCTCCCAACTCATCCCACCACCACTACGCCATGGCTTCCCCCACTTTGTGTCCATACGTTTGTTCTCTACCTCTGTGTCTCTATTTCTGCCCTGCAAACCAGTTCATCTGTACCATTTTTCTAGGTTCCACATATAGGCCTTAATATACAATATTTGTTTTTCTCTTTCTGACTTACTTCACTCTGCATGACAGTCTCTAGATCCATCAACTTCTCTACAAATGACCCAGTTTCATTCCTTTTTATGGCTGAGTAATATTCCATTTTATATATGTACCACATCTTTATCCATTCGTCTGTCTGTGGCCATTTAGGTTGCTTCCATTACCTGGCTATTGTAAATAGTGCTGCAATGAACATTGTGTTGATTGTGTCTTTGTGATTTATGGTTTTCTCTGGGTATATGCCCAGAAGTGGGATTGCTGGATCTTATGGTAATTCTCTTTTTAGTTTTTTAAAGGAACCTCCATACTGTTCTCCATAGTGACTGTATCAATTTACATTTCCACCAATAGCGGAAGAGGGTTCCTTTTGTCCACACCCTCCCCAGAATTTGTTGTTTGTAGATTATCTGATGATGCCGATTCTAACAGGTGTGAGGTCTTACCTCATTGTAGTTTTGATTTGCATTTCTCTAATAATTAGTGATGTTGAGCAGCTTTTCACGTGCGTCTTGGCCATCTCTGTGTCTTCTTTGAAGAAACATCTCTTTAGATCTTCTGCCCATTTTTGTATTGGGTTGTTTGTTTTATTAATATTAAGCTGCATGAGCTGTTTATATATATTGGAGATTAAACCTTTGTCCATTGATTCGTTTGTGAACGTTTTCGCCCATTCTGAGGGTTGCCTTTTTCCATTCCCGTATTTTCAACAAAGAAAGAAAGAAAGCAAAAGAAGCAGAACACTAATGTGCGTGAAATATGCCTCTTGAAACTCTCGTTTTGAAATATGGACGTCTTTTGAATTTTTTGGTCGATATATGACCCCAGGATTTGTTTTCAGGGCAGGTGTCATTTACAGGCCTGTAATGATTTGGAATATCCACTGACCATTAGCGCAGGGATTAAAGCTGCTGTTGTGTGAAACGGCCACAAGGTGGCAGCAGTTCTCACTTACCAAATCTGGTTACTAGGGCAGCAGAGCCTCAATGGAAATCGCGTTCTAGATTGGAATGTAGAACGGAATGTGCCAGGAGAAAGCCCCTCAAGTTTGTCTCACTACTTCTTGTTCGGTTTTTAATTTAATTTTTTATTTTTTATTACAGCAAGTTTGAGTACAACGTTTAGCTTGTTGTAGGTGTGCAAGAGGTGGTTCTTTTACACATATACATATGTCTGTTCTCCCTGGGAGCCTTTTTCCCATGTACGTTATGACAGAATGTTGAGTAGTCTTCTCTTGGTACTCCGTAGGTTTTTGGTGATTATATACGTCTACTGTGTTTGTATATGTCTGTTAACCCCAATATCGTAATGAATTCAATCCTCACACCTTTCCTTTGGTGAACCATAAGTTTGTTTAATGAATCTGTGATTGCCCTTCTCCGTGGAAATATCTGCCCTGGTATCAATTTATAGGTAACACCTATAACTGATATGACATGATATGTGTCTTTCACTTTCTGACTTACTCCCAGTCACGTGATTACATCTAGACTCATCTACGGTGCTGCAAATGGCATTGTGTGCTTTTTTTCCTTGGCGAATATTCTGTCTTAGCGAGGTCCATTTTCTGCAATGTGATTCCCTGAGGGCTGAGGATTAGCTGACCTGGGCAGCCTGACCCTGCCGGCAAGCCCTCCCCAGGTGTGCCTGGGTTGAGGTCAATATAAACAGCTCTCCAGGCAGCAATAGCCCATGCAGCTGTGCCTGACTCCATATTCTCTGCACCATCAGCAGTCTCGGGGCTGTGCTGGTGGGAGGGTGTGAGGGTCCACGGCTTTGTGGGTGGCCCGGTGTGAGTGGGGCTCTGCTGGATTTTCGGCAGGAGTTGCCAGGATGCCACCTGTAAAGAAGAGGATGTGTCACCCATAACTTCCACTGGAATATCTCTCAGGGCTGAGGTGAGGAAGGAAAAAAAGGAGTGGGGGCCGGGACAGGAGGGCTATCTCAGGCAGGGCAATGGAAAGCTTCCAGAAGAGCTCCCGTGGCCAGGACCATCCTGGCTGACCTGCAGGCACCAAGTTGGCCTGCGTGCTGTCACTGGTGTGGCTCCACGGCCCTTCCTCTAGGCTTTCAAGCCCTTGTACATATTCAGTTGTTTCACCTGGGAAGGGTGGGAACAGTTCAGCAGCACCTGGCCTGGGGCTCAGCTCACGTTTACTCACAGAGGCCTCGGCACGGTCCCCCAGCTTTGCAATAAGGACGCTCCTTGCGTGGGCGGCCGGGGCTGCTGGCTGTATGGGAGATGATTCCCCACCTCTGACCAATTTCAGAATTGTTTACCACTGGAGCAAGTGCCTTGGTAGTGTTTTCCTCTGTATAACTGTTAGGTTCAGTTTTTTTTTTCTTTTTGGGTTCAAGTTAGATTTTATTCCTCTTTTATGTATTTATGGATATAAGCATGGAAATAATTCATTCTTATAAATACATCAGTGTGAATGGAAGAGCTTTTTTTCTGTTTTATTTTTACATTTTATTTTTAAAAAATTTGAAATTTAATTTTATTTATTTTTTTATACAGTAGGTTATTATTAGTTATCTATTTTATGCATAAACATGTATACAGGTCAATCCCAATCTCCCAACTCATCCCACCACCACCACCCCATGGCTTCCCCCACTTTGTGCCCATACGTTTGTTCTCTACCTCTGTGTCTCTATTTCTGCCCTGCAAACCAGTTCATCTGTACCATTTTTCTAGGTTCCACATATAGGCATTAATATACAATATTTGTTTTTCTCTTTCTGACTTACTTCACTCTGCATGACAGTCTCTAGATCCTTCAACTTCTCTACAAATGACCGTTTCATTCCTTTTTATGGCTGAGTAATATTCCTTTTTATATATGTACCACATCTTTATCCATTCGTCTGTCTGTGGCCATTTAGGTTGCTTCCATTACCTGGCTATTGTAAATAGTGCTGCAATGAACATTGTGGTGAATGTGTCTTTGTGATTTATGGTTTTCTCTGGGTATATGCCCAGAAGTGGGATTGCTGGATCCTATGGTAATTCTCTTTTTAGTTTTTTAAAGGAACCTCCATACTGTTCTCCATAGTGACTGTATCAATTTACATTCCCACCAATAGCGGAAGAGGGTTCCTTTTGTCCACACCCTCCCCAGAATTTGTTGTTTGTAGATTATCTGATGATGCCGATTCTAACAGGTGTGAGGTCTTACCTCATTGTAGTTTTGATTTGCATTTCTCTAATAATTAGTGATGTTGAGCAGCTTTTCATGTGCGTCTGGGCCATCTCTTGTCTTCTTTGAAGAAACGTCTCTTTAGTTCTTCTGCCCATTTTTGTATTGGGTTGTTTGTTTTATTAATATTAAGCTGCATGAGCTGTTTATATATATTGGAGATTAAACCTTTGTCCATTGATTCGTTTGTGAACGTTTTCGCCCATTCTGAGGGTTGCCTTTTTCCATTCCCGTATTTTTAACAAAGAAAGAAAGCAAGCCATAGAAGCAGAACACTAATGTGCGTGAAATATGCCTCTTGAAACTGTCGTTTTGAAATATGGACGTCTTTTGAATTTTTTGGTCGATATATGACCCCAGGATTTGTTTTCAGGGCAGGTGTCATTTACAGGCCTGTAATGATTTGGAATAACCACTGACCATTAGCGCTGGGATTAAAGCTGCTGTTGTGTGAAACGGCCACAAGGTGGCAGCAGTTCTCCCTTACCAAATCTGGTTACTAGGGCAGCAGAGCCTCAATGGAAGTCGCGTTCTAGATTGGAATGTAGAACGGAATGTGCCAGGAGAAAGCCCCTCAAGTTTGTCTCACTACTTCTTGTTCGTGTTTTTAATTTAATTTTTTATTTTTTATTACAGCAAGTTTGAGTACAACGTTTAGCTTGTTGTAGGTGTGCAAGAGGTGGTTCTTTTACACATATACATATGTCTGTTCTTCCTGGGAACCTTTTCCCATGTACGTTATGACAGAATGTTGAGTAGTCTTCTCTTGGTACTCCGTAGGTCTTTGGTGATTATATACGTCTACTGTGTTTGTATATGTCTGTTAACCCCAATATCGTAATGAATTCAATCCTCACACCTTTCCTTTGGTGAACCATAAGTTTGTTTAATGAATCTGTGATTGCCCTTCTCCGTGGAAATATCTGCCCTGGTATCAATTTATAGGTAACACCTATAAGTGATATGATATGATATGTGTCTTTCACTTTCTGACTTACTCCAAGTCACGTGATTACCTCTAGACTCATCTACGGTGCTGCAAATGGCATTGTGTCCTTTTTTTCCTTGGCGAATATGCTGTCTTAGCGAGGTCCATTTTCTGCAATGTGATTCCCTGAGGGCTGAGGATTAGCTGACCTGGGCAGCCTGACCCTGCCGGCAAGCCCTCCCCAGGTGTGCCTGGGTTGAGGTCCATATAAACAGCACTCCAGGCAGCAATAGCCCCTGCAGCTGTGCCTGACTCCATATTCTCTGCACCATCAGCAGTCTCGGGGCTGTGCTGGTGGGAGGGTGTGAGGGTCCACGGCTTTGTGGGTGGCCCGGTGTGAGTGGGGCTCTGCTGGATTTTCGGCAGGAGTTGCCAGGCTGCCACCTGTAAAGAAGAGGATGTGTCACCCAAAACTTCCACTGGAATATCTCTCCGGGCTGAGGTGAGGAAGGAAAAAAAGGAGTGGGTGCCGGGACAGGAAGGGTATCTCAGGCAGGGCAATGGAAAGCTTCCAGAAGAGCGCCCGTGGCCAGGACCATCCTGGCTGACCTGCAGGCACCAAGTTGGCCTGCGTGCTGTCGCTGGTGTGCCTCCACGGCCCTTCCTCTAGGCTTTCATGCCCTTGTACATATTCAGGTGTTTCACCTGGGAAGGGTGGGAACAGTTCAGCAGCAGCTGGCCTGGGGCTCATCTCACGTTTACTCACAGAGGCCTCGGCACGGTCCCCCAGCTTTGCAATAAGGACGCTCCTTGCGTGGGCGGGCGGGGCTGCTGGCTGTATGGGAGATGATTCCCCACCTCTGACCAATTTCAGAATTGTTTACCACTGGAGCAGGTGCCTTGGTAGTGTTTACCTCTGTATAACTGTTAGGTTCAGTTTTTTTTTTCTTTTTTGGTTCAAGTTAGATTTTATTCCTCTTTTATGTATTTATGGATATAAGCATGGAAATAATTCATTCTTATAAATACATCAGTGTGAATGGAAGAACATTTTTTTCTGTATTATTTTTACATTTTATTTTTAAAAAATTTTGAAATTTAATTTTATTTATTTTTTTATACAGTAGGTTATTATTAGTTATCTATTTTATGCATAAACATGTATACAGGTCAATCCCAATCTCCCAACTCATCCCACCACCACCACCCCATGGCTTCCCCCACTTTGTGTCCATACGTTTGTTCTCTACCTCCGTGTCTCTATTTCTGCCCTGCAAACCAGTTCATCTGTACCATTTTTCTAGGTTCCACATATAGGCATTAATATACAATATTTGTTTTTCTCTTTCTGACTTACTTCACTCTGCATGACAGTCTCTAGATCCATCAACTTCTCTACAAATGACCCAGTTTCATTCCTTTTTATGGCTGAGTAATATTCCATTTTATATATGTACCACATCTTTATCCATTCGTCTGTCTGTGGCCATTTAGGTTGCTTCCATTACCTGGCTATTTTAAATAGTGCTGCAATGAACATTGTGGTGAATGTGTCTTTGTGATTTATGGTTTTCTCTGGGTATATGCCCAGAAGTGGGATTGCTGGATCCTATGGTAATTCTCTTTTTAGTTTTTTAAAGGAACCTCCATACTGTTCTCCATATTAACTGTATCAATTTACATTCCCACCAATAGCGGAAGAGGGTTCCTTTTGTCCACACCCTCCCCAGAATTTGTTGTTTGTAGATTATCTGATGATGCCGATTCTAACAGGTGTGAGGTCTTACCTCATTGTAGTTTTGATTTGCATTTCTCTAATAATTAGTGATGTTGAGCAGCTTTTCATGGGCGTCTTGGCCATCTCTGTGTCTTCTTTGAAGAAACGTCTCTTTAGATCTTCTGCCCATTTTTGTATTGGGTTGTTTGTTTTATTAATATTAAGCTGCATGAGCTGTTTATATATATTGGAGATTAAACCTTTGTCCATTGATTCGTTTGTGAACGTTTTCGCCCATTCTGAGGGTTGCCTTTTTCCATTCCCGTTTTTTTAACAAAGAAAGAAAGCAAGCAAAAGAAGCAGAACACTAATGTGCGTGAAATATGCCTCTTGAAACTGTCGTTTTGAAATATGGACGTCTTTTGAATTTTTTGGTCGATATATGACCCCAGGATTTGTTTTCAGGGCAGGTGTCATTTACAGGCCTGTAATGATTTGGAATATCCACTGACCATTAGCGCTGGGATTAAAGCTGCTGTTGTGTGAAACGGCCACAAGGTGGCAGCAGTTCTCCCTTACCAAATCTGGTTACTAGGGCAGCAGAGCCTCAATGGAAGTCGCGTTCTAGATTGGAATGTAGAACGGAATGTGCCAGGAGAAAGCCCCTCAAGTTTGTCTCACTACTTCTTGTTCGTGTTTTTAATTTAATTTTTTATTTTTTATTACAGCAAGTTTGAGTACAACGTTTAGCTTGTTGTAGGTGTGCAAGAGGTGGTTCTTTTACACATATACATATGTCTGTTCTCCCTGGGATCCTTTTCCCATGTACGTTATGACAGGATGTTGAGTAGTCTTCTCTTGGTACTCCGTAGGTCTTTGGTGATTATATACGTCTACTGTGTTTGTATATGTCTGTTAACCCCAATATCGTAATGAATTCAATCCTCACACCTTTCCTTTGGTGAACCATAAGTTTGTTTAATGAATCTGTGATTGCCCTTCTCCGTGGAAATATCTGCCCTGGTATCAATTTATAGGTAACACCTATAAGTGATATGATATGATATGTGTCTTTCACTTTCTGACTTACTCCAACTCACGTGATTACCTCTAGACACATCTACGGTGCTGCAAATGGCATTGTGTCCTTTTTTTCCTTGGCCAATATTCTCTCTTAGCGAGGTCCATTTTCTGCAATGTGATTCCCTGAGGGCTGATGATTAGCTGACCTGGGCAGCCTGACCCTGCCGGCAAGCCCTCCCCAGGTGTGCCTGGGTTGAGGTCAATATAAACAGCACTCCAGGCAGCAATAGCCCCTGCAGCTGTGCCTGACTCCATATTCTCTGCACCATCAGCAGTCTCGGGGCTGTGCTGGTGGGAGGGTGTGATGGTCCACGGCCTTGTGGTTGGCTCGGTGTGAGTGGGGCTCTGCTGGATTTTCGGCAGGAGTTGCCAGGCTGCCACCTGTAAAGAAGAGGATGTGTCACCCATCACTTCCACTGGAATATCTCTCCGGCTGAGGTGAGGAAGGAAAAAATGGAGTGGGGGCCGGGACAGGAGGGGTATCTCAGGCAGGGCAATGGAAAGCTTCCAGAAGAGCGCCCGTGGCCAGGACCATCCTGGCTGACTTGCAGGCACCAAGTTGGCCTGCGTGCTGTCGCTGGTGTGGCTCCACGGCCCTTCCTCTAGGCTTTAAAGCCCTTGTACATATTCAGGTGTTTCACCTGGGAAGGGTGGGAACAGTTCAGCAGCAGCTGGCCTGGGGCTCAGCTCACGTTTACTCACAGAGGCCTCGGCACGGTCCCCCAGCTTTGCAATAAGGACGCTCTTTGCGTGGGCGGGCAGGGCTGCTGGATGTATGGGAGATGATTCCCCACCTCTGACCAATTTCAGAATTGTTTACCACTGGAGCAAGTGCCTTGGTAGTGTTTTCCTCTGTATAACAGTTAGGTTCAGTTTTTTTTCTTTTTTGGTTCAAGTTATATTTTATTCCTCTTTTATGTATTTATGGATATAAGCATGGAAATAATTCATTCTTATAAATACATCAGTGTGAATGGAAGAACTTATTTTTCTGTTTTATTTTTACATTTTATTTTTAAAAATTTTGAAATTTAATTTTATTTAATTTTTTTATACAGTAGGTTATTATTAGTTATCTATTTTATGCATAAACATGTATACAGGTCAATCCCAATCTCCCAACTCATCCCACCACCACCACCCCATGGCTTCCCCCACTTTGTGTCCATACGTTTGTTCTCTACCTCTGTGTCTCTATTTCTGCCCTGCAAACCAGTTCATCTATACCATTTTTCTAGGTTCCACATATAGGCATTAATATACAATATTTGTTTTTCTCTTTCTGACTTACTTCACTCTGCATGACAGTCTCTAGATCCATCAACTTCTCTACAAATGACCGTTTCATTCCTTTTTATGGCTGAGTAATATTCCATTTTATATATGTACCACATCTTTATCCATTCGTCTGTCTGTGGCCATTTAGCTTGCTTCCATTACCTGGCTATTTTAAATAGTGCTGCAATGAACATTGTGGTGAATGTGTCTTTGTGATTTATGGTTTTCTCTGGGTATATTCCCAGAAGTGGGATTGCTGGATCCTATGGTAATTCTGTTTTTAGTTTTTTAAAGGAACCTCCATACTCTTCTCCATAGTGACTGTATCAATTTACATTCCCACCAATAGCGGAAGAGGGTTCCTTTTGTCCACACCCTCCCCAGAATTTGTTGTTTGTAGATTTCTGATGATGCCGATTCTAACAGGTGTGAGGTCTTACCTCATTGTAGTTTTGATTTGCATTTCTCTAATAATTAGTGATGTTGAGCAGCTTTTCATGTGCGTCTGGGCCATCTCTGTGTCTTCTTTGAAGAAACGTCTCTTTAGATCTTCTGCCCATTTTTGTATTGGGTTGTTTGTTTTATTAATATTAAGCTGCATGAGCTGTTTATATGTATTGGAGATTAAACCTTTGTCCATTGATTCGTTTGTGAACGTTTTCGCCCATTCTGAGGGTTGCCTTTTTCCATTCCCGTTTTTTTAACAAAGAAAGAAAGAAAGCAAAAGAAGCAGAACACTAATGTGCGTGAAATATGCCTCTTGAAACTGTCGTTTTGAAATATGGACGTCTTTTGAATTTTTTGGTCGATATATGACCCCAGGATTTGTTTTCAGGGCAGGTGTCATTTACAGGCCTGTAATGATTTGGAATATCCACTGACCATTAGCGCTGGGATTAAAGCTGCTGTTGTGTGAAACGGCCACAAGGTGGCAGCAGTTCTCCCTTACCAAATCTGGTTACTAGGGCAGCAGAGCCTCAATGGAAGTCGCGTTCTAGATTGGAATGTAGAACGGAATGTGCCAGGAGAAAGCCCCTCAACTTTGTCTCACTACTTCTTGTTCGTGTTTTTAATATAATTTTTTATTTTTTATTACAGCAAGTTTGAGTACAACGTTTAGCTTGTTGTAGGTGTGCAAGTGGTGGTTCTTTTACACATATACATATGTCTGTTCTCCCTGGGATCCTTTTCCCATGTACGTTATGACAGAATGTTGAGTAGTCTTCTCTTGGTACTCCGTAGGTCTTTGGGGATTATATACGTCTACTGTGTTTGTATATGTGTGTTAACCCCAATTTCGTAATGAATTCAATCCTCACACCTTTCCTTTGGTGAACCATAAGTTTGTTTAATGAATCTGTGATTGCCCTTCTCCGTGGAAATATCTGCCCTGGTATCAATTTATCGGTAACACCGATAAGTGATATGATATGATATGTGTCTTTAACTTTCTGACTTACTCCAAGTCACGTGATTACCTCCAGACTCATCTACGGTGCTGCAAATGGCATTGTGTCCTTTTTTTCCTTGGCGAATATGCTGTCTTAGCGAGGTCCATTTTCTGCAATGTGATTCCCTGAGGGCTGAGGATTAGCTGACCTGGGCAGCCTGACCCTGCCGGCAAGCCCTCCCCAGGTGTGCCTGGGTTGAGGTCCATATAAACAGCACTCCAGGCAGCAATAGCCCCTGCAGCTGTGCCTGACTCCATATTCTCTGCACCATCAGCAGTCTCGGGGCTGTGCTGGTGGGAGGGTGTGAGGGTCCACGGCTTCGTGGGTGGCCCAGTGTGAGTGGGGCTCTGCTGGATTTTCGGCAGGAGTTGCCAGGCTGCCACCTGTAAAGAAGAGGATGTGTCACCCATAACTTCCACTGGAATATCTCTCCGGGCTGAGGTGAGGAAGGAAAAAAAGATTGGGGGCCGGGACAGGAGGGGTATCTCAGGCAGGGCAATGGAAAGCTTCCAGAAGAGCGCCCGTGGCCAGGACCATCCTGGCTGACCTGCAGGCACCAAGTTGGCCTGCGTGCTGTCGCTGGTGTGCCTCCACGGCCCTTCCTCTAGGCTTTCAAGCCCTTGTACATATTCAGGTGTTTCACCTGGGAAGGGTGGGAACAGTTCAGCAGCATCTGGCCTGGGGCTCAGCTCACGTTTACTCACAGAGGCCTCGGCACGGTCCCCCAGCTTTGCAATAAGGACGCTCCTTGCGTGGGCTGGCGGGGCTGCTGGCTGTATGGGAGATGATTCCCCACCTCTGACCAATTTCAGAATTGTTTACCACTGGAGCAAGTGCCTTGGTAGTGTTTTCCTCTGTATAACTGTTAGGTTCAGTTTTTTTTTTCTTTTTTGGTTCAAGTTAGATTTTATTCCTCTTTTATGTATTTATGGATATAAGCATGGAAATAATTCATTCTTATAAATACATCAGTGTGAATGGAAGAACTTTTTTTTCTGTTTTATTTTTACATTTTATTTTTAAAAAATTTGAAATTTAATTTTATTTATTTTTTTATACAGTAGCTTATTATTAGTTATCTATTTTATGCATAAACATGTATACAGGTCAATCCCAATCTCCCAACTCATCCCACCACCACCACCCCATGGCTTCCCCCACTTTGTGACCATACGTTTGTTCTCTACCTCTGTGTCTCTATTTCTGCCCTGCAAACCAGTTCATCTGTACCATTTTTCTAGGTTCCACATATAGGCATTAATATACAATATTTGTTTTTCTCTTTCTGACTTACTTCACTCTGCATGACAGTCTCTAGATCCATCAACTTCTCTACAAATGACCCAGTTTCATTCCTTTTTATGGCTGAGTAATATTCCATTTTATATATGTACCACATCTTTATCCATTCGTCTGTCTGTGGCCATTTAGGTTGCTTCCATTACCTGGCTATTGTAAATAGTGCTGCAATGAACATTGTGGTGAATGTGTCTTTGTGATTTATGGTTTTCTCTGGGTATATGCCCAGAAGTGGGATTGCTGGATCCTATGGTAATTCTCTTTTTAGTTTTTTAAAGGAACCTCCATACTGTTCTCCATAGTGACTGTATCAATTTACATTCCCACCAATAGCGGAAGAGGGTTCCTTTTGTCCACACCCTCTCCAGAATTTGTTGTTTGTAGATTATCTGATGATGCCGATTCTAACAGGTGTGAGGTCTTACCTCATTGTAGTTTTGATTTGCATTTCTCTAATAATTAGTGATGTTGAGCAGCTTTTCATGTGCGTCTTGGCCATCTCTTTGTCTTCTTTGAAGAAACGTCTCTTTAGATCTTCTGCCCATTTTTGTATTGGGTTGTCTGTTTTATTAATATTAAGCTTCATGAGCTATTTATATATATTGGAGATTAAACCTTTGTCCATTGATTCGTTTGTGAACGTTTTCGCCCATTCTGAGGGTTGCCTTTTTCCATTCCCGTTTTTTTAACAAAGAAAGAAAGAAAGCAAAAGAAGCAGAACACTAATGTGCGTGAAATATGCCTCTTGAAACTGTCGTTTTGAAATATGGACGTCTTTTGAATTTTTTGGTCGATATATGACCCCAGGATTTCTTTTCAGGGCAGGTGTCATTTACAGGCCTGTAATGATTTGGAATATCCACTGACCATTAGCGCTGGGATTAAAGCTGCTGTTGTGTGAAACGGCCACAAGGTGGCAGCAGTTCTCCCTTACCAAATCTGGTTACTAGGGCAGCAGAGCCTCAATGGAAGTCGCGTTCTAGATTGGAATGTAGAATGGAATGTGCCAGGAGAAAGCCCCTCAAGTTTGTCTCACTACTTCTTGTTCGTGTTTTTAATTTAATTTTTTATTTTTTATTACAGCAAGTTTGAGTACAACGTTTAGCTTGTTGTAGGTGTGCAAGAGGTGGTTCTTTTACACATATACATATGTCTGTTCTTCCTGGGATCCTTTTCCCATGTACGTTATGACAGAATGTTGAGTAGTCTTCTCTTGGTACTCCGTAGGTCTTTGGTGATTATATACGTCTACTGTGTTTGTATATGTCTGTTAACCCCAATATCGTAATGAATTCAATCCTCACACTTTTCCTTTGGTGAACCATAAGTTTGTTTAATGAATCTGTGATTGCCCTTCTCCGTGGAAATATCTGCCCTGTTATCAATTTATCGGTAACTCCTATAAGTGATATGATATGATATGTGTCTTTCACTTTCTGACATACTCCAAGTCACGTGATTACCTCTAGACTCATCTACGGTGCTGCAAATGGCATTGTGTCCTTTTTTTCCTTGGCGAATATGCTGTCTTACCGAGGTCCATTTTCTGCAATGTGATTCCCTGAGGGCTGAGGATTAGCTGACCTGGGCAGCCTGACCCTACCGGCAAGCCCTCCCCAGGTGTGCCTGGGTTGAAGTCAATATAAACAGCACTCCAGGCAGCAATAGCCCCTGCAGCTGTGCCTGACTCCATATTCTCTGCACCATCAGCAGTCTCGGGGCTGTGCTGGTGGGAGGGTGTGAGGGTCCACGGCTTTGTGGGTGGCCCGGTGTGAGTGGGGCTCTGCTGGATTTTCGGCAGGAGTTGCCAGGCTGCCACCTGTAAAGAAGAGGATGTGTCACCCATCACTTCCACTGGAATATCTCTCCGGGCTGAGGTGAGGAAGGAAAAAAAGGAGTGGGGGCCGGGACAGGAGGGGTATCTCAGGCAGGGCAATGGAAAGCTTCCAGAAGAGCGCCCGTGGCCAGGACCATCCTGGCTGACCTGCAGGCACCAAGTTGGCCTGCGTGCTATCGCTGGTCTGCCTCCACGGCCCTTCCTCTAGGCTTTCAAGCCCTTGTACATATTCAGGTGTTTCACCTGGGAAGGGTGGGAACAGTTCAGCAGCAGCTGGCCTGGGGCTCAGCTCACGTTTACTCACAGAGGCCTCGGCACGGTCCCCCAGCTTTGCAATAAGGACGCTCCTTGCGTGGGCGGGCGGGGTTGCTGGCTGTATGGGAGATGATTCCCCACCTCTGACCAATTTCAGAATTGTTTACCACTGGAACAAGTGCCTTGGTAGTGTTTTCCTCTGTATAACTGTTAGGTTCAGTATTTTTTTTCTTTTTTGGTTCAAGTTAGATTTTATTCCTCTTTTATGTATTTATGGATATAAGCATGGAAATAATTCATTCTTATAAATACATCAGTGTAAATGGAAGAACTTTTTTTTCTGTTTTATTTTTACATTTTATTTTTAAAAAATTTGAAATTTAATTTTATTTATTTTTTTATACAGTAGGTTATTATTAGTTATCTATTTTATGCATAAACATGTATACAGGTCAATCCCAATCTCCCAACTCATCCCACCACCACCACCCCATGGCTTCCCCCACTTTGTGTCCATACGTTTGTTCTCTACCTCTGTGTCTCTATTTCTGCCCTGCAAACCAGTTCATCTGTACCATTTTTCTAGGTTCCACATATAGGCATTAATATACAATATTTGTTTTTCTCTTTCTGACTTACTTCACTCTGCATGACAGTCTCTAGATCCATCAACTTCTCTACAAATGACCGTTTCATTCCTTTTTATGGCTGAGCAATATTTCATTTTATATATGTACCACATCTTTATCCATTCGTCTGTCTGTGGCCATTTAGGTTGCTTCCATTACCTGGCTATTGTAAATAGTGCTGCAATGAACATTGTGGTGAATGTGTCTTTGTGATTTATGGTTTTCTCTGGGTATATGCCCAGAAGTGGGATTGCTGGATCCTATGGTAATTCTCCTTTTAGTATTTTAAAGGAACCTCCATACTGTTCTCCATAGTGACTGTATCAATTTACATTCCCACCAAAAGCGGAAGAGGGATCCTTTAGTCCACACCCTCCCCTGAATTTGTTGTTTGTAGATTATCTAATGATGCCGAATCTAACAGGTGGGAGGTCTTACCTCATTGTAGTTTTGATTTGCATTTCTCTAATAATTAGTGATGTTGAGCAGCTTTTCATGTGCGTCTTGGCCATCTCTGTGTCTTCTTTGAAGAAACGTCTCTTTAGATCTTCTGCCCATTTTTGTATTGGGTTGTTTGTTTTATTAATATTAAGCTGCATGAGCTGTTTATATATATTGGAGATTAAACCTTTGTCCATTGATTCGTTTGTGAACGTTTTCGCCCATTCTGAGGGTTGCCTTTTTCTATTCCCGTATTTTTAACAAGGAAGAAAGCAAGCAAAAGAAGCAGAACACTAATGTGCGTGAAATATGCCTCTTGAAACTGTCGTTTTGAAATATGGACGTCTTTTGAATTTTTTGGTCGATATATGACCCCAGGAGTTGTTTTCAGGGCAGGTGTCATTTACAGGCCTGTAATGATTTGGAATATCCACTGACGATTAGCGCTGGGATTAAAGCTGCTGTTGTGTGAAAAGGCCACAAGGTGGCAGCAGTTCTCCCTTACCAAATCTGGTTACTAGGGCAGCAGAGCCTCAATGGAAGTCGCGTTCTAGATTGGAATGTAGAACGGAATGTGCCAGGAGAAAGCCCCTCAACTTTGTCTCACTACTTCTTGTTCGTGTTTTTAATTTAATTTTTTATTTTTTATTACAGAAAGTTTGAGTACAACGTTTAGCTTGTTGTTGGTGTGCAAGAGGTGGTTCTTTTACACATATACATATGTCTGTTCTTCCTGGGAAACTTTTCCCATGTACGTTATGACAGAATGTTGAGTAGTCTTCTCTTGGTACTCCGTAGGTCTTTGGTGATTATATACGTCTACTGTGTTTGTACATGTCTGTTAACCCCAATATCGTAATGAATTCAATCCTCACACCTTTCCTTTGGTGAACCATAAGTTTGTTTAATGAATCTGTGATTGCCCTTCTCCGTGGAAATATCTGCCCTGGTATCAATTTATAGGTAACACCTATAAGTGATATGATATGATATGTGTCTTTCACTTTCTGACTTACTCCAAGTCACGTGATTACCTCTAGACTCATCTACGGTGCTGCAAATGGCATTGTGTCCTTTTTTTCCTTGGCGAATATTCTGTCTTAGCGAGGTCCATTTTCTGCAATGTGATTCCCTGAGGGCTGAGGATTAGCTGACCTGGGCAGCCTGACCCTGCCGGCAAGCCCTCCCCAGGTGTGCCTGGGTTGAGGTCAATAAAACAGCACTCCAGGCAGCAATAGCCCCTGCAGCTGTGCCTGACTCCATATTCTCTGCACCATCAGCAGTCTCTGGGCTGTGCTGGTGGGAGGGTGTGAGGGTCCACGGCTTTGTGGTTGGTCCGGTGTGAGTGGGCCTCTGCTGGATTTTCGGCAGGAGTTGCCAGGCTGCCACCTGTAAAGAAGAGGATGTGTCACCCATAACTTCCACTGGAATATTTTTCCGGGCTTAGGTGAGGAAGGAAAAAAAGGAGTGGGTGCCAGGACAGGAGGGGTATCTCAGGCAGGGCAATGGAAAGCTTCCAGAAGAGCGACCGTGGCCAGGACCATCCTGGCTGACCTGCAGGCACCAAGTTGCCCTGCGTGCTGTCGCTGGTGTGCCTCCACGGCCCTTCCTCTAGGCTTTCAAGCCCTTGTACATATTCAGGTCTTTCACCTGGGAAGGGTGGGAACAGTTCAGCAGCAGCTGGCCTGGGGCTCAGCTCACGTTTACTCACAGAGGCCTCGGCACGGTCCCCCAGCTTTGCAATAAGGACGCTCTTTGCGTGTGCGGGCAGGGCTGCTGGCTGTATGGGAGATGATTCCCCACCTCTGACCAATTTCAGAATTGTTTACCACTGGAGCAAGTGCCTTGGTAGTGTTTTCCTCTGTATAACAGTTAGGTTCAGTTTTTTTTCTTTTTTGGTTCAAGTTAGATTTTATTCCTCTTTTATGTATTTATGGATATAAGCATGGAAATAATTCATTGTTATAAATACATCAGTGTGAATGGAAGAACATATTTTTCTGTTTTATTTTTACATTTTATTTTTAAAAAATTTGAAATTTAATTTTATTTATTTTTTTTATACAGTAGGTTATTATTAGTTATCTATTTTATGCATAAACATGTATACAGGTCAATCCCAATCTCCCAACTCATCCCACCACCACCACCCCATGGCTTCCCCCACTTTGTGTCCATACGTCTGTTCTCTAGCTCTGTGTCTCTATTTCTGCCCTGCAAACCAGTTCATCTGTACCATTTTTCTAGGTTCCACATATAGGCATTAATATACAATATTTGTTTTTCTCTTTCTGACTTACTTCACTCTGCATGACAGTCTCTAGATCCATCAACTTCTCTACCAATGACCCAGTTTCATTCCTTTTTATGGCTGAGTAATATTCCATTTTATATATGTACCACATCTTTATCCATTCATCTGTCTGTGGCCATTTAGGTTGCTTCCATTACCTGGCTATTTTAAATAGTGCTGCAATGAACATTGTGGTGAATGTGTCTTTGTGATTTATGGTTTTCTCTGGGTATATGCCCAGAAGTGGGATTGCTGGATCCTATGGTAATTCTCTTTTTAGTTTTTTAAAGGAACCTCCATACTGTTCTCCATAGTGACTGTATCAATTTACATTCCCACCAATAGCGGAAGAGGGTTCCTTTTGTCCACACCCTCCCCAGAATTTGTTGTTTGTAGATTATCTGATGATGCCGATTCTAACAGGTGTGAGGTCTTACCTCATTGTAGTTTTGATTTGCATTTCTCTAATAATTAGTGATGTTGAGCAGCTTTTCATGTGCGTCTGGGCCATCTCTGTGTCTTCTTTGAAGAAACGTCTCTTTAGATCTTCTGCCCATTTTTGTATTGGGTTGTTTGTTTTATTAATATTAAGCTGCATGAGCTGTTTATATATATTGGAGATTAAACCTTTGTCCATTGATTCGTTTGTGAACGTTTTCGCCCATTCTGAGGGTTGCCTTTTTCCATTCCCGTATTTTTAACAAAGAAAGAAAGAAAGCAAAAGAAGCAGAACACTAATGTGCGTGAAATATGCCTCTTGAAACTGTCGTTTTGAAATATGGACGTCTTTTGAATTTTTTGGTCGATATATGACCCCAGGACTTGTTTTCAGGGCAGGTGTCATTTACAGGCCTGTAATGATTTGGAATATCCACTGACCATTAGCGCTGGGATTAAAGCTGCTGTTGTGTGAAACGGCCACAAGGTGGCAGCAGTTCTCCCTTACCAAATCTGGTTACTAGGGCAGCAGAGCCTCAATGGAAGTCGTGTTCTAGATTGGAATGTAGAACGGAATGTGCCAGGAGAAAGCCCCTCAAGTTTGTCTCACTACTTCTTGTTCGTGTTTTTAATATAATTTTTTATTTTTTATTACAGCAAGTTTGAGTACAACGTTTAGCTTGTTGTAGGTGTGCAAGTGGTGGTTCTTTTACACATATACATAGGTCTGTTCTCCCTGGGATCCTTTTCCCATGTACGTTATGACAGAATGTTGAGTAGTCTTCTCTTGGTACTCCGTAGGTCTTTGGTGATTATATACCTCTACTGTCTTTGTATATGTCTGTTAACCCCAATTTCGTAATGAATTCAATCCTCACACCTTTCCTTTGGTGAACCATAAGTTTGTTTAATGAACCTGTGATTGCCCTTCTCCGTGGAAATATCTGCCCTGGTATCAATTTATAGGTAACACCTATAAGTGATATGATATGATATGTGTCTTTAACTTTCTGACTTACTCCAAGTCACGTGATTACCTCTAGACTCATCTACGGTGCTGCAAATGGCATTGTGTCCTTTTTTTCCTTGGCCAATATTGTCTCTTAGCGAGGTCCATTTCTGCAATGTGATTCCCTGAGGGCTGAGGATTAGCTGACCTGGGCAGCCTGACCCTGCCGGCAAGCCCTCCCCAGGTGTGCCTGGGATGAGGTCAATATAAACAGCACTCCAGGCAGCAATAGCCCCTTCAACTGTGCCTGACTCCATATTCTCTGCACCATCAGCAGTCTCGGGGCTGTGCTGGTGGGAGGGTGTGAGGGTCCACGGCTTCGTGGGTGGCCCGGTGTGAGTGGGGCTCTGCTGGATTTTCGGCAGGAGTTGCCAGGCTGCCACCTGTAAAGAAGAGGATGTGTCACCCATAACTTCCACTGGAATATCTCTCCGGGCTGAGGTGAGGAAGGAAAAAAAGATTGGGGGCCGGGACAGGAGGGGTATCTCAGGCAGGGCAATGGAAAGCTTCCAGAAGAGCGCCCGTGGCCAGGACCATCCTGGCTGACCTGCAGGCACCAAGTTGGCCTGCGTGCTGTCGCTGGTGTGCCTCCACGGCCCTTCCTCTAGGCTTTCAAGCCCTTGTACATATTCAGGTGTTTCACCTGGGAAGGGTGGGAACAGTTCAGCAGCAGCTGGCCTGGGGCTCAGCTCACGTTTACTCACAGAGGCCTCGGCACGGTCACCCAGCTTTGCAATAAGGACGCTCCTTGCGTGGGCGGGCAGGGCTGCTGGCTGTATGGGAGATGATTCCCCACCTCTGACCAATTTCAGAATTGTTTACCACTGGAGCAAGTGCCTTGGTAGTGTTTTCTTCTGTATAACAGTTAGGTTCAGTTTTTTTTCTTGTTTGGTTCAAGTTAGATTTTATTCCTCTTTTATGTATTTATGGATATAAGCATGGAAATAATTCATTCTTATAAATACATCAGTGTGAATGGAAGAACATTTTTTTCTGTTTTATTTTTACATTTTATTTTTAAAAAATTTGAAATTTAATTTTATTTAACTTTTTTATACAGTAGGTTATTATTAGTTATCTATTTTATGCATAAACATGTATACAGGTCAATCCCAATCTCCCAACTCATCCCACCACCACCACCCCATGGCTTCCCCCACTTTGTGTCCATACGTTTGTTCTCTACCTCTGTGTCTCTATTTCTGCCCTGCAAACCAGTTCATCTGTACCATTTTTCTAGGTTCCACATATAGGCATTAATATACAATATTTGTTTTTCTCTTTCTGACTTACTTCACTCTGCATGACAGTCTCTAGATCCATCAACTTCTCTACAAATGACCGTTTCATTCCTTTTTATGGCTGAGTAATATTCCATTTTATATATGTACCACATCTTTATCCATTCGTCTGTCTGTGGCCATTTAGGTTGCTTCCATTACCTGGCTATTTTAAATAGTGCTGCAATGAACATTGTGGTGAATGTGTCTTTGTGATTTTTGGTTTTCTCTGGGTATATGCCCAGAAGTGGGATTGCTGGATCCTATGGTAATTCTCTTTTTAGTTTTTTAAAGGAACCTCCATACTGTTCTCCATAGTGACTGTATCAATTTACATTCCCACCAATAGCGGAAGAGGTTTCCTTTTGTCCACACCCTCCCCAGAATTTGTTGTTTGTAGATTATCTGATGATGCCGATTCTAACAGGTGTGAGGTCTTACCTCATTGTAGTTTTGATTTGCATTTCTCTAATAATTAGTGATGTTGAGCAGCTTTTCATGTGCGTCTGGGCCATCTCTGTGTCTTCTTTGAAGAAACGTCTCTTTAGATCTTCTGCCCATTTTTGTATTGGGTTGTTTGTTTTATTAATATTAAGCTGCATGAGCTGTTTATATATATTGGAGATTAAACCTTTGTCCATTGATTCGTTTGTGAAAGTTTTCGCCCATTCTTAGGGTTGCCTTTTTCCATTCCCGTTTTTTTAACAAAGAAAGAAAGAAAGCAAAAGAAGCAGAACACTAATGTGCGTGAAATATGCCTCTTGAAACTGTCGTTTTGAAATATGGACGTCTTTTGAAATTTTTGGTCGATATATGACCCCAGGATTTGTTTTCAGGGCAGGTGTCATTTACAGGCCTGTAATGATTTGGAATATCCACTGACCATTAGCGCTGGGATTAAAGCTGCTGTTGTGTGAAACGGCCACAAGGTGGCAGCAGTTCTCCCTTACCAAATCTGGTTACTAGGGCAGCAGAACCTCAATGGAAGTCGCGTTCTAGATTGGAATGTAGAACGGAATGTGCCAGGAGAAAGCCCCTCAAGTTTGTCTCACTACTTCTTGTTCGTGTTTTTAATATAATTTTTTATTTTTTATTACAGCAAGTTTGAGTACAACGTTTAGCTTGTTGTAGGTGTGCAAGTGGTGGTTCTTTTACACATATACATATGTCTGTTCTCCCTGGGATCCTTTTCCCATGTACGTTATGACAGAATGTTGAGTAGTCTTCTCTTGGTACTCCGTAGGTCTTTGGTGATTATATACGTCTACTGTGTTTGTATATGTCTGTTAACCCCAATTTCGTAATGAATTCAATCCTCACACCTTTCCTTTGGTGAACCATAAGTTTGTTTAATGAATCTGTGATTGCCCTTCTCCATGGAAATATCTGCCCTGGTATCAATTTATAGGTAACACCTATAAGTGATATGATATGATATGTGTCTTTCACTTTCTGACTTACTCCAAGTCACGTGATTACCTCTAGACTCATTTACGGTGCTGCAAATGGCATTGTGTCCTTTTTTTCCTTGGCCAATATTGTCTCTTAGCGAGGTCCATTTTCTGCAATGTGATTCCCTGAGGGCTGAGGATTAGCTGACCTGGGCAGCCTGACCCTGCCGGCAAGCCCTCCCCAGGTGTGCCTGGGATGAGGTCAATATAAACAGCACTCCAGGCAGCAATAGCACCTGCAGCTGTGCCTGACTCCATATTCTCTGCACCATCAGCAGTCTCGGGGCTGTGCTGGTGGGAGGGTGTGAGGGTCCACGGCTTCGTGGGTGGCCCGTTGTTAGTGGGGCTCTGCTGGATTTTCGGCAGGAGTTGCCAGGCTGCCACCTGTAAAGAAGAGGATGTGTTTCCCATAACTTCCACTGGAATATCTCTCCGGGCTGAGGTGGGGAAGGAAAAAAAGGAGTGGGGGCCGGGACAGGAGGGGTATCTCAGGCAAGGCAATGGAAAGCTTCCAGAAGAGCGCCCGTGGCCAGGACCATCCTGGCTGACCTGCAGGCACCAAGTTGGCCTGCGTGCTGTCGCTGGTGTGCCTCCACGGCCCTTCCTCTAGGCTTTCAAGCCCTTGTACATATTCAGGTGTTTCACCTGGGAAGGGTGGGAACAGTTCAGCAGCAGCTGGCCTGGGGCTCAGCTCACGTTTACTCACAGAGGCCTCGGCACGGTCCCCCAGTGGGATTGCTGGATCCTATGGTAATTCTCTTTTTAGTTTTTTAAAGGAACCTCCATACTGTTCTCCATAGTGACTGTATCAATTTACATTCCCACCAATAGCGGAAGAGGGTTCCTTTTGTCCACACCCTCCCCAGAATTTGTTGTTTGTAGATTATCTGATGATGCCGATTCTAACAGGTGTGAGGTCTTACCTCATTGTAGTTTTGATTTGCATTTCTCTAATAATTAGTGATGTTGAGCAGCTTTTCATGTGCGTCTGGGCCATCTCTGTGTCTTCTTTGAAGAAACGTCTCTTTAGATCTTCTGCCCATTTTTGTATTGGGTTGTTTGTTTTATTAATATTAAGCTGCATGAGCTGTTTATATATATTGGAGATTAAACCTTTGTCCATTGATTCGTTTGTGAACGTTTTCGCCCATTCTGAGGGTTGCCTTTTTCCATTCCCGTTTTTTTAACAAAGAAAGAAAGAAAGCAAAAGAAGCAGAACACTAATGTGCGTGAAATATGCCTCTTGAAACTGTCGTTTTGAAATATGGACGTCTTTTGAATTTTTTGGTCGATATATGACCCCAGGATTTGTTTTCAGGGCAGGTGTCATTTACAGGCCTGTAATGATTTGGAATATCCACTGACCATTAGCGCTGGGATTAAAGCTGCTGTTGTGTGAAACGGCCACAAGGTGGCAGCAGTTCTCCATTACCAAATCTGGTTACTAGGGCAGCAGAGCCTCAATGGAAGTCGCGTTCTAGATTGGAATGTAGAACGGAATGTGCCAGGAGAAAGCCCCTCAACTTTGTCTCACTACTTCTTGTTCGTATTTTTAATTTAATTTTTTATTTTTTATTACAGCAAGTTTGAGTACAACGTTTAGCTTGTTGTAGGTGTGCAAGAGGTGGTTCTATTACACATATACATATGTCTGTTCTTCCTGGGATCCTTTTCCCATGTACATTATGACAGAATGTTGAGTAGTCTTCTCTTGGTACTCCGTAGGTCTTTGGTGATTATATACCTCTACTGTGTTTGTATATGTCTGTTAACCCCAATTTCGTAATGAATTCAATCCTCACACCTTTCCTTTGGTGAACCATAAGTTTGTTTAATGAATCTGTGATTGCCCTTCTCCGTGGAAATATCTGCCCTGGTATCAATTTATCGGTAACACCTATAAGTGATATGATATGATATGTGTCTTTCACTTTCTGACTTACTCCAAGTCACGTGATTACCTCTAGACTCATCTACGGTGCTGCAAATGGCATTGTGTCCTTTTTTTCCTTGGCGAATATGCTGTCTTAGCGAGGTCCATTTTCTGCAATGTGATTCCCTGAGGGCTGAGGATTAGCTGACCTGGGCAGCCTGACCCTGCCGGCAAGCCCTCCCCAGGTGTGCCTGGGTTGAGGTCCATATAAACAGCACTCCAGGCAGCAATAGCCCCTGCAGCTGTGCCTGACTCCATATTCTCTGCACCATCAGCAGTCTCGGGGCTGTGCTGGTGGGAGGGTGTGAGGGTCCACGGCTTTGTGGGTGGCCCGGTGTGAGTGGGGCTCTGCTGGATTTTCGGCAGGAGTTGCCAGGCTGCCACCTGTAAAGAAGAGGATGTGTCACCCATAACTTCCACTGGAATATCTCTCCGGGCTGAGGTGAGGAAGGAAAAAAAGGAGTGGGGGCCGGGACAGGAGGGGTATCTCAGGCAGGGCAATGGAAAGCTTCCAGAAGAGCGCCCGTGGCCAGGACCATCCTGGCTGACCTGCAGGCACCAAGTTGGCCTGCGTGCTGTCGCTGGTGTGCCTCCACGGCCCTTCCTCTAGGCTTTCATGCCCTTGTACATATTCAGGTGTTTCACCTGGGAAGGGTGGGAACAGTTCAGCAGCAGCTGGCCTGGGGCTCAGCTCACGTTTACTCACAGAGGCCTCGGCACGGTCCCCCAGCTTTGCAATAAGGACGCTCCTTGCGTGGGCGGGCGGGGCTGCTGGCTGTATGGGAGATGATTCCCCACCTCTGACCAATTTCAGAATTGTTTACCACTGGAGCAAGTGCCTTGGTAGTGTTTTCCTCTGTATAACTGTTAGGTTCAGTTTTTTTTTTTCTTTTTTGGTTCAAGTTAGATTTTATTCCTCTTTTATGTATTTATGGATATAAGCATGGAAATAATTCATTCTTATAAATACATCAGTGTGAATGGAAGAACATTTTTTTCTGTATTATTTTTACATTTTATTTTTAAAAAATTTGAAATTTAATTTTATTTATTTTTTTATACAGTAGGTTATTATTAGTTATCTATTTTATGCATAAACATGTATAGAGGTCAATCCCAATCTCCCAACTCATCCCACCACCACCACCCCATGGCATCCCCCACTTTGTGTCCATACGTTTGTTCTCTACCTCTGTGTCTCTATTTCTGCCCTGCAAACCAGTTCATCTGTACCATTTTTCTAGGTTCCACATATAGGCATTAATATACAATATTTGTTTTTCTCTTTCTGACTTACTTCACTCTGCATGACAGTCTCTAGATCCATCAACTTCTCTACCAATGACCCAGTTTCATTCCTTTTTATGGCTGAGTAATATTCCATTTTATATATGTACCACATCTTTATCCATTCGTCTGTCTGTGGCCATTTAGGTTGCTTCCATTACCTGGCTATTGTAAATAGTGCTGCAATGAACATTGTGGTGAATGTGTCTTTGTGATTTATGGTTTTCTCTGGGTATATGCCCAGAAGTGGGATTGCTGGATCCTATGGTAATTCTCTTTTTAGTTTTTTAAAGGAACCTCCATACTGTTCTCCATAGTGACTGTATCAATTTACATTCCCACCAATAGCGGAAGAGGGTTCCTTTTGTCCACACCCTCCCCAGAATTTGTTGTTTGTAGATTATCTGATGATGCCGATTCTAACAGGTGTGAGGTCTTACCTCATTGTAGTTTTGATTTGCATTTCTCTAATAATTAGTGATGTTGAGCAGCTTTTCATGTGCGTCTGGGCCATCTCTGTGTCTTCTTTGAAGAAACGTCTCTTTAGATCTTCTGCCCATTTTTGTATTGGGTTGTTTGTTTTATTAATATTAAGCTGCATGAGCTGTTTATATATATTGGAGATTAAACCTTTGTCCATTGATTCGTTTGTGAACGTTTTCGCCCATTCTGAGGGTTGCCTTTTTCCATTCCCGTTTTTTTAACAAAGAAAGAAAGAAAGCAAAAGAAGCAGAACACTAATGTGCGTGAAATATGCCTCTTGAAACTGTCGTTTTGAAATATGGACGTCTTTTGAATTTTTTGGTCGATATATGACCCCAGGATTTGTTTTCAGGGCAGGTGTCATTTACAGGCCTGTAATGATTTGGAATATCCACTGACCATTAGCGCTGGGATTAAAGCTGCTGTTGTGTGAAACGGCCACAAGGTGGCAGCAGTTCTCCCTTACCAAATCTGGTTACTAGGGCAGCAGAGCCTCAATGGAAGTCGTGTTCTAGATTGGAATGTAGAACGGAATGTGCCAGGAGAAAGCCCCTCAACTTTGTCTCACTACTTCTTGTTCGTGTTTTTAATATAATTTTTTATTTTTTATTACAGCAAGTTTGAGTACAACGTTTAGCTTGTTGTAGGTGTGCAAGAGGTGGTTCTTTTACACATATACATATGTCTGTTCTTCCTGGGATCCTTTTCCCATGTACGTTATGACAGAATGTTGAGTAGTCTTCTCTTGGTACTCCGTAGGTCTTTGGTGATTATATACGTCTACTGTGTTTGTATATGTCTGTTAACCCCAATTTCGTAATGAATTCAATCCTCACACCTTTCCTTTGGTGAACCATAAGTTTGTTTAATGAATCTGTGATTGCCCTTCTCCATGGAAATATCTGCCCTGGTATCAATTTATAGGTAACACCTATAAGTGATATGATATGATATGTGTCTTTCACTTTCTGACTTACTCCAAGTCACGTGATTACCTCTAGACTCATTTACGGTGCTGCAAATGGCATTGTGTCCTTTTTTTCCTTGGCCAATATTGTCTCTTAGCGTGGTCCATTTTCTGCAATGTGATTCCCTGAGGGCTGAGGATTAGCTGACCTGGGCAGCCTGACCCTGCCGGCAAGCCCTCCCCAGGTGTGCCTGGGATGAGGTCAATATAAACAGCACTCCAGGCAGCAATAGCCCCTGCAGCTGTGCCTGACTCCATATTCTCTGCACCATCAGCAGTCTCGGGGCTGTGCTGGTGGGAGGGTGTGGGGGTCCACGGCTTCGTGGGTGGCCCGTTGTTAGTGGGGCTCTGCTGGATATTCGGCAGGAGTTGCCAGGCTGCCACCTGTAAAGAAGAGGATGTGTCACCCATAACTTCCACTGGAATATCTCTCCGGGCTGAGGTGAGGAAGGAAAAAAAGGAGTGGGGGCCGGGACAGGAGGGGTCTCAGGCAGGGCAATGGAAAGCTTCCAGAAGAGCGCCCGTGGCCAGGACCATCCTGGCTGACCTGCAGGCACCAAGTTGGCCTGCGTGCTGTCGCTGGTGTGCCTCCACGGCCCTTCCTCTAGGCTTTCAAGCCCTTGTACATATTCAGGTGTTTCACCTGGGAAGGGTGGGAACAGTTCAGCAGCAGCTGGCCTGGGGCTCAGCTCACGTTTACTCACAGAGGCCTCGGCACGGTCCCCCAGCTTTGCAATAAGGACGCTCCTTGCGTGGGAGGGCGGGGCTGCTGGCTGTATGGGAGATGATTCCCCACCTCTGACCAATTTCAGAATTGTTTACCACTGGAGCAAGTGCCTTGGTAGTGTTTTCCTCTGTATAACTGTTAGGTTCAGTTTTTTTTCTTTTTTGGTTCAAGTTAGATTTTATTCCTCTTTTATGTATTTATGGATATAAGCATGGAAATAATTCATCCTTATAAATACATCAGTGTGAAAGGAAGAACATTTTTTTCTGTTTTATTTTTACATTTTATTTTTAAAAATTTTGAAATTTAATTTTATTTATTTTTTTATACAGTAGGTTATTATTAGTTATCTATTTTATGCATAAACATGTATACAGGTCAATCCCAATCTCCCAACTCATCCCACCACCACCACCCCATGGCTTCCCCCACTTTGTGTCCATACGTCTGTTCTCTACCTCTGTGTCTCTATTTCTGCCCTGCAAACCAGTTCATCTGTACCATTTTTCTAGGTTCCACATATAGGCATTAATATACAATATTTGTTTTTCTCTTTCTGACTTACTTCACTCTGTATGACAGTCTCTAGATCCATCAACTTCTCTACAAATGACCCAGATTCATTCCTTTTTATGGCTGAGTAATATTCCTTTTTATATATGTACCACATCTTTATCCATTCGTCTGTCTGTGGCCATTTAGGTTGCTTCCATTACCTGGCTATTGTAAATAGTGCTGCAATGAACATTGTGGTGAATGTGTCTTTGTGATTTATGGTTTTCTCTGGGTATATGCCCAGAAGTGGGATTGCTGGATCCTATGGTAATTCTCCTTTTAGTATTTTAAAGGAACCTCCATACTGTTCTCCATAGGGACTGTATCAATTTACATTCCCACCAAAAGCGGAAGAGGGTTCCTTTAGTCCACACCCTCCCCAGAATTTGTTGTTTGTAGATTATCTAATGATGCCGAATCTAACAGGTGGGAGGTCTTACCTCATTGTAGTTTTGATTTGCATTTCTCTAATAATTAGTGATGTTGAGCAGCTTTTCATATGCGTCTTGGCCATCTCTGTGTCTTCCTTGAAGAAACGTCTCTTTAGATCTTCTGCCCATTTTTGTATTGGGTTGTTTGTTTTATTAATATTAAGCTGCATGAGCTGTTTATATATATTGGAGATTAAACCTTTGTCCATTGATTCGTTTGTGAACGTTTTCGCCCATTCTGAGGGTTGCCTTTTTCCATTCCCGTATTTTTAAAAAGGAAGAAAGCAAGCAAAAGAAGCAGAACACTAATGTGCGTGAAATATGCCTCTTGAAACTGTCGTTTTGAAATATGGACGTCTTTTGAATTTTTTGGTCGATATATGACCCCAGGATTTGTTTTCAGGGCAGGTGTCATTTACAGGCCTGTAATGATTTGGAATATCCACTGACCATTAGCGCTGGGATTAAAGCTGCTGTTGTGTGAAAAGGCCACAAGGTGGCAGCAGTTCTCCCTTAGCAAATCTGGTTACTAGGGCAGCAGAGCCTCAATGGAAGTCACGTTCTAGATTGGAATGTAGAACGGATGGGCCAGGAGAAAGCCCCTCAACTTTGTCTCACTACTTCTTGTTCGTATTTTTAATTTATTTTTTTATTTTTTATTACAGCAAGTTTGAGTACAACGTTTAACTTGTTGTAGGTGTGCAAGAGGTGGTTCTATTACACATATACATATGTCTGTTCTTCCTGGGATCCTTTTCCCATGTACATTATGACAGAATGTTGAGTAGTCTTCTCTTGGTACTCCGTAGGTCTTTGGTGATTATATACCTCTACTGTGTTTGTATATGTCTGTTAACCCCAATTTCGTAATGAATTCAATCCTCACACCTTTCCTTTGGTGAACCATAAGTTTGTTTAATGAATCTGTGATTGCCCTTCTCCGTGGAAATATCTGCCCTGGTATCAATTTATCGGTAACACCTATAAGTGATATGATATGATATGTGTCTTTCACTTTCTGACTTACTCCAAGTCACGTGATTACCTCTAGACTCATCTACGGTGCTGCAAATGGCATTGTGTCCTTTTTTTCCTTGGCGAATATGCTGTCTTAGCGAGGTCCATTTTCTGCAATGTGATTCCCTGAGGGCTGAGGATTAGCTGACCTGGGCAGCCTGACCCTGCCGGCAAGCCCTCCCCACGTGTGCCTGGGTTGAGGTCCATATAAACAGCACTCCAGGCAGCAATAGCCCCTGCAGCTGTGCCTGACTCCATATTCTCTGCACCATCAGCAGTCTCGGGGCTGTGCTGGTGGGAGGGTGTGAGGGTCCACGGCTTTGTGGGTGGCCCGGTGTGAGTGGGGCTCTGCTGGATTTTCGGCAGGAGTTGCCAGGCTGCCACCTGTAAAGAAGAGGATGTGTCACCCATAACTTCCACTGGAATATCTCTCCGGGCTGAGGTGAGGAAGGAAAAAAAGGAGTGGGGGCCGGGACAGGAGGGGTATCTCAGGCAGGGCAATGGAAAGCTTCCAGAAGAGCGCCCGTGGCCAGGACCCTCCTGGCTGACCTGCAGGCACCAAGTTGGCCTGCGTGCTGTCGCTGGTGTGCCTCCACGGCCCTTCCTCTAGGCTTTCATGCCCTTGTACATATTCAGGTGTTTCACCTGGGAAGGGTGGGAACAGTTCAGCAGCAGCTGGCCTGGGGCTCAGCTCACGTTTACTCACAGAGGCCTCGGCACGGTCCCCCAGCTTTGCAATAAGGACGCTCCTTGCGTGGGCGGGCGGGGCTGCTGGCTGTATGGGAGATGATTCCCCACCTCTGACCAATTTCAGAATTGTTTACCACTGGAGCAAGTGCCTTGGTAGTGTTTTCCTCTGTATAACTGTTAGGTTCAGTTTTTTTTTTTCTTTTTTGGTTCAAGTTAGATTTTATTCCTCTTTTATGTATTTATGGATATAAGCATGGAAATAATTCATTCTTATAAATACATCAGTGTGAATGGAAGAACATTTTTTTCTGTATTATTTTTACATTTTATTTTTAAAAAATTTGAAATTTAATTTTATTTATTTTTTTATACAGTAGGTTATTATTAGTTATCTATTTTATGCATAAACATGTATAGAGGTCAATCCCAATCTCCCAACTCATCCCACCACCACCACCCCATGGCATCCCCCACTTTGTGTCCATACGTTTGTTCTCTACCTCTGTGTCTCTATTTCTGCCCTGCAAACCAGTTCATCTGTACCATTTTTCTATGTTCCACATATAGGCATTAATATACAATATTTGTTTTTCTCTTTCTGACTTACTTCACTCTGCATGACAGTCTCTAGATCCATCAACTTCTCTACCAATGACCCAGTTTCTTTCCTTTTTATGGCTGAGTAATATTCCATTTTATATATGTACCACATCTTTATCCATTCGTCTGTCTGTGGCCATTTAGGTTGCTTCCATTACCTGGCTATTGTAAATAGTGCTGCAATGAACATTGTGGTGAATGTGTCTTTGTGATTTATGGTTTTCTCTGGGTATATGCCCAGAAGTGGGATTGCTGGATCCTATGGTAATTCTCTTTTTAGTTTTTTAAAGGAACCTCCATACTCTTCTCCATAGTGACTGTATCAATTTACATTCCCACCAATAGCGGAAGAGGGTTCCTTTTGTCCACACCCTCCCCAGAATTTGTTGTTTGTAGATTATCTGATGATGCCGATTCTAACAGGTGTGAGGTCTTAACTCATTGTAGTTTTGATTTGCATTTCTCTAATAATTAGTGATGTTGAGCAGCTTTTCATGTGCGTCTGGGCCATCTCTGTGTCTTCTTTGAAGAAACGTCTCTTTAGATCTTCTGCCCATTTTTGTATTGGGTTGTTTGTTTTATTAATATTAAGCTGCATGAGCTGTTTATATATATTGGAGATTAAACCTTTGTCCATTGATTCGTTTGTGAACGTTTTCGCCCATTCTGAGGGTTGCCTTTTTCCATTCCCGTTTTTTTAACAAAGAAAGAAAGAAAGCAAAAGAAGCAGAACACTAATGTGCGTGAAATATGCCTCTTGAAACTGTCGTTTTGAAATATGGACGTCTTTTGAATTTTTTGGTCGATATATGACCCCAGGATTTGTTTTCAGGGCAGGTGTCATTTACAGGCCTGTAATGATTTGGAATATCCACTGACCATTAGCGCTGGGATTAAAGCTGCTGTTGTGTGAAACGGCCACAAGGTGGCAGCAGTTCTCCCTTACCAAATCTGGTTACTAGGGCAGCAGAGCCTCAATGGAAGTCGCGTTCTAGATTGGAATGTAGAACGGAATGTGCCAGGAGAAAGCCCCTCAACTTTGTCTCACTACTTCTTGTTCGTGTTTTTAATATAATTTTTTATTTTTTATTACAGCAAGTTTGAGTACAACGTTTAGCTTGTTGTAGGTGTGCAAGTGGTGGTTCTTTTACACATATACATATGTCTGTTCTCCCTGGGATCCTTTTCCCATGTACGTTATGACAGAATGTTGAGTAGTCTTCTCTTGGTACTCCGTAGGTCTTTGGTGATTATATACGTCTACTGTGTTTGTATATGTCTGTTAACCCCAATTTCGTAATGAATTCAATCCTCACACCTTTCCTTTGGTGAACCATAAGTTTGTTTAATGAATCTGTGATTGCCCTTCTCCATGGAAATATCTGCCCTGGTATCAATTTATAGGTAACACCTATAAGTGATATGATATGATATGTGTCTTTCACTTTCTGACTTACTCCAAGTCACGTGATTACCTCTAGACTCATTTACGGTGCTGCAAATGGCATTGTGTCCTTTTTTTCCTTGGCCAATATTGTCTCTTAGCGTGGTCCATTTTCTGCAATGTGATTCCCTGAGGGCTGAGGATTAGCTGACCTGGGCAGCCTGACCCTGCCGGCAAGCCCTCCCCAGGTGTGCCTGGGATGAGGTCAATATAAACAGCACTCCAGGCAGCAATAGCCCCTGCAGCTGTGCCTGACTCCATATTCTCTGCACCATCAGCAGTCTCGGGGCTGTGCTGGTGGGAGGGTTTGAGGGTCCACGGCTTCGTGGGTGGCCCGTTGTTAGTGGGGCTCTGCTGGATATTCGGCAGGAGTTGCCAGGCTGCCACCTGTAAAGAAGAGGATGTGTCACCCATAACTTCCACTGGAATATCTCTCCGGGCTGAGGTGAGGAAGGAAAAAAAGGAGTGGGGGCCGGGACAGGAGGGGTATCTCAGGCAGGGCAATGGAAAGCTTCCAGAAGAGCGCCCGTGGCCAGGACCATCCTGGCTGACCTGCAGGCACCAAGTTGGCCTGCGTGCTGTCGCTGGTGTGCCTCCACGGCCCTTCCTCTAGGCTTTCAAGCCCTTGTACATATTCAGGTGTTTCACCTGGGAAGGGTGGGAACAGTTCAGCAGCAGCTGGCCTGGGGCTCAGCTCACGTTTACTCACAGAGGCCTCGGCACGGTCCCCCAGCTTTGCAATAAGGACGCTCCTTGCGTGGGCGGGCGGGGCTGCTGGCTGTATGGGAGATGATTCCCCACCTCTGACCAATTTCAGAATTGTTTACCACTGGAGCAAGTGCCTTGGTAGTGTTTTCCTCTGTATAACTGTTAGGTTCAGTTTTTTTTCTTTTTTGGTTCAAGTTAGATTTTATTCCTCTTTTATGTATTTATGGATATAAGCATGGAAATAATTCATCCTTATAAATACATCAGTGTGAAAGGAAGAACATTTTTTTCTGTTTTATTTTTACATTTTATTTTTAAAAATTTTGAAATTTAATTTTATTTATTTTTTTATACAGTAGGTTATTATTAGTTATCTATTTTATGCATAAACATGTATACAGGTCAATCCCAATCTCCCAACTCATCCCACCACCACCACCCCATGGCTTCCCCCACTTTGTGTCCATACGTCTGTTCTCTACCTCTGTGTCTCTATTTCTGCCCTGCAAACCAGTTCATCTGTACCATTTTTCTAGGTTCCACATATAGGCATTAATATACAATATTTGTTTTTCTCTTTCTGACTTACTTCACTCTGTATGACAGTCTCTAGATCCATCAACTTCTCTACAAATGACCCAGATTCATTCCTTTTTATGGCTGAGTAATATTCCTTTTTATATATGTACCACATCTTTATCCATTCGTCTGTCTGTGGCCATTTAGGTTGCTTCCATTACCTGGCTATTGTAAATAGTGCTGCAATGAACATTGAGGTGAATGTGTCTTTGTGATTTATGGTTTTCTCTGGGTATATGCCCAGAAGTGGGATTGCTGGATCCTATGGTAATTCTCCTTTTAGTATTTTAAAGGAACCTCCATACTGTTCTCCATAGGGACTGTATCAATTTACATTCCCACCAAAAGCGGAAGAGGGTTCCTTTAGTCCACACCCTCCCCAGAATTTGTTGTTTGTAGATTATCTAATGATGCCGAATCTAACAGGTGGGAGGTCTTACCTCATTGTAGTTTTGATTTGCATTTCTCTAATAATTAGTGATGTTGAGCAGCTTTTCATATGCGTCTTGGCCATCTCTGTGTCTTCCTTGAAGAAACGTCTCTTTAGATCTTCTGCCCATTTTTGTATTGGGTTGTTTGTTTTATTAATATTAAGCTGCATGAGCTGTTTATATATATTGGAGATTAAACCTTTGTCCATTGATTCGTTTGTGAACGTTTTCGCCCATTCTGAGGGTTGCCTTTTTCCATTCCCGTATTTTTAAAAAGGAAGAAAGCAAGCAAAAGAAGCAGAACACTAATGTGCGTGAAATATGCCTCTTGAAACTGTCGTTTTGAAATATGGACGTCTTTTGAATTTTTTGGTCGATATATGACCCCAGGATTTGTTTTCAGGGCAGGTGTCATTTACAGGCCTGTAATGATTTGGAATATCCACTGACCATTAGCGCTGGGATTAAAGCTGCTGTTGTGTGAAAAGGCCACAAGGTGGCAGCAGTTCTCCCTTACCAAATCTGGTTACTAGGGCAGCAGATCCTCAATGGAAGTCACGTTCTAGATTGGAATGTAGAACGGATGGGCCAGGAGAAAGCCCCTCAACTTTGTCTCACTACTTCTTGTTCGTGTTTTTAATTTATTTTTTTATTTTTTATTACAGGAAGTTTGAGTACAACGTTTAGCTTGTTGTTGGTGTGCAAGAGGGGGTTCTTTTACACATATACATATGTCTGTTCTTCCTGGGAACCTTTTCCCATGTACGTTATGACAGAATGTTGAGTAGTCTTCTCTTGGTACTCCGTAGGTCTTTGGTGATTATATACGTCTACTGTGTTTGTATATGTCTGTTAACCCCAATATCGTAATGAATTCAATCCTCACACCTTTCCTTTGGTGAACCATAAGTTTGTTTAATGAATCTGTGATTGCCCTTCTCCATGGAAATATCTGCCCTGGTATCAATTTATAGGTAACACCTATAAGTGATATGATATGATATGTGTCTTTCACTTTCTGACTTACTCCAAATCACGTGATTACCTCTAGACACATCTACGGTGCTGCAAATGGCATTGTGTCCTTTTTTTCCTTGGCCAATATTCTGTCTTAGCGAGGTCCATTTTCTGCAATGTGATTCCCTGAGGGCTGAGGATTAGCTGCCCTGGGCAGCCTGACCCTGCCGGCAAGCCCTCCCCAGGTGTGCCTGGGTTGAAGTCAATATAAACAGCACTCCAGGCAGCAATAGCCCCTGCAGCTGTGCCTGACTCCATATTCTCTGCACCATCAGCAGTCTCTGGGCTGTGCTGGTGGGAGGGTGTGAGGGTCCACGGCTTTGTGGTTGGTCCGGTGTGAGTGGGCCTCTGATGGATTTTCGGCAGGAGTTGCCAGGCTGCCACCTGTAAAGAAGAGGATGTGTCACCCATAACTTCCACTGGAATAACTTTCCGGGCTGAGGTGAGGAAGGAAAAAAAGGAGTGGGAGCCGGGACAGGAGGGGTATCACAGGCAGGGCAATGGAAAGCTTCCAGAAGAGCGCCCGTGGCCAGGACCATCCTGGCTGACCTGCAGGCACCAAGTTGGCCTGCGTGCTGTCGCTGGTGTGCCTCCACGGCCCTTCCTCTAGGCTTTCAAGCCCTTGTACATATTCAGGTGTTTCACCTGGGAAGGGTGGGAACAGTTCAGCAGCAGCTGGCCTGGGGCTCAGCTCACGTTTACTCACAGAGGCCTCGGCACGGTCCCCCAGCTTTGGAATAAGGACGCTCCTTGCGTGGGCGGGCGGGGCTGCTGGCTGTATGGGAGATGATTCCCCACCTCTGACCAATTTCAGAATTGTTTACCACTGGAGCAAGTGCCTTGGTAGTGTTTTCCTCTGTATAACTGTTAGGTTCAGTTTTTTTTTCTTTTTTGGTTCAAGTTAGATTTTATTCCTCTTTTATGTATTTATGGATATAAGCATGGAAATAATTCATTCTTATAAATACATCAGTGTGAATGGAAGAACTTTTTTTTCTGTTTTATTTTTACATTTTATTTTTAAAAAAATTGAAATTTAATTTTATTTATTTTTTTATACAGTAGGTTATTATTAGTTATCTATTTTATGCATAAACATGTATACAGGTCAATCCCAATCTCCCAACTCATCCCACCACCACCACCCCATGGCTTCCCCCACTTTGTGTCCATACGTTTGTTCTCTACCTCTGTGTCTCTGTTTCTGCCCTGCAAACCAGTTCATCTGTACCATTTTTCTAGGTTCCACATATAGGCATTAATATACAATATTTGTTTTTCTCTTTCTGACTTACTTCACTCTGCATGACAGTCTCTAGATCCATCAACTTCTCTACCAATGACCCAGTTTCATTCCTTTTTATGGCTGAGTAATATTCCATTTTATATATGTACCACATCTTTATCCATTCGTCTGTCTGTGGCCATTTAGGTTGCTTCCATTACCTGGCTATTGTAAATAGTGCTGCAATGAACATTGTGGTGAATGTGTCTTTGTGATTTATGGTTTTCTCTGGGTATATGCCCAGAAGTGGGATTGCTGGATCCTATGGTAATTCTCTTTTTAGTTTTTTAAAGGAACCTCCATACTGTTCTCCATAGTGACTGTATCAATTTACATTCCCACCAATAGCGGAAGAGGGTTCCTTTTGTCCACACCCTCCCCAGAATTTGTTGTTTGTAGATTATCTGATGATGCCGATTCTAACAGGTGTGAGGTCTTACCTCATTGTAGTTTTGATTTGCATTTCTCTAATAATTAGTGATGTTGAGCAGCTTTTCATGTGCGTCTGGGCCATCTCTGTGTCTTCTTTGAAGAAACGTCTCTAGATCTTCTGCCCATTTTTGTATTGGGTTGTTTGTTTTATTAATATTAAGCTGCATGAGCTGTTTATATATATTGGAGATTAAACCTTTGTCCATTGATTCGTTTGTGAACGTTTTCGCCCATTCTGAGGGTTGCCTTTTTCCATTCCCGTTTTTTTAACAAAGAAAGAAAGAAAGCAAAAGAAGCAGAACACTAATGTGCGTGAAATATGCCTCTTGAAACTGTCGTTTTGAAATATGGACGTCTTTTGAATTTTTTGGTCGATATATGACCCCAGGATTTGTTTTCAGGGCAGGTGTCATTTACAGGCCTGTAATGATTTGGAATATCCACTGACCATTAGCGCTGGGATTAAAGCTGCTGTTGTGTGAAACGGCCACAAGGTGGCAGCAGTTCTCCCTTACCAAATCTGGTTACTAGGGCAGCAGAGCCTCAATGGAAGTCGCGTTCTAGATTGGAATGTAGAACGGAATGTGCCAGGAGAAAGCCCCTCAACTTTGTCTCACTACTTCTTGTTCGTGTTTTTAATTTAATTTTTTATTTTTTATTACAGCAAGATTGAGTACAACGTTTAGCTTGTTGTAGGTGTGCAAGAGGTGGTTCTATTACACATATACATATGTCTGTTCTTCCTGGGATCCTTTTCCCATGTACGTTATGACAGAATGTTGAGTAGTCTTCTCTTGGTACTCCGTAGGTCTTTGGTGATTATATACGTCTACTGTGTTTGTATATGTCTGTTAACCCCAATATCGTAATGAATTCAATCCTCACACCTTTCCTTTGGTGAACCATAAGTTTGTTTAATGAATCTGTGATTGCCCTTCTCCGTGGAAATATCTGCCCTGGTATCAATTTATAGGTAACACCTATAAGTGATATGATATGATATGTGTCTTTCACTTTCTGACTTACTCCAACTCACGTGATTACCTCTAGACTCATCTACGGTGCTGCAAATGGCATTGTGTCCTTTTTTTCCTTGGCCAATATTCTCTCTTAGCGAGGTCCATTTTCTGCAATGTGATTCCCTGAGGGCTGAGGATTAGCTGACCTGGGCAGCCTGACCCTGCCGGCAAGCCCTCCCCAGGTGTGCCTGGGTTGAGGTCAATATAAACAGCACTCCAGGCAGCAATAGCCCCTGCAGCTGTGCCTGACTCCATATTCTCTGCACCATCAGCAGTCTCGGGGCTGTGCTGGTGGGAGGGTGTGAGGGTCCACGGCTTTGTGGGTGGCCCGGTGTGAGTGGGGCTCTGCTGGATTTTCGGCAGGAGTTGCCAGGCTGCCACCTGTAAAGAAGAGGATGTGTCACCCATCACTTCCACTGGAATATCTCTCCGGGCTGAGGTGAGGAAGGAAAAAAAGGAGTGGGGGCCGGGACAGGAGGGGTATCTCAGGCAGGGCAATGGAAAGCTTCCAGAAGAGCGCCCGTGGCCAGGACCATCCTGGCTGACCTGCAGGCACCAAGTTGGCCTGCGTGCTGTCGCTGGTGTGCCTCCACGGCCCTTCCTCTAGGCTTTCAAGCCCTTGTACATATTCAGGTGTTTCACCTGGGAAGGGTGGGAACAGTTCAGCAGCAGCTGGCCTGGGGCTCAGCTCACGTTTACTCACAGAGGCCTCGGCACGGTCCGCCAGCTTTGCAATAAGGACGCTCCTTGCGTGGGCGGGCGGGGCTGCTGGCTGTATGGGAGATGATTCCCCACCTCTGACCAATTTCAGAATTGTTTACCACTGGAGCAAGTGCCTTGGTAGTGCTTTCCTCTGTATAACTGTTAGGTTCTGTTTTTTTTTTCTTTTTTGGTTCAAGTTAGATTTTATTCCTCTTTTATGTATTTATGGATATAAGCATGGAAATAATTCATTCTTATAAATACATCAGTGTGAATGGAATAACTTTTTTTTCTGTATTATTTTTACATTTTATTTTTAAAAAAATTGAAATTTAATTTTATTTATTTTTTTATACAGTAGGTTATTATTAGTTATCTATTTTATGCATAAACATGTATACAGGTCAATCCCAATCTCCCAACTCATACCACCACCACCACCCCATGGCTTCCCCCACTTTGTGTCCATACGTTTGTTCTCTACCTCTGTGTCTCTATTTCTGCCCTGCAAACTAGTTCATCTGTACCATTTTTCTAGGTTCCACATATAGGCATTAATATACAATATTTGTTTTTCTCTTTCTGACTTACTTCACTCTGCATGACAGTCTCTAGATCCATCAACTTCTCTACAAATGACCGTTTCATTCCTTTTTATGGCTGAGTAATATTCCATTTTATATATGTACCACATCTTTATCCATTCGTCTGTCTGTGGCCATTTAGGTTGCTTCCATTACCTGGCTATTGTAAATAGTGCTGCAATGAATATTGTGGTGAATGTGTCTTTGTGATTTATGGTTTTCTCTGGGTATATGCCCAGAAGTTGGATTGCTGGATCCTATGGTAATTCTCTTTTTAGTTTTTTAAAGGAACCTCCATACTGTTCTCCATAGTGACTGTTTCAATTTACATTCCCACCAGTAGCGGAAGAGGGTTCCTTTTGTCCACACCCTCCCCAGAATTTGTTGTTTGTAGATTATCTGATGATGCCGATTCTAACAGGTGTGAGGTCTTACCTCATTGTAGTTTTGATTTGCATTTCTCTAATAATTAGTGATGTTGAGCAGCTTTTCATGGGCGTCTTGGCCATCTCTGTGTCTTCTTTGAAGAAACGTCTCTTTAGATCTTCTGCCCATTTTTGTATTGGGTTGTTTGTTTTATTAATATTAAGCTGCATGAGCTGTTTATATATATTGGAGATTAAACCTTTGTCCATTGATTCGTTTGTGAACGTTTTCGCCCATTCTGAGGGTTGCCTTTTTCCATTCCCGTTTTTTTAACAAAGAAAGAAAGCAAGCAAAAGAAGCAGAACACTAATGTGCGTGAAATATGCCTCTTGAAACTGTCGTTTTGAAATATGGACGTCTTTTGAATTTTTTGGTCGATATATGACCCCAGGATTTGTTTTCAGGGCAGGTGTCATTTACAGGCCTGTAATGATTTGGAATATCCACTGACCATTAGCGCTGGGATTAAAGCTGCTGTTGTGTGAAACGGCCACAAGGTGGCAGCAGTTCTCCCTTACCAAATCTGGTTACTAGGGCAGCAGAGCCTCAATGGAAGTCGCGTTCTAGATTGGAATGTAGAACGGAATGTGCCAGGAGAAAGCCCCTCAAGTTTGTCTCACTACTTCTTGTTCGTGTTTTTAATTTAATTTTTTATTTTTTATTACAGCAAGTTTGAGTACAACGTTTAGCTTGTTGTAGGTGTGCAAGAGGTGGTTCTTTTACACATATACATATGTCTGTTCTCCCTGGGATCCTTTTCCCATGTACGTTATGACAGGATGTTGAGTAGTCTTCTCTTGGTACTCCGTAGGTCTTTGGTGATTATATACGTCTACTGTGTTTGTATATGTCTGTTAACCCCAATATCGTAATGAATTCAATCCTCACACCTTTCCTTTGGTGAACCATAAGTTTGTTTAATGAATCTGTGATTGCCCTTCTCCGTGGAAATATCTGCCCTGGTATCAATTTATAGGTAACACCTATAAGTGATATGATATGATATGTGTCTTTCACTTTCTGACTTACTCCAACTCACGTGATTACCTCTAGACACATCTACGGTGCTGCAAATGGCATTGTGTCCTTTTTTTCCTTGGCCAATATTCTCTCTTAGCGAGGTCCATTTTCTGCAATGTGATTCCCTGAGGGCTGATGATTAGCTGACCTGGGCAGCCTGACCCTGCTGGCAAGCCCTCCCCAGGTGTGCCTGGGTTGAGGTCAATATAAACAGCACTCCAGGCAGCAATAGCCCCTGCAGCTGTGCCTGACTCCATATTCTCTGCACCATCAGCAGTCTCGGGGCTGTGCTGGTGGGAGGGTGTGAGGGTCCACGGCTTTGTGGGTGGCCCGGTGTGAGTGGGGCTCTGCTGGATTTTCGGCAGGAGTTGCCAGGCTGCCACCTGTAAAGAAGAGGATGTGTCACCCATCACTTCCACTGGAATATCTCTCCGGGCTGAGGTGAGGAAGGAAAAAAAGGAGTGGGGGCCGGGACAGGAGGGGTATCTCAGGCAGGGCAATGGAAAGCTTCCAGAAGAGCGCCCGTGGCCAGGACCATCCTGGCTGACCTGCAGGCACCAAGTTGGCCTGCGTGCTGTCGCTGGTGTGCCTCCACGGCCCTTCCTCTAGGCTTTCAAGCCCTTGTACATATTCAGGTGTTTCACCTGGGAAGGGTGGGAACAGTTCAGCAGCAGCTGGCCTGGGGCTCAGCTCACGTTTACTCACAGAGGCCTCGGCACGGTCCCCCAGCTTTGCAATAAGGACGCTCCTTGCGTGGGCGGGCGGGGCTGCTGGCTGTATGGGAGATGATTCCCCACCTCTGACCAATTTCAGAATTGTTTACCACTGGAGCAAGTGCCTTGGTAGTGTTTTCCTCTGTATAACTGTTAGGTTCAGTTTTTTTTTTGCTTTTTTGGTTCAAGTTAGATTTTATTCCTCTTTTATGTATTTATGGATATAAGCATGGAAATAATTCATTCTTATAAATACATCAGTGTGAATGGAATAACTTTTTTTTCTGTATTATTTTTACATTTTATTTTTAAAAAAATTGAAATTTAATTTTATTTATTTTTTTATACAGTAGGTTATTATTAGTTATCTATTTTATGCATAAACATGTATACAGGTCAATCCCAATATCCCAACTCATACCACCACCACCACCCCATGGCTTCCCCCACTTTGTGTCCATACGTTTGTTCTCTACCTCTGTGTCTCTATTTCTGCCCTGCAAACTAGTTCATCTGTACCATTTTTCTAGGTTCCACATATAGGCTTTTATATACAATATTTGTTTTTCTCTTTCTGACTTACTTCACTCTGCATGACAGTCTCTAGATCCATCAACTTCTCTACAAATGACCGTTTCATTCCTTTTTATGGCTGAGTAATATTCCATTTTATATATGTACCACATCTTTATCCATTCGTCTGTCTGTGGCCATTTAGGTTGCTTCCATTACCTGGCTATTGTAAATAGTGCTGCAATGAACATTGTGGTGAATGTGTCTTTGTGATTTATGGTTTTCTCTGGGTATATGCCCAGAAGTGGGATTGCTGGATCCTATGGTAATTCTCTTTTTAGTTTTTTAAAGGAACCTCCATACTGTTCTCCATAGTGACTGTTTCAATTTACATTCCCACCAGTAGCGGAAGAGGGTTCCTTTTGTCCACACCTTCCCCAGAATTTGTTGTTTGTACATTATCTGATGATGCCGATTCTAACAGGTGTGAGGTCTTACCTCACTGTAGTTTTGATTTGCATTTCTCTAATAATTAGTGATGTTGAGCAGCTTTTCATGGGCGTCTTGGCCATCTCTGTGTCTTCTTTGAAGAAACGTCTCTTTAGATCTTCTGCCCATTTTTGTATTGGGTTGTTTGTTTTATTAATATTAAGCTGCATGAGCTGTTTATATATATTGGAGATTAAACCTTTGTCCATTGATTCGTTTGTGAACGTTTTCGCCCATTCTGAGGGTTGCCTTTTTCCATTCCCGTTTTTTGAACAAAGAAAGAAAGAAAGCAAAAGAAGCAGAACACTAATGTGCGTGAAATATGCCTCTTGAAACTGTCGTTTTGAAATATGGACGTCTTTTGAATTTTTTGGTCGATATATGACCCCAGGATTTGTTTTCAGGGCAGGTGTCATTTACAGGCCTGTAATGATTTGGAATATCCACTGACCATTAGCGCTGGGATTAAAGCTGCTGTTGTGTGAAACGGCCACAAGGTGGCAGCAGTTCTCCCTTACCAAATCTGGTTACTAGGGCCTCAGAGCCTCAATGGAAGTCGCGTTCTAGATTGGAATGTAGAACGGAATGTGCCAGGAGAAAGCCCCTCAAGTTTGTCTCACTACTTCTTGTTCGTGTTTTTAATTTAATTTTTTATTTTTTATTACAGCAAGTTTGAGTACAACGTTTAGCTTGTTGTAGGTGTGCAAGAGGTGGTTCTTTTACACATATACATATGTCTGTTCTCCCTGGGATCCTTTTCCCATGTACGTTATGACAGGATGTTGAGTAGTCTTCTCTTGGTACTCCGTAGGTCTTTGGTGATTATATACGTCTACTGTGTTTGTATATGTCTGTTAACCCCAATATCGTAATGAATTCAATCCTCACACCTTTCCTTTGGTGAACCATAAGTTTGTTTAATGAATCTGTGATTGCCCTTCTCCGTGGAAATATCTGCCCTGGTATCAATTTATAGGTAACACCTATAAGTGATATGATATGATATGTGTCTTTCACTTTCTGACTTACTCCAAGTCACGTGATTACCTCTAGACTCATCTACGGTGCTGCAAATGGCATTGTGTCCTATTTTTCCTTGGCGAATATTCTGTCTTAGCGAGGTCCATTTTCTGCAATGTGATTCCCTGAGGGCTGAGGATTAGCTGACCTGGGCAGCCTGACCCTGCCGGCAAGCCCTCCCCAGGTGTGCCTGGGTTGAGGTCAATATAAACAGCACCCCAGGCAGCAATAGCCCCTGCAGCTGTGCCTGACTCCATATTCTCTGCACCATCAGCAGTCTCGGGGCTGTGCTGGTGGGAGGGTGTGAGGGTCCACGGCTTTGTGGGTGGCCCGGTGTGAGTGGGGCTCTGCTGGATTTTCGGCAGGAGTTGCCAGGCTGCCACCTGTAAAGAAGAGGATGTGTCACCCATAACTTCCACTGGAATATCTCTCCGGGCTGAGGTGAGGAAGGAAAAAAAGGAGTGGGGGCCGGGACAGGAGGGGTATCTCAGGCAGGGCAATGGAAAGCTTCCAGAAGAGCGCCCGTGGCCAGGACCATCCTGGCTGACCTGCAGGCACCAAGTTGGCCTGCGTGCTGTCGCTGGTGTGCCTCCACGGCCCTTCCTCTAGGCTTTCAAGCCCTTGTACATATTCATGTGTTTCACCTGGGAAGGGTGGGAACAGTTCAGCAGCAGCTGGCCTGGGGCTCAGCTCACGTTTACTCAAAGAGGCCTCGGCACGGTCCCCCAGCTTTGCAATAAGGACGCTCCTTGCGTGGGCGGGCGGGGCTGCTGGCTGTATGGGAGATGATTCCCCACCTCTGACCAATTTCAGAATTGTTTACCACTGGAGCAAGTGCCTTGGTAGTGTTTTCCTCTGTATAACTGTTAGGTTCAGTTTTTTTTTTGCTTTTTTGGTTCAAGTTAGATTTTATTCCTCTTTTATGTATTTATGGATATAAGCATGGAAATAATTCATTCTTATAAATACATCAGTGTGAATGGAAGAACTTTTTTTCTGTATTATTTTTACATTTTATTTTTAAAAAATTGGAAATTTAATTTTATTTATTTTTTTATACAGTAGGTTATTATTAGTTATCTATTTTATGCATAAACATGTATACAGGTCAATCCCAATCTCCCAACTCATACCACCACCACCACCCCATGGCTTCCCCCACTTTGTGTCCATACGTTTTTTCTCTACCTCTGTGTCTCTATTTCTGCCCTGCAAACCAGTTCATCTGTACCATTTTTCTAGGTTCCACATATAGGCATTAATATACAATATTTGTTTTTCTCTTTCTGACTTACTTCACTCTGCATGACAGTCTCTAGATCCATCAACTTCTCTACAAATGACCGTTTCATTCCTTTTTATGGCTGAGTAATATTCCATTTTATATATGTACCACATCTTTATCCATTCGTCTGTCTGTGGCCATTTAGGTTGCTTCCATTACCTGGCTATTGTAAATAGTGCTGCAATGAACATTGTGGTGAATGTGTCTTTGTGATTTATGGTTTTCTCTGGGTATATGCCCAGAAGTGGGATTGCTGGATCCTATGGTAATTCTCTTTTTAGTTTTTTAAAGGAACCTCCATACTGTTCTCCATAGTGACTGTATCAATTTACATTCCCACCAATAGCGGAAGAGGGTTCCTTTTGTCCACACCCTCCCCAGAATTTGTTGTTTGTAGATTATCTGATGATGCCGATTCTAACAGGTGTGAGGTCTTACCTCATTGTAGTTTTGATTTGCATTTCTCTAATAATTAGTGATGTTGAGCAGCTTTTCATGGGCGTCTTGGCCATCTCTGTGTCTTCTTTGAAGAAACGTCTCTTTAGATCTTCTGCCCATTTTTGTATTGGGTTGTTTGTTTTATTAATATTAAGCTGCATGAGCTGTTTATATATATTGGAGATTAAACCTTTGTCCATTGATTCGTTTGTGAACGTTTTCGCCCATTCTGAGGGTTGCCTTTTTCCATTCCCGTTTTTTTAACAAAGAAAGAAAGAAAGCAAAAGAAGCAGAACACTAATGTGCGTGAAATATGCCTCTTGAAACTGTCGTTTTGAAATATGGACGTCTTTTGAATTTTTTGGTCGATATATGACCCCAGGATTTGTTTTCAGGGCAGGTGTCATTTACAGGCCTGTAATGATTTGGAATATCCACTGACCATTAGCGCTGGGATTAAAGCTGCTGGTGTGTGAAACGGCCACAAGGTGGCAGCAGTTCTCCCTTACCAAATCTGGTTACTAGGGCAGCAGAGCCTCAATGGAAGTCGCGTTCTAGATTGGAATGTAGAACGGAATGTGCCAGGAGAAAGTCCCTCAAGTTTGTCTCACTACTTCTTGTTCGTGTTTTTAATTTAATATTTTATTTTTTATTACAGCAAGTTAGAGTACAACGTTTAGCTTGTTGTAGGTGTGCAAGAGGTGGTTCTTTTACACATATACATATGTCTGTTCTCCCTGGGATCCTTTTCCCATGTACGTTATGACAGGATGTTGAGTAGTCTTCTCTTGGTACTCCGTAGGTCTTTGGTGATTATATACGTCTACTGTGTTTGTATATGTCTGTTAACCCCAATATCGTAATGAATTCAATCCTCACACCTTTCCTTTGGTGAACCATAAGTTTGTTTAATGAATCTGTGATTGCCCTTCTCCCTGGAAATATCTGCCCTGGTATCAATTTATAGGTAACACCTATAAGTGATATGATATGATATGTGTCTTTCACTTTCTGACTTACTCCAACTCACGTGATTACCTCTAGACTCATCTACGGTGCTGCAAATGGCATTGTGTCCTTTTTTTCCTTGGCCAATATTCTCTCTTAGCGAGGTCCATTTTCTGCAATGTGATTCCCTGAGGGCTGAGGATTAGCTGACCTGGGCAGCCTGACCCTGCCGGCAAGCCCTCCCCAGGTGTGCCTGGGTTGAGGTCAATATAAACAGCACCCCAGGCAGCAATAGCCCCTGCAGCTGTGCCTGACTCCATATTCTCTGCCCCGTCAGCAGTCTCGGGGCTGTGCTGGTGGGAGGGTGTGAGGGTCCACGGCTTTGTGGGTGGCCCGGTGTGAGTGGGGCTCTGCTGGACTTTCTGCAGGAGTTGCCAGGCTGCCACCTGTAAAGAAGAGGATGTGTCACCCATAACTTCCACTGGAATATCTCTCCGGGCTGAGGTGAGGAAGGAAAAAAAGGAGTGGGGGCCGGGACCGGAGGGGTATCTCAGGCAGGGCAATGGAAAGCTTCCAGGAGAGCGCCCGTGGCCAGGACCATCCTGGCTGACCTGCAGGCACCAAGTTGGCCTGCGTGCTGTCGCTGGTGTGCCTCCACGGCCCTTCCTCTAGGCTTTCAAGCCCTTGTACATATTCAGGTGTTTCACCTGGGAAGGGTGGGAACAGTTGAGCAGCAGCTGGCCTGGGGCTCAGCTCACGTTTACTCACAGAGGCCTCGGCACGGTCCCCCAGCTTTGCAATGAGGACGCTCCTTGCGTGGGCGGGCGGGGCTGCTGGCTGTATGGGAGATGATTCCCCACCTCTGACCAATTTCAGAATTGTTTACCACTGGAGCAAGTGCCTTGGTAGTGTTTTCCTCTGTATAACTGTTAGGTTCAGTTTTTTTTTTCTTTTTTGGTTCAAGTTAGATTTTATTCCTCTTTTATGTATTTATGGATATAAGCATGGAAATAATTCATTCTTATAAATACATCAGTGTGAATGGAATAACTTTTTTTTCTGTATTATTTTTACATTTTATTTTTAAAAAAATTGAAATTTAATTTTATTTATTTTTTTATACAGTAGGTTATTATTAGTTATCTATTTTATGCATAAACATGTATACAGGTCAATCCCAATCTCCCAACTCATACCACCACCACCACCCCATGGCTTCCCCCACTTTGTGTCCATACGTTTGTTCTCTACCTCTGTGTCTCTATTTCTGCCCTGCAAACTAGTTCATCTGTACCATTTTTCTAGGTTCCACATATAGGCATTAATATACAATATTTGTTTTTCTCTTTCTGACTTACTTCACTCTGCATGACAGTCTCTAGATCCATCAACTTCTCTACAAATGACCGTTTCATTCCTTTTTATGGCTGAGTAATATTCCATTTTATATATGTACCACATCTTTATCCATTCGTCTGTCTGTGGCCATTTAGGTTGCTTCCATTACCTGGCTATTGTAAATAGTGCTGCAATGAACATTGTGGTGAATGTGTCTTTGTGATTTATGGTTTTCTCTGGGTATATGCCCAGAAGTGGGATTGCTGGATCCTATGGTAATTCTCTTTTTAGTTTTTTAAAGGAACCTCCATACTGTTCTCCATAGTGACTGTTTCAATTTACATTCCCACCAGTAGCGGAAGAGGGTTCCTTTTGTCCACACCCTCCCCAGAATTTGTTGTTTGTAGATTATCTGATGATGCCGATTCTAACAGGTGTGAGGTCTTACCTCATTGTAGTTTTGATTTGCATTTCTCTAATAATTAGTGATGTTGAGCAGCTTTTCATGGGCGTCTTGGCCATCTCTGTGTCTTCTTTGAAGAAACGTCTCTTTAGATCTTCTGCCCATTTTTGTATTGGGTTGTTTGTTTTATTAATATTAAGCTGCATGAGCTGTTTATATATATTGGAGATTAAACCTTTGTCCATTGATTCGTTTGTGAACGTTTTCGCCCATTCTGAGGGTTGCCTTTTTCCATTCCCGTTTTTTTAACAAAGAAAGAAAGAAAGCAAAAGAAGCAGAACACTAATGGGCGTGAAATATGCCTCTTGAAACTGTCGTTTTGAAATATGGACGTCTTTTGAATTTTTTGGTCGATATATGACCCCAGGATTTGTTTTCAGGGCAGGTGTCATTTACAGGCCTGTAATGATTTGGAATATCCACTGACCATTAGCGCTGGGATTAAAGCTGCTGTTGTGTGAAACGGCCACAAGGTGGCAGCAGTTCTCCCTTACCAAATCTGGTTACTAGGGCAGCAGAGCCTCAATGGAAGTCGCGTTCTAGATTGGAATGTAGAACGGAATGTGCCAGGAGAAAGCCCCTCAAGTTTGTCTCACTACTTCTTGTTCGTGTTTTTAATTTAATTTTTTATTTTTTATTACAGCAAGTTTGAGTACAACGTTTAGCTTGTTGTAGGTGGGCAAGAGGTGGTTCTTTTACACATATACATATGTCTGTTCTCCCTGGGATCCTTTTCCCATGTACGTTTTGACAGGATGTTGAGTAGTCTTCTCTTGGTACTCCGTAGGTCTTTGGTGATTATATACGTCTACTGTGTTTGTATATGTCTGTTAACCCCAATATCGTAATGAATTCAATCCTCACACCTTTCCTTTGGTGAACCATAAGTTTGTTTAAAGAATCTGTGATTGCCCTTCTCCGTGGAAATATCTGCCCTGGTATCAATTTATAGGTAACACCTATAAGTGATATGATATGATATGTGTCTTTCACTTTCTGACTTACTCCAAGTCACGTGATTACCTCTAGACTCATCTACGGTGCTGCAAATGGCATTGTGTCCTTTTTTTCCTTGGCCAATATTCTCTCTTAGCGAGGTCCATTTTCTGCAATGTGATTCCCTGAGGGCTGAGGATTAGCTGACCTGGGCAGCCTGACCCTGCCGGCAAGCCCTCCCCAGGTGTGCCTGGGTTGAGGTCAATATAAACAGCACTCCAGGCAGCAATAGCCCCTGCAGCTGTGCCTGACTCCATATTCTCTGCACCATCAGCAGTCTCGGGGCTGTGCTGGTGGGAGGGTGTGAGGGTCCACGGCTTTGTGGGTGGCCCGGTGTGAGTGGGGCTCTGCTGGATTTTCGGCAGGAGTTGCCAGGCTGCCACCTGTAAAGAAGAGGATGTGTCACCCATCACTTCCACTGGAATATCTCTCCGGGCTGAGGTGAGGAAGGAAAAAAAGGAGTGGGGGCCGGGACAGGAGGGGTATCTCAGGCAGGGCAATGGAAAGCTTCCAGAAGAGCGCCCGTGGCCAGGACCATCCTGGCTGACCTGCAGGCACCAAGTTGGCCTGCGTGCTGTCGCTGGTGTGCCTCCACGGCCCTTCCTCTAGGCTTTCAAGCCCTTGTACATATTCAGGTGTTTCACCTGGGAAGGGTGGGAACAGTTCAGCAGCAGCTGGCCTGGGGCTCAGCTCACGTTTACTCACAGAGGCCTCGGCACGGTCCGCCAGCTTTGCAATAAGGACGCTCCTTGCGTGGGCGGGCGGAGCTGCTGGCTGTATGGGAGATGATTCCCCACCTCTGACCAATTTCAGAATTGTTTACCACTGGAGCAAGTGCCTTGGTAGTGTTTTCCTCTGTATAACTGTTAGGTTCAGTTTTTTTTTTCTTTTTTGGTTCAAGTTAGATTTTATTCCTCTTTTATGTATTTATGGATATAAGCATGGAAATAATTCATTCTTATAAATACATCAGTGTGAATGGAATAACTTTTTTTTCTGTATTATTTTTACATTTTATTTTTAAAAAAATTGAAATTTAATTTTATTTATTTTTTTATACAGTAGGTTATTATTAGTTATCTATTTTATGCATAAACATGTATACAGGTCAATCCCAATCTCCCAACTCATACCACCACCACCACCCCATGGCTTCCCCCACTTTGTGTCCATACGTTTGTTCTCTACCTCTGTGTCTCTATTTCTGCCCTGCAAACTAGTTCATCTGTACCATTTTTCTAGGTTCCACATATAGGCATTAATATACAATATTTGTTTTTCTCTTTCTGACTTACTTCACTCTGCATGACAGTCTCTAGATCCATCAACTTCTCTACAAATGACCGTTTCATTCCTTTTTATGGCTGAGTAATATTCCATTTTATATATGTACCACATCTTTATCCATTCGTCTGTCTGTGGCCATTTAGGTTGCTTCCATTACCTGGCTATTGTAAATAGTGCTGCAATGAACATTGTGGTGAATGTGTCTTTGTGATTTATGGTTTTCTCTGGGTATATGCCCAGAAGTGGGATTGCTGGATCCTATGGTAATTCTCTTTTTAGTTTTTTAAAGGAACCTCCATACTGTTCTCCATAGTGACTGTTTCAATTTACATTCCCACCAGTAGCGGAAGAGGGTTCCTTTTTTCCACACCCTCCCCAGAATTTGTTGTTTGTAGATTATCTGATGATGCCGATTCTAACAGGTGTGAGGTCTTACCTCATTGTAGTTTTGATTTGCATTTCTCTAATAATTAGTGATGTTGAGCAGCTTTTCATGGGCGTCTTGGCCATCTCTGTGTCTTCTTTGAAGAAACGTCTCTTTAGATCTTCTGCCCATTTTTGTATTGGGTTGTTTGTTTTATTAATATTAAGCTGCATGAGCTGTTTATATATATTGGAGATTAAACCTTTGTCCATTGATTCGTTTGTGAACGTTTTCGCCCATTCTGAGGGTTGCCTTTTTCCATTCCCGTTTTTTTAACAAAGAAAGAAAGAAAGCAAAAGAAGCAGAACACTAATGGGCGTGAAATATGCCTCTTGAAACTGTCGTTTTGAAATATGGACGTCTTTTGAATTTTTTGGTCGATATATGACCCCAGGATTTGTTTTCAGGGCAGGTGTCATTTACAGGCCTGTAATGATTTGGAATATCCACTGACCATTAGCGCTGGGATTAAAGCTGCTGTTGTGTGAAACGGCCACAAGGTGGCAGCAGTTCTCCCTTACCAAATCTGGTTACTAGGGCAGCAGAGCCTCAATGGAAGTCGCGTTCTAGATTGGAATGTAGAACGGAATGTGCCAGGAGAAAGCCCCTCAAGTTTGTCTCACTACTTCTTGTTCGTGTTTTTAATTTAATTTTTTATTTTTTATTACAGCAAGTTAGAGTACAACGTTTAGCTTGTTGTAGGTGTGCAAGAGGTGGTTCTTTTACACATATACATATGTCTGTTCTCCCTGGGATCCTTTTCCCATGTACGTTATGACAGGATGTTGAGTAGTCTTCTCTTGGTACTCCGTAGGTCTTTGGTGATTATATACGTCTACTGTGTTTGTATATGTCTGTTAACTCCAATATCGTAATGAATTCAATCCTCACACCTTTCCTTTGGTGAACCATAAGTTTGTTTAATGAATCTGTGATTGCCCTTCTCCGTGGAAATATCTGCCCTGGTATCAATTTATAGGTAACACCTATAAGTGATATGATATGATATGTGTCTTTCACTTTCTGACTTACTCCAACTCACGTGATTACCTCTAGACTCATCTACGGTGCTGCAAATGGCATTGTGTCCTATTTTTCCTTGGCGAATATTCTGTCTTAGCGAGGTCCATTTTCTGCAATGTGATTCCCTGAGGGCTGAGGATTAGCTGACCTGGGCAGCCTGACCCTGCCGGCAAGCCCTCCCCAGGTGTGCCTGGGTTGAGGTCAATATAAACAGCACCCCAGGCAGCAATAGCCCCTGCAGCTGTGCCTGACTCCATATTCTCTGCACCATCAGCAGTCTCGGGGCTGTGCTGGTGGGAGGGTGTGAGGGTCCACGGCTTTGTGGGTGGCCCGGTGTGAGTGGGGCTCTGCTGGATTTTCGGCAGGAGTTGCCAGGCTGCCACCTGTAAAGAAGAGGATGTGTCACCCATAACTTCCACTGGAATATCTCTCCGGGCTGAGGTGAGGAAGGAAAAAAAGGAGTGGGGGCTGGGACAGGAGGGGTATCTCAGGCAGGGCAATGGAAAGCTTCCAGAAGAGCGCCCGTGGCCAGGACCATCCTGGCTGACCTGCAGGCACCAAGTTGGCCTGCGTGCTGTCGCTGGTGTGCCTCCACGGCCCTTCCTCTAGGCTTTCAAGCCCTTGTACATATTCAGGTGTTTCACCTGGGAAGGGTGGGAACAGTTCAGCAGCAGCTGGCCTGGGGCTCAGCTCACGTTTACTCACAGAGGCCTCGGCACGGTCCGCCAGCTTTGCAATAAGGACGCTCCTTGCGTGGGCGGGCGGGGCTGCTGGCTGTATGGGAGATGATTCCCCACCTCTGACCAATTTCAGAATTGTTTACCACTGGAGCAAGTGCCTTGGTAGTGTTTTCCTCTGTATAACTGTTAGGTTCAGTTTTTTTTTTCTTTTTTGGTTCAAGTTAGATTTTATTCCTCTTTTATGTATTTATGGATATAAGCATGGAAATAATTCATTCTTATAAATACATCAGTGTGAATGGAATAACTTTTTTTTCTGTATTATTTTTACATTTTATTTTTAAAAAAATTGAAATTTAATTTTATTTATTTTTTTATACAGTAGGTTATTATTAGTTATCTATTTTATGCATAAACATGTATACAGGTCAATCCCAATCTCCCAACTCATACCACCACCACCACCCCATGGCTTCCCCCACTTTGTGTCCATACGTTTGTTCTCTACCTCTGTGTCTCTATTTCTGCCCTGCAAACTAGTTCATCTGTACCATTTTTCTAGGTTCCACATATAGGCATTTATATACAATATTTGTTTTTCTCTTTCTGACTTACTTCACTCTGCATGACAGTCTCTAGATCCATCAACTTCTCTACAAATGACCGTTTCATTCCTTTTTATGGCTGAGTAATATTCCATTTTATATATGTACCACATCTTTATCCATTCGTCTGTCTGTGGCCATTTAGGTTGCTTCCATTACCTGGCTATTGTAAATAGTGCTGCAATGAACATTGTGGTGAATGTGTCTTTGTGATTTATGGTTTTCTCTGGGTATATGCCCAGAAGTGGGATTGCTGGATCCTATGGTAATTCTCTTTTTAGTTTTTTAAAGGAACCTCCATACTGTTCTCCATAGTGACTGTTTCAATTTACATTCCCACCAGTAGCGGAAGAGGGTTCCTTTTGTCCACACCCTCCCCAGAATTTGTTGTTTGTAGATTATCTGATGATGCCGATTCTAACAGGTGTGAGGTCTTACCTCACTGTAGTTTTGATTTGCATTTCTCTAATAATTAGTGATGTTGAGCAGCTTTTCATGGGCGTCTTGGCCATCTCTGTGTCTTCTTTGAAGAAACGTCTCTTTAGATCTTCTGCCCATTTTTGTATTGGGTTGTTTGTTTTATTAATATTAAGCTGCATGAGCTGTTTATATATATTGGAGATTAAACCTTTGTCCATTGATTCGTTTGTGAACGTTTTCGCCCATTCTGAGGGTTGCCTTTTTCCATTCCCGTTTTTTTAACAAAGAAAGAAAGAAAGCAAAAGAAGCAGAACACTAATGTGCGTGAAATATGCCTCTTGAAACTGTCGTTTTGAAATATGGACGTCTTTTGAATTTTTTGGTCGATATATGACCCCAGGATTTGTTTTCAGGGCAGGTGTCATTTACAGGCCTGTAATGATTTGGAATATCCACTGACCATTAGCGCTGGGATTAAAGCTGCTGTTGTGTGAAACGGCCACAAGGTGGCAGCAGTTCTCCCTTACCAAATCTGGTTACTAGGGCCTCAGAGCCTCAATGGAAGTCGCGTTCTAGATTGGAATGTAGAACGGAATGTGCCAGGAGAAAGCCCCTCAAGTTTGTCTCACTACTTCTTGTTCGTGTTTTTAATTTAATTTTTTATTTTTTATTACAGCAAGTTTGAGTACAATGTTCAGCTTGTTGTAGGTGTGCAAGAGGTGGTTCTTTTACACATATACATATGTCTGTTCTCCCTGGGATCCTTTTCCCATGTACGTTATGACAGGATGTTGAGTAGTCTTCTCTTGGTACTCCGTAGGTCTTTGGTGATTATATACGTCTACTGTGTTTGTATATGTCTGTTAACCCCAATATCGTAATGAATTCAATCCTCACACCTTTCCTTTGGTGAACCATAAGTTTGTTTAATGAATCTGTGATTGCCCTTCTCCGTGGAAATATCTGCCCTGGTATCAATTTATAGGTAACACCTATAAGTGATATGATATGATATGTGTCTTTCACTTTCTGACTTACTCCAAGTCACGTGATTACCTCTAGACTCATCTACGGTGCTGCAAATGGCATTGTGTCCTATTTTTCCTTGGCGAATATTCTGTCTTAGCGAGGTCCATTTTCTGCAATGTGATTCCCTGAGGGCTGAGGATTAGCTGACCTGGGCAGCCTGACCCTGCCGGCAAGACCTCCCCAGGTGTGCCTGGGTTGAGGTCAATATAAACAGCACCCCAGGCAGCAATAGCCCCTGCAGCTGTGCCTGACTCCATATTCTCTGCACCATCAGCAGTCTCGGGGCTGTGCTGGTGGGAGGGTGTGAGGGTCCACGGCTTTGTGGGTGGCCCGGTGTGAGTGGGGCTCTGCTGGATTTTCGGCAGGAGTTGCCAGGCTGCCACCTGAAAGAAGAGGATGTGTCACCCATCACTTCCACTGGAATATCTCTCCGGCTGAGGTGAGGAAGGAAAAAATGGATTGGGGGCCGGGACAGGACGGGTATCTCAGGCAGGGCAATGGAAAGCTTCCAGAAGAGCGCCCGTGGCCAGGACCATCCTGGCTGACCTGCAGGCACCAAGTTGGCCTGCGTGCTGTCGCTGGTGTGCCTCCACGGCCCTTCCTCTAGGCTTTCAAGCCCTTGTACATATTCAGGTGTTTCACCTGGGAAGGGTGGGAACAGTTCAGCAGCAGCTGGCCTGGGGCTCAGCTCACGTTTACTCACAGAGGCCTCGGCACGGTCCCCCAGCTTTGCAATAAGGACGCTCCTTGCGTGGGCGGGCGGGGCTGCTGGCTGTATGGGAGATGATTCCCCACCTCTGACCAATTTCAGAATTGTTTACCACTGGAGCAAGTGCCTTGGTAGTGTTTTCCTCTGTATAACTGTTAGGTTCAGTTTTTTTTTTCTTTTTTGGTTCAAGTTAGATTTTATTCCTCTTTTATGTATTTATGGATATAAGCATGGAAATAATTCATTCTTATAAATACATCAGTGTGAATGGAAGAACATTTTTTTCTGTATTATTTTTACATTTTATTTTTAAAAAATTTGAAATTTAATTTTATTTATTTTTTTATAGAGTAGGTTATTATTAGTTATCTATTTTATGCATAAACATGTATACAGGTCAATCCCAATCTCCCAACTCATCCCACCACCACCACCCCATGTCTTCCCCCACTTTGTGTCCATACGTTTGTTCTCTACCTCTGTGTCTCTATTTCTGCCCTGCAAACCAGTTCATCTGTACCATTTTTCTAGGTTCCACATATAGGCATTAATATACAATATTTGTTTTTCTCTTTCTGACTTACTTCACTCTGCATGACAGTCTCTAGATCCATCAACTTCTCTACATATGACCCAGTTTCATTCCTTTTTATGGCTGAGTAATATTCCATTTTATATATGTACCACATCTTTATCCATTCGTCTGTCTGTGGCCATTTAGGTTGCTTCCATTACCTGGCTATTTTAAATAGTGCTGCAATGAACATTGTGGTGAATGTGTCTTTGTGATTTATGGTTTTCTCTGGGTATATGCCCAGAAGTGGGATTGCTGGATCCTATGGTAATTCTCTTTTTAGTTTTTTAAAGGAACCTCCATACTGTTCCCCATAGTGACTGTATCAATTTACATTCCCACCAATAGCGGAAGAGGGTTCCTTTTGTCCACACCCTCTCCAGAATTTGTTGTTTGTAGATTATCTGATGATGCCGATTCTAACAGGTGTGAGGTCTTACCTCATTGTAGTTTTGATTTGCATTTCTCTAATAATTAGTGATGTTGAGCAGCTTTTCATGTGCGTCTCGGCCATCTCTGTGTCTTCTTTGAAGAAACGTCTCTTTAGATCTTCTGCCCATTTTTGTATTGGGTTGTTTGTTTTATTAATATTAAGCTTCATGAGCTATTTATATATATTGGAGATTAAACCTTTGTCCATTGATTCGTTTGTGAACGTTTTCGCCCATTCTGAGGGTTGCCTTTTTCCATTCCCGTTTTTTTAACAAAGAAAGAAAGAAAGCAAAAGAAGCAGAACACTAATGTGCGTGAAATATGCCTCTTGAAACTGTCGTTTTGAAATATGGACGTCTTTTGAATTTTTTGGTCGATATATGACCCCAGGATTTGTTTTCAGGGCAGGTGTCATTTACAGGCCTGTAATGATTTGGAATATCCACTGACCATTAGCGCTGGGATTAAAGCTGCTGTTTGTTAAACGGCCACAAGGTGGCAGCAGTTCTCCCTTAACAAACCTGGTTACTAGGGCAGCAGAGCCTCAATGGAAGTCGTGTTCTAGATTGGAATGTAGAACGGAATGTGCCAGGAGAAAGCCCCTCAAGTTTGTCTCACTACTTCTTGTTCGTGTTTTTAATTTAATTTTTTATTTTTTATTACAGCAAGTTTGAGTACAACGTTTAGCTTGTTGTAGGTGTGCAAGAGGTGTTTCTTTTACACATATACATATGTCTGTTCTTCCTGGGATCCTTTTCCCATGTACGTTATGACAGAATGTTGAGTAGTCTTCTCTTGGTACTCCGTAGGTCTTTGGAGATTATATACGTCTACTGTGTTTGTATATGTCTGTTAACCCCAATATCGTAATGAATTCAATCCTCACACCTTTCCTTTGGTGAACCATAAGTTTGTTTAATGAATCTGTGATTGCCCTTCTCCGTGGAAATATCTGCCCTGGTATCAATTTATCGGTAACACCTATAAGTGATATGATATGATATGTGTCTTTCACTTTCTGACTTACTCCAAGTCACGTGATTACCTCTAGACTCATCTACGGTGCTGCAAATGGCATTGTGTCCTTTTTTTCCTTGGCGAATATTCTGTCTTAGCGAGGTCCATTTTCTGCAATGTGATTCCCTGAGGGCTGAGGATTAGCTGACCTGGGCAGCCTGACCCTGCCGGCAAGCCCTCCCCAGGTGTGCCTGGGTTGAGGTCAATATAAACAGCACTCCAGGCAGCAATAGCCCCTGCAGCTGTGCCTGACTCCATATTCTCTGCACCATCAGCAGTCTCGGGGCTGTGCTGGTGGGAGGGTGTGAGGGTCCACGGCTTTGTGGGTGGCCCGGTGTGAGTGGGGCTCTGCTGGATTTTCGGCAGGAGTTGCCAGGCTGCCACCTGTAAAGAAGAGGATGTGTCACCCATCACTTCCACTGGAATATCTCTCCGGCTGAGGTGAGGAAGGAAAAAATGGATTGGGGGCCGGGACAGGACGGGTATCTCAGGCAGGGCAATGGAAAGCTTCCAGAAGAGCGCCCGTGGCCAGGACCATCCTGGCTGACCTGCAGGCACCAAGTTGGCCTGCGTGCTGTCGCTGGTGTGCCTCCACGGCCCTTCCTCTAGGCTTTCAAGTCCTTGTACATATTCAGGTGTTTCACCTGGGAAGGGTGGGAACAGTTCAGCAGCAGCTGGCCTGGGGCTCAGCTCACGTTTACTCACAGAGGCCTCGGCACGGTCCCCCAGCTTTGCAATAAGGACGCTCCTTGCGTGGGCGGGCGGGGCTGCTGGCTGTATGGGAGATGATTCCCCACCTCTGACCAATTTCAGAATTGTTTACCACTGGAGCAAGTGCCTTGGTAGTGTTTTCCTCTGTATAACTTTTAGGTTCAGTTTTTTTTTCTTTTTTGGTTCAAGTTAGATTTTATTCCTCTTTTATGTATTTATGGATATAAGCATGGAAATAATTCATTCTTATAAATACATCAGTGTGAATGGAAGAACTTTTTTTTCTGTTTTATTTTTACATTTTATTTTTAAAAAATTTGAAATTTAATTTTATTTATTTTTTTATACAGTAGGTTATTATTAGTTATCTATTTTATGCATAAACATGTATACAGGTCAATCCCAATCTCCCAACTCATCCCACCACCACCACCCCATGGCTTCCCCCACTTTGTGTCCATACGTTTGTTCTCTACCTCTGTGTCTCTATTTCTGCCCTGCAAACCAGTTCATCTGTACCATTTTTCTAGGTTCCACATATAGGCATTAATATACAATATTTGTTTTTCTCTTTCTGACTTACTTCACTCTGCATGACAGTCTCTAGATCCATCAACTTCTCTACCAATGACCCAGTTTCATTCCTTTTTATGGCTGAGTAATATTCCATTTTATATATGTACCACATCTTTATCCATTCATCTGTCTGTGGCCATTTAGGTTGCTTCCATTACCTGGCTATTTTAAATAGTGCTGCAATGAACATTGTGGTGAATGTGTCTTTGTGATTTATGGTTTTCTCTGGGTATATGCCCAGAAGTGGGATTGCTGGATCCTATGGTAATTCTCTTTTTAGTTTTTTAAAGGAACCTCCATACTGTTCTCCATAGTGACTGTATCAATTTACATTCCCACCAATAGCGGAAGAGGGTTCCTTTTGTCCACACCCTCCCCAGAATTTGTTGTTTGTAGATTATCTGATGATGCCGATTCTAACAGGTGTGAGGTCTTACCTCATTGTAGTTTTGATTTGCATTTCTCTAATAATTAGTGATGTTGAGCAGCTTTTCATGTGCGTCTGGGCCATCTCTGTGTCTTCTTTGAAGAAACGTCTCTTTAGATCTTCTGCCCAGTTTTGTATTGGGTTGTTTGTTTTATTAATATTAAGCTGCATGAGCTGTTTATATATATTGGAGATTAAACCTTTGTCCATTGATTCGTTTGTGAACGTTTTCGCCCATTCTGAGGGTTGCCTTTTTCCATTCCCGTTTTTTTAACAAAGAAAGAAAGAAAGCAAAAGAAGCAGAACACTAATGTGCGTGAAATATGCCTCTTGAAACTGTCGTTTTGAAATATGGACGTCTTTTGAATTTTTTGGTCGATATATGACCCCAGGACTTGTTTTCAGGGCAGGTGTCATTTACAGGCCTGTAATGATTTGGAATATCCACTGACCATTAGCGCTGGGATTAAAGCTGCTGTTGTGTGAAACGGCCACAAGGTGGCAGCAGTTCTCCCTTACCAAATCTGGTTACTAGGGCAGCAGAGCCTCAATGGAAGTCGTGTTCTAGATTGGAATGTAGAACGGAATGTGCCAGGAGAAAGCCCCTCAAGTTTGTCTCACTACTTCTTGTTCGTGTTTTTAATATAATTTTTTATTTTTTATTACAGCAAGTTTGAGTACAACGTTTAGCTTGTTGTAGGTGTGCAAGAGGTGGTTCTTTTACACATATACATATGTCTGTTCTTCCTGGGATCCTTTTCCCATGTACGTTATGACAGAATGTTGAGTAGTCTTCTCTTGGTACTCCGTAGGTCTTTGGTGATTATATACCTCTACTGTCTTTTTATATGTCTGTTAACCCCAATTTCGTAATGAATTCAATCCTCACACCTTTCCTTTGGTGAACCATAAGTTTGTTTAATGAACCTGTGATTGCCCTTCTCCGTGGAAATATCTGCCCTGGTATCAATTTATAGGTAACACCTATAAGTGTTATGATATGATATGTGTCTTTAACTTTCTGACTTACTCCAAGTCACGTGATTACCTCTAGACTCATCTACGGTGCTGCAAATGGCATTGTGTCCTTTTTTTCCTTGGCCAATATTGTCTCTTAGCGAGGTCCATTTTCTGCAATGTGATTCCCTGAGGGCTGAGGATTAGCTGACCTGGGCAGCCTGACCCTGCCGGCAAGCCCTCCCCAGGTGTGCCTGGGATGAGGTCAATATAAACAGCACTCCAGGCAGCAATAGCCCCTGCAGCTGTGCCTGACTCCATATTCTCTGCACCATCAGCAGTCTCGGTGCTGTGCTGGTGGGAGGGTGTGAGGGTCAACGGCTTCGTGGGTGGCCCGGTGTGAGTGGGGCTCTGCTGGATTTTCGGCAGGAGTTGCCAGGCTGCCACCTGTAAAGAAGAGGATGTGTCACCCATAACTTCCACTGGAATATCTCTCCGGGCTGAGGTGAGGAAGGAAAAAAAGAGTGGGGGCCGGGACAGGAGGGGTATCTCAGGCAGGGCAATGGAAAGCTTCCAGAAGAGCGCCCGTGGCCAGGACCATCCTGGCTGACCTGCAGGCACCAAGTTGGCCTGCGTGCTGTCGCTGGTGTGCCTCCACGGCCCTTCCTCTAGGCTTTCAAGCCCTTGTACATATTCAGGTGTTTCACCTGGGAAGGGTGGGAACAGTTCAGCAGCAGCTGGCCTGGGGCTCAGCTCACGTTTACTCACAGAGGCCTCGGCACGGTCCCCCAGCTTTGCAATAAGGACGCTCTTTGCGTGGGCGGGCAGGGCTGCTGGCTGTATGGGAGATGATTCCCCACCTCTGACCAATTTCAGAATTGTTTACCACTGGAGCAAGTGCCTTGGTAGTGTTTTCCTCTGTATAACAGTTAGGTTCAGTTTTTTTTCTTTTTTGGTTCAAGTTAGATTTTATTCCTCTTTTATGTATTTATGGATATAAGCATGGAAATAATTCATTCTTATAAATACATCAGTGTGAATGGAAGAACTTTTTTTTCTGTTTTATTTTTACATTTTATTTTTAAAAATTTTGAAATTTAATTTTATTTAATTTTTTTATACAGTAGGTTATTATTAGTTATCTATTTTATGCATAAACATGTATACAGGTCAATCCCAATCTCCCAACTCATCCCACCACCACCACCCCATGGCTTCCCTCACTTTGTGTCCATACGTTTGTTCTCTACCTCTGTGTCTCTATTTCTGCCCTGCAAACCAGTTCATCTGTACCATTTTTCTAGGTTCCACATATAGGCATTAATATACAATATTTGTTTTTCTCTTTCTGACTTACTTCACTCTGCATGACAGTCTCTAGATCCATCAACTTCTCTACAAATGACCGTTTCATTCCTTTTTATGGCTGAGTAATATTCCATTTTATATATGTACCACATCTTTATCCATTCGTCTGTCTGTGGCCATTTAGGTTGCTTCCATTACCTGGCTATTTTAAATAGTGCTGCAATGAACATTGTGGTGAATGTGTCTTTGTGATTTATGGTTTTCTCTGGGTATATGCCCAGAAGTGGGATTGCTGGATCCTATGGTAATTCTCTTTTTAGTTTTTTAAAGGAACCTCCATACTGTTCTCCATAGTGACTGTATCAATTTACATTCCCACCAATAGCGGAAGAGGGTTCCTTTTGTCCACACCCTCCCCAGAATTTGTTGTTTGTAGATTATCTGATGATGCCGATTCTAACAGGTGTGAGGTCTTACCTCATTGTAGTTTTGATTTGCATTTCTCTAATAATTAGTGATGTTGAGCAGCTTTTCATGTGCGTCTGGGCCATCTCTGTGTCTTCTTTGAAGAAACGTCTCTTTAGATCTTCTGCCCATTTTTGTATTGGGTTGTTTGTTTTATTAATATTAAGCTGCATGAGCTGTTTATATATATTGGAGATTAAACCTTTGTCCATTGATTCGTTTGTGAACGTTTTCGCCCATTCTGAGGGTTGCCATTTTCCATTCCCGTTTTTTTAACAAAGAAAGAAGAAAGCAAAAGAAGCAGAACACTAATGTGCGTGAAATATGCCTCTTGAAACTGTCGTTTTGAAATATGGACGTCTTTTGAATTTTTTGGTCGATATATGACCCCAGGATTTGTTTTCAGGGCAGGTGTCATTTACAGGCCTGTAATGATTTGGAATATCCACTGACCATTAGCGCTGGGATTAAAGCTGCTGTTGTGTGAAACGGCCACAAGGTGGCAGCAGTTCTCCCTTACCAAATCTGGTTACTAGGGCAGCGGAGCCTCAATGGAAGTCGCGTTCTAGATTGGAATGTAGAACGGAATGTGCCAGGAGAAAGCCCCTCAACTTTGTCTCACTACTTCTTGTTCGTGTTTTTAATATAATTTTTTATTTTTTATTACAGCAAGTTTGATTACAACGTTTAGCTTGTTGTAGGTGTGCAAGAGGTGGTTCTTTTACACATATACATATGTCTGTTCTTCCTGGGATCCTTTTCCCATGTACGTTATGACAGAATGTTGAGTAGTCTTCTCTTGGTACTCCGTAGGTCTTTGGTGATTATATACCTCTACTGTGTTTGTATATGTCTGTTAACCCCAATTTCGTAATGAATTCAATCCTCACACCTTTCCTTTGGTGAACCATAAGTTTGTTTAATGAATCTGTGATTGCCCTTCTCCGTGGAAATATCTGCCCTGGTATCAATTTATAGGTAACACCTATAAGTGATATGATATGATATGTGTCTTTAACTTTCTGACTTACTCCAAGTCACGTGATTACCTCTAGACTCATCTACGGTGCTGCAAATGGCATTGTGTCCTTTTTTTCCTTGGCCAATATTGTCTCTTAGCGAGGTCCATTTTCTGCAATGTGATTCCCTGAGGGCTGAGGATTAGCTGACCTGGGCAGCCTGACCCTGCCGGCAAGCCCTCCCCAGGTGTGCCTGGGATGAGGTCAATATAAACAGCACTCCAGGCAGCAATAGCCCCTGCAGCTGTGCCTGACTCCATATTCTCTGCACCATCAGCAGTCTCGGTGCTGTGCTGGTGGGAGGGTGTGAGGGTCAACGGCTTCGTGGGTGGCCCGGTGTGAGTGGGGCTCTGCTGGATTTTCGGCAGGAGTTGCCAGGCTGCCACCTGTAAAGAAGAGGATGTGTCACCCATAACTTCCACTGGAATATCTCTCCGGGCTGAGGTGAGGAAGGAAAAAAAGAGTGGGGGCCGGGACAGGAGGGGTATCTCAGGCAGGGCAATGGAAAGCTTCCAGAAGAGCGCCCGTGGCCAGGACCATCCTGGCTGACCTGCAGGCACCAAGTTGGCCTGCGTGCTGTCGCTGGTGTGCCTCCACGGCCCTTCCTCTAGGCTTTCAAGCCCTTGTACATATTCAGGTGTTTCACCTGGGAAGGGTGGGAACAGTTCAGCAGCAGCTGGCCTGGGGCTCAGCTCACGTTTACTCACAGAGGCCTCGGCACGGTCCCCCAGCTTTGCAATAAGGACGCTCCTTGCGTGGGCGGGCGGGGCTGCTGGCTGTATGGGAGATGATTCCCCACCTCTGACCAATTTCAGAATTGTTTACCACTGGAGCAAGTGCCTTGGTAGTGTTTTCCTCTGTATAACTTTTAGGTTCAGTTTTTTTTCTTTTTTGGTTCAAGTTAGATTTTATTCCTCTTTTATGTATTTATGGATATAAGCATGGAAATAATTCATTCTTATAAATACATCAGTGTGAATGGAAGAACTTTTTTTTCTGTTTTATTTTTACATTTTATTTTTAAAAATTTTGAAATTTAATTTTATTTAATTTTTTTATACAGTAGGTTATTATTAGTTATCTATATTATGCATAAACATGTATACAGGTCAATCCCAATCTCCCAACTCATCCCACCACCACCACCCCATGGCTTTCCCCACTTTGTGTCCATACGTTTGTTCTCTACCTCTGTGTCTCTATTTCTGCCCTGCAAACCAGTTCATCTGTACCATTTTTCTAGGTTCCACATATAGGCATTAATATACAATATTTGTTTTTCTCTTTCTGACTTACTTCACTCTGCATGACAGTCTCTAGATCCATCAACTTCTCTACAAATGACCGTTTCATTCCTTTTTATGGCTGAGTAATATTCCATTTTATATATGTACCACATCTTTATCCATTCGTCTGTCTGTGGCCATTTAGGTTGCTTCCATTACCTGGCTATTGTAAATAGTGCTGCAATGAACATTGTGGTGAATGTGTCTTTGTGATTTATGGTTTTCTCTGGGTATATGCCCAGAAGTGGGATTGCTGGATCCTATGGTAATTCTCTTTTTAGTTTTTTAAAGGAACCTCCATACTGTTCTCCATAGTGACTGTATCAATTTACCTTCCCACCCATAGCGGAAGAGGGTTCCTTTTGTCCACACCCTCCCCAGAATTTGTTGTTTGTAGATTATCTGATGATGCCGATTCTAACAGGTGTGAGGTCTTACCTCATTGTAGTTTTGATTTGCATTTCTCTAATAATTAGTGATGTTGAGCAGCTTTTCATGTGCGTCTGGGCCATCTCTGTGTCTTCTTTGAAGAAACGTCTCTTTAGATCTTCTGCCCATTTTTGTATTGGGTTGTTTGTTTTATTAATATTAAGCTGCATGAGCTGTTTATATATATTGGAGATTAAACCTTTGTCCATTGATTCGTTTGTGAACGTTTTCGCCCATTCTGAGGGTTGCCTTTTTCCATTCCCGTTTTTTGAACAAAGAAAGAAAGAAAGCAAAAGAAGCAGAACACTAATGTGCGTGAAATATGCCTCTTGAAACTGTCGTTTTGAAATATGGACGTCTTTTGAATTTTTTGGTCGATATATGACCCCAGGATTTGTTTTCAGGGCAGGTGTCATTTACAGGCCTGTAATGATTTGGAATATCCACTGACCATTAGCGCTGGGATTAAAGCTGCTGTTGTGTGAAACGGCCACAAGGTGGCAGCAGTTCTCCCTTACCAAATATGGTTACTAGGGCAGCGGAGCCTCAATGGAAGTCGCGTTCTAGATTGGAATGTAGAACGGAATGTGCCAGGAGAAAGCCCCTCGACTTTGTCTCACTACTTCTTGTTCGTGTTTTTAATTTAATTTTTTATTTTTTATTACAGCAAGTTTGAGTACAACGTTTAGCTTGTTGTAGGTGTGCAAGTGGTGGTTCTTTTACACATATACATATGTCTGTTCTCCCTGGGATCCTTTTCCCATGTACGTTATGACAGAATGTTGAGTAGTCTTCTCTTGGTACTCCGTAGGTCTTTGGTGATTATATACGTCTACTGTGTTTGTATATGTCTGTTAACCCCAATTTCGTAATGAATTCAATCCTCACACATTTCCTTTGGTGAACCATAAGTTTGTTTAATGAATCTGTGATTGCCCTTCTCCGTGGAAATATCTGCCCTGGTATCAATTTATAGGTAACACCTATAAGTGATATGATATGATATGTGTCTTTCACTTTCTGACTTACTCCAAGTCACGTGATTACCTCCAGACTCATCTACGGTGCTGCAAATGGCATTGTGTCCTTTTTTTCCTTGGCGAATATGCTGTCTTAGCGAGGTCCATTTTCTGCAATGTGATTCCCTGAGGGCTGAGGATTAGCTGACCTGGGCAGCCTGACCCTGCCGGCAAGCCCTCCCCAGGTGTGCCTGGGTTGAGGTCCATATAAACAGCACTCCAGGCAGCAATAGCCCCTGCAGCTGTGCCTGACTCCATATTCTCTGCACCATCAGCAGTCTCGGGGCTGTGCTGGTAGGAGGGTGTGAGGGTCCACGGCTTCGTGGGTGGCCCGGTGTGAGTGGGGCTCTGCTGGATTTTCGGCAGGAGTTGCCAGGCTGCCACCTGTAAAGAAGAGGATGTGTCACCCATAACTTCCACTGGAATATCTCTCCGGGCTGAGGTGAGGAAGGAAAAAAAGGAGTGGGGGCCGGGATAGGAGGGGTATCTCAGGCAGGGCAATGGAAAGCTTCCAGAAGAGCGCCCGTGGCCAGGACCATCCTGGCTGACCTGCAGGCACCAAGTTGGCCTGCGTGCTGTCGCTGGTGTGCCTCCACGGCCCTTCCTCTAGGCTTTCAAGCCCTTGTACATATTCAGGTGTTTCACCTGGGAAGGGTGGGAACAGTTCAGCAGCATCTGGCCTGGGGCTCAGCTCACGTTTACTCACAGAGGCCTCGGCACGGTCCCCCAGCTTTGAAATAAGGACGCTCCTTGCGTGGGCTGGCGGGGCTGCTGGCTGTATGGGAGATGATTCCCCACCTCTGACCAATTTCAGAATTGTTTACCACTGGAGCAAGTGCCTTGGTAGTGTTTTCCTCTGTATAACTGTTAGGTTCAGTTTTTTTTTTTCTTTTTTGGTTCAAGTTAGATTTTATTCCTCTTTTATGTATTTATGGATATAAGCATGGAAATAATTCATTCTTATAAATACATCAGTGTGAATGGAAGAACTTTTTTTTCTGTTTTATTTTTACATTTTATTTTTAAAAAATTTGAAATTTAATTTTATTTATTTTTTTATACAGTAGCTTATTATTAGTTATCTATTTTATGCATAAACATGTATACAGGTCAATCCCAATCTCCCAACTCATCCCACCACCACCACCCCATGGCTTCCCCCACTTTGTGACCATACGTTTGTTCTCTACCTCTGTGTCTCTATTTCTGCCCTGCAAACCAGTTCATCTGTACCATTTTTCTAGGTTCCACATATAGGCATTAATATACAATATTTGTTTTTCTCTTTCTGACTTACTTCACTCTGCATGACAGTCTCTAGATCCATCAACTTCTCTACAAATGACCCAGTTTCATTCCTTTTTATGGCTGAGTAATATTCCATTTTATATATGTACCACATCTTTATCCATTCGTCTGTCTGTGGCCATTTAGGTTGCTTCCATTACCTGGCTATTGTAAATAGTGCTGCAATGAACATTGTGGTGAATGTGTCTTTGTGATTTATGGTTTTCTCTGGGTATATGCCCAGAAGTGGGATTGCTGGATCCTATGGTAATTCTCTTTTTAGTTTTTTAAAGGAACCTCCATACTGTTCTCCATAGTGACTGTATCAATTTACATTCCCACCAATAGCGGAAGAGGGTTCCTTTTGTCCACACCCTCTCCAGAATTTGTTGTTTGTAGATTATCTGATGATGCCGATTCTAACAGGTGTGAGGTCTTACCTCATTGTAGTTTTGATTTGCATTTCTCTAATAATTAGTGATGTTGAGCAGCTTTTCATGTGCGTCTTGGCCATCTCTTTGTCTTCTTTGAAGAAACGTCTCTTTAGATCTTCTGCCCATTTTTGTATTGGGTTGTCTGTTTTATTAATATTAAGCTTCATGAGCTATTTATATATATTGGAGATTAAACCTTTGTCCATTGATTCGTTTGTGAACGTTTTCGCCCATTCTGAGGGTTGCCTTTTTCCATTCCCGTTTTTTTAACAAAGAAAGAAAGAAAGCAAAAGAAGCAGAACACTAATGTGCGTGAAATATGCCTCTTGAAACTGTCGTTTTGAAATATGGACGTCTTTTGAATTTTTTGGTCGATATATGACCCCAGGATTTGTTTTCAGGGCAGGTGTCATTTACAGGCCTGTAATGATTTGGAATATCCACTGACCATTAGCGCTGGGATTAAAGCTGCTGTTGTGTGAAACGGCCACAAGGTGGCAGCAGTTCTCCCTTACCAAATCTGGTTACTAGGGCAGCAGAGCCTCAATGGAAGTCGCGTTCTAGATTGGAATGTAGAATGGAATGTGCCAGGAGAAAGCCCCTCAAGTTTGTCTCACTACTTCTTGTTCGTGTTTTTAATTTAATTTTTTATTTTTTATTACAGCAAGTTTGAGTACAACGTTTAGCTTGTTGTAGGTGTGCAAGAGGTGGTTCTTTTACACATATACATATGTCTGTTCTTCCTGGGATCCTTTTCCCATGTACGTTATGACAGAATGTTGAGTAGTCTTCTCTTGGTACTCCGTAGGTCTTTGGTGATTATATACGTCTACTGTGTTTGTATATGTCTGTTAACCCCAATATCGTAATGAATTCAATCCTCACACTTTTCCTTTGGTGAACCATAAGTTTGTTTAATGAATCTGTGATTGCCCTTCTCCGTGGAAATATCTGCCCTGTTATCAATTTATCGGTAACTCCTATAAGTGATATGATATGATATGTGTCTTTCACTTTCTGACATACTCCAAGTCACGTGATTACCTCTAGACTCATCTACGGTGCTGCAAATGGCATTGTGTCCTTTTTTTCCTTGGCGAATATGCTGTCTTACCGAGGTCCATTTTCTGCAATGTGATTCCCTGAGGGCTGAGGATTAGCTGACCTGGGCAGCCTGACCCTACCGGCAAGCCCTCCCCAGGTGTGCCTGGGTTGAAGTCAATATAAACAGCACTCCAGGCAGCAATAGCCCCTGCAGCTGTGCCTGACTCCATATTCTCTGCACCATCAGCAGTCTCGGGGCTGTGCTGGTGGGAGGGTGTGAGGGTCCACGGCTTTGTGGGTGGCCCGGTGTGAGTGGGGCTCTGCTGGATTTTCGGCAGGAGTTGCCAGGCTGCCACCTGTAAAGAAGAGGATGTGTCACCCATCACTTCCACTGGAATATCTCTCCGGGCTGAGGTGAGGAAGGAAAAAAAGGAGTGGGGGCCGGGACAGGAGGGGTATCTCAGGCAGGGCAATGGAAAGCTTCCAGAAGAGCGCCCGTGGCCAGGACCATCCTGGCTGACCTGCAGGCACCAAGTTGGCCTGCGTGCTATCGCTGGTCTGCCTCCACGGCCCTTCCTCTAGGCTTTCAAGCCCTTGTACATATTCAGGTGTTTCACCTGGGAAGGGTGGGAACAGTTCAGCAGCAGCTGGCCTGGGGCTCAGCTCACGTTTACTCACAGAGGCCTCGGCACGGTCCCCCAGCTTTGCAATAAGGACGCTCCTTGCGTGGGCGGGCGGGGCTGCTGGCTGTATGGGAGATGATTCCCCACCTCTGACCAATTTCAGAATTGTTTACCACTGGAACAAGTGCCTTGGTAGTGTTTTCCTCTGTATAACTGTTAGGTTCAGTATTTTTTTTCTTTTTTGGTTCAAGTTAGATTTTATTCCTCTTTTATGTATTTATGGATATAAGCATGGAAATAATTCATTCTTATAAATACATCAGTGTGAATGGAAGAACTTTTTTTTCTGTTTTATTTTTACATTTTATTTTTAAAAAATTTGAAATTTAATTTTATTTATTTTTTTATACAGTAGGTTATTATTAGTTATCTATTTTATGCATAAACATGTATACAGGTCAATCCCAATCTCCCAACTCATCCCACCACCACCACCCCATGGCTTCCCCCACTTTGTGTCCATACGTTTGTTCTCTACCTCTGTGTCTCTATTTCTGCCCTGCAAACCAGTTCATCTGTACCATTTTTCTAGGTTCCACATATAGGCATTAATATACAATATTTGTTTTTCTCTTTCTGACTTACTTCACTCTGCATGACAGTCTCTAGATCCATCAACTTCTCTACAAATGACCGTTTCATTCCTTTTTATGGCTGAGCAATATTTCATTTTATATATGTACCACATCTTTATCCATTCGTCTGTCTGTGGCCATTTAGGTTGCTTCCATTACCTGGCTATTGTAAATAGTGCTGCAATGAACATTGTGGTGAATGTGTCTTTGTGATTTATGGTTTTCTCTGGGTATATGCCCAGAAGTGGGATTGCTGGATCCTATGGTAATTCTCCTTTTAGTATTTTAAAGGAACCTCCATACTGTTCTCCATAGTGACTGTATCAATTTACATTCCCACCAAAAGCGGAAGAGGGATCCTTTAGTCCACACCCTCCCCAGAATTTGTTGTTTGTAGATTATCTAATGATGCCGAATCTAACAGGTGGGAGGTCTTACCTCATTGTAGTTTTGATTTGCATTTCTCTAATAATTAGTGATGTTGAGCAGCTTTTCATGTGCGTCTTGGCCATCTCTGTGTCTTCTTTGAAGAAACGTCTCTTTAGATCTTCTGCCCATTTTTGTATTGGGTTGTTTGTTTTATTAATATTAAGCTGCATGAGCTGTTTATATATATTGGAGATTAAACCTTTGTCCATTGATTCGTTTGTGAACGTTTTCGCCCATTCTGAGGGTTGCCTTTTTCTATTCCCGTATTTTTAACAAGGAAGAAAGCAAGCAAAAGAAGCAGAACACTAATGTGCGTGAAATATGCCTCTTGAAACTGTCGTTTTGAAATATGGACGTCTTTTGAATTTTTTGGTCGATATATGACCCCAGGAGTTGTTTTCAGGGCAGGTGTCATTTACAGGCCTGTAATGATTTGGAATATCCACTGACGATTAGCGCTGGGATTAAAGCTGCTGTTGTGTGAAAAGGCCACAAGGTGGCAGCAGTTCTCCCTTACCAAATCTGGTTACTAGGGCAGCAGAGCCTCAATGGAAGTCGCGTTCTAGATTGGAATGTAGAACGGAATGTGCCAGGAGAAAGCCCCTCAACTTTGTCTCACTACTTCTTGTTCGTGTTTTTAATTTATTTTTTTATTTTTTATTACAGAAAGTTTGAGTACAACGTTTAGCTTGTTGTTGGTGTGCAAGAGGTGGTTCTTTTACACATATACATATGTCTGTTCTTCCTGGGAAACTTTTCCCATGTACGTTATGACAGAATGTTGAGTAGTCTTCTCTTGGTACTCCGTAGGTCTTTGGTGATTATATACGTCTACTGTGTTTGTACATGTCTGTTAACCCCAATATCGTAATGAATTCAATCCTCACACCTTTCCTTTGGTGAACCATAAGTTTGTTTAATGAATCTGTGATTGCCCTTCTCCGTGGAAATATCTGCCCTGGTATCAATTTATAGGTAACACCTATAAGTGATATGATATGATATGTGTCTTTCACTTTCTGACTTACTCCAAGTCACGTGATTACCTCTAGACTCATCTACGGTGCTGCAAATGGCATTGTGTCCTTTTTTTCCTTGGCGAATATTCTGTCTTAGCGAGGTCCATTTTCTGCAATGTGATTCCCTGAGGGCTGAGGATTAGCTGACCTGGGCAGCCTGACCCTGCCGGCAAGCCCTCCCCAGGTGTGCCTGGGTTGAGGTCAATAAAACAGCACTCCAGGCAGCAATAGCCCCTGCAGCTGTGCCTGACTCCATATTCTCTGCACCATCAGCAGTCTCTGGGCTGTGCTGGTGGGAGGGTGTGAGGGTCCACGGCTTTGTGGTTGGTCCGGTGTGAGTGGGGCTCTGCTGGATTTTCGGCAGGAGTTGCCAGGCTGCCACCTGTAAAGAAGAGGATGTGTCACCCATAACTTCCACTGGAATATTTTTCCGGGCTTAGGTGAGGAAGGAAAAAAAGGAGTGGGTGCCAGGACAGGAGGGGTATCTCAGGCAGGGCAATGGAAAGCTTCCAGAAGAGCGACCGTGGCCAGGACCATCCTGGCTGACCTGCAGGCACCAAGTTGGCCTGCGTGCTGTCGCTGGTGTGCCTCCACGGCCCTTCCTCTAGGCTTTCAAGCCCTTGTACATATTCAGGTCTTTCACCTGGGAAGGGTGGGAACAGTTCAGCAGCAGCTGGCCTGGGGCTCAGCTCACGTTTACTCACAGAGGCCTCGGCACGGTCCCCCAGCTTTGCAATAAGGACGCTCTTTGCGTGTGCGGGCAGGGCTGCTGGCTGTATGGGAGATGATTCCCCACCTCTGACCAATTTCAGAATTGTTTACCACTGGAGCAAGTGCCTTGGTAGTGTTTTCCTCTGTATAACAGTTAGGTTCAGTTTTTTTTCTTTTTTGGTTCAAGTTAGATTTTATTCCTCTTTTATGTATTTATGGATATAAGCATGGAAATAATTCATTGTTATAAATACATCAGTGTGAATGGAAGAACATATTTTTCTGTTTTATTTTTACATTTTATTTTTAAAAAATTTGAAATTTAATTTTATTTATTTTTTTTATACAGTAGGTTATTATTAGTTATCTATTTTATGCATAAACATGTATACAGGTCAATCCCAATCTCCCAACTCATCCCACCACCACCACCCCATGGCTTCCCCCACTTTGTGTCCATACGTCTGTTCTCTAGCTCTGTGTCTCTATTTCTGCCCTGCAAACCAGTTCATCTGTACCATTTTTCTAGGTTCCACATATAGGCATTAATATACAATATTTGTTTTTCTCTTTCTGACTTACTTCACTCTGCATGACAGTCTCTAGATCCATCAACTTCTCTACCAATGACCCAGTTTCATTCCTTTTTATGGCTGAGTAATATTCCATTTTATATATGTACCACATCTTTATCCATTCATCTGTCTGTGGCCATTTAGGTTGCTTCCATTACCTGGCTATTTTAAATAGTGCTGCAATGAACATTGTGGTGAATGTGTCTTTGTGATTTATGGTTTTCTCTGGGTATATGCCCAGAAGTGGGATTGCTGGATCCTATGGTAATTCTCTTTTTAGTTTTTTAAAGGAACCTCCATACTGTTCTCCATAGTGACTGTATCAATTTACATTCCCACCAATAGCGGAAGAGGGTTCCTTTTGTCCACACCCTCCCCAGAATTTGTTGTTTGTAGATTATCTGATGATGCCGATTCTAACAGGTGTGAGGTCTTACCTCATTGTAGTTTTGATTTGCATTTCTCTAATAATTAGTGATGTTGAGCAGCTTTTCATGTGCGTCTGGGCCATCTCTGTGTCTTCTTTGAAGAAACGTCTCTTTAGATCTTCTGCCCATTTTTGTATTGGGTTGTTTGTTTTATTAATATTAAGCTGCATGAGCTGTTTATATATATTGGAGATTAAACCTTTGTCCATTGATTCGTTTGTGAACGTTTTCGCCCATTCTGAGGGTTGCCTTTTTCCATTCCCGTTTTTTTAACAAAGAAAGAAAGAAAGCAAAAGAAGCAGAACACTAATGTGCGTGAAATATGCCTCTTGAAACTGTCGTTTTGAAATATGGACGTCTTTTGAATTTTTTGGTCGATATATGACCCCAGGATTTGTTTTCAGGGCAGGTGTCATTTACAGGCCTGTAATGATTTGGAATATCCACTGACCATTAGCGCTGGGATTAAAGCTGCTGTTGTGTGAAACGGCCACAAGGTGGCAGCAGTTCTCCCTTACCAAATCTGGTTACTAGGGCAGCGGAGCCTCAATGGAAGTCGCGTTCTAGATTGGAATGTAGAACGGAATGTGCCAGGAGAAAGCCCCTCAAGTTTGTCTCACTACTTCTTGTTCGTGTTTTTAATTTAATTTTTTATTTTTTATTACAGCAAGTTTGAGTACAACGTTTAGCTTGTTGTAGGTGTGCAAGAGGTGGTTCTTTTACACATATACATATGTCTGTTCTTCCTGGGATCCTTTTCCCATGTACGTTATGACAGAATGTTGAGTAGTCTTCTCTTGGTACTCCGTAGGTCTTTGGTGATTATATACCTCTACTGTCTTTGTATATGTCTGTTAACCCCAATTTCGTAATGAATTCAATCCTCACACCTTTCCTTTGGTGAACCATAAGTTTGTTTAATGAACCTGTGATTGCCCTTCTCCGTGGAAATATCTGCCCTGGTATCAATTTATAGGTAACACCTATAAGTGATATGATATGATATGTGTCTTTAACTTTCTGACTTACTCCAAGTCACGTGATTACCTCTAGACTCATCTACGGTGCTGCAAATGGCATTGTGTCCTTTTTTTCCTTGGCCAATATTGTCTCTTAGCGAGGTCCATTTTCTGCAATGTGATTCCCTGAGGGCTGAGGATTAGCTGACCTGGGCAGCCTGACCCTGCCGGCAAGCCGTCCCCAGGTGTGCCTGGGATGAGGTCAATATAAACAGCACTCCAGGCAGCAATAGCCCCTGCAGCTGTGCCTGACTCCATATTCTCTGCACCATCAGCAGTCTCGGTGCTGTGCTGGTGGGAGGGTGTGAGGGTCAACGGCTTCGTGGGTGGCCCGGTGTGAGTGGGGCTCTGCTGGATTTTCGGCAGGAGTTGCCAGGCTGCCACCTGTAAAGAAGAGGATGTGTCACCCATAACTTCCACTGGAATATCTCTCCGGGCTGAGGTGAGGAAGGAAAAAAAGAGTGGGGGCCGGGACAGGAGGGGTATCTCAGGCAGGGCAATGGAAAGCTTCCAGAAGAGCGCCCGTGGCCAGGACCATCCTGGCTGACCTGCAGGCACCAAGTTGGCCTGTGTGCTGTCGCTGGTGTGCCTCCACGGCCCTTCCTCTAGGCTTTCAAGCCCTTGTACATATTCAGGTGTTTCACCTGGGAAGGGTGGGAACAGTTCAGCAGCAGCTGGCCTGGGGCTCAGCTCACGTTTACTCACAGAGGCCTCGGCACGGTCCCCCAGCTTTGCAATAAGGACGCTCTTTGCGTGGGCGGGCAGGGCTGCTGGCTGTATGGGAGATGATTCCCCACCTCTGACCAATTTCAGAATTGTTTACCACTGGAGCAAGTGCCTTGGTAGTGTTTTCCTCTGTATAACAGTTAGGTTCAGTTTTTTTTCTTTTTTGGTTCAAGTTAGATTTTATTCCTCTTTTATGTATTTATGGATATAAGCATGGAAATAATTCATTCTTATAAATACATCAGTGTGAATGGAAGAACTTTTTTTTCTGTTTTATTTTTACATTTTATTTTTAAAAATTTTGAAATTTAATTTTATTTAATTTTTTTATACAGTAGGTTATTATTAGTTATCTATTTTATGCATATACATGTATACAGGTCAATCCCAATCTCCCAACTCATCCCACCACCACCACCCCATGGCTTCCCCCACTTTGTGTCCATACGTTTGTTCTCTACCTCTGTGTCTCTATTTCTGCCCTGCAAACTAGTTCATCTGTACCATTTTTCTAGGTTCCACATATAGGCATTAATATACAATATTTGTTTTTCTCTTTCTGACTTACTTCACTCTGCATGACAGTCTCTAGATCCATCAACTTCTCTACAAATGACCGTTTCATTCCTTTTTATGGCTGAGTAATATTCCATTTTATATATGTACCACATCTTTATCCATTCGTCTGTCTGTGGGCATTTAGGTTGCTTCCATTACCTGGCTATTTTAAATAGTGCTGCAATGAACATTGTGGTGAATGTGTCTTTGTGATTTATGGTTTTCTCTGGGTATATGCCCAGAAGTGGGATTGCTGGATCCTATGGTAATTCTCTTTTTAGTTTTTTAAAGGAACCTCCATACTGTTCTCCATAGTGACTGTATCAATTTACATTCCCACCAATAGCGGAAGAGGGTTCCTTTTGTCCACACCCTCCCCAGAATTTGTTGTTTGTAGATTATCTGATGATGCCGATTCTAACAGGTGTGTGGTCTTACCTCATTGTAGTTTTGATTTGCATTTCTCTAATAATTAGTGATGTTGAGCAGCTTTTCATGTGCGTCTGGGCCATCTCTGTGTCTTCTTTGAAGAAACGTCTCTTTAGATCTTCTGCCCATTTTTGTATTGGGTTGTTTGTTTTATTAATATTAAGCTGCATGAGCTGTTTATATATATTGGAGATTAAACCTTTGTCCATTGATTCGTTTGTGAACGTTTTCGCCCATTCTGAGGGTTGCCTTTTTCCATTCCCGTTTTTTTAACAAAGAAAGAAAGAAAGCAAAAGAAGCAGAACACTAATGTGCGTGAAATATGCCTCTTGAAACTGTCGTTTTGAAATATGGACGTCTTTTGAATTTTTTGGTCGATATATGACCCCAGGATTTGTTTTCAGGGCAGGTGTCATTTACAGGCCTGTAATGATTTGGAATATCCACTGACCATTAGCGCTGGGATTAAAGCTGCTGTTGTGTGAAACGGCCACAAGGTGGCAGCAGTTCTCCCTTACCAAATCTGGTTACTAGGGCAGCAGAGCCTCAATGGAAGTCGCGTTCTAGATTGGAATGTAGAACGGAATGTGCCAGGAGAAAGCCCCTCAAGTTTGTCTCACTACTTTTTGTTCGTGTTTTTAATATAATTTTTTATTTTTTATTACAGCAAGTTTGAGTACAACGTTTAGCTTGTTGTAGGTGTGCAAGTGGTGGTTCTTTTACACATATACATATGTCTGTTCTCCCTGGGATCCTTTTCCCATGTACGTTATGACAGAATGTTGAGTAGTCTTCTCTTGGTACTCCGTAGGTCTTTGGTGATTATATACGTCTACTGTGTTTGTATATGTCTGTTAACCCCAATTTCGTAATGAATTCAATCCTCACACCTTTCCTTTGGTGAACCATAAGTTTGTTTAATGAATCTGTGATTGCCCTTCTCCGTGGAAATATCTGCCCTTGTATCAATTTATAGGTAACACCTATAAGTGATATGATATGATATGTGTCTTTCACTTTCTGACTTACTCCAAGTCACGTGATTACCTCCAGACTCATCTACGGTGCTGCAAATGGCATTGTGTCCTTTTTTTCCTTGGCGAATATGCTGTCTTAGCGAGGTCCATTTTCTGCAATGTGATTCCCTGAGGGCTGAGGATTAGCTGACCTGGGCAGCCTGACCCTGCTGGCAAGCCCTCCCCAGGTGTGCCTGGGTTGAGGTCCATATAAACAGCACTCCAGGCAGCAATAGCCCCTGCAGCTGTGCCTGACTCCATATTCTCTGCACCATCAGCAGTCTCGGGGCTGTGCTGGTGGGAGGGTGTGAGGGTCCACGGCTTTGTGGGTGGCCCGGTGTGAGTGGGGCTCTGCTGGATTTTCGGCAGGAGTTGCCAGGCTGCCACCTGTAAAGAAGAGGATGTGTCACCCATCACTTCCACTGGAATATCTCTCCGGGCTGAGGTGAGGAAGGAAAAAAAGGAGTGGGGGCCGGGACAGGAGGGGTATCTCAGGCAGGGCAATGGAAAGCTTCCAGAAGAGCGCCCGTGGCCAGGACCATCCTGGCTGACCTGCAGGCACCAAGTTGGCCTGCGTGCTGTCGCTGGTGTGCCTCCACGGCCCTTCCTCTAGGCTTTCAAGCCCTTGTACATATTCAGGTGTTTCACCTGGGAAGGGTGGGAACAGTTCAGCAGCAGCTGGCCTGGGGCTCAGCTCACGTTTACTTACAGAGGCTTCGGCACGGTCCCCCAGCTTTGCAATAAGGACGCTCCTTGCGTGGGTGGGCGGGGCTGCTGGCTGTATGGGAGATGATTCCCCACCTCTTACCAATTTCAGAATTGTTTACCACTGGAGCAAGTGCCTTGGTAGTGTTTTCCTCTGTATAACTGTTAGGTTCAGTTTTTTTTTTCTTTTTTGGTTCAAGTTAGATTTTATTCCTCTTTTATGTATTTATGGATATAAGCATGGAAATAATTCATTCTTATAAATACATCAGTGTGAATGGAAGAACATTTTTTTCTGTATTATTTTTACATTTTATTTTTAAAAAATTTGAAATTTAATTTTATTTATTTTTTTATACAGTAGGTTATTATTAGTTATCTATTTTATGCATAAACATGTATAGAGGTCAATCCCAATCTCCCAACTCATCCCACCACCACCACCCCATGGCTTCCCCCACTTTGTGTCCATACGTTTGTTCTCTACCTCTGTGTCTCTATTTCTGCCCTGCAAACCAGTTCAGCTGTGCCATTTTTCTAGGTTCCACATATAGGCATTAATATACAATATTTGTTTTTCTCTTTCTGACTTACTTCACTCTGCATGACAGTCTCTAGATCCATCAACTTCTCTACCAATGACCCAGTTTCATTCCTTTTTATGGCTGAGTAATATTCCATTTTATATATGTACCACATCTTTATCCATTCGTCTGTCTGTGGCCATTTAGGTTGCTTCCATTACCTGGCTATTGTAAATAGTGCTGCAATGAACATTGTGGTGAATGTGTCTTTGTGATTTATGGTTTTCTCTGGGTATATGCCCAGAAGTGGGATTGCTGGATCCTATGGTAATTCTCTTTTTAATTTTTTAAAGGAACCTCCATACTGTTCTCCATAGTGACTGTATCAATATACATTCCCACCAATAGCGGAAGAGGGTTCCTTTTGTCCACACCCTCCCCAGAATTTGTTGTTTGTAGATTATCTGATGATGCCGATTCTAACAGGTGTGAGGTCTTACCTCATTGTAGTTTTGATTTGCATTTCTCTAATAATTAGTGATGTTGAGCAGCTTTTCATGTGCGTCTGGGCCATCTCTGTGTCTTCTTTGAAGAAACGTCTCTTTAGATCTTCTGCCCATTTTTGTATTGGGTTGTTTGTTTTATTAATATTAAGCTGCATGAGCTGTTTATATATATTGGAGATTAAACCTTTGTCCATTGATTCGTTTGTGAACGTTTTCGCCCATTCTGAGGGTTGCCTTTTTCCATTCCCGTTTTTTTAACAAAGAAAGAAAGAAAGCAAAAGAAGCAGAACACTAATGTGCGTGAAATATGCCTCTTGAAACTGTCGTTTTGAAATATGGACGTCTTTTGAATTTTTTGGTCGATATATGACCCCAGGACTTGTTTTCAGGGCAGGTGTCATTTACAGGCCTGTAATGATTTGGAATATCCACTGACCATTAGCGCTGGGATTAAAGCTGCTGTTGTGTGAAACGGCCACAAGGTGGCAGCAGTTCTCCCTTACCAAATCTGGTTACTAGGGCAGCAGAGCCTCAATGGAAGTCGTGTTCTAGATTGGAATGTAGAACGGAATGTGCCAGGAGAAAGCCCCTCAAGTTTGTCTCACTACTTCTTGTTCGTGTTTTTAATATAATTTTTTATTTTTTATTACAGCAAGTTTGAGTACAACGTTTAGCTTGTTGTAGGTGTGCAAGTGGTGGTTCTTTTACACATATACATAGGTCTGTTCTCCCTGGGATCCTTTTCCCATGTACGTTATGACAGAATGTTGAGTAGTCTTCTCTTGGTACTCCGTAGGTCTTTGGTGATTATATACGTCTACTGTGTTTGTATATGTCTGTTAACCCCAATTTCGTAATGAATTCAATCCTCACACCTTTTCTTTGGTGAACCATAAGTTTGTTTAATGAATCTGTGATTGCCCTTCTCCGTGGAAATATCTGCCCTGGTATCAATTTATAGGTAACACCTATAAGTGATATGATATGATATGTGTCTTTAACTTTCTGACTTACTCCAAGTCACGTGATTACCTCTAGACTCATCTATGGTGCTGCAAATGGCATTGTGTCCTTTTTTTCCTTGGCCAATATTGTCTCTTAGCGAGGTCCATTTCTGCAATGTGATTCCCTGAGGGCTGAGGATTAGCTGACCTGGGCAGCCTGACCCTGCCGGCAAGCCCTCCCCAGGTGTGCCTGGGATGAGGTCAATATAAACAGCACTCCAGGCAGCAATAGCCCCTTCAGCTGTGCCTGACTCCATATTCTCTGCACCATCAGCAGTCTCGGGGCTGTGCTGGTGGGAGGGTGTGAGGGTCCACGGCTTCGTGGGTGGCCCGGTGTGAGTGGGGCTCTGCTGGATTTTCGGCAGGAGTTGCCAGGCTGCCACCTGTAAAGAAGAGGATGTGTCACCCATAACTTCCACTGGAATATCTCTCCGGGCTGAGGTGAGGAAGGAAAAAAAGATTGGGGGCCGGGACAGGAGGGGTATCTCAGGCAGGGCAATGGAAAGCTTCCAGAAGAGCGCCCGTGGCCAGGACCATCCTGGCTGACCTGCAGGCACCAAGTTGGCCTGCGTGCTGTCGCTGGTGTGCCTCCACGGCCCTTCCTCTAGGCTTTCAAGCCCTTGTACATATTCAGGTGTTTCACCTGGGAAGGGTGGGAACAGTTCAGCAGCAGCTGGCCTGGGGCTCAGCTCACGTTTACTCACAGAGGCCTCGGCACGGTCACCCAGCTTTGCAATAAGGACGCTCCTTGCGTGGGCGGGCAGGGCTGCTGGCTGTATGGGAGATGATTCCCCACCTCTGACCAATTTCAGAATTGTTTACCACTGGAGCAAGTGCCTTGGTAGTGTTTTCTTCTGTATAACAGTTAGGTTCAGTTTTTTTTCTTGTTTGGTTCAAGTTAGATTTTATTCCTCTTTTATGTATTTATGGATATAAGCATGGAAATAATTCATTCTTATAAATACATCAGTGTGAATGGAAGAACATTTTTTTCTGTTTTATTTTTACATTTTATTTTTAAAAAATTTGAAATTTAATTTTATTTAACTTTTTTATACAGTAGGTTATTATTAGTTATCTATTTTATGCATAAACATGTATACAGGTCAATCCCAATCTCCCAACTCATCCCACCACCACCACCCCATGGCTTCCCCCACTTTGTGTCCATACGTTTGTTCTCTACCTCTGTGTCTCTATTTCTGCCCTGCAAACCAGTTCATCTGTACCATTTTTCTAGGTTCCACATATAGGCATTAATATACAATATTTGTTTTTCTCTTTCTGACTTACTTCACTCTGCATGACAGTCTCTAGATCCATCAACTTCTCTACAAATGACCGTTTCATTCCTTTTTATGGCTGAGTAATATTCCATTTTATATATGTACCACATCTTTATCCATTCGTCTGTCTGTGGCCATTTAGGTTGCTTCCATTACCTGGCTATTTTAAATAGTGCTGCAATGAACATTGTGGTGAATGTGTCTTTGTGATTTTTGGTTTTCTCTGGGTATATGCCCAGAAGTGGGATTGCTGGATCCTATGGTAATTCTCTTTTTAGTTTTTTAAAGGAACCTCCATACTGTTCTCCATAGTGACTGTATCAATTTACATTCCCACCAATAGCGGAAGAGGTTTCCTTTTGTCCACACCCTCCCCAGAATTTGTTGTTTGTAGATTATCTGATGATGCCGATTCTAACAGGTGTGAGGTCTTACCTCATTGTAGTTTTGATTTGCATTTCTCTAATAATTAGTGATGTTGAGCAGCTTTTCATGTGCGTCTGGGCCATCTCTGTGTCTTCTTTGAAGAAACGTCTCTTTAGATCTTCTGCCCATTTTTGTATTGGGTTGTTTGTTTTATTAATATTAAGCTGCATGAGCTGTTTATATATATTGGAGATTAAACCTTTGTCCATTGATTCGTTTGTGAAAGTTTTCGCCCATTCTTAGGGTTGCCTTTTTCCATTCCCGTTTTTTTAACAAAGAAAGAAAGAAAGCAAAAGAAGCAGAACACTAATGTGCGTGAAATATGCCTCTTGAAACTGTCGTTTTGAAATATGGACGTCTTTTGAAATTTTTGGTCGATATATGACCCCAGGATTTGTTTTCAGGGCAGGTGTCATTTACAGGCCTGTAATGATTTGGAATATCCACTGACCATTAGTGCTGGGATTAAAGCTGCTGTTGTGTGAAACGGCCACAAGGTGGCAGCAGTTCTCCCTTACCAAATCTGGTTACTAGGGCAGCAGAACCTCAATGGAAGTCGCGTTCTAGATTGGAATGTAGAACGGAATGTGCCAGGAGAAAGCCCCTCAAGTTTGTCTCACTACTTCTTGTTCGTGTTTTTAATATAATTTTTTATTTTTTATTACAGCAAGTTTGAGTACAACGTTTAGCTTGTTGTAGGTGTGCAAGTGGTGGTTCTTTTACACATATACATATGTCTGTTCTCCCTGGGATCCTTTTCCCATGTACGTTATGACAGAATGTTGAGTAGTCTTCTCTTGGTACTCCGTAGGTCTTTGGTGATTATATACGTCTACTGTGTTTGTATATGTCTGTTAACCCCAATTTCGTAATGAATTCAATCCTCACACCTTTCCTTTGGTGAACCATAAGTTTGTTTAATGAATCTGTGATTGCCCTTCTCCATGGAAATATCTGCCCTGGTATCAATTTATAGGTAACACCTATAAGTGATATGATATGATATGTGTCTTTCACTTTCTGACTTACTCCAAGTCACGTGATTACCTCTAGACTCATTTACGGTGCTGCAAATGGCATTGTGTCCTTTTTTTCCTTGGCCAATATTGTCTCTTAGCGAGGTCCATTTTCTGCAATGTGATTCCCTGAGGGCTGAGGATTAGCTGACCTGGGCAGCCTGACCCTGCCGGCAAGCCCTCCCCAGGTGTGCCTGGGATGAGGTCAATATAAACAGCACTCCAGGCAGCAATAGCACCTGCAGCTGTGCCTGACTCCATATTCTCTGCACCATCAGCAGTCTCGGGGCTGTGCTGGTGGGAGGGTGTGAGGGTCCACGGCTTCGTGGGTGGCCCGTTGTTAGTGGGGCTCTGCTGGATTTTCGGCAGGAGTTGCCAGGCTGCCACCTGTAAAGAAGAGGATGAGTTTCCCATAACTTCCACTGGAATATCTCTCCGGGCTGAGGTGGGGAAGGAAAAAAAGGAGTGGGGGCCGGGACAGGAGGGGTATCTCAGGCAAGGCAATGGAAAGCTTCCAGAAGAGCGCCCGTGGCCAGGACCATCCTGGCTGACCTGCAGGCACCAAGTTGGCCTGCGTGCTGTCGCTGGTGTGCCTCCACGGCCCTTCCTCTAGGCTTTCAAGCCCTTGTACATATTCAGGTGTTTCACCTGGGAAGGGTGGGAACAGTTCAGCAGCAGCTGGCCTGGGGCTCAGCTCACGTTTACTCACAGAGGCCTCGGCACGGTCCCCCAGTGGGATTGCTGGATCCTATGGTAATTCTCTTTTTAGTTTTTTAAAGGAACCTCCATACTGTTCTCCATAGTGACTGTATCAATTTACATTCCCACCAATAGCGGAAGAGGGTTCCTTTTGTCCACACCCTCCCCAGAATTTGTTGTTTGTAGATTATCTGATGATGCCGATTCTAACAGGTGTGAGGTCTTACCTCATTGTAGTTTTGATTTGCATTTCTCTAATAATTAGTGATGTTGAGCAGCTTTTCATGTGCGTCTGGGCCATCTCTGTGTCTTCTTTGAAGAAACGTCTCTTTAGATCTTCTGCCCATTTTTGTATTGGGTTGTTTGTTTTATTAATATTAAGCTGCATGAGCTGTTTATATATATTGGAGATTAAACCTTTGTCCATTGATTCGTTTGTGAACGTTTTCGCCCATTCTGAGGGTTGCCTTTTTCCATTCCCGTTTTTTTAACAAAGAAAGAAAGAAAGCAAAAGAAGCAGAACACTAATGTGCGTGAAATATGCCTCTTGAAACTGTCGTTTTGAAATATGGACGTCTTTTGAATTTTTTGGTCGATATATGACCCCAGGATTTGTTTTCAGGGCAGGTGTCATTTACAGGCCTGTAATGATTTGGAATATCCACTGACCATTAGCGCTGGGATTAAAGCTGCTGTTGTGTGAAACGGCCACAAGGTGGCAGCAGTTCTCCCTTACCAAATCTGGTTACTAGGGCAGCAGAGCCTCAATGGAAGTCGCGTTCTAGATTGGAATGTAGAACGGAATGTGCCAGGAGAAAGCCCCTCAACTTTGTCTCACTACTTCTTGTTCGTATTTTTAATTTAATTTTTTATTTTTTATTACAGCAAGTTTGAGTACAACGTTTAGCTTGTTGTAGGTGTGCAAGAGGTGGTTCTATTACACATATACATATGTCTGTTCTTCCTGGGATCCTTTTCCCATGTACATTATGACAGAATGTTGAGTAGTCTTCTCTTGGTACTCCGTAGGTCTTTGGTGATTATATACCTCTACTGTGTTTGTATATGTCTGTTAACCCCAATTTCGTAATGAATTCAATCCTCACACCTTTCCTTTGGTGAACCATAAGTTTGTTTAATGAATCTGTGATTGCCCTTCTCCGTGGAAATATCTGCCCTGGTATCAATTTATCGGTAACACCTATAAGTGATATGATATGATATGTGTCTTTCACTTTCTGACTTACTCCAAGTCACGTGATTACCTCTAGACTCATCTACGGTGCTGCAAATGGCATTGTGTCCTTTTTTTCCTTGGCGAATATGCTGTCTTAGCGAGGTCCATTTTCTGCAATGTGATTCCCTGAGGGCTGAGGATTAGCTGACCTGGGCAGCCTGACCCTGCCGGCAAGCCCTCCCCAGGTGTGCCTGGGTTGAGGTCCATATAAACAGCACTCCAGGCAGCAATAGCCCCTGCAGCTGTGCCTGACTCCATATTCTCTGCACCATCAGCAGTCTCGGGGCTGTGCTGGTGGGAGGGTGTGAGGGTCCACGGCTTTGTGGGTGGCCCGGTGTGAGTGGGGCTCTGCTGGATTTTCGGCAGGAGTTGCCAGGCTGCCACCTGTAAAGAAGAGGATGTGTCACCCATAACTTCCACTGGAATATCTCTCCGGGCTGAGGTGAGGAAGGAAAAAAAGGAGTGGGGGCCGGGACAGGAGGGGTATCTCAGGCAGGGCAATGGAAAGCTTCCAGAAGAGCGCCCGTGGCCAGGACCATCCTGGCTGACCTGCAGGCACCAAGTTGGCCTGCGTGCTGTCGCTGGTGTGCCTCCACGGCCCTTCCTCTAGGCTTTCATGCCCTTGTACATATTCAGGTGTTTCACCTGGGAAGGGTGGGAACAGTTCAGCAGCAGCTGGCCTGGGGCTCAGCTCACGTTTACTCACAGAGGCCTCGGCACGGTCCCCCAGCTTTGCAATAAGGACGCTCCTTGCGTGGGCGGGCGGGGCTGCTGGCTGTATGGGAGATGATTCCCCACCTCTGACCAATTTCAGAATTGTTTACCACTGGAGCAAGTGCCTTGGTAGTGTTTTCCTCTGTATAACTGTTAGGTTCAGTTTTTTTTTTCTTTTTTGGTTCAAGTTAGATTTTATTCCTCTTTTATGTATTTATGGATATAAGCATGGAAATAATTCATTCTTATAAATACATCAGTGTGAATGGAAGAACATTTTTTTCTGTATTATTTTTACATTTTATTTTTAAAAAATTTGAAATTTAATTTTATTTATTTTTTTATACAGTAGGTTATTATTAGTTATCTATTTTATGCATAAACATGTATAGAGGTCAATCCCAATCTCCCAACTCATCCCACCACCACCACCCCATGGCATCCCCCACTTTGTGTCCATACGTTTGTTCTCTACCTCTGTGTCTCTATTTCTGCCCTGCAAACCAGTTCATCTGTACCATTTTTCTAGGTTCCACATATAGGCATTAATATACAATATTTGTTTTTCTCTTTCTGACTTACTTCACTCTGCATGACAGTCTCTAGATCCATCAACTTCTCTACCAATGACCCAGTTTCATTCCTTTTTATGGCTGAGTAATATTCCATTTTATATATGTACCACATCTTTATCCATTCGTCTGTCTGTGGGCATTTAGGTTGCTTCCATTACCTGGCTATTGTAAATAGTGCTGCAATGAACATTGTGGTGAATGTGTCTTTGTGATTTATGGTTTTCTCTGGGTATATGCCCAGAAGTGGGATTGCTGGATCCTATGGTAATTCTCTTTTTAGTTTTTTAAAGGAACCTCCATACTGTTCTCCATAGTGACTGTATCAATTTACATTCCCACCAATAGCGGAAGAGGGTTCCTTTTGTCCACACCCTCCCCAGAATTTGTTGTTTGTAGATTATCTGATGATGCCGATTCTAACAGGTGTGAGGTCTTACCTCATTGTAGTTTTGATTTGCATTTCTCTAATAATTAGTGATGTTGAGCAGCTTTTCATGTGCGTCTGGGCCATCTCTGTGTCTTCTTTGAAGAAACGTCTCTTTAGATCTTCTGCCCATTTTTGTATTGGGTTGTTTGTTTTATTAATATTAAGCTGCATGAGCTGTTTATATATATTGGAGATTAAACCTTTGTCCATTGATTCGTTTGTGAACGTTTTCGCCCATTCTGAGGGTTGCCTTTTTCCATTCCCGTTTTTTTAACAAAGAAAGAAAGAAAGCAAAAGAAGCAGAACACTAATGTGCGTGAAATATGCCTCTTGAAACTGTCGTTTTGAAATATGGACGTCTTTTGAATTTTTTGGTCGATATATGACCCCAGGATTTGTTTTCAGGGCAGGTGTCATTTACAGGCCTGTAATGATTTGGAATATCCACTGACCTTTAGCGCTGGGATTAAAGCTGCTGTTGTGTGAAACGGCCACAAGGTGGCAGCAGTTCTCCCTTACCAAATCTGGTTACTAGGGCAGCAGAGCCTCAATGGAAGTCGTGTTCTAGATTGGAATGTAGAACGGAATGTGCCAGGAGAAAGCCCCTCAACTTTGTCTCACTACTTCTTGTTCGTGTTTTTAATATAATTTTTAATTTTTTATTACAGCAAGTTTGAGTACAACGTTTAGCTTGTTGTAGGTGTGCAAGAGGTGGTTCTTTTACACATATACATATGTCTGTTCTTCCTGGGATCCTTTTCCCATGTACGTTATGACAGAATGTTGAGTAGTCTTCTCTTGGTACTCCGTAGGTCTTTGGTGATTATATACGTCTACTGTGTTTGTATATGTCTGTTAACCCCAATTTCGTAATGAATTCAATCCTCACACCTTTCCTTTGGTGAACCATAAGTTTGTTTAATGAATCTGTGATTGCCCTTCTCCATGGAAATATCTGCCCTGGTATCAATTTATAGGTAACACCTATAAGTGATATGATATGATATGTGTCTTTCACTTTCTGACTTACTCCAAGTCACGTGATTACCTCTAGACTCATTTACGGTGCTGCAAATGGCATTGTGTCCTTTTTTTCCTTGGCCAATATTGTCTCTTAGCGTGGTCCATTTTCTGCAATGTGATTCCCTGAGGGCTGAGGATTAGCTGACCTGGGCAGCCTGACCCTGCCGGCAAGCCCTCCCCAGGTGTGCCTGGGATGAGGTCAATATAAACAGCACTCCAGGCAGCAATAGCCCCTGCAGCTGTGCCTGACTCCATATTCTCTGCACCATCAGCAGTCTCGGGGCTGTGCTGGTGGGAGGGTGTGAGGGTCCACGGCTTCGTGGGTGGCCCGTTGTTAGTGGGGCTCTGCTGGATATTCGGCAGGAGTTGCCAGGCTGCCACCTGTAAAGAAGAGGATGTGTCACCCATAACTTCCACTGGAATATCTCTCCGGGCTGAGGTGAGGAAGGAAAAAAAGGAGTGGGGGCCGGGACAGGAGGGGTATCTCAGGCAGGGCAATGGAAAGCTTCCAGAAGAGCGCCCGTGGCCAGGACCATCCTGGCTGACCTGCAGGCACCAAGTTGGCCTGCGTGCTGTCGCTGGTGTGCCTCCACGGCCCTTCCTCTAGGCTTTCAAGCCCTTGTACATATTCAGGTGTTTCACCTGGGAAGGGTGGGAACAGTTCAGCAGCAGCTGGCCTGGGGCTCAGCTCACGTTTACTCACAGAGGCCTCGGCACGGTCCCCCAGCTTTGCAATAAGGACGCTCCTTGCGTGGGAGGGCGGGGCTGCTGGCTGTATGGGAGATGATTCCCCACCTCTGACCAATTTCAGAATTGTTTACCACTGGAGCAAGTGCTTGGTAGTGTTTTCCTCTGTATAACTGTTAGGTTCAGTTTTTTTTCTTTTTTGGTTCAAGTTAGATTTTATTCCTCTTTTATGTATTTATGGATATAAGCATGGAAATAATTCATCCTTATAAATACATCAGTGTGAAAGGAAGAACATTTTTTTCTGTTTTATTTTTACATTTTATTTTTAAAAATTTTGAAATTTAATTTTATTTATTTTTTTATACAGTAGGTTATTATTAGTTATCTATTTTATGCATAAACATGTATACAGGTCAATCCCAATCTCCCAACTCATCCCACCACCACCACCCCATGTCTTCCCCCACTTTGTGTCCATACGTCTGTTCTCTACCTCTGTGTCTCTATTTCTGCCCTGCAAACCAGTTCATCTGTACCATTTTTCTAGGTTCCACATATAGGCATTAATATACAATATTTGTTTTTCTCTTTCTGACTTACTTCACTCTGTATGACAGTCTCTAGATCCATCAACTTCTCTACAAATGACCCAGATTCATTCCTTTTTATGGCTGAGTAATATTCCTTTTTATATATGTACCACATCTTTATCCATTCGTCTGTCTGTGGCCATTTAGGTTGCTTCCATTACCTGGCTATTGTAAATAGTGCTGCAATGAACATTGTGGTGAATGTGTCTTTGTGATTTATGGTTTTCTCTGGGTATATGCCCAGAAGTGGGATTGCTGGATCCTATGGTAATTCTCCTTTTAGTATTTTAAAGGAACCTCCATACTGTTCTCCATAGGGACTGTATCAATTTACATTCCCACCAAAAGCGGAAGAGGGTTCCTTTAGTCCACACCCTCCCCAGAATTTGTTGTTTGTAGATTATCTAATGATGCCGAATCTAACAGGTGGGAGGTCTTACCTCATTGTAGTTTTGATTTGCATTTCTCTAATAATTAGTGATGTTGAGCAGCTTTTCATATGCGTCTTGGCCATCTCTGTGTCTTCCTTGAAGAAACGTCTCTTTAGATCTTCTGCCCATTTTTGTATTGGGTTGTTTGTTTTATTAATATTAAGCTGCATGAGCTGTTTATATATATTGGAGATTAAACCTTTGTCCATTGATTCGTTTGTGAACGTTTTCGCCCATTCTGAGGGTTGCCTTTTTCCATTCCCGTATTTTTAAAAAGGAAGAAAGCAAGCAAAAGAAGCAGAACACTAATGTGCGTGAAATATGCCTCTTGAAACTGTCGTTTGAAATATGGACGTCTTTTGAATTTTTTGGTCGATATATGACCCCAGGATTTGTTTTCAGGGCAGGTGTCATTTACAGGCCTGTAATGATTTGGAATATCCACTGACCATTAGCGCTGGGATTAAAGCTGCTGTTGTGTGAAAAGGCCACAAGGTGGCAGCAGTTCTCCCTTACCAAATCTGGTTACTAGGGCAGCAGATCCTCAATGGAAGTCACGTTCTAGATTGGAATGTAGAACGGATGGGCCAGGAGAAAGCCCCTCAACTTTGTCTCACTACTTCTTGTTCGTATTTTTAATTTATTTTTTTATTTTTTATTACAGCAAGTTTGAGTACAACGTTTAGCTTGTTGTAGGTGTGCAAGAGGTGGTTCTATTACACATATACATATGTCTGTTCTTCCTGGGATCCTTTTCCCATGTACATTATGACAGAATGTTGAGTAGTCTTCTCTTGGTACTCCGTAGGTCTTTGGTGATTATATACCTCTACTGTGTTTGTATATGTCTGTTAACCCCAATTTCGTAATGAATTCAATCCTCACACCTTTCCTTTGGTGAACCATAAGTTTGTTTAATGAATCTGTGATTGCCCTTCTCCGTGGAAATATCTGCCCTGGTATCAATTTATCGGTAACACCTATAAGTGATATGATATGATATGTGTCTTTCACTTTCTGACTTACTCCAAGTCACGTGATTACCTCTAGACTCATCTACGGTGCTGCAAATGGCATTGTGTCCTTTTTTTCCTTGGCGAATATGCTGTCTTAGCGAGGTCCATTTTCTGCAATGTGATTCCCTGAGGGCTGAGGATTAGCTGACCTGGGCAGCCTGACCCTGCCGGCAAGCCCTCCCCAGGTGTGCCTGGGTTGAGGTCCATATAAACAGCACTCCAGGCAGCAATAGCCCCTGCAGCTGTGCCTGACTCCATATTCTCTGCACCATCAGCAGTCTCGGGGCTGTGCTGGTGGGAGGGTGTGAGGGTCCACGGCTTTGTGGGTGGCCCGGTGTGAGTGGGGCTCTGCTGGATTTTCGGCAGGAGTTGCCAGGCTGCCACCTGTAAAGAAGAGGATGTGTCACCCATAACTTCCACTGGAATATCTCTCCGGGCTGAGGTGAGGAAGGAAAAAAAGGAGTGGGGGCCGGGACAGGAGGGGTATCTCAGGCAGGGCAATGGAAAGCTTCCAGAAGAGCGCCCGTGGCCAGGACCATCCTGGCTGACCTGCAGGCACCAAGTTGGCCTGCGTGCTGTCGCTGGTGTGCCTCCACGGCCCTTCCTCTAGGCTTTCATGCCCTTGTACATATTCAGGTGTTTCACCTGGGAAGGGTGGGAACAGTTCAGCAGCAGCTGGCCTGGGGCTCAGCTCACGTTTACTCACAGAGGCCTCGGCACGGTCCCCCAGCTTTGCAATAAGGACGCTCCTTGCGTGGGCGGGCGGGGCTGCTGGCTGTATGGGAGATGATTCCCCACCTCTGACCAATTTCAGAATTGTTTACCACTGGAGCAAGTGCCTTGGTAGTGTTTTCCTCTGTATAACTGTTAGGTTCAGTTTTTTTTTTTCTTTTTTGGTTCAAGTTAGATTTTATTCCTCTTTTATGTATTTATGGATATAAGCATGGAAATAATTCATTCTTATAAATACATCAGTGTGAATGGAAGAACATTTTTTTCTGTATTATTTTTACATTTTATTTTTAAAAAATTTGAAATTTAATTTTATTTATTTTTTTATACAGTAGGTTATTATTAGTTATCTATTTTATGCATAAACATGTATAGAGGTCAATCCCAATCTCCCAACTCATCCCACCACCACCACCCCATGGCATCCCCCACTTTGTGTCCATACGTTTGTTCTCTACCTCTGTGTCTCTATTTCTGCCCTGCAAACCAGTTCATCTGTACCATTTTTCTATGTTCCACATATAGGCATTAATATACAATATTTGTTTTTCTCTTTCTGACTTACTTCACTCTGCATGACAGTCTCTAGATCCATCAACTTCTCTACCAATGACCCAGTTTCTTTCCTTTTTATGGCTGAGTAATATTCCATTTTATATATGTACCACATCTTTATCCATTCGTCTGTCTGTGGCCATTTAGGTTGCTTCCATTACCTGGCTATTGTAAATAGTGCTGCAATGAACATTGTGGTGAATGTGTCTTTGTGATTTATGGTTTTCTCTGGGTATATGCCCAGAAGTGGGATTGCTGGATCCTATGGTAATTCTCTTTTTAGTTTTTTAAAGGAACCTCCATACTCTTCTCCATAGTGACTGTATCAATTTACATTCCCACCAATAGCGGAAGAGGGTTCCTTTTGTCCACACCCTCCCCAGAATTTGTTGTTTGTAGATTATCTGATGATGCCGATTCTAACAGGTGTGAGGTCTTACCTCATTGTAGTTTTGATTTGCATTTCTCTAATAATTAGTGATGTTGAGCAGCTTTTCATGTGCGTCAGGGCCATCTCTGTGTCTTCTTTGAAGAAACGTCTCTTTAGATCTTCTGCCCATTTTTGTATTGGGTTGTTTGTTTTATTAATATTAAGCTGCATGAGCTGTTTATATATATTGGAGATTAAACCTTTGTCCATTGATTCGTTTGTGAACGTTTTCGCCCATTCTGAGGGTTGCCTTTTTCCATTCCCGTTTTTTTAACAAAGAAAGAAAGAAAGCAAAAGAAGCAGAACACTAATGTGCGTGAAATATGCCTCTTGAAACTGTCGTTTTGAAATATGGACGTCTTTTGAATTTTTTGGTCGATATATGACCCCAGGATTTGTTTTCAGGGCAGGTGTCATTTACAGGCCTGTAATGATTTGGAATATCCACTGACCATTAGCGCTGGGATTAAAGCTGCTGTTGTGTGAAACGGCCACAAGGTGGCAGCAGTTCTCCCTTACCAAATCTGGTTACTAGGGCAGCAGAGCCTCAATGGAAGTCGCGTTCTAGATTGGAATGTAGAACGGAATGTGCCAGGAGAAAGCCCCTCAACTTTGTCTCACTACTTCTTGTTCGTGTTTTTAATATAATTTTTTATTTTTTATTACAGCAAGTTTGAGTACAACGTTTAGCTTGTTGTAGGTGTGCAAGTGGTGGTTCTTTTACACATATACATATGTCTGTTCTCCCTGGGATCCTTTTCCCATGTACGTTATGACAGAATGTTGAGTAGTCTTCTCTTGGTACTCCGTAGGTCTTTGGTGATTATATACGTCTACTGTGTTTGTATATGTCTGTTAACCCCAATTTCGTAATGAATTCAATCCTCACACCTTTCCTTTGGTGAACCATAAGTTTGTTTAATGAATCTGTGATTGCCCTTCTCCATGGAAATATCTGCCCTGGTATCAATTTATAGGTAACACCTATAAGTGATATGATATGATATGTGTCTTTCACTTTCTGACTTACTCCAAGTCACGTGATTACCTCTAGACTCATTTACGGTGCTGCAAATGGCATTGTGTCCTTTTTTTCCTTGGCCAATATTGTCTCTTAGCGTGGTCCATTTTCTGCAATGTGATTCCCTGAGGGCTGAGGATTAGCTGACCTGGGCAGCCTGACCCTGCCGGCAAGCCCTCCCCAGGTGTGCCTGGGATGAGGTCAATATAAACAGCACTCCAGGCAGCAATAGCCCCTGCAGCTGTGCCTGACTCCATATTCTCTGCACCATCAGCAGTCTCGGGGCTGTGCTGGTGGGAGGGTTTGAGGGTCCACGGCTTCGTGGGTGGCCCGTTGTTAGTGGGGCTCTGCTGGATATTCGGCAGGAGTTGCCAGGCTGCCACCTGTAAAGAAGAGGATGTGTCACCCATAACTTCCACTGGAATATCTCTCCGGGCTGAGGTGAGGAAGGAAAAAAAGGAGTGGGGGCCGGGACAGGAGGGGTATCTCAGGCAGGGCAATGGAAAGCTTCCAGAAGAGCGCCCGTGGCCAGGACCATCCTGGCTGACCTGCAGGCACCAAGTTGGCCTGCGTGCTGTCGCTGGTGTGCCTCCACGGCCCTTCCTCTAGGCTTTCAAGCCCTTGTACATATTCAGGTGTTTCACCTGGGAAGGGTGGGAACAGTTCAGCAGCAGCTGGCCTGGGGCTCAGCTCACGTTTACTCACAGAGGCCTCGGCACGGTCCCCCAGCTTTGCAATAAGGACGCTCCTTGCGTGGGAGGGCGGGGCTGCTGGCTGTATGGGAGATGATTCCCCACCTCTGACCAATTTCAGAATTGTTTACCACTGGAGCAAGTGCCTTGGTAGTGTTTTCCTCTGTATAACTGTTAGGTTCAGTTTTTTTTCTTTTTTGGTTCAAGTTAGATTTTATTCCTCTTTTATGTATTTATGGATATAAGCATGGAAATAATTCATCCTTATAAATACATCAGTGTGAAAGGAAGAACATTTTTTTCTGTTTTATTTTTACATTTTATTTTTAAAAATTTTGAAATTTAATTTTATTTAATTTTTTTATACAGTAGGTTATTATTAGTTATCTATTTTATGCATAAACATGTATACAGGTCAATCCCAATCTCCCAACTCATCCCACCACCACCACCCCATGGCTTCCCCCACTTTGTGTCCATACGTCTGTTCTCTACCTCTGTGTCTCTATTTCTGCCCTGCAAACCAGTTCATCTGTACCATTTTTCTAGGTTCCACATATAGGCATTAATATACAATATTTGTTTTTCTCTTTCTGACTTACTTCACTCTGTATGACAGTCTCTAGATCCATCAACTTCTCTACAAATGACCCAGATTCATTCCTTTTTATGGCTGAGTAATATTCCTTTTTATATATGTACCACATCTTTATCCATTCGTCTGTCTGTGGCCATTTAGGTTGCTTCCATTACCTGGCTATTGTAAATAGTGCTGCAATGAACATTGAGGTGAATGTGTCTTTGTGATTTATGGTTTTCTCTGGGTATATGCCCAGAAGTGGGATTGCTGGATCCTATGGTAATTCTCCTTTTAGTATTTTAAAGGAACCTCCATACTGTTCTCCATAGGGACTGTATCAATTTACATTCCCACCAAAAGCGGAAGAGGGTTCCTTTAGTCCACACCCTCCCCAGAATTTGTTGTTTGTAGATTATCTAATGATGCCGAATCTAACAGGTGGGAGGTCTTACCTCATTGTAGTTTTGATTTGCATTTCTCTAATAATTAGTGATGTTGAGCAGCTTTTCATATGCGTCTTGGCCATCTCTGTGTCTTCCTTGAAGAAACGTCTCTTTAGATCTTCTGCCCATTTTTGTATTGGGTTGTTTGTTTTATTAATATTAAGCTGCATGAGCTGTTTATATATATTGGAGATTAAACCTTTGTCCATTGATTCGTTTGTGAACGTTTTCGCCCATTCTGAGGGTTGCCTTTTTCCATTCCCGTATTTTTAAAAAGGAAGAAAGCAAGCAAAAGAAGCAGAACACTAATGTGCGTGAAATATGCCTCTTGAAACTGTCGTTTTGAAATATGGACGTCTTTTGAATTTTTTGGTCGATATATGACCCCAGGATTTGTTTTCAGGGCAGGTGTCATTTACAGGCCTGTAATGATTTGGAATATCCACTGACCATTAGCGCTGGGATTAAAGCTGCTGTTGTGTGAAAAGGCCACAAGGTGGCAGCAGTTCTCCCTTACCAAATCTGGTTACTAGGGCAGCAGATCCTCAATGGAAGTCACGTTCTAGATTGGAATGTAGAACGGATGGGCCAGGAGAAAGCCCCTCAACTTTGTCTCACTACTTCTTGTTCGTGTTTTTAATTTATTTTTTTATTTTTTATTACAGAAAGTTTGAGTACAACGTTTAGCTTGTTGTTGGTGTGCAAGAGGGGGTTCTTTTACACATATACATATGTCTGTTCTTCCTGGGAACCTTTTCCCATGTACGTTATGACAGAATGTTGAGTAGTCTTCTCTTGGTACTCCGTAGGTCTTTGGTGATTATATACGTCTACTGTGTTTGTATATGTCTGTTAACCCCAATATCGTAATGAATTCAATCCTCACACCTTTCCTTTGGTGAACCATAAGTTTGTTTAATGAATCTGTGATTGCCCTTCTCCATGGAAATATCTGCCCTGGTATCAATTTATAGGTAACACCTATAAGTGATATGATATGATATGTGTCTTTCACTTTCTGACTTACTCCAAGTCACGTGATTACCTCTAGACACATCTACGGTGCTGCAAATGGCATTGTGTCCTTTTTTTCCTTGGCCAATATTCTGTCTTAGCGAGGTCCATTTTCTGCAATGTGATTCCCTGAGGGCTGAGGATTAGCTGCCCTGGGCAGCCTGACCCTGCCGGCAAGCCCTCCCCAGGTGTGCCTGGGTTGAAGTCAATATAAACAGCACTCCAGGCAGCAATAGCCCCTGCAGCTGTGCCTGACTCCATATTCTCTGCACCATCAGCAGTCTCTGGGCTGTGCTGGTGGGAGGGTGTGAGGGTCCACGGCTTTGTGGTTGGTCCGGTGTGAGTGGGCCTCTGATGGATTTTCGGCAGGAGTTGCCAGGCTGCCACCTGTAAAGAAGAGGATGTGTCACCCATAACTTCCACTGGAATAACTTTCCGGGCTGAGGTGAGGAAGGAAAAAAAGGAGTGGGAGCCGGGACAGGAGGGGTATCACAGGCAGGGCAATGGAAAGCTTCCAGAAGAGCGCCCGTGGCCAGGACCATCCTGGCTGACCTGCAGGCACCAAGTTGGCCTGCGTGCTGTCGCTGGTGTGCCTCCACGGCCCTTCCTCTAGGCTTTCAAGCCCTTGTACATATTCAGGTGTTTCACCTGGGAAGGGTGGGAACAGTTCAGCAGCAGCTGGCCTGGGGCTCAGCTCACGTTTACTCACAGAGGCCTCGGCACGGTCCCCCAGCTTTGGAATAAGGACGCTCCTTGCGTGGGCGGGCGGGGCCGCTGGCTGTATGGGAGATGATTCCCCACCTCTGACCAATTTCAGAATTGTTTACCACTGGAGCAAGTGCCTTGGTAGTGTTTTCCTCTGTATAACTGTTAGGTTCAGTTTTTTTTTCTTTTTTGGTTCAAGTTAGATTTTATTCCTCTTTTATGTATTTATGGATATAAGCATGGAAATAATTCATTCTTATAAATACATCAGTGTGAATGGAAGAACTTTTTTTTCTGTTTTATTTTTACATTTTATTTTTAAAAAATTTGAAATTTAATTTTATTTATTTTTTTATACAGTAGGTTATTATTAGTTATCTATTTTATGCATAAACATGTATACAGGTCAATCCCAATCTCCCAACTCATCCCACCACCACCACCCCATGGCTTCCCCCACTTTGTGTCCATACGTTTGTTCTCTACCTCTGTGTCTCTATTTCTGCCCTGCAAACCAGTTCATCTGTACCATTTTTCTAGGTTCCACATATAGGCATTAATATACAATATTTGTTTTTCTCTTTCTGACTTACTTCACTCTGCATGACAGTCTCTAGATCCATCAACTTCTCTACCAATGACCCAGTTTCATTCCTTTTTATGGCTGAGTAATATTCCATTTTATATATGTACCACATCTTTATCCATTCGTCTGTCTGTGGCCATTTAGGTTGCTTCCATTACCTGGCTATTGTAAATAGTGCTGCAATGAACATTGTGGTGAATGTGTCTTTGTGATTTATGGTTTTCTCTGGGTATATGCCCAGAAGTGGGATTGCTGGATCCTATGGTAATTCTCTTTTTAGTTTTTTAAAGGAACCTCCATACTGTTCTCCATAGTGACTGTATCAATTTACATTCCCACCAATAGCGGAAGAGGGTTCCTTTTGTCCACACCCTCCCCAGAATTTGTTGTTTGTAGATTATCTGATGATGCCGATTCTAACAGGTGTGAGGTCTTACCTCATTGTAGTTTTGATTTGCATTTCTCTAATAATTAGTGATGTTGAGCAGCTTTTCATGTGCGTCTGGGTCATCTCTGTGTCTTCTTTGAAGAAACGTCTCTAGATCTTCTGCCCATTTTTGTATTGTGTTGTTTGTTTTATTAATATTAAGCTGCATGAGCTGTTTATATATATTGGAGATTAAACCTTTGTCCATTGATTCGTTTGTGAACGTTTTCGCCCATTCTGAGGGTTGCCTTTTTCCATTCCCGTTTTTTTAACAAAGAAAGAAAGAAAGCAAAAGAAGCAGAACACTAATGTGCGTGAAATATGCCTCTTGAAACTGTCGTTTTGAAATATGGACGTCTTTTGAATTTTTTGGTCGATATATGACCCCAGGATTTGTTTTCAGGGCAGGTGTCATTTACAGGCCTGTAATGATTTGGAATATCCACTGACCATTAGCGCTGGGATTAAAGCTGCTGTTGTGTGAAACGGCCACAAGGTGGCAGCAGTTCTCCCTTACCAAATCTGGTTACTAGGGCAGCAGAGCCTCAATGGAAGTCGCGTTCTAGATTGGAATGTAGAACGGAATGTGCCAGGAGAAAGCCCCTCAACTTTGTCTCACTACTTCTTGTTCGTGTTTTTAATTTAATTTTTTATTTTTTATTACAGCAAGATTGAGTACAACGTTTAGCTTGTTGTAGGTGTGCAAGAGGTGGTTCTATTACACATATACATATGTCTGTTCTTCCTGGGATCCTTTTCCCATGTACGTTATGACAGAATGTTGAGTAGTCTTCTCTCGGTACTCCGTAGGTCTTTGGTGATTATATACCTCTACTGTGTTTGTATATGTCTGTTAACCCCAATTTCGTAATGAATTCAATCCTCACAACTTTCCTTTGGTGAACCATATGTTTGTTTAATGAATCTGTGATTGCCCTTCTCCGTGGAAATATCTGCCCTGGTATCAATTTATCGGTAACACCTATAAGTGATATGATATGATATGTGTCTTTCACTTTCTGACTTACTCCAAGTCACGTGATTACCTCTAGACTCATCTACGGTGCTGCAAATGGCATTGTGTCCTTTTTTTCCTTGGCGAATATGCTGTCTTAGCGAGGTCCATTTTCTGCAATGTGATTCCCTGAGGGCTGAGGATTAGCTGACCTGGGCAGCCTGACCCTGCCGGCAAGCCCTCCCCAGGTGTGCCTGGGTTGAGGTCCATATAAACAGCACTCCAGGCAGCAATAGCCCCTGCAGCTGTGCCTGACTCCATATTCTCTGAACCATCAGCAGTCTCGGGGCTGTGCTGGTGGGAGGGTGTGAGGGTCCACGGCTTTGTGGGTGGCCCGGTGTGAGTGGGGCTCTGCTGGATTTTCGGCAGGAGTTGCCAGGCTGCCACCTGTAAAGAAGAGGATTTGTCACCCATAACTTCCACTGGAATATCTCTCCGGGCTGAGGTGAGGAAGGAAAAAAAGGAGTGGGGGCCGGGACAGGAGGGGTATCTCAGGCAGGGCAATGGAAAGCTTCCAGAAGAGCGCCCGTGGCCAGGACCATCCTGGCTGACCTGCAGGCACCAAGTTGGCCTGCGTGCTGGCGCTGGTGTGCCTCCACGGCCCTTCTTCTAGGCTTTCATGCCCTTGTACATATTCAGGTGTTTCACCTGGGAAGGGTGGGAACAGTTCAGCAGCAGCTGGCCTGGGGCTCAGCTCACGTTTACTCACAGAGGCCTCGGCACGGTCCCCCAGCTTTGCAATAAGGACGCTCCTTGCGTGGGCGGGCGGGGCTGCTGGCTGTATGGGAGATGATTCCCCACCTCTGACCAATTTCAGAATTGTTTACCACTGGAGCAAGTGCCTTGGTAGTGTTTTCCTCTGTATAACTGTTAGGTTCAGTTTTTTTTTTCTTTTTTGGTTCAAGTTAGATTTTATTCCTCTTTTATGTATTTATGGATATAAGCATGGTAATAATTCATTCTTATAAATACATCAGTGTGAATGGAAGAACATTTTTTTCTGTATTATTTTTACATTTTATTTTTAAAAAAATTGAAATTTAATTTTATTTATTTTTTTATACAGTAGGTTATTATTAGTTATCTATTTTATGCATAAACATGTATACAGGTCAATCCCAATCTCCCAACTCATCCCACCACCACCACCCCATGGCTTCCCCCACTTTGTGTCCATACGTCTGTTCTCTACCTCTGTGTCTCTATTTCTGCCCTGCAAACCAGTTCATCTGTACCATTTTTCTAGGTTCCACATATAGGCATTAATATACAATATTTGTTTTTCTCTTTCTGACTTACTTCACTCTGTATGACAGTCTCTAGATCCATCAACTTCTCTACAAATGACCCAGATTCATTCCTTTTTATGGCTGAGTAATATTCCTTTTTATATATGTACCACATCTTTATCCATTCGTCTGTCTGTGGCCATTTAGGTTGCTTCCATTACCTGGCTATTGTAAATAGTGCTGCAATGAACATTGAGGTGAATGTGTCTTTGTTATTTATGGTTTTCTCTGGGTATATGCCCAGAAGTGGGATTGCTGGATCCTATGGTAATTCTCCTTTTAGTATTTTAAAGGAACCTCCATACTGTTCTCCATAGGGACTGTATCAATGTACATTCCCACCAATAGCGGAAGAGGGTTCCTTTAGTCCACACCCTCCCCAGAATTTGTTGTTTGTAGATTATCTAATGATGCCGAATCTAACAGGTGGGAGGTCTTACCTCATTGTAGTTTTGATTTGCATTTCTCTAATAATTAGTGATGTTGAGCAGCTTTTCATATGCGTCTTGGCCATCTCTATGTCTTCCTTGAAGAAACGTCTCTTTAGATCTTCTGCCCATTTTTGTATTGGGTTGTTTGTTTTATTAATATTAAGCTGCATGAGCTGTTTATATATATTGGAGATTAAACCTTTGTCCATTGATTCGTTTGTGAACGTTTTCGCCCATTCTGAGGGTTGCCTTTTTCCATTCCCGTATTTTTAAAAAGGAAGAAAGCAAGCAAAAGAAGCAGAACACTAATGTGCATGAAATATGCCTCTTGAAACTGTCGTTTTGAAATATGGACGTCTTTTGAATTTTTTGGTCGATATATGACCCCAGGAATTGTTTTCAGGCAGGTGTCATTTACAGGCCTGTAATGATTTGGAATATCCACTGACCATTAGCGCTGGGATTAAAGCTGCTGTTGTGTGAAAAGGCCACAAGGTGGCAGCAGTTCTCCCTTACCAAATCTGGTTACTAGGGCAGCAGAGCCTCAATGGAAGTCGCGTTCTAGATTGGAATGTAGAACGGATGGGCCAGGAGAAAGCCCCTCAACTTTGTCTCACTACTTCTTGTTCGTGTTTTTAATTTATTTTTTTATTTTTTATTACAGAAAGTTTGAGTACAACGTTTAGCTTGTTGTTGGTGTGCAAGAGGTGGTTCTTTTACACATATACATATGTCTGTTCTTCCTGGGAACCTTTTCCCATGTACGTTATGACAGAATGTTGAGTAGTCTTCTCTTGGTACTCCATAGGTCTTTGGTGATTATATACGTCTACTGTGTTTGTATATGTCTGTTAACCCCAATATCGTAATGAATTCAATCCTCACACCTTTCCTTTGGTGAACCATAAGTTTGTTTAATGAATCTGTGATTGCCCTTCTCCATGGAAATATCTGCCCTGTTATCAATTTATAGGTAACACCTATAAGTGATATGATATGATATGTGTCTTTCACTTTCTGACTTACTCCAAATCACGTGATTACCTCTAGACTCATCTACGGTGCTGCAAATGGCATTGTGTCCTTTTTTTCCTTGGCGAATATTCTGTCTTAGCGAGGTCCATTTTCTGCAATGTGATTCCCTGAGGGCTGAGGATTAGCTGCCCTGGGCAGCCTGACCCTGCCGGCAAGCCCTCCCCAGGTGTGCCTGGGTTGAAGTCAATATAAACAGCACTCCAGGCAGCAATAGCCCCTGCAGCTGTGCCTGACTCCATATTCTCTGCACCATCAGCAGTCTCTGGGCTGTGCTGGTGGGAGGGTGTGAGGGTCCACGGCTTTGTGGTTGGTCCGGTGTGAGTGGGCCTCTGATGGATTTTCGGCAGGAGTTGCCAGGCTGCCACCTGTAAAGAAGAGGATGTGTCACCCATAACTTCCACTGGAATATCTCTCCGGGCTGAGGTGAGGAAGGAAAAAAAGGAGTGGGAGCCGGGACAGGAGGGGTATCACAGGCAGGGCAATGGAAAGCTTCCAGAAGAGCGCCCGTGGCCAGGACCATCCTGGCTGACCTGCAGGCACCAAGTTGGCCTGCGTGCTGTTGCTGGTGTGCCTCCACGGCCCTTCCTCTAGGCTTTCAAGCCCTTGTACATATTCAGGTGTTTCACCTGGGAAGGGTGGGAACAGTTCAGCAGCAGCTGGCCTGGGGCTCAGCTCACGTTTACTCACAGAGGCCTCGGCACGGTCCCCCAGCTTTGCAATAAGGACGCTCCTTGCGTGGGCGGGCGGGGCTGCTTGCTGTATGGGAGATGATTCCCCACCTCTGACCAATTTCAGAATTGTTTACCACTGGAGCAAGTGCCTTGGTAGTGTTTTCCTCTGTATAACTGTTAGGTTCAGTTTTTTTTTCTTTTTTGGTTCAAGTTAGATTTTATTCCTCTTTTATGTATTTATGGATATAAGCATGGAAATAATTCATTCTTATAAATACATCAGTGTGAATGGAAGAACTTTTTTTTCTGTTTTATTTTTACATTTTATTTTTAAAAAATTTGAAATTTTATTTTATTTATTTTTGTATACAGTAGGTTATTATTAGTTATCTATTTTATGCATAAACATGTATACAGGTCAATCCCAATCTCCCAACTCATCCCAACACCACCACCCCATGGCTTCCCCCACTTTGTGTCCATACGTTTGTTCTCTACCTCTGTGTCTCTATTTCTGCCCTGCAAACCAGTTCATCTGTACCATTTTTCTAGGTTCCACATATAGGCATTAATATACAATATTTGTTTTTCTCTTTCTGACTTACTTCACTCTGCATGACAGTCTCTAGATCCATCAACTTCTCTACAAATGACCGTTTCATTCCTTTTTATGGCTGAGTAATATTCCATTTTATATATGTACCACATCTTTATCCATTCGTCTGTCTGTGGCCATTTAGGTTGCTTCCATTACCTGGCTATTGTAAATAGTGCTGCAATGAACATTGTGGTGAATGTGTCTTTGTGATTTATGGTTTTCTCTGGGTATATGCCCAGAAGTGGGATTGCTGGATCCTATGGTAATTCTCTTTTTAGTTTTTTAAAGGAACCTCCATACTGTTCTCCATAGTGACTGTTTCAATTTACATTCCCACCAGTAGCGGAAGAGGGTTCCTTTTGTCCACACCCTCCCCAGAATTTGTTGTTTGTAGATTATCTGATGATGCCGATTCTAACAGGTGTGAGGTCTTACCTCATTGTAGTTTTGATTTGCATTTCTCTAATAATTAGTGATGTTGAGCAGCTTTTCATGGGCGTCTTGGCCATCTCTGTGTCTTCTTTGAAGAAACGTCTCTTTAGATCTTCTGCCCATTTTTGTATTGGGTTGTTTGTTTTATTAATATTAAGCTGCATGAGCTGTTTATATATATTGGAGATTAAACCTTTGTCCATTGATTCGTTTGTGAACGTTTTCGCCCATTCTGAGGGTTGCCTTTTTCCATTCCCGTTTTTTTAACAAAGAAAGAAAGAAAGCAAAAGAAGCAGAACACTAATGGGCGTGAAATATGCCTCTTGAAACTGTCGTTTTGAAATATGGACGTCTTTTGAATTTTTTGGTCGATATATGACCCCAGGATTTGTTTTCAGGGCAGGTGTCATTTACAGGCCTGTAATGATTTGGAATATCCACTGACCATTAGCGCTGGGATTAAAGCTGCTGTTGTGTGAAACGGCCACAAGGTGGCAGCAGTTCTCCCTTACCAAATCTGGTTACTAGGGCAGCAGAGCCTCAATGGAAGTCGCGTTCTAGATTGGAATGTAGAACGGAATGTGCCAGGAGAAAGCCCCTCAAGTTTGTCTCACTACTTCTTGTTCGTGTTTTTAATTTAATTTTTTATTTTTTATTACAGCAAGTTTGAGTACAACGTTTAGCTTGTTGTAGGTGTGCAAGAGGTGGTTCTTTTACACATATACATATGTCTGTTCTCCCTGGGATCCTTTTCCCATGTACGTTATGAGAGGATGTTGAGTAGTCTTCTCTTGGTACTCCGTAGGTCTTTGGTGATTATATACGTCTACTGTGTTTGTATATGTCTGTTAACCCCAATATCGTAATGAATTCAATCCTCACACCTTTCCTTTGGTGAACCATAAGTTTGTTTAATGAATCTGTGATTGCCCTTCTCCGTGGAAATAGCTGCCCTGGTATCAATTTATAGGTAACACCTATAAGTGATATGATATGATATGTGTCTTTCACTTTCTGACTTACTCCAACTCACGTGATTACCTCTAGACTCATCTACGTTGCTGCAAATGGCATTGTGTCCTTTTTTTCCTTGGCCAATATTCTCTCTTAGCGAGGTCCATTTTCTGCAATGTGATTCCCTGAGGGCTGAGGATTAGCTGACCTGGGCAGCCTGACCCTGCCGGCAAGCCCTCCCCAGGTGTGCCTGGGTTGAGGTCAATATAAACAGCACTCCAGGCAGCAATAGCCCCTGCAGCTGTGCCTGACTCCATATTCTCTGCACCATCAGCAGTCTCGGGGCTGTGCTGGTGGGAGGGTGTGAGGGTCCACGGCTTTGTGGGTGGCCCGGTGTGAGTGGGGCTCTGCTGGATTTTCGGCAGGAGTTGCCAGGCTGCCACCTGTAAAGAAGAGGATGTGTCACCCATAACTTCCACTGGAATATCTCTCCGGGCTGAGGTGAGGAAGGAAAAAATGGAGTGGGGGCCGGGACAGGAGGGGTATCTCAGGCAGGGCAATGGAAAGCTTCCAGAAGAGCGCCCGTGGCCAGGACCATCCTGGCTGACCTGCAGGCACCAAGTTGGCCTGCGTGCTGTCGCTGGTGTGCCTCCACGGCCCTTCCTCTAGGCTTTCAAGCCCTTGTACATATTCAGGTGTTTCACCTGGGAAGGGTGGGAACAGTTCAGCAGCAGCTGGCCTGGGGCTCAGCTCACGTTTACTCACAGAGGCCTCGGCACGGTCCGCCAGCTTTGCAATAAGGACGCTCCTTGCGTGGGCGGGCGGGGCTGCTGGCTGTATGGGAGATGATTCCCCACCTCTGACCAATTTCAGAATTGTTTACCACTGGAGCAAGTGCCTTGGTAGTGCTTTCCTCTGTATAACTGTTAGGTTCAGTTTTTTTTTTCTTTTTTGGTTCAAGTTAGATTTTATTCCTCTTTTATGTATTTATGGATATAAGCATGGAAATAATTCATTCGTATAAATACATCAGTGTGAATGGAATAACTTTTTTTTCTGTATTATTTTTACATTTTATTTTTAAAAAAATTGAAATTTAATTTTATTTATTTTTTTATACAGTAGGTTATTATTAGTTATCTATTTTATGCATAAACATGTATACAGGTCAATCCCAATCTCCCAACTCATACCACCACCACCACCCCATGGCTTCCCCCACTTTGTGTCCATACGTTTGTTCTCTACCTCTGTGTCTCTATTTCTGCCCTGCAAACTAGTTCATCTGTACCATTTTTCTAGGTTCCACATATAGGCATTAATATACAATATTTGTTTTTCTCTTTCTGACTTACTTCACTCTGCATGACAGTCTCTAGATCCATCAACTTCTCTACAAATGACCGTTTCATTCCTTTTTATGGCTGAGTAATATTCCATTTTATATATGTACCACATCTTTATCCATTCGTCTGTCTGTGGCCATTTAGGTTGCTTCCATTACCTGGCTATTGTAAATAGTGCTGCAATGAATATTGTGGTGAATGTGTCTTTGTGATTTATGGTTTTCTCTGGGTATATGCCCAGAAGTGGGATTGCTGGATCCTATGGTAATTCTCTTTTTAGTTTTTTAAAGGAACCTCCATACTGTTCTCCATAGTGACTGTTTCAATTTACATTCCCACCAGTAGCGGAAGAGGGTTCCTTTTGTCCACACCCTCCCCAGAATTTGTTGTTTGTACATTATCTGATGATGCCGATTCTAACAGGTGTGAGGTCTTACCTCATTGTAGTTTTGATTTGCATTTCTCTAATAATTAGTGATGTTGAGCAGCTTTTCATGGGCGTCTTGGCCATCTCTGTGTCTTCTTTGAAGAAACGTCTCTTTAGATCTTCTGCCCATTTTTGTATTGGGTTGTTTGTTTTATTAATATTAAGCTGCATGAGCTGTTTATATATATTGGAGATTAAACCTTTGTCCATTGATTCGTTTGTGAACGTTTTCGCCCATTCTGAGGGTTGCCTTTTTCCATTCCCGTTTTTTTAACAAAGAAAGAAAGCAAGCAAAAGAAGCAGAACACTAATGTGCGTGAAATATGCCTCTTGAAACTGTCGTTTTGAAATATGGACGTCTTTTGAATTTTTTGGTCGATATATGACCCCAGGATTTGTTTTCAGGGCAGGTGTCATTTACAGGCCTGTAATGATTTGGAATATCCACTGACCATTAGCGCTGGGATTAAAGCTGCTGTTGTGTGAAACGGCCACAAGGTGGCAGCAGTTCTCCCTTACCAAATCTGGTTACTAGGGCAGCAGAGCCTCAATGGAAGTCGCGTTCTAGATTGGAATGTAGAACGGAATGTGCCAGGAGAAAGCCCCTCAAGTTTGTCTCACTACTTCTTGTTCGTGTTTTTAATTTAATTTTTTATTTTTTATTACAGCAAGTTTGAGTACAACGTTTAGCTTGTTGTAGGTGTGCAAGAGGTGGTTCTTTTACACATATACATATGTCTGTTCTCCCTGGGATCCTTTTCCCATGTACGTTATGACAGGATGTTGAGTAGTCTTCTCTTGGTACTCCGTAGGTCTTTGGTGATTATATACGTCTACTGTGTTTGTATATGTCTGTTAACCCCAATATCGTAATGAATTCAATCCTCACACCTTTCCTTTGGTGAACCATAAGTTTGTTTAATGAATCTGTGATTGCCCTTCTCCGTGGAAATATCTGCCCTGGTATCAATTTATAGGTAACACCTATAAGTGATATGATATGATATGTGTCTTTCACTTTCTGACTTACTCCAACTCACGTGATTACCTCTAGACACATCTACGGTGCTGCAAATGGCATTGTGTCCTTTTTTTCCTTGGCCAATATTCTCTCTTAGCGAGGTCCATTTTCTGCAATGTGATTCCCTGAGGGCTGAGGATTAGCTGACCTGGGCAGCCTGACCCTGCTGGCAAGCCCTCCCCAGGTGTGCCTGGGTTGAGGTCAATATAAACAGCACTCCAGGCAGCAATAGCCCCTGCAGCTGTGCCTGACTCCATATTCTCTGCACCATCAGCAGTCTCGGGGCTGTGCTGGTGGGAGGGTGTGAGGGTCCACGGCTTTGTGGGTGGCCCGGTGTGAGTGGGGCTCTGCTGGATTTTCGGCAGGAGTTGCCAGGCTGCCACCTGTAAAGAAGAGGATGTGTCACCCATAACTTCCACTGGAATATCTCTCCGGGCTGAGGTGAGGAAGGAAAAAAAGGAGTGGGGGCCGGGACAGGAGGGGTATCTCAGGCAGGGCAATGGAAAGCTTCCAGAAGAGCGCCCGTGGCCAGGACCATCCTGGCTGACCTGCAGGCACCAAGTTGGCCTGCGTGCTGTCGCTGGTGTGCCTCCACGGCCCTTCCTCTAGGCTTTCAAGCCCTTGTACATATTCAGGTGTTTCACCTGGGAAGGGTGGGAACAGTTCAGCAGCAGCTGGCCTGGGGCTCAGCTCACGTTTACTCACAGAGGCCTCGGCACGGTCCCCCAGCTTTGCAATAAGGACGCTCCTTGCGTGGGCGGGCGGGGCTGCTGGCTGTATGGGAGATGATTCCCCACCTCTGACCAATTTCAGAATTGTTTACCACTGGAGCAAGTGCCTTGGTAGTGTTTTCCTCTGTATAACTGTTAGGTTCAGTTTTTTTTTTGCTTTTTTGGTTCAAGTTAGATTTTATTCCTCTTTTATGTATTTATGGATATAAGCATGGAAATAATTCATTCTTATAAATACATCAGTGTGAATGGAATAACTTTTTTTTCTGTATTATTTTTACATTTTATTTTTAAAAAAATTGAAATTTAATTTTATTTATTTTTTTATACAGTAGGTTATTATTAGTTATCTATTTTATGCATAAACATGTATACAGGTCAATCCCAATATCCCAACTCATACCACCACCACCACCCCATGGCTTCCCCCACTTTGTGTCCATACGTTTGTTCTCTACCTCTGTGTCTCTATTTCTGCCCTGCAAACTAGTTCATCTGTACCATTTTTCTAGGTTCCACATATAGGCTTTTATATACAATATTTGTTTTTCTCTTTCTGACTTACTTCACTCTGCATGACAGTCTGTAGATCCATCAACTTCTCTACAAATGACCGTTTCATTCCTTTTTATGGCTGAGTAATATTCCATTTTATATATGTACCACATCTTTATCCATTCGTCTGTCTGTGGCCATTTAGGTTGCTTCCATTACCTGGCTATTGTAAATAGTGCTGCAATGAACATTGTGGTGAATGTGTCTTTGTGATTTATGGTTTTCTCTGGGTATATGCCCAGAAGTGGGATTGCTGGATCCTATGGTAATTCTCTTTTTAGTTTTTTAAAGGAACCTCCATACTGTTCTCCATAGTGACTGTTTCAATTTACATTCCCACCAGTAGCGGAAGAGGGTTCCTTTTGTCCACACCCTCCCCAGAATTTGTTGTTTGTACATTATCTGATGATGCCGATTCTAACAGGTGTGAGGTCTTACCTCACTGTAGTTTTGATTTGCATTTCTCTAATAATTAGTGATGTTGAGCAGCTTTTCATGGGCGTCTTGGCCATCTCTGTGTCTTCTTTGAAGAAACGTCTCTTTAGATCTTCTGCCCATTTTTGTATTGGGTTGTTTGTTTTATTAATATTAAGCTGCATGAGCTGTTTATATATATTGGAGATTAAACCTTTGTCCATTGATTCGTTTGTGAACGTTTTCGCCCATTCTGAGGGTTGCCTTTTTCCATTCCCGTTTTTTTAAAAAAGAAAGAAAGAAAGCAAAAGAAGCAGAACACTAATGTTCGTGAAATATGCCTCTTGAAACTGTCGTTTTGAAATATGGACGTCTTTTGAATTTTTTGGTCGATATATGACCCCAGGATTTGTTTTCAGGGCAGGTGTCATTTACAGGCCTGTAATGATTTGGAATATCCACTGACCATTAGCGCTGGGATTAAAGCTGCTGTTGTGTGAAACGGCCACAAGGTGGCAGGAGTTCTCCCTTACCAAATCTGGTTACTAGGGCCTCAGAACCTCAATGGAAGTCGCGTTCTAGATTGGAATGTAGAACGGAATGTGCCAGGAGAAAGCCCCTCAAGTTTGTCTCACTACTTCTTGTTCGTGTTTTTAATTTAATTTTTTATTTTTTATTACAGCAAGTTTGAGTACAACGTTTAGCTTGTTGTAGGTGTGCAAGAGGTGGTTCTTTTACACATATACATATGTCTGTTCTCCCTGGGATCCTTTTCCCATGTACGTTATGACAGGATGTTGAGTAGTCTTCTCTTGGTACTCCGTAGGTCTTTGGTGATTATATACGTCTACTGTGTTTGTATATGTCTGTTAACCCCAATATCGTAATGAATTCAATCCTCACACCTTTCCTTTGGTGAACCATAAGTTTGTTTAATGAATCTGTGATTGCCCTTCTCCGTGGAAATATCTGCCCTGGTATCAATTTATAGGTAACACCTATAAGTGATATGATATGATATGTGTCTTTCACTTTCTGACTTACTCCAAGTCACGTGATTACCTCTAGACTCATCTACGGTGCTGCAAATGGCATTGTGTCCTATTTTTCCTTGGCGAATATTCTGTCTTAGCGAGGTCCATTTTCTGCAATGTGATTCCCTGAGGGCTGAGGATTAGCTGACCTGGGCAGCCTGACCCTGCCGGCAAGCCCTCCCCAGGTGTGCCTGGGTTGAGGTCAATATAAACAGCACCCCAGGCAGCAATAGCCCCTGCAGCTGTGCCTGACTCCATATTCTCTGCACCATCAGCAGTCTCGGGGCTGTGCTGGTGGGAGGGTGTGAGGGTCCACGGCTTTGTGGGTGGCCCGGTGTGAGTGGGGCTCTGCTGGATTTTCGGCAGGAGTTGCCAGGCTGCCACCTGTAAAGAAGAGGATGTGTCACCCATAACTTCCACTGGAATATCTCTCCGGGCTGAGGTGAGGAAGGAAAAAAAGGAGTGGGGGCCGGGACAGGAGGGGTATCTCAGGCAGGGCAATGGAAAGCTTCCAGAAGAGCGCCCGTGGCCAGGACCATCCTGGCTGACCTGCAGGCACCAAGTTGGCCTGCGTGCTGTCGCTGGTGTGCCTCCACGGCCCTTCCTCTAGGCTTTCAAGCCCTTGTACATATTCATGTGTTTCACCTGGGAAGGGTGGGAACAGTTCAGCAGCAGCTGGCCTGGGGCTCAGCTCACGTTTACTCAAAGAGGCCTCGGCACGGTCCCCCAGCTTTGCAATAAGGACGCTCCTTGCGTGGGCGGGCGGGGCTGCTGGCTGTATGGGAGATGATTCCCCACCTCTGACCAATTTCAGAATTGTTTACCACTGGAGCAAGTGCCTTGGTAGTGTTTTCCTCTGTATAACTGTTAGGTTCAGTTTTTTTTTTGCTTTTTTGGTTCAAGTTAGATTTTATTCCTCTTTTATGTATTTATGGATATAAGCATGGAAATAATTCATTCTTATAAATACATCAGTGTGAATGGAAGAACTTTTTTTCTGTATTATTTTTACATTTTATTTTTAAAAAATTGGAAATTTAATTTTATTTATTTTTTTATACAGTAGGTTATTATTAGTTATCTATTTTATACATAAACATGTATACAGGTCAATCCCAATCTCCCAACTCATACCACCACCACCACCCCATGGCTTCCCCCACTTTGTGTCCATACGTTTTTTCTCTACCTCTGTGTCTCTATTTCTGCCCTGCAAACCAGTTCATCTGTACCATTTTTCTAGGTTCCACATATAGGCATTAATATACAATATTTGTTTTTCTCTTTCTGACTTACTTCACTCTGCATGACAGTCTCTAGATCCATCAACTTCTCTACAAATGACCGTTTCATTCCTTTTTATGGCTGAGTAATATTCCATTTTATATATGTACCACATCTTTATCCATTCGTCTGTCTGTGGCCATTTAGGTTGCTTCCATTACCTGGCTATTGTAAATAGTGCTGCAATGAACATTGTGGTGAATGTGTCTTTGTGATTTATGGTTTTCTCTGGGTATATGCCCAGAAGTGGGATTGCTGGATCCTATGGTAATTCTCTTTTTAGTTTTTTAAAGGAACCTCCATACTGTTCTCCATAGTGACTGTATCAATTTACATTCCCACCAATAGCGGAAGAGGGTTCCTTTTGTCCACACCCTCCCCAGAATTTGTTGTTTGTAGATTATCTGATGATGCCGATTCTAACAGGTGTGAGGTCTTACCTCATTGTAGTTTTGATTTGCATTTCTCTAATAATTAGTGATGTTGAGCAGCTTTTCATGGGCGTCTTGGCCATCTCTGTGTCTTCTTTGAAGAAACGTCTCTTTAGATCTTCTGCCCATTTTTGTATTGGGTTGTTTGTTTTATTAATATTAAGCTGCATGAGCTGTTTATATATATTGGAGATTAAACCTTTGTCCATTGATTCGTTTGTGAACGTTTTCGCCCATTCTGAGGGTTGCCTTTTTCCATTCCCGTTTTTTTAACAAAGAAAGAAAGAAAGCAAAAGAAGCAGAACACTAATGTGCGTGAAATATGCCTCTTGAAACTGTCGTTTTGAAATATGGACGTCTTTTGAATTTTTTGGTCGATATATGACCCCAGGATTTGTTTTCAGGGCAGGTGTCATTTACAGGCCTGTAATGATTTGGAATATCCACTGACCATTAGCGCTGGGATTAAAGCTGCTGGTGTGTGAAACGGCCACAAGGTGGCAGCAGTTCTCCCTTACCAAATCTGGTTACTAGGGCAGCAGAGCCTCAATGGAAGTCGCGTTCTAGATTGGAATGTAGAACGGAATGTGCCAGGAGAAAGTCCCTCAAGTTTGTCTCACTACTTCTTGTTCGTGTTTTTAATTTAATATTTTATTTTTTATTACAGCAAGTTAGAGTACAACGTTTAGCTTGTTGTAGGTGTGCAAGAGGTGGTTCTTTTACACATATACATATGTCTGTTCTCCCTGGGATCCTTTTCCCATGTACGTTATGACAGGATGTTGAGTAGTCTTCTCTTGGTACTCCGTAGGTCTTTGGTGATTATATACGTCTACTGTGTTTGTATATGTCTGTTAACCCCAATATCGTAATGAATTCAATCCTCACACCTTTCCTTTGGTGAACCATAAGTTTGTTTAATGAATCTGTGATTGCCCTTCTCCGTGGAAATATCTGCCCTGGTATCAATTTATAGGTAACACCTATAAGTGATATGATATGATATGTGTCTTTCACTTTCTGACTTACTCCAACTCACGTGATTACCTCTAGACTCATCTACGGTGCTGCAAATGGCATTGTGTCCTTTTTTTCCTTGGCCAATATTCTCTCTTAGCGAGGTCCATTTTCTGCAGTGTGATTCCCTGAGGGCTGAGGATTAGCTGACCTGGGCAGCCTGACCCTGCCGGCAAGCCCTCCCCAGGTGTGCCTGGGTTGAGGTCAATATAAACAGCACTCGAGGCAGCAATAGCCCCTGCAGCTGTGCCTGACTCCATATTCTCTGCCCCGTCAGCAGTCTCGGGGCTGTGCTGGTGGGAGGGTGTGAGGGTCCACGGCTTTGTGGGTGGCCCGGTGTGAGTGGGGCTCTGCTGGACTTTCTGCAGGAGTTGCCAGGCTGCCACCGGTAAGGAAGAGGATGTGTCACCCATAACTTCCACTGGAATATCTCTCCGGGCTGAGGTGAGGAAGGAAAAAAAGGAGTGGGGGCCGGGACCGGAGGGGTATCTCAGGCAGGGCAATGGAAAGCTTCCAGGAGAGCGCCCGTGGCCAGGACCATCCTGGCTGACCTGCAGGCACCAAGTTGGCCTGCGTGCTGTCGCTGGTGTGCCTCCACGGCCCTTCCTCTAGGCTTTCAAGCCCTTGTACATATTCAGGTGTTTCACCTGGGAAGGGTGGGAACAGTTGAGCAGCAGCTGGCCTGGGGCTCAGCTCACGTTTACTCACAGAGGCCTCGGCACGGTCCCCCAGCTTTGCAATGAGGACGCTCCTTGCGTGGGCGGGCGGGGCTGCTGGCTGTATGGGAGATGATTCCCCACCTCTGACCAATTTCAGAATTGTTTACCACTGGAGCAAGTGCCTTGGTAGTGTTTTCCTCTGTATAACTGTTAGGTTCAGTTTTTTTTTTCTTTTTTGGTTCAAGTTAGATTTTATTCCTCTTTTATGTATTTATGGATATAAGCATGGAAATAATTCATTCTTATAAATACATCAGTGTGAATGGAATAACTTTTTTTTCTGTATTATTTTTACATTTTATTTTTAAAAAAATTGAAATTTAATTTTATTTATTTTTTTATACAGTAGGTTATTATTAGTTATCTATTTTATGCATAAACATGTATACAGGTCAATCCCAATCTCCCAACTCATACCACCACCACCACCCCATGGCTTCCCCCACTTTGTGTCCATACGTTTGTTCTCTACCTCTGTGTCTCTATTTCTGCCCTGCAAACTAGTTCATCTGTACCATTTTTCTAGGTTCCACATATAGGCATTAATATACAATATTTGTTTTTCTCTTTCTGACTTACTTCACTCTGCATGACAGTCTCTAGATCCATCAACTTCTCTACAAATGACCGTTTCATTCCTTTTTATGGCTGAGTAATATTCCATTTTATATATGTACCACATCTTTATCCATTCGTCTGTCTGTGGCCATTTAGGTTGCTTCCATTACCTGGCTATTGTAAATAGTGCTGCAATGAACATTGTGGTGAATGTGTCTTTGTGATTTATGGTTTTCTCTGGGTATATGCCCAGAAGTGGGATTGCTGGATCCTATGGTAATTCTCTTTTTAGTTTTTTAAAGGAACCTCCATACTGTTCTCCATAGTGACTGTTTCAATTTACATTCCCACCAGTAGCGGAAGAGGGTTCCTTTTGTCCACACCCTCCCCAGAATTTGTTGTTTGTAGATTATCTGATGATGCCGATTCTAACAGGTGTGAGGTCTTACCTCATTGTAGTTTTGATTTGCATTTCTCTAATAATTAGTGATGTTGAGCAGCTTTTCATGGGCGTCTTGGCCATCTCTGTGTCTTCTTTGAAGAAACGTCTCTTTAGATCTTCTGCCCATTTTTGTATTGGGTTGTTTGTTTTATTAATATTAAGCTGCATGAGCTGTTTATATATATTGGAGATTAAACCTTTGTCCATTGATTCGTTTGTGAACGTTTTCGCCCATTCTGAGGGTTGCCTTTTTCCATTCCCGTTTTTTTAACAAAGAAAGAAAGAAAGCAAAAGAAGCAGAACACTAATGGGCGTGAAATATGCCTCTTGAAACTGTCGTTTTGAAATATGGACGTCTTTTGAATTTTTTGGTCGATATATGACCCCAGGATTTGTTTTCAGGGCAGGTGTCATTTACAGGCCTGTAATGATTTGGAATATCCACTGACCATTAGCGCTGGGATTAAAGCTGCTGTTGTGTGAAACGGCCACAAGGTGGCAGCAGTTCTCCCTTACCAAATCTGGTTACTAGGGCAGCAGAGCCTCAATGGAAGTCGCGTTCTAGATTGGAATGTAGAACGGAATGTGCCAGGAGAAAGCCCCTCAAGTTTGTCTCACTACTTCTTGTTCGTGTTTTTAATTTAATTTTTTATTTTTTATTACAGCAAGTTTGAGTACAACGTTTAGCTTGTTGTAGGTGGGCAAGAGGTGGTTCTTTTACACATATACATATGTCTGTTCTCCCTGGGATCCTTTTCCCATGTACGTTATGACAGGATGTTGAGTAGTCTTCTCTTGGTACTCCGTAGGTCTTTGGTGATTATATACGTCTACTGTGTTTGTATATGTCTGTTAACCCCAATATCGTAATGAATTCAATCCTCACACCTTTCCTTTGGTGAACCATAAGTTTGTTTAATGAATCTGTGATTGCCCTTCTCCGTGGAAATATCTGCCCTGGTATCAATTTATAGGTAACACCTATAAGTGATATGATATGATATGTGTCTTTCACTTTCTGACTTACTCCAACTCACGTGATTACCTCTAGACTCATCTACGGTGCTGCAAATGGCATTGTGTCCTTTTTTTCCTTGGCCAATATTCTCTCTTAGCGAGGTCCATTTTCTGCAATGTGATTCCCTGAGGGCTGAGGATTAGCTGACCTGGGCAGCCTGACCCTGCCGGCAAGCCCTCCCCAGGTGTGCCTGGGTTGAGGTCAATATAAACAGCACTCCAGGCAGCAATAGCCCCTGCAGCTGTGCCTGACTCCATATTCTCTGCACCATCAGCAGTCTCGGGGCTGTGCTGGTGGGAGGGTGTGAGGGTCCACGGCTTTGTGGGTGGCCCGGTGTGAGTGGGGCTCTGCTGGATTTTCGGCAGGAGTTGCCAGGCTGCCACCTGTAAAGAAGAGGATGTGTCACCCATAACTTCCACTGGAATATCTCTCCGGGCTGAGGTGAGGAAGGAAAAAAAGGAGTGGGGGCCGGGACAGGAGGGGTATCTCAGGCAGGGCAATGGAAAGCTTCCAGAAGAGCGCCCGTGGCCAGGACCATCCTGGCTGACCTGCAGGCACCAAGTTGGCCTGCGTGCTGTCGCTGGTGTGCCTCCACGGCCCTTCCTCTAGGCTTTCAAGCCCTTGTACATATTCAGGTGTTTCACCTGGGAAGGGTGGGAACAGTTCAGCAGCAGCTGGCCTGGGGCTCAGCTCACGTTTACTCACAGAGGCCTCGGCACGGTCCGCCAGCTTTGCAATAAGGACGCTCCTTGCGTGGGCGGGCGGAGCTGCTGGCTGTATGGGAGATGATTCCCCACCTCTGACCAATTTCAGAATTGTTTACCACTGGAGCAAGTGCCTTGGTAGTGTTTTCCTCTGTATAACTGTTAGGTTCAGTTTTTTTTTTCTTTTTTGGTTCAAGTTAGATTTTATTCCTCTTTTATGTATTTATGGATATAAGCATGGAAATAATTCATTCTTATAAATACATCAGTGTGAATGGAATAACTTTTTTTTCTGTATTATTTTTACATTTTATTTTTAAAAAAATTGAAATTTAATTTTATTTATTTTTTTATACAGTAGGTTATTATTAGTTATCTATTTTATGCATAAACATGTATACAGGTCAATCCCAATCTCCCAACTCATACCACCACCACCACCCCATGGCTTCCCCCACTTTGTGTCCATACGTTTGTTCTCTACCTCTGTGTCTCTATTTCTGCCCTGCAAACTAGTTCATCTGTACCATTTTTCTAGGTTCCACATATAGGCATTAATATACAATATTTGTTTTTCTCTTTCTGACTTACTTCACTCTGCATGACAGTCTCTAGATCCATCAACTTCTCTACAAATGACCGTTTCATTCCTTTTTATGGCTGAGTAATATTCCATTTTATATATGTACCACATCTTTATCCATTCGTCTGTCTGTGGCCATTTAGGTTGCTTCCATTACCTGGCTATTGTAAATAGTGCTGCAATGAACATTGTGGTGAATGTGTCTTTGTGATTTATGGTTTTCTCTGGGTATATGCCCAGAAGTGGGATTGCTGGATCCTATGGTAATTCTCTTTTTAGTTTTTTAAAGGAACCTCCATACTGTTCTCCATAGTGACTGTTTCAATTTACATTCCCACCAGTAGCGGAAGAGGGTTCCTTTTGTCCACACCCTCCCCAGAATTTGTTGTTTGTAGATTATCTGATGATGCCGATTCTAACAGGTGTGAGGTCTTACCTCATTGTAGTTTTGATTTGCATTTCTCTAATAATTAGTGATGTTGAGCAGCTTTTCATGGGCGTCTTGGCCATCTCTGTGTCTTCTTTGAAGAAACGTCTCTTTAGATCTTCTGCCCATTTTTGTATTGGGTTGTTTGTTTTATTAATATTAAGCTGCATGAGCTGTTTATATATATTGGAGATTAAACCTTTGTCCATTGATTCGTTTGTGAACGTTTTCGCCCATTCTGAGGGTTGCCTTTTTCCATTCCCGTTTTTTTAACAAAGAAAGAAAGAAAGCAAAAGAAGCAGAACACTAATGGGCGTGAAATATGCCTCTTGAAACTGTCGTTTTGAAATATGGACGTCTTTTGAATTTTTTGGTCGATATATGACCCCAGGATTTGTTTTCAGGGCAGGTGTCATTTACAGGCCTGTAATGATTTGGAATATCCACTGACCATTAGCGCTGGGATTAAAGCTGCTGTTGTGTGAAACGGCCACAAGGTGGCAGCAGTTCTCCCTTACCAAATCTGGTTACTAGGGCAGCAGAGCCTCAATGGAAGTCGCGTTCTAGATTGGAATGTAGAACGGAATGTGCCAGGAGAAAGCCCCTCAAGTTTGTCTCACTACTTCTTGTTCGTGTTTTTAATTTAATTTTTTATTTTTTATTACAGCAAGTTTGAGTACAACGTTTAGCTTGTTGTAGGTGTGCAAGAGGTGGTTCTTTTACACATATACATATGTCTGTTCTCCCTGGGATCCTTTTCCCATGTACGTTATGACAGGATGTTGAGTAGTCTTCTCTTGGTACTCCGTAGGTCTTTGGTGATTATATACGTCTACTGTGTTTGTATATGTCTGTTAACCCCAATATCGTAATGAATTCAATCCTCACACCTTTCCTTTGGTGAACCATAAGTTTGTTTAATGAATCTGTGATTGCCCTTCTCCGTGGAAATATCTGCCCTGGTATCAATTTATAGGTAACACCTATAAGTGATATGATATGATATGTGTCTTTCACTTTCTGACTTACTCCAACTCACGTGATTACCTCTAGACTCATCTACGGTGCTGCAAATGGCATTGTGTCCTATTTTTCCTTGGCGAATATTCTGTCTTAGCGAGGTCCATTTTCTGCAATGTGATTCCCTGAGGGCTGAGGATTAGCTGACCTGGGCAGCCTGACCCTGCCGGCAAGCCCTCCCCAGGTGTGCCTGGGTTGAGGTCAATATAAACAGCACCCCAGGCAGCAATAGCCCCTGCAGCTGTGCCTGACTCCATATTCTCTGCACCATCAGCAGTCTCGGGGCTGTGCTGGTGGGAGGGTGTGAGGGTCCACGGCTTTGTGGGTGGCCCGGTGTGAGTGGGGCTCTGCTGGATTTTCGGCAGGAGTTGCCAGGCTGCCACCTGTAAAGAAGAGGATGTGTCACCCATAACTTCCACTGGAATATCTCTCCGGGCTGAGGTGAGGAAGGAAAAAAAGGAGTGGGGGCCGGGACAGGAGGGGTATCTCAGGCAGGGCAATGGAAAGCTTCCAGAAGAGCGCCCGTGGCCAGGACCATCCTGGCTGACCTGCAGGCACCAAGTTGGCCTGCGTGCTGTCGCTGGTGTGCCTCCACGGCCCTTCCTCTAGGCTTTCAAGCCCTTGTACATATTCAGGTGTTTCACCTGGGAAGGGTGGGAACAGTTCAGCAGCAGCTGGCCTGGGGCTCAGCTCACGTTTACTCAAAGAGGCCTCGGCACGGTCCCCCAGCTTTGCAATAAGGACGCTCCTTGCGTGTGCGGGCGGGGCTGCTGGCTGTATGGGAGATGACTCCCCACCTCTGACCAATTTCAGAATTGTTTACCACTGGAGCAAGTGCCTTGGTAGTGTTTTCCTCTGTATAACTGTTAGGTTCAGTTTTTTTTTTCTTTTTTGGTTCAAGTTAGATTTTATTCCTCTTTTATGTATTTATGGATATAAGCATGGAAATAATTCATTCTTATAAATACATCAGTGTGAATGGAAGAACTTTTTTTCTGTATTATTTTTACATTTTATTTTTAAAAAATTGGAAATTTAATTTTATTTATTTTTTTATACAGTAGGTTATTATTAGTTATCTATTTTATGCATAAATATGTATACAGGTCAATCCCAATCTCCCAACTCATACCACCACCACCACCCCATGGCTTCCCCCACTTTGTGTCCATACGTTTGTTCTCTACCTCTGTGTCTCTATTTCTGCCCTGCAAACCAGTTCATCTGTAGCATTTTCTAGGTTCCACATATAGGCATTAATATACAATATTTGTTTTTCTCTTTCTGACTTACTTCACTCTGCATGACAGTCTCTAGATCCATCAACTTCTCTACAAATGACCGTTTCATTCCTTTTTATGGCTGAGTAATATTCCATTTTATATATGTACCACATCTTTATCCATTCGTCTGTCTGTGGCCATTTAGGTTGCTTCCATTACCTGGCTATTGTAAATAGTGCTGCAATGAACATTGTGGTGAATGTGTCTTTGTGATTTATGGTTTTCTCTGGGTATATGCCCAGAAGTGGGATTGCTGGATCCTATGGTAATTCTCTTTTTAGTTTTTTAAAGGAACCTCCATACTGTTCTCCATAGTGACTGTTTCAATTTACATTCCCACCAGTAGCGGAAGAGGGTTCCTTTTGTCCACACCCTCCCCAGAATTTGTTGTTTGTACATTATCTGATGATGCCGATTCTAACAGGTGTGAGGTCTTACCTCACTGTAGTTTTGATTTGCATTTCTCTAATAATTAGTGATGTTGAGCAGCTTTTCATGGGCGTCTTGGCCATCTCTGTGTCTTCTTTGAAGAAACGTCTCTTTAGATCTTCTGCCCATTTTTGTATTGGGTTGTTTGTTTTATTAATATTAAGCTGCATGAGCTGTTTATATATATTGGAGATTAAACCTTTGTCCATTGATTCGTTTGTGAACGTTTTCGCCCATTCTGAGGGTTGCCTTTTTCCATTCCCGTTTTTTTAACAAAGAAAGAAAGAAAGCAAAAGAAGCAGAACACTAATGTTCGTGAAATATGCCTCTTGAAACTGTCGTTTTGAAATATGGACGTCTTTTGAATTTTTTGGTCGATATATGACCCCAGGATTTGTTTTCAGGGCAGGTGTCATTTACAGGCCTGTAATGATTTGGAATATCCACTGACCATTAGCGCTGGGATTAAAGCTGCTGTTGTGTGAAACGGCCACAAGGTGGCAGCAGTTCTCCCTTACCAAATCTGGTTACTAGGGCCTCAGAGCCTCAATGGAAGTCGCGTTCTAGATTGGAATGTAGAACGGAATGTGCCAGGAGAAAGCCCCTCAAGTTTGTCTCACTACTTCTTGTTCGTGTTTTTAATTTAATTTTTTATTTTTTATTACAGCAAGTTTGAGTACAACGTTTAGCTTGTTGTAGGTGTGCAAGAGGTGGTTCTTTTACACATATACATATGTCTGTTCTCCCTGGGATCCTTTTCCCATGTACGTTATGACAGGATGTTGAGTAGTCTTCTCTTGGTACTCCGTAGGTCTTTGGTGATTATATACGTCTACTGTGTTTGTATATGTCTGTTAACCCCAATATCGTAATGAATTCAATCCTCACACCTTTCCTTTGGTGAACCATAAGTTTGTTTAATGAATCTGTGATTGCCCTTCTCCGTGGAAATATCTGCCCTGGTATCAATTTATAGGTAACACCTATAAGTGATATGATATGATATGTGTCTTTCACTTTCTGACTTACTCCAAGTCACGTGATTACCTCTAGACTCATCTACGGTGCTGCAAATGGCATTGTGTCCTATTTTTCCTTGGCGAATATTCTGTCTTAGCGAGGTCCATTTTCTGCAATGTGATTCCCTGAGGGCTGAGGATTAGCTGACCTGGGCAGCCTGACCCTGCCGGCAAGCCCTCCCCAGGTGTGCCTGGGTTGAGGTCAATATAAACAGCACCCCAGGCAGCAATAGCCCCTGCAGCTGTGCCTGACTCCATATTCTCTGCACCATCAGCAGTCTCGGGGCTGTGCTGGTGGGAGGGTGTGAGGGTCCACGGCTTTGTGGGTGGCCCGGTGTGAGTGGGGCTCTGCTGGATTTTCGGCAGGAGTTGCCAGGCTGCCACCTGTAAAGAAGAGGATGTGTCACCCATAACTTCCACTGGAATATCTCTCCGGGCTGAGGTGAGGAAGGAAAAAAAGGAGTGGGGGCCGGGACAGGAGGGGTATCTCAGGCAGGGCAATGGAAAGCTTCCAGAAGAGCGCCCGTGGCCAGGACCATCCTGGCTGACCTGCAGGCACCAAGTTGGCCTGCGTGCTGTCGCTGGTGTGCCTCCACGGCCCTTCCTCTAGGCTTTCAAGCCCTTGTACATATTCATGTGTTTCACCTGGGAAGGGTGGGAACAGTTCAGCAGCAGCTGGCCTGGGGCTCAGCTCACGTTTACTCAAAGAGGCCTCGGCACGGTCCCCCAGCTTTGCAATAAGGACGCTCCTTGCGTGGGCGGGCGGGGCTGCTGGCTGTATGGGAGATGATTCCCCACCTCTGACCAATTTCAGAATTGTTTACCACTGGAGCAAGTGCCTTGGTAGTGTTTTCCTCTGTATAACTGTTAGGTTCAGTTTTTTTTTTTCTTTTTTGGTTCAAGTTAGATTTTATTCCTCTTTTATGTATTTATGGATATAAGCATGGAAATAATTCATTCTTATAAATACATCAGTGTGAATGGAAGAACTTTTTTTCTGTATTATTTTTACATTTTATTTTAAAAAAATTGGAAATTTAATTTTATTTATTTTTTTATACAGTAGGTTATTATTAGTTATCTATTTTATGCATAAACATGTATACAGGTCAATCCCAATCTCCCAACTCATACCACCACCACCACCCCATGGCTTCCCCCACTTTGTGTCCATACGTTTTTTCTCTACCTCTGTGTCTCTATTTCTGCCCTGCAAACCAGTTCATCTGTACCATTTTTCTAGGTTCCACATATAGGCATTAATATACAATATTTGTTTTTCTCTTTCTGACTTACTTCACTCTGCATGACAGTCTCTAGATCCATCAACTTCTCTACAAATGACCGTTTCATTCCTTTTTATGGCTGAGTAATATTCCATTTTATATATGTACCACATCTTTATCCATTCGTCTGTCTGTGGCCATTTAGGTTGCTTCCATTACCTGGCTATTCTAAATAGTGCTGCAATGAACATTGTGGTGAATGTGTCTTTGTGATTTATGGTTTTCTCTGGGTATATGCCCAGAAGTGGGATTGCTGGATCCTATGGTAATTCTCTTTTTAGTTTTTTAAAGGAACCTCCATACTGTTCTCCATAGTGACTGTATCAATTTACATTCCCACCAATAGCGGAAGAGGGTTCCTTTTGTCCACACCCTCCCCAGAATTTGTTGTTTGTAGATTATCTGATGATGCCGATTCTAACAGGTGTGAGGTCTTACCTCATTGTAGTTTTGATTTGCATTTCTCTAATAATTAGTGATGTTGAGCAGCTTTTCATGGGCGTCTTGGCCATCTCTGTGTCTTCTTTGAAGAAACGTCTCTTTAGATCTTCTGCCCATTTTTGTATTGGGTTGTTTGTTTTATTAATATTAAGCTGCATGAGCTGTTTATATATATTGGAGATTAAACCTTTGTCCATTGATTCGTTTGTGAACGTTTTCGCCCATTCTGAGGGTTGCCTTTTTCCATTCCCGTTTTTTTAACAAAGAAAGAAAGAAAGCAAAAGAAGCAGAACACTAATGGGCGTGAAATATGCCTCTTGAAACTGTCGTTTTGAAATATGGACGTCTTTTGAATTTTTTGGTCGATATATGACCCCAGGATTTGTTTTCAGGGCAGGTGTCATTTACAGGCCTGTAATGATTTGGAATATCCACTGACCATTAGCGCTGGGATTAAAGCTGCTGTTGTGTGAAACGGCCACAAGGTGGCAGCAGTTCTCCCTTACCAAATCTGGTTACTAGGGCAGCAGAGCCTCAATGGAAGTCGCGTTCTAGATTGGAATGTAGAACGGAATGTGCCAGGAGAAAGCCCCTCAAGTTTGTCTCACTACTTCTTGTTCGTGTTTTTAATTTAATATTTTATTTTTTATTACAGCAAGTTAGAGTACAACGTTTAGCTTGTTGTAGGTGTGCAAGAGGTGGTTCTTTTACACATATACATATGTCTGTTCTCCCTGGGATCCTTTTCCCATGTACGTTATGACAGGATGTTGAGTAGTCTTCTCTTGGTACTCCGTAGGTCTTTGGTGATTATATACGTCTACTGTGTTTGTATATGTCTGTTAACCCCAATTTCGTAATGAATTCAATCCTCACACCTTTCCTTTGGTGAACCATAAGTTTGTTTAATGAATCTGTGATTGCCCTTCTCCGTGGAAATATCTGCCCTGGTATCAATTTATAGGTAACACCTATAAGTGATATGATATGATATGTGTCTTTCACTTTCTGACTTACTCCAAGTCACGTGATTACCTCTAGACTCATCTACGGTGCTGCAAATGGCATTGTGTCCTTTTTTTCCTTGGCGAATATTGTGTCTTAGCGAGGTCCATTTTCTGCAATGTGATTCCCTGAGGGCTGAGGATTAGCTGACCTGGGCAGCCTGACCCTGCCGGCAAGCCCTCCCCAGGTGTGCCTGGGTTGAGGTCAATATAAACAGCACCCCAGGCAGCAATAGCCCCTGCAGCTGTGCCTGACTCCATATTCTCTGCACCATCAGCAGTCTCGGGGCTGTGCTGGTGGGAGGGTGTGAGGGTCCACGGCTTTGTGGGTGGCCCGGTGTGAGTGGGGCTCTGCTGGATTTTCGGCAGGAGTTGCCAGGCTGCCACCTGTAAAGAAGAGGATGTGTCACCCATAACTTCCACTGGAATATCTCTCCGGGCTGAGGTGAGGAAGGAAAAAAAGGAGTGGTGGCCGGGACAGGAGGGGTATCTCAGGCAGGGCAATGGAAAGCTTCCAGAAGAGCGCCCGTGGCCAGGACCATCCTGGCTGACCTGCAGGCACCAAGTTGGCCTGCGTGCTGTCGCTGGTGTGCCTCCACGGCCCTTCCTCTAGGCTTTCAAGCCCTTGTACATATTCAGGTGTTTCACCTGGGAAGGGTGGGAACAGTTGAGCAGCAGCTGGCCTGGGGCTCAGCTCACGTTTACTCACAGAGGCCTCGGCACGGTCCCCCAGCTTTGCAATAAGGACGCTCCTTGCGTGGGCGGGCGGGGCTGCTGGCTGTATGGGAGATGATTCCCCACCTCTGACCAATTTCAGAATTGTTTACCACTGGAGCAAGTGCCTTGGTAGTGTTTTCCTCTGTATAACTGTTAGGTTCAGTTTTTTTTTTCTTTTTTGGTTCAAGTTAGATTTTATTCCTCTTTTATGTATTTATGGATATAAGCATGGAAATAGTTCATTCTTATAAATACATCAGTGTGAATGGAAGAACTTTTTTTCTGTATTATTTTTACATTTTATTTTTAAAAAATTTGAAATTTAATTTTATTTATTTTTTTATACAGTAGGTTATTATTAGTTATCTATTTTATGCATAAACATGTATACAGGTCAATCCCAATCTCCCAACTCATACCACCACCACCACCCCATGGCTTCCCCCACTTTGTGTCCATACGTTTGTTCTCTACCTCTGTGTCTCTATTTCTGCCCTGCAAACCAGTTCATCTGTACCATTTTTCTAGGTTCCACATATAGGCATTAATATACAATATTTGTTTTTCTCTTTCTGACTTACTTCACTCTGCATGACAGTCTCTAGATCCATCAACTTCTCTACAAATGACCGTTTCATTCCTTTTTATGGCTGAGTAATATTCCATTTTATATATGTACCACATCTTTATCCATTCGTCTGTCTGTGGCCATTTAGGTTGCTTCCATTACCTGGCTATTGTAAATAGTGCTGCAATGAACATTGTGGTGAATGTGTCTTTGTGATTTATGGTTTTCTCTGGGTATATGCCCAGAAGTGGGATTGCTGGATCCTATGGTAATTCTCTTTTTAGTTTTTTAAAGGAACCTCCATACTGTTCTCCATAGTGACTGTTTCAATTTACATTCCCACCAATAGCGGAAGAGGGTTCCTTTTGTCCACACCCTCCCCAGAATTTGTTGTTTGTAGATTATCTGATGATGCCGATTCTAACAGGTGTGAGGTCTTACCTCATTGTAGTTTTGATTTGCATTTCTCTAATAATTAGTGATGTTGAGCAGCTTTTCATGGGCGTCTTGGCCATCTCTGTGTCTTCTTTGAAGAAACGTCTCTTTAGATCTTCTGCCCAATTTTGTATTGGGTTGTTTGTTTTATTAATATTAAGCTGCATGAGCTGCTTATATATATTGGAGATTAAACCTTTGTCCATTGATTCGTTTGTGAACGTTTTCGCCCATTCTGAGGGTTGCCTTTTTCCATTCCCGTTTTTTTAACAAAGAAAGAAAGAAAGCAAAAGAAGCAGAACACTAATGTGCGTGAAATATGCCTCGTGAAACTGTCGTTTTGAAATATGGACGTCTTTTGAATTTTTTGGTCGATATATGACCCCAGGATTTCTTTTCAGGGCAGGTGTCATTTACAGGCCTGTAATGATTTGGAATATCCACTGACCATTAGCGCTGGGATTAAAGCTGCTGTTGTGTGAAACGGCCACAAGGTGGCAGCAGTTCTCCCTTACCAAATCTGGTTACTAGGGCCGCAGAGCCTCAATGGAAGTCGCGTTCTAGATTGGAATGTAGAACGGAATGTGCCAGGAGAAAGCACCTCAAGTTTGTCTCACTACTTCTTGTTCGTGTTTTTAATTTATTTTTTTATTATTTATTACAGCAAGTTTGAGTACAACCTTTAGCTTGTTGTAGGTGTGCAAGAGGTGGTTCTTTTACACATATACATATGTCTGTTCTCCCTGGGATCCTTTTCCCATGTACGTTATGACAGAATGTTGAGTAGTCTTCTCTTGGTACTCCGTAGGTCTTTGGTGATTATATACGTCTACTGTGTTTGTATATGTCTGTTAACCCCAATATCGTAATGAATTCAATCCTCACACCTTTCCTTTGGTGAACCATAAGTTTGTTTAATGAATCTGTGATTGCCCTTCTCCGTGGAAATATCTGCCCTGGTATCAATTTATAGGTAACACCTATAAGTGATATGATATGATATGTGTCTTTCACTTTCTGACTTACTCCAAGTCACGTGATTACCTCTAGACTCATCTACGGTGCTGCAAATGGCATTGTGTCCTTTTTTTCCTTGGCGAATATTCTGTCTTAGCGAGGTCCATTTTCTGCAATGTGATTCCCTGAGGGCTGAGGATTAGCTGACCTGGGCAGCCTGACCCTGCCGGCAAGCCCTCCCCAGGTGTGCCTGGGTTGAGGTCAATATAAACAGCACCCCAGGCAGCAATAGCCCCTGCAGCTGTGCCTGACTCCATATTCTCTGCACCATCAGCAGTCTCGGGGCTGTGCTGGTGGGAGGGTGTGAGGGTCCACGGCCTTGTGGGTGGCCCGGTGTGAGTGGGGCTCTGCTGGATTTTCGGCAGGAGTTGCCAGGCTGCCACCTGTAAAGAAGAGGATGTGTCACCCATCACTTCCACTGGAATATCTCTCCGGGCTGAGGTGAGGAAGGAAAAAAAGGAGTGGGGGCCGGGACAGGAGGGGTATCTCAGGCAGGGCAATGGAAAGCTTCCAGAAGAGCGCCCGTGGCCAGGACCATCCTGGCTGACCTGCAGGCACCAAGTTGGCCTGCGTGCTGTCGCTGGTGTGCCTCCACGGCCCTTCCTCTAGGCTTTCAAGCCCTTGTACATATTCAGGTGTTTCACCTGGGAAGGGTGGGAACAGTTCAGCAGCAGCTGGCCTGGGGCTCAGCTCACGTTTACTCACAGAGGCCTCGGCACGGTCCCCCAGCTTTGCAATAAGGACGCTCCTTGCGTGGGCGGGCGGGGCTGCTGGCTGTATGGGAGATGATTCCCCACCTCTGACCAATTTCAGAATTGTTTACCACTGGCGCAAGTGCCTTGGTAGTGTTTTCCTCTGTATAACTGTTAGGTTCAGTTTTTTTTTTCTTTTTTGGTTCAAGTTAGATTTTATTCCTCTTTTATGTATTTATGGATATAAGCATGGAAATAATTCATTCTTATAAATACATCAGTGTGAATGGAATAACTTTTTTTTCTGTATTATTTTTACATTTTATTTTTAAAAAATTTGAAATTTAATTTTATTTATTTTTTTATACAGTAGGTTATTATTAGTTATCTATTTTATGCATAAACATGTATACAGGTCAATCCCAATCTCCCAACTCATACCACCACCCCCACCCCATGGCTTCCCCCACTTTGTGTCCATACGTTTGTTCTCTACCTCTGTGTCTCTATTTCTGCCCTGCAAACTAGTTCATCTGTACCATTTTTCTAATTTCCACATATAGGCATTAATATACAATATTTGTTTTTCTCTTTCTGACTTACTTCACTCTGCATGACAGTCTCTAGATCCATCAACTTCTCTACAAATGACCGTTTCATTCTTTTTTATGGCTGAGTAATATTCCATTTTATATATGTACCACATCTTTATCCATTCGTCTGTCTGTGGCCATTTAGGTTGCTTCCATTACCTGGCTATTGTAAATAGTGCTGCAATGAACATTGTGGTGAATGTGTCTTTGTGATTTATGGTTTTCTCTGGGTATATGTCCAGAAGTGGGATTGCTGGATCCTATGGTAATTCTCTTTTTAGTTTTTTAAAGGAACCTCCATACTGTTCTCCATAGTGACTGTATCAATTTACATTCCCACCAATAGCGGAAGAGGGTTCCTTTTGTCCACACCCTCCCCAGAATTTGTTGTTTGTAGATTATCTGATGATGCCGATTCTAACAGGTGTGAGGTCTTACCTCATTGTAGTTTTGATTTGCATTTCTCTAATAATTAGTGATGTTGAGCAGCTTTTCATGGGCGTCTTGGCCATCTCTGTGTCTTCTTTGAAGAAACGTCTCTTTAGATCTTCGGCCCATTTTTGTATTGGGTTGTTTGTTTTATTAATATTAAGCTGCATGAGCTGTTTATATATATTGGAGATTAAACCTTTGTCCATTGATTCGTTTGTGAACGTTTTCGCCCATTCTGAGGGTTGCCTTTTTCCATTCCCGTTTTTTTAACAAAGAAAGAAAGAAAGCAAAAGAAGCAGAACACTAATGTGCGTGAAATATGCCTCTTGAAACTGTCGTTTTGAAATATGGACGTCTTTTGAATTTTTTGGTCGATATAAGACCCCAGTATTTGTTTTCAGGGCAGGTGTCATTTACAGGCCTGTAATGATTTGGAATATCCACTGACCATTAGCGCTGGGATTAAAGCTGCTGTTGTGTGAAACGGCCACAAGGTGGCAGCAGTTCTCCCTTACCAAATCTGGTTACTAGGGCAGCAGAGCCTCAATGGAAGTCGCGTTCTAGATTGGAATGTAGAACGGAATGTGCCAGGAGAAAGCCCCTCAAGTTTGTCTCACTACTTCTTGTTCGTGTTTTTAATTTAATTTTTAATTTTTTATTACAGCAAGTTTGAGTACAACGTTTAGCTTGTTGTAGGTGTGCAAGAGGTGGTTCTTTTACACATATACATATGTCTGTTCTCCCTGGGATCCTTTTCCCATGTACGTTATGACAGGATGTTGAGTAGTCTTCTCTTGGTACTCCGTAGGTCTTTGGTGATTATATACGTCTACTGTGTTTGTATATGTCTGTTAACCCCAATATCGTAATGAATTCAATCCTCACACCTTTCCTTTGGTGAACCATAAGTTTGTTTAATGAATCTGTGATTGCCCTTCTCCGTGGAAATATCTGCCCTGGTATCAATTTATAGGTAACACCTATAAGTGATATGATATGATATGTGTCTTTCACTTTCTGACTTACTCCAAGTCACGTGATTACCTCTAGACTCATCTACGGTGCTGCAAATGGCATTGTGTCCTTTTTTTCCTTGGCGAATATTCTGTCTTAGCGAGGTCCATTTTCTGCAATGTGATTCCCTGAGGGCTGAGGATTAGCTGACCTGGGCAGCCTGACCCTGCCGGCAAGCCCTCCCCAGGTGTGCCTGGGTTGAAGTCAATATAAACAGCACTCCAGGCAGCAATATCCCCTGCAGCTGTGCCTGACTCCATATTCTCTGCACCATCAGCAGTCTCGGGGCTGTGCTGGTGGGAGGGTGTGAGGGTCCACGGCTTTGTGGGTGGCCCGGTGTGAGTGGGGCTCTGCTGTATTTTCGGCAGGAGTTGCCAGGCTGCCACCTGTAAAGAAGAGGATGTGTCACCCATAACTTCCACTGGAATATCTCTCCGGGCTGAGGTGAGGATGGAAAAAAAGGAGTGGGGGCCGGAACAGGAGGGGTATCTCAGGCAGGGCAATGGAAAGCTTCCAGAAGAGCGCCCGTGGCCAGGACCATCCTGGCTGACCTGCAGGCACCAAGTTGGCCTGCGTGCTGTCGCTGGTGTGCCTCCACGGCCCTTCATCTAGGCTTTCAAGCCCTTGTACATATTCATGTGTTTCACCTGGGAAGGGTGGGAACAGTGCAGCAGCAGCTGGCCTGGGGCTCAGCTCACGTTTACTCAAAGAGGCCTCGGCACGGTCCCCAACTTTGCAATAAGGACGCTCCTTGCGTGGGCGGGCGGGGCTGCTGGCTGTATGGGAGATGATTCCCCACCTCTGACCAATTTCAGAATTGTTTACCACTGGAGCAAGTGCCTTGGTAGTGTTTTCCTCTGTATAACTGTTAGGTTCAGTTTTTTTTTTCTTTTTTGGTTCAAGTTAGATTTTATTCCTCTTTTATGTATTTATGGATATAAGCATGGAAATAATTCATTCTTATAAATACATCAGTGTGAATGGAAGAACTTTTTTTCTGTATTATTTTTACATTTTATTTTTAAAAAATTGGAAATTTAATTTTATTTATTTTTTTATACAGTAGGTTATTATTAGTTATCTATTTTATGCATAAACATGTATACAGGTAAATCCCAATCTCCCAACTCATACCACCACCACCACACCATGGCTTCCCCCACTTTGTGTCCATACGTTTGTTCTCTACCTCTGTGTCTCTATTTCTGCCCTGCAAACCAGTTCATCTGTACCATTTTTCTAGGTTCCACATATAGGCATTAATATACAATATTTGTTTTTCTCTTTCTGACTTACTTCACTCTGCATGACAGTCTCTAGATCCATCAACTTCTCTACAAATGACCGTTTCATTCCTTTTTATGGCTGAGTAATATTCCATTTTATATATGTACCACATCTTTATCCATTCTTCTGTCTGTGGCCATTTAGGTTGCTTCCATTACCTGGCTATTGTAAATAGTGCTGCAATGAACATTGTGGTGAATGTGTCTTTGTGATTTATGGTTTTCTCTGGGTATATGCCCAGAAGTGGGATTGCTGGATCCTATGGTAATTCTCTTTTTAGTTTTTTAAAGGAACCTCCATACTGTTCTCCATAGTGACTGTTTCAATTTACATTCCCACCAGTAGCGGAAAAGGGTTCCTTTTGTCCACACCCTCCCCAGAATTTGTTGTTTGTAGATTATCTGATGATGCCGATTCTAACAGGTGTGAGGTCTTACCTCATTGTAGTTTTGATTTGCATTTCTCTAATAATTAGTGATGTTGAGCAGCTTTTCATGGGCGTCTTGGCCATCTCTGTGTCTTCTTTGAAGAAACGTCTCTTTAGATCTTCTGCCCAATTTTGTATTGGGTTGTTTGTTTTATTAATATTAAGCTGCATGAGCTGTTTATATATATTGGAGATTAAACCTTTGTCCATTGATTCGTTTTGAACGTTTTCACCCATTCTGAGGGTTGCCTTTTTCCATTCCCGTTTTTTTAACAAAGAAAGAAAGAAAGCAAAAGAAGCAGAACACTAATGTGCGTGAAATATGCCTCTTGAAACTGTCGTTTTGAAATATGGACGTCTTTTGAATTTTTTGGTCGATATATGACCCCAGGATTTCTTTTCAGGGCAGGTGTCATTTACAGGCCTGTAATGATTTGGAATATCCACTGACCATTAGCGCTGGGATTAAAGCTGCTGTTGTGTGAAACGGCCACAAGGTGGCAGCAGTTCTCCCTTACCAAATCTGGTTACTAGGGCCTCAGAGCCTCAATGGAAGTCGCGTTCTAGATTGGAATGTAGAACGGAATGTGCCAGGAGAAAGCCCTTCAAGTTTGTCTCACTACTTCTTGTTCGTGTTTTTAATTTAATTTTTAATTTTTTATTACAGCAAGTTTGAGTACAACGTTTAGCTTGTTGTAGGTGTGCAAGAGGTGGTTCTTTTACACATATACATATGTCTGTTCTCCCTGGGATCCTTTTCCCATGTACGTTATGACAGGATGTTGAGTAGTCTTCTCTTGGTACTCCGTAGGTCTTTGGTGATTATATACGTCTACTGTGTTTGTATATGTCTGTTAACCCCAATATCGTAATGAATTCAATCCTCACACCTTTCCTTTGGTGAACCATAAGTTTGTTTAATGAATCTGTGATTGCCCTTCTCCGTGGAAATATCTGCCCTGGTATCAATTTATAGGTAACACCTATAAGTGATATGATATGATATGTGTCTTTCACTTTCTGACTTACTCCAAGTCACGTGATTACCTCTAGACTCATCTACGGCGCTGCAAATGGCATTGTGTCCTTTTTTTCCTTGGCGAATATTCTGTCTTAGCGAGGTCCATTTTCTGCAATGTGATTCCCTGAGGGCTGAGGATTAGCTGACCTGGGCAGCCTGACCCTGCCGGCAAGCCCTCCCCAGGTGTGCCTGGGTTGAGGTCAATATAAACAGCACTCCAGGCAGCAATAGCCCCTGCAGCTGTGCCTGACTCCATATTCTCTGCACCATCAGCAGTCTCGGGGCTGTGCTGGTGGGAGGGTGTGAGGGTCCACGGCTTTGTGGGTGGCCCGGTGTGAGTGGGGCTCTGCTGTATTTTCGGCAGGAGTTGCCAGGCTGCCACCTGTAAAGAAGAGGATGTGTCACCCATAACTTCCACTGGAATATCTCTCCGGGCTGAGGTGAGGAAGGAAAAAAAGGAGTGGGGGCCGGGACAGGAGGGGTATCTCAGGCAGGGCAATGGAAAGCTTCCAGAAGAGCGCCCGTGGCCAGGACCATCCTGGCTGACCTGCAGGCACCAAGTTGGCCTGCGTGCCGTCGCTGGTGTGCCTCCACGGCCCTTCCTCTAGGCTTTCAAGCCCTTGTACATATTCAGGTGTTTCACCTGGGAAGGTGGGAACAGTTCAGCAGCAGCTGGCCTGGGGCTCAGCTCACGTTTACTCACAGAGGCCTCGGCACGGTCCCCCAGCTTTGCAATAAGGACGCTCCTTGCGTGGGCGGGCGGGGCTGCCGGCTGTATGGGAGATGATTCCCCACCTCTGACCAATTTCAGAATTGTTTACCACTGGAGCAAGTGCCTTGGTAGTGTTTTCCTCTGTATAAATGTTAGGTTCAGTTTTTTTTTTTCTTGGTTCAAGTTAGATTTTATTCCTCTTTTATGTATTTATGGATATAAGCATGGAAATAATTCATTCTTATGAATACATCAGTGTGAATGGAAGAACTTTTTTTCTGTTTTATTTTTACATTTTATTTTTTAAAAATTTGAAATTTAATTTTATTTATTTTTTTATACAGTAGGTTATTATTAGTTATCTATTTTATGCGTAAACATATATACAGGTCAATCCCAATCTCCCAACTCATCCCACCACCACCACCCCATGGCTTCCCCCACTTTGTGTCCATACGTTTGTTCTCTACCTCTGTGTCTCTATTTCTGCCCTGCAAACCAGTTCATCTGTACCATTTTTCTAGGTTCCACATATAGGCATTAATATACAATATTTGTTTTTCTCTTTCTGACTTACTTCACTCTGCATGACAGTCTCTAGATCCATCAACTTCTCTACAAATGACCGTTTCATTCCTTTTTATGGCTGAGTAATATTCCATTTTATATATGCACCACATCTTTATCCATTCGTCTGTCTGTGGCCATTTAGGTTCCTTCCATTACCTGGCTATTGTAAATAGTGCTGCAATGAACATTGTGGTGAATGTGTCTTTGTGATTTATGGTTTTCTCTGGGTATATGCCCAGAAGTGGGATTGCTGGATCCTATGGTAATTCTCTTTTTAGTTTTTTAAAGGAACCTCCATACTGTTCTCCATAGTGACTGTATCAATTTACATTCCCACCAATAGCGGAAGAGGGTTCCTTTTGTCCACACCCTCCCCAGAATTTGTTGTCTGTAGATTATCGGATGATGCCGATTCTAACAGGTGTGAGGTCTTACCTCATTGTAGTTTTGATTTGCATTTCTCTAATAATTAGTGATGTTGAGCAGCTTCTCATGTGCGTCTTGGCCATCTCTGTGTCTTCTTTGAAGAAACGTCTCTTATATCTTCTGCCCATTTTTGTATTGGGTTGTTTGTTTTATTAATATTAAGCTGCATGAGCTGTTTATATATATTGGAGATTAAACCTTTGTCCATTGATTCGTTTGTGAACGTTTTCGCCCATTCTGAGGGTTGCCTTTTTCCATTCCCGTTTTTTTAACAAAGAAAGAAAGAAAGCAAAAGAAGCAGAACACTAATGTGCGTGAAATATGCCTCTTGAAACTGTCGTTTTGAAATATGGACGTCCTTTGAATTTTTTGGTCGATATATGACCCCAGGATTTCTTTTCAGGGCAGGTGTCATTTACAGGCCTGTAATGATTTGGAATATCCACTGACCATTAGCGCTGGGATTAAAGCTGCTGTTGTGTGAAACGGCCACAAGGTGGCAGCAGTTCTCCCTTACCAAATCTGGTTACTAGGGAAGCAGAGCCTCAATGGAAGAAGCGTTCTAGATTGGAATGTAGAACGGAATGTGCCAGGAGAAAGCCCCTCAAGTTTGTCTCACTACTTCTTGTTCGTGTTTTTAATATAATTTTTTATTTTTTATTACAGCAAGTTTGAGTACAACGTTTAGCTTGTAGTTGGTGTGCAAGAGGTGGTTCTTTTACACATATACATATGTCTGTTCTTCCTGGGAACCTTTTCCCATGTACGTTATGACAGAATGTTGAGTAGTCTTCTCTTGGTACTCCGTAGGTCTTTGGTGATTATATACGTCTACTGTGTTTGTATATGTCTGTTAACCCCAATATCGTAATGAATTCAATCCTAACACCTTTCCTTTGGTGAACCATAAGTTTGTTTAATGAATCTGTGATTGCCCTTCTCCGTGGAAATATCTGCCCTGGTATCAATGTATAGGTAACACCTATAAGTGATATGATATGATATGAGTCTTTCACTTTCTGACTTACTCCAAGTCACGTGATTACCTCTAGACTCATCTATGGTGCTGCAAATGGCATTGTGTCCTTTTTTTCCTTGGCCAATATTCTCTCTTAGCGAGGTCCATTTTCTGCAATGTGATTCCCTGAGGGCTGAGGATTAGCTGACCTGGGCAGCCTGACCCTGCCGGCAAGCCCTCCCCAGGTGTGCCTGTGTTGAGGTCAATATAAACAGCACTCCAGGCAGCAATAGCCCCTGCAGCTGTGCCTGACTCCATATTCTCTGCACCATCAGCAGTCTCGGGGCTGTGCTGGTGGGAGGGTGGGAGGGTCCACGGCTTTGTGGGTGGCCCGGTGTGAGTGGGGCTCTGCTGGATTTTCGGCAGGAGTTGCCAGGCTGCCACCTGTAAAGAAGAGGATGTGTCACCCATAACTTCCACTGGAATATCTTTCCGGGCTGAGGTGAGGAAGGGAAAAAAGGAGTGGGTGCCAGGACCGGAGGGGTATCTCAGGCAGGGCAATGGAAAGCTTCCAGAAGAGCGCCCGTGGCCAGGACCATCCTGGCTGACCTGCAGGCACCATGTTGGCCTGCGTGCTGTCGCTGGTGTGCCTCCACGGCCCTTCCTCTAGGCTTTCAAGCCCTTGTACATATTCAGGTGTTTCACCTGGGAAGGGTGGGAACAGTTCAGCAGCAGCTGGCCTGGGGCTCAGCTCACGTTTACTCACAGAGGCCTCGGCACGGTCCCCCAGCTTTGCAATAAGGACGCTCCTTGCGTGGGCGGGCGGGGCTGCTGGCTGTATGGGAGATGATTCCCCACCTCTGACCAATTTCAGAATTATTTACCACTGGAGCAAGTGCCTTGGTAGTGTTTTCCTCTGTATAACTGTTAGGTTCAGTTTTTTTTTTCTTTTTTGGTTCAAGTTAGATTTTATTCCTCTTTTATGTATTTATGGATATAAGCATGGAAATAATTCATTCTTATAAATACATCAGTGTGAATGGAAGAACTTTTTTTTCTGTTTTATTTTTACATTTTATTTTTAAAAAAATTGAAATTTAATTTTATTTATTTTTTTATACAGTAGGTTATTATTAGTTATCTATTTTATGCATAAACATGTATACAGGTCAATCCCAATCTCCCAACTCATCCCACCACCACCACCCCATGGCTTCCCTCACTTTGTGTCCATACGTTTGTTCTCTACCTCTGTGTCTCTATTTCTGCCCTGCAAACCAGTTCATCTGTACCATTTTTCTAGGTTCCACATATAGGCATTAATATACAATATTTGTTTTTCTCTTTCTGACTTACTTCACTCTGCATGACAGTCTCTAGATCCATCAACTTCTCTACAAATGACCGTTTCATTCCTTTTTATGGCTGAGTAATATTCGATTTTATATATGTACCACATCTTTATCCATTCGTCTGTCTGTGGCCATTTAGGTTGCTTCCATTACCTGGCTATTGTAAATAGTGCTGCAATGAACATTGTGGTGAGTGTGTCTTTGTGATTTCTGGTTTTCTCTGGGTATATGCCCAGAAGTAGGATTGCTGGATCCTATGGTAATTCTCTTTTTAGTTTTTTAAAGGAACCTCCATACTGTTCTCCATAGTGACTGTAACAATTTACATTCCCACCAATAGCGGAAGAGGGTTCCTTTTGTCCACACCCTCCCCAGAATTTGTTGTTTGTAGATTATCTGATGATGCCGATTCTAACAGGTGTGAGGTCTTACCTCATTGTAGTTTTGATTTGCATTCCTCTAATAATTAGTGATGTTGAGCAGCTTCTCATGTGCGTCTTGGCCATCTCTGTGTCTTCTTTGAAGAAACGTCTCTTTAGATCTTCTTCCCATTTTTGTATTGGGTTGTTTGTTTTATTAATATTAAGCTGCATGAGCTGTTTATATATATTGGAGATTAAACCTTTGTCCATTGATTCGTTTGTGAACGTTTTCGCCTATTCTGAGGGTTGCCTTTTTCCATTTCCGTTTTTTTAACAGAGAAAGAAAGAAAGCAAAAGAAGCAGAACACTAATGTGCGTGAAATATGCCTCTTGAAACTGTCGTTTTGAAATATGGACGTCTTTTGAATTTTTTGGTCGATATATGACCCCAGGATTTGTTTTCAGGGCAGGTGTCATTTACAGACCTGTAATGATTTGGAATATCCCCTGACCATTAGCGCTGGGATTAAAGCTGCTGTTGTGTGAAACGGCCACAAGGTGGCAGCAGTTCTCCCTTACCAAATCTGGTTACTAGGGCAGCAGAGCCTCAATGGAAGTCGCCTTCTATATTGGAATGTAGAACGGAATGTGCCAGGAGAAAGCCCCTCAAGTTTGTCTCACTACTTCTTGTTCGTGTTTTTTTTTTTTTTTTTTTGGCTGTATGTGGGCCTCTCACGGTTGTGGCCTCTCCCCTTGTGGAGCACAGGCTCCGGACGCCAGGCTCAGCGGCCATGGCTCACGGGCCCAGCTGCTCCACAGCATGTGGGATCTTCCCGAACCGGGGCACGAACCCGTGTCCCCAGCATCGGCAGGCGGACGCTCAACCACTGCGCCACCAGGGAAGCCCCGTGTTTTTAATATAATTTTTTATTTTTTATTACACTAAGTTTGAGTACAACGTTTAGCTTGTTGTACGTGTGCAAGACGAGGTTCTTTTACACATATACATAAGTCTGTTCTCCCTGGGTTCCTTTTCCCATGTACGTTATGACAGAATGTTGAGTAGTCTTCACTTGGTACTCCGTAGGTCTTTGGTAGTTATATACGTCTACTGTGTTTGTATATGTCTGTTAACCCCAATATCGTAATGAATTCAATCCTCACACCTTTCCTTTGGTGAACCATAAGTTTGTTTAATGAATCTGTGATTGCCCTTCTCCGTGGAAATATCTGCCCTGGTATCAATTTATAGGTAACACCTATAAGTGATATGATATGATATGTGTCTTTCACTTTCTGACTTCCTCCAAGTCACGTGATTACCTCTAGACTCATCTACGGTGCTGCAAATGGCATTGTGTCCTTTTTTTCCTTGGCGAATATTCTGTCTTAGCGAGGTCCATTTTCTGCAATGTGATTCCCTGAGGGCTGAGGATTAGCTGACCTGGGCAGCCTGACCCTGCCGGCAAGCCCTCCCCAGGTGTGCCTGGGTTGAGGTCAATATAAACAGCACTCCAGGCAGCAATAGCCCCTGCAGCTGTGCCTGACTCCATATTCTCTGCACCATCAGCAGTCTCGGGGCTGTGCTGGTGGGAGGGTGTGAGGGTCCACGGCCTTGTGGGTGGCCCGGTGTGAGTGGGGCTCTGCTGGATTTTCGGCAGGAGTTGCCTGGCTGCCACCTGTAAAGAAGAGGATGTGTCACCCATCACTTCCACTGGAATATCTCTCCGGCTGAGGTGAGGAAGGAAAAAAAGGAGTGGGGGCCGGGACAGGAGGGGTATCTCAGGCAGGGCAATGGAAAGCTTCCAGAAGAGCGCCCGTGGCCAGGACCATCCTGGCTGACCTGCAGGCACCAAGTTGGCCTGCGTGCTGTCGCTGGTGTGCCTCCACGGCCCTTCCTCTAGGCTTTCAAGCCCTTGTACATATTCAGGTGTTTCACCTGGGAAGGGTGGGAACAGTTCAGCAGCAGCTGGCCTGGGGCTCAGCTCACGTTTACTCACAGAGGCCTCGGCACGGTCCCCCAGCTTTGCAATAAGGACGCTCCTTGCGTGGGCGGGCGGGGCTGCTGGCTGTATGGGAGATGATTCCCCACCTCTGACCAATTTCAGAATTGTTTACCACTGGAGCAAGTGCCTTGGTAGTGTTTTCCTCTGTATAACTGTTAGGTTCAGTTTTTTTTTTCTTTTTTGGCTCAAGTTAGATTTTATTCCTCTTTTATGTATTTATGGATATAAGCATGGAAATAATTCATTCTTATAAATACATCAGTGTGAATGGAAGAACTTTTTTTTCTGTTTTATTTTTACATTTTATTTTAAAAAATTTGAAATTTAATTTATTTTTTTATACAGTAGGTTATTATTAGTTATCTATTTTATGCATAAACATGTATACAGGTCAATCCCAATCTCCCAACTCATCCCACCACCACCACCCCATGGCTTCCCCCACTTTGTGTCCATACGTTTGTTCTCTACCTCTGTGTCTCTATTTCTGCCCTGCAAACCAGTTCATCTGTACCATTTTTCTAGGTTCCACATATAGGCATTAATATACAATATTTGTTTTTCTCTTTCTGACTTACTTCACTCTGCATGACAGTCTCTAGATCCATCAACTTCTCTACAAATGACCCAGTTTCATTCCTTTTTATGGCTGAGTAATATTCCATTTTATATATGTACCACATCTTTATCCATTCGTCTGTCTGTGGCCATTTAGGTTGCTTCCATTACCTGGCTATTGTAAATAGTGCTGCAATGAACATTGTGGTGAATGTGCCTTTGTGATTTATGGTTTTCTCTGGGTATATGCCCAGAAGTGGGATTGCTGGATCCTATGGTAATTCTCTTTTTAGTATTTTAAAGGAACCTCCATACTGTTCTCCATAGTGACTGTATCAATTTACATTCCCACCAATAGCGGAAGAGGGTTCCTTTAGTCCACACCTTCCCCAGAGTTTGTTGTTTGTAGATTATCTAATGATGCCGAATCTAACAGGTGGGAGGTCTTTCCTAATTGTAGTTTTGATTTGCATTTCTCTAATAATTAGTGATGTTGAGCAGCTTTTCATATGCGTCTTGGCCATCTCTGTGTCTTCCTTGAAGTAACGTCTCTTTAGATCTTCTGCCCATTTTTGTTTTGGGTTGTTTGTTTTATTAATATTAAGCTGCATGAGCTGTTTATATATATTGGAGATTAAACCTTTGTCCATTGATTCGTTTGTGAACGTTTTCGCCCATTCTGAGGGTTGCCTTTTTCCATTCCCGTATTTTTAAAAAGGAAGAAAGCAAGCAAAAGAAGCAGAACACTAATGTGCGTGAAATATGCCTCTTGAAACTGTCGTTTTGAAATATGGACGTCTTTTGAATTTTTTGGTCGATATATGACCCCAGGATTTGATTTCAGGGCAGGTGTCATTTACAGGCCTGTAATGATTTGGAATATCCACTGACCATTAGCGCTGGGATTAAAGCTGCTGTTGTGTGAAAAGGCCACAAGGTGGCAGCAGTTCTCCCTTACCAAATCTGGTTACTAGGGCAGCAGAGCCTCAATGGAAGTCGCGTTCTAGATTGGAATGTAGAACGGATGGGCCAGGAGAAAGCCCCTCAACTTTGTCTCACTACTTCTTGTTCGTGTTTTTAATTTATTTTTTTATATTTTATTACAGAAAGTTTGAGTACAACGTTTAGCTTGTTGTTGGTGTGCAAGAGGTGGTTCTTTTACACATATACATATGTCTGTTCTTCCTGGGAACCTTTTCCCATGTACGTTATGACAGAATGTTGAGTAGTCTTCTCTTGGTACTCCGTACGTCTTTGGTGATTATATACATCTACTGTGTTTGTATATGTCTGTTAACCCCAATATCGTAATGAATTCAATCCTCACACCTTTCCTTTGGTGAACCATAAGTTTGTTTAATGAATCTGTGATTGCCCTTCTCCATGGAAATATCTGCCCTGGTATCAATTTATAGGTAACACCTATAAGTGATATGATATGATATGTGTCTTTCACTTTCTGACTTACTCCAAATCACGTGATTACCTCTAGACTCATCTACGGTGCTGCAAATGGCATTGTGTCCTTTTTTTCCTTGGCGAATATTCTGTCTTAGCGAGGTCCATTTTCTGCAATGTGATTCCCTGAGGGCTGAGGATTAGCTGACCTGGCCAGCCTGACCCTGCCGGCAAGCCCTCCCCAGGTGTGCCTGGGTTGAAGTCAATATAAACAGCACTCCAGGCAGCAATAGCCCCTGCAGCTGTGCCTGACTCCATATTCTCTGCACCATCAGCAGTCTCGGGGCTGTGCTGGTGGGAGGGTGTGAGGGTCCACGGCTTTGTGGTTGGCCCAGTGTGAGTGGGGCTCTGATGGATTTTCGGCAGGAGTTGCCAGGCTGCCACCTGTAAAGAAGAGGATGTGTCACCCATAACTTCCACTGGAATATCTTTCCGGGCTGAGGTGAGGAAGGAAAAAAAGGAGTGGGAGCCGGGACAGGAGGGGTATCTCAGGCAGGGCAATGGAAAGCTTCCAGAAGAGCGCCCGTGGCCAGGACCATCCTGGCTGACCTGCAGGCACCAAGTTGGCCTGCGTGCTGTCGCTGGTGTGCCTCCACGGCCCTTACTCTAGGCTTTCAAGCCCTTGTACATATTCAGGTGTTTCACCTGGGAAGGGTGGGAACAGTTCAGCAGTAGCTGTCCTGCGGCTCAGCTCACGTTTACTCAGAGAGGCCTCGGCACGGTCGCCCAGCTTTGCAATAAGGACGCTCCTTGCGTGGGCGGGCGGGGCTGCTGGCTGTATGGGAGATGATTCCCCACCTCTGACCAATTTCAGAATTGTTTACCACTGGAGCAAGTGCCTTGGTAGTGTTTTCCTCTGTATAACTGTTAGGTTCAGTTTTTTTTTTCTTTTTTGGTTCAAGTTAGATTTTATTCCTCTTTTATGTATTTATGGATATAAGCATGGAAATAATTCATTCTTATAAATACATCAGTGTGAATGGACTAACTTTTTTTTCTGTTTTATTTTTACATTTTATTTTTTAAAAATTTGAAATTTAATTTTATTTATTTTTTTATACAGTAGGTTATTATTAGTTATCTATTTTATGCATAAACATGTATACAGGTCAATCCCAATCTCCCAACTCATCCCACCACCACCACCCCATGGCTTCCCCCACTTTGTGTCCATACGTTTGTTCTCTACCTCTGTGTCTCTATTTCTGCCCTGCAAACCAGTTCATCTGTACCATTTTTCTAGGTTCCACATATAGGCATTAATATACAATATTTGTTTTTCTCTTTCTGACTTACTTCACTCTGCATGACAGTCTCTAGATCCATCAACTTCTCTACAAATGACCCAGATTCATTCCTTTTTATGGCTGAGTAATATTCCATTTTATATATGTACCACATCTTTATCCATTCGTCTGTTTGTGGCCATTTAGTTTGCTTCCATTACCTGGCTATTGTAAATAGTGCTGCAATGAACATTGTGGTGAATGTGTCTTTGTGATTTATGGTTTTCTCTGGGTATATGCCCAGAAGTGGGATTGCTGGATCCTATGGTAATTCTCTTTTTAGTTTTTTAAAGGAACCTCCATACTGTTCTCCATAGTGACTGTATCAATTTACATTCCCACCAATAGCGGAAGAGGGTTCCTTTTGTCCACACCCTCCCCAGAATTTGTTGTTTGTAGATTATCTGATGATGCCGATTCTAACAGGTGTGAGGTCTTACCTCATTGTAGTTTTGATTTGCATTTCTCTAATAATTAGTGATGTTGAGCAGCTTTTCATGGGCGTCTTGGCCATCTCTGTGTCTTCTTTGAAGAAACGTCTCTTTAGATCTTCGGCCCATTTTTGTATTGGGTTGTTTGTTTTATTAATATTAAGCTGCATGAGCTGTTTATATATATTGGAGATTAAACCTTTGTCCATTGATTCGTTTGTGAACGTTTTCGCCCATTCTGAGGGTTGCCTTTTTCCATTCCCGTTTTTTTAACAAAGAAAGAAAGAAAGCAAAAGAAGCAGAACACTAATGTGCGTGAAATATGCCTCTTGAAACTGTCGTTTTGAAATATGGACGTCTTTTGAATTTTTTGGTCGATATAAGACCCCAGTATTTGTTTTCAGGGCAGGTGTCATTTACAGGCCTGTAATGATTTGGAATATCCACTGACCATTAGCGCTGGGATTAAAGCTGCTGTTGTGTGAAACGGCCACAAGGTGGCAGCAGTTCTCCCTTACCAAATCTGGTTACTAGGGCAGCAGAGCCTCAATGGAAGTCGCGTTCTAGATTGGAATGTAGAACGGAATGTGCCAGGAGAAAGCCCCTCAAGTTTGTCTCACTACTTCTTGTTCGTGTTTTTAATTTAATTTTTAATTTTTTATTACAGCAAGTTTGAGTACAACGTTTAGCTTGTTGTAGGTGTGCAAGAGGTGGTTCTTTTACACATATACATATGTCTGTTCTCCCTGGGATCCTTTTCCCATGTACGTTATGACAGGATGTTGAGTAGTCTTCTCTTGGTACTCCGTAGGTCTTTGGTGATTATATACGTCTACTGTGTTTGTATATGTCTGTTAACCCCAATATCGTAATGAATTCAATCCTCACACCTTTCCTTTGGTGAACCATAAGTTTGTTTAATGAATCTGTGATTGCCCTTCTCCGTGGAAATATCTGCCCTGGTATCAATTTATAGGTAACACCTATAAGTGATATGATATGATATGTGTCTTTCACTTTCTGACTTACTCCAAGTCACGTGATTACCTCTAGACTCATCTACGGTGCTGCAAATGGCATTGTGTCCTTTTTTTCCTTGGCGAATATTCTGTCTTAGCGAGGTCCATTTTCTGCAATGTGATTCCCTGAGGGCTGAGGATTAGCTGACCTGGGCAGCCTGACCCTGCCGGCAAGCCCTCCCCAGGTGTGCCTGGGTTGAAGTCAATATAAACAGCACTCCAGGCAGCAATATCCCCTGCAGCTGTGCCTGACTCCATATTCTCTGCACCATCAGCAGTCTCGGGGCTGTGCTGGTGGGAGGGTGTGAGGGTCCACGGCTTTGTGGGTGGCCCGGTGTGAGTGGGGCTCTGCTGTATTTTCGGCAGGAGTTGCCAGGCTGCCACCTGTAAAGAAGAGGATGTGTCACCCATAACTTCCACTGGAATATCTCTCCGGGCTGAGGTGAGGATGGAAAAAAAGGAGTGGGGGCCGGAACAGGAGGGGTATCTCAGGCAGGGCAATGGAAAGCTTCCAGAAGAGCGCCCGTGGCCAGGACCATCCTGGCTGACCTGCAGGCACCAAGTTGGCCTGCGTGCTGTCGCTGGTGTGCCTCCACGGCCCTTCATCTAGGCTTTCAAGCCCTTGTACATATTCATGTGTTTCACTTGGGAAGGGTGGGAACAGTGCAGCAGCAGCTGGCCTGGGGCTCAGCTCACGTTTACTCAAAGAGGCCTCGGAACGGTCCCCCAGCTTTGCAATAAGGACGCTCCTTGCGTGGGCGGGCGGGGCTGCTGGCTGTATGGGAGATGATTCCCCACCTCTGACCAATTTCAGAATTGTTTACCACTGGAGCAAGTGCCTTGGTAGTGTTTTCCTCTGTATAACTGTTAGGTTCAGTTTTTTTTTTCTTTTTTGGTTCAAGTTAGATTTTATTCCTCTTTTATGTATTTATGGATATAAGCATGGAAATAATTCATTCTTATAAATACATCAGTGTGAATGGAAGAACTTTTTTTCTGTATTATTTTTACATTTTATTTTTAAAAAATTGGAAATTTAATTTTATTTATTTTTTTATACAGTAGGTTATTATTAGTTATCTATTTTATGCATAAACATGTATACAGGTAAATCCCAATCTCCCAACTCATACCACCACCACCACACCATGGCTTCCCCCACTTTGTGTCCATACGTTTGTTCTCTACCTCTGTGTCTCTATTTCTGCCCTGCAAACCAGTTCATCTGTACCATTTTTCTAGGTTCCACATATAGGCATTAATATACAATATTTGTTTTTCTCTTTCTGACTTACTTCACTCTGCATGACAGTCTCTAGATCCATCAACTTCTCTACAAATGACCGTTTCATTCCTTTTTATGGCTGAGTAATATTCCATTTTATATATGTACCACATCTTTATCCATTCTTCTGTCTGTGGCCATTTAGGTTGCTTCCATTACCTGGCTATTGTAAATAGTGCTGCAATGAACATTGTGGTGAATGTGTCTTTGTGATTTATGGTTTTCTCTGGGTATATGCCCAGAAGTGGGATTGCTGGATCCTATGGTAATTCTCTTTTTAGTTTTTTAAAGGAACCTCCATACTGTTCTCCATAGTGACTGTTTCAATTTACATTCCCACCAGTAGCGGAAAAGGGTTCCTTTTGTCCACACCCTCCCCAGAATTTGTTGTTTGTAGATTATCTGATGATGCCGATTCTAACAGGTGTGAGGTCTTACCTCATTGTAGTTTTGATTTGCATTTCTCTAATAATTAGTGATGTTGAGCAGCTTTTCATGGGCGTCTTGGCCATCTCTGTGTCTTCTTTGAAGAAACGTCTCTTTAGATCTTCTGCCCAATTTTGTATTGGGTTGTTTGTTTTATTAATATTAAGCTGCATGAGCTGTTTATATATATTGGAGATTAAACCTTTGTCCATTGATTCGTTTTGAACGTTTTCACCCATTCTGAGGGTTGCCTTTTTCCATTCCCGTTTTTTTAACAAAGAAAGAAAGAAAGCAAAAGAAGCAGAACACTAATGTGCGTGAAATATGCCTCTTGAAACTGTCGTTTTGAAATATGGACGTCTTTTGAATTTTTTGGTCGATATATGACCCCAGGATTTGTTTTCAGGGCAGGTGTCATTTACAGGCCTGTAATGATTTGGAATATCCACTGACCATTAGCGCTGGGATTAAAGCTGCTGTTGTGTGAAACGGCCACAAGGTGGCAGCAGTTCTCCCTTACCAAATCTGGTTACTAGGGCCTCAGAGCCTCAATGGAAGTCGTGTTCTAGATTGGAATGTAGAACGGAATGTGCCAGGAGAAAGCCCCTCAAGTTTGTCTCACTACTTCTTGTTCGTGTTTTTAATTTAATTTTTAATTTTTTATTACAGCAAGTTTGAGTACAACGTTTAGCTTGTTGTAGGTGTGCAAGAGGTGGTTCTTTTACACATATACATATGTCTGTTCTCCCTGGGATCCTTTTCCCATGTACGTTATGACAGGATGTTGAGTAGTCTTCTCTTGGTACTCCGTAGGTCTTTGGTGATTATATACGTCTACTGTGTTTGTATATGTCTGTTAACCCCAATATCGTAATGAATTCAATCCTCACACCTTTCCTTTGGTGAACCATAAGTTTGTTTAATGAATCTGTGATTGCCCTTCTCCGTGGAAATATCTGCCCTGGTATCAATTTATAGGTAACACCTATAAGTGATATGATATGATATGTGTCTTTCACTTTCTGACTTACTCCAAGTCACGTGATTACCTCTAGACTCATCTACGGCGCTGCAAATGGCATTGTGTCCTTTTTTTCCTTGGCGAATATTCTGTCTTAGCGAGGTCCATTTTCTGCAATGTGATTCCCTGAGGGCTGAGGATTAGCTGACCTGGGCAGCCTGACCCTGCCGGCAAGCCCTCCCCAGGTGTGCCTGGGTTGAGGTCAATATAAACAGCACTCCAGGCAGCAATAGCCCCTGCAGCTGTGCCTGACTCCATATTCTCTGCACCATCAGCAGTCTCGGGGCTGTGCTGGTGGGAGGGTGTGAGGGTCCACGGCTTTGTGGGTGGCCCGGTGTGAGTGGGGCTCTGCTGTATTTTCGGCAGGAGTTGCCAGGCTGCCACCTGTAAAGAAGAGGATGTGTCACCCATAACTTCCACTGGAATATCTCTCCGGGCTGAGGTGAGGAAGGAAAAAAAGGAGTGGGGGCCGGGACAGGAGGGGTATCTCAGGCAGGGCAATGGAAAGCTTCCAGAAGAGCGCCCGTGGCCAGGACCATCCTGGCTGACCTGCAGGCACCAAGTTGGCCTGCGTGCTGTCGCTGGTGTGCCTCCACGGCCCTTCCTCTAGGCTTTCAAGCCCTTGTACATATTCAGGTGTTTCACCTGGGAAGGTGGGAACAGTTCAGCAGCAGCTGGCCTGGGGCTCAGCTCACGTTTACTCACAGAGGCCTCGGCACGGTCCCCCAGCTTTGCAATAAGGACGCTCCTTGCGTGGGCGGGCGGGGCTGCCGGCTGTATGGGAGATGATTCCCCACCTCTGACCAATTTCAGAATTGTTTACCACTGGAGCAAGTGCCTTGGTAGTGTTTTCCTCTGTATAAATGTTAGGTTCAGTTTTTTTTTTTCTTGGTTCAAGTTAGATTTTATTCCTCTTTTATGTATTTATGGATATAAGCATGGAAATAATTCATTCTTATGAATACATCAGTGTGAATGGAAGAACTTTTTTTCTGTTTTATTTTTACATTTTATTTTTTAAAAATTTGAAATTTAATTTTATTTATTTTTTTATACAGTAGGTTATTATTAGTTATCTATTTTATGCGTAAACATATATACAGGTCAATCCCAATCTCCCAACTCATCCCACCACCACCACCCCATGGCTTCCCCCACTTTGTGTCCATACGTTTGTTCTCTACCTCTGTGTCTCTATTTCTGCCCTGCAAACCAGTTCATCTGTACCATTTTTCTAGGTTCCACATATAGGCATTAATATACAATATTTGTTTTTCTCTTTCTGACTTACTTCACTCTGCATGACAGTCTCTAGATCCATCAACTTCTCTACAAATGACCGTTTCATTCCTTTTTATGGCTCAGTAATATTCCATTTTATATATGCACCACATCTTTATCCATTCGTCTGTCTGTGGCCATTTAGGTTCCTTCCATTACCTGGCTATTGTAAATAGTGCTGCAATGAACATTGTGGTGAATGTGTCTTTGTGATTTATGGTTTTCTCTGGGTATATGCCCAGAAGTGGGATTGCTGGATCCTATGGTAATTCTCTTTTTAGTTTTTTAAAGGAACCTCCATACTGTTCTCCATAGTGACTGTATCAATTTACATTCCAAACAATAGCGGAAGAGGGTTCCTTTTGTCCACACCCTCCCCAGAATTTGTTGTCTGTAGATTATCGGATGATGCCGATTCTAACAGGTGTGAGGTCTTACCTCATTGTAGTTTTGATTTGCATTTCTCTAATAATTAGTGATGTTGAGCAGCTTCTCATGTGCGTCTTGGCCATCTCTGTGTCTTCTTTGAAGAAACGTCTCTTTAGATCTTCTGCCCATTTTTGTATTGGGTTGTTTGTTTTATTAATATTAAGCTGCATGAGCTGTTTATATATATTGGAGATTAAACCTTTGTCCATTGATTCGTTTGTGAACGTTTTCGCCCATTCTGAGGGTTGCCTTTTTCCATTCCCGTTTTTTTAACAAAGAAAGAAAGAAAGCAAAAGAAGCAGAACACTAATGTGCGTGAAATATGCCTCTTGAAACTGTCGTTTTGAAATATGGACGTCCTTTGAATTTTTTGGTCGATATATGACCCCAGGATTTCTTTTCAGGGCAGGTGTCATTTACAGGCCTGTAATGATTTGGAATATCCACTGACCATTAGCGCTGGGATTAAAGCTGCTGTTGTGTGAAACGGCCACAAGGTGGCAGCAGTTCTCCCTTACCAAATCTGGTTACTAGGGAAGCAGAGCCTCAATGGAAGAAGCGTTCTAGATTGGAATGTAGAACGGAATGTGCCAGGAGAAAGCCCCTCAAGTTTGTCTCACTACTTCTTGTTCGTGTTTTTAATATAATTTTTTATTTTTTATTACAGCAAGTTTGAGTACAACGTTTAGCTTGTAGTTGGTGTGCAAGAGGTGGTTCTTTTACACATATACATATGTCTGTTCTTCCTGGGAACCTTTTCCCATGTACGTTATGACAGAATGTTGAGTAGTCTTCTCTTGGTACTCCGTAGGTCTTTGGTGATTATATACGTCTACTGTGTTTGTATATGTCTGTTAACCCCAATATCGTAATGAATTCAATCCTCACACCTTTCCTTTGGTGAACCATAAGTTTGTTTAATGAATCTGTGATTGCCCTTCTCCGTGGAAATATCTGCCCTGGTATCAATGTATAGGTAACACCTATAAGTGATATGATATGATATGAGTCTTTCACTTTCTGACTTACTCCAAGTCACGTGATTACCTCTAGACTCATCTATGGTGCTGCAAATGGCATTGTGTCCTTTTTTTCCTTGGCCAATATTCTCTCTTAGCGAGGTCCATTTTCTGCAATGTGATTCCCTGAGGGCTGAGGATTAGCTGACCTGGGCAGCCTGACCCTGCCGGCAAGCCCTCCCCAGGTGTGCCTGTGTTGAGGTCAATATAAACAGCACTCCAGGCAGCAATAGCCCCTGCAGCTGTGCCTGACTCCATATTCTCTGCACCATCAGCAGTCTCGGGGCTGTGCTGGTGGGAGGGTGGGAGGGTCCACGGCTTTGTGGGTGGCCCGGTGTGAGTGGGGCTCTGCTGGATTTTCGGCAGGAGTTGCCAGGCTGCCACCTGTAAAGAAGAGGATGTGTCACCCATAACTTCCACTGGAATATCTTTCCGGGCTGAGGTGAGGAAGGGAAAAAAGGAGTGGGGGCCAGGACCGGAGGGGTATCTCAGGCAGGGCAATGGAAAGCTTCCAGAAGAGCGCCCGTGGCCAGGACCATCCTGGCTGACCTGCAGGCACCATGTTGGCCTGCGTGCTGTCGCTGGTGTGCCTCCACGGCCCTTCCTCTAGGCTTTCAAGCCCTTGTACATATTCAGGTGTTTCACCTGGGAAGGGTGGGAACAGTTCAGCAGCAGCTGGCCTGGGGCTCAGCTCACGTTTACTCACAGAGGCCTCGGCACGGTCCCCCAGCTTTGCAATAAGGACGCTCCTTGCGTGGGCGGGCGTGGCTGCTGGCTGTATGGGAGATGATTCCCCACCTCTGACCAATTTCAGAATTATTTACCACTGGAGCAAGTGCCTTGGTAGTGTTTTCCTCTGTATAACTGTTAGGTTCAGTTTTTTTTTTCTTTTTTGGTTCAAGTTAGATTTTATTCCTCTTTTATGTATTTATGGATATAAGCATGGAAATAATTCATTCTTATAAATATATCAGTGTGAATGGAAGAACTTTTTTTTCTGTTTTATTTTTACATTTTATTTTTAAAAAAATTGAAATTTAATTTTATTTATTTTTTTATACAGTAGGTTATTATTAGTTATCTATTTTATGCATAAACATGTATACAGGTCAATCCCAATCTCCCAACTCATCCCACCACCACCACCCCATGGCTTCCCTCACTTTGTGTCCATACGTTTGTTCTCTACCTCTGTGTCTCTATTTCTGCCCTGCAAACCAGTTCATCTGTACCATTTTTCTAGGTTCCACATATAGGCATTAATATACAATATTTGTTTTTCTCTTTCTGACTTACTTCACTCTGCATGACAGTCTCTAGATCCATCAACTTCTCTACAAATGACCGTTTCATTCCTTTTTATGGCTGAGTAATATTCGATTTTATATATGTACCACATCTTTATCCATTCGTCTGTCTGTGGCCATTTAGGTTGCTTCCATTACCTGGCTATTGTAAATAGTGCTGCAATGAACATTGTGGTGAGTATGTCTTTGTGATTTCTGGTTTTCTCTGGGTATATGCCCAGAAGTAGGATTGCTGGATCCTATGGTAATTCTCTTTTTAGTTTTTTAAAGGAACCTCCATACTGTTCTCCATAGTGACTGTAACAATTTACATTCCCACCAATAGCGGAAGAGGGTTCCTTTTGTCCACACCCTCCCCAGAATTTGTTGTTTGTAGATTATCTGATGATGCCGATTCTAACAGGTGTGAGGTCTTACCTCATTGTAGTTTTGATTTGCATTCCTCTAATAATTAGTGATGTTGAGCAGCTTCTCATGTGCGTCTTGGCCATCTCTGTGTCTTCTTTGAAGAAACGTCTCTTTAGATCTTCTTCCCATTTTTGTATTGGGTTGTTTGTTTTATTAATATTAAGCTGCATGAGCTGTTTATATATATTGGAGATTAAACCTTTGTCCATTGATTCGTTTGTGAACGTTTTCGCCTATTCTGAGGGTTGCCTTTTTCCATTTCCGTTTTTTTAACAGAGAAAGAAAGAAAGCAAAAGAAGCAGAACACTAATGTGCGTGAAATATGCCTCTTGAAACTGTCGTTTTGAAATATGGACGTCTTTTGAATTTTTTGGTCGATATATGACCCCAGGATTTGTTTTCAGGGCAGGTGTCATTTACAGACCTGTAATGATTTGGAATATCCCCTGACCATTAGCGCTGGGATTAAAGCTGCTGTTGTGTGAAACGGCCACAAGGTGGCAGCAGTTCTCCCTTACCAAATCTGGTTACTAGGGCAGCAGAGCCTCAATGGAAGTCGCCTTCTATATTGGAATGTAGAACGGAATGTGCCAGGAGAAAGCCCCTCAAGTTTGTCTCACTACTTCTTGTTCGTGTTTTTTTTTTTTTTTTTTTGGCTGTATGTGGGCCTCTCACTGTTGTGGCCTCTCCCCTTGTGGAGCACAGGCTCCGGACGCCAGGCTCAGCGGCCATGGCTCACGGGCCCAGCTGCTCCACAGCATGTGGGATCTTCCCGAACCGGGGCACGAACCCGTGTCCCCAGCATCGGCAGGCGGACGCTCAACCACTGCGCCACCAGGGAAGCCCCGTGTTTTTAATATAATTTTTTATTTTTTATTACACTAAGTTTGAGTACAACGTTTAGCTTGTTGTACGTGTGCAAGACGAGGTTCTTTTACACATATACATATGTCTGTTCTCCCTGGGTTCCTTTTCCCATGTACGTTATGACAGAATGTTGAGTAGTCTTCACTTGGTACTCCGTAGGTCTTTGGTAATTATATACGTCTACTGTGTTTGTATATGGCTGTTAACCCCAATATCGTAATGAATTCAATCCTCACACCTTTCCTTTGGTGAACCATAAGTTTGTTTAATGAATCTGTGATTGCCCTTCTCCGTGGAAATATCTGCCCTGGTATCAATTTATAGGTAACACCTATAAGTGATATGATATGATATGTGTCTTTCACTTTCTGACTTCCTCCAAGTCACGTGATTACCTCTAGACTCATCTACGGTGCTGCAAATGGCATTGTGTCCTTTTTTTCCTTGGCGAATATTCTGTCTTAGCGAGGTCCATTTTCTGCAATGTGATTCCCTGAGGGCTGAGGATTAGCTGACCTGGGCAGCCTGACCCTGCCGGCAAGCCCTCCCCAGGTGTGCCTGGGTTGAGGTCAATATAAACAGCACTCCAGGCAGCAATAGCCCCTGCAGCTGTGCCTGACTCCATATTCTCTGCACCATCAGCAGTCTCGGGGCTGTGCTGGTGGGAGGGTGTGAGGGTCCACGGCCTTGTGGGTGGCCCGGTGTGAGTGGGGCTCTGCTGGATTTTCGGCAGGAGTTGCCTGGCTGCCACCTGTAAAGAAGAGGATGTGTCACCCATCACTTCCACTGGAATATCTCTCCGGGCTGAGGTGAGGAAGGAAAAAAAGGAGTGGGGGCCGGGACAGGAGGGGTATCTCAGGCAGGGCCATGGAAAGCTTCCAGAAGAGCGCCCGTGGCCAGGACCATCCTGGCTGACCTGCAGGCACCAAGTTGGCCTGCGTGCTGTCGCTGGTGTGCCTCCACGGCCCTTCCTCTAGGCTTTCAAGGCCTTGTACATATTCAGGTGTTTCACCTGGGAAGGGTGGGAACAGTTCAGCAGCAGCTGGCCTGGGGCTCAGCTCACGTTTACTCACAGAGGCCTCGGCACGGTCCCCCAGCTTTGCAATAAGGACGCTCCTTGCGTGGGCGGGCGGGGCTGCTGGCTGTATGGGAGATGATTCCCCACCTCTGACCAATTTCAGAATTGTTTACCACTGGAGCAAGTGCCTTGGTAGTGTTTTCCTCTGTATAACTGTTAGGTTCAGTTTTTTTTTTCTTTTTTGGCTCAAGTTAGATTTTATTCCTCTTTTATGTATTTATGGATATAAGCATGGAAATAATTCATTCTAATAAATACATCAGTGTGAATGGAAGAACTTTTTTTTCTGTTTTATTTTTACATTTTATTTTAAAAAATTTGAAATTTAATTTATTTTTTTATACAGTAGGTTATTATTAGTTATCTATTTTATGCATAAACATGTATACAGGTCAATCCCAATCTCCCAACTCATCCCACCACCACCACCCCATGGCTTCCCCCACTTTGTGTCCATACGTTTGTTCTCTACCTCTGTGTCTCTATTTCTGCCCTGCAAACCAGTTCATCTGTACCATTTTTCTAGGTTCCACATATAGGCATTAATATACAATATTTGTTTTTCTCTTTCTGACTTACTTCACTCTGCATGACAGTCTCTAGATCCATCAACTTCTCTACAAATGACCCAGTTTCATTCCTTTTTATGGCTGAGTAATATTCCATTTTATATATGTACCACATCTTTATCCATTCGTCTGTCTGTGGCCATTTAGGTTGCTTCCATTACCTGGCTATTGTAAATAGTGCTGCAATGAACATTGTGGTGAATGTGCCTTTGTGATTTATGGTTTTCTCTGGGTATATGCCCAGAAGTGGGATTGCTGGATCCTATGGTAATTCTCTTTTTAGTATTTTAAAGGAACCTCCATACTGTTCTCCATAGTGACTGTATCAATTTACATTCCCACCAATAGCGGAAGAGGGTTCCTTTAGTCCACACCTTCCCCAGAGTTTGTTGTTTGTAGATTATCTAATGATGCCGAATCTAACAGGTGGGAGGTCTTTCCTCATTGTAGTTTTGATTTGCATTTCTCTAATAATTAGTGATGTTGAGCAGCTTTTCATATGCGTCTTGGCCATCTCTGTGTCTTCCTTGAAGAAACGTCTCTTTAGATCTTCTGCCCATTTTTGTTTTGGGTTGTTTGTTTTATTAATATTAAGCTGCATGAGCTGTTTATATATATTGGAGATTAAACCTTTGTCCATTGATTCGTTTGTGAACGTTTTCGCCCATTCTGAGGGTTGCCTTTTTCCATTCCCGTATTTTTAAAAAGGAAGAAAGCAAGCAAAAGAAGCAGAACACTAATGTGCGTGAAATATGCCTCTTGAAACTGTCGTTTTGAAATATGGACGTCTTTTGAATTTTTTGGTCGATATATGACCCCAGGATTTGATTTCAGGGCAGGTGTCATTTACAGGCCTGTAATGATTTGGAATATCCACTGACCATTAGCGCTGGGATTAAAGCTGCTGTTGTGTGAAAAGGCCACAAGGTGGCAGCAGTTCTCCCTTACCAAATCTGGTTACTAGGGCAGCAGAGCCTCAATGGAAGTCGCGTTCTAGATTGGAATGTAGAACGGATGGGCCAGGAGAAAGCCCCTCAACTTTGTCTCACTACTTCTTGTTCGTGTTTTTAATTTATTTTTTTATATTTTATTACAGAAAGTTTGAGTACAACGTTTAGCTTGTTGTTGGTGTGCAAGAGGTGGTTCTTTTACACATATACATATGTCTGTTCTTCCTGGGAACCTTTTCCCATGTACGTTATGACAGAATGTTGAGTAGTCTTCTCTTGGTACTCCGTACGTCTTTGGTGATTATATACATCTACTGTGTTTGTATATGTCTGTTAACCCCAATATCGTAATGAATTCAATCCTCACACCTTTCCTTTGGTGAACCATAAGTTTGTTTAATGAATCTGTGATTGCCCTTCTCCGTGGAAATATCTGCCCTGGTATCAATTTATAGGTAACACCTATAAGTGATATGATATGATATGTGTCTTTCACTTTCTGACTTACTCCAAATCACGTGATTACCTCTAGACTCATCTACGGTGCTGCAAATGGCATTGTGTCCTTTTTTTCCTTGGCGAATATTCTGTCTTAGCGAGGTCCATTTTCTGCAATGTGATTCCCTGAGGGCTGAGGATTAGCTGACCTGGCCAGCCTGACCCTGCCGGCAAGCCCTCCCCAGGTGTGCCTGGGTTGAAGTCAATATAAACAGCACTCCAGGCAGCAATAGCCCTGCAGCTGTGCCTGACTCCATATTCTCTGCACCATCAGCAGTCTCGGGGCTGTGCTGGTGGGAGGGTGTGAGGGTCCACGGCTTTGTGGTTGGCCCAGTGTGAGTGGGGCTCTGATGGATTTTCGGCAGGAGTTGCCAGGCTGCCACCTGTAAAGAAGAGGATGTGTCACCCATAACTTCCACTGGAATATCTTTCCGGGCTGAGGTGAGGAAGGAAAAAAAGGAGTGGGAGCCGGGACAGGAGGGGTATCTCAGGCAGGGCAATGGAAAGCTTCCAGAAGAGCGCCCGTGGCCAGGACCATCCTGGCTGACCTGCAGGCACCAAGTTGGCCTGCGTGCTGTCGCTGGTGTGCCTCCACGGCCCTTCCTCTAGGCTTTCAAGCCCTTGTACATATTCAGGTGTTTCACCTGGGAAGGGTGGGAACAGTTCAGCAGTAGCTGTCCTGCGGCTCAGCTCACGTTTACTCAGAGAGGCCTCGGCACGGTCGCCCAGCTTTGCAATAAGGACGCTCCTTGCGTGGGCGGGCGGGGCTGCTGGCTGTATGGGAGATGATTCCCCACCTCTGACCAATTTCAGAATTGTTTACCACTGGAGCAAGTGCCTTGGTAGTGTTTTCCTCTGTATAACTGTTAGGTTCAGTTTTTTTTTTCTTTTTTGGTTCAAGTTAGATTTTATTCCTCTTTTATGTATTTATGGATATAAGCATGGAAATAATTCATTCTTATAAATACATCAGTGTGAATGGACTAACTTTTTTTTCTGTTTTATTTTTACATTTTATTTTTTAAAAATTTGAAATTTAATTTTATTTATTTTTTTATACAGTAGGTTATTATTAGTTATCTATTTTATGCATAAACATGTATACAGGTCAATCCCAATCTCCCAACTCATCCCACCACCACCACCCCATGGCTTCCCCCACTTTGTGTCCATACGTTTGTTCTCTACCTCTGTGTCTCTATTTCTGCCCTGCAAACCAGTTCATCTGTACCATTTTTCTAGGTTCCACATATAGGCATTAATATACAATATTTGTTTTTCTCTTTCTGACTTACTTCACTCTGCATGACAGTCTCTAGATCCATCAACTTCTCTACAAATGACCCAGATTCATTCCTTTTTATGGCTGAGTAATATTCCATTTTATATATGTACCACATCTTTATCCATTCGTCTGTTTGTGGCCATTTAGTTTGCTTCCATTACCTGGCTATTGTAAATAGTGCTGCAATGAACATTGTGGTGAATGTGTCTTTGTGATTTATGGTTTTCTCTGGGTATATGCCCAGAAGTGGGATTGCTGGATCCTATGGTAATTCTCTTTTTAGTTTTTTAAAGGAACCTCCATACTGTTCTCCATAGTGACTGTATCAATTTACATTCCCACCAATAGCGGAAGAGGGTTCCTTTTGTCCACACCCTCTCCAGAATTTGTTGTTTGTAGATTATCTGATGATGCCGATTCTAACAGGTGTGAGGTCTTACCTCATTGTAGTTTTGATTTGCATTTCTCTAATAATTAGTGATGTTGAGCAGCTTTTCATGGGCGTCTTGGCCATCTCTGTGTCTTCTTTGAAGAAACGTCTCTTTAGATCTTCTGCCCATTTTTGTATTGGTTGTTTGTTTTATTAATATTAAGCTGCATGAGCTGTTTATATATATTGGAGATTAAACCTTTGTCCATTGATTCGTTTGTGAACGTTTTCGCCCATTCTGAGGGTTGCCTTTTTCCATTCCCGTTTTTTTAACAAAGAAAGAAAGAAAGCAAAAGAAGCAGAACACTAATGTGCGTGAAATATGCCTCTTGAAACTGTCGTTTTGAAATATGGACGTCTTTTGAATTTTTTGGTCGATATATGACCCCAGGATTTGTTTTCAGGGCAGGTGTCATTTACAGGCCTGTAATGATTTGGAATATCCACTGACCATTAGCGCTGGGATTAAAGCTGCTGTTGTGTGAAACGGCCACAAGGTGGCAGCAGTTCTCCCTTACCAAATCTGGTTACTAGGGCAGCAGAGCCTCAATGGAAGTCGCGTTCTAGATTGGAATGTAGAATGGAATGTGCCAGGAGAAAGCCCCTCAAGTTTGTCTCACTACTTCTTGTTCGAGTTTTTAATTTAATTTTTTATTTTTTATTACAGCAAGTTTGAGTAAAACGTTTAGCTTGTTGTAGGTGTGCAAGAGGTGGTTCTTTTACACATATACATACGTCTGTTCTTCCTGGGATCCTTTTCCCATGTACATTATGACAGAATGTTGAGTAGTCTTCTCTTGGTACTCCGTAGGTCTTTGGTGATTATATACGTCTACTGTGTTTGTATATGTCTGTTAACCCCAATATCGTAATGAATTCAATCCTCACACTTTTCCTTTGGTGAACCATAAGTTTGTTTAATGAATCTGTGATTGCCCTTCTCCGTGGAAATATCTGCCCTGGTATCAATTTATAGGTAACACCTATAAGTGATATGATATGATATGTGTCTTTCACTTTCTGACTTACTCCAAGTCACGTGATTACCTCCAGACTCATCTACGGTGCTGCAAATGGCATTGTGTCCTTTTTTTCCTTGGCGAATATGCTGTCTTAGCGAGGTCCATTTTCTGCAATGTGATTCCCTGAGGGCTGAGGATTAGCTGACCTGGGCAGCCTGACCCTGCCGGCAAGCCCTCCCCAGGTGTGCCTGGGTTGAGGTCAATATAAACAGCACTCCAGGCAGCAATAGCCCCTGCAGCTGTGCCTGACTCCATATTCTCTGCACCATCAGCAGTCTCGGGGCTGTGCTGGTGGGAGGGTGTGAGGGTCCACGGCCTTGTGGGTGGCCCGGTGTGAGTGGGGCTCTGCTGGATTTTCGGCAGGAGTTGCCAGGCTGCCACCTGTAAAGAAGAGGATGTGTCACCCATCACTTCCACTGGAATATCTCTCCGGGCTGAGGTGAGGAAGGAAAAAATGGAGTGGGGGCCGGGACAGGAGGGGTATCTCAGGCAGGGCAATGGAAAGCTTCCAGAAGAGCGCCCGTGGCCAGGACCATCCTGGCTGACCTGCAGGCACCAAGTTGGCCTGCGTGCTGTCGCTGGTGTGCCTCCACGGCCCTTCCTCTAGGCTTTCAAGGCCTTGTACATATTCAGGTGTTTCACCTGGGAAGGGTGGGAACAGTTCAGCAGCAGCTGGCCTGGGGCTCAGCTCACGTTTACTCACAGAGGCCTCGGCACGGTCCCCTAGCTTTGCAATAAGGACGCTCCTTGCGTGGGCGGGCGGGGCTGCTGGCTGTATGGGAGATGATTCCCCACCTCTGACCAATTTCAGAATTGTTTACCACTGGAGCAAGTGCCTTGGTAGTGTTTTCCTCTGTATAACTGTTAGGTTCAGTTTTTTTTTTTCTTTTTTGGTTCAAGTTAAATTTTATTCCTCTTTTATGTATTTATGGATATAAGCATGGAAATAATTCATTCTTATAAATACATCAGTGTGAATGGAAGAACTTTTTTTTCTGTTTTATTTTTACATTTTATTTTAAAAAATTTGAAATTTAATTTATTTTTTTATACAGTAGGTTATTATTAGTTATCTATTTTATGCATAAACATGTATACAGGTCAATCCCAATCTCCGAACTCATCCCACCACCACCACCCCATGGCTTCCCCCACTTTGTGTCCATACGTTTGTTCTCTACCTCTGTGTCTCTATTTCTGCCCTGCAAACCAGTTCATCTGTACCATTTTTCTAGGTTCCACATATAGGCATTAATATACAATATTTGTTTTTCTCTTTCTGACTTACTTCACTCTGCATGACAGTCTCTAGATCCATCAACTTCTCTACAAATGACCCAGTTTCATTCCTTTTTATGGCTGAGTAATATTCCATTTTATATATGTACCACATCTTTATCCATTCGTCTGTCTGTGGGCATTTAGGTTGCTTCCATTACCTGGCTATTGTAAATAGTGCTGCAATGAACATTGTGGTGAATGTGTCTTTGTGATTTATGGTTTTCTCTGGGTATATGCCCAGAAGTGGGATTGCTGGATCCTATGGTAATTCTCTTTTTAGTTTTTTAAAGGAACCTCCATACTGTTCTCCATAGTGACTGTATCAATTTACATTCCCACCAATAGCGGAAGAGGGTTCCTTTTGTCCACACCCTCCCCAGAATTTGTTGTTTGTAGATTATCTGATGATGCCGATTCTAACAGGTGTGAGGTCTTACCTCATTGTAGTTTTGATTTGCATTTCTCTAATAATTAGTGATGTTGAGCAGCTTTTCATGTGCGTCTGGGCCATCTCTGTGTCTTCTTTGAAGAAACGTCTCTTTAGATCTTCTGCCCATTTTTGTATTGGGTTGTTTGTTGTATTAATATTAAGCTGCATGAGCTGTTTATATATATTGGAGATTAAACCTTTGTCCATTGATTCGTTTGTGAACGTTTTCGCCCATTCTGAGGGTTGCCTTTTTCCATTCCCGTATTTTTAACAAGGAAGAAAGCAAGCAAAAGAAGCAGAACACTAATGTGCGTGAAATATGCCTCTTGAAACTGTCGTTTTGAAATATGGACGTCTTTTGAATTTTTTGGTCGATATATGACCCCAGGAGTTGTTTTCAGGGCAGGTGTCATTTACAGGCCTGTAATGATTTGGAATATCCACTGACCATTAGCGCTGGGATTAAAGCTGCTGTTGTGTGAAAAGGCCACAAGGTGGCAGCAGTTCTCCCTTACCAAATCTGGTTACTAGGGCAGCAGAGCCTCAATGGAAGTCGCGTTCTAGATTGGAATGTAGAACGGAATGTGCCAGGAGAAAGCCCCTCAAGTTTGTCTCACTACTTCTTGTTCGTGTTTTTAATATAATTTTTTTTTTTATTACAGCAAGTTTGAGTACAACGTTTAGCTTGTTGTAGGTGTGCAAGTGGTGGTTCTTTTACACATATACATATGTCTGTTCTCCCTGGGATCCTTTTCCCATGTACGTTATGACAGAATGTTGAGTAGTCTTCTCTTGGTACTCCGTAGGTCTTTGGTGATTATATACGTCTACTGTGTTTGTATATGTCTGTTAACCCCAATTTCGTAATGAATTCAATCCTCACACCTTTCCTTTGGTGAACCATAAGTTTGTTTAATGAATCTGTGATTGCCCTTCTCCGTGGAAATATCTGCCCTGGTATCAATTTATAGGTAACACCTATAAGTGATATGATATGATATGTGTCTTTCACTTTCTGACTTACTCCAAGTCACGTGATTACCTCGAGACTCATCTACGGTGCTGCAAATGGCATTGTGTCCTTTTTTTCCTTGGCCAATATTGTCTCTTAGCGAGGTCCATTTTCTGCAATGTGATTCCCTGCGGGCTGAGGATTAGCTGACCTGGGCAGCCTGACCCTGCCGGCAAGCCCTCCCCAGGTGTGCCTGGGATGAGGTCAATATAAACAGCACTCCAGGCAGCAATAGCCCCTGCAGCTGTGCCTGACTCCATATTCTCTGCACCATCAGCAGTCTCGGGGCTGTGCTGGTGGGAGGGTGTGAGGGTCCACGGCTTCGTGGGTGGCCCGGTGTGAGTGGGGCTCTGCTGGATTTTCGGCAGGAGTTGCCAGGCTGCCACCTGTAAAGAAGAGGATGTGTCACCCATAACTTCCACTGGAATATCTCTCCGGGCTGAGGTGAGGAAGGAAAAAAAGGAGTGGGGGCCGGGACAGGAGGGGTATCTCAGGCAGGGCAATGGAAAGCTTCCAGAAGAGCGCCCGTGGCCAGGACCATCCTGGCTGACCTGCAGGCACCAAGTTGGCCTGCGTGCTGTCGCTGGTGTGCCTCCACGGCCCTTCCTCTAGGCTTTCAAGCCCTTGTACATATTCAGGTGTTTCACCTGGGAAGGGTGGGAACAGTTCAGCAGCAGCTGGCCTGGGGCTCAGCTCACGTTTACTCACAGAGGCCTCGGCACGGTCGCCCAGCTTTGCAATAAGGACGCTCCTTGCGTGGGCGGGCGGGGCTGCTGGCTGTATGGGAGATGATTCCCCACCTCTGACCAATTTCAGAATTGTTTACCACTGGAGCAAGTGCCTTGGTAGTGTTTTCCTCTGTATAACTGTTAGGTTCAGTTTTTTTTCTTTTTTGGTTCAAGTTAGATTTTATTCCTCTTTTATGTATTTATGGAAATAAGCATGGAAATAATTCATCCTTATATATACATCAGTGTGAATGGAAGAACATTTTTTTCTGTTTTATTTTTACATTTTATTTTTAAAAATTTTGAAATTTAATTTTATTTATTTTTTTTATACAGTAGGTTATTATTAGTTATATATTTTATGCATAAACATGTATACAGGTCAATCCCAATCTCCCAACTCATCCCACCACCACCACCCCATGGCTTCCCCCACTTTGTGTCCATACGACTGTTCTCTACCTCTGTGTCTCTATTTCTGCCCTGGAAACCAGTTCATCTGTACCATTTTTCTAGGTTCCACATATAGGCATTAATATACAATATTTGTTTTTCTCTTTCTGACTTACTTCACTCTGTATGACAGTCTCTAGATCCATCAACTTCTCTACAAATGACCCAGATTCATTCCTTTTTATGGCTGAGTAATATTCCTTTTTATATATGTACCACATCTTTATCCATTCGTCTGTCTGTGGCCATTTAGGTTGCTTCCATTACCTGGCTATTGTAAATAGTGCTGCAATGAACATTGTGGTGAATGTGTCTTTGTGATTTATGGTTTTCTCTGGGTATATGCCCAGAAGTGGGATTGCTGGATCCTATGGTAATTCTCCTTGTAGTATTTTAAAGGAACCTCCATACTGTTCTCCATAGTGACTGTATCAATTTACATTCCCACCAATAGCGGAAGAGGGTTCCTTTAGTCCACACCTTCCCCAGAGTTTGTTGTTTGTAGATTATCTAATGATGCCGAATCTAACAGGTGGGAGGTCTTTCCTCATTGTAGTTTTGATTTGCATTTCTCTAATAATTAGTGATGTTGAGCAGCTTTTCATATGCGTCTTGGCCATCTCTGTGTCTTCCTTGAAGTAACGTCTCTTTAGATCTTCTGCCCATTTTTGTTTTGGGTTGTTTGTTTTATTAATATTAAGCTGCATGAGCTGTTTATATATATTGGAGATTAAACCTTTGTCCATTGATTCGTTTGTGAATGTTTTCGCCCATTCTGAGGGTTGCCTTTTTCCATTCCCGTATTTTTAAAAAGGAAGAAAGCAAGCAAAAGAAGCAGAACACTAATGTGCGTGAAATATGCCTCTTGAAACTGTCGTTTTGAAATATGGACGTCTTTTGAATTTTTTGGTCGATATATGACCCCAGGATTTGATTTCAGGGCAGGTGTCATTTACAGGCCTGTAATGATTTGGAATATCCACTGACCATTAGCGCTGGGATTAAAGCTGCTGTTGTGTGAAAAGGCCACAAGGTGGCAGCAGTTCTCCCTTACCAAATCTGGTTACTAGGGCAGCAGAGCCTCAATGGAAGTCGCGTTGTAGATTGGAATGTAGAACGGATGGGCCAGGAGAAAGCCCCTCAACTTTGTCTCACTACTTCTTGTTCGTGTTTTTAATTTATTTTTTTATTTTTTATTACAGAAAGTTTGAGTACAAAGTTTAGCTTGTTGTTGGTGTGCAAGAGGTGGTTCTTTTACACATATACATATGTCTGTTCTTCCTGGGAACCTTTTCCCATGTACGTTATGACAGAATGTTGAGTAGTCTTCTCTTGGTACTCCGTAGGTCTTTGGTGATTATATACGTCTACTGTGTTTGTATATGTCTGTTAACCCCAATATCGTAATGAATTCAATCCTCACACCTTTCCTTTGGTGAACCATAAGTTTGTTTAATGAATCTGTGATTGCCCTTCTCCATGGAAATATCTGCCCTGGTATCAATTTATAGGTAACACCTATAAGTGATATGATATGATATGTGTCTTTCACTTTCTGACTTACTCCAAATCACGTGATTACCTCTAGACTCATCTACGGTGCTGCAAATGGCATTGTGTCCTTTTTTTCCTTGGCGAATATTCTGTCTTAGCGAGGTCCATTTTCTGCAATGTGATTCCCTGAGGGCTGAGGATTAGCTGACCTGGCCAGCCTGACCCTGCCGGCAAGCCCTCCCCAGGTGTGCCTGGGTTGAAGTCAATATAAACAGCACTCCAGGCAGCAATAGCCCTGCAGCTGTGCCTGACTCCATATTCTCTGCACCATCAGCAGTCTCGGGGCTGTGCTGGTGGGAGGGTGTGAGGGTCCACGGCTTTGTGGTTGGCCCAGTGTGAGTGGGGCTCTGATGGATTTTCGGCAGGAGTTGCCAGGCTGCCACCTGTAAAGAAGAGGATGTGTCACCCATAACTTCCACTGGAATATCTTTCCGGGCTGAGCTGAGGAAGGAAAAAAAGGAGTGGGAGCCGGGACAAGAGGGGTATCTCAGGCAGGGCAATGGAAAGCTTCCAGAAGAGCGCCCGTGGCCAGGACCATCCTGGCTGACCTGCAGGCACCAAGTTGGCCTGCGTGCTGTCGCTGGTGTGCCTCCACGGCCCTTCCTCTAGTCTTTCAAGCCCTTGTACATATTCAGGTGTTTCACCTGGGAAGGGTGGGAACAGTTCAGCAGTAGCTGTCCTGCGGCTCAGCTCACGTTTACTCAGAGAGGCCTCGGCACGGTCGCCCAGCTTTGCAATAAGGACGCTCCTTGCGTGGGCGGGCGGGGCTGCTGGCTGTGTGGGAGATGATTCCCCACCTCTGACCAATTTCAGAATTGTTTACCACTGGAGCAAGTGCCTTGGTAGTGTTTTCCTCTGTATAACTGTTAGGTTCAGTTTTTTTTTTCTTTTTTGGTTCAAGTTAGATTTTATTCCTCTTTTATGTATTAATGGATATAAGCATGGAAATAATTCATTCTTATAAATACATCAGTGTGAATGGACTAACTTTTTTTTCTGTTTTATTTTTACATTTTATTTTTTAAAAATTTGAAATTTAATTTTATTTATTTTTTTATACAGTAGGTTATTATTAGTTATCTATTTTATGCATAAACATGTATACAGGTCAATCCCAATCTCCCAACTCATCCCACCACCACCACCCCATGGCTTCCCCCACTTTGTGTCCATACGTTTGTTCTCTACCTCTGTGTCTCTATTTCTGCCCTGCAAACCAGTTCATCTGTACCATTTTTCTAGGTTCCACATATAGGCATTAATATACAATATTTGTTTTTCTCTTTCTGACTTACTTCACTCTGCATGACAGTCTCTAGATCCATCAACTTCTCTACAAATGACCCAGATTCATTCCTTTTTATGGCTGAGTAATATTCCATTTTATATATGTACCACATCTTTATCCATTCGTCTGTTTGTGGCCATTTAGTTTGCTTCCATTACCTGGCTATTGTAAATAGTGCTGCAATGAACATTGTGGTGAATGTGTCTTTGTGATTTATGGTTTTCTCTGGGTATATGCCCAGAAGTGGGATTGCTGGATCCTATGGTAATTCTCTTTTTAGTTTTTTAAAGGAACCTCCATACTGTTCTCCATAGTGACTGTATCAATTTACATTCCCACCAATAGCGGAAGAGGGTTCCTTTTGTCCACACCCTCCCCAGAATTTGTTGTTTGTAGATTATCTGATGATGCCGATTCTAACAGGTGTGAGGTCTTACCTCATTGTAGTTTTGATTTGCATTTCTCTAATAATTAGTGATGTTGAGCAGCTTTTCATGGGCGTCTTGGCCATCTCTGTGTCTTCTTTGAAGAAACGTCTCTTTAGATCTTCTGCCCATTTTTGTATTGGGTTGTTTGTTTTATTAATATTAAGCTGCATGAGCTGTTTATATATATTGGAGATTAAACCTTTGTCCATTGATTCGTTTGTGAACGTTTTCGCCCATTCTGAGGGTTGCCTTTTTCCATTCCCGTTTTTTTAACAAAGAAAGAAAGAAAGCAAAAGAAGCAGAACACTAATGTGCGTGAAATATGCCTCTTGAAACTGTCGTTTTGAAATATGGACGTCTTTTGAATTTTTTGGTCGATATATGACCCCAGGATTTGTTTTCAGGGCAGGTGTCATTTACAGACCTGTAATGATTTGGAATATCCACTGACCATTAGCGCTGGGATTAAAGCTGCTGTTGTGTGAAACGGCCACAAGGTGGCAGCAGTTCTCCCTTACCAAATCTGGTTACTAGGGCAGCAGAGCCTCAATGGAAGTCGCGTTCTAGATTGGAATGTAGAATGGAATGTGCCAGGAGAAAGCCCCTCAAGTTTGTCTCACTACTTGTTGTTCGAGTTTTTAATTTAATTTTTTATTTTTTATTACAGCAAGTTTGAGTACAACGTTTAGCTTGTTGTAGGTGTGCAAGAGGTGGTTCTTTTACACATATACATACGTCTGTTCTTCCTGGGATCCTTTTCCCATGTACGTTATGACAGAATGTTGAGTAGTCTTCTCTTGGTACTCCGTAGGTCTTTGGTGATTATATACGTCTACTGTGTTTGTATATGTCTGTTAACCCCAATATCGTAATGAATTCAATCCTCACACTTTTCCTTTGGTGAACCATAAGTTTGTTTAATGAATCTGTGATTGCCCTTCTCCGTGGAAATATCTGCCCTGGTATCAATTTATAGGTAACACCTATAAGTGATATGATATGATATGTGTCTTTCACTTTCTGACTTACTCCAAGTCACGTGATTACCTCCAGACTCATCTACGGTGCTGCAAATGGCATTGTGTCCTTTTTTTCCTTGGCGAATATTGTGTCTTAGCGAGGTCCATTTTCTGCAATGTGATTCCCTGAGGGCTGAGGATTAGCTGACCTGGGCAGCCTGACCCTGCCGGCAAGCCCTCCCCAGGTGTGCCTGGGATGAGGTCAATATAAACAGCACTCCAGGCAGCAATAGCCCCTGCAGCTGTGCCTGACTCCATATTCTCTGCACCATCAGCAGTCTCGGGGCTGTGCTGGTGGGAGGGTGTGAGGGTCCACGGCTTCGTGGGTGGCCCGGTGTGAGTGGGGCTCTGCTGGATTTTCGGCAGGAGTTGCCAGGCTGCCACCTGTAAAGAAGAGGATGTGTCACCCATAACTTCCACTGGAATATCTCTCCGGGCTGAGGTGAGGAAGGAAAAAAAGGAGTGGGGGCCGGGACAGGAGGGGTATCTCAGGCAGGGCAATGGAAAGCTTCCAGAAGAGCGCCCGTGGCCAGGACCATCCTGGCTGACCTGCAGGCACCAAGTTGGCCTGCGTGCTGTCGCTGGTGTGGCTCCACGGCCCTTCCTCTAGGCTTTCAAGCCCTTGTACATATTCAGGTGTTTCACCTGGGAAGGGTGGGAACAGTTCAGCAGCAGCTGGCCTGGGGCTCAGCTCACGTTTACTCACAGAGGCCTCGGCACGGTCCCCCAGCTTTGCAATAAGGACGCTCTTTGCGTGGGCGGGCAGGGCTGCTGGCTGTATGGGAGATGATTCCCCACCTCTGACCAATTTCAGAATTGTTTACCACTGGAGCAAGTGCCTTGGTAGTGTTTTCCTCTGTATAACAGTTAGGTTCAGTTTTTTTTCTTTTTTGGTTCAAGTTAGATTTTATTCCTCTTTTATGTATTTATGGATATAAGCATGGAAATAATTCATTCTTATAAATACATCAGTGTGAATGGAATAACTTTTTTTTCTGTATTATTTTTACATTTTATTTTTAAAAATTTTGAAATTTAATTTTATTTAATTTTTTTATACAGTAGGTTATTATTAGTTATCTATTTTATGCATAAACATGTATACAGGTCAATCCCAATCTCCCAACTCATCCCACCACCACCACCCCATGGCTTCCCCCACTTTGTGTCCATACGTTTGTTCTCTACCTCTGTGTCTCTATTTCTGCCCTGCAAACCAGTTCATCTGTACCATTTTTCTAGGTTCCACATATAGGCATTAATATACAATATTTGTTTTTCTCTTTCTGACTTACTTCACTCTGCATGACAGTCTCTAGATCCATCAACTTCTCTACAAATGACCGTTTCATTCCTTTTTATGGCTGAGTAATATTCCATTTTATATATGTACCACATCTTTATCCATTCGTCTGTCTGTGGCCATTTAGGTTGCTTCCATTACCTGGCTATTGTAAATAGTGCTGCAATGAACATTGTGGTGAATGTGTCTTTGTGATTTATGGTTTTCTCTGGGTATATGCCCAGAAGTGGGATTGCTGGATCCTATGGTAATTCTCTTTTTAGTTTTTTAAAGGAACCTCCATACTGTTCTCCATAGTGACTGTATCAATTTACATTCCCACCAATAGCGGAAGAGGGTTCCTTTTGTCCACACCCTCCCCAGAATTTGTTGTTTGTAGATTATCTGATGATGCCGATTCTAACAGGTGTGAGGTCTTACCTCATTGTAGTTTTGATTTGCATTTCTCTAATAATTAGTGATGTTGAGCAGCTTTTCATGTGCGTCTGGGCCATCTCTGTGTCTTCTTTGAAGAAACGTCTCTTTAGATCTTCTGCCCATTTTTGTATTGGGTTGTTTGTTTTATTAATATTAAGCTGCATGAGCTGTTTATATATATTGGAGATTAAACCTTTGTCCATTGATTCGTTTGTGAACGTTTTCGCCCATTCTTAGGGTTGCCTTTTTCCATTCCCGTCTTTTTAACAAAGAAAGAAAGAAAGCAAAAGAAGCAGAACACTAATGTGCGTGAAATATGCCTCTTGAAACTGTCGTTTTGAAATATGGACGTCTTTTGAATTTTTTGGTCGATATATGACCCCAGGATTTGTTTTCAGGGCAGGTGTCATTTACAGGCCTGTAATGATTTGGAATATCCACTGACCATTAGCGCTGGGATTAAAGCTGCTGTTGTGTGAAACGGCCACAAGGTGGCAGCAGTTCTCCCTTACCAAATCTGGTTACTAGGGCAGCAGAGCCTCAATGGAAGTCGCGTTCTAGATTGGAATGTAGAACGGAATGTGCCAGGAGAAAGCCCCTCAAGTTTGTCTCACTACTTCTTATTCGTGTTTTTAATATAATTTTTTATTTTTTATTACAGCAAGTTTGAGTACAACGTTTAGCTTGTTGTAGGTGTGCAAGTGGTGGTTCTTTTACACATATACATAGGTCTGTTCTCCCTGGGATCCTTTTCCCATGTACGTTATGACAGAATGTTGAGTAGTCTTCTCTTGGTACTCAGTAGGTCTTTGGTGATTATATACGTCTACTGTGTTTGTATATGTCTGTTAACCCCAATATCGTAATGAATTCAATCCTCACACCTTTCCTTTGGTGAACCATAAGTTTCTTTAATGAATCTGTGATTGCCCTTCTCCGTGGAAATATCTGCCCTGGTATCAATTTATAGGTAACACCTATAAGTGATATGATATGATATGTGTCTTTCACTTTCTGACTTACTCCAAGTCACGTGATTACCTCCAGACTCATCTACGGTGCTGCAAATGGCATTGTGTCCTTTTTTTCCTTGGCGAATATGCTGTCTTAGCGAGGTCCATTTTCTGCAATGTGATTCCCTGAGGGCTGAGGATTAGCTGACATGGGCAGCCTGACCCTGCCGGCAAGCCCTCCCCAGGTGTGCCTGGGTTGAGGTCAATATAAACAGCACTCCAGGCAGCCATAGCCCCTGCAGCTGTGCCTGACACCATATTCTCTGCACCATCAGCAGTCTCGGGGCTGTGCTGGTGGGAGGGTGTGAGGGTCCACGGCCTTGTGGGTGGCCCGGTGTGAGTGGGGCTCTGCTGGATTTTCGGCAGGAGTTGCCAGGCTGCCACCTGTAAAGAAGAGGATGTGTCACCCATCACTTCCACTGGAATATCTCTCAGGGCTGAGGTGAGGAAGGAAAAAATGGAGTGGGGACCGGGACAGGAGGGGTATCTCAGGCAGGGCAATGGAAAGCTTCCAGAAGAGCGCCCGTGGCCAGGACCATCCTGGCTGACCTGCAGGCACCAAGTTGGCCTGCGTGCTGTCGCTGGTGTGCCTCCACGGCCCTTCCTCTAGGCTTTCAAGCCCTTGTACATATTCAGGTGTTTCACCTGGGAAGGGTGGGAACAGTTCAGCAGCAGCTGGCCTGGGGCTCAGCTCACGTTTACTCACAGAGGCCTCGGCACGGTCCCCCAGATTTGCAATAAGGACGCTCCTTGCGTGGGCGGGCGGGGCTGCTGGCTGTATGGGAGATGATTCCCCACCTCTGACCAATTTCAGAATTGTTTACCACTGGAGCAAGTGCCTTGGTAGTGTTTTCCTCTGTATAACTGTTAGGTTCAGTTTTTTTTTTCTTTTTTGGTTCAAGTTAGATTTTATTCCTCTTTTATGTATTTATGGATATAAGCATGGAAATAATTCATTCTTATAAATACATCAGTGTGAATGGAATAACTTTTTTTTCTGTATTATTTTTACATTTTATTTTTAAAAATTTTGAAATTTAATTTTATTTAATTTTTTTATACAGTAGGTTATTATTAGTTATCTATTTTATGCATAAACATGTATACAGGTCAATCCCAATCTCCCAACTCATCCCACCACCACCACCCCATGGCTTCCCCCACTTTGTGTCCATACGTTTGTTCTCTACCTCTGTGTCTCTATTTCTGCCCTGCAAACCAGTTCATCTGTACCATTTTTCTAGGTTCCACATATAGGCATTAATATACAATATTTGTTTTTCTCTTTCTGACTTACTTCACTCTGCATGACAGTCTCTAGATCCATCAACTTCTCTACAAATGACCGTTTCATTCCTTTTTATGGCTGAGTAATATTCCATTTTATATATGTACCACATCTTTATCCATTCGTCTGTCTGTGGCCATTTAGGTTGCTTCCATTACCTGGCTATTGTAAATAGTGCTGCAATGAACATTGTGGTGAATGTGTCTTTGTGATTTATGGTTTTCTCTGGGTATATGCCCAGAAGTGGGATTGCTGGATCCTATGGTAATTCTCTTTTTAGTTTTTTAAAGGAACCTCCATACTGTTCTCCATAGTGACTGTATCAATTTACATTCCCACCAATAGCGGAAGAGGGTTCCTTTTGTCCACACCCTCCCCAGAATTTGTTGTTTGTAGATTATCTGATGATGCCGATTCTAACAGGTGTGAGGTCTTACCTCATTGTAGTTTTGATTTGCATTTCTCTAATAATTAGTGATGTTGAGCAGCTTTTCATGTGCGTCTGGGCCATCTCTGTGTCTTCTTTGAAGAAACGTCTCTTTAGATCTTCTGCCCATTTTTGTATTGGGTTGTTTGTTTTATTAATATTAAGCTGCATGAGCTGTTTATATATATTGGAGATTAAACCTTTGTCCATTGATTCGTTTGTGAACGTTTTCGCCCATTCTTAGGGTTGCCTTTTTCCATTCCCGTCTTTTTAACAAAGAAAGAAAGAAAGCAAAAGAAGCAGAACACTAATGTGCGTGAAATATGCCTCTTGAAACTGTCGTTTTGAAATATGGACGTCTTTTGAATTTTTTGGTCGATATATGACCCCAGGATTTGTTTTCAGGGCAGGTGTCATTTACAGGCCTGTAATGATTTGGAATATCCACTGACCATTAGCGCTGGGATTAAAGCTGCTGTTGTGTGAAACGGCCACAAGGTGGCAGCAGTTCTCCCTTACCAAATCTGGTTACTAGGGCAGCAGAGCCTCAATGGAAGTCGCGTTCTAGATTGGAATGTAGAACGGAATGTGCCAGGAGAAAGCCCCTCAAGTTTGTCTCACTACTTCTTATTCGTGTTTTTAATATAATTTTTTATTTTTTATTACAGCAAGTTTGAGTACAACGTTTAGCTTGTTGTAGGTGTGCAAGTGGTGGTTCTTTTACACATATACATAGGTCTGTTCTCCCTGGGATCCTTTTCCCATGTACGTTATGACAGAATGTTGAGTAGTCTTCTCTTGGTACTCAGTAGGTCTTTGGTGATTATATACGTCTACTGTGTTTGTATATGTCTGTTAACCCCAATATCGTAATGAATTCAATCCTCACACCTTTCCTTTGGTGAACCATAAGTTTCTTTAATGAATCTGTGATTGCCCTTCTCCGTGGAAATATCTGCCCTGGTATCAATTTATAGGTAACACCTATAAGTGATATGATATGATATGTGTCTTTCACTTTCTGACTTACTCCAAGTCACGTGATTACCTCCAGACTCATCTACGGTGCTGCAAATGGCATTGTGTCCTTTTTTTCCTTGGCGAATATGCTGTCTTAGCGAGGTCCATTTTCTGCAATGTGATTCCCTGAGGGCTGAGGATTAGCTGACCTGGGCAGCCTGACCCTGCCGGCAAGCCCTCCCCAGGTGTGCCTGGGTTGAGGTCAATATAAACAGCACTCCAGGCAGCCATAGCCCCTGCAGCTGTGCCTGACACCATATTCTCTGCACCATCAGCAGTCTCGGGGCTGTGCTGGTGGGAGGGTGTGAGGGTCCACGGCCTTGTGGGTGGCCCGGTGTGAGTGGGGCTCTGCTGGATTTTCGGCAGGAGTTGCCAGGCTGCCACCTGTAAAGAAGAGGATGTGTCACCCATCACTTCCACTGGAATATCTCTCAGGGCTGAGGTGAGGAAGGAAAAAATGGAGTGGGGACCGGGACAGGAGGGGTATCTCAGGCAGGGCAATGGAAAGCTTCCAGAAGAGCGCCCGTGGCCAGGACCATCCTGGCTGACCTGCAGGCACCAAGTTGGCCTGCGTGCTGTCGCTGGTGTGCCTCCACGGCCCTTCCTCTAGGCTTTCAAGCCCTTGTACATATTCAGGTGTTTCACCTGGGAAGGGTGGGAACAGTTCAGCAGCAGCTGGCCTGGGGCTCAGCTCACGTTTACTCACAGAGGCCTCGGCACGGTCCCCCAGATTTGCAATAAGGACGCTCCTTGCGTGGGCGGGCGGGGCTGCTGGCTGTATGGGAGATGATTCCCCACCTCTGACCAATTTCAGAATTGTTTACCACTGGAGCAAGTGCCTTGGTAGTGTTTTCCTCTGTATAACTGTTAGGTTCAGTTTTTTTTTTCTTTTTTGGTTCAAGTTAGATTTTATTCCTCTTTTATGTATTTATGGATATAAGCATGGAAATAATTCATTCTTATAAATACATCAGTGTGAATGGAAGAACTTTTTTTTCTGTTTTATTTTTACATTTTATTTTTAAAAAATTTGAAATTTAATTTAATTTATTTTTTTATACAGTAGGTTATTATTAGTTATCTATTTTATGCATAAACATGTATACAGGTCAATCCCAATCTCCCAACTCATCCCACCACCACCACCCCATGGCTTCCCCCACTTTGTGTCCATACGTTTGTTCTCTACCTCTGTGTCTCTATTTCTGCCCTGCAAACCAGTTCATCTGTACCATTTTTCTAGGTTCCACATATAGGCATTAATATACAATATTTGTTTTTCTCTTTCTGACTTACTTCACTCTGCATGACAGTCTCTAGATCCATCAACTTCTCTACAAATGACCCAGTTTCATTCCTTTTTATGGCTGAGTAATATTCCATTTTATATATGTACCACAACTTTATCCATTCGTCTGTCTGTGGCCATTTAGGTTGCTTCCATTACCTGGCTATTGTAAATAGTGCTGCAATGAACATTGTGGTGAATGTGCCTTTGTGATTTATGGTTTTCTCTGGGTATATGCCCAGAAGTGGGATTGCTGGATCCTATGGTAATTCTCTTTTTAGTTTTTTAAAGGAACCTCCATACTGTTCTCCATAGTGACTGTATCAATTTACATTCCCACCAATAGCGGAAGAGGGTTCCTTTTGTCCACACCCTCCCCAGAATTTGTTGTTTGTAGATTATCTGATGATGCCGATTCTAACAGGTGTGAGGTCTTACCTCATTGTAGTTTTGATTTGCATTTCTCTAATAATTAGTGATGTTGAGCAGCTTTTCATGTGCGTCTGGGCCATCTCTGTGTCTTCTTTGAAGAAACGTCTCTTTAGATCTTCTGCCCATTTTTGTATTGGGTTGTTTGTTTTATTAATATTAAGCTGCATGAGCTGTTTATATATATTGGAGATTAAACCTTTGTCCATTGATTCGTTTGTGAACGTTTTCGCCCATTCTGAGGGTTGCCTTTTTCCATTCCCGTCTTTTTAACAAAGAAAGAAAGAAAGCAAAAGAAGCAGAACACTAATGTGCGTGAAATATGCCTCTTGAAACTGTCGTTTTGAAATATGGACGTCTTTTGAATTTTTTGGTCGATATATGACCCCAGGATTTGTTTTCAGGGCAGGTGTCATTTAGAGGCCTGTAATGATTTGGAATATCCACTGACCATTAGCGCTGGGATTAAAGCTGCTGTTGTGTGAAACGGCCACAAGGTGGCAGCAGTTCTCCCTTACCAAATCTGGTTACTAGGGCAGCAGAGCCTCAATGGAAGTCGCGTTCTAGATTGGAATGTAGAACGGAATGTGCCAGGAGAAAGCCCCTCAAGTTTGTCTCACTACTTCTTGTTCGTGTTTTTAATATAATTTTTTATTTTTTATTACAGCAAATTTGAGTACAACGTTTAGCTTGTTGTAGGTGTGCAAGAGGTGGTTCTTTTACACATATACATAGGTCTGTTCTCCCTGGGATCCTTTTCCCATGTACGTTATGACAGAATGTTGAGTAGTCTTCTCTTGGTACTCCGTAGGTCTTTGGTGATTATATACGTCTACTGTGTTTGTATGTCTGTTAACCCCAATTTCGTAATGAATTCAATCCTCACACCTTTCCTTTGGTGAACCATAAGTTTGTTTAATGAATCTGTGATTGCCCTTCTCCGTGGAAATATCTGCCCTGGTATCAATTTATAGGTAACACCTATAAGTGATATGATATGATATGTGTCTTTCACTTTCTGACTTACTCCAAGTCACGTGATTACCTCTAGACTCATCTACGGTGCTGCAAATGGCATTGTGTCCTTTTTTTCCTTGGCCAATATTGTCTCTTAGCGAGGTCCATTTTCTGCAAAGTGATTCCCTGAGGGCTGAGGATTAGCTGACCTGGGCAGCCTGACCCTGCCGGCAAGCCCTCCCCAGGTGTGCCTGGGATGAGGTCCATATAAACAGCACTCCAGGCAGCAATAGCCCCTGCAGCTGTGCCTGACTCCATATTCTCTGCACCATCAGCAGTCTCGGGGCTGTGCTGGTTGGAGGGTGTGAGGGTCCACGGCTTCGTGGGTGGCCCGGTGTGAGTGGGGCTCTGCTGGATTTTCGGCAGGAGTTGCCAGGCTGCCACCTGTAAAGAAGAGGATGTGTCACCCATAACTTCCACTGGAATATCTCTCCGGGCTGAGGTGAGGAAGGAAAAAAAGGAGTGGGGGCCGGGACAGGAGGGGTATCTCAGGCAGGGCAATGGAAAGCTTCCAGAAGAGCGCCCGTGGCCAGGACCATCCTGGCTGACCTGCAGGCACCAAGTTGGCCTGCGTGCTGTCGCTGGTGTGCCTCCACGGCCCTTCCTCTAGGCTTTCAAGCCCTTGTACATATTCAGGTGTTTCACCTGGGAAGGGTGGGAACAGTTCAGCAGCAGCTGGCCTGGGGCTCAGCTCACGTTTACTCACAGAGACCTCGGCACGGTCCCCCAGCTTTGCAATAAGGACGCTCCTTGCGTGGGCGGGTGGGGCTGCTGTCTGTATGGGAGATGATTCCCCACCTCTGACCAATTTCAGAATTGTTTACCACTGGAGCAAGTGCCTTGGTAGTGTTTTCCTCTGTATAACTGTTAGGTTCAGTTTTTTTTCTTCTTTGGTTCAAGTTAGATTTTATTCCTCTTTTATGTATTTATGGAAATAAGCATGGAAATAATTCATCCATATAAATACATCAGTGTGAATGGAAGAACATTTTTTTCTGTTTTATTTTTACATTTTATTTTTAAAAATTTTGAAATTTAATTTTATTTATTTTTTTTATACAGTAGGTTATTATTAGTTATCTATTTTATGCATAAACATGTATACAGGTCAATCCCAATCTTCCAAATCATCCCACCACCACCACCCCGTGGCTTCCCCCACTTTGTGTCCATACGTCTGTTCTCTACATCTGTGTCTCTATTTCTGCCCTGCAAACCAGTTCATCTGTACCATTTTTCTAGGTTCCACATATAGGCATTAATATACAATATTTGTTTTTCTCTTTCTGACTTACTTAACTCTGTATGACAGTCTCTAGATCCATCAACTTTTCTACAAATGACCCAGATTCATTCCTTTTTATGGCTGAGTAATATTCCTTTTTATATATGTACCACAACTTTATCCATTCGTCTGTCTGTGGCCATTTAGGTTGCTTCCATTACCTGGCTATTGTAAATAGTGCTGCAATGAACATTGTGGTGAATGTGTCTTTGTGATTTATTGTTTTCTCTGGGTATATGCCCAGAAGTGGGATTGCTGGATCCTATGGTAATTCTCCTTGTAGTATTTTAAAGGAACCTCCATACTGTTCTCCATAGTGACTGTATCAATTTACATTCCCACCAATAGCGGAAGAGGGTTCCTTTAGTCCACACCCTCCCCAGAATTTGTTGTTTGTAGATTATCTAATGATGCCGAATCTATCAGGTGGGAGGTCTTTCCTCATTGTAGTTTTGATTTGCATTTCTCTAATAATTAGTGATGTTGAGCAGCTTTTCATATGCGTCTTGGCCATCGCTGTGTCTTCCTTGAAGAAACGTCTCTTTAGATCTTCTGCCCATTTTAGTATTGGGTTGTTTGTTTTATTAATATTAAGCTGCATGAGCTGTTTATATATATTGGAGATTAAACCTTTGTCCATTGATTCGTTTGTGAACGTTTTCGCCCATTCTGAGGGTTGCCTTTTTCCATTCCCGTATTTTTAAAAAGGAAGAAAGCAAGCAAAAGAAGCAGAACACTAATGTGCGTGAAATATGCCTCTTGAAACTGTCGTTTTGAAATATGGACGTCTTTTGAATTTTTTGGTCGATATATGACCCCAGGATTTGTTTTCAGGGCAGGTGTCATTTACAGGCCTGTAATGATTTGGAATATCCACTGACCATTAGCGCTGGGATTAAAGCTGCTGTTGTGTGAAAAGGCCACAAGGTGGCAGCAGTTCTCCCTTACCAAATCTGGTTACTAGGGCAGCAGAGCCTCAATGGAAGTCGCGTTCTAGATTGGAATGTAGAACGGATGGGCCAGGAGAAAGCCCCTCAACTTTGTCTCACTACTTCTTGTTCGTGTTTTTAATTTATTTTTTTTATTTTTTATTACAGAAAGTTTGAGTACAACGTTTAGCTTGTTGTTGGTGTGCAAGAGGTGGTTCTTTTACACATATACATATGTCTGTTCTTCCTGGGAACCTTTTCCCATGTACGTTATGACAGAATGTTGAGTAGTCTTCTCTTGATACTCCGTAGGTCTTTGGTGATTATATACGTCTACTGTGTTTGTATATGTCTGTTAACCCCAATATCGTAATGAATTCAATCCTCACACCTTTCCTTTGGTGAACCATAAGTTTGTTTAATGAATCTGTGATTGCCCCTCTCCATGTAAATATCTGCCCTGGTATCAATTTACAGGTAACACCTATAAGTGATGTGATATGATATGTGTCTTTCACTTTCTGACTTACTCCAAATCACGTGATTACCTCTAGACTCCTCTACGGTGCTGCAAATGGCATTGTGTCCTTTTTTTCCTTGGCGAATATTCTGTCTTAGCGAGGTCCATTTTCTGCAATGTGATTCCCTGAGGGCTGAGGATTAGCTGACCTGGCCAGCCTGACCCTGCCGGCAAGCCCTCCCCAGGTGTGCCTGGGTTGAAGTCAATATAAACAGCACTCCAGGCAGCAATAGCCCCTGCAGCTGTGCCTGACTCCATATTCTCTGCACCATCAGCAGTCTCTGGGCTGTGCTGGTGGGAGGGTGTGAGGGTCCACGGCTTTGTGGTTGGCCCGGTGTGAGTGGGGCTCTGATGGATTTTCGGCAGGAGTTGCCAGGCTGCCACCTGTAAAGAAGAGGATGTGTCACCCATAACTTCCACTGGAATATCTTTCCGGGCTGAGGTGAGGAAGGAAAAAAAGGAGTGGGGGCCGGGACAGGAGGGGTATCTCAGGCAGGGCAATGGAAAGCTTCCAGAAGAGCGCCCGTGGCCAGGACCATCCTGGCTGACCTGCAGGCACCAAGTTGGCCTGCGTGCTGTCGCTGGTGTGGCTCCACGGCCCTTCCTCTAGGCTTTCAAGCCCTTGTACATATTCAGGTGTTTCACCTGGGAAGGGTGGGAACAGTTCAGCAGTAGCTGTCATGCGGCTCAGCTCACGTTTACTCAGAGAGGCCTCGGCACGGTCCCCCTGCTTTGCAATAAGGACGCTCCTTGCATGGGCGGGCGGGGCTGCTGGCTGTATGGGAGATGATTCCCCAACTCTGACCAATTTCAGAATTGTTTACTACTGGAGCAAGTGCCTTGGTAGTGTTTTCCTCTGTATAACTGTTAGGTTCAGTTTTTTTTTTCTTTTTTGTTTCAAGTTAGATTTTATTCCTCTTTTATGTATTTATGGATGTAAGCATGGAAATAATTCATTCTTATAAATACATCAGTGTGAATGGACTAACTTTTTTTTCTGTTTTATTTTTACATTTTATTTTTTAAAAATTTGAAATTTAATTTTATTTATTTTTTTATACAGTAGGTTATTATTAGTTATCTATTTTATGCATAAACATGTATACAGGTCAATCCCAATCTCCCAACTCATCCCACCACCACCACCCCATGGCTTCCCCCACTTTGTGTCCATACGTTTGTTCTCTACCTCTGTGTCTCTATTTCTGCCCTGCAAACCAGTTCATCTGTACCATTTTTCTAGGTTCCACATATAGGCATTAATATACAATATTTGTTTTTCTCTTTCTGACATACTTCACTCTGCATGACAGTCTCTAGATCCATCAACTTCTCTACAAATGACCCAGTTTCATTCCTTTTTATGGCTGAGTAATATTCCATTTTATATATGTACCACATCTTTATCCATTCGTCTGTCTGTGGCCATTTAGGTTGCTTCCATTACCTGGCTATTGTAAATAGTGCTGCAATGAACATTGTGGTGAATGTGTCTTTGTGATTTATGGTTTTCTCTGGGTATATGCCCAGAAGTGGGATTGCTGGATCCTATGGTAATTCTCTTTTTAGTTTTTTAAAGGAACCTCCATACTGTTCTCCATAGTGACTGTATCAATTTACATTCCCACCAATAGCGGAAGAGGGTTCCTTTTGTCCACACCCTCTCCAGAATTTGTTGTTTGTAGATTATCTGATGATGCCGATTCTAACAGGTGTGAGGTCTTACCTCACTGTAGTTTTGATTTGCATTTCTCTAATAATTAGTGATGTTGAGCAGCTTTTCATGTGCATCTTGGCCATCTCTGTGTCTTCTTTGAAGAAACGTCTCTTTAGATCTTCTGCCCATTTTTGTATTGGGTTGTTTGTTTTATTAATATTAAGCTTCATGAGCTATTTATATATATTGGAGATTAAACCTTTGTCCATTGATTCGTTTGTGAACGTTTTCGCCCATTCTGAGGGTTGCCTTTTTCCATTCCCGTTTTTTTAACAAAGAAAGAAAGAAAGCAAAAGAAGCAGAACACTAATGTGCGTGAAATATGCCTCTTGAAACTGTCGTTTTGAAATATGGACGTCTTTTGAATTTTTTGGTCGATATATGACCCCAGGATTTGTTTTCAGGGCAGGTGTCATTTACAGGCCTGTAATGATTTGGAATATCCACTGACCATTAGCGCTGGGATTAAAGCTGCTGTTGTGTGAAACGGCCACAAGGTGGCAGCAGTTCTCCCTTACCAAATCTGGTTACTAGGGCAGCAGAGCCTCAATGGAAGTCGCGTTCTAGATTGGAATGTAGAATGGAATGTGCCAGGAGAAAGCCCCTCAAGTTTGTCTCACTACTTCTTGTTCGTGTTTTTAATTTAATTTTTTATTTTTTATTACAGCAAGTTTGAGTACAACGTTTAGCTTGTTGTAGGTGTGCAAGTGGTGGTTCTTTTACACATATACATAGGTCTGTTCTCCCTGGGATCCTTTTCCCATGTACGTTATGACAGAATGTTGAGTAGTCTTCTCTTGGTACTCCGTAGGTCTTTGGTGATTATATACGTCTACTGTGTTTGTATATGTCTGTTAACCCCAATATCGTAATGAATTCAATCCTCACACTTTTCCTTTGGTGAACCATAAGTTTGTTTAATGAATCTGTGATTGCCCTTCTCCGTGGAAATATCTGCCCTGGTATCAATTTATCGGTAACACCTATAAGTGATATGATATGATATGTGTCTTTCACTTTCTGACTTACTCCAAGTCACGTGATTACCTCTAGACTCATCTACGGTGCTGCAAATGGCATTGTGTCCTTTTTTTCCTTGGCGAATATGCTGTCTTAGCGAGGTCCATTTTCTGCAATGTGATTCCCTGAGGGCTGAGGATTAGCTGACCTGGGCAGCCTGACCCTGCCGGCAAGCCCTCCCCAGGTGTGCCTGGGTTGAAGTCAATATAAACAGCACTCCAGGCAGCAATAGCCCCTGCAGCTGTGCCTGACTCCATATTCTCTGCACCATCAGCAGTCTCGGGGCTGTGCTGGTGGGAGGGTGTGAGGGTCCACGGCTTTGTGGGTGGCCCGGTGTGAGTGGGGCTCTGCTGGATTTTCGGCAGGAGTTGCCAGGCTGCCACCTGTAAAGAAGAGGATGTGTCACCCATCACTTCCACTGGAATATCTCTCCGGGCTGAGGTGAGGAAGGAAAAAAAGGAGTGGGGGCCGGGACAGGAGGGGTATCTCAGGCAGGGCAATGGAAAGCTTCCAGAAGAGCGCCCGTGGCCAGGACCATCCTGGCTGACCTGCAGGCACCAAGTTGGCCTGCGTGCTATCACTGGTGTGCCTCCACGCCCCTTCCTCTAGGCTTTCAAGGCCTTGTACATATTCAGGTGTTTCACCTGGGAAGGGTGGGAACAGTTCAGCAGCAGCTGGCCTGGGGCTCAGCTCACGTTTACTCACAGAGGCCTCGGCACGGTCCCCCAGCTTTGCAATAAGGACGCTCCTTGCGTGGGCGGGCGGGGCTGCTGGCTGTATGGGAGATGATTCCCCACCTCTGACCAATTTCAGAATTGTTTACCACTGGAGCAAGTGCCTTGGTAGTGTTTTCCTCTGTATAACTGTTAGGTTCAGTATTTTTTTTTCTTTTTTGGTTCAAGTTAGATTTTATTCCTCTTTTATGTATTTATGGATATAAGCATGGAAATAATTCATTCTTATAAATACATCAGTGTGAATGGAAGAACTTTTTTTTCTGTTTTATTTTTGCATTTTATTTTTAAAAAATTTGAAATTTAATTTTATTTATTTTTTTATACAGTAGGTTATTATTAGTTATCTATTTTATGCATAAACATGTATACAGGTCAATCCCAATATCCCAACTCATCCCACCACCACCACCCCATGGCTTCCCCCACTTTGTGTCCATACGTTTGTTCTCTACCTCTGTGTCTCTATTTCTGCCCTGCAAACCAGTTCATCTGTACCATTTTTCTAGGTTCCACATATAGGCATTAATATACAATATTTGTTTTTCTCTTTCTGAATTACTTCACTCTGCATGACAGTCTCTAGATCCATCAACTTCTCTACAAAGGACTGTTTCATTCCTTTTTATGGCTGAGTAATATTTCATTTTATATATGTACCACATCTTTATCCATTCTTCTGTCTGGGGCCATTTAGGTTGCTTCCATTACCTGGCTATTGTAAATAGTGCTGCAAGGAACATTGTGGTGAATGTGTCTTTGTGATTTATGGTTTTCTCTGGGTATATGCCCAGAAGTGGGATTGCTGGATCCTATGGTAATTCTCCTTTTAGTATTTTAAAGGAACCTCCATACTGTTCTCCATAGTGACTGTATCAATTTACATTCCCACCAAAAGCGGAAGAGGGTTCCTTTAGTCCACACCCTCCCCAGAATTTGTTGTTTGTAGATTATCTAATGATGCCGAATCTAACAGGTGTGAGGTCTTACCTCATTGTAGTTTTGATTTGCATTTCTCTAATAATTAGTGATGTTGAGCAGCTTTTCATGTGCGTCTTGGCCATCTCTGTGTCTTCTTTGAAGAAACGTCTCTTTAGATCTTCTGCCCATTTTAGTATTGGGGTGTTTGTTTTATTAATAATAAGCTGCATGAGCTGTTTATATATATTGGAGATTAAACCTTTGTCCATTGATTCGTTTGTGAACGTTTTCGCCCATTCTGAGGGTTGCCTTTTCCATTCCCGTATTTTTAACAAGGAAGAAAGCAAGCAAAAGAAGCAGAACACTAATGTGCGTGAAATATGCCTCTTGAAACTGTCGTTTTGAAATATGGACGTCTTTTGAATTTTTTGGTCGATATATGACCCCAGGATTTGTTTTCAGGGCAGGTGTCATTTACAGGCCTGTAATGATTTGGAATATCCACTGACCATTAGCGCTGGGATTAAAGCTGCTGTTGTGTGAAAAGGCCACAAGGTGGCAGCAGTTCTCCCTTACCAAATCTGGTTACTAGGGCAGCAGAGCCTCAATGGAAGTCGCGTTCTAGATTGGAATGTAGAACGGATGGGCCAGGAGAAAGCCCCTCAACTTTGTCTCACTACTTCTTGTTCGTGTTTTTAATTTATTTTTTTATTTTTTATTACAGAAAGTTTGAGTACAACGTTTAGCTTGTTGTTGGTGTGCAAGAGGTGGTTCTTTTACACATATACATAAGTCTGTTCTTCCTGGGAACCTTTTCCCATGTACGTTATGACAGAATGTTGAGTAGTCTTCTCTTGGTACTCCGTAGGTCTTTGGTGATTATATACGTCTACTGTGTTTGTATATGTCTGTTAACCCCAATATCGTAATGAATTCAATCCTCACACCTTTCCTTTGGTGAACCATAAGTTTGTTTAATGAATCTGTGATTGCCCTTCTCCATGGAAATATCTGCCCTGGTATCAATTTATAGGTAACACCTATAAGTGATATGATATGATATGTCTTTCACTTTCTGACTTACTCCAAATCACGTGATTACCTCTAGACTCATCTACGGTGCTGCAAATGGCATTGTGTCCTTTTTTTCCTTGGCGAATATTCTGTCTTAGCGAGGTCCATTTTCTGCAATGTGATTCCCTGAGGGCTGAGGATTAGCTGACCTGGCCAGCCTGACCCTGCCGGCAAGCCCTCCCCAGGTGTGCCTGGGTTGAAGTCAATATAAACAGCACTCCAGGCAGCAATAGCCCCTGCAGCTGTGCCTGACTCCATATTCTCTGCACCATCAGCAGTCTCTGGGCTGTGCTGGTGGGAGGGTGTGAGGGTACACGGCTTTGTGGTTGGCCTGGTGTGAGTGGGGCTCTGCTGGATTTTCGGCAGGAGTTGCCAGGCTGCCACCTGTAAAGAAGAGGATGTGTCACCCATAACTTCCACTGGAATATCTCTCCGGGCTGAGGTGAGGAAGGAAAAAAAGGAGTGGGGGCCGGGACAGGAGGGGTATCTCAGGCAGGGCAATGGAAAGCTTCCAGAAGAGCGCCCGTGGCCAGGACCATCCTGGCTGACCTGCAGGCACCAAGTTGGCCTGCGTGCTGTCGCTGGTGTGCCTCCACGGCCCTTCCTCTAGGCTTTCAAGCCCTTGTACATATTCAGGTGTTTCACCTGGGAAGGGTGGGAACAGTTCAGCAGTAGCTGTCCTGCGGCTCAGCTCACGTTTACTCAGAGAGGCCTCGGCACGGTCCCCCAGCTTTGCAATAAGGACGCTCCTTGCGTGGGCGGGCTGGGCTGCTGGCTGTATGGGAGATGATTCCCCAACTCTGACCAATTTCAGAATTGTTTACCACTGGAGCAAGTGCCTTGGTAGTGTTTTCCTCTGTATAACTGTTAGGTTCAGTTTTTTTTTTCTTTTTTGGTTCAAGTTAGATTTTATTCCTCTTTTATGTATTTATGGATGTAAGCATGGAAATAATTCATTCTTATAAATACATCAGTGTGAATGGAAGAACTTTTTGTTCTGTTTTATTTTTACATTTTATTTTTTAAAAATTTGAAATTTAATTTTATTTATTTTTTTATACAGTAGGTTATTATTAGTTATCTATTTTATGAATAAACATGTATACAGGTCAATCCCAATCTCCCAACTCATCCCACCACCACCACCCCATGGCTTCCCCCACTTTGTGTCCATACGTTTGTTCTCTACCTCTGTGTCTCTATTTCTGCCCTGCAAACCAGTTCATCTGTACCATTTTTCTAGGTTCCACATATAGGCATTAATATACAATATTTGTTTTTCTCTTTCTGACTTACTTCACTCTGCATGACAGTCTCTAGATCCATCAACTTCTCTACAAATGACCCAGTTTCATTCCTTTTTATGGCTGAGTAATATTCCATTTTATATATGTACCACATCTTTATCCATTCGTCTGTCTGTGGCCATTTAGGTTGCTTCCATTACCTGGCTATTTTAAATAGTGCTGCAATGAACATTGTGGTGAATGTGTCTTTGTGATTTATGGTTTTCTCTGGGTATATGCCCAGAAGTGGGATTGCTGGATCCTATGGTAATTCTCTTTTTAGTTTTTTAAAGGAACCTCCATACTGTTCTCCATAGTGACTGTATCAATTTACATTCCCACCAATAGCGGAAGAGGGTTCCTTTTGTCCACACCCTCCCCAGAATTTGTTGTTTGTAGATTATCTGATGATGCCGATTCTAACAGGTGTGAGGACTTACCTCATTGTAGTTTTGATTTGCATTTCTCTAATAATTAGTGATGTTGAGCAGCTTTTCATGTGCGTCTTGGCCATCTCTGTGTCTTCTTTGAAGAAACGTCTCTTTAGATCTTCTGCCCATTTTTGTATTGGGTTGTTTGTTTTATTAATATTAAGCTTCATGAGCTATTTATATATATTGGAGATTAAACCTTTGTCCATTGATTCGTTTGTGAACGTTTTCGCCCATTCTGAGGGTTGCCTTTTTCCATTCCCGTTTTTTTAACAAAGAAAGAAAGAAAGCAAAAGAAGCAGAACACTAATGTGCGTGAAATATGCCTCTTGAAACTGTCGTTTTGAAATATGGACGTCTTTTGAATTTTTTGGTCGATATATGACCCCAGGATTTGTTTTCAGGGCAGGTGTCATTTACAGGCCTGTAATGATTTGGAATATCCACTGACCATTAGCGCTGGGATTAAAGCTGCTGTTGTGTGAAACGGCCACAAGGTGGCAGCAGTTCTCCCTTACCAAATCTGGTTACGAGGGCAGCAGAGCCTCAATGGAAGTCGCGTTCTAGATTGGAATGTAGAATGGAATGTGCCAGGAGAAAGCCCCTCAAGTTTGTCTCACTACTTCTTGTTCGTGTTTTTAATTTAATTTTTTATTTTTTATTACAGCAAGTTTGAGTACAACGTTTAGCTTGTTGTAGGTGTGCAAGAGGTGGTTCTTTTACACATATACATATGTCTGTTCTTCCTGGGATCCTTTTCCCATGTACGTTATGACAGAATGTTGAGTAGTCTTCTCTTGGTACTCCGTAGGTCTTTGGTGATTATATACGTCTACTGTGTTTGTATATGTCTGTTAACCCCAATATCGTAATGAATTCAATCCTCACACTTTTCCTTTGGTGAACCATAAGTTTGTTTAATGAATCTGTGATTGCCCTTCTCCGTGGAAATATCTGCCCTGGTATCAATTTATCGGTAACACCTATAAGTGATATGATATGATATGTGTCTTTCACTTTCTGACTTACTCCAAGTCACGTGATTACCTCTAGACTCATCTACGGTGCTGCAAATGGCATTGTGTCCTTTTTTTCCTTGGCGAATATGCTGTCTTAGCGAGGTCCATTTTCTGCAATGTGATTCCCTGAGGGCTGAGGATTAGCTGACCTGGGCAGCCTGACCCTGCCGGCAAGCCCTCCCCAGGTGTGCCTGGGTTGAAGTCAATATAAACAGCACTCCAGGCAGCAATAGCCCCTGCAGCTGTGCCTGACTCCATATTCTCTGCACCATCAGCAGTCTCGGGGCTGTGCTGGTGGGAGGGTGTGAGGGTCCACGGCTTTGTGGGTGGCCCGGTGTGAGTGGGGCTCTGCTGGATTTTCGGCAGGAGTTGCCAGGCTGCCACCTGTAAAGAAGAGGATGTGTCACCCATCACTTCCACTGGAATATCTCTCCGGGCTGAGGTGAGGAAGGAAAAAAAGGAGTGAGGGCCGGGACAGGAGGGGTATCTCAGGCAGGGCAATGGAAAGCTTCCAGAAGAGCGCCCGTGGCCAGGACCATCCTGGCTGACCTGCAGGCACCAAGTTGGCCTGCGTGCTGTCGCTGGTGTGCCTCCACGGCCCTTCCTCTAGGCTTTCAAGGCCTTGTACATATTCAGGTGTTTCACCTGGGAAGGGTGGGAACAGTTCAGCAGCAGCTGGCCTGGGGCTCAGCTCACGTTTACTCACAGAGGCCTCGGCACGGTCCCCCAGCTTTGCAATAAGGACGCTCCTTGCGTGGGCGGGCGGGGCTGCTGGCTGTATGGGAGATGATTCCCCACCTCTGACCAATTTCAGAATTGTTTACCACTGGAGCAAGTGCCTTGGTAGTGTTTTCCTCTGTATAACTGTTAGGTTCAGTATTTTTTTTTCTTTTTTGTTTCAAGTTAGATTTTATTCCTCTTTTATGTATTTATGGATATAAGCATGGAAATAATTCATTCTTATAAATACATCAGTGTGAATGGAAGAACTTTTTTTTCTGTTTTATTTTTGCATTTTATTTTTAAAAAATTTGAAATTTAATTTTATTTATTTTTTTATACAGTAGGTTATTATTAGTTATCTATTTTATGCATAAACATGTATACAGGTCAATCCCAATATCCCAACTCATCCCACCACCACCACCCCATGGCTTCCCCCACTTTGTGTCCATACGTTTGTTCTCTACCTCTGTGTCTCTATTTCTGCCCTGCAAACCAGTTCATCTGTACCATTTTTCTAGGTTCCACATATAGGCATTAATATACAATATTTGTTTTTCTCTTTCTGAATTACTTCACTCTGCATGACAGTCTCTAGATCCATCAACTTCTCTACAAAGGACTGTTTCATTCCTTTTTATGGCTGAGTAATATTTCATTTTATATATGTACCACATCTTTATCCATTCTTCTGTCTGGGGCCATTTAGGTTGCTTCCATTACCTGGCTATTGTAAATAGTGCTGCAAGGAACATTGTGGTGAATGTGTCTTTGTGATTTATGGTTTTCTCTGGGTATATGCCCAGAAGTGGGATTGCTGGATCCTATGGTAATTCTCCTTTTAGTATTTTAAAGGAACCTCCATACTGTTCTCCATAGTGACTGTATCAATTTACATTCCCACCAAAAGCGGAAGAGGGTTCCTTTAGTCCACACCCTCCCCAGAATTTGTTGTTTGTAGATTATCTAATGATGCCGAATCTAACAGGTGTGAGGTCTTACCTCATTGTAGTTTTGATTTGCATTTCTCTAATAATTAGTGATGTTGAGCAGCTTTTCATGTGCGTCTTGGCCATCTCTGTGTCTTCTTTGAAGAAACGTCTCTTTAGATCTTCTGCCCATTTTAGTATTGGGGTGTTTGTTTTATTAATAATAAGCTGCATGAGCTGTTTATATATATTGGAGATTAAACCTTTGTCCATTGATTCGTTTGTGAACGTTTTCGCCCATTCTGAGGGTTGCCTTTTCCATTCCCGTATTTTTAACAAGGAAGAAAGCAAGCAAAAGAAGCAGAACACTAATGTGCGTGAAATATGCCTCTTGAAACTGTCGTTTTGAAATATGGACGTCTTTTGAATTTTTTGGTCGATATATGACCCCAGGATTTGTTTTCAGGGCAGGTGTCATTTACAGGCCTGTAATGATTTGGAATATCCACTGACCATTAGCGCTGGGATTAAAGCTGCTGTTGTGTGAAAAGGCCACAAGGTGGCAGCAGTTCTCCCTTACCAAATCTGGTTACTAGGGCAGCAGAGCCTCAATGGAAGTCGCGTTCTAGATTGGAATGTAGAACGGATGGGCCAGGAGAAAGCCCCTCAACTTTGTCTCACTACTTCTTGTTCGTGTTTTTAATTTATTTTTTTATTTTTTATTACAGAAAGTTTGAGTACAACGTTTAGCTTGTTGTTGGTGTGCAAGAGGTGGTTCTTTTACACATATACATAAGTCTGTTCTTCCTGGGAACCTTTTCCCATGTACGTTATGACAGAATGTTGAGTAGTCTTCTCTTGGTACTCCGTAGGTCTTTGGTGATTATATACATCTACTGTGTTTGTATATGTCTGTTAACCCCAATATCGTAATGAATTCAATCCTCACACCTTTCCTTTGGTGAACCATAAGTTTGTTTAATGAATCTGTGATTGCCCTTCTCCATGGAAATATCTGCCCTGGTATCAATTTATAGGTAACACCTATAAGTGATATGATATGATATGTCTTTCACTTTCTGACTTACTCCAAATCACGTGATTACCTCTAGACTCATCTACGGTGCTGCAAATGGCATTGTGTCCTTTTTTTCCTTGGCGAATATTCTGTCTTAGCGAGGTCCATTTTCTGCAATGTGATTCCCTGAGGGCTGAGGATTAGCTGACCTGGCCAGCCTGACCCTGCCGGCAAGCCCTCCCCAGGTGTGCCTGGGTTGAAGTCAATATAAACAGCACTCCAGGCAGCAATAGCCCCTGCAGCTGTGCCTGACTCCATATTCTCTGCACCATCAGCAGTCTCTGGGCTGTGCTGGTGGGAGGGTGTGAGGGTACACGGCTTTGTGGTTGGCCTGGTGTGAGTGGGGCTCTGCTGGATTTTCGGCAGGAGTTGCCAGGCTGCCACCTGTAAAGAAGAGGATGTGTCACCCATAACTTCCACTGGAATATCTCTCCGGGCTGAGGTGAGGAAGGAAAAAAAGGAGTGGGGGCCGGGACAGGAGGGGTATCTCAGGCAGGGCAATGGAAAGCTTCCAGAAGAGCGCCCGTGGCCAGGACCATCCTGGCTGACCTGCAGGCACCAAGTTGGCCTGCGTGCTGTCGCTGGTGTGCCTCCACGGCCCTTCCTCTAGGCTTTCAAGCCCTTGTACATATTCAGGTGTTTCACCTGGGAAGGGTGGGAACAGTTCAGCAGTAGCTGTCCTGCGGCTCAGCTCACGTTTACTCAGAGAGGCCTCGGCACGGTCCCCCAGCTTTGCAATAAGGACGCTCCTTGCGTGGGCGGGCTGGGCTGCTGGCTGTATGGGAGATGATTCCCCAACTCTGACCAATTTCAGAATTGTTTACCACTGGAGCAAGTGCCTTGGTAGTGTTTTCCTCTGTATAACTGTTAGGTTCAGTTTTTTTTTTTCTTTTTTGGTTCAAGTTAGATTTTATTCCTCTTTTATGTATTTATGGATGTAAGCATGGAAATAATTCATTCTTATAAATACATCAGTGTGAATGGACTAACTTTTTTTTCTGTTTTATTTTTACATTTTATTTTTTAAAAATTTGAAATTTAATTTTATTTATTTTTTTATACAGTAGGTTATTATTAGTTATCTATTTTATGCATAAACATGTATACAGGTCAATCCCAATCTCCCAACTCATCCCACCACCACCACCCCATGGCTTCCCCCACTTTGTGTCCATACGTTTGTTCTCTACCTCTGTGTCTCTATTTCTGCCCTGCAAACCAGTTCATCTGTACCATTTTTCTAGGTTCCACATATAGGCATTAATATACAATATTTGTTTTTCTCTTTCTGACTTACTTCACTCTGCATGACAGTCTCTAGATCCATCAACTTCTCTACAAATGACCCCGTTTCATTCCTTTTTATGGCTGAGTAATATTCCATTTTATATATGTACCACATCTTTATCCATTCGTCTGTCTGTGGCCATTTAGGTTGCTTCCATTACCTGGCTATTTTAAATAGTGCTGCAATGAACATTGTGGTGAATGTGTCTTTGTGATTTATGGTTTTCTCTGGGTATATGCCCAGAAGTGGGATTGCTGGATCCTATGGTAATTCTCTTTTTAGTTTTTTAAAGGAACCTCCATACTGTTCTCCATAGTGACTGTATCAATTTACATTCCCACCAATAGCGGAAGAGGGTTCCTTTTGTCCACACCCTCCCCAGAATTTGTTGTTTGTAGATTATCTGATGATGCCGATTCTAACAGGTGTGAGGACTTACCTCATTGTAGTTTTGATTTGCATTTCTCTAATAATTAGTGATGTTGAGCAGCTTTTCATGTGCGTCTTGGCCATCTCTGTGTCTTCTTTGAAGAAACGTCTCTTTAGATCTTCTGCCCATTTTTGTATTGGGTTGTTTGTTTTATTAATATTAAGCTTCATGAGCTATTTATATATATTGGAGATTAAACCTTTGTCCATTGATTCGTTTGTGAACGTTTTCGCCCATTCTGAGGGTTGCCTTTTTCCATTCCCGTTTTTTTAACAAAGAAAGAAAGAAAGCAAAAGAAGCAGAACACTAATGTGCGTGAAATATGCCTCTTGAAACTGTCGTTTTGAAATATGGACGTCTTTTGAATTTTTTGGTCGATATATGACCCCAGGATTTGTTTTCAGGGCAGGTGTCATTTACAGGCCTGTAATGATTTGGAATATCCACTGACCATTAGCGCTGGGATTAAAGCTGCTGTTGTGTGAAACGGCCACAAGGTGGCAGCAGTTCTCCCTTACCAAATCTGGTTACGAGGGCAGCAGAGCCTCAATGGAAGTCGCGTTCTAGATTGGAATGTAGAATGGAATGTGCCAGGAGAAAGCCCCTCAAGTTTGTCTCACTACTTCTTGTTCGTGTTTTTAATTTAATTTTTTATTTTTTATTACAGCAAGTTTGAGTACAACGTTTAGCTTGTTGTAGGTGTGCAAGAGGTGGTTCTTTTACACATATACATATGTCTGTTCTTCCTGGGATCCTTTTCCCATGTACGTTATGACAGAATGTTGAGTAGTCTTCTCTTGGTACTCCGTAGGTCTTTGGTGATTATATACGTCTACTGTGTTTGTATATGTCTGTTAACCCCAATATCGTAATGAATTCAATCCTCACACTTTTCCTTTGGTGAACCATAAGTTTGTTTAATGAATCTGTGATTGCCCTTCTCCGTGGAAATATCTGCCCTGGTATCAATTTATCGGTAACACCTATAAGTGATATGATATGATATGTGTCTTTCACTTTCTGACTTACTCCAAGTCACGTGATTACCTCTAGACTCATCTACGGTGCTGCAAATGGCATTGTGTCCTTTTTTTCCTTGGCGAATATGCTGTCTTAGCGAGGTCCATTTTCTGCAATGTGATTCCCTGAGGGCTGAGGATTAGCTGACCTGGGCAGCCTGACCCTGCCGGCAAGCCCTCCCCAGGTGTGCCTGGGTTGAAGTCAATATAAACAGCACTCCAGGCAGCAATAGCCCCTGCAGCTGTGCCTGACTCCATATTCTCTGCACCATCAGCAGTCTCGGGGCTGTGCTGGTGGGAGGGTGTGAGGGTCCACGGCTTTGTGGGTGGCCCGGTGTGAGTGGGGCTCTGCTGGATTTTCGGCAGGAGTTGCCAGGCTGCCACCTGTAAAGAAGAGGATGTGTCACCCATCACTTCCACTGGAATATCTCTCCGGGCTGAGGTGAGGAAGGAAAAAAAGGAGTGAGGGCCGGGACAGGAGGGGTATCTCAGGCAGGGCAATGGAAAGCTTCCAGAAGAGCGCCCGTGGCCAGGACCATCCTGGCTGACCTGCAGGCACCAAGTTGGCCTGCGTGCTGTCGCTGGTGTGCCTCCACGGCCCTTCCTCTAGGCTTTCAAGGCCTTGTACATATTCAGGTGTTTCACCTGGGAAGGGTGGGAACAGTTCAGCAGCAGCTGGCCTGGGGCTCAGCTCACGTTTACTCACAGAGGCCTCGGCACGGTCCCCCAGCTTTGCAATAAGGACGCTCCTTGCGTGGGCGGGCGGGGCTGCTGGCTGTATGGGAGATGATTCCCCACCTCTGACCAATTTCAGAATTGTTTACCACTGGAGCAAGTGCCTTGGTAGTGTTTTCCTCTGTATAACTGTTAGGTTCAGTATTTTTTTTTCTTTTTTGTTTCAAGTTAGATTTTATTCCTCTTTTATGTATTTATGGATATAAGCATGGAAATAATTCATTCTTATAAATACATCAGTGTGAATGGAAGAACTTTTTTTTCTGTTTTATTTTTGCATTTTATTTTTAAAAAATTTGAAATTTAATTTTATTTATTTTTTTATACAGTAGGTTATTATTAGTTATCTATTTTATGCATAAACATGTATACAGGTCAATCCCAATATCCCAACTCATCCCACCACCACCACCCCATGGCTTCCCCCACTTTGTGTCCATACGTTTGTTCTCTACCTCTGTGTCTCTATTTCTGCCCTGCAAACCAGTTCATCTGTACCATTTTTCTAGGTTCCACATATAGGCATTAATATACAATATTTGTTTTTCTCTTTCTGAATTACTTCACTCTGCATGACAGTCTCTAGATCCATCAACTTCTCTACAAAGGACTGTTTCATTCCTTTTTATGGCTGAGTAATATTTCATTTTATATATGTACCACATCTTTATCCATTCTTCTGTCTGGGGCCATTTAGGTTGCTTCCATTACCTGGCTATTGTAAATAGTGCTGCAAGGAACATTGTGGTGAATGTGTCTTTGTGATTTATGGTTTTCTCTGGGTATATGCCCAGAAGTGGGATTGCTGGATCCTATGGTAATTCTCCTTTTAGTATTTTAAAGGAACCTCCATACTGTTCTCCATAGTGACTGTATCAATTTACATTCCCACCAAAAGCGGAAGAGGGTTCCTTTAGTCCACACCCTCCCCAGAATTTGTTGTTTGTAGATTATCTAATGATGCCGAATCTAACAGGTGTGAGGTCTTACCTCATTGTAGTTTTGATTTGCATTTCTCTAATAATTAGTGATGTTGAGCAGCTTTTCATGTGCGTCTTGGCCATCTCTGTGTCTTCTTTGAAGAAACGTCTCTTTAGATCTTCTGCCCATTTTAGTATTGGGGTGTTTGTTTTATTAATAATAAGCTGCATGAGCTGTTTATATATATTGGAGATTAAACCTTTGTCCATTGATTCGTTTGTGAACGTTTTCGCCCATTCTGAGGGTTGCCTTTTCCATTCCCGTATTTTTAACAAGGAAGAAAGCAAGCAAAAGAAGCAGAACACTAATGTGCGTGAAATATGCCTCTTGAAACTGTCGTTTTGAAATATGGACGTCTTTTGAATTTTTTGGTCGATATATGACCCCAGGATTTGTTTTCAGGGCAGGTGTCATTTACAGGCCTGTAATGATTTGGAATATCCACTGACCATTAGCGCTGGGATTAAAGCTGCTGTTGTGTGAAAAGGCCACAAGGTGGCAGCAGTTCTCCCTTACCAAATCTGGTTACTAGGGCAGCAGAGCCTCAATGGAAGTCGCGTTCTAGATTGGAATGTAGAACGGATGGGCCAGGAGAAAGCCCCTCAACTTTGTCTCACTACTTCTTGTTCGTGTTTTTAATTTATTTTTTTATTTTTTATTACAGAAAGTTTGAGTACAACGTTTAGCTTGTTGTTGGTGTGCAAGAGGTGGTTCTTTTACACATATACATAAGTCTGTTCTTCCTGGGAACCTTTTCCCATGTACGTTATGACAGAATGTTGAGTAGTCTTCTCTTGGTACTCCGTAGGTCTTTGGTGATTATATACATCTACTGTGTTTGTATATGTCTGTTAACCCCAATATCGTAATGAATTCAATCCTCACACCTTTCCTTTGGTGAACCATAAGTTTGTTTAATGAATCTGTGATTGCCCTTCTCCATGGAAATATCTGCCCTGGTATCAATTTATAGGTAACACCTATAAGTGATATGATATGATATGTCTTTCACTTTCTGACTTACTCCAAATCACGTGATTACCTCTAGACTCATCTACGGTGCTGCAAATGGCATTGTGTCCTTTTTTTCCTTGGCGAATATTCTGTCTTAGCGAGGTCCATTTTCTGCAATGTGATTCCCTGAGGGCTGAGGATTAGCTGACCTGGCCAGCCTGACCCTGCCGGCAAGCCCTCCCCAGGTGTGCCTGGGTTGAAGTCAATATAAACAGCACTCCAGGCAGCAATAGCCCCTGCAGCTGTGCCTGACTCCATATTCTCTGCACCATCAGCAGTCTCTGGGCTGTGCTGGTGGGAGGGTGTGAGGGTACACGGCTTTGTGGTTGGCCTGGTGTGAGTGGGGCTCTGCTGGATTTTCGGCAGGAGTTGCCAGGCTGCCACCTGTAAAGAAGAGGATGTGTCACCCATAACTTCCACTGGAATATCTCTCCGGGCTGAGGTGAGGAAGGAAAAAAAGGAGTGGGGGCCGGGACAGGAGGGGTATCTCAGGCAGGGCAATGGAAAGCTTCCAGAAGAGCGCCCGTGGCCAGGACCATCCTGGCTGACCTGCAGGCACCAAGTTGGCCTGCGTGCTGTCGCTGGTGTGCCTCCACGGCCCTTCCTCTAGGCTTTCAAGCCCTTGTACATATTCAGGTGTTTCACCTGGGAAGGGTGGGAACAGTTCAGCAGTAGCTGTCCTGCGGCTCAGCTCACGTTTACTCAGAGAGGCCTCGGCACGGTCCCCCAGCTTTGCAATAAGGACGCTCCTTGCGTGGGCGGGCTGGGCTGCTGGCTGTATGGGAGATGATTCCCCAACTCTGACCAATTTCAGAATTGTTTACCACTGGAGCAAGTGCCTTGGTAGTGTTTTCCTCTGTATAACTGTTAGGTTCAGTTTTTTTTTTTCTTTTTTGGTTCAAGTTAGATTTTATTCCTCTTTTATGTATTTATGGATGTAAGCATGGAAATAATTCATTCTTATAAATACATCAGTGTGAATGGACTAACTTTTTTTTCTGTTTTATTTTTACATTTTATTTTTTAAAAATTTGAAATTTAATTTTATTTATTTTTTTATACAGTAGGTTATTATTAGTTATCTATTTTATGCATAAACATGTATACAGGTCAATCCCAATCTCCCAACTCATCCCACCACCACCACCCCATGGCTTCCCCCACTTTGTGTCCATACGTTTGTTCTCTACCTCTGTGTCTCTATTTCTGCCCTGCAAACCAGTTCATCTGTACCATTTTTCTAGGTTCCACATATAGGCATTAATATACAATATTTGTTTTTCTCTTTCTGACTTACTTCACTCTGCATGACAGTCTCTAGATCCATCAACTTCTCTACAAATGACCCCGTTTCATTCCTTTTTATGGCTGAGTAATATTCCATTTTATATATGTACCACATCTTTATCCATTCGTCTGTCTGTGGCCATTTAGGTTGCTTCCATTACCTGGCTATTTTAAATAGTGCTGCAATGAACATTGTGGTGAATGTGTCTTTGTGATTTATGGTTTTCTCTGGGTATATGCCCAGAAGTGGGATTGCTGGATCCTATGGTAATTCTCTTTTTAGTTTTTTAAAGGAACCTCCATACTGTTCTCCATAGTGACTGTATCAATTTACATTCCCACCAATAGCGGAAGAGGGTTCCTTTTGTCCACACCCTCCCCAGAATTTGTTGTTTGTAGATTATCTGATGATGCCGATTCTAACAGGTGTGAGGACTTACCTCATTGTAGTTTTGATTTGCATTTCTCTAATAATTAGTGATGTTGAGCAGCTTTTCATGTGCGTCTTGGCCATCTCTGTGTCTTCTTTGAAGAAACGTCTCTTTAGATCTTCTGCCCATTTTTGTATTGGGTTGTTTGTTTTATTAATATTAAGCTTCATGAGCTATTTATATATATTGGAGATTAAACCTTTGTCCATTGATTCGTTTGTGAACGTTTTCGCCCATTCTGAGGGTTGCCTTTTTCCATTCCCGTTTTTTTAACAAAGAAAGAAAGAAAGCAAAAGAAGCAGAACACTAATGTGCGTGAAATATGCCTCTTGAAACTGTCGTTTTGAAATATGGACGTCTTTTGAATTTTTTGGTCGATATATGACCCCAGGATTTGTTTTCAGGGCAGGTGTCATTTACAGGCCTGTAATGATTTGGAATATCCACTGACCATTAGCGCTGGGATTAAAGCTGCTGTTGTGTGAAACGGCCACAAGGTGGCAGCAGTTCTCCCTTACCAAATCTGGTTACGAGGGCAGCAGAGCCTCAATGGAAGTCGCGTTCTAGATTGGAATGTAGAATGGAATGTGCCAGGAGAAAGCCCCTCAAGTTTGTCTCACTACTTCTTGTTCGTGTTTTTAATTTAATTTTTTATTTTTTATTACAGCAAGTTTGAGTACAACGTTTAGCTTGTTGTAGGTGTGCAAGAGGTGGTTCTTTTACACATATACATATGTCTGTTCTTCCTGGGATCCTTTTCCCATGTACGTTATGACAGAATGTTGAGTAGTCTTCTCTTGGTACTCCGTAGGTCTTTGGTGATTATATACGTCTACTGTGTTTGTATATGTCTGTTAACCCCAATATCGTAATGAATTCAATCCTCACACTTTTCCTTTGGTGAACCATAAGTTTGTTTAATGAATCTGTGATTGCCCTTCTCCGTGGAAATATCTGCCCTGGTATCAATTTATCGGTAACACCTATAAGTGATATGATATGATATGTGTCTTTCACTTTCTGACTTACTCCAAGTCACGTGATTACCTCTAGACTCATCTACGGTGCTGCAAATGGCATTGTGTCCTTTTTTTCCTTGGCGAATATGCTGTCTTAGCGAGGTCCATTTTCTGCAATGTGATTCCCTGAGGGCTGAGGATTAGCTGACCTGGGCAGCCTGACCCTGCCGGCAAGCCCTCCCCAGGTGTGCCTGGGTTGAAGTCAATATAAACAGCACTCCAGGCAGCAATAGCCCCTGCAGCTGTGCCTGACTCCATATTCTCTGCACCATCAGCAGTCTCGGGGCTGTGCTGGTGGGAGGGTGTGAGGGTCCACGGCTTTGTGGGTGGCCCGGTGTGAGTGGGGCTCTGCTGGATTTTCGGCAGGAGTTGCCAGGCTGCCACCTGTAAAGAAGAGGATGTGTCACCCATCACTTCCACTGGAATATCTCTCCGGGCTGAGGTGAGGAAGGAAAAAAAGGAGTGGGGGCCGGGACAGGAGGGGTATCTCAGGCAGGGCAATGGAAAGCTTCCAGAAGAGCGCCCGTGGCCAGGACCATCCTGGCTGACATGCAGGCACCAAGTTGGCCTGCGTGCTATCGCTGGTGTGCCTCCACGGCCCTTCCTCTAGGCTTTCAAGCCCTTGTACATATTCAGGTGTTTCACCTGGGAAGGGTGGGAACAGTTCAGCAGCAGCTGGCCTGGGGCTCAGCTCACGTTTACTCACAGAGGCCTCGGCACGGTCCCCCAGCTTTGCAATAAGGACGCTCCTTGCGTGGGCGGGCGGGGCTGCTGGCTGTATGGGAGATGATTCCCCACCTCTGACCAATTTCAGAATTGTTTACCACTGGAACAAGTGCCTTGGTAGTGTTTTCCTCTGTATAAATGTTAGGTTCAGTATTTTTTTTTCTTTTTTGGTTCAAGTTAGATTTTATTCCTCTTTTATGTATTTATGGATATAAGCATGGAAATAATTCATTCTTATAAATACATTAGTGTGAATGGAAGAACTTTTTTTTCTGTTTTATTTTTACATTTTATTTTTAAAAAATTTGAAATTTAATTTTATTTATTTTTTTATACAGTAGGTTATTATTAGTTATCTATTTTATGCATAAACATGTATACAGGTCAATCCCAATCTCCCAACTCATCCCACCACCACCACCCCATGGCTTCCCCCACTTTGTGTCCATACGTCTGTTCTCTACCTCTGTGTCTCTATTTCTGCCCTGCAAACCAGTTCATCTGTACCATTTTTCTAGGTTCCACATATAGGCATTAATATACAATATTTGTTTTTCTCTTTCTGACTTACTTCACTCTGTATGACAGTCTCTAGATCCATCAACTTCTCTACAAATGACCCAGATTCATTCCTTTTTATGGCTGACTAATATTCCTTTTTATATATGTACCACATCTTATCCATTCGTCTGTCTGTGGCCATTTAGGTTGCTTCCATTACCTGGCTATTGTAAATAGTGCTGCAATGAACATTGTGGTGAATGTGTCTTTGTGATTTATGGTTTTCTCTGGGTATATGCCCAGAAGTGGGATTGCTGGATCCTATGGTAATTCTCTTTTTAGTTTTTTAAAGGAACCTCCATACTGTTCTCCATAGTGACTGTATCAATTTACATTCCCACCAATAGCGGAAGAGGGTTCCTTTTGTCCACACCCTCCCCAGAATTTGCTGTTTGTAGATTATCTGATGATGCCGATTCTAACAGGTGTGAGGTCTTACCTCATTGTAGTTTTGATTTGCATTTCTCTAATAATTAGTGATGTTGAGCAGCTTTTCATGTGCGTCTGGGCCATCTCTGTGTCTTCTTTGAAGAAACGTCTCTTTAGATCTTCTGCCCATTTTTGTATTGGGTTGTTTGTTTTATTAATATTAAGCTGCATGAGCTGTTTATATATATTGGAGATTAAACCTTTGTCCATTGATTCGTTTGTGAACGTTTTCGCCCATTCTGAGGGTTGCCTTTTTCCATTCCCGTTTTTTTAACAAAGAAAGAAAGAAAGCAAAAGAAGCAGAACACTAATGTGCGTGAAATATGCCTCTTGAAACTGTCGTTTTGAAATATGGACGTCTTTTGAATTTTTTGGTCGATATATGACCCCAGGACTTGTTTTCAGGGCAGGTGTCATTTACAGGCCTGTAATGATTTGGAATATCCACTGACCATTAGCGCTGGGATTAAAGCTGCTGTTGTGTGAAACGGCCACAAGGTGGCAGCAGTTCTCCCTTACCAAATCTGGTTACGAGGGCAGCAGAGCCTCAATGGAAGTCGTGTTCTAGATTGGAATGTAGAACGGAATGTGCCAGGAGAAAGCCCCTCAAGTTTGTCTCACTACTTCTTGTTCGTGTTTTTAATATAATTTTTTATTTTTTATTACAGCAAGTTTGAGTACAACGTTTAGCTTGTTGTAGGTGTGCAAGTGGTGGTTCTTTTACACATATACATAGGTCTGTTCTCCCTGGGATCCTTTTCCCATGTACATTATGACAGAATGTTGAGTAGTCTTCTCTTGGTACTCCGTAGGTCTTTGGTGATTATATACGTCTACTGTGTTTGTATATGTCTGTTAACCCCAATTTCGTAATGAATTCAATCCTCACACCTTTCCTTTGGTGAACCATAAGTTTGTTTAATGAATCTGTGATTGCCCTTCTCCGTGGAAATATCTGCCCTGGTATCAATTTATAGGTAACACCTATAAGTGATATGATATGATATGTGTCTTTCACTTTCTGACTTACTCCAAGTCACGTGATTACCTCTAGACTCATCTACGGTGCTGCAAATGGCATTGTGTCCTTTTTTTCCTTCGCCAATATTGTCTCTTAGCGAGGTCCATTTTCTGCAATGTGATTCCCTGAGGGCTGAGGATTAGCTGACCTGGGCAGCCTGACCCTGCCGGCAAGCCCTCACCAGGTGTGCCTGGGATGAGGTCAATATAAACAGCACTCCAGGCAGCAATAGCCCCTGCAGCTGTGCCTGACTCCATATTCTCTGCACCATCAGCAGTCTCGGTGCTGTGCTGGTGGGAGGTTGTGAGGGTCAACGGCTTCGTGGGTGGCCCGGTGTGAGTGGGGCTCTGCTGGATTTTCGGCAGGAGTTGCCAGGCTGCCACCTGTAAAGAAGAGGATGTGTCACCCATAACTTCCACTGGAATATCTCTCCGGGCTGAGGTGAGGAAGGAAAGAAAGGAGTGGGGGCCAGGACAGGAGGGGTATCTCAGGCAGGGCAATGGAAAGCTTCCAGAAGAGCGCCCGTGGCCAGGACCATCCTGGCTGACCTGCAGGCACCAAGTTGGCCTGCGTGCTGTCGCTGGTGTGCCTCCACGGCCCTTCCTCTAGGCTTTCAAGCCCTTGTACATATTCAGGTGTTTCACCTGGGAAGGGTGGGAACAGTTCAGCAGTAGCTGTCCTGCGGCTCAGCTCACGTTTACTCAGAGAGGCCTCGGCACGGTCCCCCAGCTTTGCAATAAGGACGCTCCTTGCGTGGGCGGGCTGGGCTGCTGGCTGTATGGGAGATGATTCCCCAACTCTGACCAATTTCAGAATTGTTTACCACTGGAGCAAGTGCCTTGGTAGTGTTTTCCTCTGTATAACTGTTAGGTTCAGTTTTTTTTTTCTTTTTTGGTTCAAGTTAGATTTTATTCCTCTTTTATGTATTTATGGATGTAAGCATGGAAATAATTCATTCTTATAAATACATCAGTGTGAATGGAAGAACTTTTTGTTCTGTTTTATTTTTACATTTTATTTTTTAAAAATTTGAAATTTAATTTTATTTATTTTTTTATACAGTAGGTTATTATTAGTTATCTATTTTATGAATAAACATGTATACAGGTCAATCCCAATCTCCCAACTCATCCCACCACCACCACCCCATGGCTTCCCCCACTTTGTGTCCATACGTTTGTTCTCTACCTCTGTGTCTCTATTTCTGCCCTGCAAACCAGTTCATCTGTACCATTTTTCTAGGTTCCACATATAGGCATTAATATACAATATTTGTTTTTCTCTTTCTGACTTACTTCACTCTGCATGACAGTCTCTAGATCCATCAACTTCTCTACAAATGACCCAGTTTCATTCCTTTTTATGGCTGAGTAATATTCCATTTTATATATGTACCACATCTTTATCCATTCGTCTGTCTGTGGCCATTTAGGTTGCTTCCATTACCTGGCTATTTTAAATAGTGCTGCAATGAACATTGTGGTGAATGTGTCTTTGTGATTTATGGTTTTCTCTGGGTATATGCCCAGAAGTGGGATTGCTGGATCCTATGGTAATTCTCTTTTTAGTTTTTTAAAGGAACCTCCATACTGTTCTCCATAGTGACTGTATCAATTTACATTCCCACCAATAGCGGAAGAGGGTTCCTTTTGTCCACACCCTCCCCAGAATTTGTTGTTTGTAGATTATCTGATGATGCCGATTCTAACAGGTGTGAGGACTTACCTCATTGTAGTTTTGATTTGCATTTCTCTAATAATTAGTGATGTTGAGCAGCTTTTCATGTGCGTCTTGGCCATCTCTGTGTCTTCTTTGAAGAAACGTCTCTTTAGATCTTCTGCCCATTTTTGTATTGGGTTGTTTGTTTTATTAATATTAAGCTTCATGAGCTATTTATATATATTGGAGATTAAACCTTTGTCCATTGATTCGTTTGTGAACGTTTTCGCCCATTCTGAGGGTTGCCTTTTTCCATTCCCGTTTTTTTAACAAAGAAAGAAAGAAAGCAAAAGAAGCAGAACACTAATGTGCGTGAAATATGCCTCTTGAAACTGTCGTTTTGAAATATGGACGTCTTTTGAATTTTTTGGTCGATATATGACCCCAGGATTTGTTTTCAGGGCAGGTGTCATTTACAGGCCTGTAATGATTTGGAATATCCACTGACCATTAGCGCTGGGATTAAAGCTGCTGTTGTGTGAAACGGCCACAAGGTGGCAGCAGTTCTCCCTTACCAAATCTGGTTACGAGGGCAGCAGAGCCTCAATGGAAGTCGCGTTCTAGATTGGAATGTAGAATGGAATGTGCCAGGAGAAAGCCCCTCAAGTTTGTCTCACTACTTCTTGTTCGTGTTTTTAATTTAATTTTTTATTTTTTATTACAGCAAGTTTGAGTACAACGTTTAGCTTGTTGTAGGTGTGCAAGAGGTGGTTCTTTTACACATATACATATGTCTGTTCTTCCTGGGATCCTTTTCCCATGTACGTTATGACAGAATGTTGAGTAGTCTTCTCTTGGTACTCCGTAGGTCTTTGGTGATTATATACGTCTACTGTGTTTGTATATGTCTGTTAACCCCAATATCGTAATGAATTCAATCCTCACACTTTTCCTTTGGTGAACCATAAGTTTGTTTAATGAATCTGTGATTGCCCTTCTCCGTGGAAATATCTGCCCTGGTATCAATTTATCGGTAACACCTATAAGTGATATGATATGATATGTGTCTTTCACTTTCTGACTTACTCCAAGTCACGTGATTACCTCTAGACTCATCTACGGTGCTGCAAATGGCATTGTGTCCTTTTTTTCCTTGGCGAATATGCTGTCTTAGCGAGGTCCATTTTCTGCAATGTGATTCCCTGAGGGCTGAGGATTAGCTGACCTGGGCAGCCTGACCCTGCCGGCAAGCCCTCCCCAGGTGTGCCTGGGTTGAAGTCAATATAAACAGCACTCCAGGCAGCAATAGCCCCTGCAGCTGTGCCTGACTCCATATTCTCTGCACCATCAGCAGTCTCGGGGCTGTGCTGGTGGGAGGGTGTGAGGGTCCACGGCTTTGTGGGTGGCCCGGTGTGAGTGGGGCTCTGCTGGATTTTCGGCAGGAGTTGCCAGGCTGCCACCTGTAAAGAAGAGGATGTGTCACCCATCACTTCCACTGGAATATCTCTCCGGGCTGAGGTGAGGAAGGAAAAAAAGGAGTGAGGGCCGGGACAGGAGGGGTATCTCAGGCAGGGCAATGGAAAGCTTCCAGAAGAGCGCCCGTGGCCAGGACCATCCTGGCTGACCTGCAGGCACCAAGTTGGCCTGCGTGCTGTCGCTGGTGTGCCTCCACGGCCCTTCCTCTAGGCTTTCAAGGCCTTGTACATATTCAGGTGTTTCACCTGGGAAGGGTGGGAACAGTTCAGCAGCAGCTGGCCTGGGGCTCAGCTCACGTTTACTCACAGAGGCCTCGGCACGGTCCCCCAGCTTTGCAATAAGGACGCTCCTTGCGTGGGCGGGCGGGGCTGCTGGCTGTATGGGAGATGATTCCCCACCTCTGACCAATTTCAGAATTGTTTACCACTGGAGCAAGTGCCTTGGTAGTGTTTTCCTCTGTATAACTGTTAGGTTCAGTATTTTTTTTTCTTTTTTGTTTCAAGTTAGATTTTATTCCTCTTTTATGTATTTATGGATATAAGCATGGAAATAATTCATTCTTATAAATACATCAGTGTGAATGGAAGAACTTTTTTTTCTGTTTTATTTTTGCATTTTATTTTTAAAAAATTTGAAATTTAATTTTATTTATTTTTTTATACAGTAGGTTATTATTAGTTATCTATTTTATGCATAAACATGTATACAGGTCAATCCCAATATCCCAACTCATCCCACCACCACCACCCCATGGCTTCCCCCACTTTGTGTCCATACGTTTGTTCTCTACCTCTGTGTCTCTATTTCTGCCCTGCAAACCAGTTCATCTGTACCATTTTTCTAGGTTCCACATATAGGCATTAATATACAATATTTGTTTTTCTCTTTCTGAATTACTTCACTCTGCATGACAGTCTCTAGATCCATCAACTTCTCTACAAAGGACTGTTTCATTCCTTTTTATGGCTGAGTAATATTTCATTTTATATATGTACCACATCTTTATCCATTCTTCTGTCTGGGGCCATTTAGGTTGCTTCCATTACCTGGCTATTGTAAATAGTGCTGCAAGGAACATTGTGGTGAATGTGTCTTTGTGATTTATGGTTTTCTCTGGGTATATGCCCAGAAGTGGGATTGCTGGATCCTATGGTAATTCTCCTTTTAGTATTTTAAAGGAACCTCCATACTGTTCTCCATAGTGACTGTATCAATTTACATTCCCACCAAAAGCGGAAGAGGGTTCCTTTAGTCCACACCCTCCCCAGAATTTGTTGTTTGTAGATTATCTAATGATGCCGAATCTAACAGGTGTGAGGTCTTACCTCATTGTAGTTTTGATTTGCATTTCTCTAATAATTAGTGATGTTGAGCAGCTTTTCATGTGCGTCTTGGCCATCTCTGTGTCTTCTTTGAAGAAACGTCTCTTTAGATCTTCTGCCCATTTTAGTATTGGGGTGTTTGTTTTATTAATAATAAGCTGCATGAGCTGTTTATATATATTGGAGATTAAACCTTTGTCCATTGATTCGTTTGTGAACGTTTTCGCCCATTCTGAGGGTTGCCTTTTCCATTCCCGTATTTTTAACAAGGAAGAAAGCAAGCAAAAGAAGCAGAACACTAATGTGCGTGAAATATGCCTCTTGAAACTGTCGTTTTGAAATATGGACGTCTTTTGAATTTTTTGGTCGATATATGACCCCAGGATTTGTTTTCAGGGCAGGTGTCATTTACAGGCCTGTAATGATTTGGAATATCCACTGACCATTAGCGCTGGGATTAAAGCTGCTGTTGTGTGAAAAGGCCACAAGGTGGCAGCAGTTCTCCCTTACCAAATCTGGTTACTAGGGCAGCAGAGCCTCAATGGAAGTCGCGTTCTAGATTGGAATGTAGAACGGATGGGCCAGGAGAAAGCCCCTCAACTTTGTCTCACTACTTCTTGTTCGTGTTTTTAATTTATTTTTTTATTTTTTATTACAGAAAGTTTGAGTACAACGTTTAGCTTGTTGTTGGTGTGCAAGAGGTGGTTCTTTTACACATATACATAAGTCTGTTCTTCCTGGGAACCTTTTCCCATGTACGTTATGACAGAATGTTGAGTAGTCTTCTCTTGGTACTCCGTAGGTCTTTGGTGATTATATACATCTACTGTGTTTGTATATGTCTGTTAACCCCAATATCGTAATGAATTCAATCCTCACACCTTTCCTTTGGTGAACCATAAGTTTGTTTAATGAATCTGTGATTGCCCTTCTCCATGGAAATATCTGCCCTGGTATCAATTTATAGGTAACACCTATAAGTGATATGATATGATATGTCTTTCACTTTCTGACTTACTCCAAATCACGTGATTACCTCTAGACTCATCTACGGTGCTGCAAATGGCATTGTGTCCTTTTTTTCCTTGGCGAATATTCTGTCTTAGCGAGGTCCATTTTCTGCAATGTGATTCCCTGAGGGCTGAGGATTAGCTGACCTGGCCAGCCTGACCCTGCCGGCAAGCCCTCCCCAGGTGTGCCTGGGTTGAAGTCAATATAAACAGCACTCCAGGCAGCAATAGCCCCTGCAGCTGTGCCTGACTCCATATTCTCTGCACCATCAGCAGTCTCTGGGCTGTGCTGGTGGGAGGGTGTGAGGGTACACGGCTTTGTGGTTGGCCTGGTGTGAGTGGGGCTCTGCTGGATTTTCGGCAGGAGTTGCCAGGCTGCCACCTGTAAAGAAGAGGATGTGTCACCCATAACTTCCACTGGAATATCTCTCCGGGCTGAGGTGAGGAAGGAAAAAAAGGAGTGGGGGCCGGGACAGGAGGGGTATCTCAGGCAGGGCAATGGAAAGCTTCCAGAAGAGCGCCCGTGGCCAGGACCATCCTGGCTGACCTGCAGGCACCAAGTTGGCCTGCGTGCTGTCGCTGGTGTGCCTCCACGGCCCTTCCTCTAGGCTTTCAAGCCCTTGTACATATTCAGGTGTTTCACCTGGGAAGGGTGGGAACAGTTCAGCAGTAGCTGTCCTGCGGCTCAGCTCACGTTTACTCAGAGAGGCCTCGGCACGGTCCCCCAGCTTTGCAATAAGGACGCTCCTTGCGTGGGCGGGCTGGGCTGCTGGCTGTATGGGAGATGATTCCCCAACTCTGACCAATTTCAGAATTGTTTACCACTGGAGCAAGTGCCTTGGTAGTGTTTTCCTCTGTATAACTGTTAGGTTCAGTTTTTTTTTTCTTTTTTGGTTCAAGTTAGATTTTATTCCTCTTTTATGTATTTATGGATGTAAGCATGGAAATAATTCATTCTTATAAATACATCAGTGTGAATGGACTAACTTTTTTTTCTGTTTTATTTTTACATTTTATTTTTTAAAAATTTGAAATTTAATTTTATTTATTTTTTTATACAGTAGGTTATTATTAGTTATCTATTTTATGCATAAACATGTATACAGGTCAATCCCAATCTCCCAACTCATCCCACCACCACCACCCCATGGCTTCCCCCACTTTGTGTCCATACGTTTGTTCTCTACCTCTGTGTCTCTATTTCTGCCCTGCAAACCAGTTCATCTGTACCATTTTTCTAGGTTCCACATATAGGCATTAATATACAATATTTGTTTTTCTCTTTCTGACTTACTTCACTCTGCATGACAGTCTCTAGATCCATCAACTTCTCTACAAATGACCCCGTTTCATTCCTTTTTATGGCTGAGTAATATTCCATTTTATATATGTACCACATCTTTATCCATTCGTCTGTCTGTGGCCATTTAGGTTGCTTCCATTACCTGGCTATTTTAAATAGTGCTGCAATGAACATTGTGGTGAATGTGTCTTTGTGATTTATGGTTTTCTCTGGGTATATGCCCAGAAGTGGGATTGCTGGATCCTATGGTAATTCTCTTTTTAGTTTTTTAAAGGAACCTCCATACTGTTCTCCATAGTGACTGTATCAATTTACATTCCCACCAATAGCGGAAGAGGGTTCCTTTTGTCCACACCCTCCCCAGAATTTGTTGTTTGTAGATTATCTGATGATGCCGATTCTAACAGGTGTGAGGACTTACCTCATTGTAGTTTTGATTTGCATTTCTCTAATAATTAGTGATGTTGAGCAGCTTTTCATGTGCGTCTTGGCCATCTCTGTGTCTTCTTTGAAGAAACGTCTCTTTAGATCTTCTGCCCATTTTTGTATTGGGTTGTTTGTTTTATTAATATTAAGCTTCATGAGCTATTTATATATATTGGAGATTAAACCTTTGTCCATTGATTCGTTTGTGAACGTTTTCGCCCATTCTGAGGGTTGCCTTTTTCCATTCCCGTTTTTTTAACAAAGAAAGAAAGAAAGCAAAAGAAGCAGAACACTAATGTGCGTGAAATATGCCTCTTGAAACTGTCGTTTTGAAATATGGACGTCTTTTGAATTTTTTGGTCGATATATGACCCCAGGATTTGTTTTCAGGGCAGGTGTCATTTACAGGCCTGTAATGATTTGGAATATCCACTGACCATTAGCGCTGGGATTAAAGCTGCTGTTGTGTGAAACGGCCACAAGGTGGCAGCAGTTCTCCCTTACCAAATCTGGTTACGAGGGCAGCAGAGCCTCAATGGAAGTCGCGTTCTAGATTGGAATGTAGAATGGAATGTGCCAGGAGAAAGCCCCTCAAGTTTGTCTCACTACTTCTTGTTCGTGTTTTTAATTTAATTTTTTATTTTTTATTACAGCAAGTTTGAGTACAACGTTTAGCTTGTTGTAGGTGTGCAAGAGGTGGTTCTTTTACACATATACATATGTCTGTTCTTCCTGGGATCCTTTTCCCATGTACGTTATGACAGAATGTTGAGTAGTCTTCTCTTGGTACTCCGTAGGTCTTTGGTGATTATATACGTCTACTGTGTTTGTATATGTCTGTTAACCCCAATATCGTAATGAATTCAATCCTCACACTTTTCCTTTGGTGAACCATAAGTTTGTTTAATGAATCTGTGATTGCCCTTCTCCGTGGAAATATCTGCCCTGGTATCAATTTATCGGTAACACCTATAAGTGATATGATATGATATGTGTCTTTCACTTTCTGACTTACTCCAAGTCACGTGATTACCTCTAGACTCATCTACGGTGCTGCAAATGGCATTGTGTCCTTTTTTTCCTTGGCGAATATGCTGTCTTAGCGAGGTCCATTTTCTGCAATGTGATTCCCTGAGGGCTGAGGATTAGCTGACCTGGGCAGCCTGACCCTGCCGGCAAGCCCTCCCCAGGTGTGCCTGGGTTGAAGTCAATATAAACAGCACTCCAGGCAGCAATAGCCCCTGCAGCTGTGCCTGACTCCATATTCTCTGCACCATCAGCAGTCTCGGGGCTGTGCTGGTGGGAGGGTGTGAGGGTCCACGGCTTTGTGGGTGGCCCGGTGTGAGTGGGGCTCTGCTGGATTTTCGGCAGGAGTTGCCAGGCTGCCACCTGTAAAGAAGAGGATGTGTCACCCATCACTTCCACTGGAATATCTCTCCGGGCTGAGGTGAGGAAGGAAAAAAAGGAGTGGGGGCCGGGACAGGAGGGGTATCTCAGGCAGGGCAATGGAAAGCTTCCAGAAGAGCGCCCGTGGCCAGGACCATCCTGGCTGACATGCAGGCACCAAGTTGGCCTGCGTGCTATCGCTGGTGTGCCTCCACGGCCCTTCCTCTAGGCTTTCAAGCCCTTGTACATATTCAGGTGTTTCACCTGGGAAGGGTGGGAACAGTTCAGCAGCAGCTGGCCTGGGGCTCAGCTCACGTTTACTCACAGAGGCCTCGGCACGGTCCCCCAGCTTTGCAATAAGGACGCTCCTTGCGTGGGCGGGCGGGGCTGCTGGCTGTATGGGAGATGATTCCCCACCTCTGACCAATTTCAGAATTGTTTACCACTGGAACAAGTGCCTTGGTAGTGTTTTCCTCTGTATAAATGTTAGGTTCAGTATTTTTTTTTCTTTTTTGGTTCAAGTTAGATTTTATTCCTCTTTTATGTATTTATGGATATAAGCATGGAAATAATTCATTCTTATAAATACATTAGTGTGAATGGAAGAACTTTTTTTTCTGTTTTATTTTTACATTTTATTTTTAAAAAATTTGAAATTTAATTTTATTTATTTTTTTATACAGTAGGTTATTATTAGTTATCTATTTTATGCATAAACATGTATACAGGTCAATCCCAATCTCCCAACTCATCCCACCACCACCACCCCATGGCTTCCCCCACTTTGTGTCCATACGTCTGTTCTCTACCTCTGTGTCTCTATTTCTGCCCTGCAAACCAGTTCATCTGTACCATTTTTCTAGGTTCCACATATAGGCATTAATATACAATATTTGTTTTTCTCTTTCTGACTTACTTCACTCTGTATGACAGTCTCTAGATCCATCAACTTCTCTACAAATGACCCAGATTCATTCCTTTTTATGGCTGACTAATATTCCTTTTTATATATGTACCACATCTTATCCATTCGTCTGTCTGTGGCCATTTAGGTTGCTTCCATTACCTGGCTATTGTAAATAGTGCTGCAATGAACATTGTGGTGAATGTGTCTTTGTGATTTATGGTTTTCTCTGGGTATATGCCCAGAAGTGGGATTGCTGGATCCTATGGTAATTCTCTTTTTAGTTTTTTAAAGGAACCTCCATACTGTTCTCCATAGTGACTGTATCAATTTACATTCCCACCAATAGCGGAAGAGGGTTCCTTTTGTCCACACCCTCCCCAGAATTTGCTGTTTGTAGATTATCTGATGATGCCGATTCTAACAGGTGTGAGGTCTTACCTCATTGTAGTTTTGATTTGCATTTCTCTAATAATTAGTGATGTTGAGCAGCTTTTCATGTGCGTCTGGGCCATCTCTGTGTCTTCTTTGAAGAAACGTCTCTTTAGATCTTCTGCCCATTTTTGTATTGGGTTGTTTGTTTTATTAATATTAAGCTGCATGAGCTGTTTATATATATTGGAGATTAAACCTTTGTCCATTGATTCGTTTGTGAACGTTTTCGCCCATTCTGAGGGTTGCCTTTTTCCATTCCCGTTTTTTTAACAAAGAAAGAAAGAAAGCAAAAGAAGCAGAACACTAATGTGCGTGAAATATGCCTCTTGAAACTGTCGTTTTGAAATATGGACGTCTTTTGAATTTTTTGGTCGATATATGACCCCAGGACTTGTTTTCAGGGCAGGTGTCATTTACAGGCCTGTAATGATTTGGAATATCCACTGACCATTAGCGCTGGGATTAAAGCTGCTGTTGTGTGAAACGGCCACAAGGTGGCAGCAGTTCTCCCTTACCAAATCTGGTTACGAGGGCAGCAGAGCCTCAATGGAAGTCGTGTTCTAGATTGGAATGTAGAACGGAATGTGCCAGGAGAAAGCCCCTCAAGTTTGTCTCACTACTTCTTGTTCGTGTTTTTAATATAATTTTTTATTTTTTATTACAGCAAGTTTGAGTACAACGTTTAGCTTGTTGTAGGTGTGCAAGTGGTGGTTCTTTTACACATATACATAGGTCTGTTCTCCCTGGGATCCTTTTCCCATGTACGTTATGACAGAATGTTGAGTAGTCTTCTCTTGGTACTCCGTAGGTCTTTGGTGATTATATACGTCTACTGTGTTTGTATATGTCTGTTAACCCCAATTTCGTAATGAATTCAATCCTCACACCTTTCCTTTGGTGAACCATAAGTTTGTTTAATGAATCTGTGATTGCCCTTCTCCGTGGAAATATCTGCCCTGGTATCAATTTATAGGTAACACCTATAAGTGATATGATATGATATGTGTCTTTCACTTTCTGACTTACTCCAAGTCACGTGATTACCTCTAGACTCATCTACGGTGCTGCAAATGGCATTGTGTCCTTTTTTTCCTTCGCCAATATTGTCTCTTAGCGAGGTCCATTTTCTGCAATGTGATTCCCTGAGGGCTGAGGATTAGCTGACCTGGGCAGCCTGACCCTGCCGGCAAGCCCTCACCAGGTGTGCCTGGGATGAGGTCAATATAAACAGCACTCCAGGCAGCAATAGCCCCTGCAGCTGTGCCTGACTCCATATTCTCTGCACCATCAGCAGTCTCGGTGCTGTGCTGGTGGGAGGTTGTGAGGGTCAACGGCTTCGTGGGTGGCCCGGTGTGAGTGGGGCTCTGCTGGATTTTCGGCAGGAGTTGCCAGGCTGCCACCTGTAAAGAAGAGGATGTGTCACCCATAACTTCCACTGGAATATCTCTCCGGGCTGAGGTGAGGAAGGAAAAAAAGAGTGGGGGCCGGGACAGGAGGGGTATCTCAGGCAGGGCAATGGAAAGCTTCCAGAAGAGCGCCCGTGGCCAGGACCATCCTGGCTGACCTGCAGGCACCAAGTTGGCCTGCGTGCTGTCGCTGGTGTGGCTCCACGGCCCTTCCTCTAGGCTTTAAAGCCCTTGTACATATTCAAGTGTTTCACCTGGGAAGGGTGGGAACAGTTCAGCAGCATCTGGCCTGGGGCTCAGCTCACGTTTACTCACAGAGGCCTCGGCACGGTCCCCCAGCTTTGCAATAAGGACGCTCTTTGCGTGGGCGGGCAGGGCTGCTGGCTGTATGGGAGATGATTCCCCACCTCTGACCAATTTCAGAATTGTTTACCACTGGAGCAAGTGCCTTGGTAGTGTTTTCCTCTGTATAACAGTTAGGTTCAGTTTTTTTTCTTTTTTGGTTCAAGTTAGATTTTATTCCTCTTTTATGTATTTATGGATATAAGCATGGAAATAATTCATTCTTATAAATACATCAGTGTGAATGGAAGAACTTTTTTTTCTGTTTTATTTTTACATTTTATTTTTAAAAATTTTGAAATTTAATTTTATTTAATTTTTTTATACAGTAGGTTATTATTAGTTATCTATTTTATGCATAAACATGTATACAGGTCAATCCCAATCTCCCAACTCATCCCACCACCACCACCCCATGGCTTCCCCCACTTTGTGTCCATACGTTTGTTCTCTACCTCTGTGTCTCTATTTCTGCCCTGCAAACCAGTTCATCTGTACCATTTTTCTAGGTTCCACATATAGGCATTAATATACAATATTTGTTTTTCTCTTTCTGACTTACTTCACTCTGCATGACAGTCTCTAGATCCATCAACTTCTCTACAAATGACCGTTTCATTCCTTTTTATGGCTGAGTAATATTCCATTTTATATATGTACCACATCTTTATCCATTCGTCTGTCTGTGGCCATTTAGGTTGCTTCCATTACCTGGCTATTTTAAATAGTGCTGCAATGAACATTGTGGTGAATGTGTCTTTGTGATTTATGGTTTTCTCTGGGTATATGCCCAGAAGTGGGATTGCTGGATCCTATGGTAATTCTCTTTTTAGTTTTTTAAAGGAACCTCCATACTGTTCTCCATAGTGACTGTATCAATTTACATTCCCACCAATAGCGGAAGAGGGTTCCTTTTGTCCACACCCTCCCCAGAATTTGTTGTTTGTAGATTATCTGATGATGCCGATTCTAACAGGTGTGAGGTCTTACCTCATTGTAGTTTTGATTTGCATTTCTCTAATAATTAGTGATGTTGAGCAGCTTTTCATGTGTGTCTGGGCCATCTCTGTGTCTTCTTTGAAGAAACGTCTCTTTAGATCTTCTGCCCATTTTTGTATTGGGTTGTTTGTTTTATTAATATTAAGCTGCATGAGCTGTTTATATATATTGGAGATTAAACCTTTGTCCATTGATTCGTTTGTGAACGTTTTCGCCCATTCTTAGGGTTGCCTTTTTCCATTCCCGTTTTTTTAACAAAGAAAGAAAGAAAGCAAAAGAAGCAGAACACTAATGTGCGTGAAATATGCCTCTTGAAACTGTCGTTTTGAAATATGGACGTCTTTTGAATTTTTTGGTCGATATATGACCCCAGGATTTGTTTTCAGGGCAGGTGTCATTTACAGGCCTGTAATGATTTGGAATATCCACTGACCATTAGAGCTGGGATTAAAGCTGCTGTTGTGTGAAACGGCCACAAGGTGGCAGCAGTTCTCCCTTACCAAATCTGGTTACTAGGGCAGCAGAGCCTCAATGGAAGTCGCGTTCTAGATTGGAATGTAGAACGGAATGTGCCAGGAGAAAGCCCCTCAAGTTTGTCTCACTACTTCTTGTTCATGTTTTTAATATAATTTTTTATTTTTTATTACAGCAAGTTTGAGTACAACGTTTAGCTTGTTGTAGGTGTGCAAGTGGTGGTTCTTTTACACATATACATAGGTCTGTTCTCCCTGGGATCCTTTTCCCATGTACGTTATGACAGAATGTTGAGTAGTCGTCTCTTGGTACTCCGTAGGTCTTTGGTGATTATATACGTCTACTGTGTTTGTATATGTCTGTTAACCCCAATTTCGTAATGAATTCAATCCTCACACCTTTCCTTTGGTGAACCATAAGTTTGTTTAATGAATCTGTGATTGCCCTTCTCCGTGGAAATATCTGCCCTGGTATCAATTTATAGGTAACACCTATAAGTGATATGATATGATATGTGTCTTTCACTTTCTGACTTACTGCAAGTCACGTGATTACCTCCAGACTCATCTACGGTGCTGCAAATGGCATTGTGTCCTTTTTTTCCTTGGCGAATATGCTGTCTTAGCGAGGTCCATTTTCTGCAATGTGATTCCCTGAGGGCTGAGGATTAGCTGACCTGGGCAGCCTGACCCTGCCGGCAAGCCCTCCCCAGGTGTGCCTGGGTTGAGGTCCATATAAACAGCACTCCAGGCAGCAATAGCCCCTGCAGCTGTGCCTGACTCCATATTCTCTGCACCATCAGCAGTCTCGGGGCTGTGCTGGTGGGAGGGTGTGAGGGTCCACGGCTTTGTGGGTGGCCCTGTGTGAGTGGGGCTCTGCTGGATTTTCGGCAGGAGTTGCCAGGCTGCCACCTGTAAAGAAGAGGATGTGTCACCCATAACTTCCACTGGAATATCTCTCCGGGCTGAGGTGAGGAAGGAAAAGAAGGAGTGGGGGCCGGGACAGGAGGGGTATCTCAGGCAGGGCAATGGAAAGCTTCCAGAAGAGCGCCCGTGGCCAGGACCATCCTGGCTGACCTGCAGGCACCAAGTTGGCCTGCGTGCTGTCGCTGGTGTGCCTCCACGGCCCTTCCTCTAGGCTTTCAAGCCCTTGTACATATTCAGGTGTTTCACCTGGGAAGGGTGGGAACAGTTCAGCAGCAGCTGGCCTGGGGCTCAGCTCACGTTTACTCACATAGGCTTCGGCACGGTCCCCCAGCTTTGCAATAAGGACGCTCCTTGCGTGGGCGGGCGGGGCTGCTGGCTGTATGGGAGATGATTCCCCACCTCTGACCAATTTCAGAATTGTTTACCACTGGAGCAAGTGCCTTGGTAGTGTTTTCCTCTGTATAACTGTTAGGTTCAGTTTTTTTTTTGCTTTTTGGGTTCAAGTTAGATTTTATTCCTCTTTTATGTATTTATGGATATAAGCATGGAAATAATTCATTCTTATAAATACATCAGTGTGAATGGAAGAACATTTTTTTCTGTATTATTTTTACATTTTATTTTTAAAAAATTTGAAATTTAATTTTATTTATTTTTTTATACAGTAGGTTATTATTAGTTATCTATTTTATGCATAAACATGTATACAGGTCAATCCCAATCTCCCAACTCATCCCACCACCACCACCCCATGGCTTCCCCCACTTTGTGTCCATACGTTTGTTCTCTACCTCTGTGTCTCTATTTCTGCCCTGCAAACCAGTTCATCTGTACCATTTTTCTAGGTTCCACATATAGGCATTAATATACAATATTTGTTTTTCTCTTTCTGACTTACTTCACTCTGCATGACAGTCTCTAGATCCATCAACTTCTCTACAAATGACCCAGTTTCATTCCTTTTTATGGCTGAGTAATATTCCATTTTATATATGTACCACATCTTTATCCATTCGTCTGTCTGTGGCCATTTAGGTTGCTTCCATTACCTGGCTATTTTAAATAGTGCTGCAATGAACATTGTGGTGAATGTGTCTTTGTGATTTATGGTTTTCTCTGGGTATATGCCCAGAAGTGGGATTGCTGGATCCTATGGTAATTCTCTTTTTAGTTTTTTAAAGGAACCTCCATACTGTTCTCCATAGTGACTGTATCAATTTACATTCCCACCAATAGCGGAAGAGGGTTCCTTTTGTCCACACCCTCTCCAGAATTTGTTGTTTGTAGATTATCTGATGATGCCGATTCTAACAGGTGTGAGGTCTTACCTCATTGTAGTTTTGATTTGCATTTCTCTAATAATTAGTGATGTTGAGCAGCTTTTCATGTGCATCTTGGCCATCTCTGTGTCTTCTTTGAAGAAACGTCTCTTTAGATCTTCTGCCCATTTTTGTATTGGGTTGTTTGTTTTATTAATATTAAGCTTCATGAGCTATTTATATATATTGGAGATTAAACCTTTGTCCATTGATTCGTTTGTGAACGTTTTCGCCCATTCTGAGGGTTGCCTTTTTCCATTCCCGTTTTTTTAACAAAGAAAGAAAGAAAGCAAAAGAAGCAGAACACTAATGTGCGTGAAATATGCCTCTTGAAACTGTCGTTTTGAAATATGGACGTCTTTTGAATTTTTTGGTCGATATATGACCCCAGGATTTGTTTTCAGGGCAGGTGTCATTTACAGGCCTGTAATGATTTGGAATATCCACTGACCATTAGCGCTGGGATTAAAGCTGCTGTTGTGTGAAACGGCCACAAGGTGGCAGCAGTTCTCCCTTACCAAATCTGGTTACTAGGGCAGCAGAGCCTCAATGGAAGTCGCGTTCTAGATTGGAATGTAGAATGGAATGTGCCAGGAGAAAGCCCCTCAAGTTTGTCTCACTACTTCTTGTTCGTGTTTTTAATTTAATTTTTTTATTTTTTATTACAGCAAGTTTGAGTACAACGTTTAGCTTGTTGTAGGTGTGCAAGAGGTGGTTCTTTTACACATATACATATGTCTGTTCTCCCTGGGATCCTTTTCCCATGTACGTTATGACAGGATGTTGAGTAGTCTTCTCTTGGTACTCCGTAGGTCTTTGGTGATTATATACGTCTACTGTGTTTGTATATGTCTGTTAACCCCAATATCGTAATGAATTCAATCCTCACACTTTTCCTTTGGTGAACCATAAGTTTGTTTAATGAATCTGTGATTGCCCTTCTCCGTGGAAATATCTGCCCTGGTATCAATTTATCGGTAACACCTATAAGTGATATGATATGATATGTGTCTTTCACTTTCTGACTTACTCCAAGTCACGTGATTACCTCTAGACTCATCTACGGTGCTGCAAATGGCATTGTGTCCTTTTTTTCCTTGGCGAATATGCTGTCTTAGCGAGGTCCATTTTCTGCAATGTGATTCCCTGAGGGCTGAGGATTAGCTGACCTGGGCAGCCTGACCCTGCCGGCAAGCCCTCCCCAGGTGTGCCTGGGTTGAAGTCAATATAAACAGCACTCCAGGCAGCAATAGCCCCTGCAGCTGTGCCTGACTCCATATTCTCTGCACCATCAGCAGTCTCGGGGCTGTGCTGGTGGGAGGGTGTGAGGGTCCACGGCTTTGTGGGTGGCCCGGTGTGAGTGGGGCTCTGCTGGATTTTCGGCAGGAGTTGCCAGGCTGCCACCTGTAAAGAAGAGGATGTGTCACCCATCACTTCCACTGGAATATCTCTCCGGGCTGAGGTGAGGAAGGAAAAAAAGGAGTGGGGGCCGGGACAGGAGGGGTATCTCAGGCAGGGCAATGGAAAGCTTCCAGAAGAGCGCCCGTGGCCAGGACCATCCTGGCTGACCTGCAGGCACCAAGTTGGCCTGCGTGCTGTCGCTGGTGTGGCTCCACGGCCCTTCCTCTAGGCTTTAAAGCCCTTGTACATATTCAGGTGTTTCACCTGGGAAGGGTGGGAACAGTTCAGCAGCATCTGGCCTGGGGCTCAGCTCACGTTTACTCACAGAGGCCTCGGCATGGTCCCCCAGCTTTGCAATAAGGACGCTCTTTGCGTGGGCGGGCGGGGCTGCTGGCTGTATGGGAGATGATTCCCCACCTCTGACCAATTTCAGAATTGTTTACCACTGGAGCAAGTGCCTTGGTAGTGTTTTCCTCTGTATAACAGTTAGGTTCAGTTTTTTTTCTTTTTTGGTTCAAGTTAGATTTTATTCCTCTTTTATGTATTTATGGATATAAGCATGGAAATAATTCATTCTTATAAATACATCAGTGTGAATGGAAGAACTTTTTTTTCTGTTTTATTTTTCCATTTTATTTTTAAAAATTTTGAAATTTAATTTTATTTAATTTTTTTATACAGTAGGTTATTATTAGTTATCTATTTTATGCATAAACATGTATACAGGTCAATCCCAATCTCCGAACTCATCCCACCACCACCACCCCATGGCTTCCCCCACTTTGTGTCCATACGTTTGTTCTCTACCTCTGTGTCTCTATTTCTGCCCTGCAAACCAGTTCATCTGTACCATTTTTCTAGGTTCCACATATAGGCATTAATATACAATATTTGTTTTTCTCTTTCTGACTTACTTCACTCTGCATGACAGTCTCTAGACCCATCAACTTCTCTACAAATGACCGTTTCATTCCTTTTTATGGCTGAGTAATATTCCATTTTATATATGTACCACATCTTTATCCATTCGTCTGTCTGTGGCCATTTAGGTTGCTTCCATTACCTGGCTATTTTAAATAGTGCTGCAATGAACATTGTGGTGAATGTGTCTTTGTGATTTATGGTTTTCTCTGGGTATATGCCCAGAAGTGGGATTGCTGGATCCTATGGTAATTCTCTTTTTAGTTTTTTAAAGGAACCTCCATACTGTTCTCCATAGTGACTGTATCAATTTACATTCCCACCAATAGCGGAAGAGGGTTCCTTTTGTCCACACCCTCCCCAGAATTTGTTGTTTGTAGATTATCTGATGATGCCGATTCTAACAGGTGTGAGGTCTTACCTCATTGTAGTTTTGATTTGCATTTCTCTAATAATTAGTGATGTTGAGCAGCTTTTCATGTGTGTCTGGGCCATCTCTGTGTCTTCTTTGAAGAAACGTCTCTTTAGATCTTCTGCCCATTTTTGTATTGGATTGTTTGTTTTATTAATATTAAGCTGCATGAGCTGTTTATATATATTGGAGATTAAACCTTTGTCCATTGATTCGTTTGTGAACGTTTTCGCCCATTCTTAGGGTTGCCTTTTTCCATTCCCGTTTTTTTAACAAAGAAAGAAAGAAAGCAAAAGAAGCAGAACACTAATGTGCGTGAAATATGCCTCTTGAAACTGTCGTTTTGAAATATGGACGTCTTTTGAATTTTTTGGTCGATATATGACCCCAGGATTTGTTTTCAGGGCAGGTGTCATTTACAGGCCTGTAATGATTTGGAATATCCACTGACCATTAGCGCTGGGATTAAAGCTGCTGTTGTGTGAAACGGCCACAAGGTGGCAGCAGTTCTCCCTTACCAAATCTGGTTACTAGGGCAGCAGAGCCTCAATGGAAGTCGCGTTCTAGATTGGAATGTAGAACGGAATGTGCCAGGAGAAAGCCCCTCAAGTTTGTCTCACTACTTCTTGTTCATGTTTTTAATATAGTTTTTTATTTTTTATTACAGCAAGTTTGAGTACAACGTTTAGCTTGTTGTAGGTGTGCAAGTGGTGGTTCTTTTACACATATACATAGGTCTGTTCTCCCTGGGATCCTTTTCCCATGTACGTTATGACAGAATGTTGAGTAGTCTTCTCTTGGTACTCCGTAGGTCTTTGGTGATTATATACGTCTACTGTGTTTGTATATGTCTGTTAACCCCAATTTCGTAATGAATTCAATCCTCACACCTTTCCTTTGGTGAACCATAAGTTTGTTTAATGAATCTGTGATTGCCCTTCTCCGTGGAAATATCTGCCCTGGTATCAATTTATCGGTAACACCTATAAGTGATATGATATGATATGTGTCTTTCACTTTCTGACTTACTCCAAGTCACGTGATTACCGCTAGACTCATCTACGGTGCTGCAAATGGCATTGTGTCCTTTTTTTCCTTGGCGAATATGCTGTCTTAGCGAGGTCCATTTTCTGCAGTGTGATTCCCTGAGGGCTGAGGATTAGCTGACCTGGGCAGCCTGACCCTGCCGGCAAGCCCTCCCCAGGTGTGCCTTGGTTGAGGTCCATATAAACAGCACTCCAGGCAGCAATAGCCCCTGCAGCTGTGCCTGACTCCATATTCTCTGCATCATCAGCAGTCTCGGGGCTGTGCTGGTGGGAGGGTGTGAGGGTCCACGGCTTTGTGGCTGGCCCGGTGTGAGTGGGGCTCTGCTGGATTTTCGGCAGGAGTTGCCAGGCTGCCACCTGTAAAGAAGAGGATGTGTCACCCATCACTTCCACTGGAATATCTCTCCGGGCTGAGGTGAGGAAGGAAAAAAAGGAGTGGGGGCCGGGACAGGAGGGGTATCTCAGGCAGGGCAATGGAAAGCTTCCAGAAGAGCGCCCGTGGCCAGGACCATCCTGGCTGACCTGCAGGCACCAAGTTGGCCTGCGTGCTGTCGCTGGTGTGCCTCCACGGCCCTTCCTCTAGGCTTTCATGCCCTGGTACATATTCAGGTGTTTCACCTGGGAAGGGTGGGAACAGTTCAGCAGCAGCTGGCCTGGGGCTCAGCTCACGTTTACTCACAGAGGCCTCGGCACGGTCCCCCAGCTTTGCAATAAGGACGCTCCTTGCGTGGGAGGGCGGGGCTGCTGGCTGTATGGGAGATGATTCCCCACCTCTGACCAATTTCAGAATTGTTTACCACTGGAGCAAGTGCCTTCGTAGTGTTTTCTTCTGTATAACTGTTAGGTTCAGTTTTTTTTTTCTTTTTTGGTTCAAGTTAGATTTTATTCCTCTTTTATGTATTTATGGATATAAGCATGGAAATAATTCATTCTTATAAATACATCAGTGTGAATGGAAGAACTTTTTTTTCTGTTTTATTTTTACATTTTATTTTTAAAAAATTTGAAATTTAATTTTATTTATTTTTTTATACAGTAGGTTATTATTAGTTATCTATTTTATGCATAAACATGTATACAGGTCAATCCCAATCTCCCAACTCATCCCACCTACACCACCCCATGGCTTCCCCCACTTTGTGTCCATACGTTTGTTCTCTACCTCTGTGTCTCTATTTCTGCCCTGCAAACCAGTTCATCTGTACCATTTTTCTAGGTTCCACATATAGGCATTAATATACAATATTTGTTTTTCTCTTTCTGACTTACTTCACTCTGCATGACAGTCTCTAGATCCATCAACTTCTCTACAAATGACCCAGTTTCATTCCTTTTTATGGCTGAGTAATATTCCATTTTATATATGTACCACATCTTTATCCATTCGTCTGTCTGTGGCCATTTAGGTTGCTTCCATTACCTGGCTATTTTAAATAGTGCTGCAATGAACATTGTGGTGAATGTGTCTTTGTGATTTATGGTTTTCTCTGGGTATATGCCCAGAAGTGGGATTGCTGGATCCTATGGTAATTCTCTTTTTAGTTTTTTAAAGGAACCTCCATACTGTTCTCCATAGTGACTGTATCAATTTACATTCCCACCAATAGCGGAAGAGGGTTCCTTTTGTCCACACCCTCCCCAGAATTTGTTGTTTGTAGATTATCTGATGATGCCGATTCTAACAGGTGTGAGGACTTACCTCATTGTAGTTTTGATTTGCATTTCTCTAATAATTAGTGATGTTGAGCAGCTTTTCATGTGCGTCTGGGCCATCTCTGTGTCTTCTTTGAAGAAACGTCTCTTTAGATCTTCTGCCCATTTTTGTATTGGGTTGTTTGTTTTATTAATATTAAGCTGCATGAGCTGTTTATATATATTGGAGATTAAACCTTTGTCCATTGATTCGTTTGTTAAAGTTTTCGCCCATTCTGAGGGTTGCCTTTTTCCATTCCCGTTTTTTTAACAAAGAAAGAAAGAAAGCAAAAGATGCAGAACACTAATGTGCGTGAAATATGCCTCTTGAAACTGTCGTTTTGAAATATGGACGTCTTTTGAAATTTTTGGTCGATATATGACCCCAGGACTTGTTTTCAGGGCACGTGTCATTTACAGGCCTGTAATGATTTGGAATATCCACTGACCATTAGCGCTGGGATTAAAGCTGCTGTTGTGTGAAACGGCCACAAGGTGGCAGCAGTTCTCCCTTACCAAATCTGGTTACTAGGGCAGCAGAGCCTCAATGGAAGTCGCGTTCTAGATTGGAATGTAGAACGGAATGTGCCAGGAGAAAGCCCCTCAAGTTTGTCTCACTACTTCTTGTTCGTGTTTTTAATATAATTTTTTATTTTTTATTACAGCAAGTTTGAGTACAACGTTTAGCTTGTTGTAGGTGTGCAAGTGGTGGTTCTTTTACACATATACATAGGTCTGTTCTCCCTGGGATCCTTTTCCCATGTACGTTATGACAGAATGTTGAGTAGTCTTCTCTTGGTACTCCGTAGGTCTTTGGTGATTATATACGTCTACTGTGTTTGTATATGTCTGTTAACCCCAATTTCGTAATGAATTCAATCCTCACACCTTTCCTTTGGTGAACCATACGTTTGTTTAATGAATCTGTGATTGCCCTTCTCCGTGGAAATATCTGCCCTGGTATCAATTTATAGGTAACACCTATAAGTGATATGATATGATATGTGTCTTTCACTTTCTGACTTACTCCAAGTCACGTGATTACCTCTAGACTCATCTACGGTGCTGCAAATGGCATTGTGTCCTTTTTTTCCTTCGCCAATATTGTCTCTTAGCGAGGTCCATTTTCTGCAATGTGATTCCCTGAGGGCTGAGGATTAGCTGACCTGGGCAGCCTGACCCTGCCGGCAAGCCCTCCCCAGGTGTGCCTGGGATGAGGTCAATATAAACAGCACTCCAGGCAGCAATAGCCCCTGCAGCTGTGCCTGACTCCATATTCTCTGCACCATCAGCAGTCTCGGTGCTGTGCTGGTGGGAGGGTGTGAGGGTCTAGGGCTTCGTGGGTGGCCCGGTGTGAGTGGGGCTCTGCTGGATTTTCGGCAGGAGTTGCCAGGCTGCCACCTGTAAAGAAGAGGATGTGTCACCCATAACTTCCACTGGAATATCTCTCCGGGCTGAGGTGAGGAAGGAAAAAAAGAGTGGGGGCCGGGACAGGAGGGGTATCTCAGGCAGGGCAATGGAAAGCTTCCAGAAGAGCGCCCGTGGCCAGGGCCATCCTGGCTGACCTGCAGGCACCAAGTTGGCCTGCGTGCTGTCGCTGGTGTGGCTCCACGGCCGTTCCTCTAGGCTTTCAAGCCCTTGTACATATTCAGGTGTTTCACCTGGGAAGGGTGGGAACAGTTCAGCAGCAGCTGGCCTGGGGCTCAGCTCATGTTTACTCACAGAGGCCTCGGCACGGTCCCCCAGCTTTGCAATAAGGACACTCTTTGCGTGGGCGGGCAGGGCTGCTGGCTGTATGGGAGATGATTCCCCATATCTGACCAATTTCAGAATTGTTTACCACTGGAGCAAGTGCCTTGGTAGTGTTTTCCTCTGTATAACAGTTAGGTTCAGTTTTTTTTCTTTTTTGGTTCAAGTTAGATTTTATTCCTCTTTTATGTATTTATGGATATAAGCATGGAAATAATTCATTCTTATAAATACATCAGTGTGAATGGAAGAACTTTTTTTTCTGTTTTATTTTTACATTTTATTTTTAAAAAATTTGAAATTTAATTTTATTTATTTTTTTATACAGTAGGTTATTATTAGTTATCTATTTTATGCATAAACATGTATACAGGTCAATCCCAATCTCCCAACTCATCCCACCTACACCACCCCATGGCTTCCCCCACTTTGTGTCCATACGTTTGTTCTCTACCTCTGTGTCTCTATTTCTGCCCTGCAAACCAGTTCATCTGTACCATTTTTCTAGGTTCCACATATAGGCATTAATATACAATATTTGTTTTTCTCTTTCTGACTTACTTCACTCTGCATGACAGTCTCTAGATCCATCAACTTCTCTACAAATGACCCAGTTTCATTCCTTTTTATGGCTGAGTAATATTCCATTTTATATATGTACCACATCTTTATCCATTCGTCTGTCTGTGGCCATTTAGGTTGCTTCCATTACCTGGCTATTTTAAATAGTGCTGCAATGAACATTGTGGTGAATGTGTCTTTGTGATTTATGGTTTTCTCTGGGTATATGCCCAGAAGTGGGATTGCTGGATCCTATGGTAATTCTCTTTTTAGTTTTTTAAAGGAACCTCCATACTGTTCTCCATAGTGACTGTATCAATTTACATTCCCACCAATAGCGGAAGAGGGTTCCTTTTGTCCACACCCTCCCCAGAATTTGTTGTTTGTAGATTATCTGATGATGCCGATTCTAACAGGTGTGAGGACTTACCTCATTGTAGTTTTGATTTGCATTTCTCTAATAATTAGTGATGTTGAGCAGCTTTTCATGTGCGTCTGGGCCATCTCTGTGTCTTCTTTGAAGAAACGTCTCTTTAGATCTTCTGCCCATTTTTGTATTGGGTTGTTTGTTTTATTAATATTAAGCTGCATGAGCTGTTTATATATATTGGAGATTAAACCTTTGTCCATTGATTCGTTTGTTAAAGTTTTCGCCCATTCTGAGGGTTGCCTTTTTCCATTCCCGTTTTTTTAACAAAGAAAGAAAGAAAGCAAAAGATGCAGAACACTAATGTGCGTGAAATATGCCTCTTGAAACTGTCGTTTTGAAATATGGACGTCTTTTGAATTTTTTGGTCGATATATGACCCCAGGATTTGTTTTCAGGGCAGGTGTCATTTACAGGCCTGTAATGATTTGGAATATCCACTGACCATTAGCGCTGGGATTAAAGCTGCTGTTGTGTGAAACGCCCACAAGGTGGCAGCAGTTCTCCCTTACCAAATCTGGTTACGAGGGCAGCAGAGCCTCAATGGAAGTCGCGTTCTAGATTGGAATGTAGAACGGAATGTGCCAGGAGAAAGCCCCTCAAGTTTGTCTCACTACTTCTTGTTCGTGTTTTTAATATAATTTTTTATTTTTTATTACAGCAAGTTTGAGTACAACGTTTAGCTTGTTGTAGGTGTGCAAGTGGTGGTTCTTTTACACATATACATAGGTCTGTTCTCCCTGGGATCCTTTTCCCATGTACGTTATGACAGAATGTTGAGTAGTCTTCTCTTGGTACTCCGTAGGTCTTTGGTGATTATATACGTCTACTGTGTTTGTATATGTCTGTTAACCCCAATTTCGTAATGAATTCAATCCTCACACCTTTCCTTTGGTGAACCATACGTTTGTTTAATGAATCTGTGATTGCCCTTCTCCGTGGAAATATCTGCCCTGGTATCAATTTATAGGTAACACCTATAAGTGATATGATATGATATGTGTCTTTAACTTTCTGACTTACTCCAAGTCACGTGATTACCTCTAGACTCATCTACGGTGCTGCAAATGGCATTGTGTCCTTTTTTTCCTTCGCCAATATTGTCTCTTAGCGAGGTCCATTTTCTGCAATGTGATTCCCTGAGGGCTGAGGATTAGCTGACCTGGGCAGCCTGACCCTGCCGGCAAGCCCTCCCCAGGTGTGCCTGGGATGAGGTCAATATAAACAGCACTCCAGGCAGCAATAGCCCCTGCAGCTGTGCCTGACTCCATATTCTCTGCACCATCAGCAGTCTCGGTGCTGTGCTGGTGGGAGGGTGTGAGGGTCTAGGGCTTCGTGGGTGGCCCGGTGTGAGTGGGGCTCTGCTGGATTTTCGGCAGGAGTTGCCAGGCTGCCACCTGTAAAGAAGAGGATGTGTCACCCATAACTTCCACTGGAATATCTCTCCGGGCTGAGGTGAGGAAGGAAAAAAAGGAGTGGGGGCCGGGACAGGAGGGGTATCTCAGGCAGGGCAATGGAAAGCTTCCAGAAGAGCGCCCGTGGCCAGGACCATCCTGGCTGACCTGCAGGCACCAAGTTGGCCTGCGTGCTGTCGCTGGTGTGCCTCCACGGCCCTTCCTCTAGGCTTTCAAGCCCTTGTACATATTCAGGTGTTACACCTGGGAAGGGTGGGAACAGTTCAGCAGTAGCTGTCCTGCGGCTCAGCTCACGTTTACTCAGAGAGGCCTCGGCACGGTCCCCCAGCTTTGCAATAAGGACGCTCCTTGCGTGGGCGGGCGGGGCTGCTGGCTGTATGGGAGATGATTCCCCAACTCTGACCAATTTCAGAATTGTTTACCACTGGAGCAAGTGCCTTGGTAGTGTTTTCCTCTGTATAACTGTTAGGTTCAGTTTTTTTTTTCTTTTTTGGTTCAAGTTAGATTTTATTCCTCTTTTATGTATTTATGGATATAAGCATGGAAATAATTCATTCTTATAAATACATCAGTGTGAATGGAAGAACTTTTTTTTCTGTTTTATTTTTACATTTTATTTTTTAAAAATTTGAAATTTAATTTTATTTATTTTTTTATACAGTAGGTTATTATTAGTTATCTATTTTATGCATAAACATGTATACAGGTCAATCCCAATCTCCCAACTCATCCCACCACCACCACCCCATGGCTTCCCCCACTTTGTGTCCATACGTTTGTTCTCTACCTCTGTGTCTCTATTTCTGCCCTGCAAACCAGTTCATCTGTACCATTTTTCTAGGTTCCACATATAGGCATTAATATACAATATTTGTTTTTCTCTTTCTGACTTACTTCACTCTGCATGACAGTCTCTAGATCCATCAACTTCTCTACAAATGACCGTTTCATTCCTTTTTATGGCTGAGTAATATTCCATTTTATATATGTACCACATCTTTATCCATTCGTCTGTCTGTGGCCATTTAGGTTGCTTCCATTACCTGGCTATTTTAAATAGTGCTGCAATGAACATTGTGGTGAATGTGTCTTTGTGATTTATGGTTTTCTCTGGGTATATGCCCAGAAGTGGGATTGCTGGATCCTATGGTAATTCTCTTTTTAGTTTTTTAAAGGAACCTCCATACTGTTCTCCATAGTGACTGTATCAATTTACATTCCCACCAATAGCGGAAGAGGGTTCCTTTTGTCCACACCCTCCCCAGAATTTGTTGTTTGTAGATTATCTGATGATGCCGATTCTAACAGGTGTGAGGTCTTACCTCATTGTAGTTTTGATTTGCATTTCTCTAATAATTAGTGATGTTGAGCAGCTTTTCATGTGTGTCTGGGCCATCTCTGTGTCTTCTTTGAAGAAACGTCTCTTTAGATCTTCTGCCCATTTTTGTATTGGGTTGTTTGTTTTATTAATATTAAGCTGCATGAGCTGTTTATATATATTGGAGATTAAACCTTTGTCCATTGATTCGTTTGTGAACGTTTTCGCCCATTCTGAGGGTTACCTTTTTCCATTCCCGTTTTTTTAACAAAGAAAGAAAGAAAGCAAAAGAAGCAGAACACTAATGTGCGTGAAATATGCCTCTTGAAACTGTCGTTTTGAAATATGGACGTCTTTTGAATTTTTTGGTCGATATATGACCCCAGGACTTGTTTTCAGGGCAGGTGTCATTTACAGGCCTGTAATGATTTGGAATATCCACTGACCATTAGCGCTGGGATTAAAGCTGCTGTTGTGTGAAACGGCCACAAGGTGGCAGCAGTTCTCCCTTACCAAATCTGGTTACTAGGGCAGCAGAGCCTCAATGGAAGTCGTGTTCTAGATTGGAATGTAGAACGGAATGTGCCAGGAGAAAGCCCCTCAAGTTTGTCTCACTACTTCTTGTTCGTGTTTTTAATATAATTTTTTATTTTTTATTACAGCAAGTTTGAGTACAACGTTTAGCTTGTTGTAGGTGTGCAAGTGGTGGTTCTTTTACACATATACATAGGTCTGTTCTCCCTGGGATCCTTTTCCCATGTACGTTATGACAGAATGTTGAGTAGTCTTCTCTTGGTACTCCGTAGGTCTTTGGTGATTATATACGTCTACTGTGTTTGTATATGTCTGTTAACCCCAATTTCGTAATGAATTCAATCCTCACACCTTTCCTTTGGTGAACCATAAGTTTGTTTAATGAATCTGTGATTGCCCTTCTCCGTGGAAATATCTGCCCTGGTATCAATTTATAGGTAACACCTATAAGTGATATGATATGATATGTGTCTTTAACTTTCTGACTTACTCCAAGTCACGTGATTACCTCTAGACTCATCTACGGTGCTGCAAATGGCATTGTGTCCTTTTTTTCCTTCGCCAATATTGTCTCTTAGCGAGGTCCATTTTCTGCAATGTGATTCCCTGAGGGCTGAGGATTAGCTGACCTGGGCAGCCTGACCCTGCCGGCAAGCCCTCCCCAGGTGTGCCTGGGATGAGGTCAATATAAACAGCACTCCAGGCAGCAATAGCCCCTGCAGCTGTGCCTGACTCCATATTCTCTGCACCATCAGCAGTCTCGGTGCTGTGCTGGTGGGAGGGTGTGAGGGTCTAGGGCTTCGTGGGTGGCCCGGTGTGAGTGGGGCTCTGCTGGATTTTCGGCAGGAGTTGCCAGGCTGCCACCTGTAAAGAAGAGGATGTGTCACCCATAACTTCCACTGGAATATCTCTCCGGGCTGAGGTGAGGAAGGAAAAAAAGGAGTGGGGGCCGGGACAGGAGGGGTATCTCAGGCAGGGCAATGGAAAGCTTCCAGAAGAGCGCCCGTGGCCAGGACCATCCTGGCTGACCTGCAGGCACCAAGTTGGCCTGCGTGCTGTCGCTGGTGTGCCTCCACGGCCCTTCCTCTAGGCTTTCAAGCCCTTGTACATATTCAGGTGTTACACCTGGGAAGGGTGGGAACAGTTCAGCAGTAGCTGTCCTGCGGCTCAGCTCACGTTTACTCAGAGAGGCCTCGGCACGGTCCCCCAGCTTTGCAATAAGGACGCTCCTTGCGTGGGCGGGCGGGGCTGCTGGCTGTATGGGAGATGATTCCCCAACTCTGACCAATTTCAGAATTGTTTACCACTGGAGCAAGTGCCTTGGTAGTGTTTTCCTCTGTATAACTGTTAGGTTCAGTTTTTTTTTTCTTTTTTGGTTCAAGTTAGATTTTATTCCTCTTTTATGTATTTATGGATATAAGCATGGAAATAATTCATTCTTATAAATACATCAGTGTGAATGGAAGAACTTTTTTTTCTGTTTTATTTTTACATTTTATTTTTTAAAAATTTGAAATTTAATTTTATTTATTTTTTTATACAGTAGGTTATTATTAGTTATCTATTTTATGCATAAACATGTATACAGGTCAATCCCAATCTCCCAACTCATCCCACCACCACCACCCCATGGCTTCCCCCACTTTGTGTCCATACGTTTGTTCTCTACCTCTGTGTCTCTATTTCTGCCCTGCAAACCAGTTCATCTGTACCATTTTTCTAGGTTCCACATATAGGCATTAATATACAATATTTGTTTTTCTCTTTCTGACTTACTTCACTCTGCATGACAGTCTCTAGATCCATCAACTTCTCTACAAATGACCCAGATTCATTCCTTTTTATTGCTGAGTAATATTCCATTTTATATATGTACCACATCTTTATCCATTCGTGTGTTTGTGGCCATTTAGGTTGCTTCCATTACCTGGCTATTGTAAATAGTGCTGCAATGAACATTGTGGTGAATGTGTCTTTGTGATTTATGGTTTTCTCTGGGTATATGCCCAGAAGTGGGATTGCTGGATCCTATGGTAATTCTCTTTTTAGTTTTTTAAAGGAACCTCCATACTCTTCTCCATAGTGACTGTATCAATTTACATTCCCACCAATAGCGGAAGAGGGTTCCTTTTGTCCACACCCTCCCCAGAATTTGTTGTTTGTAGATTAGCTGATGATGCCGATTCTAACAGGTGTGAGGTCTTACCTCATTGTAGTTTTGATTTGCATTTCTCTAATAATTAGTGATGTTGAGCAGCTTTTCATGTGCGTCTTGGCCATCTCTGTGTCTTCTTTGAAGAAACGTCTCTTTAGATCTTCTGCTCATTTTTGTATTGGGTTGTTTGTTTTATTAATATTAAGCTGCATGAGCTGTTTATATATATTGGAGATTAAACCTTTGTCCATTGATTCGTTTGTGAACGTTTTCGCCCATTCTTAGGGTTGCCTTTTTCCATTCCCGTTTTTTTAACAAAGAAAGAAAGAAAGCAAAAGAAGCAGAACACTAATGTGCGTGAAATATGCCTCTTGAAACTGTCGTTTTGAAATATGGACGTCTTTTGAATTTTTTGGTCGATATATGACCCCAGGATTTGTTTTCAGGGCAGGTGTCATTTACAGGCCTGTAATGATTTGGAATATCCACTGACCATTAGCGCTGGGATTAAAGCTGCTGTTGTGTGAAACGGCCACAAGGTGGCAGCAGTTCTCCCTTACCAAATCTGGTTACTAGGGCAGCAGAGCCTCAATGGAAGTCGCGTTCTAGATTGGAATGTAGAACGGAATGTGCCAGGAGAAAGCCCCTCAACTTTGTCTCACTACTTCTTGTTCGTGTTTTTAATTTAATATTTTATTTTTTATTACAGCAAGTTTGAGTACAATGTTTAGCTTGTTGTAGGTGTGCAAGAGGTGGTTCTTTTACACATATACATATGTCTGTTCTCCCTGGGATCCTTTTCCCATGTACGTTATGACAGAATGTTGAGTAGTCTTCTCTTGGTACTCCGTAGGTCTTTGGTGATTATATACGTCTACTGTGTTTGTATATGTCTGTTAACCCCAATATCGTAATGAATTCAATCCTCACACCTTTCCTTTGGTGAACCATAAGTTTGTTTTATGAATCTGTGATTGCCCTTCTCCGTGGAAATATCTGCCCTGGTATCAATTTATAGGTAACACCTATAAGTGATATGATATGATATGTGTCTTTCACTTTCTGACTTACTCCAAGTCACGTGATTACCTCTAGACTCATCTACGGTGCTGCAAATGGCATTGTGTCCTTTTTTTCCTTGGCGAATATGCTGTCTTAGCCAGGTCCATTTTCTGCAATGTGATTCCCTGAGGGCTGAGGATTAGCTGACCTGGGCAGCCTGACCCTGCCGGCAAGCCCTCCCCAGGTGTGCCTGTGTTGATGTCCATATAAACAGCACTCCAGGCAGCAATAGCCCCTGCAGCTGTGCCTGACTCCATATTCTCTGCACCATCAGCAGTCTCGGGGCTGTGCTGGTGGGAGGGTGTGAGGGTCCACGGCTTTGTGGGTGGCCCGGTGTGAGTGGGGCTCTGCTGGATTTTCGGCAGGCGTTGCCAGGCTGCCACCTGTAAAGAAGAGGATGTGTCACCCATCACTTCCACTAGAATATCTCTCCGGGCTGAGGTGAGGAAGGAAAAAAAGGAGTGGGGGCCGGGACAGGAGGGGTATCTCAGGCAGGGCAATGGAAAGCTTCCAGAAGAGCGCCCGTGGCCAGGACCATCCTGGCTGACCTGCAGGCACCAAGTTGGCCTGCGTGCTGTCGCTGGTGTGCCTCCACGGCCCTTCCTCTAGGCTTTCAAGCCCTTGTACATATTCAGGTGTTTCACCTGGGAAGGGTGGGAACAGTTGAGCAGCAGCTGGCCTGGGGCTCAGCTCACGTTTACTCACAGAGGCCTCGGCACGGTCCCCCAGCTTTGCAATAAGGACGCTCCTTGCGTGGGCGGGCGGGGCTGCTGGCTGTATGGGAGATGATTCCCCACCTCTGACCAATTTCAGAATTGTTTACCACTGGAGCAAGTGCCTTGGTAGTGTTTTCCTCTGTATAACTGTTAGGTTCAGTTTTTTTTTTCTTTTTTGGTTCAAGTTAGATTTTATTCCTCTTTTATGTATTTATGGATATAAGCATGGAAATAATTCATTCTTATAAATACATCAGTGTGAATGGAAGAACTTTTTGTTCTGTATTATTTTTACATTTTATTTTTAAAAATTTTGAAATTTAATTTTATTTATTTTTTTACACAGTCGGTTATTATTAGTTATCTATTTTATGCATAAACATGTATACAGGTCAATCCCAATCTCCCAACTCATACCACCACCACCACCCCATGGCTTCCCCCACTTTGTGTCCATACGTTTGTTCTCTACCTCTGTGTCTCTATTTCTGCCCTGCAAACCAGTTCATCTGTACCATTTTTCTAGGTTCCACATATAGGCATTAATATACAATATTTGTTTTTCTCTTTCTGACTTACTTCACTCTGCATGACAGTCTCTAGATCCATCAACTTCTCTACAAATGACCGTTTCATTCCTTTTTATGGCTGAGTAATATTCTATTTTATATATGTACCACATCTTTATCCATTCGTCTGTCTGTGGCCATTTAGGTTGCTTCCATTACCTGGCTATTGTAAATAGTGCTGCAATGAACATTGAGGTGAATGTGTCTTTGTGATTTATGGTTTTCTCTGGGTATATGCCCAGTAGTGGGATTGCTGGATCCTATGGTAATTCTCTTTTTAGTTTTTTAAAGGAACCTCCATACTGTTCTCCATAGTGACTGTATCAATTTACATTCCCACCAATAGCGGAAGAGGGTTCCTTTTGTCCACACCCTCCCCAGAATTTGTTGTTTGTAGATTATCTGATGATGCCGATTCTAACAGGTGTGAGGTCTTACCTCATTGTAGTTTTGATTTGCATTTCTCTAATAATTAGTGATGTTGAGCAGCTTTTCATGTGCGTCTTGGCCATCTCTGTGTCTTCTTTGAAGAAACGTCTCTTTAGATCTTCTGCCCATTTTTGTATTGGGTTGTTTGTTTTATTAATATTAAGCTGCATGAGCTGTTTATATATATTGGAGATTAAACCTTTGTCCATTGATTCGTTTGTTAACGTTTTCGCCCATTCTGAGGGTTGCCTTTTTCCATTCCCGTTTTTTTAACAAAGAAAGAAAGAAAGCAAAAGATGCAGAACACTAATGTGCGTGAAATATGCCTCTTGAAACTGTCGTTTTGAAATATGGACGTCTTTTGAATTTTTTGGTCGATATATGACCCCAGGATTTGTTTTCAGGGCAGGTGTCATTTACAGGCCTGTAATGATTTGGAATATCCACTGACCATTAGCGCTGGGATTAAAGCTGCTGTTGTGTGAAACGCCCACAAGGTGGCAGCAGTTCTCCCTTACCAAATCTGGTTACTAGGGCAGCAGAGCCTCAATGGAAGTCGTGTTCTAGATTGGAATGTAGAACGGAATGTGCCAGGAGAAAGCCCCTCAAGTTTGTCTCACTACTTCTTGTTCGTGATTTTAATATAATTTTTTATTTTTTATTACAGCAAGTTTGAGTACAACGTTTAGCTTGTTTTAGGTGTGCAAGTGGTGGTTCTTTTACACATATACATAGGTCTGTTCTCCCTGGGATCCTTTTCCCATGTACGTTATGACAGAATGTTGAGTAGTCTTCTCTTGGTACTCCGTAGGTCTTTGGTGATTATATACGTCTACTGTGTTTGTATATGTCTGTTAACCCCAATTTCGTAATGAATTCAATCCTCACACCTTTCATTTGGTGAACCATAAGTTTGTTTAATGAATCTGTGATTGCCCTTCTCCGTGGAAATATCTGCCCTGGTATCAATTTATAGGTAACACCTATAAGTGATATGATATGATATGTGTCTTTAACTTTCTGACTTACTCCAAGTCACGTGATTACCTCTAGACTCATCTACGGTGCTGCAAATGGCATTGTGTCCTTTTTTTCCTTCGCCAATATTGTCTCTTAGCGAGGTCCATTTTCTGCAATGTGATTCCCTGAGGGCTGAGGATTAGCTGACCTGGGCAGCCTGACCCTGCCGGCAAGCCCTCCCCAGGTGTGCCTGGGATGAGGTCAATATAAACAGCACTCCAGGCAGCAATAGCCCCTGTAGCTGTGCCTGACTCCATATTCTCTGCACCATCAGCAGTCTCGGTGCTGTGCTGGTGGGAGTGTGTGAGGGTCTAGGGCTTCGTGGGTGGCCCGGTGTGAGTGGGGCTCTGCTGGATTTTCGGCAGGAGTTGCCAGGCTGCCACCTGTAAAGAAGAGGATGTGTCACCCATAACTTCCACTGGAATATCTCTCCGGGCTGAGGTGAGGAAGGAAAAAAAGAGTGGGGGCCGGGACAGGAGGGGTGTCTCAGGCAGGGCAATGGAAAGCTTCCAGAAGAGCGCCCGTGGCCAGGACCATCCTGGCTGACCTGCAGGCACCAAGTTGGCCTGCGTGCTGTCGCTGGTGTGGCTCCACGGCCCTTCCTCTAGGCTTTCAAGCTCTTGTACATATTCAGGTGTTTCACCTGGGAAGGGTGGGAACAGTTCAGCAGCAGCTGGCCTGGGGCTCAGCTCACGTTTACTCACAGAGGCCTCGGCACGGTCCCCCAGCTTTGCAATAAGGACGCTCTTTGCGTGGGCGGGCAGGGCTGCTGGCTGTATGGGAGATGATTCCCCACATCTGACCAATTTCAGAATTGTTTACCACTGGAGCAAGTGCCTTGGTAGTGTTTTCCTCTGTATAACAGTTAGGTTCAGTTTTTTTTCTTTTTTGGTTCAAGTTAGATTTTATTCCTCTTTTATGTATTTATGGATATAAGCATGGAAATAATTCATTCTTATAAATACATCAGTGTGAATGGAAGAACTTTTTTTTCTGTTTTATTTTTACATTTTATTTTTAAAAATTTTGAAATTTAATTTTATTTAATTTTTTTATACAGTAGGTTATTATTAGTTATCTATTTTATGCATAAACATGTATACAGGTCAATCCCAATCTCCCAACTCATCCCACCACCACCACCCCATGGCTTCCCCCACTTTGTGTCCATACGTTTGTTCTCTACCTCTGTGTCTCTATTTCTGCCCTGCAAACCAGTTCATCTGTACCATTTTTCTAGGTTCCACATATAGGCATTAATATACAATATTTGTTTTTCTCTTTCTGACTTACTTCACTCTGCATGACTGTCTCTAGATCCATCAACTTCTCTACAAATGACCGTTTCATTCCTTTTTATGGCTGAGTAATATTCCATTTTATATATGTACCACATCTTTATCCATTCGTCTGTCTGTGGCCATTTAGGTTGCTTCCATTACCTGGCTATTTTAAATAGTGCTGCAATGAACATTGTGGTGAATGTGTCTTTGTGATTTATGGTTTTCTCTGGGTATATGCCCAGAAGTGGGATTGCTGGATCCTATGGTAATTCTCTTTTTAGTTTTTTAAAGGAACCTCCATACTGTTCTCCATAGTGACTGTATCAATTTACATTCCCACCAATAGCGGAAGAGGGTTCCTTTTGTCCACACCCTCCCCAGAATTTGTTGTTTGTAGATTATCTGATGATGCCGATTCTAACAGCTGTGAGGTCTTACCTCATTGTAGTTTTGATTTGCATTTCTCTAATAATTAGTGACGTTGAGCAGCTTTTCATGTGCGTCTTGGCCATCTCTGTGTCTTCTTTGAAGAAACGTCTCTTTAGATCTTCTGCCCATTTTTGTATTGGGTTGTTTGTTTTATTAATATTAAGCTGCATGAGCTGTTTATATATATTGGAGATTAAACCTTTGTCCATTGATTCGTTTGTGAACGTTTTCGCCCATTCTGAGGGTTGCCTTTTTCCATTCCCGTTTTTTTAACAAAGAAAGAAAGAAAGCAAAAGAAGCAGAACACTAATGTGCGTGAAATATGCCTCTTGAAACTGTCGTTTTGAAATATGGACGTCTTTTGAATTTTTTGGTCGATATATGACCCCAGGATTTGTTTTCAGGGCAGGTGTCATTTACAGGCCTGTAATGATTTGGAATATCCACTGACCATTAGCGCTGGGATTAAAGCTGCTGTTGTGTGAAACGGCCACAAGGTGGCAGCAGTTCTCCCTTACCAAATCTGGTTACTAGGGCAGCAGAGCCTCAATGGAAGTCGCGTTCTAGATTGGAATGTAGAACGGAATGTGCCAGGAGAAAGCCCCTCAAGTTTGTCTCACTACTTCTTGTTCGTGTTTTTAATATAATTTTTTATTTTTTATTACAGCAAGTTTGAGTACAACGTTTAGCTTGTTGTAGGTGTGCAAGTGGTGGTTCTTTTACACATATACATATGTCTGTTCTCCCTGGGATCCTTTTCCCATGTACGTTATGACAGAATGTTGAGTAGTCTTCTCTTGGTACTCCGTAGGTCTTTGGTGATTATATACGTCTACTGTGTTTGTATATGTCTGTTAACCCCAATTTCGTAATGAATTCAATCCTCACACGTTTCCTTTGGTGAACCATAAGTTTGTTTAATGAATCTGTGATTGCCCTTCTCCGTGGAAATATCTGCCCTGGTATCAATTTATAGGTAACAACTATAAGTGATATGATATGATATGTGTCTTTCACTTTCTGACTTACTCCAAGTCACGTGATTACCTCCAGACTCATCTACGGTGCTGCAAATGGCATTGTGTCCTTTTTTTCCTTGGCGAATATGCTGTCTTAGTGAGGTCCATTTTCTGCAATGTGATTCCCTGAGGGCTGAGGATTAGCTGACCTGGGCAGCCTGACCCTGCCGGCAAGCCCTCCCCAGGTGTGCCTGTGTTGAGGTCCATATAAACAGCACTCCAGGCAGCAATAGCCCCTGCAGCTGTGCCTGACTCCATATTCTCTGCACCATCAGCAGTCTCGGGGCTGTCCTGGTGGGAGGGTGTGAGGGTCCACGGCTTTGTGGGTGGCCCGGTGTGAGTGGGGCTCTGCTGGATTTTCGGCAGGAGTTGCCAGGCTGCCACCTGTAAAGAAGAGGATGTGTCACCCATAACTTCCACTGGAATATCTCTCCGGGCTGAGGTGAGGAAGGAAAAAAAGGAGTGGGGGCCGGGACAGGAGGGGTATCTCAGGCAGGGCAATGGAAAGCTTCCAGAAGAGCGCCCGTGGCCAGGACCATCCTGGCTGACCTGCAGGCACCAAGTTGGCCTGCGTGCTGTCGCTGGTGTGGCTCCACGGCCCTTCCTCTAGGCTTTCAAGCTCTTGTACATATTCAGGTGTTTCACCTGGGAAGGGTGGGAACAGTTCAGCAGCAGCTGGCCTGGGGCTCAGCTCACGTTTACTCACAGAGGCTTCGGCACGGTCGCCCAGCTTTGCAATAAGGACGCTCCTTGCGTGGGCGGGCGGGGCTGCTGGCTGTATGGGAGATGATTCCCCACCTCTGACCAATTTCAGAATTGTTTACCACTGGAGCAAGTGCCTTGGTAGTGTTTTCCTCTGTATAACAGTTAGGTTCAGTTTTTTTTTTTCTTTTTGGTTCAAGTTAGATTTTATTCCTCTTTTATGTATTTATGGATATATGCATGGAAATAATTCATTCTTATAAATACATCAGTGTGAATGGAAGAACATTTTTTTCTGTATTATTTTTACATTTTATTTTTTAAAAATTTGAAATTTAATTTTATTTATTTTTTTAAACAGTAGGTTATTATTAGTTATCTATTTTATGCATAAACATGTATACAGGTCAATCCCAATCTCCCAACTCATCCCACCACCACCACCCCATGGCTTCCCCCACTTTGTGTCCATACGTTTGTTCTCTACCTCTGTGTCTCTATTTCTGCCCTGCAAACCAGTTCATCTGTACCATTTTTCTAGGTTCCACATATAGGCATTAATATACAATATTTGTTTTTCTCTTTCTGACTTACTTCACTCTGCATGACAGTCTCTAGATCCATCAACTTCTCTACAAATGACCCAGTTTCATTCCTTTTTATGGCTGAGTAATATTCCATTTTATATATGTACCACATCTTTATCCATTCGTCTGTCTGTGGCCCTTTAGGTTGCTTCCATTACCTGGCTATTGTAAATAGTGCTGCAATGAACATTGTGGTGAATGTGTCTTTGTGATTTATGGTTTTCTCTGGGTATATGCCCAGAAGTGGGATTGCTGGATCCTATGGTAATTCTCTTTTTAGTTTTTTAAAGGAACCTCCATACTGTTCTCCATAGTGACTGTATCAATTTACATTCCCACCAATAGCGGAAGAGGGTTCCTTTTGTCCACACCCTCCCCAGAATTTGTTGTTTGTAGATTATCTGATGATGCCGATTCTAACAGGTGTGAGGTCTTACCTCATTGTAGTTTTGATTTGCATTTCTCTAATAATTAGTGATGTTGAGCAGCTTTTCATGTGCGTCTTGGCCATCTCTGTGTCGTCTTTGAAGAAACGTCTCTTTAGATCTTCTGCCCATTTTTGTATTGGGTTGTTTGTTTTATTAATATTAAGCTTCATGAACTATTTATATATATTGGAGATTAAACCTTTGTCCATTGATTCGTTTGTGAACGTTTTCGCCCGTTCTGAGGGTTGCCTTTTTCCATTCCCGTTTTTTTAACAAAGAAAGAAAGAAAGCAAAAGAAGCAGAACACTAATGTGCGTGAAATATGCCTCTTGAAACTGTCGTTTTGAAATATGGACGTCTTTTGAATTTTTTGGTCGATATATGACCCCAGGATTTGTTTTCAGGGCAGGTGTCATTTACAGGCCTGTAATGATTTGGAATATCGACTGACCATTAGCGCTGGGATTAAAGCTGCTGTTGTGTGAAACGGCCACAAGGTGGCAGCAGTTCTCCCTTACCAAATCTGGTTACTAGGGCAGCAGAGCCTCAATGGAAGTCGCGTTCTAGATTGGTATGTAGAATGGAATGTGCCAGGAGAAAGCCCCTCAAGTTTGTCTCACTACTTCTTGTTCGTGATTTTAATTTAATTTTTTATTTTTTATTACAGCAAGTTTGAGTACAACGTTTAGCTTGTTGTAGGTGTGCAAGAGGTGGTTCTTTTACACATATACATATGTCTGTTCTTCCTGGGATCCTTTTCCCATGTACGTTATGACAGAATGTTGAGTAGTCTTCTCTTGGTACTCCGTAGGTCTTTGGTGATTATATACGTCTACTGTGTTTGTATATGTCTGTTAACCCCAATATCGTAATGAATTCAATCCTCACACTTTTCCTTTGGTGAACCATAAGTTTGTTTAATGAATCTGTGATTGCCCTTCTCCGTGGAAATATCTGCCCTGGTATCAATTTATCGGTAACACCTATAAGTGATATGATATGATATGTGTCTTTCACTTTCTGACTTACTCCAAGTCACGTGATTACCTCTAGACTCATCTACGGTGCTGCAAATGGCATTGTGTCCTTTTTTTCCTTGGCGAATATGCTGTCTTAGCGAGGTCCATTTTCTGCAATGTGATTCCCTGAGGGCTGAGGATTAGCTGACCTGGGCAGCCTGACCCTGCCGGCAAGCCCTCCCATAGGTGTGCCTGGGTTGAAGTCAATATAAACAGCACTCCAGGCAGCAATAGCCCATGCAGCTGTGCCTGACTCCATATTCTCTGCACCATCAGCAGTCTCGGGGCTGTGCTGGTGGGAGGGTGTGAGGGTCCACGGCTTTGTGGGTGGCCCGGTGTGAGTGGGGCTCTGCTGGATTTTCGGCAGGAGTTGCCAGGCTGCCACCTGTAAAGAAGAGGATGTGTCACCCATAACTTCAACTGGAATATCTCTCCGGGCTGAGGTGAGGAAGGAAAAAAAGGAGTGGGGGCCGGGACAGGAGGGGTATCTCAGGCAGGGCAATGGAAAGCTTCCAGAAGAGCACCAGTGGCCAGGACCATCCTGGCTGACCTGCAGGCACCAAGTTGGCCTGCGTGCTGTCGCTGGTGTGGCTCCACGGCCCTTCCTCTAGGCTTTCAAGCCCTTGTACATATTCAGGTGTTTCACCTGGGAAGGGTGGGAACAGTTCAGCAGCAGCTGGCCTGGGGCTCAGCTCACGTTTACTCACAGAGGCCTCGGCACGGTCCCCCAGCTTTGCAATAAGGACGCTCCTTGCGTGGGCGGGCGGGGCTGCTGGCTGTATGGGAGATGATTCCCCACCTCTGACCAATTTCAGAATTGTTTACCACAGGAACAAGTGCCTTGGTAGTGTTTTCCTCTGTATAACTCTTAGGTTCAGTATTTTTTTTTCTTTTTTGGTTCAAGTTAGATTTTATTCCTCTTTTATGTATTTATGGATATAAGCATGGAAATAATTCATTCTTATAAATACATCAGTGTGAATGGAAGAACTTTTTTTTCTGTTTTATTTTTACATTTTATTTTTAAAAAATTTGAAATTTAATTTTATTTATTTTTTTATACAGTAGGTTATTATTAGTTATCTATTTTATGCATAAACATGTATACAGGTCAATCCCAATATCCCAACTCATCCCACCACCACCACCCCATGGCTTCCCCCACTTTGTGTCCATACGTTTGTTCTCTACCTCTGTGTCTCTATTTCTGCCCTGCAAACCAGTTCATCTGTACCATTTTTCTAGGTTCCACATATAGGCATTAATATACAATATTTGTTTTTCTCTTTCTGAATTACTTCACTCTGCATGACAGTCTCTAGATCCATCAACTTCTCTACAAATGACCGTTTCATTCCTTTTTATGGCTGAGTAATATTTCATTTTATATATGTACCACATCTTTATCCATTCGTCTGTCTGTGGGCATTTAGGTTGCTTCCATTACCTGGCTATTGTAAATAGTGCTGCAATGAACATTGTGGTGAATGTGTCTTTGTGATTTATGGTTTTCTCTGGGTATATGCCCAGAAGTGGGACTGCTGGATCTTATGGTAATTCTCCTTTTAGTATTTTAAAGGAACCTCCATACTGTTCTCCATAGTGACTGTATCAATTTACATTCCCACCAAAAGCGGAAGAGGGTTCCTTTAGTCCACACCCTCCCCAGAATTTGTTGTTTGTAGATTATCTAATGATGCCGAATCTAACAGGTGGGAGGTCTTACCTCATTGTAGTTTTGATTTGCATTTCTCTAATAATTAGTGATGTTGAGCAGCTTTTCATGTGCGTCTTGGCCATCTCTGTGTCTTCTTTGAAGAAACGTCTCTTTAGATCTTCTGCCCATTTTTGTATTGGGTTGTTTGTTTTATTAATATTAAGCTGCATGAGCTGTTTATATATATTGGAGCTTAAACCTTTGTCCATTGATTCGTTTGTGAACGTTTTCGCCCATTCTGAGGGTTGCCTTTTTCCATTCCCGTATTTTTAACAAGGAAGAAAGCAAGCAAAAGAAGCAGAACACTAATGTGCGTGAAATATGCCTCTTGAAACTGTCGTTTTGAAATATGGACGTCTTTTGAATTTTTTGGTCGATATATGACCCCAGGAGTTGTTTTCAGGGCAGGTGTCATTTACAGGCCTGTAATGATTTGGAATATCCACTGACCATTAGCGCTGGGATTAAAGCTGCTGTTGTGTGAAAAGGCCACAAGGTGGCAGCAGTTCTCCCTTACCAAATCTGGTTACTAGGGCAGCAGAGCCTCAATGGAAGTCGCGTTCTAGATTGGAATGTAGAACGGAATGTGCCAGGAGAAAGCCACTCAACTTTGTCTCACTACTTCTTGTTCGTGTTTTTAATTTAATTCTTTATTTTTTATTACAGCAAGTTTGAGTACAACGTTTAGCTTGTTGTAGGTGTGCAAGAGGTGGTTCTTTTACACATATACATATGTCTGTTCTTCCTGGGAACCTTTTCCCATGTACGTTATGACAGAATGTTGAGTAGTCTTCTCTTGGTACTCCGTAGGTCTTTGGTGATTATATACGTCTACTGTGTTTGTACATGTCTGTTAACCCCAATATCGTAATGAATTCAATCCTCACACCTTTCCTTTGGTGAACCATAAGTTTGTTTAATGAATCTGTGATTGCCCTTCTCCGTGGAAATATCTGCCCTGGTATCAATTTATAGGTAACACCTATAAGTGATATGATATGATATGTGTCTTTCACTTTCTGACTTACTCCAAGTCACGTGATTACCTCTAGACTCATCTACGGTGCTGCAAATGGCATTGTGTCCTTTTTTTCCTTGGCCAATATTGTCTCTTAGCGAGGTCCATTTTCTGCAATGTGATTCCCTGAGGGCTGAGGATTAGCTGACCTGGGCAGCCTGACCCTGCCGGCAAGCCCTCCCCAGGTGTGCCTGGGATGAGGTCAATATAAACAGCACTCCAGGCAGCAATAGCCCCTGCAGCTGTGCCTGACTCCATATTCTCTGCACCATCAGCAGTCTCGGTGCTGTGCTGGTGGGAGGTTGTGAGGGTCCACGGCTTCGTGGGTGGCCCGGTGTGAGTGGGGCTCTGCTGGATTTTCGGCAGGAGTTGCCAGGCTGCCACCTGTAAAGAAGAGGATGTGTCACGCATAACTTCAACTGGAATATCTCTCCGGGCTGAGGTGAGGAAGGAAAAAAAGGAGTGGGGGCCGGGACAGGAGGGGTATCTCAGGCAGGGCAATGGAAAGCTTCCAGAAGAGCGCCCGTGGCCAGGACCATCCTGGCTGACCTGCAGGCACCAAGTTGGCCTGCGTGCTGTCGCTGGTGTGCCTCCACGGCCCTTCCTCTAGGCTTTCAAGCCCTTGTACATATTCAGGTGTTTCACCTGGGAAGGGTGGGAACAGTTGAGCAGCAGCTGGCCTGGGGCTCAGCTCACGTTTACTCACAGAGGCCTCGGCACGGTCCCCCAGCTTTGCAATAAGGACGCTCCTTGCGTGGGCGGGCGGGGCTGCTGGCTGTATGGGAGATGATTCCCCACCTCTGACCAATTTCAGAATTGTTTACCACTGGAGCAAGTGCCTTGGTAGTGTTTTCCTCTGTATAACTGTTAGGTTCAGTTTTTTTCTTTTTTGGTTCAAGTTAGATTTTATTCCTCTTTTATGTATTTATGGATATAAGCATGGAAATAATTCATCCTTATAAATACATCAGTGTGAATGGAAGAACATTTTTTTCTGTTTTATTTTTACATTTTATTTTTTAAAATTTTGAAATTTAATTTTATTTATTTTTTTTATACAGTAGGTTATTATTAGTTTTCTATTTTATGCATAAACATGTATACAGGTCAATCCCAATCTCCCAACTCATCCCACCACCACCACCCCATGGCTTCCCCCACTTTGTGTCCATACGTGTGTTCTCTACCTCTGTGTCTCTATTTCTGCCCTGCAAACCAGTTCATCTGTACCATTTTTCTAGGTTCCACATATAGGCATTAATATACAATATTTGTTTTTCTCTTTCTGACTTACTTCACTCTGCATGACAGTCTCTAGATCCATCAACTTCTCTACAAATGACCCAGATTCATTCCTTTTTATGGCTTTGTAATATTCCTTTTTATATATGTACCACATCTTTATCCATTCGTCTGTCTGTGGCCATTTAGGTTGCTTCCATTACCTGGCTATTTTAAATAGTGCTGCAATGAACATTGTGGTGAATGTGTCTTTGTGATTTATGGTTTTCTCTGGGTATATGCCCAGAAGTGGGATTGCTGGATCCTATGGTAATTCTCCTTTTAGTATTTTAAAGGAACCTCCATACTGTTCTCCATAGGGACTGTATCAATTTACATTCCCACCAATAGCGGAAGAGGGTTCCTTTAGTCCACACCCTCCCCAGAATTTGTTGTTTGTAGATTATCTAATGATGCCGAATCTAACAGGTGGGAGGTCTTACCTCATTGTAGTTTTGATTTGCATTTCTCTAATAATTAGTGATGTTGAGCAGCTTTTCATATGCGTCTTGGCCATCTCTGTGTCTTCCTTGAAGAAACGTCTCTTTAGATCTTCTGCCCATTTTTGTATTGGGTTGTTTGTTTTATTAATATTAAGCTGCATGAGCTGTTTATATATATTGGAGATTAAACCTTTGTCCATTGATTCGTTTGTGAACGTTTTCGCCCATTCTGAGGGTTGCCTTTTTCCATTCCCGTATTTTTAAAAAGGAAGAAAGCAAGCAAAAGAAGCAGAACACTAATGTGCGTGAAATATGCCTCTTGAAACTGTCGTTTTGAAATATGGACGTCTTTTGAATTTTTTGGTCGATATATGACCCCAGGATTTGTTTTCAGGGCAGGTGTCATTTACAGGCCTGTAATGATTTGGAATATCCACTGACCATTAGCGCTGGGATTAAAGCTGCTGTTGTGTGAAAAGGCCACAAGGTGGCAGCAGTTCTCCCTTACCAAATCTGGTTACTAGGGCAGCAGAGCCTCAATGGAAGTCGCGTTCTAGATTGGAATGTAGAACTGATGGGCCAGGAGAAAGCCCCTCAACTTTGTCTCACTACTTCTTGTTCGTGTTTTTAATTTATTTTTTTTATTTTTTATTACAGAAAGTTTGAGTACAACGTTTAGCTTGTTGTTGGTGTGCAAGAGGTGGTTCTTTTACACATATACATATGTCTGTTCTTCCTGGGAACCTTTTCCCATGTACGTTATGACAGAATGTTGAGTAGTCTTCTCTTGGTACTCCGTAGGTCTTTGGTGATTATATACGTCTACTGTGTTTGTATATGTGTGTTAACCCCAATATCGTAATGAATTCAATCCTCACACCTTTCCTTTGGTGAACCATACGTTTGTTTAATGAATCTGTGATTGCCCTTCTCCATGGAAATATCTGCCCTGGTATCAATTTATAGGTAACACCTATAAGTGATATGATATGATATGTGTCTTTCACTTTCTGACTTACTCCAAATCACGTGATTACCTCTAGACTCATCTACGGTGCTGCAAATGGCATTGTGTCCTTTTTTTCCTTGGCGAATATTCTGTCTTAGCGAGGTCCATTTTCTGCAATGTGATTCCCTGAGGGCTGAGGATTAGCTGACCTGGCCAGCCTGACCCTGCCGGCAAGCCCTCCCCAGGTGTGCCTGGGTTGAAGTCAATATAAACAGCACTCCAGGCAGCAATAGCCCCTGCAGCTGTGCCTGACTCCATATTCTCTGCACCATCAGCAGTCTCTGGGCTGTGCTGGTGGGAGGGTGTGAGGGTCCACGGCTTTGTGGTTGGTCCGGTGTGAGTGGGGCTCTGCTGGATTTTCGGCAGGAGTTGCCAGGCTGCCACCTGTAAAGAAGAGGATGTGTCACCCATGACTTCCAGTGGAATATCTTTCCGGGCTGAGGTGAGGAAGGAAAAAAAGGAGTGGGAGCCAGGACAGGAGGGGTATCTCAGGCAGGGCAATGGAAAGCTTCCAGAAGAGCGCCCGTGGCCAGGACCATCCTGGCTGACCTGCAGGCACCAAGTTGGCCTGCGTTCTGTCGCTGGTGTGCCTCCACGGCCCTTCCTCTAGGCTTTCAAGCCCTTGTACATATTCAGGTGTTTCACCTGGGAAGGGTGGGAACAGTTCAGCAGTAGCTGTCCTGCGGCTCAACTCACGTTTACTCAGAGAGGCCTCGGCACGGTCCCCCAGCTTTGCAATAAGGACGCTCCTTGCGTGGCCGGGCGGGGCTGCTGGCTGTATGGGAGATGATTCCCCACCTCTGACCAATTTCAGAATTGTATACCACTGGAGCAAGTGCCTTGGTAGTGTTTTCCTCTGTATAACTGTTAGGTTCAGTTTTTTTTTCTTTTTTGGTTCAAGTTAGATTTTATTCCTCTTTTATGTATTTATGGATATAAGCATGGAAATAATTCATTCTTATAAATACATCAGTGTGAATGGACTAACTTTTTTTTCTGTTTTATTTTTACATTTTATTTTTTAAAAATTTGAAATTTAATTTTATTTATTTTTTTATATAGTAGGTTATTATTAGTTATCTATTTTATGCATAAACATGTATACAGGTCAATCCCAATCTCCCAACTCATCCCACCACCACCACCCCATGGCTTCCCCCACTTTGTGTACGTACGTTTGTTCTCTACCTCTGTGTCTCTATTTCTGCCCTGCAAACCAGTTCATCTGTACCATTTTTCTAGGTTCCACATATAGGCATTAATATACAATATTTGTTTTTCTCTTTCTGACTTACTTCACTCTGCATGACTGTCTCTAGATCCATCAACTTCTCTACAAATGACCGTTTCATTCCTTTTTATGGCTGAGTAATATTCCATTTTATATATGTACCACATCTTTATCCATTCGTCTGTCTGTGGCCATTTAGGTTGCTTCCATTACCTGGCTATTTTAAATAGTGCTGCAATGAACATTGTGGTGAATGTGTCTTTGTGATTTATGGTTTTCTCTGGGTATATGCCCAGAAGTGGGATTGCTGGATCCTATGGTAATTCTCTTTTTAGTTTTTTAAAGGAACCTCCATACTGTTCTCCATAGTGACTGTATCAATTTACATTCCCACCAATAGCGGAAGAGGGTTCCTTTTGTCCACACCCTCCCCAGAATTTGTTGTTTGTAGATTATCTGATGATGCCGATTCTAACAGCTGTGAGGTCTTACCTCATTGTAGTTTTGATTTGCATTTCTCTAATAATTAGTGACGTTGAGCAGCTTTTCATGTGCGTCTTGGCCATCTCTGTGTCTTCTTTGAAGAAACGTCTCTTTAGATCTTCTGCCCATTTTTGTATTGGGTTGTTTGTTTTATTAATATTAAGCTGCATGAGCTGTTTATATATATTGGAGATTAAACCTTTGTCCATTGATTCGTTTGTGAACGTTTTCGCCCATTCTGAGGGTTGCCTTTTTCCATTCCCGTTTTTTTAACAAAGAAAGAAAGAAAGCAAAAGAAGCAGAACACTAATGTGCGTGAAATATGCCTCTTGAAACTGTCGTTTTGAAATATGGACGTCTTTTGAATTTTTTGGTCGATATATGACCCCAGGATTTGTTTTCAGGGCAGGTGTCATTTACAGGCCTGTAATGATTTGGAATATCCACTGACCATTAGCGCTGGGATTAAAGCTGCTGTTGTGTGAAACGGCCACAAGGTGGCAGCAGTTCTCCCTTACCAAATCTGGTTACTAGGGCAGCAGAGCCTCAATGGAAGTCGCGTTCTAGATTGGAATGTAGAACGGAATGTGCCAGGAGAAAGCCCCTCAAGTTTGTCTCACTACTTCTTGTTCGTGTTTTTAATATAATTTTTTATTTTTTATTACAGCAAGTTTGAGTACAACGTTTAGCTTGTTGTAGGTGTGCAAGTGGTGGTTCTTTTACACATATACATATGTCTGTTCTCCCTGGGATCCTTTTCCCATGTACGTTATGACAGAATGTTGAGTAGTCTTCTCTTGGTACTCCGTAGGTCTTTGGTGATTATATACGTCTACTGTGTTTGTATATGTCTGTTAACCCCAATTTCGTAATGAATTCAATCCTCACACGTTTCCTTTGGTGAACCATAAGTTTGTTTAATGAATCTGTGATTGCCCTTCTCCGTGGAAATATCTGCCCTGGTATCAATTTATAGGTAACAACTATAAGTGATATGATATGATATGTGTCTTTCACTTTCTGACTTACTCCAAGTCACGTGATTACCTCCAGACTCATCTACGGTGCTGCAAATGGCATTGTGTCCTTTTTTTCCTTGGCGAATATGCTGTCTTAGTGAGGTCCATTTTCTGCAATGTGATTCCCTGAGGGCTGAGGATTAGCTGACCTGGGCAGCCTGACCCTGCCGGCAAGCCCTCCCCAGGTGTGCCTGTGTTGAGGTCCATATAAACAGCACTCCAGGCAGCAATAGCCCCTGCAGCTGTGCCTGACTCCATATTCTCTGCACCATCAGCAGTCTCGGGGCTGTCCTGGTGGGAGGGTGTGAGGGTCCACGGCTTTGTGGGTGGCCCGGTGTGAGTGGGGCTCTGCTGGATTTTCGGCAGGAGTTGCCAGGCTGCCACCTGTAAAGAAGAGGATGTGTCACCCATAACTTCCACTGGAATATCTCTCCGGGCTGAGGTGAGGAAGGAAAAAAAGGAGTGGGGGCCGGGACAGGAGGGGTATCTCAGGCAGGGCAATGGAAAGCTTCCAGAAGAGCGCCCGTGGCCAGGACCATCCTGGCTGACCTGCAGGCACCAAGTTGGCCTGCGTGCTGTCGCTGGTGTGGCTCCACGGCCCTTCCTCTAGGCTTTCAAGCTCTTGTACATATTCAGGTGTTTCACCTGGGAAGGGTGGGAACAGTTCAGCAGCAGCTGGCCTGGGGCTCAGCTCACGTTTACTCACAGAGGCTTCGGCACGGTCGCCCAGCTTTGCAATAAGGACGCTCCTTGCGTGGGCGGGCGGGGCTGCTGGCTGTATGGGAGATGATTCCCCACCTCTGACCAATTTCAGAATTGTTTACCACTGGAGCAAGTGCCTTGGTAGTGTTTTCCTCTGTATAACAGTTAGGTTCAGTTTTTTTTTTTCTTTTTGGTTCAAGTTAGATTTTATTCCTCTTTTATGTATTTATGGATATATGCATGGAAATAATTCATTCTTATAAATACATCAGTGTGAATGGAAGAACATTTTTTTCTGTATTATTTTTACATTTTATTTTTTAAAAATTTGAAATTTAATTTTATTTATTTTTTTAAACAGTAGGTTATTATTAGTTATCTATTTTATGCATAAACATGTATACAGGTCAATCCCAATCTCCCAACTCATCCCACCACCACCACCCCATGGCTTCCCCCACTTTGTGTCCATACGTTTGTTCTCTACCTCTGTGTCTCTATTTCTGCCCTGCAAACCAGTTCATCTGTACCATTTTTCTAGGTTCCACATATAGGCATTAATATACAATATTTGTTTTTCTCTTTCTGACTTACTTCACTCTGCATGACAGTCTCTAGATCCATCAACTTCTCTACAAATGACCCAGTTTCATTCCTTTTTATGGCTGAGTAATATTCCATTTTATATATGTACCACATCTTTATCCATTCGTCTGTCTGTGGCCCTTTAGGTTGCTTCCATTACCTGGCTATTGTAAATAGTGCTGCAATGAACATTGTGGTGAATGTGTCTTTGTGATTTATGGTTTTCTCTGGGTATATGCCCAGAAGTGGGATTGCTGGATCCTATGGTAATTCTCTTTTTAGTTTTTTAAAGGAACCTCCATACTGTTCTCCATAGTGACTGTATCAATTTACATTCCCACCAATAGCGGAAGAGGGTTCCTTTTGTCCACACCCTCCCCAGAATTTGTTGTTTGTAGATTATCTGATGATGCCGATTCTAACAGGTGTGAGGTCTTACCTCATTGTAGTTTTGATTTGCATTTCTCTAATAATTAGTGATGTTGAGCAGCTTTTCATGTGCGTCTTGGCCATCTCTGTGTCGTCTTTGAAGAAACGTCTCTTTAGATCTTCTGCCCATTTTTGTATTGGGTTGTTTGTTTTATTAATATTAAGCTTCATGAACTATTTATATATATTGGAGATTAAACCTTTGTCCATTGATTCGTTTGTGAACGTTTTCGCCCGTTCTGAGGGTTGCCTTTTTCCATTCCCGTTTTTTTAACAAAGAAAGAAAGAAAGCAAAAGAAGCAGAACACTAATGTGCGTGAAATATGCCTCTTGAAACTGTCGTTTTGAAATATGGACGTCTTTTGAATTTTTTGGTCGATATATGACCCCAGGATTTGTTTTCAGGGCAGGTGTCATTTACAGGCCTGTAATGATTTGGAATATCGACTGACCATTAGCGCTGGGATTAAAGCTGCTGTTGTGTGAAACGGCCACAAGGTGGCAGCAGTTCTCCCTTACCAAATCTGGTTACTAGGGCAGCAGAGCCTCAATGGAAGTCGCGTTCTAGATTGGTATGTAGAATGGAATGTGCCAGGAGAAAGCCCCTCAAGTTTGTCTCACTACTTCTTGTTCGTGATTTTAATTTAATTTTTTATTTTTTATTACAGCAAGTTTGAGTACAACGTTTAGCTTGTTGTAGGTGTGCAAGAGGTGGTTCTTTTACACATATACATATGTCTGTTCTTCCTGGGATCCTTTTCCCATGTACGTTATGACAGAATGTTGAGTAGTCTTCTCTTGGTACTCCGTAGGTCTTTGGTGATTATATACGTCTACTGTGTTTGTATATGTCTGTTAACCCCAATATCGTAATGAATTCAATCCTCACACTTTTCCTTTGGTGAACCATAAGTTTGTTTAATGAATCTGTGATTGCCCTTCTCCGTGGAAATATCTGCCCTGGTATCAATTTATCGGTAACACCTATAAGTGATATGATATGATATGTGTCTTTCACTTTCTGACTTACTCCAAGTCACGTGATTACCTCTAGACTCATCTACGGTGCTGCAAATGGCATTGTGTCCTTTTTTTCCTTGGCGAATATGCTGTCTTAGCGAGGTCCATTTTCTGCAATGTGATTCCCTGAGGGCTGAGGATTAGCTGACCTGGGCAGCCTGACCCTGCCGGCAAGCCCTCCCATAGGTGTGCCTGGGTTGAAGTCAATATAAACAGCACTCCAGGCAGCAATAGCCCATGCAGCTGTGCCTGACTCCATATTCTCTGCACCATCAGCAGTCTCGGGGCTGTGCTGGTGGGAGGGTGTGAGGGTCCACGGCTTTGTGGGTGGCCCGGTGTGAGTGGGGCTCTGCTGGATTTTCGGCAGGAGTTGCCAGGCTGCCACCTGTAAAGAAGAGGATGTGTCACCCATAACTTCAACTGGAATATCTCTCCGGGCTGAGGTGAGGAAGGAAAAAAAGGAGTGGGGGCCGGGACAGGAGGGGTATCTCAGGCAGGGCAATGGAAAGCTTCCAGAAGAGCACCAGTGGCCAGGACCATCCTGGCTGACCTGCAGGCACCAAGTTGGCCTGCGTGCTGTCGCTGGTGTGGCTCCACGGCCCTTCCTCTAGGCTTTCAAGCCCTTGTACATATTCAGGTGTTTCACCTGGGAAGGGTGGGAACAGTTCAGCAGCAGCTGGCCTGGGGCTCAGCTCACGTTTACTCACAGAGGCCTCGGCACGGTCCCCCAGCTTTGCAATAAGGACGCTCCTTGCGTGGGCGGGCGGGGCTGCTGGCTGTATGGGAGATGATTCCCCACCTCTGACCAATTTCAGAATTGTTTACCACAGGAACAAGTGCCTTGGTAGTGTTTTCCTCTGTATAACTCTTAGGTTCAGTATTTTTTTTTCTTTTTTGGTTCAAGTTAGATTTTATTCCTCTTTTATGTATTTATGGATATAAGCATGGAAATAATTCATTCTTATAAATACATCAGTGTGAATGGAAGAACTTTTTTTTCTGTTTTATTTTTACATTTTATTTTTAAAAAATTTGAAATTTAATTTTATTTATTTTTTTATACAGTAGGTTATTATTAGTTATCTATTTTATGCATAAACATGTATACAGGTCAATCCCAATATCCCAACTCATCCCACCACCACCACCCCATGGCTTCCCCCACTTTGTGTCCATACGTTTGTTCTCTACCTCTGTGTCTCTATTTCTGCCCTGCAAACCAGTTCATCTGTACCATTTTTCTAGGTTCCACATATAGGCATTAATATACAATATTTGTTTTTCTCTTTCTGAATTACTTCACTCTGCATGACAGTCTCTAGATCCATCAACTTCTCTACAAATGACCGTTTCATTCCTTTTTATGGCTGAGTAATATTTCATTTTATATATGTACCACATCTTTATCCATTCGTCTGTCTGTGGGCATTTAGGTTGCTTCCATTACCTGGCTATTGTAAATAGTGCTGCAATGAACATTGTGGTGAATGTGTCTTTGTGATTTATGGTTTTCTCTGGGTATATGCCCAGAAGTGGGACTGCTGGATCTTATGGTAATTCTCCTTTTAGTATTTTAAAGGAACCTCCATACTGTTCTCCATAGTGACTGTATCAATTTACATTCCCACCAAAAGCGGAAGAGGGTTCCTTTAGTCCACACCCTCCCCAGAATTTGTTGTTTGTAGATTATCTAATGATGCCGAATCTAACAGGTGGGAGGTCTTACCTCATTGTAGTTTTGATTTGCATTTCTCTAATAATTAGTGATGTTGAGCAGCTTTTCATGTGCGTCTTGGCCATCTCTGTGTCTTCTTTGAAGAAACGTCTCTTTAGATCTTCTGCCCATTTTTGTATTGGGTTGTTTGTTTTATTAATATTAAGCTGCATGAGCTGTTTATATATATTGGAGCTTAAACCTTTGTCCATTGATTCGTTTGTGAACGTTTTCGCCCATTCTGAGGGTTGCCTTTTTCCATTCCCGTATTTTTAACAAGGAAGAAAGCAAGCAAAAGAAGCAGAACACTAATGTGCGTGAAATATGCCTCTTGAAACTGTCGTTTTGAAATATGGACGTCTTTTGAATTTTTTGGTCGATATATGACCCCAGGAGTTGTTTTCAGGGCAGGTGTCATTTACAGGCCTGTAATGATTTGGAATATCCACTGACCATTAGCGCTGGGATTAAAGCTGCTGTTGTGTGAAAAGGCCACAAGGTGGCAGCAGTTCTCCCTTACCAAATCTGGTTACTAGGGCAGCAGAGCCTCAATGGAAGTCGCGTTCTAGATTGGAATGTAGAACGGAATGTGCCAGGAGAAAGCCACTCAACTTTGTCTCACTACTTCTTGTTCGTGTTTTTAATTTAATTCTTTATTTTTTATTACAGCAAGTTTGAGTACAACGTTTAGCTTGTTGTAGGTGTGCAAGAGGTGGTTCTTTTACACATATACATATGTCTGTTCTTCCTGGGAACCTTTTCCCATGTACGTTATGACAGAATGTTGAGTAGTCTTCTCTTGGTACTCCGTAGGTCTTTGGTGATTATATACGTCTACTGTGTTTGTACATGTCTGTTAACCCCAATATCGTAATGAATTCAATCCTCACACCTTTCCTTTGGTGAACCATAAGTTTGTTTAATGAATCTGTGATTGCCCTTCTCCGTGGAAATATCTGCCCTGGTATCAATTTATAGGTAACACCTATAAGTGATATGATATGATATGTGTCTTTCACTTTCTGACTTACTCCAAGTCACGTGATTACCTCTAGACTCATCTACGGTGCTGCAAATGGCATTGTGTCCTTTTTTTCCTTGGCCAATATTGTCTCTTAGCGAGGTCCATTTTCTGCAATGTGATTCCCTGAGGGCTGAGGATTAGCTGACCTGGGCAGCCTGACCCTGCCGGCAAGCCCTCCCCAGGTGTGCCTGGGATGAGGTCAATATAAACAGCACTCCAGGCAGCAATAGCCCCTGCAGCTGTGCCTGACTCCATATTCTCTGCACCATCAGCAGTCTCGGTGCTGTGCTGGTGGGAGGTTGTGAGGGTCCACGGCTTCGTGGGTGGCCCGGTGTGAGTGGGGCTCTGCTGGATTTTCGGCAGGAGTTGCCAGGCTGCCACCTGTAAAGAAGAGGATGTGTCACGCATAACTTCAACTGGAATATCTCTCCGGGCTGAGGTGAGGAAGGAAAAAAAGGAGTGGGGGCCGGGACAGGAGGGGTATCTCAGGCAGGGCAATGGAAAGCTTCCAGAAGAGCGCCCGTGGCCAGGACCATCCTGGCTGACCTGCAGGCACCAAGTTGGCCTGCGTGCTGTCGCTGGTGTGCCTCCACGGCCCTTCCTCTAGGCTTTCAAGCCCTTGTACATATTCAGGTGTTTCACCTGGGAAGGGTGGGAACAGTTGAGCAGCAGCTGGCCTGGGGCTCAGCTCACGTTTACTCACAGAGGCCTCGGCACGGTCCCCCAGCTTTGCAATAAGGACGCTCCTTGCGTGGGCGGGCGGGGCTGCTGGCTGTATGGGAGATGATTCCCCACCTCTGACCAATTTCAGAATTGTTTACCACTGGAGCAAGTGCCTTGGTAGTGTTTTCCTCTGTATAACTGTTAGGTTCAGTTTTTTTCTTTTTTGGTTCAAGTTAGATTTTATTCCTCTTTTATGTATTTATGGATATAAGCATGGAAATAATTCATCCTTATAAATACATCAGTGTGAATGGAAGAACATTTTTTTCTGTTTTATTTTTACATTTTATTTTTTAAAATTTTGAAATTTAATTTTATTTATTTTTTTTATACAGTAGGTTATTATTAGTTTTCTATTTTATGCATAAACATGTATACAGGTCAATCCCAATCTCCCAACTCATCCCACCACCACCACCCCATGGCTTCCCCCACTTTGTGTCCATACGTGTGTTCTCTACCTCTGTGTCTCTATTTCTGCCCTGCAAACCAGTTCATCTGTACCATTTTTCTAGGTTCCACATATAGGCATTAATATACAATATTTGTTTTTCTCTTTCTGACTTACTTCACTCTGCATGACAGTCTCTAGATCCATCAACTTCTCTACAAATGACCCAGATTCATTCCTTTTTATGGCTTTGTAATATTCCTTTTTATATATGTACCACATCTTTATCCATTCGTCTGTCTGTGGCCATTTAGGTTGCTTCCATTACCTGGCTATTTTAAATAGTGCTGCAATGAACATTGTGGTGAATGTGTCTTTGTGATTTATGGTTTTCTCTGGGTATATGCCCAGAAGTGGGATTGCTGGATCCTATGGTAATTCTCCTTTTAGTATTTTAAAGGAACCTCCATACTGTTCTCCATAGGGACTGTATCAATTTACATTCCCACCAATAGCGGAAGAGGGTTCCTTTAGTCCACACCCTCCCCAGAATTTGTTGTTTGTAGATTATCTAATGATGCCGAATCTAACAGGTGGGAGGTCTTACCTCATTGTAGTTTTGATTTGCATTTCTCTAATAATTAGTGATGTTGAGCAGCTTTTCATATGCGTCTTGGCCATCTCTGTGTCTTCCTTGAAGAAACGTCTCTTTAGATCTTCTGCCCATTTTTGTATTGGGTTGTTTGTTTTATTAATATTAAGCTGCATGAGCTGTTTATATATATTGGAGATTAAACCTTTGTCCATTGATTCGTTTGTGAACGTTTTCGCCCATTCTGAGGGTTGCCTTTTTCCATTCCCGTATTTTTAAAAAGGAAGAAAGCAAGCAAAAGAAGCAGAACACTAATGTGCGTGAAATATGCCTCTTGAAACTGTCGTTTTGAAATATGGACGTCTTTTGAATTTTTTGGTCGATATATGACCCCAGGATTTGTTTTCAGGGCAGGTGTCATTTACAGGCCTGTAATGATTTGGAATATCCACTGACCATTAGCGCTGGGATTAAAGCTGCTGTTGTGTGAAAAGGCCACAAGGTGGCAGCAGTTCTCCCTTACCAAATCTGGTTACTAGGGCAGCAGAGCCTCAATGGAAGTCGCGTTCTAGATTGGAATGTAGAACTGATGGGCCAGGAGAAAGCCCCTCAACTTTGTCTCACTACTTCTTGTTCGTGTTTTTAATTTATTTTTTTTATTTTTTATTACAGAAAGTTTGAGTACAACGTTTAGCTTGTTGTTGGTGTGCAAGAGGTGGTTCTTTTACACATATACATATGTCTGTTCTTCCTGGGAACCTTTTCCCATGTACGTTATGACAGAATGTTGAGTAGTCTTCTCTTGGTACTCCGTAGGTCTTTGGTGATTATATACGTCTACTGTGTTTGTATATGTGTGTTAACCCCAATATCGTAATGAATTCAATCCTCACACCTTTCCTTTGGTGAACCATACGTTTGTTTAATGAATCTGTGATTGCCCTTCTCCATGGAAATATCTGCCCTGGTATCAATTTATAGGTAACACCTATAAGTGATATGATATGATATGTGTCTTTCACTTTCTGACTTACTCCAAATCACGTGATTACCTCTAGACTCATCTACGGTGCTGCAAATGGCATTGTGTCCTTTTTTTCCTTGGCGAATATTCTGTCTTAGCGAGGTCCATTTTCTGCAATGTGATTCCCTGAGGGCTGAGGATTAGCTGACCTGGCCAGCCTGACCCTGCCGGCAAGCCCTCCCCAGGTGTGCCTGGGTTGAAGTCAATATAAACAGCACTCCAGGCAGCAATAGCCCCTGCAGCTGTGCCTGACTCCATATTCTCTGCACCATCAGCAGTCTCTGGGCTGTGCTGGTGGGAGGGTGTGAGGGTCCACGGCTTTGTGGTTGGTCCGGTGTGAGTGGGGCTCTGCTGGATTTTCGGCAGGAGTTGCCAGGCTGCCACCTGTAAAGAAGAGGATGTGTCACCCATGACTTCCAGTGGAATATCTTTCCGGGCTGAGGTGAGGAAGGAAAAAAAGGAGTGGGAGCCAGGACAGGAGGGGTATCTCAGGCAGGGCAATGGAAAGCTTCCAGAAGAGCGCCCGTGGCCAGGACCATCCTGGCTGACCTGCAGGCACCAAGTTGGCCTGCGTTCTGTCGCTGGTGTGCCTCCACGGCCCTTCCTCTAGGCTTTCAAGCCCTTGTACATATTCAGGTGTTTCACCTGGGAAGGGTGGGAACAGTTCAGCAGTAGCTGTCCTGCGGCTCAACTCACGTTTACTCAGAGAGGCCTCGGCACGGTCCCCCAGCTTTGCAATAAGGACGCTCCTTGCGTGGCCGGGCGGGGCTGCTGGCTGTATGGGAGATGATTCCCCACCTCTGACCAATTTCAGAATTGTATACCACTGGAGCAAGTGCCTTGGTAGTGTTTTCCTCTGTATAACTGTTAGGTTCAGTTTTTTTTTCTTTTTTGGTTCAAGTTAGATTTTATTCCTCTTTTATGTATTTATGGATATAAGCATGGAAATAATTCATTCTTATAAATACATCAGTGTGAATGGACTAACTTTTTTTTCTGTTTTATTTTTACATTTTATTTTTTAAAAATTTGAAATTTAATTTTATTTATTTTTTTATATAGTAGGTTATTATTAGTTATCTATTTTATGCATAAACATGTATACAGGTCAATCCCAATCTCCCAACTCATCCCACCACCACCACCCCATGGCTTCCCCCACTTTGTGTACGTACGTTTGTTCCCTACCTCTGTGTCTCTATTTCTGCCCTGCAAACCAGTTCATCTGTACCATTTTTCTAGGTTCCACATATAGGCATTAATATACAATAATTGTTTTTCTCTTTCTGACTTACTTCACTCTGCATGACAGTCTCTAGATCCATCAACTTCTCTACAAATGACCCAGATTCATTCCTTTTTATGGCTGAGTAATATTCCATTTTATATATGTACCACATCTTTATCCATTCGTCTGTTTGTGGCCATTTAGGTTGCTTCCATTACCTGGCTATTGTAAATAGTGCTGCAATGAACATTGTGGTGAATGTGTCTTTGTGATTTATGGTTTTCTCTGGGTATATGCCCAGAAGTGGGATTGCTGGATCCTATGGTAATTCTCTTTTTAGTTTTTTAAAGGAACCTCCATACTGTTCTCCATAGTGACTGTATCAATTTACATTCCCACCAATAGCGGAAGAGGGTTCCTTTTGTCCACACCCTCCCCAGAATTTGTTGTTTGTAGATTATCTGATGATGCCGATTCTAACAGGTGTGAGGTCTTACCTCATTGTAGTTTTGATTTGCATTTCTCTAATAATTAGTGACGTTGAGCAGCTTTTCATGTGCGTCTTGGCCATCTCTGTGTCTTCTTTGAAGAAACGTCTCTTTAGATCTTCTGCTCATTTTTGTATTGGGTTGTTTGTTTTATTAATATTAAGCTGCATGAGCTGTTTATATATATTGCAGATTAAACCTTTGTCCATTGATTCGTTTGTGAACGTTTTCGCCCATTCTTTGGGTTGCCTTTTTCCATTCCCGTTTTTTTAACAAAAAAGAAAGAAAGCAAAAGAAGCAGAACACTAATGTGCGTGAAATATGCCTCTTGAAACTGTCGTTTTGAAATATGGACGTCTTTTGAATTTTTTGGTCGATATATGACCCCAGGATTTGTTTTCAGGGCAGGTGTCATTTACAGGCCTGTAATGATTTGGAATATCCACTGACTATTAGCGCTGGGATTAAAGCTGCTGTTGTGTGAAACGGCCACAAGGTGGCAGCAGTTCTCCCTTACCAAATCTGGTTACTAGGGCAGCAGAGCCTCAATGGAAGTCGCGTTCTAGATTGGAATGTAGAACGGAATGTGCCAGGAGAAAGCCTCTCAAGTTTGTCTCACTACTTCTTGTTCGTGTTTGTAATATAATTTTTTATTTTTTATTACAGCAAGTTTGAGTACAACGTTTAGCTTGTTGTAGGTGTGCAAGTGGTGGTTCTTTTACACATATACATATGTCTGTTCTCCCTGGGATCCTTTTCCCATGTACGTTATGACAGAATGTTGAGTAGTCTTCTCTTGGTACTCCGTAGGTCTTTGGTGATTATATACGTCTACTGTGTTTGTATATGTCTGTTAACCCCAATTTCGTAATGAATTCAATCCTCACACCTTTCCTTTGGTGAACCATAAGTTTGTTTAATGAATCTGTGATTGCCCTTCTCCGTGGAAATATCTGCCCTGGTATCAATTTATAGGTAACACCTATAAGTGATATGATATGATATGTGTCTTTCACTTTCTGACTTACTCCAAGTCACGTGATTACCTCCAGACTCATCTACGGTGCTGCAAATGGCATTGTGTCCTTTTTTTCCTTGCGAATATGCTGTCTTAGCGAGGTCCATTTTCTGCAATGTGATTCCCTGAGGGCTGAGGATTAGCTGACCTGGGCAGCCTGACCCTGCCGGCAAGCCCTCCCCAGGTGTGCCTGGGTTGAGGTCCATATAAACAGCACTCCAGGCAGCAATAGCCCCTGCAGCTGTGCCTGACTCCATATTCTCTGCACCATCAGCAGTCTCGGGGCTGTGCTGGTGGGAGGGTGTGAGGGTCCACGGCTTTGTGGGTGGCCCGGTGTGAGTGGGGCTCTGCTGGATTTTCGGCAGGAGTTGCCAGGCTGCCACCTGTAAAGAAGAGGATGTGTCACCCATCACTTCCACTGGAATATCTCTCCGGGCTGAGGTGAGGAAGGAAAAAAAGGAGTGGGGGCCGGGACAGGAGGGGTATCTCAGGCAGGGCAATGGAAAGCTTCCAGAAGAGCGCCCGTGGCCAGGACCATCCTGGCTGACCTGCAGGCACCAAGTTGGCCTGCGTGCTGTCGCTGGTGTGCCACCAAGGCCCTTCCTCTAGGCTTTCAAGCCCTTGTACATATTCAGGTGTTTCACGTGGGAAGGGTGGGAACAGTTCAGCAGCAGCTGGCCTGGGGCTCAGCTCACGTTTACTCACAGAGGCTTCGGCACGGTCCCCCAGCTTTTCAATAAGGACGCTCCTTGCGTGGGCGGGCGGGGCTGCTGGCTGTATGGGAGATGATTCCCCACCTCTGACCAATTTCAGAATTGTTTACCACTGGATCAAGTGCCTTGGTAGTGTTTTCCTCTGTATAACTGTTAGGTTCAGTTTTTTTTTTTTCTTTTTTGGTTCAAGTTAGATTTTATTCCTCTTTTATGTATTTATGGATATAAGCATGGAAATAATTCATTCTTATAAATACATCAGTGTGAATGGAAGAACATTTTTTTCTGTATTATTTTTACATTTTATTTTTAAAAAAATTGAAATTTAATTTTATTTAATTTTTTATACAGTAGGTTATTATTAGTTATCTATTTTATGCATAAACATGTATACAGGTCAATCCCAATCTCCCAACTCATCCCACCACCACCACCCCATGGCTTCCCCCACTTTGTGTCCATACGTTTGTTCTCTACCTCTGTGTCTCTATTTCTGCCCTGAAAACCAGTTCATCTGTACCATTTTTCTAGGTTCCACATATAGGCATTAATATACAATATTTGTTTTTCTCTTTCTGACTTACTTCACTCTGCATGACAGTCTCTAGATCCATCAACTTCTCTACAAATGACCCAGTTTCATTCCTTTTTATGGCTGAGTAATATTCCATTTTATATATGTACCACATCTTTATCCATTCGTCTGTCTGTGGCCATTTAGGTTGCTTCCATTACCTGGCTATTGTAAATAGTGCTGCAATGAACATTGTGGTGAATGTGTCTTTGTGATTTATGGTTTTCTCTGGGTATATGCCCAGAAGTGGGATTGCTGGATCCTATGGTAATTCTCTTTTTAGTTTTTTAAAGGAACCTCCATACTGTTCTCCATAGTGACTGTATCAATTTACATTCCCACCAATAGCGGAAGAGGGTTCCTTTTGTCCACACCCTCCCCAGAATTTGTTGTTTGTCGATTATCTGATGATGCCGATTCTAACAGGTGTGAGGTCTTACCTCATTGTAGTTTTGATTTGCATTTCTCTAATAATTAGTGATGTTGAGCAGCTTTTCATGTGCGTCTTGGCCATCTCTGTGTCTTCTTTGAAGAAACGTCCCTTTAGATCTTCTGCCCATTTTTGTATTGGGTTGTTTGTTTTATTAATATTAAGCTTCATGAGCTATTTATATATATTGGAGATTAAACCTTTGTCCATTGATTCGTTTGTGAACGTTTTCGCCCATTCTGAGGGTTGCCTTTTTCCATTCCCGTTTTTTTAACAAAGAAAGAAAGAAAGCAAAAGAAGCAGAACACTAATGTGCGTGAAATATGCCTCTTGAAACTGTCGTTTTGAAATATGGACGTCTTTTGAATTTTTTGGTCGATATATGACCCCAGGATTTCTTTTCAGGGCAGGTGTCATTTACAGGCCTGTAATGATTTGGAATATCCACTGACCATTAGCGCTGGGATTAAAGCTGCTGTTGTGTGAAACGGCCACAAGGTGGCAGCAGTTCTCCCTTACCAAATCTGGTTACTAGGGCAGCAGAGCCTCAATGGAAGTCGCGTTCTAGATTGGTATGTAGAATGGAATGTGCCAGGAGAAAGCCCCTCAAGTTTGTCTCACTACTTCTTGTTCGTGTTTTTAATTTAATTTTTTATTTTTTATTACAGCAAGTTTGAGTACAACGTTTAGCTTGTTGTAGGTGTGCAAGAGGTGGTTCTTTTACACATATACATATGTCTGTTCTTCCTGGGATCCTTTTCCCATGTACGTTATGACAGAATGTTGAGTAGTCTTCTCTTGGTACTCCGTAGGTCTTTGGTGATTATATACGTCTACTGTGTTTGTATATGTCTGTTAACCCCAATATCGTAATGAATTCAATCCTCACACCTTTCCTTTGGTGAACCATAAGTTTCTTTAATGAATCTGTGATTGCCCTTCTCCGTGGAAATATCTGCCCTGGTATCAATTTATCGGTAACACCTATAAGTGATATGATATGATATGTGTCTTTCACTTTCTGACTTACTCCAAGTCACGTGATTACCTCTAGACTCATCTACGGTGCTGCAAATGGCATTGTGTCCTTTTTTTCCTTGGCGAATATTCTGTCTTAGCGAGGTCCATTTTCTGCAATGTGATTCCCTGAGGGCTGAGGATTAGCTGACCTGGGCAGCCTGACCCTGCCGGCAAGCCCTCCCCAGGTGTGCCTGGGTTGAGGTCCATATAAACAGCACTCCAGGCAGCAATAGCCCCTGCAGCTGTGCCTGACTCCATATTCTCTGCACCATCAGCAGTCTCGGGGCTGTGCTGGTGGGAGGGTGTGAGGGTCCACGGCTTTGTGGGTGGCCCGGTGTGAGTGGGGCTCTGCTGGATTTTCGGCAGGAGTTGCCAGGCTGCCACCTGTAAAGAAGAGGATGTGTCACCCATCACTTCCACTGGAATATCTCTCCGGGCTGAGGTGAGGAAGGAAAAAAAGGAGTGGGGGCCGGGACAGGAGGGGTATCTCAGGCAGGGCAATGGAAAGCTTCCAGAAGAGCGCCCGTGGCCAGGACCATCCTGGCTGACCTGCAGGCACCAAGTTGTCCTGCGTGCTATCGCTGGTGTGCCTCCACGGCCCTTCCTCTAGGCTTTCAAGCCCTTGTACATATTCAGTTGTTTCACCTGGGAAGGGTGGGAACAGTTCAGCAGCAGCTGGCCTGGGGCTCAGCTCACGTTTACTCACAGAGGCCTCGGCACGGTCCCCCAGCTTTGCAATAAGGACGATCCTTGCGTGGGCGGGCGGGGCTGCTGGCTGTATGGGAGATGATTCCCCACCTCTGACCAATTTCAGAATTGTTTACCACTGGAACAAGTGCCTTGGTAGTGTTTTCCTCTGTATAACTGTTAGGTTCAGTTTTTTTTTCTTTTTTGGTTCAAGTTAGATTTTATTCCTCTTTTATGTATTTATGGATATAAGCATGGAAATAATTCATTCTTATAAATACATCAGTGTGAATGGACTAACTTTTTTTTCTGTTTTATTTTTACATTTTATTTTTAAAAAATTTGAAATTTAATTTTATTTATTTTTTTATACAGTAGGTTATTATTAGTTATCTATTTTATGCATAAACATGTATACAGGTCAATCCCAATATCCCAACTCATCCCACCACCACCACCCCATGGCTTCCCCCACTTTGTGTCCATACGTTTGTTCTCTACCTCTGTGTCTCTATTTCTGCCCTGCAAACCAGTTCATCTGTACCATTTTTCTAGGTTCCACATATAGGCATTAATATACAATATTTGTTTTTCTCTTTCTGAATTACTTCACTCTGCATGACAGTCTCTAGATCCATCAACTTCTCTACAAATGACCGTTTCATTCCTTTTTATGGCTAAGTAATATTTCATTTTATATATGTACCACATCTTTATCCATTCGTCTGTCTGTGGCCATTTAGGTTGCTTCCATTACCTGGCTATTGTAAATAGTGCTGCAATGAACATTGTGGTGAATGTGTCTTTGTGATTTATGGTTTTCTCTGGGTATATGCCCAGAAGTGGGATTGCTGGATCCTATGGTAATTCTCCTTTTAGTATTTTAAAGGAACCTCCATACTGTTCTCCATAGTGACTGTATCAATTTACATTCCCACCAAAAGCGGAAGAGGGTTCCTTTAGTCCACACCCTCCCCAGAATTTGTTGTTTGTAGATTATCTAATGATGCCGAATCTAACAGGTGGGAGGTCTTACCTCATTGTAGTTTTGATTTGCATTTCTCTAATAATTAGTGATGTTGAGCAGCTTTTCATGTGCGTCTTGGCCATCTCTGTGTCTTCTTTGAAGAAACGTCTCTTTAGATCTTCTGCTCATTTTTGTTTTGGGTTGTTTGTTTTATTAATATTAAGCTGCATGAGCTGTTTATATATATTGGAGATTAAACCTTTGTCCATTGATTCGTTTGTGAACGTTTTCGCCCATTCTGAGGGTTGCCTTTTTCCATTCCCGTTTTTTTAACAAAGAAAGAAAGAAAGCAAAAGAAGCAGAACACTAATGTGCGTGAAATATGCCTCTTGAAACTGTCGTTTTGAAATATGGACGTCTTTTGAATTTTTTGGTCGATATTAGACCCCAGGATTTCTTTTCAGGTCAGGTGTCATTTACAGGCCTGTAATGATTTGGAATATCCACTGACCATTAGCGCTGGGATTAAAGCTGCTGTTGTGTGAAACGGCCACAAGGTGGCAGCAGTTCTCCCTTACCAAATCTGGTTACTAGGGCAGCAGAGCCTCAATGGAAGTCGCGTTCTAGATTGGAATGTAGAATGGAATGTGCCAGGAGAAAGCCCCTCAAGTTTGTCTCAGAACTTGTTGTTCGTGTTTTTAATTTAATTTTTTATTTTTTATTACAGCAAGTTTGAGTACAACGTTTAGCTTGTTGTAGGTGTGCAAGAGGTGGTTCTTTTACACATATACATATGTCTGTTCTTCCTGGGATCCTTTTCCCATGTACGTTATGACAGAATGTTGAGTAGTCTTCTCTTGGTACTCCGTAGGTCTTTGGTGATTATATACGTCTACTGTGTTTGTATATGTCTGTTAACCCCAATATCGTAATGAATTCAATCCTCACACTTTTCCTTTGGTGAACCATAAGTTTGTTTAATGAATCTGTGATTGCCCTTCTCCGTGGAAATATCTGCCCTGGTATCAATTTATAGGTAACACCTATAAGTGATATGATACGATAGGTGTCTTTCCCTTTCTGACTTACTCCAAGTCACGTGATTACCTCGAGACTCATCTACGGTGCTGCGAATGGCATTGTGTCCTTTTTTTCCTTGGCGAATATTCTGTCTTAGCGAGGTCCATTTTCTGCAATGTGATTCCCTGAGGGCTGAGGATTAGCTGACATGGGCAGCCTGACCCTGCCGGCAAGCCCTCCCCAGGTGTGCCTGGGTTGAGGTCCATATAAACAGCACTCCAGGCAGCAATAGCCCCTGCAGCTGTGCCTGACTCCATATTCTCTGCACCATCAGCAGTCTCGGGGCTGTGCTGGTGGGAGGGTGTGAGGGTCCACGGCTTTGTGTGTGGCCCGGTGTGAGTGGGGCTCTGCTGGATTTTCGGCAGGAGTTGCCAGGCTGCCACCTGTAAAGAAGAGGATGTGTCACCCATCACTTCCACTGGAATATCTCTCCCGGCTGAGGTGAGGAAGGAAAAAAAGGAGTGGGGTCCGGACAGGAGGGGTATCTCAGGCAGGGCAATGGAAAGCTTCCAGAAGAGCGGCCGTGGCCAGGACCATCCTGGCTGACCTGCAGGCACCAAGTTGGCCTGCGTGCTGTCGCTGGTGTGCCTCCACGGCCCTTCCTCTAGGCTTTCAAGCCCTTGTACATATTCAGTTGTTTCACCTGGGAAGGGTGGGAACAGTTCAGCAGCAGCTGGCCTGGGGCTCAGCTCACGTTTACTCACAGAGGCCTCGGCACGGTCGCCCAGCTTTGCAATAAGGACGCTCCTTGCGTGGGCGGGCGGGGCTGCTGGCTATATGGGAGATGATTCCCCACCTCTGACCAATTTCAGAATTGTTTACCACTGGAACAAGTGCCTTGGTAGTGTTTTCCTCTGTATAACTGTTAGGTTCAATTTTTTTTTTCTTTTTTGGTTCAAGTTAGATTTTATTCCTCTTTTATGTATTTATGGATATAAGCATGGAAATAATTCATTCTTATATATACATCAGTGTGAATGGAAGAACTTTTTTTCTGTTTTATTTTTACATTTTATTTTTAAAAAATTTGAAATTTAATTTTATTTATTTTTTTATACAGTAGGTTATTATTAGTTATCTATTTTATGCATAAATATGTATACAGCTCAATCCCAATATCCCAACTCATCCCACCACCACCACCCCATGGCTTCCCCCACTTTGTGTCCATACGTTTGTTCTCTACCTCTGTGTCTCTATTTCTGCCCTGCAAACCAGTTCATCTGTACCATTTTTCTAGGTTCCACATATAGGCATTAACATACATTATTTGTTTTTCTCTTTCTGAATTACTTCACTCTGCATGACAGTCTCTAGATCCATCAACTTCTCTACAAATGACCGTTTCATTCCTTTTAATGGCTGAGTAATATTCCATTTTATATATGTACCACATCTTTATCCATTCGTCTGTCTGTGGCCATTTAGGTTGCTTCCATTACCTGGCTATTGTAAATAGTGTTGCAATGAACATTGTGGTGAATGTGTCTTTGTGATTTATGGTTTTCTCTGGGTATATGCCCAGAAGTGGGATTGCTGGATCCTATGGTAATTCTCCTTTTAGTATTTTAAAGGAACCTCCATACTGTTCTCCATAGTGACTGTATCAATTTACATTCCCACCAATAGCGGAAGAGGTTTCCTTTAGTCCACACCCTCCCCAGAATTTCTTCTTTGTAGATTATCTAATGATGCCGAATCTAACAGGTGGGAGGTCTTACCTCATTGTAGTTTTGATTTGCATTTCTCTAATAATTAGTGATGTTGAGCAGCTTTTCATGTGCGTCTTGGCCATCTCTGTGTCTTCTTTGAAGAAACGTCTCTTTAGATCTTCTGCCCATTTTTGTATTGGGTTGTTTGTTTTATTAATATTAAGCTGCATGAGCTGTTTATATATATTGGAGATTAAACCTTTGTCCATTGATTCGTTTGTGAACGTTTTCGCCCATTCTGAGTGTTGCCTTTTTCCATTCCCGTATTTTTAACAAGGAAGAAAGCAAGCAAAAGAAGCAGAACACTAATGTGCGTGAAATATGCCTCTTGAAACTGTCGTTTTGAAATATGGACGTCTTTTGAATTTTTTGGTCGATATATGACCCCAGGATTTGTTTTCAAGGCAGGTGTCATTTACAGGCCTCTAATGATTTGGAATATCCACTGACCATTAGCGCTGGGATTAAAGCTGCTGTTGTGTGAAACGGCCACAAGGTGGCAGCAGTTCTCCCTTACCAAATCTGGTTACTAGGGCAGCAGAGCCTCAATGGAAGTCGCGTTCTAGATTGGAATGTAGAACGGAATGTGCCAGGAGAAAGCCCCTCAAGTTTGTCTCACTACTTCTTGTTCGTGTTTTTAATTTAATTTTTTATTTTTTATTACAGCAAGTTTGAGTACAACGTTTAGCTTGTTGTAGGTGTGCAAGAGGTGGTTCTTTTACACATATACATATGTCTGTTCTCCCTGGGATCCTTTTCCCATGTACGTTATGACAGAATGTTGAGTAGTCTTCTCTTGGAACTCCGTAGGTCTTTAATGATTATATACATCTACTGTGTTTGTATATGTCTGTTAACCCCAATATCGTAATGAATTCAATCCTCACACCTTTCCTTTGGTGAACCATAAGTTTCTTTAATGAATCTGTGATTGCCCTTCTCCGTGGAAATATCTGCCCTGGTATCAATTTATACGTAACACCTATAAGTGATATGATACGATATGTGTCTTTCCCTTTCTGACTTACTCCAAGTCACGTGATTACCTCGAGACTCATCTACGGTGCTGCGAATGGCATTGTGTCCTTTTTTTCCTTGGCGAATATTCTGTCTTAGCGAGGTCCATTTTCTGCAATGTGATTCCCTGAGGGCTGAGGATTAGCTGACCTGGGCAGCCTGACCCTGCCGGCAAGCCCTCCCCAGGTGTGCCTGGGTTGAGGTCCATATAAACAGCACACCAGGCAGCAATAGCCCCTGCAGCTGTGCCTGACTCCATATTCTCTGCACCATCAGCAGTCTCGGGGCTGTGCTGGTGGGAGGGTGTGAGGGTCCACGGCTTTGTGGGTGGCCCGGTGTGAGTGGGGCTCTGCTGGATTTTCGGCAGGAGTTGCCAGGCTGCCACCTGTAAAGAAGAGGATGTGTCACCCATCACTTCCACTGGAATATCTCTCCGGGCTGAGGTGAGGAAGGAAAAAAAGGAGTGGGGTCCGGGACAGGAGGGGTATCTCAGGCAGGGCAATGGAAAGCTTCCAGAAGAGCGCCCGTGGCCAGGACCATCCTGGCTGACCTGCAGGCACCAAGTTGGCCTGCGTGCTGTCGCTGGTGTGCCTCCACGGCCCTTCCTCTAGGCTTTCAAGCCCTTGTACATATTCAGGTGTTTCACCTGGGAAGGGTGGGAACAGTTGAGCAGCAGTTGGCCTGGGGCTCAGCTCACGTTTACTCACAGAGACCTCGGCACGGTCCCCCAGCTTTGCAATAAGGACGCTCCTTGCTTGGGCGGGTGGGGCTGCTGGCTCTATGGGAGATGATTCCCCACCTCTGACCAATTTCAGAATTGTTTACCACTGGAGCAAGTGCCTTGGTAGTGTTTTCCTCTGTATAACTGTTAGGTTCAGTTTTTTTTTCTTTTTTGGTTCAAGTTAGATTTTTTTCCTCTTTTATGTATTTATGGATATAAGCATGGAAATAATTCATTCTTATAAATACATCAGTGTGAATGGAAGAACTTTTTTTTCTGTAATATTTTTCCATTTTATTTTTAAAAAATTTGAAATTTAATTTTATTTATTTTTTTATACAGTAGGTTACTATTAGTTATCTATTTTATGCATATACATGTATACAGGTCAATCCCAATCTCCAAACTCATCCCACCACCACCACCCCATGGCTTCCCCCACTTTGTGTCCATACGTTTGTTCTCTACCTCTGTGTCTCTATTTCTGCCCTGCAAACCAGTTCATCTGTACCATTTTTCTAGGTTCCACATATAGGCATTGATATACAATATTTGTTTTTCTGTTTCTGAATTACTTCACTCTGCATGACAGACTCTAGATCCATCAACTTCTCTACAAATGACCGTTTCATTCCTTTTTATGGCTGAGTAATATTCCATTTTATATATGTACCACATCTTTATCCATTCGTCTGTCTGTGGCCATTTAGGTTGCTTCCATTACCTGGCTATTGTAAATAGTGCTGCAATGAACATTGTGGTGAATGTGTCTTTGTGATTTATGGTTTTCTCTGGGTATATGCCCAGAAGTGGGATTGCTGGATCCTATGGTAATTCTCTTTTTAGTTTTTTAAAGGAACCTCCATACTGTTCTCCATAGTGACTGTATCAATTTACATTTCCACCAATAGCGGAAGAGGGTTCCTTTTGTCCACACCCTCCCCAGAATTTGTTGTTTGTAGATTATCTGATGATGCCGATTCTAACAGGTATGAGGTCTTACCTCATTGTAGTTTTGATTTGCATTTCTCTAATAATTAGTGATGTTGAGCAGCTTTTCATGTGCGTCTTGGCCATCTCTGTGTCTTCTTTGAAGAAACGTCTCTTTAGATCTTCTGCCCATTTTTGTATTGGGTTGTTTGTTTTATTAATATTAAGCTTCATGAGCTGTTTATATATATTGGAGATTAAACCTTTGTCCATTGATTCGTTTGTGAACGTTTTCGCCCATTCTGAGGGTTGCCTTTTTCCATTCCCGTTTTTTTAACAAAGAAAGAAAGAAAGCAAAAGAAGCAGAACACTAATGTGCGTGAAATATGCCTCTTGAAACTGTCGTTTTGAAATATGGACGTCTTTTGAATTTTTTGGTCGATATATGACCCCAGGATTTGTTTTCAGGGCAGGTGTCATTTACAGGCCTGTAATGATTTGGAATATCCACTGACCATTAGCGCTGGGATTAAAGCTGCTGTTGTGTGAAACGGCCACAAGGTGGCAGCAGTTCTCCCTTACCAAATCTGGTTACTAGGGCAGCAGAGCCTCAATGGAAGTCGCGTTCTAGATTGGAATGTAGAACGGAATGTGCCAGGAGAAAGCCCCTCAAGTTTGTCTCACTACTTCTTGTTCGTGTTTTTAATTTAATTTTTTATTTTTTATTACAGCAAGTTTGAGTACAACGTTTAGCTTGTTGTAGGTGTGCAAGAGGTGGTTCTTTTACACATATACATATGTCTGTTCTTCCTGGGATCCTTTTCCCATGTACGTTATGACAGAATGTTGAGTAGTCTTCTCTTGGTACTCCGTAGGTCTTTGGTGATTATATACGTCTACTGTGTTTGTATATGTCTGTTAACCCCAATATTGGAATCAATTCAATCCTCACACTTTTCCTTTGGTGAACCATAAGTTTGTTTAATGAATCTGTGATTGCCCTTCTCCGTGGAAATATCTGCCCTGGTATCAATTTATAGGTAACAACTATAAGTGATATGATATGATATGTGTCTTTCACTTTCTGACTTACTCCAAGTCACGTGATTACCTCGAGACTCATCTACGGTGCTGCAAATGGCATTGTGTCCTTTTTTTCCTTGGCGAATATTCTGTGTTAGCGAGGTCCATTTTCTGCAATGTGATTCCCTGAGGGCTGAGGATTAGCTGACCTGGGCAGCCTGACCCTGCCGGCAAGCCCTCCCCAGGTGTGCCTGGGTTGAGGTCCATATAAACAGCACTCCAGGCAGCAATAGCCCCTGCAGCTGTGCCTGACTCCATATTCTCTGCACCATCAGCAGTCTCGGGGCTGTGCTGGTGGGAGGGTGTGAGGGTCCACGGCTTTGTGGGTGGCCCGGTGTGAGTGGGGCTCTGCTGGATTTTCGGCAGGAGTTGCCAGGCAGCCACCTGTAAAGAAGAGGATGTGTCACCCATCACTTCCACTGGAATATCTCTCTGGGCTGAGGTGAGGAAGGAAAAAAAGGAGTGGGGGCCGGGACAGGAGGGGTATCTCAGGCAGGGCAATGGAAAGCTTCCAGAAGAGCACCCGTGGCCAGGACCATCCTGGCTGACCTGCAGGCACCAAGTTGGCCTGCGTGCTGTCACTTGTGTGCCTCCACGGCCCTTCCTCTAGGCTTTCAAGCCCTTGTACATATTCAGGTGTTTCACCTGGGAAGGGTGGGAAAAGTTGAGCAGCAGCTGGCCTGGGGCTCAGCTCACGTTTACTCACAGAGGCCTCGGCACGGTCCCCCAGCTTTGCAATAAGGACGCTCCTTGCGTGGGAGGGCGGGGCTGCTAGATGAATGGGAGATGATTCCCCACCTCTGACCAATTTCAGAATTGTTTACCACTGGAGCATGTGCCTTGGTAGTGTTTTCCTCTGTATAACTGTAACGTTCAGTTTTTTTTTCTTTTTTGGTTCAAGTTAGATTTTATGCCTCTTTTATGTATTTATGGATATAAGCATGGAAATAATTCGTTCTTATAAATACAACAGTGTGAATGGAAGAACTTTTTTTTCTGTTTTACTTTTACATTTTATTTTTAAAAATTTTGAAATTTAATTTTATTTATTTTTTTATACAGTAGGTTATTATTAGTTATCTATTTTATGCATAAACATGTATGCAGGTCAATCCCAATCTCCCAACTCATCCCACCACCACCACCCCATGGCTTCCCCCACTTTGTGTCCATATGTTTGTTCTCTACCTCTGTGTCTCTATTTCTGTCCTGCAAACCAGTTCATCTGTACCATTTTTCTAGGATCCACATATAGGCCTTAATATACAATATTTCGTTTTCTCTTTCTGACTTACTTCACTCTGCATGACAGTTTCCAGATCCATCAAATTCTCTACAAATGACCCAGTTTCATTCCTTTTTATGGCTGAGTAATATTCCATTTTATACATGTACCACATCTTTATCCATTCGTCTGTCTGTGGCCATTTAGGTTGCTTCCATTACCTGGCTATTGTAAATAGTGCTGCAATGAACATTGTGGTGAATGTGTCTTTGTGATTTATGGTTTTCTCTGGGTATATGCCCAGAAGTGGGATTGCTGGATCCTATGGTAATTCTCTTTTTAGTTTTTCAAAGGAACCTCCATACTGTTCTCCATAGTGACTGTATCAATTTACATTTCCACCAATAGCGGAAGAGGGTTCCTTTTGTCCACACCCTCCCCAGAATTTGTTGTTTGTAGATTATCTGATGATGCCGATTCTAACAGGTGTGAGGTCTTACCTCATTGTAGTTTTGATTTGCATTTCTCTAATAATTAGTGATGTTGAGCAGCTTATCATGCGCGTCTTGGCCATCTCTGTGTCTTCTTTGAAGAAACGTCTCTTTAGATCTTCTGCACATTTTTGTATTGGGTTGTTTGTTTTATTAATATTAAGCTGCATGAGCTGTTTATATATATTGGAGATTAAACCTTTGTCCATTGATTCGTTTGTGAACGTTTTCGCCCATTCTGAGGGTTGCCTTTTTCCATTCCCGTATTTTTAACAAAGAAAGAAAGAAAGCAAAAGAAGCAGAACACTAATGTGCGTGAAATATGCCTCTTGAAACTGTCGTTTTGAAATATGGACGTCTTTTGAATTTTTTGGTCGATATATGACCCCAGGATTTGTTTTCAGGGCAGGTGTCATTTACAGGCCTGTAATGATTTTGAATATCCACTGACCATTAGCGCTGGGATTAAAGCTGCTGTTGTGTGAAACGGCCACAAGGTAGCAGCAGTTCTCCCTTACCAAATCTGGTTACTAGGGCAGCAGATCCTCAATGGAAGAAGCGTTCTAGATTGGAATGTAGAACGGAATGTGCCAGGAGAAAGCCCCTCAACTTTGTCTCACTACTTCTTGTTCGTGTTTTTAATTTAATTTTTTATTTTTTATTACAGCAAGTTTGAGTACAACGTTTAGCTTTTTGTTGGTGTGCAAGAGGTGGTTCTTTTACACATAAACATATGTCTGTTCTTCCTGGGAATCTTTTCCCATGTACGTTATGACAGAATGTTTAGTAGTCTTCTCTTGGTACTCTGTTGGTCTTTGGTGATTATATACGTCTACTGTGTTTGTATATGTCTGTTAACACCAATATCGTAATGAATTCAATCCTCACACCATTCTTTGGTGAACCATAAGTTTGTTTAATGAATCTGTGATTGCCCTTCTCCGTGGAAATATCTGCCCTGGTATTAATTTATAGGTAACACCTATAAGTGATATGATATGATATGTGTCTTTCACTTTCTGAATTACTCCAAGTCACGTGATTACCTCTAGACTCATCTACGGAGCTGCAAATGGCATTGTGTCCTTTTTTTCCTTGGCCAATATTCTCACTTAGCGAGGCCCATTTTCTGCAATGTGATTCCCTGAGGGCTGAGGATTAGCTGACCTGGGCAGCCTGACCCTGCCGGCAAGCCCTCCCCAGGTGTGCCTGGGTTGAGGTCAATATAAACAGCACTCCAGGCAGCAAGAGCCCCTGCAGCTGTGCCTGACTCCATATTCTCTGCCCCGTCAGCAGTCTCGGGGCTGTGCTGGTGGGAGGGTGTGAGGGTCCACGGCTTTGTGGGTGGCCTGGTGTGAGTGGGGCTCTGCTGGACTTTCGGCAGGAGTTGCCAGGCTGCCACCTGTAAAGGAGAGGATGTGTCACCCATAACTTCCACTGGAATATCTCTCCGGGCTGAGGTGAGGAAGGAAAAAAAGGAGTGGGGGCCGGGACAGGAGGGGTATCTCAGGCAGGGCAATGGAAAGCTTCCAGAAGAGCGCCCGTGGCCACGACCATCCTGGCTGACCTGCAGGCACCAAGTTGGCCTGCGTGCTGTCGCTGGTGTGCCTCCACGGCCCTTCCCCTAGGCTTTCAAGCCCTTGTACATATTCAGGTGTTTCACCTGGGATGGGTGGGAACAGTTCAGCAGCAGCTGGCCTGGGGCTCAGCTCACGTTTACTCACAGAGGCCTCGGCATGGTCCCCCAGCTTTGCAATAAGGACGCTCCTTGCGTGGGCGGGCTGGGCTGCAGGCTGTATGGGAGATGATTCCCCACCTCTGACCAATTTCAGAATTGTTTACCACTGGAGCAAGTGCCTTGGTAGTGTTTTCCTCTGTATATCTGTTAGGTTCAGTTTGTTTTCTTTCTTGGTTCAAGTTAGATTTTATTCCTCTTTTATGTATTTATGGATATAAGCATGGAAATAATTCATTCTTATAAATACATCAGTGTGAATGGAAGAACTTTTTTTCTGTTTTATTTTTACATTTTATTTTTTAAAAATTTGAAATTTAATTTTATTTATTTTTTATACAGTAGGTTATTATTAGTTATCTATTTTATGCATAAACATGTATACAGGTCAATCCCAATCTCCCAACTCATCCCACCACCACCACCCCATGGCTTCCCCCACTTTGTGTCCATACGTTTGTTCTCTACCTCTGTGTCTCTATTTCTGCCCTGCAAACCAGTTCATGTGTACCATTTTTCGAGGTTCCACATATAGGCATTAATATACAATATTTGTTTTTCTCTTTCTGACTTACTTCACTCTGCCTGACAGTCTCTAGATCCATCAACTTCTCTACAAATGACCGTTTCATTCCTTTTTATGCCTGAGTAATATTCCATTTTATATATGTACCACATCTTTATCCATTCGTCTGTCTGTGGCCATTTAGGTTGCTTCCATTTCCTGGCTATTGTAAATAGTGCTGCAATGAACATTGTGGTGAATGTGTCTTTGTGATTTATGGTTTTCTCTGGGTATATGCCCAGAAGTGGGATTGCTGGATCCTATGGTAATTCTCTTTTTAGTTTTTTAAAGGAACCTCCATACTGTTCTCCATAGTGACTGTATCAATTTACATTCCCACCAATAGCGGAAGAGGGTTCCTTTTGTCCACACCCTCCCCAGAATTTGTTGTTTGTAGATTATCTGATGATGCCGATACTAACAGGTGTGAGGTCTTACCTCATTGTAGTTTTGATTTGCATTTCTCTAATAATTAGTGATGTTGAGCAGCTTTTCATGTGCGTCTTGGCCATCTCTGTGTCTTCTTTGAAGAAACGTCTCTTTAGATCTTCTGCCCATTTTTGTATTGGGTTGTTTGTTTTATTAATATTAAGCTGCATGAGCTGTTTATATATATTGGAGATTAAACCTTTGCCCATTGATTCGTTTGTGAACGTTTTCGCCCATTCTGAGGGTTGCCTTTTTCCATTCCCGTTTTTTTAACAAAGAAAGAAAGCAAGCAAAAGAAGCAGAACACTAATGTGCGTGAAATAAGCCTCTTGAAACTGTCGTTTTGAAATATTGACGTCTTTTGAATTTTTTGGTCGATATATGACCCCAGGATTTGTTTTCAGGGCAGGTGTCATTTACAGGCCTGTAATGATTTGGAATATCCACTGACCAATAGCGCTGGGATTAAAGCTGCTGTTGTGTGAAACGGCCACAAGGTGGCAGCAGTTCTCCCTTACCAAATCTGGTTACTAGGGCAGCAGAGCCTCAATGGAAGTCGCGTTCTAGATTGGAATGTAGAACGGAATGTGCCAGGAGAAAGCCCCTCAAGTATGTCTCACTACTTCTTGTTCGTGTTTTTAATTTAATTTTTTATTTGTTATTACAGCAAGTTTGAGTACAACGTTTAGCTTGTTGTAGGGGTGCAAGAGGTGGTTCTTTTACACATATACATATGTCTGTTCTCCCTGGGATCCTTTTCCCATGTACGTTATGACAGAATGTTGAGTAGTCTTCTCTTGGTACTCCGTAGGTCTTTGGTGATTATATACGTCTACTGTGTTTGTATATGTCTGTTAACCCCAATATCGTAATGAATTCAATCCTCACACCTTTCCTTTGGTGATCCATAAGTTTGTTTCATGAATCTGTGATTGCCCTTCTCCGTGGAAATATCTGCCCTGGTATCAATTTATAGGTAACACCTATAAGTGATATGATATGATATGTGGCTTTCACTTTCTGACTTACTCCAAGTCACGTGATTGCCTCTGGACTCATCTACGGTGCTGCAAATGGCATTGTGTCCTTTTTTTCCTTGGCGAATATGCTGTCTTAGCGAGGTCCATTTTCTGCAATGTGATTCCCTGAGGGCTGAGGATTAGCTGACCTGGGCAGCATGACCCTGCCGGCAAGCCCTCCCCAGGTGTGCCTGGGTTGAGGTCAATATAAACAGCACTCCAGGCAGCAATAGCCCCTGCAGCTGTGCCTGACTCCATATTCTCTGCACCATCAGCAGTCTCGGGGCTGTGCTGGTGGGAGGGTGTGAGGGTCCACGGCCTTGTGGGTGGCCCGGTGTGAGTGGGGCTCTGCTGGATTTTCGGCAGGAGTTGCCAGGCTGCCACCTGTAAAGAAGAGGATGTGTCACCCATAACTTCCACTGGAATACCTCTCCGGGCTGAGGTGAGGAAGGAAAGAAAGGAGTGGGGGCCGGGACAGGAGGGGTATCTCAGGCAGGGCAATGGAAAGCTTCCAGAAGAGCGCCCGTGGCCACGACCATCCTGGCTGACCTGCAGGCACCAAGTTGGCCTGCGTGCTGTCGCTGGTGTGCCTCCACGGCCCTTCCCCTAGGCTTTCAAGCCCTTGTACATATTCAGGTGTTTCACCTGGGAAGGGTGGGAACAGTTCAGCAGCAGCTGGCCTGGGGCTCAGCTCACGTTTACTCACAGAGGCCTCGGCACGGTCCCCCAGCTTTGCAATAAGGACGCTCCTTGCGTGGGCGGGCTGGGCTGCAGGCTGTATGGGAGATGATTCCCCACCTCTGACCAATTTCAGAATTGTTTACCACTGGAGCAAGTGCCTTGGTAGTGTTTTCCTCTGCATAACTGTTAGGTTCAGTTTGTTTTCTTTCTTGGTTCAAGTTAGATTTTATTCCTCTTTTATGTATTTATGGATATAAGCATGGAAATAATTCATTCTTATAAATACATCAGTGTGAATGGAAGAACTTTTTTTATGTTTTATTTTTACATTTTATTTTTTAAAAATTTGAAATTTAATTTTATTTATTTTTTATACAGTAGGTTATTATTAGTTATCTATTTTATGCATAAACATGTATACAGGTCAATCCCAATCTCCAAACTCATCCCACCACCACCACCCCATGGCTTCCCCCACTTTGTGTCAATACGTTTGTTCTCTACCTCTGTGTCTCTATTTCTGCCCTGCAAACCAGTTCATATGTACCATTTTTCGAGGTTCCACATATAGGCATTAATATACAATATTTGTTTTTCTCTTTCTGACTTACTTCACTCTGCCTGACAGTCTCTAGATCCATCAACTTCTCTACAAATGACCGTTTCATTCCTTTTTATGGCTGAGTAATATTCCATTTTATATATGTACCACATCTTTATCCATTCGTCTGTCTGTGGCCATTTAGGTTGCTTCCATTACCTGGCTATTGTAAATAGTGCTGCAATGAACATTGTGGTGAAAGTGTCTTTGTGATTTATGGTTTTCTCTGGGTATATGCCCAGAAGTGGGATTGCTGGATCCTATGGTAATTCTTTTTTTAGTTTTTTAAAGGAACCTCCATACTGTTCTCCATAGTGACTGTATCAATTTACATTCCCACCAATAGCGGAAGAGGGTTCCTTTTGTCCACACCCTCCCCAGAATTTGTTGTTTGTAGATTATCCGATGATGCCGATTCTAACAGGTGTGAGGTCTTACCTCATTGTAGTTTTGATTTGCATTTCTCTAATAATTAGTGATGTTGAGCAGCTTTTCATATGCGTCTTGGCCATCTCTCTGTCTTCTTTGAAGAAACGTCTCTTTAGATCTTCTGCCCATTTTTGTATTGGGTTGTTTGTTTTATTAATATTAAGCTGCATGAGCTGTTTATATATATTGGAGATTAAACCTTTGTCCATTGATTCGTTTGTGAACGTTTTCGCCCATTCTGTGGGTTGCCTTTTTCCATTCCCGTTTTTTTAACAAAGAAAGAAAGCAAGCAAAAGAAGCAGAACACTAATGTGCGTGAAATATGCCTCTTGAAACTGTCGTTTTGAAATATGGACGTCTTTTGAATTTTTTGGTCGATATATGACCCCAGGATTTGTTTTCAGGGCAGGTGTCATTTACAGGCCTGTAATGATTTGGAATATCCACTGATCATTAGCGCTGGGATTAAAGCTGCTGTTGTGTGAAACGGCCACAAGGTGGCAGCAGTTCTCCCTTACCAAATCTGGTTACTAGGGCAGCAGAGCCTCAATGGAAGTCGCGTTCTAGATTGGAATGTAGAACGGAATGTGCCAGGAGAAAGCCCCTCAAGTTTGTCTCACTACTTCTTGTTCGTGTTTTTAATTTAATTTTTTTATTTTTTATTACAGCAAGTTTGAGTACAACGTTTAGCTTGTTGTAGGTGTGCAAGAGGTGGTTCTTTTACACATATACATATGTCTGTTCTCCCTGGGATCCTTTTCGCATGTACGTTATGACAGAATGTTGAGTAGTCTTCTCTTGGTACTCCGTAGGTCTTTGGTGATTATATACGTCTACTGTGTTTGTATATGTCTGTTAACCCCAATATCGTAATGAATTCAATCCTCACACCTTTCCTTTGGTGATCCATAAGTTTGTTTCATGAATCTGTGATTGCCCTTCTCCGTGGAAATATCTGCCCTGGTATCAATTTATAGGTAACACCTATAAGTGATATGATATGATATGTGGCTTTCACTTTCTGACTTACTGCAAGTCACGTGATTGCCTCTAGACTCATCTACGGTGCTGCAAATGGCATTGTGTCCTTTTTTTCCTTGGCGAATATGCTGTCTTAGCGAGGTCCATTTTCTGCAATGTGATTCCCTGAGGGCTGAGGATTAGCTGACCTGGGCAGCATGACCCTGCAGGCAAGCCCTCCCCAGGTGTGCCTGGGTTGAGGTCAATATAAACAGCACTCCAGGCAGCAATAGATCCTGCAGCTGTGCCTGACTCCATATTCTCTGCACCATCAGCAGTCTCGGGGCTGTGCTGGTGGGAGGGTGTGAGGGTCCACGGCCTTGTGGGTGGCCCGGTGTGAGTGGGGCTCTGCTGGATTTTCGGCAGGAGTTGCCAGGCTGCCACCTGTAAAGAAGAGGATGTGTCACCCATAACTTCCACTGGAATACCTCTCCGGGCTGAGGTGAGGAAGGAAAGAAAGGAGTGGGGGCCGGGACAGGAGGGGTATCTCAGGCAGGGCAATGGAAAGCTTCCAGAAGAGCGCCCGTGGCCACGACCATCCTGGCTGACCTGCAGGCACCAAGTTGGCCTGCGTGCTGTCGCTGGTGTGCCTCCACGGCCCTTCCCCTAGGCTTTCAAGCCCTTGTACATATTCAGGTGTTTCACCTGGGAAGGGTGGGAACAGTTCAGCAGCAGCTGGCCTGGGGCTCAGCTCACGTTTACTCACAGAGGCCTCGGCATGGTCCCCCAGCTTTGCAATAAGGACGCTCCTTGCGTGGGCGGGCTGGGCTGCAGGCTGTATGGGAGATGATTCCCCACCTCTGACCAATTTCAGAATTGTTTACCACTGGAGCAAGTGCCTTGGTAGTGTTTTCCTCTGCATAACTGTTAGGTTCAGTTTGTTTTCTTTCTTGGTTCAAGTTAGATTTTATTCCTCTTTTATGTATTTATGGATATAAGCATGGAAATAATTCATTCTTATAAATACATCAGTGTGAATGGAAGAACTTTTCTTATGTTTTATTTTTACATTTTATTTTTTAAAAATTTGAAATTTAATTTTATTTATTTTTTATACAGTAGGTTATTATTAGTTATCTATTTTATGCATAAACATGTATACAGGTCAATCCCAATCTCCAAACTCATCCCACCACCACCACCCCATGGCTTCCCCCACTTTGTGTCCATACGTTTGTTCTCTACCTCTGTGTCTCTATTTCTGCCCTGCAAACCAGTTCATATGTACCATTTTTCGAGGTTCCACATATAGGCATTAATATACAATATTTGTTTTTCTCTTTCTGACTTACTTCACTCTGCCTGACAGTCTCTAGATCCATCAACTTCTCTACAAATGACCGTTTCATTCCTTTTTATGGCTGAGTAATATTCCATTTTATATATGTACCACATCTTTATCCATTCGTCTGTCTGTGGCCATTTAGGTTGCTTCCATTACCTGGCTATTGTAAATAGTGCTGCAATGAACATTGTGGTGAATGTGTCTTTGTGATTTATGGTTTTCTCTGGGTATATGCCCAGAAGTGGGATTGCTGGATCCTATGGTAATTCTTTTTTTAGTTTTTTAAAGGAACCTCCATACTGTTCTCCATAGTGACTGTATCAATTTGCATTCCCACCAATAGCGGAAGAGGGTTCCTTTTGTCCACACCCTCCCCAGAATTTGTTGTTTGTAGATTATCCGATGATGCCGATTCTAACAGGTGTGAGGTCTTACCTCATTGTAGTTTTGATTTGCATTTCTCTAATAATTAGTGATGTTGAGCAGCTTTTCATGTGCGTCTTGGCCATCTCTCTGTCTTCTTTGAAGAAACGTCTCTTTAGATCTTCTGCCCATTTTTGTATTGGGTTGTTTGTTTTATTAATATTAAGCTGCATGAGCTGTTTATATATATTGGAGATTAAACCTTTGTCCATTGATTCGTTTGTGAACGTTTTCGCCCATTCTGTGGGTTGCCTTTTTCCATTCCCGTTTTTTTAACAAAGAAAGAAAGAAAGCAAAAGAAGCAGAACACTAATGTGCGTGAAATATGCCTCTTGAAACTGTCGTTTTGAAATATGGACGTCTTTTGAATTTTTTGGTCGATATATGACCCCAGGATTTGTTTTCAGGGCAGGTGTCATTTACAGGCCTGTAATGATTTGGAATATCCACTGATCATTAGCGCTGGGATTAAAGCTGCTGTTGTGTGAAACGGCCAAAAGGTGGCAGCAGTTCTCCCTTACCAAATCTGGTTACTAGGGCAGCAGAGCCTCAATGGAAGTCGCGTTCTAGATTGGAATGTAGAACGGAATGTGCCAGGAGAAAGCCACTCAACTTTGTCTCACTACTTCTTGTTCGTGTTTTTAATTTAATTTTTTATTTTTTATTACAGCAAGTTTGAGTACAACGTTTAGCTTGTTGTAGGTGTGCAAGAGGTGGTTCTTTTACACATATACATATGTCTGTTCTTCCTGGGATCCTTTTCCCATGTGCGTTATGACAGAATGTTGAGTAGTCTTCTCTTGGTACTCCGTAGGTCTTTGGTGATTATATACGTCTACTGTGTTTGTATATGTCTGTTAACCCCAATATCGTAATGATTTCAATCCTCACACATTTCCTTTGGTGAACCATAAGTTTGTTTAATGAATCTGTGATTGCCCTTCTCCGTGGAAATATCTGCCCTGGTATCAATTTATAGGTAACACCTATAAGTGATATATGATATGTGTCTTTCACTTTCTGACTTACTCCAAGTCACGTGATTACCTCTACACTCATCTACGGTGCTGCAAATGGCATTGTGTCCTTTTTTTCCTTGGCCAATATTCTGTCTTATCGAGGTCCATTTTCTGCAATGTGATTCCCTGAGGGCTGAGGATTAGCTGACCTGGCCAACCTGACCCTGCCGGCAAGCCCTCCCCAGGTGTGCCTGGGTTGAGGTTAATATAAACAGCACTCCAGGCAGCAATAGCCCCTGCAGCTGTGCCTGACTCCATATTCTCTGCACCATCAGCAGTCTCGGGGCTGTGCTGGTGGGAGGGTGTGAGGGTCCACGGCTTTTTGGGTGGCCCGGTGTGAGTGGGGCTCTGCTGGATTTTCGGCAGGAGTTGCCAGGCTGCCACCTGTAAAGAAGAGGATGTGTCACCCATAACTTCCACTGGAATATCTCTCCGGGCTGAGGTGAGGAAGGAAAAAAAGGAGTGGGGGCCGGGACAGGAGGGGTATCTCAGGCAGGGCAATGGAAAGCTTCCAGAAGAGCGCCCGTGGCCAGGACCATCCTGGCTGACCTGCAGGCACCAAGTTGGCCTGCGTGCTGTCGCTGGTGTGCCTCCACGGCCCTTCCTCTAGGCTTTCAAGCCCTTGTACATATTCAGGTGTTTCACCTGGGAAGGGTGGGAACAGTTCAGCAGCAGCTGGCCTGGGGCTCAGCTCACGTTTACTCACAGAGGCCTCGGCACGGTCCCCCAGCTTTGCAATAAGGACGCTCCTTGCGTGGGCGGGCGGGGCTGCTGGCTGTATGGGAGATGATTCCCCACCTCTGACCAATTTCAGAATTGTTTACCACTGGAGCAAGTGCCTTGGTAGTGTTTTCCTCTGTATAACTGTTAGGTTCAGTTTTTTTTTTCTTTTTTGGTTCAAGTTAGATTTTATTCCTCTTTTATGTATTTATGGATATAAGCATGGAAATAATTCATTCTTATAAATACATCAGTGTGAATGGAAGAACATTTTTTTCTGTATTATTTTTACATTTTATTTTTAAAAAATTGGAAATTTAATTTAATTTATTTTTTTATACAGTAGGTTATTATTAGTTATCTCTTTTATGCATAAACATGTATACAGGTCAATCCCAATCTCCCAACTCATACCACCACCACCACCCCATGGCTTCCCCCACTTTGTGTCCATACGTTTGTTCTCTACCTCTGTGTCTCTATTTCTGCCCTGCAAACCAGTTCATCTGTACCATTTTTCTAGGTTCCACATATAGGCATTAATATACAATATTTGTTTTTCTCTTTCTGACTTACTTCACTCTGCATGACAGTCTCTAGATCCATCAACTTCTCTACAAATGACCGTTTCATTCCTTTTTATGGCTGAGTAATATTCCATTTTATATATGTACCACATCTTTATCCATTCGTCTGTCTGTGGACATTTAGGTTGCTTCCATTACCTGGCTATTGATAACAGTGCTGCAATGAACATTGTGGTGAATGTGTCTTTGTGATTTATGGTTTTCTCTGGGTATATGCCCAGAAGTGGGATTGCTGGATCCTGTGGTAATTCTCTTTTTAGTTTTTTAAAGGAACCTCCATACTGTTCTCCATAGTGACTGTATCAATTTACATTTCCACCAATAGCGGAAGAGGGTTCCTTTTGTCCACACCCTCCCCAGAATTGGTTGTTTGTCCATTATCTGATGATGCCGATTCTAACAGGTGTGAGGTCTTACCTCATTGTAGTTTTGATTTGCATTTATCTAATAATTAGTGATGTTGAGCATCTTTTCATGTGCGTCTTGGCCATCTCTGTGTCTTCTTTGAAGAAACGTCTCTTTAGATCTTCTGCCCATTTTTGTATTGGGTTGTTTGTTTTATTAATATTAAGCTGCATGAGCTGTTTATATATATTGGAGATTAAACCTTTGTCCATTGATTCGTTTGTGAACGTTTTCGCCCATTCTGAGGGTTGCCTTTTTCCATTCCCGTTTTTTTAACAAAGAAAGAAAGAAAGCAAAAGAAGCAGAACACTAATGTGCGTGAAATATGCCTCTTGAAACTGTCATTTTGAAATATGGACGTCTTTTGAATTTTTTGGTCGATATATGACCCCAGAATTTCTTTTCAGGGCAGGTGTCATTTACAGGCCTGTAATGATTTGGAATATCCACTGACCATTAGCGCTGGGATTAAAGCTGCTGTTGTGTGAAACGGCCATAAGGTGGCAGCAGTTCTCCCTTACCAAATCTGGTTACTAGGGCCGCAGAGCCTCAATGGAAGTCGCTTTCTAGATTGGAATGTAGAACGGAATGTGCCAGGAGAAAGCCCCTCAACTTTGTCTCACTACTTCTTGTACGTGTTTTTAATTTAATTTTTTATTTTTTATTACAGCAAGTTTGAGTACAACGTTTAGCTTGTTGTAGGTGTGCAAGAGGTGTTCTTTTACACATATACATATGTCTGTTCTCCCTGGGATCCTTTTCCCATGTACGTTATGACAGAATGTTGAGTAGTCTTCTCTTGGTACTCCGTAGGTCTTTGGTGATTATATACGTCTACTGTGTTTGTATATGTCTGTTAACCCCAATATCGTAATGAATTCAATCCTCACACCTTTCCTTTGGTGAACCATAAGTTTGTTTCATGAATCTGTGATTGCCCTTCTCCGTGGAAATATCTGCCCTGGTATCAATTTATAGGTAACACCTATAAGTGATATGATATGATATGTGTCTTTCACTTTCTGACTTACTCCAAGTCACGTGATTACCTCTAGACTCATCTACGGTGCTGCAAATGGCATTGTGTCCTTTTTTTCCTTGGCCAATATTCTGTCTTAGCGAGGTCCATTTTCTGCAATGTGATTCCCTGAGGGCTGAGGATTAGCTGACCTGGCCAACCTGACCCTGCCGGCAAGCCCTCCCCAGGTGTGCCTGTGTTGAGGTCTATATAAACAGCACTCCAGGCAGCAATAGCCCCTGCAGCTGTGCCTGACTCCATATTCTCTGCACCATCAGCAGTCTCGGGGCTGTGCTGGTGGGAGGGTGTGAGGGTCCACGGCTTTGTGGGTGGCCCGGTGTGAGTGGGGCTCTGCTGGATTTTCGGCAGGAGTTGCCAGGCTGCCACCTGTAAAGAAGAGGATGTGTCACCCATAACTTCCACTGGAATATCTCTCCGGGCTGAGGTGAGGAAGGAAAAAAAGGAGTGGGGGCCGGGACAGGAGGGGTATCTCAGGCAGGACAATGGAAAGCTTCCAGAAGAGCGCCCGTGGCCAGGACCATCCTGGCTCACCTGCAGGCACCAAGTTGGCCTGCGTGCTGTCGCTGGTGTGCCTCCACGGCCCTTCCTCTAGGCTTTCAAGCCCTTGTACATATTCAGGTGTTTCACCTGGGAAGGGTGGGAACAGTTGAGCAGCAGCTGGCCTGGGGCTCAGCTCACGTTTACTCAAAGAGGCCTCGGCACTGTCCCCCAGCTTTGCAATAAGGACGCTCCTTGCGTGGGCGGGCGGGGCTGCTGGCTGTATGGGAGATGATTCCCCACCTCTGACCAATTTCAGAATTGTTTACCACTGGAGCAAGTGCCTTGGTAGTGTTTTCCTCTGTATAACTGTTAGGTTCTGTTTTTTTTTTCTTTTTTGGTTCAAGTTAGATTTTATTCCTCTTTTATGTATTTATGGATATAAGCATGGAAATAATTCATTCTTATAAATACATCAGTGTGAATGGAAGAACTTTTTTTCTGTATTATTTTTACATTTTATTTTTAAAAAATTGGAAATTTAATTTTATTTATTTTTTTATAGAGTAGGTTATTATTAGTTATCTATTTTATGCATAAACATGTATACAGGTCAATCCCAATCTCCCAACTCATACCACCACCACCACCCCATGGCTTCCCCCACTTTGTGTCCATACGTTTGTTCTCTACCTCTGTGTCTCTATTTCTGCCCTGCAAACCAGTTCATCTGTACCATTTTTCTAGGTTCCACATATAGGCATTAATATACAATATTTGTTTTTCTTTTCTGACTTACTTCACTCTGCATGACAGTCTCTAGATCCATCAACTTCTCTACAAATGACCGTTTCATTCCTTTTTATGGCTGAGTAATATTCCATTTTATATATGTACCACATCTTTATCCATTCGTCTGTCTGTGGCCATTTAGGTTGCTTCCATTACCTGGCTATTGATAACAGTGCTGCAATGAACATTGTGGTGAATGTGTCTTTGTGATTTATGGTTTTCTCTGGGTATATGCCCAGAAGTGGGATTGCTGGATACTGTGGTAATTCTCTTTTTAGTTTTTTAAAGGAACCTCCATACTGTTCTCCATAGTGACTGTATCAATTTACATTTCCACCAATAGCGGAAGAGGGTTCCTTTTGTCCACACCCTCCCCATAATTGGTTGTTTGTCGATTATCTGATGATGCCGATTCTAACAGGTGTGAGGTCTTACCTCATTGTAGTTTTGATTTGCATTTCTCTAATAATTAGTGATGTTGAGCAGCTTTTCATGTGCGTCTTGGCCATCTCTGTGTCTTCTTTGAAGAAACGTCTCTTTAGATCTTCTTCCCATTTTTGTATTGGGTTGTTTGTTTTATTAATATTAAGCTGCATGAGCTGTTTATATATATTGGAGATTAAACCTTTGTCCATTGATTCGTTTGTGAACGTTTTCGCCCATTCTGAGGGTTGCCTTTTTTCCATTCCCGTTTTTTTAACAAAGAAAGAAAGAAAGCAAAAGAAGCAGAACACTAATGTGCGTGAAATATGCCTCTTGAAACTGTCGTTTTGAAATATGGACGTCTTTTGAATTTTTTGGTCGATATATGACCCCAGGATTTCTTTTCAGGGCAGGTGTCATTTACAGGCCTGTAATGATTTGGAATATCCACTGACCATTAGCGCTGGGATTAAAGCTGCTGTTGTGTGAAACGGCCACAAGGTGGCAGCAGTTCTCCCTTACCAAATCTGGTTACTAGGGCCGCAGAGCCTCAATGGAAGTCGCTTTCTAGATTGGAATGTAGAAAGGAATGTGCCAGGAGAAAGCCCCTCAAGTTTGTCTCACTACTTCTGGTTCGTGTTTTTAATTTAATTTTTTATTTTTTATTACAGCAAGTTTGAGTACAACGTTTAGCTTGTTGTAGGTGTGCAAGAGGTGGTTCTTTTACACATATACATATGTCTGTTCTCCCTGGGATCCTTTTCCCATGTACGTTATGACAGAATGTTGAGTAGTCTTCTCTTGGTACTCCGTAGGTCTTTGGTGATTATATACGTCTACTGTGTTTGTATATGTCTGTTAACCCCAATATCGTAATGAATTCAATCCTCACACCTTTCCTTTGGTGAACCATAAGTTTGTTTCATGAATCTGTGATTGCCCTTCTCCGTGGAAATATCTGCCCTGGTATCAATTTATAGGTAACACCTATAAGTGATATGATATGATATGTGTCTTTCACTTTCTGACTTACTCCAAGTCACGTGATTACCTCTAGACTCATCTACGGTGCTGCAAATGGCATTGTGTCCTTTTTTTCCTTGGCCAATATTCTGTCTTAGCGAGGTCCATTTTGTGCAATGTGATTCCCTGAGGGCTGAGGATTAGCTGACCTGGCCAACCTGACCCTGCCGGCAAGCCCTCCCCAGGTGTGCCTGTGTTGAGGTCTATATAAACAGCACTCCAGGCAGCAATAGCCCCTGCAGCTGTGCCTGACTCCATATTCTCTGCACCATCAGCAGTCTCGGGGCTGTGCTGGTGGGAGGGTGTGAGGGTCCACGGCTTTGTGGGTGGCCCGGTGTGAGTGGGGCTCTGCTGGATTTTCGGCAGGAGTTGCCAGGCTGCCACCTGTAAAGAAGAGGATGTGTCACCCATAACTTCCACTGGAATATCTCTCCGGGCTGAGGTGAGGAAGGAAAAAAAGGAGTGGGGGCCGGGACAGGAGGGGTATCTCAGGCAGGACAATGGAAAGCTTCCAGAAGAGCGCCCGTGGCCAGGACCATCCTGGCTCACCTGCAGGCACCAAGTTGGCCTGCGTGCTGTCGCTGGTGTGCCTCCACGGCCCTTCCTCTAGGCTTTCAAGCCCTTGTACATATTCAGGTGTTTCACCTGGGAAGGGTGGGAACAGTTCAGCAGCAGCTGGCCTGGGGCTCAGCTCACGTTTACTCACAGAGGCCTCGGCACGGTCCCCCAGCTTTGCAATAAGGACGCTCCTTGCGTGGGCGGGCGGGGCTGCTGGCTGTATGGGAGATGATTCCCCACCTCTGACCAATTTCAGAATTGTTTACCACTGGAGCAAGTGCCTTGGTAGTGTTTTCCTCTGTATAACTTTAGGTTCTGTTTTTTTTTTCTTTTTTGGTTCAAGTTAGATTTTATTCCTCTTTTATGTATTTATGGATATAAGCATGGAAATAATTCATTCTTATAAATACATCAGTGTGAATGGAAGAACTTTTTTTCTGTATTATTTTTACATTTTATTTTTAAAAAATTGGAAATTTAATTTTATTTATTTTTTTATACAGTAGGTTATTATTAGTTATCTATTTTATGCATAAACATGTATACAGGTCAATCCCAATCTCCCAACTCATACCACCACCACCACCCCATGGCTTCCCCCACTTGGTGTCCATACGTTTGTTCTCTACCTCTGTGTCTCTATTTCTGCCCTGCAAACCAGTTCATCTGTACCATTTTTCTAGGTTCCACATATAGGCATTAATATACAATATTTGTTTTTCTCTTTCTGACTTACTTCACTCTGCATGACAGTCTCTAGATCCATCAACTTCTCTACAAATGACCCAGTTTCATTCCTTTTTATGGCTGAGTAATATTCCATTTTATATATGTACCACATCTTTATCCATTCGTCTGTCTGTGGACATTTAGGTTGCTTCCATTACCTGGCTATTGATAACAGTGCTGCAATGAACATTGTGGTGAATGTGTCTTTGTGATTTATGGTTTTCTCTGGGTATATGCCCAGAAGTGGGATTGCTGGATCCTGTGGTAATTCTCTTTTTAGTTTTTTAAAGGAACCTCCATACTGTTCTCCATAGTGACTGTATCAATTTACATTCCCACCAATAGCGGAAGAGGGTTCCTTTTGTCCACACCCTCCCCAGAATTGGTTGTTTGTCGATTATCTGATGATGCCGATTCTAACAGGTGTGAGGTCTTACCTCATTGTAGTTGTGATTTGCATTTCTCTAATAATTAGTGATGTTGAGCAGCTTTTCATGTGCGTCTTGGCCATCTCTGTGTCTTCTTTGAAGAAACGTCTCTTTAGATCTTCTGCCCATTTTTGTATTGGGTTGTTTGTTTTATTATTATTAAGCTGCATGAGCTGTTTATATATATTGGAGATTAAACCTTTGTCCATTGATTCGTTTGTGAACGTTTTCGCCCATTCTGAGGGTTGCCTTTTTCCATTCCCGTTTTGTTAACAAAGAAAGAAAGAAAGCAAAAGAAGCAGAAAACTAATGTGCGTGAAATATGCCTCTTGAAACTGTCGTTTTGAAATATGGACGTCTTTTGAATTTTTTGTCTATATATGACCCCAGGATTTCTTTTCAGGGCAGGTGTCATTTACAGGCCTGTAATGATTTGGAATATCCACTGACCATTAGCGCTGGGATTAAAGCTGCTGTTGTGTGAAACGGCCACAAGGTGGCAGCAGTTCTCCCTTACCAAATCTGGTTACTAGGGCAGCAGAGCCTCAATGGAAGTCGCGTTCTAGATTGGAATGTAGAACGGAATGTGCCAGGAGAAAGCCCCTCAAGTTTGTCTCACTACTTCTTGTTCGTGTTTTTAATTTAATTTTTTATTTTTTATTACAGCAAGTTTGAGTACAACGTTTAGCTTGTTGTAGGTGTGCAAGAGGTGGTTCTTTTACACATATACATATGTCTGTTCTTCCTGGGATCCTTTTCCCATGTACGTTATGACAGAATGTTGAGTAGTCTTCTCTTGGTACTCCGTAGGTCTTTGGTGATTATATACGTCTACTGTGTTTTTATATGTCTGTTAACCCCAATATCGTAATGATTTCAATCCTCACACATTTCCTTTGGTGAACCATAAGTTTGTTTAATGAATCTGTGATTGCCCTTCTCCGTGGAAATATCTGCCCTGGTATCAATTTATAGGTAACACCTATAAGTGATATATGATATGTGTCTTTCACTTTCTGACTTACTCCAAGTCACGTGATTACCTCTACACTCATCTACGGTGCTGCAAATGGCATTGTGTCCTTTTTTTCCTTGGCCAATATTCTGTCTTATCGAGGTCCATTTTCTGCAATGTGATTCCCTGAGGGCTGAGGATTAGCTGACCTGGCCAACCTGACCCTGCCGGCAAGCCCTCCCCAGGTGTGCCTGGGTTGAGGTTAATATAAACAGCACTCCAGGCAGCAATAGCCCCTGCAGCTGTGCCTGACTCCATATTCTCTGCACCATCAGCAGTCTCGGGGCTGTGCTGGTGGGAGGGTGTGAGGGTCCACGGCTTTTTGGGTGGCCCGGTGTGAGTGGGGCTCTGCTGGATTTTCGGCAGGAGTTGCCAGGCTGCCACCTGTAAAGAAGAGGATGTGTCACCCATAACTTCCACTGGAATATCTCTCCGGGCTGAGGTGAGGAAGGAAAAAAAGGAGTGGGGGCCGGGACAGGAGGGGTATCTCAGGCAGGGCAATGGAAAGCTTCCAGAAGAGCGCCCGTGGCCAGGACCATCCTGGCTGACCTGCAGGCACCAAGTTGGCCTGCGTGCTGTCGCTGGTGTGCCTCCACGGCCCTTCCTCTAGGCTTTCAAGCCCTTGTACATATTCAGGTGTTTCACCTGGGAAGGGTGGGAACAGTTGAGCAGCAGCTGGCCTGGGGCTCAGCTCACGTTTACTCACAGAGGCCTCGGCACGGTCCCCCAGCTTTGCAATAAGGACGCTCCTTGCGTGGGCGGGCGGGGCTGCTGGCTGTATGGGAGATGATTCCCCACCTCTGACCAATTTCAGAATTGTTTACCACTGGAGCAAGTGCCTTGGTAGTGTTTTCCTCTGTATAACTGTTAGGTTCAGTTTTTTTTTTTCTTTTTTGGTTCAAGTTAGATTTTATTCCTCTTTTATGTATTTATGGATATAAGCATGGAAATAATTCATTCTTATAAATACATCAGTGTGAATGGAAGAACATTTTTTTCTGTATTATTTTTACATTTTATTTTTAAAAAATTTGAAATTTAATTTTATTTATTTTTTTATACAGTACGTTATTATTAGTTATATATTTTATGCATAAACATGTATACAGGTCAATCCCAATCTCCCAACTCATACCACCACCACCACCCCATGGCTTCCCCCACTTTGTGTCCATACGTTTGTTCTCTACCTCTGTGTCTCTATTTCTGCCCTGCAAACCAGTTCATCTGTACCATTTTTCTAGGTTCCACATATAGGCATTAATATACAATATTTGTTTTTCTCTTTCTGACTTACTTCACTCTGCATGACAGTCTCTAGATCCATCAACTTCTCTACAAATGACCGTTTCATTCCTTTTTATGGCTGAGTAATATTCCATTTTATATATGTACCACATCTTTATCCATTCGTCTGTCTGTGGCCATTTAGGTTGCTTCCATTACCTGGCTATTGATAACAGTGCTGCAATGAACATTGTGGTGAATGTGTCTTTGTGATTTATGGTTTTCTCTGGGTATATGCCCAGAAGTGGGATTGCTGGATCCTGTGGTAATTCTCTTTTTAGTTTTTTAAAGGAACCTCCATACTGTTCTCCATAGTGACTGTATCAATTTACATTCCCACCAATAGCGGAAGAGGGTTCCTTTTGTCCACACCCTCCCCAGAATTTGTTATTTGTAGATTATCTGATGATGCCGATTCTAACAGGTGTGAGGTCTTACCTCATTGTAGTTTTGATTTGCATTTCTCTAATAATTAGTGATGTTGAGCAGCTTTTCATGGGCGTCTTGGCCATCCCTGTGTCTTCTTTGAAGAAACGTCTCTTTAGATCTTCTGCCCATTTTTGTATTGGGTTGTTTGTTTTATTAATATTAAGCTGCATGAGCTGTTTATATATATTGGAGATTAAACCTTTGTCCATTGATTCGTTTGTGAACGTTTTCGCCCATTCTGAGGGTTGCCTTTTTCCATTAAAGTTTTTTTAACAAAGAAAGAAAGAAAGCAAAAGAAGCAGAACACTAATGTGCGTGAAATATGCCTCTTGAAACTGTCGTTTTGAAATATGGACGTCTTTTGAATTTTTTGGTCCATATATGACCCCACGATTTGTTTTCAGGGCAGGTGTCATTTACAGGCCTGTAATGATTTGGAATATCCACTGACCATTAGCGCTGGGATTAAAGCTGCTGTTGTGTGAAACGGCCACAAGGTGGCAGCAGTTCTCCCTTACCAAATCTGGTTACTAGGGCAGCAGAGCCTCAATGGAAGTCGCGTTCAAGATTGGAATGTAGAACGGAATGTGCCAGGAGAAAGCCCCTCAAGTTTGTCTCACTACTTCTTGTTCGTGTTTTTTTTTTTTCTTTTTGCGGTATGCGGGCCTCTCACTGCTGCGGCCTCTCCCGTTGCGGAGCACAGGCTCCGGACGCGCAGGCCCAGCGGCCATGGCTCACGGGCCCAGCCGCTCCGCGGCATATGGGATGCTCCCAGACCGGGGCACGAACCCGTATCCCCTGCATCCGCAGGCGAACTCTCAACCACTGCGCCACCAGGGAGGCCCTTGTTCGTGTTTTTAATTTAATATTTTATTTTTTATTACAGCAAGTTTGAGTACAACGTTTAGCTTGTTGTAGGTGTGCAAGAGGTGGTTCTTTTACACATATACATATGTCTGTTCTCCCTGGGATCCTTTTCCCATGTACGTTATGACAGAATGTTGAGTAGTCTTCTCTTGGTACTCCGTCGGTCTTTGGTGATTATATACGTCTACTGTGTTTGTATATGTCTGTTAACCCCAATATCGTAATGAATTCAATCCTCACACCTTTCCTTTGGTGAACCATAAGTTTGTTTAATGAATCTGTGATTGCCCTTCTCCGTGGAAATATCTGCCCTGATATCAATTTATAGGTAACACCTATAAGTGATATGATATGATATGTGTCTTTCACTTTCTGACTTACTCCAAGTCACGTGATTACCTCTAGACTCATCTACGGTGCTGCAAGTGGCATTGTGTCCTTTTTTTCCTTGGCGAATATTCTTTCTTAGCGAGGTCCATTTTCTGCAATGTGATTCCCTGAGGGCTGAGGATTAGCTGACCTGGGCAGCCTGACACTGCTGGCAAGCCCTCCCCAGGTGTGCCTGGGTTGAGGTCAATATAAACAGCACCCCAGGCAGCAATAGCCCCTGCAGCTGTGCCTGACTCCATATTCTCTGCACCATCAGCAGTCTCGGGGCTGTGCTGGTGGGAGGGTGTGAGAGTCCACGGCTTTGTGGGTGGCCCGGTGTGAGTGGGGCTCTGCTGGATTTTCGGCAGGAGTTGCCAGGCTGCCACCTGTAAAGAAGAGGATGTGTCACCCATAACTTCCACTGGAATATCTCTCCGGGCTGAGGTGAGGAAGGAAAAAAAGGAGTGGGGGCCGGGACAGGAGGGGTATCTCAGGCAGGGCAATGGAAAGCTTCCAGAAGAGCGCCCGTGGCCAGGACCATCCTGGCTGACCTGCAGGCACCAAGTTGTCCTGCGTGCTGTCGCTGGTGTGCCTCCACGGCCCTTCCTCTAGGCTTTCAAGCCCTTGTACATATTCAGGTGTTTCACCTGGGAAGGGTGGGAACAGTTCAGTAGCAGCTGGCCTGGGGCTCAGCTCACGTTTACTCAAAGAGGCCTCGGCACGGTCCCCCAGCTTTGCAATAAGGACGCTCCTTGCGTGGGTGGGCGGGGCTGCTGGCTGTATGGGTGATGATTCCCCACCTCTGACCAATTTCAGAATTGTTTACCACTGGAGCAAGTGCCTTGGTAGTGTTTTCCTCTGTATAACTGTTAGGTTCAGTTTTTTTTTCTTTTTTGGTTCAAGTTAGATTTTATTCCTCTTTTATGTATTTATGGATATAAGCATGGAAATAATTCATTCTTATAAATACATCAGTGTGAATGGAAGAACTTTTTTTCTGTATTATTTTTACATTTTATTTTTAAAAAATTTGAAATTTAATTTAATTTATTTTTTTATACAGTAGGTTATTATTAGTTATCTATTTTATGCATAAACATGTATACAGGTCAATCCCAATCTCCCAACTCATACCACCACCACCACCCAATGGCTTCCCCCACTTTGTGTCCATACGTTTGTTCTCTACCTCTGTGTCTCTATTTCTGCCCTGCAAACCAGTTCATCTGTACCATTTTTCTAGGTTCCACATATAGGCATTAATATACAATATTTGTTTTTCTCTTTCTGACTTACTTCACTCTGCATGACAGTCTCTAGATCCATCAACTTCTCTACAAATGACCGTTTCATTCCTTTTTATGTCTGAGTAATATTCCATTTTATATATGTACCACATCTTTATCCATTCGTCTGTCTGTGGCCATTTAGGTTGCTTCCATTACCTGGCTATTGTAAATAGTGCTGCAATGAACATTGTGGTGAATGTGTCTTTGTGATTTATGATTTTCTCTGGGTATATGCCCAGAAGTGGGATTGCTGGATCCTATGGTAATTCTCTTTTTAGTTTTTTAAAGGAACCTCCATACTGTTCTCCATAGTGACTCTATCAATTTACATTCCCACCAATAGCGGAAGAGGGTTCCTTTTGTCCACACCCTCCCCAGAATTTGTTGTTTGTAGATTATCTGATGATGCCGATTCTAACAGGTGTGAGGTCTTACCTCATTGTAGTTTTGATTTGCATTTCTCTAATAATTAGTGATGTTGAGCAGCTTTTCATGGGCGTCTTGGCCATCTCTGTGTCTTCTTTGAAGAAACGTCTCTTTAGATCTTCTGCCCAATTTTGTATTGGGTTGTTTGTTTTATTAATATTAAGCTGCATGAGCTGTTTATATATATTGGAGATTAAACCTTTGTCCATTGATTCGTTTGTGAACGTTTTCGCCCATTCTGAGGGTTGCCTTTTTCCATTAAAGTTTTTATAACAAAGAAAGAAAGAAAGCAAAAGAAGCAGAACACTAATGTGCGTGAAATATGCCTCTTGAAACTGTCGTTTTGAAATATGGACGTCTTTTGAATTTTTTGGTCGATATATGACCCCAGGATTTGTTTTCAGGGCATGTGTCATTTACAGGCCTGTAATGATTTGGAATATCCACTGACCATTAGCGCTGGGATTAAAGCTGTTGTTGTGTGAAACGGCCACAAGGTGGCAGCAGTTCTCCCTTACCAAATCTGGTTACTAGGACAGCAGAGCCTCAATGGAAGTCGCGTTCTAGTTTGGAATGTAGAACGGAATGTGCCAGGAGAAAGCCCCTCAAGTTTGTCTCACTACTTCTTGTTCGTGTTTTTTTTTTTTTTTTTTTTCTTTTTCTTTTTGCGGTATGCGGGCCTCTCACTGCTGCGGCCTCTCCCGTTGCGGAGCACAGGCTCCGTACGCGCAGGCCCAGCGGCCATGGCTCACGGGCCCAGCCGCTCCGCGGCATATGGGATCCTCCCAGACCGGGGCACGAACCCGTATCCCCTGAATCCGCAGGCGGACTCTCAACCACTGCGCCACCAGGGAGGCCCTTGTTCGTGTTTTTAATTTAATTTTTTATTTTTTATTACAGCAAGTTTGAGTACAACGTTTAGCTTGTTGTAGGTGTGCAAGAGGTGGTTCTTTTACACATATACATATGTCTGTTCTCCCTGGGATCCTTTTCCCATGTACGTTATGACAGAATGTTGAGTAGTCTTCTCTTGGTACTCCGTAGGTCTTTGGTGATTATATACGTCTACTGTGTTTGTATATGTCTGTTAACCCCAATATCGTAATGAATTCAATCCTCACACCTTTCCTTTGGTGAACCATAAGTTTGTTTAATGAATCTGTGATTGCCCTTCTCCGTGGAAATATCTGCCCTGATATCAATTTATAGGTAACACCTATAAGTGATATGACATGATATGTGTCTTTCACTTTCTGACTTACTCCAAGTCACGTGATTACCTCTAGACTAATCTACGGTGCTGCAAATGGCATTGTGTCCTTTTTTTTCTTGGCGAATATTCTGTCTTAGCGAGGTCCATTTTCTGCAAAGTGATTCCCTGAGGGCTGAGGATTAGCTGACCTGGGCAGCCTGACCCTGCCGGCAAGCCCTCCCCAGGTGTGCCTGGGTTGAGGTCAATATAAACAGCACCCCAGGCAGCAATAGCCCCTGCAGCTGTGCCTGACTCCATATTCTCTGCACCATCAGCAGTCTCGGGGCTGTGCTGGTGGGAGGGTGTGAGGGTCCACGGCTTTGTGGGTGGCCCGGTGTGAGTGGGGCTCTGCTGGATTTTCGGCAGGAGTTGCCAGGCTGCCACCTGTAAAGAAGAGGATGTGTCACCCATAACTTCCACTGGAATATCTCTCCGGGCTGAGGTGAGGAAGGAAAAAAAGGAGTGGGGGCCGGGACAGGAGGGGTATCTCAGGCAGGGCAATGGAAAGCTTCCAGAAGAGCGCCCGTGGCCAGGACCATCCTGGCTGACCTGCAGGCACCAAGTTGGCCTGCGTGCTGTCGCTGGTGTGCCTCCACGGCCCTTCCTCTAGGCTTTCAAGCCCTTGTACATATTCAGGTGTTTCACCTGGGAAGGGTGGGAACAGTTCAGCAGCAGCTGGCCTGGGGCTCAGCTCACGTTTACTCAAAGAGGCCTCGGCACGGTCCCCCAGCTTTGCAATAAGGACGCTCCTTGCGTGGGCGGGCGGGGCTTCTGGCTGTATGGGAGATGATTCCCCACCTCTGACCAATTTCAGAATTGTTTACCACTGGAGCAAGTGCCTTGGTAGTGTTTTCCTCTGTATAACTGTTAGGTTCAGTTTTCTTTTTCTTTTTTGGTTCAAGTTAGATTTTATTCCTCTTTTATGTATTTATGGATATAAGCATGGAAATAATTCATTCTTATAAATACATCAGTGTGAATGGAAGAACTTTTTTTCTGTATTATTTTTACATTTTATTTTTAAAAAATTTGAAATTTAATTTAATTTATTTTTTTATACAGTAGGTTATTATTAGTTATCTATTTTATGCATAAACATGTATACAGGTCAATCCCAATCTCCCAACTCATACCACCACCACCACCCAATGGCTTCCCCCACTTTGTGTCCATACGTTTGTTCTCTACCTCTGTGTCTCTATTTCTGCCCTGCAAACCAGTTCATATGTACCATTTTTCGAGGTTCCACATATAGGCATTAATATACAATATTTGTTTTTCTCTTTCTGACTTACTTCACTCTGCATGACAGTCTCTAGATCCATCAACTTCTCTACAAATGACCGTTTCATTCCTTTTTATGGCTGAGTAATATTCCATTTTATATATGTACCACATCTTTATCCATTCGTCTGTCTGTGGCCATTTAGGTTGCTTCCATTACCTGGCTATTGTAAATAGTGCTGCAATGAACATTGTGGTGAATGTGTCTTTGTGATTTATGGTTTTCTCTGGGTATATGCCCAGAAGTGGGATTGCTGGATCCTATGGTAATTCTCTTTTTAGTTTTTTAAAGGAACCTCCATACTGTTCTCCATAGTGACTGTATCAATTTACATTCCCACCAATAGCGGAAGAGGGTTCCTTTTGTCCACACCCTGCCCAGAATTTGTTGTTTGTAGATTATCTGATGATGCCGATTCAAACAGGTGTGAGGTCTTACCTCATTGTAGTTTTGATTTGCATTTCTCTAATAATTAGTGATGTTGAGCAGCTTTTCATGGGCGTCTTGGCCATCTCTGTGTCTTCTTTGAAGAAACGTCTCTAGATCTTCTGCCCATTTTTGTATTGGGTTGTTTGTTTTATTAATATTAAGCTGCATGAGCTGTTTATATATATTGGAGATTAAACCTTTGTCCATTGATTCGTTTGTGAACGTTTTCGCCCATTCTGAGGGTTGCCTGTTTCCATTCCCGTTTTTTTAACAAAGAAAGAAAGAAAGCAAAAGAAGCAGAACACTAATGTGCGTGAAATATGCCTCTTGAAACTGTCGTTTTGAAATATGGACGTCTTTTGAATTTTTTGGTCGATATATGACCCCAGGATTTGTTTTCAGGGCAGGTGTCATTTACAGGCCTGTAATGATTTGGAATATCCACTGACCATTAGCGCTGGGATTAAAGCTGCTGTTGTGTGAAACGGCCACAAGGTGGCAGCAGTTCTCCCTTACCAAATCTGGTTACTAGGGCAGCAGAGCCTCAATGGAAGTCGCGTTCTAGATTGGAATGTAGAACGGAATGTGCCAGGAGAAAGCCCCTCAAGTTTGTCTCACTACTTCTTGTTCGTGTTTTTAGTTTAATTTTTTAGTTTTTATTACATCAAGTTTGAGTACAACGTTTAGCTTGTTGTAGGTGTGCTAGTGGTGGTTCTTTTACACATATACATATGTCTGTTCTCCCTGGGATCCTTTTCCCATGTACGTTATGACAGGATGTTGAATAGTCTTCTCTTGGTACTCCGTAGGTCTTTGGTGTTTATATACGTCTACTGTGTTTGTATATGTCTGTTAACCCCAATATCGTAATGAATTCAATCCTCACACCTTTCCTTTGGTGAACCATAAGTTTGTTTAATGAATCTGTGATTGCCCTTCTCCGTGGAAATATCTGCCCTGGTATCAATTTATAGGTAACACCTATAAGTGATATGATATGATATGTGTCTTTCACTTTCTGACTTACTCCAAGTCACGTGATTACCTCTAGACTCATCTACGGTGCTGCAAATGGCATTGTGTCCTTTTTTTCCTTGGCGAATATTCTGTCTTAGCGAGGTCCATTTTCTGCAATGTGATTCCCTGAGGGCTGAGGATTAGCTGACCTGGGCAGCCTGACCCTGCCGGCAAGCCCTCCCCAGGTGTGCCTGGGTTGAGGTCAATATAAACAGCACTCCAGGCAGCAATAGCCCCTGCAGCTGTGCCTGACTCCATATTCTCTGCACCATCAGCAGTCTCGGGGCTGTGCTGGTGGGAGGGTGTGAGAGTCCACGGCTTTGTGGGTGGCCCGGTGTGAGTGGGGCTCTGCTGGGTTTTCGGCAGGAGTTGCCAGGCTGCCACCTGTAAAGAAGAGGATGTGTCACCCATAACTTCCACTGGAATATCTCTCCGGGCTGAGGTGAGGAAGGAAAAAAAGGAGTGGGGACCGGGACAGGAGGGGTATCTCAGGCAGGGCAATGGAAAGCTTCCAGAAGAGCGCCCGTGGCCAGGACCATCCTGGCTGACCTGCAGGCACCAAGTTGGCCTGCGTGCTGTCGCTGGTGTGCCTCCACGGCCCTTCCTCTAGGCTTTCAAGCCCTTGTACATATTCAGGTGTTTCACCTGGGAAGGGTGGGAACAGTTCAGCAGCAGCTGGCCTGGGGCTCAGCTCACGTTTACTCACAGAGGCTTCGGCACGGTCCCCCAGCTTTGCAATAAGGACGCTCCTTGCGTAGGCGGGCGGGGCTGCTGGCTGTATGGGAGATGATTCCCCACCTCTGACCAATTTCAGAATTGTTTACCACTGGAGCAAGTGCCTTGGTAGTGTTTTCCTCTGTATAACTGTTAGGTTCAGTTTTTTTTTTCTTTTTTGGTTCAAGTTAGATTTTATTCCTCTTTTATGTATTTATGGATATAAGCATGGAAATAATTCATTCTTATAAATACATCAGTGTGAATGGAAGAACTTTTTGTTCTGTATTATTTTTACATTTTATTTTTTAAAAATTTGAAATTTAATTTAATTTATTTTTTTATACAGTAGGTTATTATTAGTTATCTATTTTATGCATAAACATGTATACAGGTCAATCCCAATCTCCCAACTCATACCACCACCACCACCCCATGGCTTCCCCCACTTTGTGTCCATACGTTTGTTCTCTACCTCTGTGTCTCTATTTCTGCCCTGCAAACCAGTTCATCTGTACCATTTTTCTAGGTTCCACATATAGGCATTAATATACAATATTTGTTTTTCTCTTTCTGACTTACTTCACTCTGCATGACAGTCTCTAGATCCATCAACTTCTCTACAAATGACCGTTTCATTCCTTTTTATGGCTGAGTAATATTCCATTTTATATATGTACCACATCTTTATCCATTCGTCTGTCTGTGGCCATTTAGGTTGCTTCCATTACCTGGCTATTGTAAATAGTGCTGCAATGAACATTGTGGTGAATGTGTCTTTGTGATTTATGGTTTTCTCTGGGTATATGCCCAGAAGTGGGATTGCTGGATCCTATGGTAATTCTCTTTTTAGTTTTTTAAAGGAACCTCCATACTGTTCTCCATAGTGACTGTATCAATTTACATTCCCACCAATAGCGGAAGAGGGTTCCTTTTGTCCACACCCTCCCCAGAATTTGTTGTTTGTAGATTATCTGATGACGCCGATTCTAACAGGTGTGAGGTCTTACCTCATTGTAGTTTTGATTTGCATTTCTCTAATAATTAGTGATGTTGAGCAGCTTTTCATGGGCGTCTTGGCCATCTCTGTGTCTTCTTTGAAGAAACGTCTCTTTAGATCTTCTGCCCATTTTTGTATTGGGTTGTTTGTTTTATTAATATTAAGCTGCATGAGCTGTTTATATATATTGGAGATTAAACCTTTGTCCATTGATTCGTTTGTGAACGTTTTCGCCCATTCTGAGGGTTGCCTGTTTCCATTCCCGTTTTTTTAACAAAGAAAGAAAGAAAGCCAAAGAAGCAGAACACTAATGTGCGTGAAATATGCCTCTTGAAACTGTCGTTTTGAAATATGGACGTCTTTTGAATTTTTTGGTCGATATATGACCCCAGGATTTGTTTTCAGAGCAGGTGTCATTTACAGGCCTGTAATGATTTGGAATATCCACTGACCATTAGCGCTGGGATTAAAGCTGCTGTTGTGTGAAACGGCCACAAGGTGGCAGCAGTTCTCCCTTACCAAATCTGGTTACTAGGGCCGCAGAGCCTCAATGGAAGTCGCGTTCTAGATTGGATTGTAGAACGGAATGTGCCAGGAGAAAGCCCCTCAAGTTTGTCTCACTACTTCTTGTTCGTGTTTTTAATTTAATTTTTTTATTTTTTATTACAGCAAGTTTGAGTACAACGTTTAGCTTGTTGTAGGTGTGCAAGAGGTGGTTCTTTTACACATATACATATGTCTGTTCTCCCTGGGATCCTTTTCCCATGTACGTTATGACAGAATGTTGAGTAGTCTTCTCTTGGTACTCCGTAGGTCTTTGGTGATTATATACGTCTACTGTGTTTGTATATGTCTGTTAACCCCAATATCGTAATGAATTCAATCCTCACACCTTTCCTTTGGTGAACCATAAGTTTGTTTAATGAATCTGTGATTGCCCTTCTCCGTGGAAATATCTGCCCTGGTATCAATTTATAGGTAACACCTATAAGTGATATGATATGATATGTGTCTTTCACTTTCTGACTTACTCCAAGTCACGTGATTACCTCTAGACTCATCTACGGTGCTGCAAATGGCATTGTGTCCTTTTTTTCCTTGGCAAATATTCTGTCTTAGCGAGGTCCATTTTCTGCAATGTGATTCCCTGAGGGCTGAGGATTAGCTGACCTGGGCAGCCTGACCCTGCCGGCAAGCCCTCCCCAGGTGTGCCTGGGTTGAGGTCAATATAAACAGCACTCCAGGCAGCAATAGCCCCTGCAGCTGTGCCTGACTCCATATACTCTGCACCATCAGCAGTCTCGGGGCTGTGCTGGTGGGAGGGTGTGAGAGTCCACGGCTTTGTGGGTGGCCCGGTGTGAGTGGGGCTCTGCTGGATTTTCGGCAGGAGTTGCCAGGCTGCCACCTGTAAAGAAGAGGATGTGTCACCCATAACTTCCACTGGAATATCTCTCCGGGCTGAGGTGAGGAAGGAAAAAAAGGAGTGGGGGCCGGGACAGGAGGGGTATCTCAGGCAGGGCAATGGAAAGCTTCCAGAAGAGCGCCCGTGGCCAGGACCATCCTGGCTGACCTGCAGGCACCAAGTTGGCCTGCGTGCTGTCGCTGGTGTGCCTCCACGGCCCTTCCTCTAGGCTTTCAAGCCCTTGTACATATTCAGGTGTTTCACCTGGGAAGGGTGGGAACAGTTCAGCAGCAGCTGGCCTGGGGCTCAGCTCACGTTTACTCACAGAGGCCTCGGCATGGTCCCCCAGCTTTGCAATAAGGACGCTCCTTGCGTAGGCGGGCGGGGCTGCTGGCTGTATGGGAGATGATTCCCCACCTCTGACCAATTTCAGAATTGTTTACCACTGGAGCAAGTGCCTTGGTAGTGTTTTCCTCTGTATAACTGTTAGGTTCTGTTTTTTTTTTCTTTTTTGGTTCAAGTTAGATTTTATTCCTCTTTTATGTATTTATGGATATAAGCATGGAAATAATTCATTCTTATAAATACATCAGTGTGAATGGAAGAACTTTTTGTTCTGTATTATTTTTACATTTTATTTTTAAAAAATTTGAAATTTAATTTAATTTATTTTTTTATACAGTAGGTTATTATTAGTTATCTATTTTATGCATAAACATGTATACAGGTCAATCCCAATCTCCCAACTCATACCACCACCACCACCCAATGGCTTCCCCCACTTTGTGTCCATACGTTTGTTCTCTACCTCTGTGTCTCTATTTCTGCCCTGCAAACCAGTTCATATGTACCATTTTTCGAGGTTCCACATATAGGCATTAATATACAATATTTGTTTTTCTCTTTCTGACTTACTTCACTCTGCATGACAGTCTCTAGATCCATCAACTTCTCTACAAATGACCGTTTCATTCCATTTTATGGCTGAGTAATATTCCATTTTATATATGTACCACATCTTTATCCATTCGTCTGTCTGTGGCCATTTAGGTTGCTTCCATTACCTGGCTATTGTAAATAGTGCTGCAATGAACATTGTGGTGAATGTGTCTTTGTGATTTATGGTTTTCTCTGGGTATATGCCCAGAAGTGGGATTGCTGGATCCTGTGGTAATTCTCTTTTTAGTTTTTTAAAGGAACCTCCATACTGTTCTCCATAGTGACTGTATCAATTTACATTCCCACCAATAGCGGAAGAGGGTTCCTTTTGTCCACACCCTCCCCAGAATTTGTTATTTGTAGATTATCTGATGGTGCCGATTCTAACAGGTGTGAGGTCTTACCTCATTGTAGTTTTGATTTGCATTTCTCTAATAATTAGTGATGTTGAGCAGCTTTTCATGGGCGTCTTGGCCATCTCTGTGTCTTCTTTGAAGAAACGTCTCTTTATATCTTCTGCCCATTTTTGTATTGGGTTGTTTGTTTTATTAATATTAAGCTGCATGAGCTGTTTATATATATTGGAGATTAAACCTTTGTCCATTGATTCATTTGTGAACGTTTTCGCCCATTCTGAGGGTTGCCTGTTTCCATTCCCGTTTTTTTAACAAAGAAAGAAAGAAAGCAAAAGAAGCAGAACACTAATGTGCGTGAAATATGCCTCTTGAAACTGTCGTTTTGAAATATGGACGTCTTTTGAATTTTTTGGTCGATATATGACCCCAGGATTTGTTTTCAGGGCAGGTGTCATTTACAGGCCTGTAATGATTTGGAATATCCACTGACCATTAGCGCTGGGATTAAAGCTGCTGTTGTGTGAAACGGCCACAAGGTGGCAGCAGTTCTCCCTTACCAAATCTGGTTACTAGGGCCGCAGAGCCTCAATGGAAGTCGCGTTCTAGATTGGAATGTAGAACGGAATGTGCCAGGAGAAAGCCCCTCAAGTTTGTCTCACTACTTCTTGTTCGTGTTTTTAATTTAATTTTTTATTTTTTATTACAGCAAGTTTGAGTACAACGTTTAGCTTGTTGTAGGTGTGCAAGAGGTGGTTCTTTTACACATATACATATGTCTGTTCTCCCTGGGATCCTTTTCCCATGTGCGTTATGACAGAATGTTGAGTAGTCTTCTCTTGGTACTCCGTAGGTCTTTGGTGATTATATACGTCTACTGTGTTTTTATATGTCTGTTAACCCCAATATCGTAATGATTTCAATCCTCACACATTTCCTTTGGTGAACCATAAGTTTGTTTAATGAATCTGTGATTGCCCTTCTCCGTGGAAATATCTGCCCTGGTATCAATTTATAGGTAACACCTATAAGTGATATATGATATGTGTCTTTCACTTTCTGACTTACTCCAAGTCACGTGATTACCTCTACACTCATCTACGGTGCTGCAAATGGCATTGTGTCCTTTTTTTCCTTGGCCAATATTCTGTCTTATCGAGGTCCATTTTCTGCAATGTGATTCCCTGAGGGCTGAGGATTAGCTGACCTGGCCAACCTGACCCTGCCGGCAAGCCCTCCCCAGGTGTGCCTGGGTTGAGGTTAATATAAACAGCACTCCAGGCAGCAATAGCCCCTGCAGCTGTGCCTGACTCCATATTCTCTGCACCATCAGCAGTCTCGGGGCTGTGCTGGTGGGAGGGTGTGAGGGTCCACGGCTTTGTGGGTGGCCCGGTGTGAGTGGGGCTCTGCTGGATTTTCGGCAGGAGTTGCCAGGCTGCCACCTGTAAAGAAGAGGATGTGTCACCCATAACTTCCACTGGAATATCTCTCCGGGCTGAGGTGAGGAAGGAAAAAAAGGAGTGGGGGCCGGGACAGGAGGGGTATCTCAGGCAGGGCAATGGAAAGCTTCCAGAAGAGCGCCCGTGGCCAGGACCATCCTGGCTGACCTGCAGGCACCAAGTTGGCCTGCGTGCTGTCGCTGGTGTGCCTCCACGGCCCTTCCTCTAGGCTTTCAAGCCCTTGTACATATTCAGGTGTTTCACCTGGGAAGGGTGGGAACAGTTGAGCAGCAGCTGGCCTGGGGCTCAGCTCACGTTTACTCACAGAGGCCTCGGCACGGTCCCCCAGCTTTGCAATAAGGACGCTCCTTGCGTGGGCGGGCGGGGCTGCTGGCTGTATGGGAGATGATTCCCCACCTCTGACCAATTTCAGAATTGTTTACCACTGGAGCAAGTGCCTTGGTAGTGTTTTCCTCTGTATAACTGTTAGGTTCAGTTTTTTTTTTTCTTTTTTGGTTCAAGTTAGATTTTATTCCTCTTTTATGTATTTATGGATATAAGCATGGAAATAATTCATTCTTATAAATACATCAGTGTGAATGGAAGAACATTTTTTTCTGTATTATTTTTACATTTTATTTTTAAAAAATTTGAAATTTAATTTAATTTATTTTTTTATACAGTAGGTTATTATTAGTTATCTCTTTTATTCATAAACATGTATACAGGTCAATCCCAATCTCCCAACTCATACCACCACCACCACCCCATGGCTTCCCCCACTTTGTGTCCATACGTTTGTTCTCTACCTCTGTGTCTCTATTTCTGCCCTGCAAACCAGTTCATCTGTACCATTTTTCTAGGTTCCACATATAGGCATTAATATACAATATTTGTTTTTCTCTTTCTGACTTACTTCACTCTGCATGACAGTCTCTAGATCCATCAACTTCTCTACAAATGACCGTTTCATTCCTTTTTATGGCTGAGTAATATTCCATTTTATATATGTACCACATCTTTATCCATTCGTCTGTCTGTGGACATTTAGGTTGCTTCCATTACCTGGCTATTGATAACAGTGCTGCAATGAACATTGTGGTGAATGTGTATTTGTGATTTATGGTTTTCTCTGGGTATATGCCCAGAAGTGGGATTGCTGGATCCTGTGGTAATTCTCTTTTTAGTTTTTTAAAGGAACCTCCATACTGTTCTCCATAGTGACTGTATCAATTTACATTTCCACCAATAGCGGAAGAGGGTTCCTTTTGTCCACACCCTCCCCAGAATTGGTTGTTTGTCGATTATCTGATGATGCCGATTCTAACAGGTGTGAGGTCTTACCTCATTGTAGTTTTGATTTGCATTTCTCTAATAATTAGTGATGTTGAGCAGCTTTTCATGTGCGTCTTGGCCATCTCTGTGTCTTCTTTGAAGAAACGTCTCTTTAGATCTTCTGCCCATTTTTGTATTGGGTTGTTTGTTTTATTAATATTAAGCTGCATGAGCTGTTTATATATATTGGAGATTAAACCTTTGTCCATTGATTCGTTTGTGAACGTTTTCGCCCATTCTGAGGGTTGCCTTTTTCCATTCCCGTTTTTTTAACAAAGAAAGAAAGAAAGCAAAAGAAGCAGAACACTAATGTGCGTGAAATATGCCTCTTGAAACTGTCATTTTGAAATATGGACGTCTTTTGAATTTTTTGGTCGATATATGACCCCAGGATTTCTTTTCAGGGCAGGTGTCATTTACAGGCCTGTAATGATTTGGAATATCCACTGACCATTAGCGCTGGGATTAAAGCTGCTGTTGTGTGAAACGGCCATAAGGTGGCAGCAGTTCTCCCTTACCAAATCTGGTTACTAGGGCCGCAGAGCCTCAATGGAAGTCGCTTTCTAGATTGGAATGTAGAACGGAATGTGCCAGGAGAAAGCCCCTCAACTTTGTCTCACTACTTCTTGTTCGTGTTTTTAATTTAATTTTTTATTTTTTATTACAGCAAGTTTGAGTACAACGTTTAGCTTGTTGTAGGTGTGCAAGAGGTGGTTCTTTTACACATATACATATGTCTGTTCTCCCTGGGATCCTTTTCCCATGTACGTTATGACAGAATGTTGAGTAGTCTTCTCTTGGTACTCCGTAGGTCTTTGGTGATTATATACGTCTACTGTGTTTGTATATGTCTGTTAACCCCAATATCGTAATGAATTCAATCCTCACACCTTTCCTTTGGTGAACCATAAGTTTGTTTAATGAATCTGTGATTGCCCTTCTCCGTGGAAATATCTGCCCTGATATCAATTTATAGGTAACACCTATAAGTGATATGATATGATATGTGTCTTTCACTTTCTGACTTACTCCAAGTCACGTGATTACCTCTAGACTCATCTACGGTGCTGCAAGTGGCATTGTGTCCTTTTTTTCCTTGGCGAATATTCTTTCTTAGCGAGGTCCATTTTCTGCAATGTGATTCCCTGAGGGCTGAGGATTAGCTGACCTGGCCAACCTGACCCTGCCGGCAAGCCCTCCCCAGGTGTGCCTGTGTTGAGGTCTATATAAACAGCACTCCAGGCAGCAATAGCCCCTGCAGCTGTGCCTGACTCCATATTCTCTGCACCATCAGCAGTCTCGGGGCTGTGCTGGTGGGAGGGTGTGAGGGTCCACGGCTTTGTGGGTGGCCCGGTGTGAGTGGGGCTCTGCTGGATTTTCGGCAGGAGTTGCCAGGCTGCCACCTGTAAAGAACAGGATGTGTCACCCATAACTTCCACTGGAATATCTCTCCGGGCTGAGGTGAGGAAGGAAAAAAAGGAGTGGGGGCCGGGACAGGAGGGGTATCTCAGGCAGGACAATGGAAAGCTTCCAGAAGAGCGCCCGTGGCCAGGACCATCCTGGCTCACCTGCAGGCACCAAGTTGGCCTGCGTGCTGTCGCTGGTGTGCCTCCACGGCCCTTCCTCTAGGCTTTCAAGCCCTTGTACATATTCAGGTGTTTCACCTGGGAAGGGTGGGAACAGTTGAGCAGCAGCTGGCCTGGGGCTCAGCTCACGTTTACTCAAAGAGGCCTCGGCACAGTCCCCCAGCTTTGCAATAAGGACGCTCCTTGCGTGGGCGGGCGGGGCTGCTGGCTGTATGGGAGATGATTCCCCACCTCTGACCAATTTCAGAATTGTTTACCACTGGAGCAAGTGCCTTGGTAGTGTTTTCCTCTGTATAACTGTTAGGTTCTGTTTTTTTTTTCTTTTTTGGTTCCAGTTAGATTTTATTCCTCTTTTATGTATTTATGGATATAAGCATGGAAATAATTCATTCTTATAAATACATCAGTGTGAATGGAAGAACTTTTTTTCTGTATTATTTTTACATTTTATTTTTAAAAAATTGGAAATTTAATTTTATTTATTTTTTTATACAGTAGGTTATTATTAGTTATCTATTTTATGCATAAACATGTATACAGGTCAATCCCAATCTCCCAACTCATACCACCACCACCACCCCATGGCTTCCCCCACTTTGTGTCCATACGTTTGTTCTCTACCTCTGTGTCTCTATTTCTGCCCTGCAAACCAGTTCATCTGTACCATTTTTCTAGGTTCCACATATAGGCATTAATATACAATATTTGTTTTTCTTTTCTGACTTACTTCACTCTGCATGACAGTCTCTAGATCCATCAACTTCTCTACAAATGACCGTTTCATTCCTTTTTATGGCTGAGTAATATTCCATTTTATATATGTACCACATCTTTATCCATTCGTCTGTCTGTGGCCATTTAGGTTGCTTCCATTACCTGGCTATTGATAACAGTGCTGCAATGAACATTGTGGTGAATGTGTCTTTGTGATTTATGGTTTTCTCTGGGTATATGCCCAGAAGTGGGATTGCTGGATACTGTGGTAATTCTCTTTTTAGTTTTTTAAAGGAACCTCCATACTGTTCTCCATAGTGACTGTATCAATTTACATTTCCACCAATAGCGGAAGAGGGTTCCTTTTGTCCACACCCTCCCCAGAATTGGTTGTTTGTCGATTATCTGATGATGCCGATTCTAACAGGTGTGAGGTCTTACCTCATTGTAGTTTTGATTTGCATTTCTCTAATAATTAGTGATGTTGAGCAGCTTTTCATGTGCGTCTTGGCCATCTCTGTGTCTTCTTTGAAGAAACGTCTCTTTAGATCTTCTTCCCATTTTTGTATTGGGTTGTTTGTTTTATTAATATTAAGCTACATGAGCTGTTTTTATATATTGGAGATTAAACCTTTGTCCATTGATTCGTTTGTGAACGTTTTCGCCCATTCTGAGGGTTGCCTTTTTCCATTCCCGTTTTTTTAACAAAGAAAGAAAGAAAGCAAAAGAAGCAGAACACTAATGTGCGTGAAATATGCCTCTTGAAACTGTCGTTTTGAAATATGGACGTCTTTTGAATTTTTTGGTCGATATATGACCCCAGGATTTCTTTTCAGGGCAGGTGTCATTTACAGGCCTGTAATGATTTGGAATATCCACTGACCATTAGCGCTGGGATTAAAGCTGCTGTTGTGTGAAACGGCCACAAGGTGGCAGCAGTTCTCCCTTACCAAATCTGGTTACTAGGGCCGCAGAGCCTCAATGGAAGTCGCTTTCTAGATTGGAATGTAGAACGGAATGTGCCAGGAGAAAGCCCCTCAAGTTTGTCTCACTACTTCTTGTTCGTGTTTTTAATTTAATTTTTTATTTTTTATTACAGCAAGTTTGAGTACAACGTTTAGCTTGTTGTAGGTGTGCAAGAGGTGGTTCTTTTACACATATACATATGTCTGTTCTCCCTGGGATCCTTTTCCCATGTACGTTATGACAGAATGTTGAGTAGTCTTCTCTTGGTACTCCGTAGGTCTTTGGTGATTATATACGTCTACTGTGTTTGTATATGTCTGTTAACCCCAATATCGTAATGAATTCAATCCTCACACCTTTCCTTTGGTGAACCATAAGTTTGTTTCATGAATCTGTGATTGCCCTTCTCCGTGGAAATATCTGCCCTGGTATCAATTTATAGGTAACACCTATAAGTGATATGATATGATATGTGTCTTTCACTTTCTGACTTACTCCAAGTCACGTGATTACCTCTAGACTCATCTACGGTGCTGCAAATGGCATTGTGTCCTTTTTTTCCTTGGCCAATATTCTGTCTTAGCGAGGTCCATTTTCTGCAATGTGATTCCCTGTGGGCTGAGGATTAGCTGACCTGGCCAACCTGACCCTGCCGGCAAGCCGTCCCCAGGTGTGCCTGTGTTGAGGTCTATATAAACAGCACTCCAGGCAGCAATAGCCCCTGCAGCTGTGCCTGACTCCATATTCTCTGCACCATCAGCAGTCTCGGGGCTGTGCTGGTGGGAGGGTGTGAGGGTCCACGGCTTTGTGGGTGGCCCGGTGTGAGTGGGGCTCTGCTGGATTTTCGGCAGGAGTTGCCAGGCTGCCACCTGTAAAGAAGAGGATGTGTCACCCATAACTTCCACTGGAATATCTCTCCGGGCTGAGGTGAGGAAGGAAAAAAAGGAGTGGGGGCCGGGACAGGAGGGGTATCTCAGGCAGGACAATGGAAAGCTTCCAGAAGAGCGCCCGTGGCCAGGACCATCCTGGCTCACCTGCAGGCACCAAGTTGGCCTGCGTGCTGTCGCTGGTGTGCCTCCACGGCCCTTCCTCTAGGCTTTCAAGCCCTTGTACATATTCAGGTGTTTCACCTGGGAAGGGTGGGAACAGTTCAGCAGCAGCTGGCCTGGGGCTCAGCTCACGTTTACTCACAGAGGCCTCGGCACGGTCCCCCAGCTTTGCAATAAGGACGCTCCTTGCGTGGGCGGGCGGGGCTGCTGGCTGTATGGGAGATGATTCCCCACCTCTGACCAATTTCAGAATTGTTTACCACTGGAGCAAGTGCCTTGGTAGTGTTTTCCTCTGTATAACTGTTAGGTTCTGTTTTTTTTTTCTTTTTTGGTTCAAGTTAGATTTTATTCCTCTTTTATGTATTTATGGATATAAGCATGGAAATAATTCATTCTTATAAATACATCAGTGTGAATGGAAGAACTTTTTTTCTGTATTATTTTTACATTTTATTTTTAAAAAATTGGAAATTTAATTTTATTTATTTTTTTATACAGTAGGTTATTATTAGTTATCTATTTTATGCATAAACATGTATACAGGTCAATCCCAATCTCCCAACTCATACCACCACCACCACCCCATGGCTTCCCCCACTTGGTGTCCATACGTTTGTTCTCTACCTCTGTGTCTCTATTTCTGCCCTGCAAACCAGTTCATCTGTACCATTTTTCTAGGTTCCACATATAGGCATTAATATACAATATTTGTTTTTCTCTTTCTGACTTACTTCACTCTGCATGACAGTCTCTAGATCCATCAACTTCTCTACAAATGACCCAGTTTCATTCCTTTTTATGGCTGAGTAATATTCCATTTTATATATGTACCACATCTTTATCCATTCGTCTGTCTGTGGCCATTTAGGTTGCTTCCATTACCTGGCTATTGATAACAGTGCTGCAATGAACATTGTGGTGAATGTGTCTTTGTGATTTATGGTTTTCTCTGGGTATATGCCCAGAAGTGGGATTGCTGGATCCTGTGGTAATTCTCTTTTTAGTTTTTTAAAGGAACCTCCATACTGTTCTCCATAGTGACTGTATCAATTTACATTTCCACCAATAGCGGAAGAGGGTTCCTTTTGTCCACACCCTCCCCAGAATTGGTTGTTTGTCGATTATCTGATGATGCCGATTCTAACAGGTGTGAGGTCTTACCTCATTGTAGTTGTGATTTGCATTTCTCTAATAATTAGTGATGTTGAGCAGCTTTTCATGGGCGTCTTGGCCATCTCTGTGTCTTCTTTGAAGAAACGTCTCTTTAGATCTTCTGCCCATTTTTGTATTGGGTTGTTTGTTTTATTATTATTAAGCTGCATGAGCTGTTTATATATATTGGAGATTAAACCTTTGTCCATTGATTCGTTTGTGAACGTTTTCGCCCATTCTGAGGGTTGCCTTTTTTCCATTCCCGTTTTGTTAACAAAGAAAGAAAGAAAGCAAAAGAAGCAGAAAACTAATGTGCGTGAAATATGCCTCTTGAAACTGTCGTTTTGAAATATGGACGTCTTTTGAATTTTTTGTCTATATATGACCCCAGGATTTCTTTTCAGGGCAGGTGTCATTTACAGGCCTGTAATGATTTGGAATATCCACTGACCATTAGCGCTGGGATTAAAGCTGCTGTTGTGTGAAACGGCCACAAGGTGGCAGCAGTTCTCCCTTACCAAATCTGGTTACTAGGGCAGCAGAGCCTCAATGGAAGTCGCGTTCTAGATTGGAATGTAGAACGGAATGTGCCAGGAGAAAGCCCCTCAAGTTTGTCTCACTACTTCTTGTTCGTGTTTTTAATTTAATTTTTTATTTTTTATTACAGCAAGTTTGAGTACAACGTTTAGCTTGTTGTAGCTGTGCAAGAGGTGGTTCTTTTACACATATACATATGTCTGTTCTTCCTGGGATCCTTTTCCCATGTGCGTTATGACAGAATGTTGAGTAGTCTTCTCTTGGTACTCCGTAGGTCTTTGGTGATTATATACGTCTACTGTGTTTTTATATGTCTGTTAACCCCAATATCATAATGATTTCAATCCTCACACATTTCCTTTGGTGAACCATAAGTTTGTTTAATGAATCTGTGATTGCCCTTCTCCGTGGAAATATCTGCCCTGGTATCAATTTATAGGTAACACCTATAAGTGATATATGATATGTGTCTTTCACTTTCTGACTTACTCCAAGTCACGTGATTACCTCTACACTCATCTACGGTGCTGCAAATGGCATTGTGTCCTTTTTTTCCTTGGCCAATATTCTGTCTTATCGAGGTCCATTTTCTGCAATGTGATTCCCTGAGGGCTGAGGATTAGCTGACCTGGCCAACCTGACCCTGCCGGCAAGCCCTCCCCAGGTGTGCCTGGGTTGAGGTTAATATAAACAGCACTCCAGGCAGCAATAGCCCCTGCAGCTGTGCCTGACTCCATATTCTCTGCACCATCAGCAGTCTCGGGGCTGTGCTGGTGGGAGGGTGTGAGGGTCCATGGCTTTTTGGGTGGCCCGGTGTGAGTGGGGCTCTGCTGGATTTTCGGCAGGAGTTGCCAGGCTGCCACCTGTAAAGAAGAGGATGTGTCACCCATAACTTCCACTGGAATATCTCTCCGGGCTGAGGTGAGGAAGGAAAAAAAGGAGTGGGGGCCGGGACAGGAGGGGTATCTCAGGCAGGGCAATGGAAAGCTTCCAGAAGAGCGCCCGTGGCCAGGACCATCCTGGCTGACCTGCAGGCACCAAGTTGGCCTGCGTGCTGTCGCTGGTGTGCCTCCACGGCCCTTCCTCTAGGCTTTCAAGCCCTTGTACATATTCAGGTGTTTCACCTGGGAAGGGTGGGAACAGTTGAGCAGCAGCTGGCCTGGGGCTCAGCTCACGTTTACTCACAGAGGCCTCGGCACGGTCCCCCAGCTTTGCAATAAGGACGCTCCTTGCGTGGGCGGGCGGGGCTGCTGGCTGTATGGGAGATGATTCCCCACCTCTGACCAATTTCAGAATTGTTTACCACTGGAGCAAGTGCCTTGGTAGTGTTTTCCTCTGTATAACTGTTAGGTTCAGTTTTTTTTTTTCTTTTTTGGTTCAAGTTAGATTTTATTCCTCTTTTATGTATTTATGGATATAAGCATGGAAATAATTCATTCTTATAAATACATCAGTGTGAATGGAAGAACATTTTTTTCTGTATTATTTTTACATTTTATTTTTAAAAAAATTTGAAATTTAATTTAATTTATTTTTTTATACAGTAGGTTATTATTAGTTATCTCTTTTATGCATAAACATGTATACAGGTCAATCCCAATCTCCCAACTCATACCACCACCACCACCCCATGGCTTCCCCCACTTTGTGTCCATACGTTTGTTCTCTACCTCTGTGTCTCTATTTCTGCCCTGCAAACCAGTTCATCTGTACCATTTTTCTAGGTTCCACATATAGGCATTAATATACAATATTTGTTTTTCTCTTTCTGACTTACTTCACTCTGCATGACAGTCTCTAGATCCATCAACTTCTCTACAAATGACCGTTTCATTCCTTTTTATGGCTGAGTAATATTCCATTTTATATATGTACCACATCTTTATCCATTCGTCTGTCTGTGGACATTTAGGTTGCTTCCATTACCTGGCTATTGATAACAGTGCTGCAATGAACATTGTGGTGAATGTGTATTTGTGATTTATGGTTTTCTCTGGGTATATGCCCAGAAGTGGGATTGCTGGATCCTGTGGTAATTCTCTTTTTAGTTTTTTAAAGGAACCTCCATACTGTTCTCCATAGTGACTGTATCAATTTACATTTCCACCAATAGCGGAAGAGGGTTCCTTTTGTCCACACCCTCCCCAGAATTGGTTGTTTGTCGATTATCTGATGATGCCGATTCTAACAGGTGTGAGGTCTTACCTCATTGTAGTTTTGATTTGCATTTCTCTAATAATTAGTGATGTTGAGCAGCTTTTCATGTGCGTCTTGGCCATCTCTGTGTCTTCTTTGAAGAAACGTCTCTTTAGATCTTCTGCCCATTTTTGTATTGGGTTGTTTGTTTTATTAATATTAAGCTGCATGAGCTGTTTATATATATTGGAGATTAAACCTTTGTCCATTGATTCGTTTGTGAACGTTTTCGCCCATTCTGAGGGTTGCCTTTTTCCATTCCCGTTTTTTTAACAAAGAAAGAAAGAAAGCAAAAGAAGCAGAACACTAATGTGCGTGAAATATGCCTCTTGAAACTGTCATTTTGAAATATGGACGTCTTTTGAATTTTTTGGTCGATATATGACCCCAGGATTTCTTTTCATGGCAGGTGTCATTTACAGGCCTGTAATGATTTGGAATATCCACTGACCATTAGCGCTGGGATTAAAGCTGCTGTTGTGTGAAACGGCCATAAGGTGGCAGCAGTTCTCCCTTACCAAATCTGGTTACTAGGGCCGCAGAGCCTCAATGGAAGTCGCTTTCTAGATTGGAATGTAGAACGGAATGTGCCAGGAGAAAGCCCCTCAACTTTGTCTCACTACTTCTTGTTCGTGTTTTTAATTTAATTTTTTATTTTTTATTACAGCAAGTTTGAGTACAACGTTTAGCTTGTTGTAGGTGTGCAAGAGGTGGTTCTTTTACACATATACATATGTCTGTTCTCCCTGGGATCCTTTTCCCATGTACGTTATGACAGAATGTTGAGTAGTCTTCTCTTGGTACTCCGTAGGTCTTTGGTGATTATATACGTCTACTGTGTTTGTATATGTCTGTTAACCCCAATATCGTAATGAATTCAATCCTCACACCTTTCCTTTGGTGAACCATAAGTTTGTTTAATGAATCTGTGATTGCCCTTCTCCGTGGAAATATCTGCCCTGATATCAATTTATAGGTAACACCTATAAGTGATATGATATGATATGTGTCTTTCACTTTCTGACTTACTCCAAGTCACGTGATTACCTCTAGACTCATCTACGGTGCTGCAAGTGGCATTGTGTCCTTTTTTTCCTTGGCGAATATTCTTTCTTAGCGAGGTCCATTTTCTGCAATGTGATTCCCTGAGGGCTGAGGATTAGCTGACCTGGCCAACCTGACCCTGCCGGCAAGCCCTCCCCAGGTGTGCCTGTGTTGAGGTCTATATAAACAGCACTCCAGGCAGCAATAGCCCCTGCAGCTGTGCCTGACTCCATATTCTCTGCACCATCAGCAGTCTCGGGGCTGTGCTGGTGGGAGGGTGTGAGGGTCCACGGCTTTGTGGGTGGCCCGGTGTGAGTGGGGCTCTGCTGGATTTTCGGCAGGAGTTGCCAGGCTGCCACCTGTAAAGAAGAGGATGTGTCACCCATAACTTCCACTGGAATATCTCTCCGGGCTGAGGTGAGGAAGGAAAAAAAGGAGTGGGGGCCGGGACAGGAGGGGTATCTCAGGCAGGACAATGGAAAGCTTCCAGAAGAGCGCCCGTGGCCAGGACCATCCTGGCTCACCTGCAGGCACCAAGTTGGCCTGCGTGCTGTCGCTGGTGTGCCTCCACGGCCCTTCCTCTAGGCTTTCAAGCCCTTGTACATATTCAGGTGTTTCACCTGGGAAGGGTGGGAACAGTTGAGCAGCAGCTGGCCTGGGGCTCAGCTCACGTTTACTCAAAGAGGCCTCGGCACTGTCCCCCAGCTTTGCAATAAGGACGCTCCTTGCGTGGGCGGGCGGGGCTGCTGGCTGTATGGGAGATGATTCCCCACCTCTGACCAATTTCAGAATTGTTTACCACTGGAGCAAGTGCCTTGGTAGTGTTTTCCTCTGTATAACTGTTAGGTTCTGTTTTTTTTTTCTTTTTTGGTTCCAGTTAGATTTTATTCCTCTTTTATGTATTTATGGATATAAGCATGGAAATAATTCATTCTTATAAATACATCAGTGTGAATGGAAGAACTTTTTTTCTGTATTATTTTTACATTTTATTTTTAAAAAATTGGAAATTTAATTTTATTTATTTTTTTATACAGTAGGTTATTATTAGTTATCTATTTTATGCATAAACATGTATACAGGTCAATCCCAATCTCCCAACTCATACCACCACCACCACCCCATGGCTTCCCCCACTTTGTGTCCATACGTTTGTTCTCTACCTCTGTGTCTCTATTTCTGCCCTGCAAACCAGTTCATCTGTACCATTTTTCTAGGTTCCACATATAGGCATTAATATACAATATTTGTTTTTCTTTTCTGACTTACTTCACTCTGCATGACAGTCTCTAGATCCATCAACTTCTCTACAAATGACCGTTTCATTCCTTTTTATGGCTGAGTAATATTCCATTTTATATATGTACCACATCTTTATCCATTCGTCTGTCTGTGGCCATTTAGGTTGCTTCCATTACCTGGCTATTGATAACAGTGCTGCAATGAACATTGTGGTGAATGTGTCTTTGTGATTTATGGTTTTCTCTGGGTATATGCCCAGAAGTGGGATTGCTGGATACTGTGGTAATTCTCTTTTTAGTTTTTTAAAGGAACCTCCATACTGTTCTCCATAGTGACTGTATCAATTTACATTTCCACCAATAGCGGAAGAGGGTTCCTTTTGTCCACACCCTCCCCAGAATTGGTTGTTTGTCGATTATCTGATGATGCCGATTCTAACAGGTGTGAGGTCTTACCTCATTGTAGTTTTGATTTGCATTTCTCTAATAATTAGTGATGTTGAGCAGCTTTTCATGTGCGTCTTGGCCATCTCTGTGTCTTCTTTGAAGAAACGTCTCTTTAGATCTTCTTCCCATTTTTGTATTGGGTTGTTTGTTTTATTAATATTAAGCTACATGAGCTGTTTTTATATATTGGAGATTAAACCTTTGTCCATTGATTCGTTTGTGAACGTTTTCGCCCATTCTGAGGGTTGCCTTTTTCCATTCCCGTTTTTTTAACAAAGAAAGAAAGAAAGCAAAAGAAGCAGAACACTAATGTGCGTGAAATATGCCTCTTGAAACTGTCGTTTTGAAATATGGACGTCTTTTGAATTTTTTGGTCGATATATGACCCCAGGATTTCTTTTCAGGGCAGGTGTCATTTACAGGCCTGTAATGATTTGGAATATCCACTGACCATTAGCGCTGGGATTAAAGCTGCTGTTGTGTGAAACGGCCACAAGGTGGCAGCAGTTCTCCCTTACCAAATCTGGTTACTAGGGCCGCAGAGCCTCAATGGAAGTCGCTTTCTAGATTGGAATGTAGAACGGAATGTGCCAGGAGAAAGCCCCTCAAGTTTGTCTCACTACTTCTTGTTCGTGTTTTTAATTTAATTTTTTATTTTTTATTACAGCAAGTTTGAGTACAACGTTTAGCTTGTTGTAGGTGTGCAAGAGGTGGTTCTTTTACACATATACATATGTCTGTTCTCCCTGGGATCCTTTTCCCATGTACGTTATGACAGAATGTTGAGTAGTCTTCTCTTGGTACTCCGTAGGTCTTTGGTGATTATATACGTCTACTGTGTTTGTATATGTCTGTTAACCCCAATATCGTAATGAATTCAATCCTCACACCTTTCCTTTGGTGAACCATAAGTTTGTTTCATGAATCTGTGATTGCCCTTCTCCGTGGAAATATCTGCCCTGGTATCAATTTATAGGTAACACCTATAAGTGATATGATATGATATGTGTCTTTCACTTTCTGACTTACTCCAAGTCACGTGATTACCTCTAGACTCATCTACGGTGCTGCAAATGGCATTGTGTCCTTTTTTTCCTTGGCCAATATTCTGTCTTAGCGAGGTCCATTTTCTGCAATGTGATTCCCTGTGGGCTGAGGATTAGCTGACCTGGCCAACCTGACCCTGCCGGCAAGCCGTCCCCAGGTGTGCCTGTGTTGAGGTCTATATAAACAGCACTCCAGGCAGCAATAGCCCCTGCAGCTGTGCCTGACTCCATATTCTCTGCACCATCAGCAGTCTCGGGGCTGTGCTGGTGGGAGGGTGTGAGGGTCCACGGCTTTGTGGGTGGCCCGGTGTGAGTGGGGCTCTGCTGGATTTTCGGCAGGAGTTGCCAGGCTGCCACCTGTAAAGAAGAGGATGTGTCACCCATAACTTCCACTGGAATATCTCTCCGGGCTGAGGTGAGGAAGGAAAAAAAGGAGTGGGGGCCGGGACAGGAGGGGTATCTCAGGCAGGACAATGGAAAGCTTCCAGAAGAGCGCCCGTGGCCAGGACCATCCTGGCTCACCTGCAGGCACCAAGTTGGCCTGCGTGCTGTCGCTGGTGTGCCTCCACGGCCCTTCCTCTAGGCTTTCAAGCCCTTGTACATATTCAGGTGTTTCACCTGGGAAGGGTGGGAACAGTTCAGCAGCAGCTGGCCTGGGGCTCAGCTCACGTTTACTCACAGAGGCCTCGGCACGGTCCCCCAGCTTTGCAATAAGGACGCTCCTTGCGTGGGCGGGCGGGGCTGCTGGCTGTATGGGAGATGATTCCCCACCTCTGACCAATTTCAGAATTGTTTACCACTGGAGCAAGTGCCTTGGTAGTGTTTTCCTCTGTATAACTGTTAGGTTCTGTTTTTTTTTTCTTTTTTGGTTCAAGTTAGATTTTATTCCTCTTTTATGTATTTATGGATATAAGCATGGAAATAATTCATTCTTATAAATACATCAGTGTGAATGGAAGAACTTTTTTTCTGTATTATTTTTACATTTTATTTTTAAAAAATTGGAAATTTAATTTTATTTATTTTTTTATACAGTAGGTTATTATTAGTTATCTATTTTATGCATAAACATGTATACAGGTCAATCCCAATCTCCCAACTCATACCACCACCACCACCCCATGGCTTCCCCCACTTGGTGTCCATACGTTTGTTCTCTACCTCTGTGTCTCTATTTCTGCCCTGCAAACCAGTTCATCTGTACCATTTTTCTAGGTTCCACATATAGGCATTAATATACAATATTTGTTTTTCTCTTTCTGACTTACTTCACTCTGCATGACAGTCTCTAGATCCATCAACTTCTCTACAAATGACCCAGTTTCATTCCTTTTTATGGCTGAGTAATATTCCATTTTATATATGTACCACATCTTTATCCATTCGTCTGTCTGTGGCCATTTAGGTTGCTTCCATTACCTGGCTATTGATAACAGTGCTGCAATGAACATTGTGGTGAATGTGTCTTTGTGATTTATGGTTTTCTCTGGGTATATGCCCAGAAGTGGGATTGCTGGATCCTGTGGTAATTCTCTTTTTAGTTTTTTAAAGGAACCTCCATACTGTTCTCCATAGTGACTGTATCAATTTACATTTCCACCAATAGCGGAAGAGGGTTCCTTTTGTCCACACCCTCCCCAGAATTGGTTGTTTGTCGATTATCTGATGATGCCGATTCTAACAGGTGTGAGGTCTTACCTCATTGTAGTTGTGATTTGCATTTCTCTAATAATTAGTGATGTTGAGCAGCTTTTCATGGGCGTCTTGGCCATCTCTGTGTCTTCTTTGAAGAAACGTCTCTTTAGATCTTCTGCCCATTTTTGTATTGGGTTGTTTGTTTTATTATTATTAAGCTGCATGAGCTGTTTATATATATTGGAGATTAAACCTTTGTCCATTGATTCGTTTGTGAACGTTTTCGCCCATTCTGAGGGTTGCCTTTTTTCCATTCCCGTTTTGTTAACAAAGAAAGAAAGAAAGCAAAAGAAGCAGAAAACTAATGTGCGTGAAATATGCCTCTTGAAACTGTCGTTTTGAAATATGGACGTCTTTTGAATTTTTTGTCTATATATGACCCCAGGATTTCTTTTCAGGGCAGGTGTCATTTACAGGCCTGTAATGATTTGGAATATCCACTGACCATTAGCGCTGGGATTAAAGCTGCTGTTGTGTGAAACGGCCACAAGGTGGCAGCAGTTCTCCCTTACCAAATCTGGTTACTAGGGCAGCAGAGCCTCAATGGAAGTCGCGTTCTAGATTGGAATGTAGAACGGAATGTGCCAGGAGAAAGCCCCTCAAGTTTGTCTCACTACTTCTTGTTCGTGTTTTTAATTTAATTTTTTTATTTTTTATTACAGCAAGTTTGAGTACAACGTTTAGCTTGTTGTAGCTGTGCAAGAGGTGGTTCTTTTACACATATACATATGTCTGTTCTTCCTGGGATCCTTTTCCCATGTGCGTTATGACAGAATGTTGAGTAGTCTTCTCTTGGTACTCCGTAGGTCTTTGGTGATTATATACGTCTACTGTGTTTTTATATGTCTGTTAACCCCAATATCATAATGATTTCAATCCTCACACATTTCCTTTGGTGAACCATAAGTTTGTTTAATGAATCTGTGATTGCCCTTCTCCGTGGAAATATCTGCCCTGGTATCAATTTATAGGTAACACCTATAAGTGATATATGATATGTGTCTTTCACTTTCTGACTTACTCCAAGTCACGTGATTACCTCTACACTCATCTACGGTGCTGCAAATGGCATTGTGTCCTTTTTTTCCTTGGCCAATATTCTGTCTTATCGAGGTCCATTTTCTGCAATGTGATTCCCTGAGGGCTGAGGATTAGCTGACCTGGCCAACCTGACCCTGCCGGCAAGCCCTCCCCAGGTGTGCCTGGGTTGAGGTTAATATAAACAGCACTCCAGGCAGCAATAGCCCCTGCAGCTGTGCCTGACTCCATATTCTCTGCACCATCAGCAGTCTCGGGGCTGTGCTGGTGGGAGGGTGTGAGGGTCCATGGCTTTTTGGGTGGCCCGGTGTGAGTGGGGCTCTGCTGGATTTTCGGCAGGAGTTGCCAGGCTGCCACCTGTAAAGAAGAGGATGTGTCACCCATAACTTCCACTGGAATATCTCTCCGGGCTGAGGTGAGGAAGGAAAAAAAGGAGTGGGGGCCGGGACAGGAGGGGTATCTCAGGCAGGGCAATGGAAAGCTTCCAGAAGAGCGCCCGTGGCCAGGACCATCCTGGCTGACCTGCAGGCACCAAGTTGGCCTGCGTGCTGTCGCTGGTGTGCCTCCACGGCCCTTCCTCTAGGCTTTCAAGCCCTTGTACATATTCAGGTGTTTCACCTGGGAAGGGTGGGAACAGTTGAGCAGCAGCTGGCCTGGGGCTCAGCTCACGTTTACTCACAGAGGCCTCGGCACGGTCCCCCAGCTTTGCAATAAGGACGCTCCTTGCGTGGGCGGGCGGGGCTGCTGGCTGTATGGGAGATGATTCCCCACCTCTGACCAATTTCAGAATTGTTTACCACTGGAGCAAGTGCCTTGGTAGTGTTTTCCTCTGTATAACTGTTAGGTTCAGTTTTTTTTTTTCTTTTTTGGTTCAAGTTAGATTTTATTCCTCTTTTATGTATTTATGGATATAAGCATGGAAATAATTCATTCTTATAAATACATCAGTGTGAATGGAAGAACATTTTTTTCTGTATTATTTTTACATTTTATTTTTAAAAAATTTGAAATTTAATTTAATTTATTTTTTTATACAGTAGGTTATTATTAGTTATCTCTTTTATGCATAAACATGTATACAGGTCAATCCCAATCTCCCAACTCATACCACCACCACCACCCCATGGCTTCCCCCACTTTGTGTCCATACGTTTGTTCTCTACCTCTGTGTCTCTATTTCTGCCCTGCAAACCAGTTCATCTGTACCATTTTTCTAGGTTCCACATATAGGCATTAATATACAATATTTGTTTTTCTCTTTCTGACTTACTTCACTCTGCATGACAGTCTCTAGATCCATCAACTTCTCTACAAATGACCGTTTCATTCCTTTTTATGGCTGAGTAATATTCCATTTTATATATGTACCACATCTTTATCCATTCGTCTGTCTGTGGACATTTAGGTTGCTTCCATTACCTGGCTATTGATAACAGTGCTGCAATGAACATTGTGGTGAATGTGTATTTGTGATTTATGGTTTTCTCTGGGTATATGCCCAGAAGTGGGATTGCTGGATCCTGTGGTAATTCTCTTTTTAGTTTTTTAAAGGAACCTCCATACTGTTCTCCATAGTGACTGTATCAATTTACATTTCCACCAATAGCGGAAGAGGGTTCCTTTTGTCCACACCCTCCCCAGAATTGGTTGTTTGTCGATTATCTGATGATGCCGATTCTAACAGGTGTGAGGTCTTACCTCATTGTAGTTTTGATTTGCATTTCTCTAATAATTAGTGATGTTGAGCAGCTTTTCATGTGCGTCTTGGCCATCTCTGTGTCTTCTTTGAAGAAACGTCTCTTTAGATCTTCTGCCCATTTTTGTATTGGGTTGTTTGTTTTATTAATATTAAGCTGCATGAGCTGTTTATATATATTGGAGATTAAACCTTTGTCCATTGATTCGTTTGTGAACGTTTTCGCCCATTCTGAGGGTTGCCTTTTTCCATTCCCGTTTTTTTAACAAAGAAAGAAAGAAAGCAAAAGAAGCAGAACACTAATGTGCGTGAAATATGCCTCTTGAAACTGTCATTTTGAAATATGGACGTCTTTTGAATTTTTTGGTCGATATATGACCCCAGGATTTCTTTTCAGGGCAGGTGTCATTTACAGGCCTGTAATGATTTGGAATATCCACTGACCATTAGCGCTGGGATTAAAGCTGCTGTTGTGTGAAACGGCCATAAGGTGGCAGCAGTTCTCCCTTACCAAATCTGGTTACTAGGGCCGCAGAGCCTCAATGGAAGTCGCTTTCTAGATTGGAATGTAGAACGGAATGTGCCAGGAGAAAGCCCCTCAACTTTGTCTCACTACTTCTTGTTCGTGTTTTTAATTTAATTTTTTATTTTTTATTACAGCAAGTTTGAGTACAACGTTTAGCTTGTTGTAGGTGTGCAAGAGGTGGTTCTTTTACACATATACATATGTCTGTTCTCCCTGGGATCCTTTTCCCATGTACGTTATGACAGAATGTTGAGTAGTCTTCTCTTGGTACTCCGTAGGTCTTTGGTGATTATATACGTCTACTGTGTTTGTATATGTCTGTTAACCCCAATATCGTAATGAATTCAATCCTCACACCTTTCCTTTGGTGAACCATAAGTTTGTTTAATGAATCTGTGATTGCCCTTCTCCGTGGAAATATCTGCCCTGATATCAATTTATAGGTAACACCTATAAGTGATATGATATGATATGTGTCTTTCACTTTCTGACTTACTCCAAGTCACGTGATTACCTCTAGACTCATCTACGGTGCTGCAAGTGGCATTGTGTCCTTTTTTTCCTTGGCGAATATTCTTTCTTAGCGAGGTCCATTTTCTGCAATGTGATTCCCTGAGGGCTGAGGATTAGCTGACCTGGCCAACCTGACCCTGCCGGCAAGCCCTCCCCAGGTGTGCCTGTGTTGAGGTCTATATAAACAGCACTCCAGGCAGCAATAGCCCCTGCAGCTGTGCCTGACTCCATATTCTCTGCACCATCAGCAGTCTCGGGGCTGTGCTGGTGGGAGGGTGTGAGGGTCCACGGCTTTGTGGGTGGCCCGGTGTGAGTGGGGCTCTGCTGGATTTTCGGCAGGAGTTGCCAGGCTGCCACCTGTAAAGAACAGGATGTGTCACCCATAACTTCCACTGGAATATCTCTCCGGGCTGAGGTGAGGAAGGAAAAAAAGGAGTGGGGGCCGGGACAGGAGGGGTATCTCAGGCAGGACAATGGAAAGCTTCCAGAAGAGCGCCCGTGGCCAGGACCATCGTGGCTCACCTGCAGGCACCAAGTTGGCCTGCGTGCTGTCGCTGGTGTGCCTCCACGGCCCTTCCTCTAGGCTTTCAAGCCCTTGTACATATTCAGGTGTTTCACCTGGGAAGGGTGGGAACAGTTGAGCAGCAGCTGGCCTGGGGCTCAGCTCACGTTTACTCAAAGAGGCCTCGGCACTGTCCCCCAGCTTTGCAATAAGGACGCTCCTTGCGTGGGCGGGCGGGGCTGCTGGCTGTATGGGAGATGATTCCCCACCTCTGACCAATTTCAGAATTGTTTACCACTGGAGCAAGTGCCTTGGTAGTGTTTTCCTCTGTATAACTGTTAGGTTCTGTTTTTTTTTTCTTTTTTGGTTCCAGTTAGATTTTATTCCTCTTTTATGTATTTATGGATATAAGCATGGAAATAATTCATTCTTATAAATACATCAGTGTGAATGGAAGAACTTTTTTTCTGTATTATTTTTACATTTTATTTTTAAAAAATTGGAAATTTAATTTTATTTATTTTTTTATACAGTAGGTTATTATTAGTTATCTATTTTATGCATAAACATGTATACAGGTCAATCCCAATCTCCCAACTCATACCACCACCACCACCCCATGGCTTCCCCCACTTTGTGTCCATACGTTTGTTCTCTACCTCTGTGTCTCTATTTCTGCCCTGCAAACCAGTTCATCTGTACCATTTTTCTAGGTTCCACATATAGGCATTAATATACAATATTTGTTTTTCTTTTCTGACTTACTTCACTCTGCATGACAGTCTCTAGATCCATCAACTTCTCTACAAATGACCGTTTCATTCCTTTTTATGGCTGAGTAATATTCCATTTTATATATGTACCACATCTTTATCCATTCGTCTGTCTGTGGCCATTTAGGTTGCTTCCATTACCTGGCTATTGATAACAGTGCTGCAATGAACATTGTGGTGAATGTGTCTTTGTGATTTATGGTTTTCTCTGGGTATATGCCCAGAAGTGGGATTGCTGGATACTGTGGTAATTCTCTTTTTAGTTTTTTAAAGGAACCTCCATACTGTTCTCCATAGTGACTGTATCAATTTACATTTCCACCAATAGCGGAAGAGGGTTCCTTTTGTCCACACCCTCCCCAGAATTGGTTGTTTGTCGATTATCTGATGATGCCGATTCTAACAGGTGTGAGGTCTTACCTCATTGTAGTTTTGATTTGCATTTCTCTAATAATTAGTGATGTTGAGCAGCTTTTCATGTGCGTCTTGGCCATCTCTGTGTCTTCTTTGAAGAAACGTCTCTTTAGATCTTCTTCCCATTTTTGTATTGGGTTGTTTGTTTTATTAATATTAAGCTACATGAGCTGTTTTTATATATTGGAGATTAAACCTTTGTCCATTGATTCGTTTGTGAACGTTTTCGCCCATTCTGAGGGTTGCCTTTTTCCATTCCCGTTTTTTTAACAAAGAAAGAAAGAAAGCAAAAGAAGCAGAACACTAATGTGCGTGAAATATGCCTCTTGAAACTGTCGTTTTGAAATATGGACGTCTTTTGAATTTTTTGGTCGATATATGACCCCAGGATTTCTTTTCAGGGCAGGTGTCATTTACAGGCCTGTAATGATTTGGAATATCCACTGACCATTAGCGCTGGGATTAAAGCTGCTGTTGTGTGAAACGGCCACAAGGTGGCAGCAGTTCTCCCTTACCAAATCTGGTTACTAGGGCCGCAGAGCCTCAATGGAAGTCGCTTTCTAGATTGGAATGTAGAACGGAATGTGCCAGGAGAAAGCCCCTCAAGTTTGTCTCACTACTTCTTGTTCGTGTTTTTAATTTAATTTTTTATTTTTTATTACAGCAAGTTTGAGTACAACGTTTAGCTTGTTGTAGGTGTGCAAGAGGTGGTTCTTTTACACATATACATATGTCTGTTCTCCCTGGGATCCTTTTCCCATGTACGTTATGACAGAATGTTGAGTAGTCTTCTCTTGGTACTCCGTAGGTCTTTGGTGATTATATACGTCTACTGTGTTTGTATATGTCTGTTAACCCCAATATCGTAATGAATTCAATCCTCACACCTTTCCTTTGGTGAACCATAAGTTTGTTTCATGAATCTGTGATTGCCCTTCTCCGTGGAAATATCTGCCCTGGTATCAATTTATAGGTAACACCTATAAGTGATATGATATGATATGTGTCTTTCACTTTCTGACTTACTCCAAGTCACGTGATTACCTCTAGACTCATCTACGGTGCTGCAAATGGCATTGTGTCCTTTTTTTCCTTGGCCAATATTCTGTCTTAGCGAGGTCCATTTTCTGCAATGTGATTCCCTGTGGGCTGAGGATTAGCTGACCTGGCCAACCTGACCCTGCCGGCAAGCCGTCCCCAGGTGTGCCTGTGTTGAGGTCTATATAAACAGCACTCCAGGCAGCAATAGCCCCTGCAGCTGTGCCTGACTCCATATTCTCTGCACCATCAGCAGTCTCGGGGCTGTGCTGGTGGGAGGGTGTGAGGGTCCACGGCTTTGTGGGTGGCCCGGTGTGAGTGGGGCTCTGCTGGATTTTCGGCAGGAGTTGCCAGGCTGCCACCTGTAAAGAAGAGGATGTGTCACCCATAACTTCCACTGGAATATCTCTCCGGGCTGAGGTGAGGAAGGAAAAAAAGGAGTGGGGGCCGGGACAGGAGGGGTATCTCAGGCAGGACAATGGAAAGCTTCCAGAAGAGCGCCCGTGGCCAGGACCATCCTGGCTCACCTGCAGGCACCAAGTTGGCCTGCGTGCTGTCGCTGGTGTGCCTCCACGGCCCTTCCTCTAGGCTTTCAAGCCCTTGTACATATTCAGGTGTTTCACCTGGGAAGGGTGGGAACAGTTCAGCAGCAGCTGGCCTGGGGCTCAGCTCACGTTTACTCACAGAGGCCTCGGCACGGTCCCCCAGCTTTGCAATAAGGACGCTCCTTGCGTGGGCGGGCGGGGCTGCTGGCTGTATGGGAGATGATTCCCCACCTCTGACCAATTTCAGAATTGTTTACCACTGGAGCAAGTGCCTTGGTAGTGTTTTCCTCTGTATAACTGTTAGGTTCTGTTTTTTTTTTCTTTTTTGGTTCAAGTTAGATTTTATTCCTCTTTTATGTATTTATGGATATAAGCATGGAAATAATTCATTCTTATAAATACATCAGTGTGAATGGAAGAACTTTTTTTCTGTATTATTTTTACATTTTATTTTTAAAAAATTGGAAATTTAATTTTATTTATTTTTTTATACAGTAGGTTATTATTAGTTATCTATTTTATGCATAAACATGTATACAGGTCAATCCCAATCTCCCAACTCATACCACCACCACCACCCCATGGCTTCCCCCACTTGGTGTCCATACGTTTGTTCTCTACCTCTGTGTCTCTATTTCTGCCCTGCAAACCAGTTCATCTGTACCATTTTTCTAGGTTCCACATATAGGCATTAATATACAATATTTGTTTTTCTCTTTCTGACTTACTTCACTCTGCATGACAGTCTCTAGATCCATCAACTTCTCTACAAATGACCCAGTTTCATTCCTTTTTATGGCTGAGTAATATTCCATTTTATATATGTACCACATCTTTATCCATTCGTCTGTCTGTGGCCATTTAGGTTGCTTCCATTACCTGGCTATTGATAACAGTGCTGCAATGAACATTGTGGTGAATGTGTCTTTGTGATTTATGGTTTTCTCTGGGTATATGCCCAGAAGTGGGATTGCTGGATCCTGTGGTAATTCTCTTTTTAGTTTTTTAAAGGAACCTCCATACTGTTCTCCATAGTGACTGTATCAATTTACATTTCCACCAATAGCGGAAGAGGGTTCCTTTTGTCCACACCCTCCCCAGAATTGGTTGTTTGTCGATTATCTGATGATGCCGATTCTAACAGGTGTGAGGTCTTACCTCATTGTAGTTGTGATTTGCATTTCTCTAATAATTAGTGATGTTGAGCAGCTTTTCATGGGCGTCTTGGCCATCTCTGTGTCTTCTTTGAAGAAACGTCTCTTTAGATCTTCTGCCCATTTTTGTATTGGGTTGTTTGTTTTATTATTATTAAGCTGCATGAGCTGTTTATATATATTGGAGATTAAACCTTTGTCCATTGATTCGTTTGTGAACGTTTTCGCCCATTCTGAGGGTTGCCTTTTTTCCATTCCCGTTTTGTTAACAAAGAAAGAAAGAAAGCAAAAGAAGCAGAAAACTAATGTGCGTGAAATATGCCTCTTGAAACTGTCGTTTTGAAATATGGACGTCTTTTGAATTTTTTGTCTATATATGACCCCAGGATTTCTTTTCAGGGCAGGTGTCATTTACAGGCCTGTAATGATTTGGAATATCCACTGACCATTAGCGCTGGGATTAAAGCTGCTGTTGTGTGAAACGGCCACAAGGTGGCAGCAGTTCTCCCTTACCAAATCTGGTTACTAGGGCAGCAGAGCCTCAATGGAAGTCGCGTTCTAGATTGGAATGTAGAACGGAATGTGCCAGGAGAAAGCCCCTCAAGTTTGTCTCACTACTTCTTGTTCGTGTTTTTAATTTAATTTTTTATTTTTTATTACAGCAAGTTTGAGTACAACGTTTAGCTTGTTGTAGCTGTGCAAGAGGTGGTTCTTTTACACATATACATATGTCTGTTCTTCCTGGGATCCTTTTCCCATGTGCGTTATGACAGAATGTTGAGTAGTCTTCTCTTGGTACTCCGTAGGTCTTTGGTGATTATATACGTCTACTGTGTTTTTATATGTCTGTTAACCCCAATATCATAATGATTTCAATCCTCACACATTTCCTTTGGTGAACCATAAGTTTGTTTAATGAATCTGTGATTGCCCTTCTCCGTGGAAATATCTGCCCTGGTATCAATTTATAGGTAACACCTATAAGTGATATATGATATGTGTCTTTCACTTTCTGACTTACTCCAAGTCACGTGATTACCTCTACACTCATCTACGGTGCTGCAAATGGCATTGTGTCCTTTTTTTCCTTGGCCAATATTCTGTCTTATCGAGGTCCATTTTCTGCAATGTGATTCCCTGAGGGCTGAGGATTAGCTGACCTGGCCAACCTGACCCTGCCGGCAAGCCCTCCCCAGGTGTGCCTGGGTTGAGGTTAATATAAACAGCACTCCAGGCAGCAATAGCCCCTGCAGCTGTGCCTGACTCCATATTCTCTGCACCATCAGCAGTCTCGGGGCTGTGCTGGTGGGAGGGTGTGAGGGTCCATGGCTTTTTGGGTGGCCCGGTGTGAGTGGGGCTCTGCTGGATTTTCGGCAGGAGTTGCCAGGCTGCCACCTGTAAAGAAGAGGATGTGTCACCCATAACTTCCACTGGAATATCTCTCCGGGCTGAGGTGAGGAAGGAAAAAAAGGAGTGGGGGCCGGGACAGGAGGGGTATCTCAGGCAGGGCAATGGAAAGCTTCCAGAAGAGCGCCCGTGGCCAGGACCATCCTGGCTCACCTGCAGGCACCAAGTTGGCCTGCGTGCTGTCGCTGGTGTGCCTCCACGGCCCTTCCTCTAGGCTTTCAAGCCCTTGTACATATTCAGGTGTTTCACCTGGGAAGGGTGGGAACAGTTGAGCAGCAGCTGGCCTGGGGCTCAGCTCACGTTTACTCACAGAGGCCTCGGCACGGTCCCCCAGCTTTGCAATAAGGACGCTCCTTGCGTGGGCGGGCGGGGCTGCTGGCTGTATGGGAGATGATTCCCCACCTCTGACCAATTTCAGAATTGTTTACCACTGGAGCAAGTGCCTTGGTAGTGTTTTCCTCTGTATAACTGTTAGGTTCAGTTTTTTTTTTTCTTTTTTGGTTCAAGTTAGATTTTATTCCTCTTTTATGTATTTATGGATATAAGCATGGAAATAATTCATTCTTATAAATACATCAGTGTGAATGGAAGAACATTTTTTTCTGTATTATTTTTACATTTTATTTTTAAAAAATTTGAAATTTAATTTAATTTATTTTTTTATACAGTAGGTTATTATTAGTTATCTCTTTTATGCATAAACATGTATACAGGTCAATCCCAATCTCCCAACTCATACCACCACCACCACCCCATGGCTTCCCCCACTTTGTGTCCATACGTTTGTTCTCTACCTCTGTGTCTCTATTTCTGCCCTGCAAACCAGTTCATCTGTACCATTTTTCTAGGTTCCACATATAGGCATTAATATACAATATTTGTTTTTCTCTTTCTGACTTACTTCACTCTGCATGACAGTCTCTAGATCCATCAACTTCTCTACAAATGACCGTTTCATTCCTTTTTATGGCTGAGTAATATTCCATTTTATATATGTACCACATCTTTATCCATTCGTCTGTCTGTGGACATTTAGGTTGCTTCCATTACCTGGCTATTGATAACAGTGCTGCAATGAACATTGTGGTGAATGTGTATTTGTGATTTATGGTTTTCTCTGGGTATATGCCCAGAAGTGGGATTGCTGTATCCTGTGGTAATTCTCTTTTTAGTTTTTTAAAGGAACCTCCATACTGTTCTCCATAGTGACTGTATCAATTTACATTTCCACCAATAGCGGAAGAGGGTTCCTTTTGTCCACACCCTCCCCAGAATTGGTTGTTTGTCGATTATCTGATGATGCCGATTCTAACAGGTGTGAGGTCTTACCTCATTGTAGTTTTGATTTGCATTTCTCTAATAATTAGTGATGTTGAGCAGCTTTTCATGTGCGTCTTGGCCATCTCTGTGTCTTCTTTGAAGAAACGTCTCTTTAGATCTTCTGCCCATTTTTGTATTGGGTTGTTTGTTTTATTAATATTAAGCTGCATGAGCTGTTTATATATATTGGAGATTAAACCTTTGTCCATTGATTCGTTTGTGAACGTTTTCGCCCATTCTGAGGGTTGCCTTTTTCCATTCCCGTTTTTTTAACAAAGAAAGAAAGAAAGCAAAAGAAGCAGAACACTAATGTGCGTGAAATATGCCTCTTGAAACTGTCATTTTGAAATATGGACGTCTTTTGAATTTTTTGGTCGATATATGACCCCAGGATTTCTTTTCAGGGCAGGTGTCATTTACAGGCCTGTAATGATTTGGAATATCCACTGACCATTAGCGCTGGGATTAAAGCTGCTGTTGTGTGAAACGGCCATAAGGTGGCAGCAGTTCTCCCTTACCAAATCTGGTTACTAGGGCCGCAGAGCCTCAATGGAAGTCGCTTTCTAGATTGGAATGTAGAACGGAATGTGCCAGGAGAAAGCCCCTCAAGTTTGTCTCACTACTTCTTGTTCGTGTTTTTAATTTAATTTTTTATTTTTTATTACAGGAAGTTTGAGTACAACGTTTAGCTTGTTGTAGGTGTGCAAGAGGTGGTTCTTTTACACATATACATATGTCTGTTCTCCCTGGGATCCTTTTCCCATGTACGTTATGACAGAATGTTGAGTAGTCTTCTCTTGGTACTCCGTAGGTCTTTGGTGATTATATACGTCTACTGTGTTTGTATATGTCTGTTAACCCCAATATCGTAATGAATTCAATCCTCACACCTTTCCTTTGGTGAACCATAAGTTTGTTTAATGAATCTGTGATTGCCCTTCTCCGTGGAAATATCTGCCCTGATATCAATTTATAGGTAACACCTATAAGTGATATGATATGATATGTGTCTTTCACTTTCTGACTTACTCCAAGTCACGTGATTACCTCTAGACTCATCTACGGTGCTGCAAGTGGCATTGTGTCCTTTTTTTCCTTGGCGAATATTCTTTCTTAGCGAGGTCCATTTTCTGCAATGTGATTCCCTGAGGGCTGAGGATTAGCTGACCTGGCCAACCTGACCCTGCCGGCAAGCCCTCCCCAGGTGTGCCTGTGTTGAGGTCTATATAAACAGCACTCCAGGCAGCAATAGCCCCTGCAGCTGTGCCTGACTCCATATTCTCTGCACCATCAGCAGTCTCGGGGCTGTGCTGGTGGGAGGGTGTGAGGGTCCACGGCTTTGTGGGTGGCCCGGTGTGAGTGGGGCTCTGCTGGATTTTCGGCAGGAGTTGCCAGGCTGCCACCTGTAAAGAACAGGATGTGTCACCCATAACTTCCACTGGAATATCTCTCCGGGCTGAGGTGAGGAAGGAAAAAAAGGAGTGGGGGCCGGGACAGGAGGGGTATCTCAGGCAGGACAATGGAAAGCTTCCAGAAGAGCGCCCGTGGCCAGGACCATCCTGGCTCACCTGCAGGCACCAAGTTGGCCTGCGTGCTGTCGCTGGTGTGCCTCCACGGCCCTTCCTCTAGGCTTTCAAGCCCTTGTACATATTCAGGTGTTTCACCTGGGAAGGGTGGGAACAGTTGAGCAGCAGCTGGCCTGGGGCTCAGCTCACGTTTACTTAAAGAGGCCTCGGCACTGTCCCCCAGCTTTGCAATAAGGACGCTCCTTGCGTGGGCGGGCGGGGCTGCTGGCTGTATGGGAGATGATTCCCCACCTCTGACCAATTTCAGAATTGTTTACCACTGGAGCAAGTGCCTTGGTAGTGTTTTCCTCTGTATAACTGTTAGGTTCTGTTTTTTTTTTCTTTTTTGGTTCCAGTTAGATTTTATTCCTCTTTTATGTATTTATGGATATAAGCATGGAAATAATTCATTCTTATAAATACATCAGTGTGAATGGAAGAACTTTTTTTCTGTATTATTTTTACATTTTATTTTTAAAAAATTGGAAATTTAATTTTATTTATTTTTTTATACAGTAGGTTATTATTAGTTATCTATTTTATGCATAAACATGTATACAGGTCAATCCCAATCTCCCAACTCATACCACCACCACCACCCCATGGCTTCCCCCACTTTGTGTCCATACGTTTGTTCTCTACCTCTGTGTCTCTATTTCTGCCCTGCAAACCAGTTCATCTGTACCATTTTTCTAGGTTCCACATATAGGCATTAATATACAATATTTGTTTTTCTTTTCTGACTTACTTCACTCTGCATGACAGTCTCTAGATCCATCAACTTCTCTACAAATGACCGTTTCATTCCTTTTTATGGCTGAGTAATATTCCATTTTATATATGTACCACATCTTTATCCATTCGTCTGTCTGTGGCCATTTAGGTTGCTTCCATTACCTGGCTATTGATAACAGTGCTGCAATGAACATTGTGGTGAATGTGTCTTTGTGATTTATGGTTTTCTCTGGGTATATGCCCAGAAGTGGGATTGCTGGATACTGTGGTAATTCTCTTTTTAGTTTTTTAAAGGAACCTCCATACTGTTCTCCATAGTGACTGTATCAATTTACATTTCCACCAATAGCGGAAGAGGGTTCCTTTTGTCCACACCCTCCCCAGAATTGGTTGTTTGTCGATTATCTGATGATGCCGATTCTAACAGGTGTGAGGTCTTACCTCATTGTAGTTTTGATTTGCATTTCTCTAATAATTAGTGATGTTGAGCAGCTTTTCATGTGCGTCTTGGCCATCTCTGTGTCTTCTTTGAAGAAACGTCTCTTTAGATCTTCTTCCCATTTTTGTATTGGGTTGTTTGTTTTATTAATATTAAGCTACATGAGCTGTTTTTATATATTGGAGATTAAACCTTTGTCCATTGATTCGTTTGTGAACGTTTTCGCCCATTCTGAGGGTTGCCTTTTTCCATTCCCGTTTTTTTAACAAAGAAAGAAAGAAAGCAAAAGAAGCAGAACACTAATGTGCGTGAAATATGCCTCTTGAAACTGTCGTTTTGAAATATGGACGTCTTTTGAATTTTTTGGTCGATATATGACCCCAGGATTTCTTTTCAGGGCAGGTGTCATTTACAGGCCTGTAATGATTTGGAATATCCACTGACCATTAGCGCTGGGATTAAAGCTGCTGTTGTGTGAAACGGCCACAAGGTGGCAGCAGTTCTCCCTTACCAAATCTGGTTACTAGGGCCGCAGAGCCTCAATGGAAGTCGCTTTCTAGATTGGAATGTAGAACGGAATGTGCCAGGAGAAAGCCCCTCAAGTTTGTCTCACTACTTCTTGTTCGTGTTTTTAATTTAATTTTTTATTTTTTATTACAGCAAGTTTGAGTACAACGTTTAGCTTGTTGTAGGTGTGCAAGAGGTGGTTCTTTTACACATATACATATGTCTGTTCTCCCTGGGATCCTTTTCCCATGTACGTTATGACAGAATGTTGAGTAGTCTTCTCTTGGTACTCCGTAGGTCTTTGGTGATTATATACGTCTACTGTGTTTGTATATGTCTGTTAACCCCAATATCGTAATGAATTCAATCCTCACACCTTTCCTTTGGTGAACCATAAGTTTGTTTCATGAATCTGTGATTGCCCTTCTCCGTGGAAATATCTGCCCTGGTATCAATTTATAGGTAACACCTATAAGTGATATGATATGATATGTGTCTTTCACTTTCTGACTTACTCCAAGTCACGTGATTACCTCTAGACTCATCTACGGTGCTGCAAATGGCATTGTGTCCTTTTTTTCCTTGGCCAATATTCTGTCTTAGCGAGGTCCATTTTCTGCAATGTGATTCCCTGTGGGCTGAGGATTAGCTGACCTGGCCAACCTGACCCTGCCGGCAAGCCGTCCCCAGGTGTGCCTGTGTTGAGGTCTATATAAACAGCACTCCAGGCAGCAATAGCCCCTGCAGCTGTGCCTGACTCCATATTCTCTGCACCATCAGCAGTCTCGGGGCTGTGCTGGTGGGAGGGTGTGAGGGTCCACGGCTTTGTGGGTGGCCCGGTGTGAGTGGGGCTCTGCTGGATTTTCGGCAGGAGTTGCCAGGCTGCCACCTGTAAAGAAGAGGATGTGTCACCCATAACTTCCACTGGAATATCTCTCCGGGCTGAGGTGAGGAAGGAAAAAAAGGAGTGGGGGCCGGGACAGGAGGGGTATCTCAGGCAGGACAATGGAAAGCTTCCAGAAGAGCGCCCGTGGCCAGGACCATCCTGGCTCACCTGCAGGCACCAAGTTGGCCTGCGTGCTGTCGCTGGTGTGCCTCCACGGCCCTTCCTCTAGGCTTTCAAGCCCTTGTACATATTCAGGTGTTTCACCTGGGAAGGGTGGGAACAGTTCAGCAGCAGCTGGCCTGGGGCTCAGCTCACGTTTACTCACAGAGGCCTCGGCACGGTCCCCCAGCTTTGCAATAAGGACGCTCCTTGCGTGGGCGGGCGGGGCTGCTGGCTGTATGGGAGATGATTCCCCACCTCTGACCAATTTCAGAATTGTTTACCACTGGAGCAAGTGCCTTGGTAGTGTTTTCCTCTGTATAACTGTTAGGTTCTGTTTTTTTTTTCTTTTTTGGTTCAAGTTAGATTTTATTCCTCTTTTATGTATTTATGGATATAAGCATGGAAATAATTCATTCTTATAAATACATCAGTGTGAATGGAAGAACTTTTTTTCTGTATTATTTTTACATTTTATTTTTAAAAAATTGGAAATTTAATTTTATTTATTTTTTTATACAGTAGGTTATTATTAGTTATCTATTTTATGCATAAACATGTATACAGGTCAATCCCAATCTCCCAACTCATACCACCACCACCACCCCATGGCTTCCCCCACTTGGTGTCCATACGTTTGTTCTCTACCTCTGTGTCTCTATTTCTGCCCTGCAAACCAGTTCATCTGTACCATTTTTCTAGGTTCCACATATAGGCATTAATATACAATATTTGTTTTTCTCTTTCTGACTTACTTCACTCTGCATGACAGTCTCTAGATCCATCAACTTCTCTACAAATGACCCAGTTTCATTCCTTTTTATGGCTGAGTAATATTCCATTTTATATATGTACCACATCTTTATCCATTCGTCTGTCTGTGGCCATTTAGGTTGCTTCCATTACCTGGCTATTGATAACAGTGCTGCAATGAACATTGTGGTGAATGTGTCTTTGTGATTTATGGTTTTCTCTGGGTATATGCCCAGAAGTGGGATTGCTGGATCCTGTGGTAATTCTCTTTTTAGTTTTTTAAAGGAACCTCCATACTGTTCTCCATAGTGACTGTATCAATTTACATTTCCACCAATAGCGGAAGAGGGTTCCTTTTGTCCACACCCTCCCCAGAATTGGTTGTTTGTCGATTATCTGATGATGCCGATTCTAACAGGTGTGAGGTCTTACCTCATTGTAGTTGTGATTTGCATTTCTCTAATAATTAGTGATGTTGAGCAGCTTTTCATGGGCGTCTTGGCCATCTCTGTGTCTTCTTTGAAGAAACGTCTCTTTAGATCTTCTGCCCATTTTTGTATTGGGTTGTTTGTTTTATTATTATTAAGCTGCATGAGCTGTTTATATATATTGGAGATTAAACCTTTGTCCATTGATTCGTTTGTGAACGTTTTCGCCCATTCTGAGGGTTGCCTTTTTTCCATTCCCGTTTTGTTAACAAAGAAAGAAAGAAAGCAAAAGAAGCAGAAAACTAATGTGCGTGAAATATGCCTCTTGAAACTGTCGTTTTGAAATATGGACGTCTTTTGAATTTTTTGTCTATATATGACCCCAGGATTTCTTTTCAGGGCAGGTGTCATTTACAGGCCTGTAATGATTTGGAATATCCACTGACCATTAGCGCTGGGATTAAAGCTGCTGTTGTGTGAAACGGCCACAAGGTGGCAGCAGTTCTCCCTTACCAAATCTGGTTACTAGGGCAGCAGAGCCTCAATGGAAGTCGCGTTCTAGATTGGAATGTAGAACGGAATGTGCCAGGAGAAAGCCCCTCAAGTTTGTCTCACTACTTCTTGTTCGTGTTTTTAATTTAATTTTTTATTTTTTATTACAGCAAGTTTGAGTACAACGTTTAGCTTGTTGTAGCTGTGCAAGAGGTGGTTCTTTTACACATATACATATGTCTGTTCTTCCTGGGATCCTTTTCCCATGTGCGTTATGACAGAATGTTGAGTAGTCTTCTCTTGGTACTCCGTAGGTCTTTGGTGATTATATACGTCTACTGTGTTTTTATATGTCTGTTAACCCCAATATCATAATGATTTCAATCCTCACACATTTCCTTTGGTGAACCATAAGTTTGTTTAATGAATCTGTGATTGCCCTTCTCCGTGGAAATATCTGCCCTGGTATCAATTTATAGGTAACACCTATAAGTGATATATGATATGTGTCTTTCACTTTCTGACTTACTCCAAGTCACGTGATTACCTCTACACTCATCTACGGTGCTGCAAATGGCATTGTGTCCTTTTTTTCCTTGGCCAATATTCTGTCTTATCGAGGTCCATTTTCTGCAATGTGATTCCCTGAGGGCTGAGGATTAGCTGACCTGGCCAACCTGACCCTGCCGGCAAGCCCTCCCCAGGTGTGCCTGGGTTGAGGTTAATATAAACAGCACTCCAGGCAGCAATAGCCCCTGCAGCTGTGCCTGACTCCATATTCTCTGCACCATCAGCAGTCTCGGGGCTGTGCTGGTGGGAGGGTGTGAGGGTCCATGGCTTTTTGGGTGGCCCGGTGTGAGTGGGGCTCTGCTGGATTTTCGGCAGGAGTTGCCAGGCTGCCACCTGTAAAGAAGAGGATGTGTCACCCATAACTTCCACTGGAATATCTCTCCGGGCTGAGGTGAGGAAGGAAAAAAAGGAGTGGGGGCCGGGACAGGAGGGGTATCTCAGGCAGGGCAATGGAAAGCTTCCAGAAGAGCGCCCGTGGCCAGGACCATCCTGGCTGACCTGCAGGCACCAAGTTGGCCTGCGTGCTGTCGCTGGTGTGCCTCCACGGCCCTTCCTCTAGGCTTTCAAGCCCTTGTACATATTCAGGTGTTTCACCTGGGAAGGGTGGGAACAGTTGAGCAGCAGCTGGCCTGGGGCTCAGCTCACGTTTACTCACAGAGGCCTCGGCACGGTCCCCCAGCTTTGCAATAAGGACGCTCCTTGCGTGGGCGGGCGGGGCTGCTGGCTGTATGGGAGATGATTCCCCACCTCTGACCAATTTCAGAATTGTTTACCACTGGAGCAAGTGCCTTGGTAGTGTTTTCCTCTGTATAACTGTTAGGTTCAGTTTTTTTTTTTCTTTTTTGGTTCAAGTTAGATTTTATTCCTCTTTTATGTATTTATGGATATAAGCATGGAAATAATTCATTCTTATAAATACATCAGTGTGAATGGAAGAACATTTTTTTCTGTATTATTTTTACATTTTATTTTTAAAAAATTTGAAATTTAATTTTATTTATTTTTTTATACAGTACGTTATTATTAGTTATATATTTTATGCATAAACATGTATACAGGTCAATCCCAATCTCCCAACTCATACCACCACCACCACCCCATGGCTTCCCCCACTTTGTGTCCATACGTTTGTTCTCTACCTCTGTGTCTCTATTTCTGCCCTGCAAACCAGTTCATCTGTACCATTTTTCTAGGTTCCACATATAGGCATTAATATACAATATTTGTTTTTCTCTTTCTGACTTACTTCACTCTGCATGACAGTCTCTAGATCCATCAACTTCTCTACAAATGACCGTTTCATTCCTTTTTATGGCTGAGTAATATTCCATTTTATATATGTACCACATCTTTATCCATTCGTCTGTCTGTGGCCATTTAGGTTGCTTCCATTACCTGGCTATTGATAACAGTGCTGCAATGAACATTGTGGTGAATGTGTCTTTTTGATTTATGGTTTTCTCTGGGTATATGCCCAGAAGTGGGATTGCTGGATCCTGTGGTAATTCTCTTTTTAGTTTTTTAAAGGAACCTCCATACTGTTCTCCATAGTGACTGTATCAATTTACATTCCCACCAATAGCGGAAGAGGGTTCCTTTTGTCCACACCCTCCCCAGAATTGGTTGTTTGTCGATTATCTGATGATGCCGATTCTAACAGGTGTGAGGTCTTACCTCATTGTAGTTTTGATTTGCATTTCTCTAATAATTAGTGATGTTGAGCAGCTTTTCATGTGCGTCTTGGCCATCTCTGTGTCTTCTTTGAAGAAACGTCTCTTTAGATCTTCTGCCCATTTTTGTATTGTGTTGTTTGTTTTATTAATATTAAGCTGCATGAGCTGTTTATATATATTGGAGATTAAACCTTTGTCCATTGATTCGTTTGTGAACGTTTTCGCCCATTCTGAGGTTTGCCTTTTTCCATTCCCTTTTTTTTAACAAAGAAAGAAAGAAAGCCAAAGAAGCAGAACACTAATGTGCGTGAAATATGCCTCTTGAAACTGTCGTTTTGAAATATGGACGTCTTTTGAATTTTTTGGTCGATATATGACCCCAGGATTTCTTTTCAGGGCAGGTGTCATTTACAGGCCTGTAATGATTTGGAATATCCACTGACCATTAGCGCTGGGATTAAAGCTGCTGTTGTGTGAAACGGCCACAAGGTGGCAGCAGTTCTCCCTTACCAAATCTGGTTACTAGGGCAGCAGAGCCTCAATGGAAGTCGCGTTCTAGATTGGAATGTAGAACGGAATGTGCCAGGAGAAAGCCCCTCAACTTTGTCTCACTACTTCTTGTTCGTGTTTTTAATTTAATATTTTATTTTTTATTACAGCAAGTTTGAGTACAATGTTTAGCTTGTTGTAGGTGTGCAAGAGGTGGTTCTTTTACACATATACATATGTCTGTTCTCCCTGGGATCCTTTTCCCATGTACGTTATGACAGAATGTTGAGTAGTCTTCTCTTGGTACTCCGTAGGTCTTTGGTGATTATATACGTCTACTGTGTTTGTATATGTCTGTTAACCCCAATATCGTAATGAATTCAATCCTCACACCTTTCCTTTGGTGAACCATAAGTTTGTTTTATGAATCTGTGATTGCCCTTCTCCGTGGAAATATCTGCCCTGGTATCAATTTATAGGTAACACCTATAAGTGATATGATATGATATGTGTCTTTCACTTTCTGACTTACTCCAAGTCACGTGATTACCTCTAGACTCATCTACGGTGCTGCAAATGGCATTGTGTCCTTTTTTTCCTTGGCGAATATGCTGTCTTAGCCAGGTCCATTTTCTGCAATGTGATTCCCTGAGGGCTGAGGATTAGCTGACCTGGGCAGCCTGACCCTGCCGGCAAGCCCTCCCCAGGTGTGCCTGTGTTGATGTCCATATAAACAGCACTCCAGGCAGCAATAGCCCCTGCAGCTGTGCCTGACTCCATATTCTCTGCACCATCAGCAGTCTCGGGGCTGTGCTGGTGGGAGGGTGTGAGGGTCCACGGCTTTGTGGGTGGCCCGGTGTGAGTGGGGCTCTGCTGGATTTTCGGCAGGAGTTGCCAGGCTGCCACCTGTAAAGAAGAGGATGTGTCACCCATCACTTCCACTAGAATATCTCTCCGGGCTGAGGTGAGGAAGGAAAAAAAGGAGTGGGGGCCGGGACAGGAGGGGTATCTCAGGCAGGGCAATGGAAAGCTTCCAGAAGAGCGCCCGTGGCCAGGACCATCCTGGCTGACCTGCAGGCACCAAGTTGGCCTGCGTGCTGTCGCTGGTGTGCCTCCACGGCCCTTCCTCTAGGCTTTCAAGCCCTTGTACATATTCAGGTGTTTCACCTGGGAAGGGTGGGAACAGTTGAGCAGCAGCTGGCCTGGGGCTCAGCTCACGTTTACTCACAGAGGCCTCGGCACGGTCCCCCAGCTTTGCAATAAGGACGCTCCTTGCGTGGGCGGGCGGGGCTGCTGGCTGTATGGGAGATGATTCCCCACCTCTGACCAATTTCAGAATTGTTTACCACTGGAGCAAGTGCCTTGGTAGTGTTTTCCTCTGTATAACTGTTAGGTTCAGTTTTTTTTTTCTTTTTTGGTTCAAGTTAGATTTTATTCCTCTTTTATGTATTTATGGATATAAGCATGGAAATAATTCATTCTTATAAATACATCAGTGTGAATGGAAGAACTTTTTGTTCTGTATTATTTTTACATTTTATTTTTAAAAATTTTGAAATTTAATTTTATTTATTTTTTTACACAGTCGGTTATTATTAGTTATCTATTTTATGCATAAACATGTATACAGGTCAATCCCAATCTCCCAACTCATACCACCACCACCACCCCATGGCTTCCCCCACTTTGTGTCCATACGTTTGTTCTCTACCTCTGTGTCTCTATTTCTGCCCTGCAAACCAGTTCATCTGTACCATTTTTCTAGGTTCCACATATAGGCATTAATATACAATATTTGTTTTTCTCTTTCTGACTTACTTCACTCTGCATGACAGTCTCTAGATCCATCAACTTCTCTACAAATGACCGTTTCATTCCTTTTTATGGCTGAGTAATATTCTATTTTATATATGTACCACATCTTTATCCATTCGTCTGTCTGTGGCCATTTAGGTTGCTTCCATTACCTGGCTATTGTAAATAGTGCTGCAATGAACATTGAGGTGAATGTGTCTTTGTGATTTATGGTTTTCTCTGGGTATATGCCCAGTAGTGGGATTGCTGGATCCTATGGTAATTCTCTTTTTAGTTTTTTAAAGGAACCTCCATACTGTTCTCCATAGTGACTGTATCAATTTACATTCCCACCAATAGCGGAAGAGGGTTCCTTTTGTCCACACCCTCCCCAGAATTTGTTGTTTGTAGATTATCTGATGATGCCGATTCTAACAGGTGTGAGGTCTTACCTCATTGTAGTTTTGATTTGCATTTCTCTAATAATTAGTGATGTTGAGCAGCTTCTCATGTGCGTCTTGGCCATCTCTGTGACTTCTTTGAAGAAACGTCTCTTTAGATCTTCTGCCCATTTTTGTATTGGGTTGTTTGTTTTATTAATATTAAGCTGCATGAGCTGTCTATATATATTGGAGATTAAACCTTTGTCCATTGATTCGTTTGTGAACGTTTTCGCCCATTCTGAGGGTTGCCTTTTTCCATTAAAGTTTTTTTAACAAAGAAAGAAAGAAAGCAAAAGAAGCAGAACACTAATGTGCGTGAAATATGCCTCTTGAAACTGTCGTTTTGAAATATGGACGTCTTTTGAATTTTTTGGTCCATATATGACCCCACGATTTGTTTTCAGGGCAGGTGTCATTTACAGGCCTGTAATGATTTGGAATATCCACTGACCATTAGCGCTGGGATTAAAGCTGCTGTTGTGTGAAACGGCCACAAGGTGGCAGCAGTTCTCCCTTACCAAATCTGGTTACTAGGGCAGCAGAGCCTCAATGGAAGTCGCGTTCTAGATTGGAATGTAGAACGGAATGTGCCAGGAGAAAGCCCCTCAAGTTTGTCTCACTACTTCTTGTTCGTGTTTTTTTTTTTTTTTTTTTTCTTTTTGCGGTATGCGGGCCTCTCACTGCTGCGGCCTCTCCCGTTGCGGAGCACAGGCTCCGGACGCGCAGGCCCAGCGGCCATGGCTCACGGGCCCAGCCGCTCCGCGGCATATGGGATCCTCCCAGACCGGGGCACGAACCCGTATCCCCTGCATCCGCAGGCGAACTCTCAACCACTGCGCCACCAGGGAGGCCCTTGTTCGTGTTTTTAATTTAATATTTTATTTTTTATTACAGCAGGTTTGAGTACAACGTTTAGCTTGTTGTAGGTGTGCAAGAGGTGGTTCTTTTACACATATACATATGTCTGTTCTCCCTGGGATCCTTTTCCCATGTACGTTATGACAGAATGTTGAGTAGTCTTCTCTTGGTACTCCGTAGGTCTTTGGTGATTATATATGTCTACTGTGTTTGTATATGTCTGTTAACCCCAATATCGTAATGAATTCAATCCTCACACCTTTCCTTTGGTGAACCATAAGTTTGTTTCATGAATCTGTGATTGCCCTTCTCCGTGGAAATATCTGCCCTGATATCAATTTATAGGTAACACCTATAAGTGATATGATATGATATGTGTCTTTCACTTTCTGACTTACTCCAAGTCACGTGATTACCTCTAGACTCATCTACGGTGCTGCAAATGGCATTGTGTCCTTTTTTTCCTTGGCGAATATTCTTTCTTAGCGAGGTCCATTTTCTGCAATGTGATTCCCTGAGGGCTGAGGATTAGCTGACCTGGGCAGCCTGACACTGCCGGCAAGCCCTCCCCAGGTGTGCCTGGGTTGAGGTCAATATAATCAGCACCCCAGGCAGCAATAGCCCCTGCAGCTGTGCCTGACTCCATATTCTCTGCACCATCAGCAGTCTCGGGGCTGTGCTGGTGGGAGGGTGTGAGAGTCCACGGCTTTGTGGGTGGCCCGGTGTGAGTGGGGCTCTGCTGGATTTTCGGCAGGAGTTGCCAGGCTGCCACCTGTAAAGAAGAGGATGTGTCACCCATAACTTCCACTGGAATATCTCTCCGGGCTGAGGTGAGGAAGGAAAAAAAGGAGTGGGGGCCGGGACAGGAGGGGTATCTCAGGCAGGGCAATGGAAAGCTTCCAGAAGAGCGCCCGTGGCCAGGACCATCCTGGCTGACCTGCAGGCACCAAGTTGGCCTGCGTGCTGTCGCTGGTGTGCCTCCACGGCCCTTCCTCTAGGCTTTCAAGCCCTTGTACATATTCAGGTGTTTCACCTGGGAAGGGTGGGAACAGTTCAGTAGCAGCTGGCCTGGGGCTCAGCTCACGTTTACTCAAAGAGGCCTCGGCACGGTCCCCCAGCTTTGCAATAAGGACGCTCCTTGCGTGGGTGGGCGGGGCTGCTGGCTGTATGGGAGATGACTCCCCACCTCTGACCAATTTCAGAATTGTTTACCACTGGAGCAAGTGCCTTGGTAGTGTTTTCCTCTGTATAACTGTTAGGTTCAGTTTTTTTTTTTCTTTTTTGGTTGAAGTTAGATTTTATTCCTCTTTTATGTATTTATGGATATAAGCATGGAAATAATTCATTCTTATAAATACATCAGTGTGAATGGAAGAACTTTTTTTCTGTATTATTTTTACATTTTATTTTTGAAAAATTTGAAATTTAATTTAATTTATTTTTTTATACAGTAGGTTATTATTAGTTATCTATTTTATGCATAAACATGTATACAGGTCAATCCCAATCTCCCAACTCATACCACCACCACCACCAAATGGCTTCCCCCACTTTGTGTCCATACGTTTGTTCTCTACCTCTGTGTCTCTATTTCTGCCCTGCAAACCAGTTCATCTGTACCATTTTTCTAGGTTCCACATATAGGCATTAATATACAATATTTGTTTTTCTCTTTCTGACTTACTTCACTCTGCATGACAGTCTCTAGATCCATCAACTTCTCTACAAATGACCGTTTCATTCCTTTTTATGTCTGAGTAATATTCCATTTTATATATGTACCACATCTTTATCCATTCGTCTGTCTGTGGCCATTTAGTTTGCTTCCATTACCTGGCTATTGTAAATAGTGCTGCAATGAACATTGTGGTGAATGTGTCTTTGTGATTTATGATTTTCTCTGGGTATATGCCCAGAAGTGGGATTGCTGGATCCTATGGTAATTCTCTTTTTAGTTTTTTAAAGGAACCTCCATACTGTTCTCCATAGTGACTCTATCAATTTACATTCCCACCAATAGCGGAAGAGGGTTCCTTTTGTCCACACCCTCCCCAGAATTTGTTGTTTGTAGATTATCTGATGATGCCGATTCTAACAGGTGTGAGGTCTTACCTCATTGTAGTTTTGATTTGCATTTCTCTAATAATTAGTGATGTTGAGCAGCTTTTCATGGGCGTCTTGGCCATCTCTGTGTCTTCTTTGAAGAAACGTCTCTTTAGATCTTCTGCCCAATTTTGTATTGGGTTGTTTGTTTTATTAATATTAAGCTGCATGAGCTGTTTATATATATTGGAGATTAAACCTTTGTCCATTGATTCGTTTGTGAACGTTTTCGCCCATTCTGAGGGTTGCCTTTTTCCATTAAAGTTTTTATAACAAAGAAAGAAAGAAAGCAAAAGAAGCAGAACACTAATGTGCGTGAAATATGCCTCTTGAAACTGTCGTTTTGAAATATGGACGTCTTTTGAATTTTTTGGTCGATATATGACCCCAGGATTTGTTTTCAGGGCAGGTGTCATTTACAGGCCTGTAATGATTTGGAATATCCACTGACCATTAGCGCTGGGATTAAAGCTGCTGTTGTGTGAAACGGCCACAAGGTGGCAGCAGTTCTCCCTTACCAAATCTGGTTACTAGGACAGCAGAGCCTCAATGGAAGTCGCGTTCTAGTTTGGAATGTAGAACGGAATGTGCCAGGAGAAAGCCCCTCAAGTTTGTCTCACTACTTCTTGTTCGTGTTTTTTTTTTTTTTTTTTTTTTTTTTTCTTTTTGCGGTATGCGGGCCTCTCACTGCTGCGGCCTCTCCCGTTGCGGAGCACAGGCTCCGTACGCACAGGCCCAGCGGCCATGGCTCACGGGCCCAGCCGCTCCACGGCATATGGGATCCTCCCAGACCGGGGCACGAACCCGTATCCCCTGAATCCGCAGGCGGACTCTCAACCACTGCGCCACCAGGGAGGCCCTTGTTCGTGTTTTTAATTTAATTTTTTATTTTTTATTACAGCAAGTTTGAGTACAACGTTTAGCTTGTTGTAGGTGTGCAAGAGGTGGTTCTTTTACACATATACATATGTCTGTTCTCCCTGGGATCCTTTTCCCATGTACGTTATGACAGAATGTTGAGTAGTCTTCTCTTGGTACTCCGTAGGTCTTTGGTGATTATATACGTCTACTGTGTTTGTATATGTCTGTTAACCCCAATATCGTAATGAATTCAATCCTCACACCTTTCCTTTGGTGAACCATAAGTTTGTTTAATGAATCTGTGATTGCCCTTCTCCGTGGAAATATCTGCCCTGATATCAATTTATAGGTAACACCTATAAGTGATATGATATGATATGTGTCTTTCACTTTCTGACTTACTCCAAGTCACGTGATTACCTCTAGACTCATCTACGGTGCTGCAAATGGCATTGTGTCCTTTTTTTTCTTGGCGAATATTCTGTCTTAGCGAGGTCCATTTTCTGCAAAGTGATTCCCTGAGGGCTGAGGATTAGCTGACCTGGGCAGCCTGACCCTGCCGGCAAGCCCTCCCCAGGTGTGCCTGGGTTGAGGTCAATATAAACAGCACCCCAGGCAGCAATAGCCCCTGCAGCTGTGCCTGACTCCATATTCTCTGCACCATCAGCAGTCTCGGGGCTGTGCTGGTGGGAGGGTGTGAGGGTCCACGGCTTTGTGGGTGGCCCGGTGTGAGTGGGGCTCTGCTGGATTTTCGGCAGGAGTTGCCAGGCTGCCACCTGTAAAGAAGAGGATGTGTCACCCATAACTTCCACTGGAATATCTCTCCGGGCTGAGGTGAGGAAGGAAAAAAAGGAGTGGGGGCCGGGACAGGAGGGGTATCTCAGGCAGGGCAATGGAAAGCTTCCAGAAGAGCGCCCGTGGCCAGGACCATCCTGGCTCACCTGCAGGCACCCAGTTGGCCTGCGTGCTGTCGCTGGTGTGCCTCCACGGCCCTTCCTCTAGGCTTTCAAGCCCTTGTACATATTCAGGTGTTTCACCTGGGAAGGGTGGGAACAGTTCAGCAGCAGCTGGCCTGGGGCTCAGCTCACGTTTACTCACAGAGGCCTCGGCACGGTCCCCCAGCTTTGCAATAAGGACGCTCCTTGCGTGGGCGGGCGGGGCTGCTGGCTGTATGGGAGATGATTCCCCACCTCTGACCAATTTCAGAATTGTTTACCACAGGAACAAGTGCCTTGGTAGTGATTTCCTCTGTATAACTGTTTGGTTCAGTTTTTTTTTTTTTTTGGTTCAAGTTAGATTTTATTCCTCTTTTATGTATTTATGGATATAAGCATGGAAATAATTCATTCTTATAAATACATCAGTGTGAATGGAAGAACTTTTTGTTCTGTATTATTTTTACATTTTATTTTTAAAAAATTTGAAATTTAATTTTATTTATTTTTTTATACAGTAGGTTATTATTAGTTATCTATTTTATGCATAAACATGTATACAGGTCAATCCCAATCTCCCAACTCATACCACCACCACCACCCCATGGCTTCCCCCACTTTGTGTCCATACGTTTGTTCTCTACCTCTGTGTCTCTATTTCTGCCCTGCAAACCAGTTCATCTGTACCATTTTTCTAGGTTCCACATATAGGCATTAATATACAATATTTGTTTTTCTCTTTCTGACTTACTTCACTCTGCATGACAGTCTCTAGATCCATCAACTTCTCTACAAATGACCGTTTCATTCCTTTTTATGGCTGAGTAATATTCCATTTTATATATGTACCACATCTTTATCCATTCGTCTGTCTGTGGCCATTTAGGTTGCTTCCATTACCTGGCTATTGATAACAGTGCTGCAATGAACATTGTGGTGAATGTGTCTTTTTGATTTATGGTTTTCTCTGGGTATATGCCCAGAAGTGGGATTGCTGGATCCTGTGGTAATTCTCTTTTTAGTTTTTTAAAGGAACCTCCATACTGTTCTCCATAGTGACTGTATCAATTTACATTCCCACCAATAGCGGAAGAGGGTTCCTTTTGTCCACACCCTCCCCAGAATTTGTTGTTTGTAGATTATCTGATGATGCCGATTCTAACAGGTGTGAGGTCTTACCTCATTGTAGTTTTGATTTGCATTTCTCTAATAATTAGTGATGTTGAGCAGCTTTTCATGTGCGTCTTGGCCATCTCTGTGTCTTCTTTGAAGAAACGTCTCTTTAGATCTTCTGCCCATTTTTGTATTGGGTTGTTTGTTTTATTAATATTAAGCTGCATGAGCTGTTTATATATATTGGAGATTAAACCTTTGTCCATTGATTCGTTTGTGAACGTTTTCGCCCATTCTGAGGGTTGAGTTTTTCCATTCCCGTTTTTTTAACAAAGAAAGAAAGAAAGCAAAAGAAGCAGAACACTAATGTGCGTGAAATATGCCTCTTGAAACTGTCGTTTTGAAATATGGACGTCTTTTGAATTTTTTGGTCGATATATGACCCCAGGATTTGTTTTCAGGGCAGGTGTCATTTACAGGCCTGTAATGATTTGGAATATCCACTGACCATTAGCGCTGGGATTAAAGCTGCTGTTGTGTGAAACGGCCACAAGGTGGCTGCAGTTCTCCCTTACCAAATCTGGTTAGTTGGGCAGCAGAGCCTCAATGGAAGTCGCGTTCTAGATTGGAATGTAGAACGGAATGTGCCAGGAGAAAGCCCCTCAAGTTTGTCTCACTACTTCTTGTTCGTGTTTTTAATTTAATTTTTTATTTTTTATTACAGCAAGTTTGAGTACAACGTTTAGCTTGTTGTAGGTGTGCAAGAGGTGGTTCTTTTACACATATACATATGTCTGTTCTCCCTGGGATCCTTTTCCCATGTACGTTATGACAGGATGTTGAGTAGTCTTCTCTTGGTACTCCGTAGGTCTTTGGTGATTATATACGTCTACTGTGTTTGTATATGTCTGTTAACCCCAATATCGTAATGAATTCAATCCTCACACCTTTCCTTTGGTGAACCATAAGTTTGTTTAATGAATCTGTGATTGCCCTTCTCCGTGGAAATATCTGCCCTGGTATCAATTTATAGGTAACACCTATAAGTGATATGATATGATATGTGTCTTTCACTTTCTGACTTACTCCAAGTCACGTGATTACCTCTAGACTCATCTACGGTGCTGCAAATGGCATTGTGTCCTTTTTTTCCTTGGCCAATATTCTGTCTTAGCGAGGTCCATTTTCTGCAATGTGATTCCCTGAGGGCTGAGGATTAGCTGACCTGGCCAACCTGACCCTGCCGGCAAGCCCTCCCCAGGTGTGCCTGGGTTGAGGTCAATATAAACAGCACTCCAGGCAGCAATAGCCCCTGCAGCTGTGCCTGACTCCATATTCTCTGCACCATCAGCAGTCTCGGGGCTGTGCTGGTGGGAGGGTGTGAGGGTCCACGGCTTTGTGGGTGGCCCGGTGTGAGTGGGGCTCTGCTGGATTTTCGGCAGGAGTTGCCAGGCTGCCACCTGTAAAGAAGAGGATGTGTCACCCATAACTTCCACTGGAATATCTCTCCGGGCTGAGGTGAGGAAGGAAAAAAAGGAGTGGGGGCCGGGACAGGAGGGGTATCTCAGGCAGGACAATGGAAAGCTTCCAGAAGAGCGCCCGTGGCCAGGACCATCCTGGCTCACCTGCAGGCACCAAGTTGGCCTGCGTGCTGTCGCTGGTGTGCCTCCACGGCCCTTCCTCTAGGCTTTCAAGCCCTTGTACATATTCAGGTGTTTCACCTGGGAAGGGTGGGAACAGTTCAGCAGCAGCTGGCCTGGGGCTCAGCTCACGTTTACTCACAGAGGCCTCGGCACGGTCCCCCAGCTTTGCAATAAGGACGCTCCTTGCGTGGGCGGGCGGGGCTGCTGGCTGTATGGGAGATGATTCCCCACCTCTGACCAATTTCAGAATTGTTTACCACTGGAGCAAGTGCCTTGGTAGTGTTTTCCTCTGTATAACTGTTAGGTTCTGTTTTTTTTTTCTTTTTTGGTTCAAGTTAGATTTTATTCCTCTTTTATGTATTTATGGATATAAGCATGGAAATAATTCATTCTTATAAATACATCAGTGTGAATGGAAGAACTTTTTTTCTGTATTATTTTTACATTTTATTTTTAAAAAATTGGAAATTTAATTTTATTTATTTTTTTATACAGTAGGTTATTATTAGTTATCTATTTTATGCATAAACATGTATACAGGTCAATCCCAATCTCCCAACTCATACCACCACCACCACCCCATGGCTTCCCCCACTTGGTGTCCATACGTTTGTTCTCTACCTCTGTGTCTCTATTTCTGCCCTGCAAACCAGTTCATCTGTACCATTTTTCTAGGTTCCACATATAGGCATTAATATACAATATTTGTTTTTCTCTTTCTGACTTACTTCACTCTGCATGACAGTCTCTAGATCCATCAACTTCTCTACAAATGACCCAGTTTCATTCCTTTTTATGGCTGAGTAATATTCCATTTTATATATGTACCACATCTTTATCCATTCGTCTGTCTGTGGCCATTTAGGTTGCTTCCATTACCTGGCTATTGATAACAGTGCTGCAATGAACATTGTGGTGAATGTGTCTTTGTGATTTATGGTTTTCTCTGGGTATATGCCCAGAAGTGGGATTGCTGGATCCTGTGGTAATTCTCTTTTTAGTTTTTTAAAGGAACCTCCATACTGTTCTCCATAGTGACTGTATCAATTTACATTTCCACCAATAGCGGAAGAGGGTTCCTTTTGTCCACACCCTCCCCAGAATTGGTTGTTTGTCGATTATCTGATGATGCCGATTCTAACAGGTGTGAGGTCTTACCTCATTGTAGTTTTGATTTGCATTTCTCTAATAATTAGTGATGTTGAGCAGCTTTTCATGTGCGTCTTGGCCATCTCTGTGTCTTCTTTGAAGAAACGTCTCTTTAGATCTTCTGCCCATTTTTGTATTGGGTTGTTTGTTTTATTATTATTAAGCTGCATGAGCTGTTTATATATATTGGAGATTAAACCTTTGTCCATTGATTCGTTTGTGAACGTTTTCGCCCATTCTGAGGGTTGCCTTTTTTCCATTCCCGTTTTGTTAACAAAGAAAGAAAGAAAGCAAAAGAAGCAGAAAACTAATGTGCGTGAAATATGCCTCTTGAAACTGTCGTTTTGAAATATGGACGTCTTTTGAATTTTTTGTCTATATATGACCCCAGGATTTCTTTTCAGGGCAGGTGTCATTTACAGGCCTGTAATGATTTGGAATATCCACTGACCATTAGCGCTGGGATTAAAGCTGCTGTTGTGTGAAACGGCCACAAGGTGGCAGCAGTTCTCCCTTACCAAATCTGGTTACTAGGGCAGCAGAGCCTCAATGGAAGTCGCGTTCTAGATTGGAATGTAGAACGGAATGTGCCAGGAGAAAGCCCCTCAAGTTTGTCTCACTACTTCTTGTTCGTGTTTTTAATTTAATTTTTTATTTTTTATTACAGCAAGTTTGAGTACAACGTTTAGCTTGTTGTAGCTGTGCAAGAGGTGGTTCTTTTACACATATACATATGTCTGTTCTTCCTGGGATCCTTTTCCAATGTGCGTTATGACAGAATGTTGAGTAGTCTTCTCTTGGTACTCCGTAGGTCTTTGGTGATTATATACGTCTACTGTGTTTTTATATGTCTGTTAACCCCAATATCATAATGATTTCAATCCTCACACATTTCCTTTGGTGAACCATAAGTTTGTTTAATGAATCTGTGATTGCCCTTCTCCGTGGAAATATCTGCCCTGGTATCAATTTATAGGTAACACCTATAAGTGATATATGATATGTGTCTTTCACTTTCTGACTTACTCCAAGTCACGTGATTACCTCTACACTCATCTACGGTGCTGCAAATGGCATTGTGTCCTTTTTTTCCTTGGCCAATATTCTGTCTTATCGAGGTCCATTTTCTGCAATGTGATTCCCTGAGGGCTGAGGATTAGCTGACCTGGCCAACCTGACCCTGCCGGCAAGCCCTCCCCAGGTGTGCCTGGGTTGAGGTTAATATAAACAGCACTCCAGGCAGCAATAGCCCCTGCAGCTGTGCCTAACTCCATATTCTCTGCACCATCAGCAGTCTCGGGGCTGTGCTGGTGGGAGGGTGTGAGGGTCCATGGCTTTTTGGGTGGCCCGGTGTGAGTGGGGCTCTGCTGGATTTTCGGCAGGAGTTGCCAGGCTGCCACCTGTAAAGAAGAGGATGTGTCACCCATAACTTCCACTGGAATATCTCTCCGGGCTGAGGTGAGGAAGGAAAAAAAGGAGTGGGGGCCGGGACAGGAGGGGTATCTCAGGCAGGGCAATGGAAAGCTTCCAGAAGAGCGCCCGTGGCCAGGACCATCCTGGCTGACCTGCAGGCACCAAGTTGGCCTGCGTGCTGTCGCTGGTGTGCCTCCACGGCCCTTCCTCTAGGCTTTCAAGCCCTTGTACATATTCAGGTGTTTCACCTGGGAAGGGTGGGAACAGTTGAGCAGCAGCTGGCCTGGGGCTCAGCTCACGTTTACTCACAGAGGCCTCGGCACGGTCCCCCAGCTTTGCAATAAGGACGCTCCTTGCGTGGGCGGGCGGGGCTGCTGGCTGTATGGGAGATGATTCCCCACCTCTGACCAATTTCAGAATTGTTTACCACTGGAGCAAGTGCCTTGGTAGTGTTTTCCTCTGTATAACTGTTAGGTTCAGTTTTTTTTTTTCTTTTTTGGTTCAAGTTAGATTTTATTCCTCTTTTATGTATTTATGGATATAAGCATGGAAATAATTCATTCTTATAAATACATCAGTGTGAATGGAAGAACATTTTTTTCTGTATTATTTTTACATTTTATTTTTAAAAAATTTGAAATTTAATTTTATTTATTTTTTTATACAGTACGTTATTATTAGTTATCTATTTTATGCATAAACATGTATACAGGTCAATCCCAATCTCCCAACTCATACCACCACCACCACCCCATGGCTTCCCCCACTTGGTGTCCATACGTTTGTTCTCTACCTCTGTGTCTCTATTTCTGCCCTGCAAACCAGTTCATCTGTACCATTTTTCTTGGTTCCACATATAGGCATTAATATACAATATTTGTTTTTCTCTTTCTGACTTACTTCACTCTGCATGACAGTCTCTAGATCCATCAACTTCTCTACAAATGACCGTTTCATTCCTTTTTATGGCTGAGTAATATTCCATTTTATATATGTACCACATCTTTATCCATTCGTCTGTCTGTGGCCATTTAGGTTGCTTCCATTACCTGGCTATTGATAACAGTGCTGCAATGAACATTGTGGTGAATGTGTCTTTTTGATTTATGGTTTTCTCTGGGTATATGCCCAGAAGTGGGATTGCTGGATCCTGTGGTAATTCTCTTTTTAGTTTTTTAAAGGAACCTCCATACTGTTCTCCATAGTGACTGTATCAATTTACATTCCCACCAATAGCGGAAGAGGGTTCCTTTTGTCCACACCCTCCCCAGAATTGGTTGTTTGTCGATTATCTGATGATGCCGATTCTAACAGGTGTGAGGTCTTACCTCATTGTAGTTTTGATTTGCATTTCTCTAATAATTAGTGATGTTGAGCAGCTTTTCATGTGCGTCTTGGCCATCTCTGTGTCTTCTTTGAAGAAACGTCTCTTTAGATCTTCTGCCCATTTTTGTATTGGGTTGTTTGTTTTATTAATATTAAGCTGCATGAGCTGTTTATATATATTGGAGATTAAACCTTTGTCCATTGATTCGTTTGTGAACGTTTTCGCCCATTCTGAGGGTTGCCTTTTTCCATTCCCGTTTTTTTAACAAAGAAAGATAGAAAGCCAAAGAAGCAGAACACTAATGTGCGTGAAATATGCCTCTTGAAACTGTCGTTTTGAAATATGGACGTCTTTTGAATTTTTTGGTCGATATATGACCCCAGGATTTCTTTTCAGGGCAGGTGTCATTTACAGGCCTGTAATGATTTGGAATATCCACTGACCATTAGCGCTGGGATTAAAGCTGCTGTTGTGTGAAACGGCCACAAGGTGGCAGCAGTTCTCCCTTACCAAATCTGGTTACTAGGGCAGCAGAGCCTCAATGGAAGTCGCGTTCTAGATTGGAATGTAGAACGGAATGTGCCAGGAGAAAGCCCCTCAACTTTGTCTCACTACTTCTTGTTCGTGTTTTTAATTTAATATTTTATTTTTTATTACAGCAAGTTTGAGTACAATGTTTAGCTTGTTGTAGGTGTGCAAGAGGTGGTTCTTTTACACATATACATATGTCTGTTCTCCCTGGGATCCTTTTCCCATGTACGTTATGACAGAATGTTGAGTAGTCTTCTCTTGGTACTCCGTAGGTCTTTGGTGATTATATACGTCTACTGTGTTTGTATATGTCTGTTAACCCCAATATCGTAATGAATTCAATCCTCACACCTTTCCTTTGGTGAACCATAAGTTTGTTTTATGAATCTGTGATTGCCCTTCTCCGTGGAAATATCTGCCCTGGTATCAATTTATAGGTAACACCTATAAGTGATATGATATGATATGTGTCTTTCACTTTCTGACTTACTCCAAGTCACGTGATTACCTCTAGACTCATCTACGGTGCTGCAAATGGCATTGTGTCCTTTTTTTCCTTGGCGAATATGCTGTCTTAGCCAGGTCCATTTTCTGCAATGTGATTCCCTGAGGGCTGAGGATTAGCTGACCTGGGCAGCCTGACCCTGCCGGCAAGCCCTCCCCAGGTGTGCCTGTGTTGATGTCCATATAAACAGCACTCCAGGCAGCAATAGCCCCTGCAGCTGTGCCTGACTCCATATTCTCTGCACCATCAGCAGTCTCGGGGCTGTGCTGGTGGGAGGGTGTGAGGGTCCACGGCTTTGTGGGTGGCCCGGTGTGAGTGGGGCTCTGCTGGATTTTCGGCAGGCGTTGCCAGGCTGCCACCTGTAAAGAAGAGGATGTGTCACCCATCACTTCCACTAGAATATCTCTCCGGGCTGAGGTGAGGAAGGAAAAAAAGGAGTGGGGGCCGGGACAGGAGGGGTATCTCAGGCAGGGCAATGGAAAGCTTCCAGAAGAGCGCCCGTGGCCAGGACCATCCTGGCTGACCTGCAGGCACCAAGTTGGCCTGCGTGCTGTCGCTGGTGTGCCTCCACGGCCCTTCCTCTAGGCTTTCAAGCCCTTGTACATATTCAGGTGTTTCACCTGGGAAGGGTGGGAACAGTTGAGCAGCAGCTGGCCTGGGGCTCAGCTCACGTTTACTCACAGAGGCCTCGGCACGGTCCCCCAGCTTTGCAATAAGGACGCTCCTTGCGTGGGCGGGCGGGGCTGCTGGCTGTATGGGAGATGATTCCCCACCTCTGACCAATTTCAGAATTGTTTACCACTGGAGCAAGTGCCTTGGTAGTGTTTTCCTCTGTATAACTGTTAGGTTCAGTTTTTTTTTTCTTTTTTGGTTCAAGTTAGATTTTATTCCTCTTTTATGTATTTATGGATATAAGCATGGAAATAATTCATTCTTATAAATACATCAGTGTGAATGGAAGAACTTTTTGTTCTGTATTATTTTTACATTTTATTTTTAAAAATTTTGAAATTTAATTTTATTTATTTTTTTACACAGTCGGTTATTATTAGTTATCTATTTTATGCATAAACATGTATACAGGTCAATCCCAATCTCCCAACTCATACCACCACCACCACCCCATGGCTTCCCCCACTTTGTGTCCATACGTTTGTTCTCTACCTCTGTGTCTCTATTTCTGCCCTGCAAACCAGTTCATCTGTACCATTTTTCTAGGTTCCACATATAGGCATTAATATACAATATTTGTTTTTCTCTTTCTGACTTACTTCACTCTGCATGACAGTCTCTAGATCCATCAACTTCTCTACAAATGACCGTTTCATTCCTTTTTATGGCTGAGTAATATTCTATTTTATATATGTACCACATCTTTATCCATTCGTCTGTCTGTGGCCATTTAGGTTGCTTCCATTACCTGGCTATTGTAAATAGTGCTGCAATGAACATTGAGGTGAATGTGTCTTTGTGATTTATGGTTTTCTCTGGGTATATGCCCAGTAGTGGGATTGCTGGATCCTATGGTAATTCTCTTTTTAGTTTTTTAAAGGAACCTCCATACTGTTCTCCATAGTGACTGTATCAATTTACATTCCCACCAATAGCGGAAGAGGGTTCCTTTTGTCCACACCCTCCCCAGAATTTGTTGTTTGTAGATTATCTGATGATGCCGATTCTAACAGGTGTGAGGTCTTACCTCATTGTAGTTTTGATTTGCATTTCTCTAATAATTAGTGATGTTGAGCAGCTTTTCATGGGCGTCTTGGCCATCTCTGTGTCTTCTTTGAAGAAACGTCTCTTTAGATCTTCTGCCCATTTTTGTATTGGGTTGTTTGTTTTATTAATATTAAGCTGCATGAGCTGTTTATATATATTGGAGATTAAACCTTTGTCCATTGATTCGTTTGTGAACGTTTTCGCCCATTCTGAGGGTTGCCTTTTTCCATTAAAGTTTTTTTAACAAAGAAAGAAAGAAAGCAAAAGAAGCAGAACACTAATGTGCGTGAAATATGCCTCTTGAAACTGTCGTTTTGAAATATGGACGTCTTTTGAATTTTTTGGTCCATATATGACCCCACGATTTGTTTTCAGGGCAGGTGTCATTTACAGGCCTGTAATGATTTGGAATATCCACTGACCATTAGCGCTGGGATTAAAGCTGCTGTTGTGTGAAACGGCCACAAGGTGGCAGCAGTTCTCCCTTACCAAATCTGGTTACTAGGGCAGCAGAGCCTCAATGGAAGTCGCGTTCTAGATTGGAATGTAGAACGGAATGTGCCAGGAGAAAGCCCCTCAAGTTTGTCTCACTACTTCTTGTTCGTGTTTTTTTTTTTTTTTTTTTTCTTTTTGCGGTATGCGGGCCTCTCACTGCTGCGGCCTCTCCCGTTGCGGAGCACAGGCTCCGGACGCGCAGGCCCAGCGGCCATGGCTCACGGGCCCAGCCGCTCCGCGGCATATGGGATCCTCCCAGACCGGGGCACGAACCCGTATCCCCTGCATCCGCAGGCGAACTCTCAACCACTGCGCCACCAGGGAGGCCCTTGTTCGTGTTTTTAATTTAATATTTTATTTTTTATTACAGCAGGTTTGAGTACAACGTTTAGCTTGTTGTAGGTGTGCAAGAGGTGGTTCTTTTACACATATACATATGTCTGTTCTCCCTGGGATCCTTTTCCCATGTACGTTATGACAGAATGTTGAGTAGTCTTCTCTTGGTACTCCGTAGGTCTTTGGTGATTATATATGTCTACTGTGTTTGTATATGTCTGTTAACCCCAATATCGTAATGAATTCAATCCTCACACCTTTCCTTTGGTGAACCATAAGTTTGTTTCATGAATCTGTGATTGCCCTTCTCCGTGGAAATATCTGCCCTGATATCAATTTATAGGTAACACCTATAAGTGATATGATATGATATGTGTCTTTCACTTTCTGACTTACTCCAAGTCACGTGATTACCTCTAGACTCATCTACGGTGCTGCAAATGGCATTGTGTCCTTTTTTTCCTTGGCGAATATTCTTTCTTAGCGAGGTCCATTTTCTGCAATGTGATTCCCTGAGGGCTGAGGATTAGCTGACCTGGGCAGCCTGACACTGCCGGCAAGCCCTCCCCAGGTGTGCCTGGGTTGAGGTCAATATAATCAGCACCCCAGGCAGCAATAGCCCCTGCAGCTGTGCCTGACTCCATATTCTCTGCACCATCAGCAGTCTCGGGGCTGTGCTGGTGGGAGGGTGTGAGAGTCCACGGCTTTGTGGGTGGCCCGGTGTGAGTGGGGCTCTGCTGGATTTTCGGCAGGAGTTGCCAGGCTGCCACCTGTAAAGAAGAGGATGTGTCACCCATAACTTCCACTGGAATATCTCTCCGGGCTGAGGTGAGGAAGGAAAAAAAGGAGTGGGGGCCGGGACAGGAGGGGTATCTCAGGCAGGGCAATGGAAAGCTTCCAGAAGAGCGCCCGTGGCCAGGACCATCCTGGCTGACCTGCAGGCACCAAGTTGGCCTGCGTGCTGTCGCTGGTGTGCCTCCACGGCCCTTCCTCTAGGCTTTCAAGCCCTTGTACATATTCAGGTGTTTCACCTGGGAAGGGTGGGAACAGTTCAGTAGCAGCTGGCCTGGGGCTCAGCTCACGTTTACACAAAGAGGCCTCGGCACGGTCCCCCAGCTTTGCAATAAGGACGCTCCTTGCGTGGGTGGGCGGGGCTGCTGGCTGTATGGGAGATGACTCCCCACCTCTGACCAATTTCAGAATTGTTTACCACTGGAGCAAGTGCCTTGGTAGTGTTTTCCTCTGTATAACTGTTAGGTTCAGTTTTTTTTTTTCTTTTTTGGTTGAAGTTAGATTTTATTCCTCTTTTATGTATTTATGGATATAAGCATGGAAATAATTCATTCTTATAAATACATCAGTGTGAATGGAAGAACTTTTTTTCTGTATTATTTTTACATTTTATTTTTGAAAAATTTGAAATTTAATTTAATTTATTTTTTTATACAGTAGGTTATTATTAGTTATCTATTTTATGCATAAACATGTATACAGGTCAATCCCAATCTCCCAACTCATACCACCACCACCACCAAATGGCTTCCCCCTCTTTGTGTCCATACGTTTGTTCTCTACCTCTGTGTCTCTATTTCTGCCCTGCAAACCAGTTCATCTGTACCATTTTTCTAGGTTCCACATATAGGCATTAATATACAATATTTGTTTTTCTCTTTCTGACTTACTTCACTCTGCATGACAGTCTCTAGATCCATCAACTTCTCTACAAATGACCGTTTCATTCCTTTTTATGTCTGAGTAATATTCCATTTTATATATGTACCACATCTTTATCCATTCGTCTGTCTGTGGCCATTTAGGTTGCTTCCATTACCTGGCTATTGTAAATAGTGCTGCAATGAACATTGTGGTGAATGTGTCTTTGTGATTTATGATTTTCTCTGGGTATATGCCCAGAAGTGGGATTGCTGGATCCTATGGTAATTCTCTTTTTAGTTTTTTAAAGGAACCTCCATACTGTTCTCCATAGTGACTCTATCAATTTACATTCCCACCAATAGCGGAAGAGGGTTCCTTTTGTCCACACCCTCCCCAGAATTTGTTGTTTGTAGATTATCTGATGATGCCGATTCTAACAGGTGTGAGGTCTTACCTCATTGTAGTTTTGATTTGCATTTCTCTAATAATTAGTGATGTTGAGCAGCTTTTCATGGGCGTCTTGGCCATCTCTGTGTCTTCTTTGAAGAAACGTCTCTTTAGATCTTCTGCCCAATTTTGTATTGGGTTGTTTGTTTTATTAATATTAAGCTGCATGAGCTGTTTATATATATTGGAGATTAAACCTTTGTCCATTGATTCGTTTGTGAACGTTTTCGCCCATTCTGAGGGTTGCCTTTTTCCATTAAAGTTTTTATAACAAAGAAAGAAAGAAAGCAAAAGAAGCAGAACACTAATGTGCGTGAAATATGCCTCTTGAAACTGTCGTTTTGAAATATGGACGTCTTTTGAATTTTTTGGTCGATATATGACCCCAGGATTTGTTTTCAGGGCAGGTGTCATTTACAGGCCTGTAATGATTTGGAATATCCACTGACCATTAGCGCTGGGATTAAAGCTGCTGTTGTGTGAAACGGCCACAAGGTGGCAGCAGTTCTCCCTTACCAAATCTGGTTACTAGGACAGCAGAGCCTCAATGGAAGTCGCGTTCTAGTTTGGAATGTAGAACGGAATGTGCCAGGAGAAAGCCCCTCAAGTTTGTCTCACTACTTCTTGTTCGTGTTTTTTTTTTTTTTTTTTTTATTTTTCTTTTTGCGGTATGCGGGCCTCTCACTGCTGCGGCCTCTCCCGTTGCGGAGCACAGGCTCCGTACGCGCAGGCCCAGCGGCCATGGCTCACGGGCCCAGCCGCTCCACGGCATATGGGATCCTCCCAGACCGGGGCACGAACCCGTATCCCCTGAATCCGCAGGCGGACTCTCAACCACTGCGCCACCAGGGAGGCCCTTGTTCGTGTTTTTAATTTAATTTTTTATTTTTTATTACAGCAAGTTTGAGTACAACGTTTAGCTTGTTGTAGGTGTGCAAGAGGTGGTTCTTTTACACATATACATATGTCTGTTCTCCCTGGGATCCTTTTCCCATGTACGTTATGACAGAATGTTGAGTAGTCTTCTCTTGGTACTCCGTAGGTCTTTGGTGATTATATACGTCTACTGTGTTTGTATATGTCTGTTAACCCCAATATCGTAATGAATTCAATCCTCACACCTTTCCTTTGGTGAACCATAAGTTTGTTTAATGAATCTGTGATTGCCCTTCTCCGTGGAAATATCTGCCCTGATATCAATTTATAGGTAACACCTATAAGTGATATGATATGATATGTGTCTTTCACTTTCTGACTTACTCCAAGTCACGTGATTACCTCTAGACTCATCTACGGTGCTGCAAATGGCATTGTGTCCTTTTTTTTCTTGGCGAATATTCTGTCTTAGCGAGGTCCATTTTCTGCAAAGTGATTCCCTGAGGGCTGAGGATTAGCTGACCTGGGCAGCCTGACCCTGCCGGCAAGCCCTCCCCAGGTGTGCCTGGGTTGAGGTCAATATAAACAGCACCCCAGGCAGCAATAGCCCCTGCAGCTGTGCCTGACTGCATATTCTCTGCACCATCAGCAGTCTCGGGGCTGTGCTGGTGGGAGGGTGTGAGGGTCCACGGCTTTGTGGGTGGCCCGGTGTGAGTGGGGCTCTGCTGGATTTTCGGCAGGAGTTGCCAGGCTGCCACCTGTAAAGAAGAGGATGTGTCACCCATAACTTCCACTGGAATATCTCTCCGGGCTGAGGTGAGGAAGGAAAAAAAGGAGTGGGGGCCGGGACAGGAGGGGTATCTCAGGCAGGGCAATGGAAAGCTTCCAGACGAGCGCCCGTGGCCAGGACCATCCTGGCTGACCTGCAGGCACCAAGTTGGCCTGCGTGCTGTCGCTGGTGTGCCTCCACGGCCCTTCCTCTAGGCTTTCAAGCCCTTGTACATATTCAGGTGTTTCACCTGGGAAGGGTGGGAACAGTTCAGCAGCAGCTGGCCTGGGGCTCAGCTCACGTTTACTCAAAGAGGCCTCGGCACGGTCCCCCAGCTTTGCAATAAGGACGCTCCTTGCGTGGGCGGGCGGGGCTGCTGGCTGTATGGGAGATGATTCCCCACCTCTGACCAATTTCAGAATTGTTTACCACTGGAGCAAGTGCCTTGGTAGTGTTTTCCTCTGTATAACTGTTAGGTTCAGTTTTCTTTTTCTTTTTTGGTTCAAGTTAGATTTTATTCCTCTTTTATGTATTTATGGATATAAGCATGGAAATAATTCATTCTTATAAATACATCAGTGTGAATGGAAGAACTTTTTTTCTGTATTATTTTTACATTTTATTTTTAAAAAATTTGAAATTTAATTTAATTTATTTTTTTATACAGTAGGTTATTATTAGTTATCTATTTTATGCATAAACATGTATACAGGTCAATCCCAATCTCCCAACTCATACCACCACCACCACCCAATGGCTTCCCCCACTTTGTGTCCATACGTTTGTTCTCTACCTCTGTGTCTCTATTTCTGCCCTGCAAACCAGTTCATATGTACCATTTGTCGAGGTTCCACATATAGGCATTAATATACAATATTTGTTTTTCTCTTTCTGACTTACTTCACTCTGCATGACAGTCTCTAGATCCATCAACTTCTCTACAAATGACCGTTTCATTCCTTTTTATGGCTGAGTAATATTCCATTTTATATATGTACCACATCTTTATCCATTCGTCTGTCTGTGGCCATTTAGGTTGCTTCCATTACCTGGCTATTGTAAATAGTGCTGCAATGAACATTGTGGTGAATGTGTCTTTGTGATTTATGGTTTTCTCTGGGTATATGCCCAGAAGTGGGATTGCTGGATCCTATGGTAATTCTCTTTTTAGTTTTTTAAAGGAACCTCCATACTGTTCTCCATAGTGACTGTATCAATTTACATTCCCACCAATAGCGGAAGAGGGTTCCTTTTGTCCACACCCTCCCCAGAATTTGTTGTTTGTAGATTATCTGATGATGCCGATTCTAACAGGTGTGAGGTCTTACCTCATTGTAGTTTTGATTTGCATTTCTCTAATAATTAGTGATGTTGAGCAGCTTTTCATGGGCGTCTTGGCCATCTCTGTGTCTTCTTTGAAGAAACGTCTCTAGATCTTCTGCCCATTTTTGTATTGGGTTGTTTGTTTTATTAATATTAAGCTGCATGAGCTCTTTATATATATTGGAGATTAAACCTTTGTCCATTGATTCGTTTGTGAACGTTTTCGCCCATTCTGAGGGTTGCCTGTTTCCATTCCCGTTTTTTTAACAAAGAAAGAAAGAAAGCAAAAGAAGCAGAACACTAATGTGCGTGAAATATGCCTCTTGAAACTGTCGTTTTGAAATATGGACGTCTTTTGAATTTTTTGGTCGATATATGACCCCAGGATTTGTTTTCAGGGCAGGTGTCATTTACAGGCCTGTAATGATTTGGAATATCCACTGACCATTAGCGCTGGGATTAAAGCTGCTGTTGTGTGAAACGGCCACAAGGTGGCAGCAGTTCTCCCTTACCAAATCTGGTTACTAGGGCAGCAGAGCCTCAATGGAAGTCGCGTTCTAGATTGGAATGTAGAACGGAATGTGCCAGGAGAAAGCCCCTCAAGTTTGTCTCACTACTTCTTGTTCATGTTTTTAATTTAATTTTTTAGTTTTTATTACAGCAAGTTTGAGTACAACGTTTAGCTTGTTGTAGGTGTGCAAGAGGTGGTTCTTTTACACATATACATATGTCTGTTCTCCCTGGGATCCTTTTCCCATGTACGTTATGACAGGATGTTGAGTAGTCTTCTCTTGGTACTCCGTAGGTCTTTGGTGATTATATACGTCTACTGTGTTTGTATATGTCTGTTAACCCCAATATCGTAATGAATTCAATCCTCACACCTTTCCTTTGGTGAACCATAAGTTTGTTTAATGAATCTGTGATTGCCCTTCTCCGTGGAAATATCTGCCCTGGTATCAATTTATAGGTAACACCTATAAGTGATATGATATGATATGTGTCTTTCACTTTCTGACTTACTCCAAGTCACGTGATTACCTCTAGACTCATCTACGGTGCTGCAAATGGCATTGTGTCCTTTTTTTCCTTGGCGAATATTCTGTCTTAGCGAGGTCCATTTTCTGCAATGTGATTCCCTGAGGGCTGAGGATTAGCTGACCTGGGCAGCCTGACCCTGCCGGCAAGCCCTCCCCAGGTGTGCCTGGGTTGAGGTCAATATAAACAGCACTCCAGGCAGCAATAGCCCCTGCAGCTGTGCCTGACTCCATATTCTCTGCACCATCAGCAGTCTCGGGGCTGTGCTGGTGGGAGGGTGTGAGAGTCCACGGCTTTGTGGGTGGCCCGGTGTGAGTGGGGCTCTGCTGGATTTTCGGCAGGAGTTGCCAGGCTGCCACCTGTAAAGAAGAGGATGTGTCACCCATAACTTCCACTGGAATATCTCTCCGGGCTGAGGTGAGGAAGGAAAAAAAGGAGTGGGGGCCGGGACAGGAGGGGTATCTCAGGCAGGGCAATGGAAAGCTTCCAGAAGAGCGCCCGTGGCCAGGACCATCCTGGCTGACCTGCAGGCACCAAGTTGGCCTGCGTGCTGTCGCTGGTGTGCCTCCACGGCCCTTCCTCTAGGCTTTCAAGCCCTTGTACATATTCAGGTGTTTCACCTGGGAAGGGTGGGAACAGTTCAGCAGCAGCTGGCCTGGGGCTCAGCTCACGTTTACTCACAGAGGCTTCGGCACGGTCCCCCAGCTTTGCAATAAGGACGCTCCTTGCGTAGGCGGGCGGGGCTGCTGGCTGTATGGGAGATGATTCCCCACCTCTGACCAATTTCAGAATTGTTTACCACTGGAGCAAGTGCCTTGGTAGTGTTTTCCTCTGTATAACTGTTAGGTTCAGTTTTTTTTTTCTTTTTTGGTTCAAGTTAGATTTTATTCCTCTTTTATGTATTTATGGATATAAGCATGGAAATAATTCATTCTTATAAATACATCAGTGTGAATGGAAGAACTTTTTGTTCTGTATTATTTTTACATTTTATTTTTAAAAAATTTGAAATTTAATTTAATTTATTTTTTTATACAGTAGGTTATTATTAGTTATCTATTTTATGCATAAACATGTATACAGGTCAATCCCAATCTCCCAACTCATACCACCACCACCACCCCATGGCTTCCCCCACTTTGTGTCCATACGTTTGTTCTCTACCTCTGTGTCTCTATTTCTGCCCTGCAAACCAGTTCATCTGTACCATTTTTCTAGGTTCCACATATAGGCATTAATATACAATATTTGTTTTTCTCTTTCTGACTTACTTCACACTGCATGACAGTCTCTAGATCCATCAACTTCTCTACAAATGACCATTTCATTCCTTTTTATGGCTGAGTAATATTCCATTTTATATATGTACCACATCTTTATCCATTCGTCTGTCTGTGGCCATTTAGGTTGCTTCCATTACCTGGCTATTGTAAATAGTGCTGCAATGAACATTGTGGTGAATGTGTCTTTGTGATTTATGGTTTTCTCTGGGTATATGCCCAGAAGTGGGATTGCTGGATCCTATGGTAATTCTCTTTTTAGTTTTTTAAAGGAACCTCCATACTGTTCTCCATAGTGACTGTATCAATTTACATTCCCACCAATAGCGGAAGAGGGTTCCTTTTGTCCACACCCTCCCCAGAATTTGTTGTTTGTAGATTATCTGATGACGCCGATTCTAACAGGTGTGAGGTCTTACCTCATTGTAGTTTTGATTTGCATTTCTCTAATAATTAGTGATGTTGAGCAGCTTTTCATGGGCGTCTTGGCCATCTCTGTGTCTTCTTTGAAGAAACGTCTCTTTAGATCTTCTGCCCATTTTTGTATTGGGTTGTTTGTTTTATTAATATTAAGCTGCATGAGCTGTTTATATATATTGGAGATTAAACCTTTGTCCATTGATTCGTTTGTGAACGTTTTCGCCCATTCTGAGGGTTGAGTTTTTCCATTCCCGTTTTTTTAACAAAGAAAGAAAGAAAGCAAAAGAAGCAGAACACTAATGTGCGTGAAATATGCCTCTTGAAACTGTCGTTTTGAAATATGGACGTCTTTTGAATTTTTTGGTCGATATATGACCCCAGGATTTGTTTTCAGGGCAGGTGTCATTTACAGGCCTGTAATGATTTGGAATATCCACTGACCATTAGCGCTGGGATTAAAGCTGCTGTTGTGTGAAACGGCCACAAGGTGGCTGCAGTTCTCCCTTACCAAATCTGGTTAGTTGGGCAGCAGAGCCTCAATGGAAGTCGCGTTCTAGATTGGAATGTAGAACGGAATGTGCCAGGAGAAAGCCCCTCAAGTTTGTCTCACTACTTCTTGTTCGTGTTTTTAATTTAATTTTTTATTTTTTATTACAGCAAGTTTGAGTACAACGTTTAGCTTGTTGTAGGTGTGCAAGAGGTGGTTCTTTTACACATATACATATGTCTGTTCTCCCTGGGATCCTTTTCCCATGTACGTTATGACAGGATGTTGAGTAGTCTTCTCTTGGTACTCCGTAGGTCTTTGGTGATTATATACGTCTACTGTGTTTGTATATGTCTGTTAACCCCAATATCGTAATGAATTCAATCCTCACACCTTTCCTTTGGTGAACCATAAGTTTGTTTAATGAATCTGTGATTGCCCTTCTCCGTGGAAATATCTGCCCTGGTATCAATTTATAGGTAACACCTATAAGTGATATGATATGATATGTGTCTTTCACTTTCTGACTTACTCCAAGTCACGTGATTACCTCTAGACTCATCTACGGTGCTGCAAATGGCATTGTGTCCTTTTTTTCCTTGGCGAATATTCTGTCTTAGCGAGGTCCATTTTCTGCAATGTGATTCCCTGAGGGCTGAGGATTAGCTGACCTGGGCAGCCTGACCCTGCCGGCAAGCCCTCCCCAGGTGTGCCTGGGTTGAGGTCAATATAAACAGCACTCCAGGCAGCAATAGCCCCTGCAGCTGTGCCTGACTCCATATTCTCTGCACCATCAGCAGTCTCGGGGCTGTGCTGGTGGGAGGGTGTGAGAGTCCACGGCTTTGTGGGTGGCCCGGTGTGAGTGGGGCTCTGCTGGATTTTCGGCAGGAGTTGCCAGGCTGCCACCTGTAAAGAAGAGGATGTGTCACCCATAACTTCCACTGGAATATCTCTCCGGGCTGAGGTGAGGAAGGAAAAAAAGGAGTGGGGGCCGGGACAGGAGGGGTATCTCAGGCAGGGCAATGGAAAGCTTCCAGAAGAGCGCCCGTGGCCAGGACCATCCTGGCTGACCTGCAGGCACCAAGTTGGCCTGCGTGCTGTCGCTGGTGTGCCTCCACGGCCCTTCCTCTAGGCTTTCAAGCCCTTGTACATATTCAGGTGTTTCACCTGGGAAGGGTGGGAACAGTTCAGCAGCAGCTGGCCTGGGGCTCAGCTCACGTTTACTCACAGAGGCTTCGGCACGGTCCCCCAGCTTTGCAATAAGGACGCTCCTTGCGTAGGCGGGCGGGGCTGCTGGCTGTATGGGAGATGATTCCCCACCTCTGACCAATTTCAGAATTGTTTACCACTGGAGCAAGTGCCTTGGTAGTGTTTTCCTCTGTATAACTGTTAGGTTCAGTTTTTTTTTTCTTTTTTGGTTCAAGTTAGATTTTATTCCTCTTTTATGTATTTATGGATATAAGCATGGAAATAATTCATTCTTATAAATACATCAGTGTGAATGGAAGAACTTTTTGTTCTGTATTATTTTTACATTTTATTTTTAAAAAATTTGAAATTTAATTTAATTTATTTTTTTATACAGTAGGTTATTATTAGTTATCTATTTTATGCATAAACATGTATACAGGTCAATCCCAATCTCCCAACTCATACCACCACCACCACCCCATGGCTTCCCCCACTTTGTGTCCATACGTTTGTTCTCTACCTCTGTGTCTCTATTTCTGCCCTGCAAACCAGTTCATCTGTACCATTTTTCTAGGTTCCACATATAGGCATTAATATACAATATTTGTTTTTCTCTTTCTGACTTACTTCACTCTGCATGACAGTCTCTAGATCCATCAACTTCTCTACAAATGACCGTTTCATTCCTTTTTATGGCTGAGTAATATTCCATTTTATATATGTACCACATCTTTATCCATTCGTCTGTCTGTGGCCATTTAGGTTGCTTCCATTACCTGGCTATTGTAAATAGTGCTGCAATGAACATTGTGGTGAATGTGTCTTTGTGATTTATGGTTTTCTCTGGGTATATGCCCAGAAGTGGGATTGCTGGATCCTATGGTAATTCTCTTTTTAGTTTTTTAAAGGAACCTCCATACTGTTCTCCATAGTGACTGTATCAATTTACATTCCCACCAATAGCGGAAGAGGGTTCCTTTTGTCCACACCCTCCACAGAATTTGTTGTTTGTAGATTATCTGATGACGCCGATTCTAACAGGTGTGAGGTCTTACCTCATTGTAGTTTTGATTTGCATTTCTCTAATAATTAGTGATGTTGAGCAGCTTTTCATGGGCGTCTTGGCCATCTCTGTGTCTTCTTTGAAGAAACGTCTCTTTAGATCTTCTGCCCATTTTTGTATTGGGTTGTTTGTTTTATTAATATTAAGCTGCATGAGCTGTTTATATATATTGGAGATTAAACCTTTGTCCATTGATTCGTTTGTGAACGTTTTCGCCCATTCTGAGGGTTGAGTTTTTCCATTCCCGTTTTTTTAACAAAGAAAGAAAGAAAGCAAAAGAAGCAGAACACTAATGTGCGTGAAATATGCCTCTTGAAACTGTCGTTTTGAAATATGGACGTCTTTTGAATTTTTTGGTCGATATATGACCCCAGGATTTGTTTTCAGGGCAGGTGTCATTTACAGGCCTGTAATGATTTGGAATATCCACTGACCATTAGCGCTGGGATTAAAGCTGCTGTTGTGTGAAACGGCCACAAGGTGGCTGCAGTTCTCCCTTACCAAATCTGGTTAGTTGGGCAGCAGAGCCTCAATGGAAGTCGCGTTCTAGATTGGAATGTAGAACGGAATGTGCCAGGAGAAAGCCCCTCAAGTTTGTCTCACTACTTCTTGTTCGTGTTTTTAATTTAATTTTTTATTTTTTATTACAGCAAGTTTGAGTACAACGTTTAGCTTGTTGTAGGTGTGCAAGAGGTGGTTCTTTTACACATATACATATGTCTGTTCTCCCTGGGATCCTTTTCCCATGTACGTTATGACAGGATGTTGAGTAGTCTTCTCTTGGTACTCCGTAGGTCTTTGGTGATTATATACGTCTACTGTGTTTGTATATGTCTGTTAACCCCAATATCGTAATGAATTCAATCCTCACACCTTTCCTTTGGTGAACCATAAGTTTGTTTAATGAATCTGTGATTGCCCTTCTCCGTGGAAATATCTGCCCTGGTATCAATTTATAGGTAACACCTATAAGTGATATGATATGATATGTGTCTTTCACTTTCTGACTTACTCCAAGTCACGTGATTACCTCTAGACTCATCTACGGTGCTGCAAATGGCATTGTGTCCTTTTTTTCCTTGGCGAATATTCTGTCTTAGCGAGGTCCATTTTCTGCAATGTGATTCCCTGAGGGCTGAGGATTAGCTGACCTGGGCAGCCTGACCCTGCCGGCAAGCCCTCCCCAGGTGTGCCTGGGTTGAGGTCAATATAAACAGCACTCCAGGCAGCAATAGCCCCTGCAGCTGTGCCTGACTCCATATTCTCTGCACCATCAGCAGTCTCGGGGCTGTGCTGGTGGGAGGGTGTGAGAGTCCACGGCTTTGTGGGTGGCCCGGTGTGAGTGGGGCTCTGCTGGATTTTCGGCAGGAGTTGCCAGGCTGCCACCTGTAAAGAAGAGGATGTGTCACCCATAACTTCCACTGGAATATCTCTCCGGGCTGAGGTGAGGAAGGAAAAAAAGGAGTGGGGGCCGGGACAGGAGGGGTATCTCAGGCAGGGCAATGGAAAGCTTCCAGAAGAGCGCCCGTGGCCAGGACCATCCTGGCTGACCTGCAGGCACCAAGTTGGCCTGCGTGCTGTCGCTGGTGTGCCTCCACGGCCCTTCCTCTAGGCTTTCAAGCCCTTGTACATATTCAGGTGTTTCACCTGGGAAGGGTGGGAACAGTTCAGCAGCAGCTGGCCTGGGGCTCAGCTCACGTTTACTCACAGAGGCTTCGGCACGGTCCCCCAGCTTTGCAATAAGGACGCTCCTTGCGTAGGCGGGCGGGGCTGCTGGCTGTATGGGAGATGATTCCCCACCTCTGACCAATTTCAGAATTGTTTACCACTGGAGCAAGTGCCTTGGTAGTGTTTTCCTCTGTATAACTGTTAGGTTCAGTTTTTTTTTTCTTTTTTGGTTCAAGTTAGATTTTATTCCTCTTTTATGTATTTATGGATATAAGCATGGAAATAATTCATTCTTATAAATACATCAGTGTGAATGGAAGAACTTTTTGTTCTGTATTATTTTTACATTTTATTTTTAAAAAATTTGAAATTTAATTTAATTTATTTTTTTATACAGTAGGTTATTATTAGTTATCTATTTTATGCATAAACATGTATACAGGTCAATCCCAATCTCCCAACTCATACCACCACCACCACCCCATGGCTTCCCCCACTTTGTGTCCATACGTTTGTTCTCTACCTCTGTGTCTCTATTTCTGCCCTGCAAACCAGTTCATCTGTACCATTTTTCTAGGTTCCACATATAGGCATTAATATACAATATTTGTTTTTCTCTTTCTGACTTACTTCACTCTGCATGACAGTCTCTAGATCCATCAACTTCTCTACAAATGACCGTTTCATTCCTTTTTATGGCTGAGTAATATTCCATTTTATATATGTACCACATCTTTATCCATTCGTCTGTCTGTGGCCATTTAGGTTGCTTCCATTACCTGGCTATTGTAAATAGTGCTGCAATGAACATTGTGGTGAATGTGTCTTTGTGATTTATGGTTTTCTCTGGGTATATGCCCAGAAGTGGGATTGCTGGATCCTATGGTAATTCTCTTTTTAGTTTTTTAAAGGAACCTCCATACTGTTCTCCATAGTGACTGTATCAATTTACATTCCCACCAATAGCGGAAGAGGGTTCCTTTTGTCCACACCCTCCCCAGAATTTGTTGTTTGTAGATTATCTGATGACGCCGATTCTAACAGGTGTGAGGTCTTACCTCATTGTAGTTTTGATTTGCATTTCTCTAATAATTAGTGATGTTGAGCAGCTTTTCATGGGCGTCTTGGCCATCTCTGTGTCTTCTTTGAAGAAACGTCTCTTTAGATCTTCTGCCCATTTTTGTATTGGGTTGTTTGTTTTATTAATATTAAGCTGCATGAGCTGTTTATATATATTGGAGATTAAACCTTTGTCCATTGATTCGTTTGTGAACGTTTTCGCCCATTCTGAGGGTTGAGTTTTTCCATTCCCGTTTTTTTAACAAAGAAAGAAAGAAAGCAAAAGAAGCAGAACACTAATGTGCGTGAAATATGCCTCTTGAAACTGTCGTTTTGAAATATGGACGTCTTTTGAATTTTTTGGTCGATATATGACCCCAGGATTTGTTTTCAGGGCAGGTGTCATTTACAGGCCTGTAATGATTTGGAATATCCACTGACCATTAGCGCTGGGATTAAAGCTGCTGTTGTGTGAAACGGCCACAAGGTGGCTGCAGTTCTCCCTTACCAAATCTGGTTAGTTGGGCAGCAGAGCCTCAATGGAAGTCGCGTTCTAGATTGGAATGTAGAACGGAATGTGCCAGGAGAAAGCCCCTCAAGTTTGTCTCACTACTTCTTGTTCGTGTTTTTAATTTAATTTTTTATTTTTTATTACAGCAAGTTTGAGTACAACGTTTAGCTTGTTGTAGGTGTGCAAGAGGTGGTTCTTTTACACATATACATATGTCTGTTCTCCCTGGGATCCTTTTCCCATGTACGTTATGACAGGATGTTGAGTAGTCTTCTCTTGGTACTCCGTAGGTCTTTGGTGATTATATACGTCTACTGTGTTTGTATATGTCTGTTAACCCCAATATCGTAATGAATTCAATCCTCACACCTTTCCTTTGGTGAACCATAAGTTTGTTTAATGAATCTGTGATTGCCCTTCTCCGTGGAAATATCTGCCCTGGTATCAATTTATAGGTAACACCTATAAGTGATATGATATGATATGTGTCTTTCACTTTCTGACTTACTCCAAGTCACGTGATTACCTCTAGACTCATCTACGGTGCTGCAAATGGCATTGTGTCCTTTTTTTCCTTGGCGAATATTCTGTCTTAGCGAGGTCCATTTTCTGCAATGTGATTCCCTGAGGGCTGAGGATTAGCTGACCTGGGCAGCCTGACCCTGCCGGCAAGCCCTCCCCAGGTGTGCCTGGGTTGAGGTCAATATAAACAGCACTCCAGGCAGCAATAGCCCCTGCAGCTGTGCCTGACTCCATATTCTCTGCACCATCAGCAGTCTCGGGGCTGTGCTGGTGGGAGGGTGTGAGAGTCCACGGCTTTGTGGGTGGCCCGGTGTGAGTGGGGCTCTGCTGGATTTTCGGCAGGAGTTGCCAGGCTGCCACCTGTAAAGAAGAGGATGTGTCACCCATAACTTCCACTGGAATATCTCTCCGGGCTGAGGTGAGGAAGGAAAAAAAGGAGTGGGGGCCGGGACAGGAGGGGTATCTCAGGCAGGGCAATGGAAAGCTTCCAGAAGAGCGCCCGTGGCCAGGACCATCCTGGCTGACCTGCAGGCACCAAGTTGGCCTGCGTGCTGTCGCTGGTGTGCCTCCACGGCCCTTCCTCTAGGCTTTCAAGCCCTTGTACATATTCAGGTGTTTCACCTGGGAAGGGTGGGAACAGTTCAGCAGCAGCTGGCCTGGGGCTCAGCTCACGTTTACTCACAGAGGCTTCGGCACGGTCCCCCAGCTTTGCAATAAGGACGCTCCTTGCGTAGGCGGGCGGGGCTGCTGGCTGTATGGGAGATGATTCCCCACCTCTGACCAATTTCAGAATTGTTTACCACTGGAGCAAGTGCCTTGGTAGTGTTTTCCTCTGTATAACTGTTAGGTTCAGTTTTTTTTTTCTTTTTTGGTTCAAGTTAGATTTTATTCCTCTTTTATGTATTTATGGATATAAGCATGGAAATAATTCATTCTTATAAATACATCAGTGTGAATGGAAGAACTTTTTGTTCTGTATTATTTTTACATTTTATTTTTAAAAAATTTGAAATTTAATTTAATTTATTTTTTTATACAGTAGGTTATTATTAGTTATCTATTTTATGCATAAACATGTATACAGGTCAATCCCAATCTCCCAACTCATACCACCACCACCACCCCATGGCTTCCCCCACTTTGTGTCCATACGTTTGTTCTCTACCTCTGTGTCTCTATTTCTGCCCTGCAAACCAGTTCATCTGTACCATTTTTCTAGGTTCCACATATAGGCATTAATATACAATATTTGTTTTTCTCTTTCTGACTTACTTCACTCTGCATGACAGTCTCTAGATCCATCAACTTCTCTACAAATGACCGTTTCATTCCTTTTTATGGCTGAGTAATATTCCATTTTATATATGTACCACATCTTTATCCATTCGTCTGTCTGTGGCCATTTAGGTTGCTTCCATTACCTGGCTATTGTAAATAGTGCTGCAATGAACATTGTGGTGAATGTGTCTTTGTGATTTATGGTTTTCTCTGGGTATATGCCCAGAAGTGGGATTGCTGGATCCTATGGTAATTCTCTTTTTAGTTTTTTAAAGGAACCTCCATACTGTTCTCCATAGTGACTGTATCAATTTACATTCCCACCAATAGCGGAAGAGGGTTCCTTTTGTCCACACCCTCCCCAGAATTTGTTGTTTGTAGATTATCTGATGACGCCGATTCTAACAGGTGTGAGGTCTTACCTCATTGTAGTTTTGATTTGCATTTCTCTAATAATTAGTGATGTTGAGCAGCTTTTCATGGGCGTCTTGGCCATCTCTGTGTCTTCTTTGAAGAAACGTCTCTTTAGATCTTCTGCCCATTTTTGTATTGGGTTGTTTGTTTTATTAATATTAAGCTGCATGAGCTGTTTATATATATTGGAGATTAAACCTTTGTCCATTGATTCGTTTGTGAACGTTTTCGCCCATTCTGAGGGTTGAGTTTTTCCATTCCCGTTTTTTTAACAAAGAAAGAAAGAAAGCAAAAGAAGCAGAACACTAATGTGCGTGAAATATGCCTCTTGAAACTGTCGTTTTGAAATATGGACGTCTTTTGAATTTTTTGGTCGATATATGACCCCAGGATTTGTTTTCAGGGCAGGTGTCATTTACAGGCCTGTAATGATTTGGAATATCCACTGACCATTAGCGCTGGGATTAAAGCTGCTGTTGTGTGAAACGGCCACAAGGTGGCTGCAGTTCTCCCTTACCAAATCTGGTTAGTTGGGCAGCAGAGCCTCAATGGAAGTCGCGTTCTAGATTGGAATGTAGAACGGAATGTGCCAGGAGAAAGCCCCTCAAGTTTGTCTCACTACTTCTTGTTCGTGTTTTTAATTTAATTTTTTATTTTTTATTACAGCAAGTTTGAGTACAACGTTTAGCTTGTTGTAGGTGTGCAAGAGGTGGTTCTTTTACACATATACATATGTCTGTTCTCCCTGGGATCCTTTTCCCATGTACGTTATGACAGGATGTTGAGTAGTCTTCTCTTGGTACTCCGTAGGTCTTTGGTGATTATATATGTCTACTGTGTTTGTATATGTCTGTTAACCCCAATATCGTAATGAATTCAATCCTCACACCTTTCCTTTGGTGAACCATAAGTTTGTTTAATGAATCTGTGATTGCCCTTCTCCGTGGAAATATCTGCCCTGGTATCAATTTATAGGTAACACCTATAAGTGATATGATATGATATGTGTCTTTCACTTTCTGACTTACTCCAAGTCACGTGATTACCTCTAGACTCATCTACGGTGCTGCAAATGGCATTGTGTCCTTTTTTTCCTTGGCGAATATTCTGTCTTAGCGAGGTCCATTTTCTGCAATGTGATTCCCTGAGGGCTTAGGATTAGCTGACCTGGGCAGCCTGACCCTGCCGGCAAGCCCTCCCCAGGTGTGCCTGGGTTGAGGTCAATATAAACAGCACTCCAGGCAGCAATAGCCCCTGCAGCTGTGCCTGACTCCATATTCTCTGCACCATCAGCAGTCTCGGGGCTGTGCTGGTGGGAGGGTGTGAGAGTCCACGGCTTTGTGGGTGGCCCGGTGTGAGTGGGGCTCTGCTGGATTTTCGGCAGGAGTTGCCAGGCTGCCACCTGTAAAGAAGAGGATGTGTCACCCATAACTTCCACTGGAATATCTCTCCGGGCTGAGGTGAGGAAGGAAATAAAGGAGTGGGGGCCGGGACAGGAGGGGTATCTCAGGCAGGGCAATGGAAAGCTTCCAGAAGAGCGCCCGTGGCCAGGACCATCCTGGCTGACCTGCAGGCACCAAGTTGGCCTGCGTGCTGTCGCTGGTGTGCCTCCACGGCCCTTCCTCTAGGCTTTCAAGCCCTTGTACATATTCAGGTGTTTCACCTGGGAAGGGTGGGAACAGTTCAGCAGCAGCTGGCCTGGGGCTCAGCTCACGTTTACTCACAGAGGCCTCGGCACGGTCCCCCAGCTTTGCAATAAGGACGCTCCTTGCGTAGGCGGGCGGGGCTGCTGGCTGTATGGGAGATAATTCCCCACCTCAGACCAATTTCAGAATTGTTTACCACTGGAGCAAGTGCCTTGGTAGTGTTTTCCTCTGTATAACTGTTAGGTTCAGTTTTTTTTTTTCTTTATTGGTTCAAGTTAGATTTTATTCCTCTTTTATGTATTTATGGATATAAGCATGGAAATAATTCATTCTTATAAATACATCAGTGTGAATGGAAGAACTTTTTGTTCTGTATTATTTTTACATTTTATTTTTTAAAAATTTGAAATTTAATTTTATTTATTTTTTTATACAGTAGGTTATTATTAGTTATCTATTTTATGCATAAACATGTATACAGCTCAATCCCAATCTCCCAACTCATACCACCACCACCACCCCATGGCTTCCCCCACTTTGTGTCCATACGTTTGTTCTCTACCTCTGTGTCTCTATTTCTGCCCTGCAAACCAGTTCATCTGTACCATTTTTCTAGGTTCCACATATAGGCATTAAAATACAATATTTGTTTTTCTCTTTCTGACTTACTTCACTCTGCATGACAGTCTCTAGATCCATCAACTTCTCTACAAATGACCGTTTCATTCCTTTTTATGGCTGAGTAATATTCCATTTTATATATGTACCACATCTTTATCCATTCGTCTGTCTGTGGCCATTTAGGTTGCTTCCATTACCTGGCTATTGTAAATAGTGCTGCAATGAACATTGTGGTGAATGTGTCTTTGTGATTTATGGTTTTCTCTGGGTATATGCCCAGAAGTGGGATTGCTGGATCCTATGGTAATTCTCTTTTTAGTTTTTTAAAGGAACCTCCATACTGTTCTCCATAGTGACTGTATCAATTTACATTCCCACCAATAGCAGAAGAGGGTTCCTTTTGTCCACACCCTCCCCAGAATTTGTTGTTTGTAGATTATCTGATGATGCCGATTCTAACAGGTGTGAGGTCTTACCTCATTGTAGTTTTGATTTGCATTTCTCTAATAATTAGTGATGTTGAGCAGCTTTTCATGGGCGTCTTGGCCATCTCTGTGTCTTCTTTGAAGAAACGTCTCTTTAGATCTTCTGCCCATTTTTGTATTGGGTTGTTTGTTTTATTAATATTAAGCTGCATGAGCTGTTTATATATATTGGAGATTAAACCTTTGTCCATTGATTCGTTTGTGAACGTTTTCGCCCATTCTGAGGGTTGCCTGTTTCCATTCCCGTTTTTTTAACAAAGAAAGAAAGAAAGCAAAAGAAGCAGAACACTAATGTGCGTGAAATATGCCTCTTGAAACTGTCGTTTTGAAATATGGACGTCTTTTGAATTTTTTGGTCGATATATGACCCCAGGATTTGTTTTCAGGGCAGGTGTCATTTACAGGCCTGTAATGATTTGGAATATCCACTGACCATTAGCGCTGGGATTAAAGCTGCTGTTGTGTGAAACGCCCACAAGGTGGCAGCAGTTCTCCCTTACCAAATCTGGTTACTAGGGCCGCAGAGCCTCAATGGAAGTCGCGTTCTAGATTGGAATGTAGAACGGAATGTGCCAGGAGAAAGCCCCTCAAGTTTGTCTCACTACTTCTTGTTCGTGTTTTTAATTTAATTTTTTTATTTTTTATTACAGCAAGTTTGAGTACAACGTTTAGCTTGTTGTAGGTGTGCAAGAGGTGGTTCTTTTACACATATACATATGTCTGTTCTCCCTGGGATCCTTTTCCCATGTACGTTATGACAGGATGTTGAGTAGTCTTCTCTTGGTACTCCGTAGGTCTTTGGTGATTATATACGTCTACTGTGTTTGTATATGTCTGTTAACCCCAATATCGTAATGAATTCAATCCTCACACCTTTCCTTTGGTGAACCATAAGTTTGTTTAATGAATCTGTGATTGCCCTTCTCCGTGGAAATATCTGCCCTGGTATCAATTTATAGGTAACACCTATAAGTGATATGATATGATATGTGTCTTTCACTTTCTGACTTACTCAAAGTCACGTGATTACCTCTAGACTCATCTACGGTGCTGCAAATGGCATTGTGTCCTTTTTTTCCTTGGCAAATATTCTGTCTTAGCGAGGTCCATTTTCTGCAATGTGATTCCCTGAGGGCTGAGGATTAGCTGACCTGGGCAGCCTGACCCTGCCGGCAAGCCCTCCCCAGGTGTGCCTGGGTTGAGGTCAATATAAACAGCACTCCAGGCAGCAATAGCCCCTGAAGCTGTGCCTGACTCCATATTCTCTGCACCATCAGCAGTCTCGGGGCTGTGCTGGTGGGAGGGTGTGAGAGTCCACGGCTTTGTGGGTGGCCCGGTGTGAGAGGGGCTCTGCTGGATTTTCGGCAGGAGTTGCCAGGCTGCCACCTGTAAAGAAGAGGATGTGTCACCCATAACTTCCACTGGAATATCTCTCCGGGCTGAGGTGAGGAAGGAAAAAAAGGAGTGGAGGCCGGGACAGGAGGGGTATCTCAGGCAGGGCAATGGAAAGCTTCCAGAAGAGCGCCCGTGGCCAGGACCATCCTGGCTGACCTGCAGGCACCAAGTTGGCCTGCGTGCTGTCGCTGGTGTGCCTCCACGGCCCTTCCTCTAGGCTTTCAAGCCCTTGTACATATTCAGGTGTTTCACCTGGGAAGGGTGGGAACAGTTCAGCAGCAGCTGGCCTGGGGCTCAGCTCACGTTTACTCACAGAGGCCTCGGCACGGTCCCCCAGCTTTGCAATAAGGACGCTCCTTGCGTGGGCGGGCGGGGCTGCTGGCTGTATGGGAGATGATTCCCCACCTCTGACCAATTTCAGAATTGTTTACCACTGGAGCAAGTGCCTTGGTAGTGTTTTCCTCTGTATAACTGTTAGGTTCAGTTTTTTTTTTTTCTTTATTGGTTCAAGTTAGATTTTATTCCTCTTTTATGTATTTATGGATATAAGCATGGAAATAATTCATTCTTATAAATACATCAGTGTGAATGGAAGAACTTTTTGTTCTGTATTATTTTTACATTTTATTTTTTAAAAATTTGAAATTTAATTTTATTTATTTTTTTATACAGTAGGTTATTATTAGTTATCTATTTTATGCATAAACATGTATACAGTTCAATCCCAATCTCCCAACTCATACCACCACCACCACCCCATGGCTTCCCCCACTTGGTGTCCATACGTTTGTTCTCTACCTCTGTGTCTCTATTTCTGCCCTGCAAACCAGTTCATCTGTACCATTTTTCTAGGTTCCACATATAGGCATTAAAATACAATATTTGTTTTTCTCTTTCTGACTTACTTCACTCTGCATGACAGTCTCTAGATCCATCAACTTCTCTACAAATGACCGTTTCATTCCTTTTTATGGCTGAGTAATATTCCATTTTATATATGTACCACATCTTTATCCATTCGTCTGTCTGTGGCCATTTAGGTTGCTTCCATTACCTGGCTATTGTAAATAGTGCTGCAATGAACATTGTGGTGAATGTGTCTTTGTGATTTATGGTTTTCTCTGGGTATATGCCCAGAAGTGGGATTGCTGGATCCTATGGTAATTCTCTTTTTAGTTTTTTAAAGGAACCTCCATACTGTTCTCCATAGTGACTGTATCAATTTACATTCCCACCAATAGCGGAAGAGGGTTCCTTTTGTCCACACCCTCCCCAGAATTTGTTGTTTGTAGATTATCTGATGATGCCGATTCTAACAGGTGTGAGGTCTTACCTCATTGTAGTTTTGATTTGCATTTCTCTAATAATTAGTGATGTTGAGCAGCTTTTCATGGGCGTCTTGGCCATCTCTGTGTCTTCTTTGAAGAAACGTCTCTAGATCTTCTGCCCATTTTTGTATTGGGTTGTTTGTTTTATTAATATTAAGCTGCATGAGCTGTTTATATATATTGGAGATTAAACCTTTGTCCATTGATTCGTTTGTGAACGTTTTCGCCCATTCTGAGGGTTGCCTGTTTCCATTCCCGTTTTTTTAACAAAGAAAGAAAGAAAGCAAAAGAAGCAGAACACTAATGTGCGTGAAATATGCCTCTTGAAACTGTCGTTTTGAAATATGGACGTCTTTTGAATTTTTTGTCTATATATGACCCCAGGATTTGTTTTCAGGGCAGGTGTCATTTACAGGCCTGTAATGATTTGGAATATCCACTGACCATTAGCGCTGGGATTAAAGCTGCTGTTGTGTGAAACGGCCACAAGGTGGCAGCAGTTCTCCCTTACCAAATCTGGTTACTAGGGCAGCAGAGCCTCAATGGAAGTCGCTTTCTAGATTGGAATGTAGAACGGAATGTGCCAGGAGAAAGCCCCTCAAGTTTGTCTCACTACTTCTTGTTCGTGTTTTTAATTTAATTTTTTAGTTTTTACTACAGCAAGTTTGAGTACAACGTTTAGCTTGTTGTAGGTGTGCAAGAGGTGGTTCTTTTACACATATACATATGTCTGTTCTCCCTGGGATCCTTTTCCCATGTACGTTATGACAGGATGTTGAGTAGTCTTCTCTTGGTACTCCGTAGGTCTTTGGTGATTATATACGTCTACTGTGTTTGTATATGTCTGTTAACCCCAATATCGTAATGAATTCAATCCTCACACCTTTCCTTTGGTGAACCATAAGTTTGTTTCATGAATCTGTGATTGCCCTTCTCCGTGGAAATATCTGCCCTGGTATCAATTTATAGGTAACACCTATAAGTGATATGATATGATATGTGTCTTTCACTTTCTGACTTACTCCAAGTCACGTGATTACCTCTAGACTCATCTACGGTGCTGCAAATGGCATTGTGTCCTTTTTTTCCTTGGCGAATATTCTGTCTTAGCGAGGTCCATTTTCTGCAATGTGATTCCCTGAGGGCTGAGGATTAGCTGACCTGGGCAGCCTGACCATGCCGGCAAGCCCTCCCCAGGTGTGCCTGGGTTGAGGTCAATATAAACAGCACTCCAGGCAGCAATAGCCCCTGCAGCTGTGCCTGACTCCATATTCTCTGCACCATCAGCAGTCTCGGGGCTGTGCTGGTGGGAGGGTGTGAGAGTCCACGGCTTTGTGGGTGGCCCGGTGTGAGTGGGGCTCTGCTGGATTTTCGGCAGGAGTTGCCAGGCTGCCACCTGTAAAGAAGAGGATGTGTCACCCATAACTTCCACTGGAATATCTCTCCGGGCTGAGGTGAGGAAGGAAAAAAAGGAGTGGGGGCCGGGACAGGAGGGGTATCTCAGGCAGGGCAATGGAAAGCTTCCAGAAGAGCGCCCGTGGCCAGGACCATCCTGGCTGACCTGCAGGCACCAAGTTGGCCTGCGTGCTGTCGCTGGTGTGCCTCCACGGCCCTTCCTCTAGGCTTTCAAGCCCTTGTACATATTCAGGTGTTTCACCTGGGAAGGGTGGGAACAGTTCAGCAGCAGCTGGCCTGGGGCTCAGCTCACGTTTACTCACAGAGGCTTCGGCACGGTCCCCCAGCTTTGCAATAAGGACGCTCCTTGCGTAGGCGGGCGGGGCTGCTGGCTGTATGGGAGATGATTCCCCACCTCTGACCAATTTCAGAATTGTTTACCACTGGAGCAAGTGCCTTGGTAGTGTTTTCCTCTGTATAACTGTTAGGTTCAGTTTTTTTTTTCTTTTTTGGTTCAAGTTAGATTTTATTCCTCTTTTATGTATTTATGGATATAAGCATGGAAATAATTCATTCTTATAAATACATCAGTGTGAATGGAAGAACTTTTTGTTCTGTATTATTTTTACATTTTATTTTTAAAAAATTTGAAATTTAATTTAATTTATTTTTTTATACAGTAGGTTATTATTAGTTATCTATTTTATGCAAAAACATGTATACAGGTCAATCCCAATCTCCCAACTCATACCACCACCACCACCCCATGGCTTCCCCCACTTTGTGTCCATACGTTTGTTCTCTACCTCTGTGTCTCTATTTCTGCCCTGCAAACCAGTTCATCTGTACCATTTTTCTAGGTTCCACATATAGGCATTAATATACAATATTTGTTTTTCTCTTTCTGACTTACTTCACTCTGCATGACAGTCTCTAGATCCATCAACTTCTCTACAAATGACCGTTTCATTCCTTTTTATGGCTGAGTAATATTCCATTTTATATATGTACCACATCTTTATCCATTCGTCTGTCTGTGGCCATTTAGGTTGCTTCCATTACCTGGCTATTGTAAATAGTGCTGCAATGAACATTGTGGTGAATGTGTCTTTGTGATTTATGGTTTTCTCTGGGTATATGCCCAGAAGTGGGATTGCTGGATCCTATGGTAATTCTCTTTTTAGTTTTTTAAAGGAACCTCCATACTGTTCTCCATAGTGACTGTATCAATTTACATTCCCACAAATAGCGGAAGAGGGTTCCTTTTGTCCACACCCTCCCCAGAATTTGTTGTTTGTAGATTATCTGATGACGCCGATTCTAACAGGTGTGAGGTCTTACCTCATTGTAGTTTTGATTTGCATTTCTCTAATAATTAGTGATGTTGAGCAGCTTTTCATGGGCGTCTTGGCCATCTCTGTGTCTTCTTTGAAGAAACGTCTCTTTAGATCTTCTGCCCATTTTTGTATTGGGTTGTTTGTTTTATTAATATTAAGCTGCATGAGCTGTTTATATATATTGGAGATTAAACCTTTGTCCATTGATTCGTTTGTGAACGTTTTCGCCCATTCTGAGGGTTGCCTGTTTCCATTCCCGTTTTTTTAACAAAGAAAGAAAGAAAGCAAAAGAAGCAGAACACTAATGTGCGTGAAATATGCCTCTTGAAACTGTCGTTTTGAAATATGGACGTCTTTTGAATTTTTTGGTCGATATATGACCCCAGGATTTGTTTTCAGGGCAGGTGTCATTTACAGGCCTGTAATGATTTGGAATATCCACTGACCATTAGCGCTGGGATTAAAGCTGCTGTTGTGTGAAACGGCCACAAGGTGGCAGCAGTTCTCCCTTACCAAATCTGGTTACTAGGGCCGCAGAGCCTCAATGGAAGTCGCGTTCTAGATTGGAATGTAGAACGGAATGTGCCAGGAGAAAGCCCCTCAAGTTTGTCTCACTACTTCTTGTTCGTGTTTTTAATTTAATTTTTTTATTTTTTATTACAGCAAGTTTGAGTACAACGTTTAGCTTGTTGTAGGTGTGCAAGAGGTGGTTCTTTTACACATATACATATGTCTGTTCTCCCTGGGATCCTTTTCCCATGTACGTTATGACAGAATGTTGAGTAGTCTTCTCTTGGTACTCCGTAGGTCTTTGGTGATTATATACGTCTACTGTGTTTGTATATGTCTGTTAACCCCAATATCGTAATGAATTCAATCCTCACACCTTTCCTTTGGTGAACCATAAGTTTGTTTAATGAATCTGTGATTGCCCTTCTCCGTGGAAATATCTGCCCTGGTATCAATTTATAGGTAACACCTATAAGTGATATGATATGATATGTGTCTTTCACTTTCTGACTTACTCCAAGTCACGTGATTACCTCTAGACTCATCTACGGTGCTGCAAATGGCATTGTGTCCTTTTTTTCCTTGGCAAATATTCTGTCTTAGCGAGGTCCATTTTCTGCAATGTGATTCCCTGAGGGCTGAGGATTAGCTGACCTGGGCAGCCTGACCCTGCCGGCAAGCCCTCCCCAGGTGTGCCTGGGTTGAGGTCAATATAAACAGCACTCCAGGCAGCAATAGCCCCTGCAGCTGTGCCTGACTCCATATTCTCTGCACCATCAGCAGTCTCGGGGCTGTGCTGGTGGGAGGGTGTGAGAGTCCACGGCTTTGTGGGTGGCCCGGTGTGAGTGGGGCTCTGCTGGATTTTCGGCAGGAGTTGCCAGGCTGCCACCTGTAAAGAAGAGGATGTGTCACCCATAACTTCCACTGGAATATCTCTCCGGGCTGAGGTGAGGAAGGAAAAAAAGGAGTGGGGGCCGGGACAGGAGGGGTATCTCAGGCAGGGCAATGGAAAGCTTCCAGAAGAGCGCCCGTGGCCAGGACCATCCTGGCTGACCTGCAGGCACCAAGTTGGCCTGCGTGCTGTCGCTGGTGTGCCTCCACGGCCCTTCCTCTAGGCTTTCAAGCCCTTGTACATATTCAGGTGTTTCACCTGGGAAGGGTGGGAACAGTTCAGCAGCAGCTGGCCTGGGGCTCAGCTCACGTTTACTCAAAGAGGCCTCGGCATGGTCCCCCAGCTTTGCAATAAGGACGCTCCTTGCGTAGGCGGGCGGGGCTGCTGGCTGTATGGGAGATGATTCCCCACCTCTGACCAATTTCAGAATTGTTTACCACTGGAGCAAGTGCCTTGGTAGTGTTTTCCTCTGTATAACTGTTAGGTTCAGTTTTTTTTTTTTCTTTTTTGGTTCAAGTTAGATTTTATTCCTCTTTTATGTATTTATGGATATAAGCATGGAAATAATTCATTCTTATAAATACATCAGTGTGAATGGAAGAACTTTTTGTTCTGTATTATTTTTACATTTTATTTTTAAAAAATTTGAAATTTAATTTTATTTATTTTTTTATACAGTAGGTTATTATTAGTTATCTATTTTATGCATAAACATGTATACAGGTCAATCCCAATCTCCCAACTCATACCACCACCACCACCCCATGGCTTCCCCCACTTTGTGTCCATACGTTTGTTCTCTACCTCTGTGTCTCTATTTCTGCCCTGCAAACCAGTTCATCTGTACCATTTTTCTAGGTTCCACATATAGGCATTAATATACAATATTTGTTTTTCTCTTTCTGACTTACTTCACTCTGCATGACAGTCTCTAGATCCATCAACTTCTCTACAAATGACCGTTTCATTGCATTTTATGGCTGAGTAATATTCCATTTTATATATGTACCACATCTTTATCCATTCGTCTGTCTGTGGCCATTTAGGTTGCTTCCATTACCTGGCTATTGTAAATAGTGCTGCAATGAACATTGTGGTGAATGTGTCTTTGTGATTTATGGTTTTCTCTGGGTATATGCCCAGAAGTGGGATTGCTGGATCCTATGGTAATTCTCTTTTTAGTTTTTTAAAGGAACCTCCATACTGTTCTCCATAGTGACTGTATCAATTTACATTCCCACCAATAGCGGAAGAGGGTTCCTTTTGTCCACACCCTCCCCAGAATTTGTTATTTGTAGATTATCTGATGATGCCGATTCTAACAGGTGTGAGGTCTTACCTCATTGTAGTTTTGATTTGCATTTCTCTAATAATTAGTGATGTTGAGCAGCTTTTCATGGGCGTCTTGGCCATCTCTGTGTCTTCTTTGAAGAAACGTCTCTTTATATCTTCTGCCCATTTTTGTATTGGGTTGTTTGTTTTATTAATATTAAGCTGCATGAGCTGTTTATATATATTGGAGATTAAACCTTTGTCCATTGATTCATTTGTGAACGTTTTCGCCCATTCTGAGGGTTGCCTGTTTCCATTCCCGTTTTTTTAACAAAGAAAGAAAGAAAGCAAAAGAAGCAGAACACTAATGTGCGTGAAATATGCCTCTTGAAACTGTCGTTTTGAAATATGGACGTCTTTTGAATTTTTTGGTCGATATATGACCCCAGGATTTGTTTTCAGGGCAGGTGTCATTTACAGGCCTGTAATGATTTGGAATATCCACTGACCATTAGCGCTGGGATTAAAGCTGCTGTTGTGTGAAACGGCCACAAGGTGGCAGCAGTTCTCCCTTACCAAATCTGGTTACTAGGGCCGCAGAGCCTCAATGGAAGTCGCGTTCTAGATTGGAATGTAGAACGGAATGTGCCAGGAGAAAGCCCCTCAAGTTTGTCTCACTACTTCTTGTTCGTGTTTTTAATTTAATTTTTTTATTTTTTATTACAGCAAGTTTGAGTACAACGTTTAGCTTGTTGTAGGTGTGCAAGAGGTGGTTCTTTTACACATATACATATGTCTGTTCTCCCTGGGAACCTTTTCCCATGTACGTTATGACAGGATGTTGAGTAGTCTTCTCTTGGTACTCCGTAGGTCTTTGGTGATTATATACGTCTACTGTGTTTGTATATGTCTGTTAACCCCAATATCGTAATGAATTCAATCCTCACACCTTTCCTTTGGTGAACCATAAGTTTGTTTAATGAATCTGTGATTGCCCTTCTCCGTGGAAATATCTGCCCTGGTATCAATTTATAGGTAACACCTATAAGTGATATGATATGATATGTGTCTTTCACTTTCTGACTTACTCCAAGTCACGTGATTACCTCTAGACTCATCTACGGTGCTGCAAATGGCATTGTGTCCTTTTTTTCCTTGGCAAATATTCTGTCTTAGCGAGGTCCATTTTCTGCAATGTGATTCCCTGAGGGCTGAGGATTAGCTGACCTGGGCAGCCTGACCCTGCCGGCAAGCCCTCCCCAGGTGTGCCTGGGTTGAGGTCAATATAAACAGCACTCCAGGCAGCAATAGCCCCTGCAGCTGTGCCTGACTCCATATTCTCTGCACCATCAGCAGTCTCGGGGCTGTGCTGGTGGGAGGGTGTGAGAGTCCACGGCTTTGTGGGTGGCCCGGTGTGAGTGGGGCTCTGCTGGATTTTCGGCAGGAGTTGCCAGGCTGCCACCTTTAAAGAAGAGGATGTGTCACCCATAACTTCCACTGGAATATCTCTCCGGGCTGAGGTGAGGAAGGAAAAAAAGGAGTGGGGGCCGGGACAGGAGGGGTATCTCAGGCAGGGCAATGGAAAGCTTCCAGAAGAGCGCCCGTGGCCAGGACCATCCTGGCTGACCTGCAGGCACCAAGTTGGCCTGCGTGCTGTCGCTGGTGTGCCTCCACGGCCCTTCCTCTAGGCTTTCAAGCCCTTGTACATATTCAGGTGTTTCACCTGGGAAGGGTGGGAACAGTTCAGCAGCAGCTGGCCTGGGGCTCAGCTCACGTTTACTCACAGAGGCCTCGGCACGGTCCCCCAGCTTTGCAATAAGGACGCTCCTTGCGTAGGCGGGCGGGGCTGCTGGCTGTATGGGAGATGATTCCCCACCTCTGACCAATTTCAGAATTGTTTACCACTGGAGCAAGTGCCTTGGTAGTGTTTTCCTCTGTATAACTGTTAGGTTCAGTTTTTTTTTTCTTTTTTGGTTCAAGTTAGATTTTATTCCTCTTTTATGTATTTATGGATATAAGCATGGAAATAATTCATTCTTATAAATACATCAGTGTGAATGGAAGAACTTTTTGTTCTGTATTATTTTTACATTTTATTTTTAAAAAATTTGAAATTTAATTTTATTTATTTTTTTATACAGTAGGTTATTATTAGTTATCTATTTTATGCATAAACATGTATACAGGTCAATCCCAATCTCCCAACTCATTCCACCACCACCACCCCATGGCTTCCCCCACTTTGTGTCCATACGTTTGTTCTCTACCTCTGTGTCTCTATTTCTGCCCTGCAAACCAGTTCATCTGTACCATTTTTCTAGGTTCCACATATAGGCATTAATATACAATATTTGTTTTTCTCTTTCTGACTTACTTCACTCTGCATGACAGTCTCTAGATCCATCAACTTCTCTACAAATGACCCAGTTTCATTCCTTTTTATGGCTGAGTAATATTCCATTTTATATATGTACCACATCTTTATCCATTCGTCTGTCTGTGGCCATTTAGGTTGCTTCCATTACCTGGCTATTGTAAATAGTGCTGCAATGAACATTGTGGTGAATGTGTCTTTGTGATTTATGGTTTTCTCTGGGTATATGCCCAGAAGTGGGATTGCTGGATCCTATGGTAATTCTCTTTTTAGTTTTTTAAAGGAACCTCTATACTGTTCTCCATAGTGACTGTATCAATTTACATTCCCACCAATAGCGGAAGAGGGTTCCTTTTGTCCACACCCTCCCCAGAATTTGTTGTTTGTAGATTATCTGATGATGCCGATTCTAACAGGTGTGAGGTCTTACCTCATTGTAGTTTTGATTTGCATTTCTCTAATAATTAGTGATGTTGAGCAGCTTTTCATGGGCGTCTTGGCCATCTCTGTGTCTTCTTTGAAGAAACGTCTCTTTAGATCTTCTGCCCATTTTTGTATTGGGTTGTTTGTTTTATTAATATTAAGCTGCATGAGCTGTTTATATATATTGGAGATTAAACCTTTGTCCATTGATTCGTTTGTGAACGTTTTCGCCCATTCTGAGGGTTGCCTTTTTCCATTCCCGTTTTTTTAACAAAGAAAGAAAGAAAGCAAAAGAAGCAGAACACTAATGTGCGTGAAATATGCCTCTTGAAACTGTCGTTTTGAAATATGGACGTCTTTTGAATTTTTTGGTCGATATATGACCCCAGGATTTGTTTTCAGGGCAGGTGTCATTTACAGGCCTGTAATGATTTGGAATAGCCACTGACCATTAGCGCTGGGATTAAAGCTGCTGTTGTGTGAAACGGCCACAAGGTGGCAGCAGTTCTCCCATACCAAATCTGGTTACTAGGGCCGCAAAGCCTCAATGGAAGTCGCGTTCTAGATTGGAATGTAGTACGGAATGTGCCAGGAGAAAGCCCCTCAAGTTTGTCTCACTACTTCTTGTTCGTGTTTTTAATTTAATTTTTTTATTTTTTATTACAGCAAGTTTGAGTACAACGTTTAGCTTGTTGTAGGTGTGCAAGAGGTGGTTCTTTTACACATATACATATGTCTGTTCTCCCTGGGATCCTTTTCCCATGTACGTTATGACAGGATGTTGAGTAGTCTTCTCTTGGTACTCCGTAGGTCTTTGGTGATTATATACGTCTACTGTGTTTGTATATGTCTGTTAACCCCAATATCGTAATGAATTCAATCCTCACACCTTTCCTTTGGTGAACCATAAGTTTGTTTAATGAATCTGTGATTGCCCTTCTCCGTGGAAATATCTGCCCTGGTATCAATTTATAGGTAACACCTATAAGTGATATGATATGATATGTGTCTTTCACTTTCTGACTTACTCCAAGTCACGTGATTACCTCTAGACTCATCTACGGTGCTGCAAATGGCATTGTGTCCTTTTTTTCCTTGGCGAATATTCTGTCTTAGCGAGGTCCATTTTCTGCAATGTGATTCCCTGAGGGCTGAGGATTAGCTGACCTGGGCAGCCTGACCCTGCCGGCAAGACCTCCCCAGGTGTGCCTGGGTTGAGGTCAATATAAACAGCACCCCAGGCAGCAATAGCCCCTGCAGCTGTGCCTGACTCCATATTCTCTGCACCATCAGCAGTCTCGGGGCTGTGCTGGTGGGAGGGTGTGAGGGTCCACGGCTTTGTGGGTGGCCCGGTGTGAGTGGGGCTCTGCTGGATTTTCGGCAGGAGTTGCCAGGCTGCCACCTGTAAAGAAGAGGATGTGTCACCCATAACTTCCACTGGAATATCTCTCCGGGCTGAGGTGAGGAAGGAAAAAAAGGAGTGGGGGCCGGGACAGGAGGGGTATCTCAGGCAGGGCAATGGAAAGCTTCCAGAAGAGCGCCCGTGGCCAGGACCATCCTGGCTGACCTGCAGGCACCAAGTTGGCCTGCGTGCTGTCGCTGGTGTGCCTCCACGGCCCTTCCTCTAGGCTTTCAAGCCCTTGTACATATTCAGGTGTTTCACCTGGGAAGGGTGGGAACAGTTCAGCAGCAGCTGGCCTGGGGCTCAGCTCACGTTTACTCACAGAGGCCTCGGCACGGTCCCCCAGCTTTGCAATAAGGACGCTCCTTGCGTGGGCGGGCGGGGCTGCTGGCTGTATGGGAGATGATTCCCCACCTCTGACCAATTTCAGAATTGTTTACCACTGGAGCAAGTGCCTTGGTAGTGTTTTCCTCTGTATAACTGTTAGGTTCAGTTTTCTTTTTCTTTTTTGGTTCAAGTTAGATTTTATTCCTCTTTTATGTATTTATGGATATAAGCATGGAAATAATTCATTCTTATAAATACATCAGTGTGAATGGAAGAACTTTTTTTCTGTATTATTTTTACATTTTATTTTTAAAAAATTTGAAATTTAATTTAATTTATTTTTTTATACAGTAGGTTATTATTAGTTATCTATTTTATGCATAAACATGTATACAGGTCAATCCCAATCTCCCAACTCATACCACCACCACCACCCAATGGCTTCCACCACTTTGTGTCCATACGTTTGTTCTCTACCTCTGTGTCTCTATTTCTGCCCTGCAAACCAGTTCATATGTACCATTTTTCGAGGTTCCACATATAGGCATTAATATACAATATTTGTTTTTCTCTTTCTGACTTACTTCACTCTGCATGACAGTCTCTAGATCCATCAACTTCTCTACAAATGACCGTTTCATTCCTTTTTATGGCTGAGTAATATTCCATTTTATATATGTACCACATCTTTATCCATTCGTCTGTCTGTGGCCATTTAGGTTGCTTCCATTACCTGGCTATTGTAAATAGTGCTGCAATGAACATTGTGGTGAATGTGTCTTTGTGATTTATGGTTTTCTCTGGGTATATGCCCAGAAGTGGGATTGCTGGATCCTATGGTAATTCTCTTTTTAGTTTTTTAAAGGAACCTCCATACTGTTCTCCATAGTGACTGTATCAATTTACATTCCCACCAATAGCGGAAGAGGGTTCCTTTTGTCCACACCCTCCCCAGAATTTGTTATTTGTAGATTATCTGATGATGCCGATTCTAACAGGTGTGAGGTCTTACCTCATTGTAGTTTTGATTTGCATTTCTCTAATAATTAGTGATGTTGAGCAGCTTTTCATGGGCGTCTTGGCCATCTCTGTGTCTTCTTTGAAGAAACGTCTCTTTATATCTTCTGCCCATTTTTGTATTGGGTTGTTTGTTTTATTAATATTAAGCTGCATGAGCTGTTTATATATATTGGAGATTAAACCTTTGTCCATTGATTCATTTGTGAACGTTTTCGCCCATTCTGAGGGTTGCCTGTTTCCATTCCCGTTTTTTTAACAAAGAAAGAAAGAAAGCAAAAGAAGCAGAACACTAATGTGCGTGAAATATGCCTCTTGAAACTGTCGTTTTGAAATATGGACGTCTTTTGAATTTTTTGGTCGATATATGACCCCAGGATTTGTTTTCAGGGCAGGTGTCATTTACAGGCCTGTAATGATTTGGAATATCCACTGACCATTAGCGCTGGGATTAAAGCTGCTGTTGTGTGAAACGGCCACAAGGTGGCAGCAGTTCTCCCTTACCAAATCTGGTTACTAGGGCCGCAGAGCCTCAATGGAAGTCGCGTTCTAGATTGGAATGTAGAACGGAATGTGCCAGGAGAAAGCCCCTCAAGTTTGTCTCACTACTTCTTGTTCGTGTTTTTAATTTAATTTTTTTATTTTTTATTACAGCAAGTTTGAGTACAACGTTTAGCTTGTTGTAGGTGTGCAAGAGGTGGTTCTTTTACACATATACATATGTCTGTTCTCCCTGGGATCCTTTTCCCATGTACGTTATGACAGAATGTTGAGTAGTCTTCTCTTGGTACTCCGTAGGTCTTTGGTGATTATATACGTCTACTGTGTTTGTATATGTCTGTTAACCCCAATATCGTAATGAATTCAATCCTCACACCTTTCCTTTGGTGAACCATAAGTTTGTTTAATGAATCTGTGATTGCCCTTCTCCATGGAAATATCTGCCCTGGTATCAATTTATAGGTAACACCTATAAGTGATATGATATGATATGTGTCTTTCACTTTCTGACTTACTCCAAGTCACGTGATTACCTCTAGACTCATCTACGGTGCTGCAAATGGCATTGTGTCCTTTTTTTCCTTGGCAAATATTCTGTCTTAGCGAGGTCCATTTTCTGCAATGTGATTCCCTGAGGGCTGAGGATTAGCTGACCTGGGCAGCCTGACCCTGCCGGCAAGCCCTCCCCAGGTGTGCCTGGGTTGAGGTCAATATAAACAGCACTCCAGGCAGCAATAGCCCCTGCAGCTGTGCCTGACTCCATATTCTCTGCACCATCAGCAGTCTCGGGGCTGTGCTGGTGGGAGGGTGTGAGAGTCCACGGCTTTGTGGGTGGCCCGGTGTGAGTGGGGCTCTGCTGGATTTTCGGCAGGAGTTGCCAGGCTGCCACCTTTAAAGAAGAGGATGTGTCACCCATAACTTCCACTGGAATATCTCTCCGGGCTGAGGTGAGGAAGGAAAAAAAGGAGTGGGGGCCGGGACAGGAGGGGTATCTCAGGCAGGGCAATGGAAAGCTTCCAGAAGAGCGCCCGTGGCCAGGACCATCCTGGCTGACCTGCAGGCACCAAGTTGGCCTGCGTGCTGTCGCTGGTGTGCCTCCACGGCCCTTCCTCTAGGCTTTCAAGCCCTTGTACATATTCAGGTGTTTCACCTGGGAAGGGTGGGAACAGTTCAGCAGCAGCTGGCCTGGGGCTCAGCTCACGTTTACTCACAGAGGCCTCGGCACGGTCCCCCAGCTTTGCAATAAGGACGCTCCTTGCGTAGGCGGGCGGGGCTGCTGGCTGTATGGGAGATGATTCCCCACCTCTGACCAATTTCAGAATTGTTTACCACTGGAGCAAGTGCCTTGGTAGTGTTTTCCTCTGTATAACTGTTAGGTTCAGTTTTTTTTTTCTTTTTTGGTTCAAGTTAGATTTTATTCCTCTTTTATGTATTTATGGATATAAGCATGGAAATAATTCATTCTTATAAATACATCAGTGTGAATGGAAGAACTTTTTGTTCTGTATTATTTTTACATTTTATTTTTAAAAAATTTGAAATTTAATTTTATTTATTTTTTTATACAGTAGGTTATTATTAGTTATCTATTTTATGCATAAACATGTATACAGGTCAATCCCAATCTCCCAACTCATTCCACCACCACCACCCCATGGCTTCCCCCACTTTGTGTCCATACGTTTGTTCTCTACCTCTGTGTCTCTATTTCTGCCCTGCAAACCAGTTCATCTGTACCATTTTTCTAGGTTCCACATATAGGCATTAATATACAATATTTGTTTTTCTCTTTCTGACTTACTTCACTCTGCATGACAGTCTCTAGATCCATCAACTTCTCTACAAATGACCCAGTTTCATTCCTTTTTATGGCTGAGTAATATTCCATTTTATATATGTACCACATCTTTATCCATTCGTCTGTCTGTGGCCATTTAGGTTGCTTCCATTACCTGGCTATTGTAAATAGTGCTGCAATGAACATTGTGGTGAATGTGTCTTTGTGATTTATGGTTTTCTCTGGGTATATGCCCAGAAGTGGGATTGCTGGATCCTATGGTAATTCTCTTTTTAGTTTTTTAAAGGAACCTCTATACTGTTCTCCATAGTGACTGTATCAATTTACATTCCCACCAATAGCGGAAGAGGGTTCCTTTTGTCCACACCCTCCCCAGAATTTGTTGTTTGTAGATTATCTGATGATGCCGATTCTAACAGGTGTGAGGTCTTACCTCATTGTAGTTTTGATTTGCATTTCTCTAATAATTAGTGATGTTGAGCAGCTTTTCATGGGCGTCTTGGCCATCTCTGTGTCTTCTTTGAAGAAACGTCTCTTTAGATCTTCTGCCCATTTTTGTATTGGGTTGTTTGTTTTATTAATATTAAGCTGCATGAGCTGTTTATATATATTGGAGATTAAACCTTTGTCCATTGATTCGTTTGTGAACGTTTTCGCCCATTCTGAGGGTTGCCTTTTTCCATTCCCGTTTTTTTAACAAAGAAAGAAAGAAAGCAAAAGAAGCAGAACACTAATGTGCGTGAAATATGCCTCTTGAAACTGTCGTTTTGAAATATGGACGTCTTTTGAATTTTTTGGTCGATATATGACCCCAGGATTTGTTTTCAGGGCAGGTGTCATTTACAGGCCTGTAATGATTTGGAATAGCCACTGACCATTAGCGCTGGGATTAAAGCTGCTGTTGTGTGAAACGGCCACAAGGTGGCAGCAGTTCTCCCATACCAAATCTGGTTACTAGGGCCGCAAAGCCTCAATGGAAGTCGCGTTCTAGATTGGAATGTAGTACGGAATGTGCCAGGAGAAAGCCCCTCAAGTTTGTCTCACTACTTCTTGTTCGTGTTTTTAATTTAATTTTTTTATTTTTTATTACAGCAAGTTTGAGTACAACGTTTAGCTTGTTGTAGGTGTGCAAGAGGTGGTTCTTTTACACATATACATATGTCTGTTCTCCCTGGGATCCTTTTCCCATGTACGTTATGACAGGATGTTGAGTAGTCTTCTCTTGGTACTCCGTAGGTCTTTGGTGATTATATACGTCTACTGTGTTTGTATATGTCTGTTAACCCCAATATCGTAATGAATTCAATCCTCACACCTTTCCTTTGGTGAACCATAAGTTTGTTTAATGAATCTGTGATTGCCCTTCTCCGTGGAAATATCTGCCCTGGTATCAATTTATAGGTAACACCTATAAGTGATATGATATGATATGTGTCTTTCACTTTCTGACTTACTCCAAGTCACGTGATTACCTCTAGACTCATCTACGGTGCTGCAAATGGCATTGTGTCCTTTTTTTCCTTGGCGAATATTCTGTCTTAGCGAGGTCCATTTTCTGCAATGTGATTCCCTGAGGGCTGAGGATTAGCTGACCTGGGCAGCCTGACCCTGCCGGCAAGCCCTCCCCAGGTGTGCCTGGGTTGAGGTCAATATAAACAGCACCCCAGGCAGCAATAGCCCCTGCAGCTGTGCCTGACTCCATATTCTCTGCACCATCAGCAGTCTCGGGGCTGTGCTGGTGGGAGGGTGTGAGGGTCCACGGCTTTGTGGGTGGCCCGGTGTGAGTGGGGCTCTGCTGGATTTTCGGCAGGAGTTGCCAGGCTGCCACCTGTAAAGAAGAGGATGTGTCACCCATAACTTCCACTGGAATATCTCTCCGGGCTGAGGTGAGGAAGGAAAAAAAGGAGTGGGGGCCGGGACAGGAGGGGTATCTCAGGCAGGGCAATGGAAAGCTTCCAGAAGAGCGCCCGTGGCCAGGACCATCCTGGCTGACCTGCAGGCACCAAGTTGGCCTGCGTGCTGTCGCTGGTGTGCCTCCACGGCCCTTCCTCTAGGCTTTCAAGCCCTTGTACATATTCAGGTGTTTCACCTGGGAAGGGTGGGAACAGTTCAGCAGCAGCTGGCCTGGGGCTCAGCTCACGTTTACTCACAGAGGCCTCGGCACGGTCCCCCAGCTTTGCAATAAGGACGCTCCTTGCGTGGGCGGGCGGGGCTGCTGGCTGTATGGGAGATGATTCCCCACCTCTGACCAATTTCAGAATTGTTTACCACTGGAGCAAGTGCCTTGGTAGTGTTTTCCTCTGTATAACTGTTAGGTTCAGTTTTCTTTTTCTTTTTTGGTTCAAGTTAGATTTTATTCCTCTTTTATGTATTTATGGATATAAGCATGGAAATAATTCATTCTTATAAATACATCAGTGTGAATGGAAGAACTTTTTTTCTGTATTATTTTTACATTTTATTTTTAAAAAATTTGAAATTTAATTTAATTTATTTTTTTATACAGTAGGTTATTATTAGTTATCTATTTTATGCATAAACATGTATACAGGTCAATCCCAATCTCCCAACTCATACCACGACCACCACCCAATGGCTTCCCCCACTTTGTGTCCATACGTTTGTTCTCTACCTCTGTGTCTCTATTTCTGCCCTGCAAACCAGTTCATATGTACCATTTTTCGAGGTTCCACATATAGGCATTAATATACAATATTTGTTTTTCTCTTTCTGACTTACTTCACTCTGCATGACAGTCTCTAGATCCATCAACTTCTCTACAAATGACCGTTTCATTCCTTTTTATGGCTGAGTAATATTCCATTTTATATATGTACCACATCTTTATCCATTCGTCTGTCTGTGGCCATTTAGGTTGCTTCCATTACCTGGCTATTGTAAATAGTGCTGCAATGAACATTGTGGTGAATGTGTCTTTGTGATTTATGGTTTTCTCTGGGTATATGCCCAGAAGTGGGATTGCTGGATCCTATGGTAATTCTCTTTTTAGTTTTTTAAAGGAACCTCCATACTGTTCTCCATAGTGACTGTATCAATTTACATTCCCACCAATAGCGGAAGAGGGTTCCTTTTGTCCACACCCTCCCCAGAATTTGTTGTTTGTAGATTATCTGATGATGCCGATTCTAACAGGTGTGAGGTCTTACCTCATTGTAGTTTTGATTTGCATTTCTCTAATAATTAGTGATGTTGAGCAGCTTTTCATGGGCGTCTTGGCCATCTCTGTGTCTTCTTTGAAGAAACGTCTCTAGATCTTCTGCCCATTTTTGTATTGGGTTGTTTGTTTTATTAATATTAAGCTGCATGAGCTGTTTATATATATTGGAGATTAAACCTTTGTCCATTGATTCGTTTGTGAACGTTTTCGCCCATTCTGAGGGTTGCCTGTTTCCATTCCCGTTTTTTTAACAAAGAAAGAAAGAAAGCAAAAGAAGCAGAACACTAATGTGCGTGAAATATGCCTCTTGAAACTGTCGTTTTGAAATATGGACGTCTTTTGAATTTTTTGGTCGATATATGACCCCAGGATTTGTTTTCAGGGCAGGTGTCATTTACAGGCCGGTAATGATTTGGAATATCCACTGACCATTAGCGCTGGGATTAAAGCTGCTGTTGTGTGAAACGGCCACAAGGTGGCAGCAGTTCTCCCTTACCAAATCTGGTTACTAGGGCAGCAGAGCCTCAATGGAAGTCGCGTTCTAGATTGGAATGTAGAACGGAATGTGCCAGGAGAAAGCCCCTCAAGTTTGTCTCACTACTTCTTGTTCGTGTTTTTAATTTAATTTTTTAGTTTTTATTACAGCAAGTTTGAGTACAACGTTTAGCTTGTTGAAGGTGTGCTAGTGGTGGTTCTTTTACACATATACATATGTCTGTTCTCCCTGGGATCCTTTTCCCATGTACGTTATGACAGGATGTTGAGTAGTCTTCTCTTGGTACTCCGTAGGTCTTTGGTGATTATATACGTCTACTGTGTTTGTATATGTCTGTTAACCCCAATATCGTAATGAATTCAATCCTCACACCTTTCCTTTGGTGAACCATAAGTTTGTTTAATGAATCTGTGATTGCCCTTCTCCGTGGAAATATCTGCCCTGGTATCAATTTATAGGTAACACCTATAAGTGATATGATATGATATGTGTCTTTCACTTTCTGACTTACTCCAAGTCACGTGATTACCTCTAGACTCATCTACGGTGCTGCAAATGGCATTGTGTCCTTTTTTTCCTTGGCGAATATTCTGTCTTAGCGAGGTCCATTTTCTGCAATGTGATTCCCTGAGGGCTGAGGATTAGCTGACCTGGGCAGCCTGACCCTGCCGGCAAGCCCTCCCCAGGTGTGCCTGGGTTGAGGTCAATATAAACAGCACTCCAGGCAGCAATAGCCCCTGCAGCTGTGCCTGACTCCATATTCTCTGCACCATCAGCAGTCTCGGGGCTGTGCTGGTGGGAGGGTGTGAGAGTCCACGGCTTTGTGGGTGGCCCGGTGTGAGTGGGGCTCTGCTGGATTTTCGGCAGGAGTTGCCAGGCTGCCACCTGTAAAGAAGAGGATGTGTCACCCATAACTTCCACTGGAATATCTCTCCGGGCTGAGGTGAGGAAGGAAAAAAAGGAGTGGGGGCTGGGACAGGAGGGGTATCTCAGGCAGGGCAATGGAAAGCTTCCAGAAGAGCGCCCGTGGCCAGGACCATCCTGGCTGACCTGCAGGCACCAAGTTGGCCTGCGTGCTGTCGCTGGTGTGCCTCCACGGCCCTTCCTCTAGGCTTTCAAGCCCTTGTACATATTCAGGTGTTTCACCTGGGAAGGGTGGGAACAGTTCAGCAGCAGCTGGCCTGGGGCTCAGCTCACGTTTACTCACAGAGGCTTCGGCACGGTCCCCCAGCTTTGCAATAAGGACGCTCCTTGCGTAGGCGGGCGGGGCTGCTGGCTGTATGGGAGATGATTCCCCACCTCTGACCAATTTCAGAATTGTTTACCACTGGAGCAAGTGCCTTGGTAGTGTTTTCCTCTGTATAACTGTTAGGTTCAGTTTTTTTTTTCTTTTTTGGTTCAAGTTAGATTTTATTCCTCTTTTATGTATTTATGGATATAAGCATGGAAATAATTCATTCTTATAAATACATCAGTGTGAATGGAAGAACTTTTTGTTCTGTATTATTTTTACATTTTATTTTTAAAAAATTTGAAATTTAATTTAATTTATTTTTTTATACAGTAGGTTATTATTAGTTATCTATTTTATGCATAAACATGTATACAGGTCAATCCCAATCTCCCAACTCATACCACCACCACCACCCCATGGCTTCCCCCACTTTGTGTCCATACGTTTGTTCTCTACCTCTGTGTCTCTATTTCTGCCCTGCAAACCAGTTCATCTGTACCATTTTTCTAGGTTCCACATATAGGCATTAATATACAATATTTGTTTTTCTCTTTCTGACTTACTTCACTCTGCATGACAGTCTCTAGATCCATCAACTTCTCTACAAATGACCGTTTCATTCCTTTTTATGGCTGAGTAATATTCCATTTTATATATGTACCACATCTTTATCCATTCGTCTGTCTGTGGCCATTTAGGTTGCTTCCATTACCTGGCTATTGTAAATAGTGCTGCAATGAACATTGTGGTGAATGTGTCTTTGTGATTTATGGTTTTCTCTGGGTATATGCCCAGAAGTGGGATTGCTGGATCCTATGGTAATTCTCTTTTTAGTTTTTTAAAGGAACCTCCATACTGTTCTCCATAGTGACTGTATCAATTTACATTCCCACCAATAGCGGAAGAGGGTTCCTTTTGTCCACACCCTACCCAGAATTTGTTGTTTGTAGATTATCTGATGACGCCGATTCTAACAGGTGTGAGGTCTTACCTCATTGTAGTTTTGATTTGCATTTCTCTAATAATTAGTGATGTTGAGCAGCTTTTCATGGGCGTCTTGGCCATCTCTGTGTCTTCTTTGAAGAAACGTCTCTTTATATCTTCTGCCCATTTTTGTATTGGGTTGTTTGTTTTATTAATATTAAGCTGCATGAGCTGTTTATATATATTGGAGATTAAACCTTTGTCCATTGATTCATTTGTGAACGTTTTCGCCCATTCTGAGGGTTGCCTGTTTCCATTCCCGTTTTTTTAACAAAGAAAGAAAGAAAGCAAAAGAAGCAGAACACTAATGTGCGTGAAATATGCCTCTTGAAACTGTCGTTTTGAAATATGGGCGTCTTTTGAATTTTTTGGTCGATATATGACCCCAGGATTTGTTTTCAGGGCAGGTGTCATTTACAGGCCGGTAATGATTTGGAATATCCACTGACCATTAGCGCTGGGATTAAAGCTGCAGTTGTGAGAAACGGCCACAAGGTGGCAGCAGTTCTCCCTTACCAAATCTGGTTACTAGGGCCGCAGAGCCTCAATGGAAGTCGCGTTCTAGATTGGAATGTAGAACGGAATGTGCCAGGAGAAAGCCCCTCAAGTTTGTCTCACTACTTCTTGTTCGTGTTTTTAATTTAATTTTTTTATTTTTTATTACAGCAAGTTTGAGTACAACGTTTAGCTTGTTGTAGGTGTGCAAGAGGTGGTTCTTTTACACATATACATATGTCTGTTCTCCCTGGGATCCTTTTCCCATGTACGTTATGACAGGATGTTGAGTAGTCTTCTCTTGGTACTCCGTAGGTCTTTGGTGATTATATACGTCTACTGTGTTTGTATATGTCTGTTAACCCCAATATCGTAATGAATTCAATCCTCACACCTTTCCTTTGGTGAACCATAAGTTTGTTTAATGAATCTGTGATTGCCCTTCTCCGTGGAAATATCTGCCCTGGTATCAATTTATAGGTAACACCTATAAGTGATATGATATGATATGTGTCTTTCACTTTCTGACTTACTCCAAGTCACGTGATTACCTCTAGACTCATCTACGGTGCTGCAAATGGCATTGTGTCCTTTTTTTCCTTGGCGAATATTCTGTCTTAGCGAGGTCCATTTTCTGCAATGTGATTCCCTGAGGGCTGAGGATTAGCTGACCTGGGCAGCCTGACCATGCCGGCAAGCCCTCCCCAGGTGTGCCTGGGTTGAGGTCAATATAAACAGCACTCCAGGCAGCAATAGCCCCTGCAGCTGTGCCTGACTCCATATTCTCTGCACCATCAGCAGTCTCGGGGCTGTGCTGGTGGGAGGGTGTGAGAGTCCACGGCTTTGTGGGTGGCCCGGTGTGAGTGGGGCTCTGCTGGATTTTCGGCAGGAGTTGCCAGGCTGCCACCTGTAAAGAAGAGGATGTGTCACCCATAACTTCCACTGGAATATCTCTCCGGGCTGAGGTGAGGAAGGAAAAAAAGGAGTGGGGGCCGGGACAGGAGGGGTATCTCAGGCAGGGCAATGGAAAGCTTCCAGAAGAGCGCCCGTGGCCAGGACCATCCTGGCTGACCTGCAGGCACCAAGTTGGCCTGCGTGCTGTCGCTGGTGTGCCTCCACGGCCCTTCCTCTAGGCTTTCAAGCCCTTGTACATATTCAGGTGTTTCACCTGGGAAGGGTGGGAACAGTTCAGCAGCAGCTGGCCTGGGGCTCAGCTCACGTTTACTCACAGAGGCCTCGGCACGGTCCCCCAGCTTTGCAATAAGGACGCTCCTTGCGTGGGCGGGCGGGGCTGCTGGCTGTATGGGAGATGATTCCCCACCTCTGACCAATTTCAGAATTGTTTACCACTGGAGCAAGTGCCTTGGTAGTGTTTTCCTCTGTATAACTGTTAGGTTCAGTTTTCTTTTTCTTTTTTGGTTCAAGTTAGATTTTATTCCTCTTTTATGTATTTATGGATATAAGCATGGAAATAATTCATTCTTATAAATACATCAGTGTGAATGGAAGAACTTTTTTTCTGTATTATTTTTACATTTTATTTTTAAAAAATTTGAAATTTAATTTAATTTATTTTTTTATACAGTAGGTTATTATTAGTTATCTATTTTATGCATAAACATGTATACAGGTCAATCCCAATCTCCCAACTCATACCACCACCACCACCCAATGGCTTCCCCCACTTTGTGTCCATACGTTTGTTCTCTACCTCTGTGTCTCTATTTCTGCCCTGCAAACCAGTTCATATGTACCATTTTTCGAGGTTCCACATATAGGCATTAATATACAATATTTGTTTTTCTCTTTCTGACTTACTTCACTCTGCATGACAGTCTCTAGATCCATCAACTTCTCTACAAATGACCGTTTCATTCCTTTTTATGGCTGAGTAATATTCCATTTTATATATGTACCACATCTTTATCCATTCGTCTGTCTGTGGCCATTTAGGTTGCTTCCATTACCTGGCTATTGTAAATAGTGCTGCAATGAACATTGTGGTGAATGTGTCTTTGTGATTTATGGTTTTCTCTGGGTATATGCCCAGAAGTGGGATTGCTGGATCCTATGGTAATTCTCTTTTTAGTTTTTTAAAGGAACCTCCATACTGTTCTCCATAGTGACTGTATCAATTTACATTCCCACCAATAGCGGAAGAGGGTTCCTTTTGTCCACACCCTCCCCAGAATTTGTTGTTTGTAGATTATCTGATGATGCCGATTCTAACAGGTGTGAGGTCTTACCTCATTGTAGTTTTGATTTGCATTTCTCTAATAATTAGTGATGTTGAGCAGCTTTTCATGGGCGTCTTGGCCATCTCTGTGTCTTCTTTGAAGAAACGTCTCTAGATCTTCTGCCCATTTTTGTATTGGGTTGTTTGTTTTATTAATATTAAGCTGCATGAGCTGTTTATATATATTGGAGATTAAACCTTTGTCCATTGATTCGTTTGTGAACGTTTTCGCCCATTCTGAGGGTTGCCTGTTTCCATTCCCGTTTTTTTAACAAAGAAAGAAAGAAAGCAAAAGAAGCAGAACACTAATGTGCGTGAAATATGCCTCTTGAAACTGTCGTTTTGAAATATGGACGTCTTTTGAATTTTTTGGTCGATATATGACCCCAGGATTTGTTTTCAGGGCAGGTGTCATTTACAGGCCGGTAATGATTTGGAATATCCACTGACCATTAGCGCTGGGATTAAAGCTGCTGTTGTGTGAAACGGCCACAAGGTGGCAGCAGTTCTCCCTTACCAAATCTGGTTACTAGGGCAGCAGAGCCTCAATGGAAGTCGCGTTCTAGATTGGAATGTAGAACGGAATGTGCCAGGAGAAAGCCCCTCAAGTTTGTCTCACTACTTCTTGTTCGTGTTTTTAATTTAATTTTTTAGTTTTTATTACAGCAAGTTTGAGTACAACGTTTAGCTTGTTGAAGGTGTGCTAGTGGTGGTTCTTTTACACATATACATATGTCTGTTCTCCCTGGGATCCTTTTCCCATGTACGTTATGACAGGATGTTGAGTAGTCTTCTCTTGGTACTCCGTAGGTCTTTGGTGATTATATACGTCTACTGTGTTTGTATATGTCTGTTAACCCCAATATCGTAAAGAATTCAATCCTCACACCTTTCCTTTGGTGAACCATAAGTTTGTTTAATGAATCTGTGATTGCCCTTCTCCGTGGAAATATCTGCCCTGGTATCAATTTATAGGTAACACCTATAAGTGATATGATATGATATGTGTCTTTCACTTTCTGACTTACTCCAAGTCACGTGATTACCTCTAGACTCATCTACGGTGCTGCAAATGGCATTGTGTCCTTTTTTTCCTTGGCGAATATTCTGTCTTAGCGAGGTCCATTTTCTGCAATGTGATTCCCTGAGGGCTGAGGATTAGCTGACCTGGGCAGCCTGACCCTGCCGGCAAGCCCTCCCCAGGTGTGCCTGGGTTGAGGTCAATATAAACAGCACTCCAGGCAGCAATAGCCCCTGCAGCTGTGCCTGACTCCATATTCTCTGCACCATCAGCATTCTCGGGGCTGTGCTGGTGGGAGGGTGTGAGAGTCCACGGCTTTGTGGGTGGCCCGGTGTGAGTGGGGCTCTGCTGGATTTTCGGCAGGAGTTGCCAGGCTGCCACCTGTAAAGAAGAGGATGTGTCACCCATAACTTCCACTGGAATATCTCTCCGGGCTGAGGTGAGGAAGGAAAAAAAGGAGTGGGGGCTGGGACAGGAGGGGTATCTCAGGCAGGGCAATGGAAAGCTTCCAGAAGAGCGCCCGTGGCCAGGACCATCCTGGCTGACCTGCAGGCACCAAGTTGGCCTGCGTGCTGTCGCTGGTGTGCCTCCACGGCCCTTCCTCTAGGCTTTCAAGCCCTTGTACATATTCAGGTGTTTCACCTGGGAAGGGTGGGAACAGTTCAGCAGCAGCTGGCCTGGGGCTCAGCTCACGTTTACTCACAGAGGCTTCGGCACGGTCCCCCAGCTTTGCAATAAGGACGCTCCTTGCGTAGGCGGGCGGGGCTGCTGGCTGTATGGGAGATGATTCCCCACCTCTGACCAATTTCAGAATTGTTTACCACTGGAGCAAGTGCCTTGGTAGTGTTTTCCTCTGTATAACTGTTAGGTTCAGTTTTTTTTTTCTTTTTTGGTTCAAGTTAGATTTTATTCCTCTTTTATGTATTTATGGATATAAGCATGGAAATAATTCATTCTTATAAATACATCAGTGTGAATGGAAGAACTTTTTGTTCTGTATTATTTTTACATTTTATTTTTAAAAAATTTGAAATTTAATTTAATTTATTTTTTTATACAGTAGGTTATTATTAGTTATCTATTTTATGCATAAACATGTATACAGGTCAATCCCAATCTCCCAACTCATACCACCACCACCACCCCATGGCTTCCCCCACTTTGTGTCCATACGTTTGTTCTCTACCTCTGTGTCTCTATTTCTGCCCTGCAAACCAGTTCATCTGTACCATTTTTCTAGGTTCCACATATAGGCATTAATATACAATATTTGTTTTTCTCTTTCTGACTTACTTCACTCTGCATGACAGTCTCTAGATTCATCAACTTCTCTACAAATGACCGTTTCATTCCTTTTTATGGCTGAGTAATATTCCATTTTATATATGTACCACATCTTTATCCATTCGTCTGTCTGTGGCCATTTAGGTTGCTTCCATTACCTGGCTATTGTAAATAGTGCTGCAATGAACATTGTGGTGAATGTGTCTTTGTGATTTATGGTTTTCTCTGGGTATATGCCCAGAAGTGGGATTGCTGGATCCTATGGTAATTCTCTTTTTAGTTTTTTAAAGGAACCTCCATACTGTTCTCCATAGTGACTGTATCAATTTACATTCCCACCAATAGCGGAAGAGGGTTCCTTTTGTCCACACCCTACCCAGAATTTGTTGTTTGTAGATTATCTGATGACGCCGATTCTAACAGGTGTGAGGTCTTACCTCATTGTAGTTTTGATTTGCATTTCTCTAATAATTAGTGATGTTGAGCAGCTTTTCATGGGCGTCTTGGCCATCTCTGTGTCTTCTTTGAAGAAACGTCTCTTTATATCTTCTGCCCATTTTTGTATTGGGTTGTTTGTTTTATTAATATTAAGCTGCATGAGCTGTTTATATATATTGGAGATTAAACCTTTGTCCATTGATTCATTTGTGAACGTTTTCGCCCATTCTGAGGGTTGCCTGTTTCCATTCCCGTTTTTTTAACAAAGAAAGAAAGAAAGCAAAAGAAGCAGAACACTAATGTGCGTGAAATATGCCTCTTGAAACTGTCGTTTTGAAATATGGACGTCTTTTGAATTTTTTGGTCGATATATGACCCCAGGATTTGTTTTCAGGGCAGGTGTCATTTACAGGCCGGTAATGATTTGGAATATCCACTGACCATTAGCGCTGGGATTAAAGCTGCAGTTGTGAGAAACGGCCACAAGGTGGCAGCAGTTCTCCCTTACCAAATCTGGTTACTAGGGCCGCAGAGCCTCAATGGAAGTCGCGTTCTAGATTGGAATGTAGAACGGAATGTGCCAGGAGAAAGCCCCTCAAGTTTGTCTCACTACTTCTTGTTCGTGTTTTTAATTTAATTTTTTTATTTTTTATTACAGCAAGTTTGAGTACAACGTTTAGCTTGTTGTAGGTGTGCAAGAGGTGGTTCTTTTACACATATACATATGTCTGTTCACCCTGGGATCCTTTTCCCATGTACGTTATGACAGGATGTTGAGTAGTCTTCTCTTGGTACTCCGTAGGTCTTTGGTGATTATATACGTCTACTGTGTTTGTATATGTCTGTTAACCCCAATATCGTAATGAATTCAATCCTCACACCTTTCCTTTGGTGAACCATAAGTTTGTTTAATGAATCTGTGATTGCCCTTCTCCGTGGAAATATCTGCCCTGGTATCAATTTATAGGTAACACCTATAAGTGATATGTTATGATATGTGTCTTTCACTTTCTGACTTACTCCAAGTCACGTGATTACCTCTAGACTCATCTACGGTGCTGCAAATGGCATTGTGTCCTTTTTTTCCTTGGCGAATATTCTGTCTTAGCGAGGTCCATTTTCTGCAATGTGATTCCCTGAGGGCTGAGGATTAGCTGACCTGGGCAGCCTGACCCTGCCGGCAAGCCCTCCCCAGGTGTGCCTGGGTTGAGGTCAATATAAACAGCACTCCAGGCAGCAATAGCCCCTGCAGCTGTGCCTGACTCCATATTCTCTGCACCATCAGCAGTCTCGGGGCTGTGCTGGTGGGAGGGTGTGAGAGTCCACGGCTTTGTGGGTGGCCCGGTGTGAGTGGGGCTCTGCTGGATTTTCGGCAGGAGTTGCCAGGCTGCCACCTGTAAAGAAGAGGATGTGTCACCCATAACTTCCACTGGAATATCTCTCCGGGCTGAGGTGAGGAAGGAAAAAAAGGAGTGGGGGCCGGGACAGGAGGGGTATCTCAGGCAGGGCAATGGAAAGCTTCCAGAAGAGCGCCCGTGGCCAGGACCATCCTGGCTGACCTGCAGGCACCAAGTTGGCCTGCGTGCTGTCGCTGGTGTGCCTCCACGGCCCTTCCTCTAGGCTTTCAAGCCCTTGTACATATTCAGGTGTTTCACCTGGGAAGGGTGGGAACAGTTCAGCAGCAGCTGGCCTGGGGCTCAGCTCACGTTTACTCACAGAGGCCTCGGCACGGTCCCCCAGCTTTGCAATAAGGACGCTCCTTGCGTAGGCGGGCGGGGCTGCTGGCTGTATGGGAGATGATTCCCCACCTCTGACCAATTTCAGAATTGTTTACCACTGGAGCAAGTGCCTTGGTAGTGTTTTCCTCTGTATAACTGTTAGGTTCAGTTTTTTTTTTCTTTTTTGGTTCAAGTTAGATTTTATTCCTCTTTTATGTATTTATGGATATAAGCATGGAAATAATTCATTCTTATAAATACATCAGTGTGAATGGAAGAACTTTTTGTTCTGTATTATTTTTACATTTTATTTTTAAAAAATTTGAAATTTAATTTTATTTATTTTTTTATACAGTAGGTTATTATTAGTTATCTATTTTATGCATAAACATGTATACAGGTCAATCCCAATCTCCCAACTCATACCACCACCACCACCCCATGGCTTCCCCCACTTTGTGTCCATACGTTTGTTCTCTACCTCTGTGTCTCTATTTCTGCCCTGCAAACCAGTTCATCTGTACCATTTTTCTAGGTTCCACATATAGGCATTAATATACAATATTTGTTTTTCTCTTTCTGACTTACTTCACTCTGCATGACAGTCTCTAGATCCATCAACTTCTCTACAAATGACCCAGTTTCATTCCTTTTTATGGCTGAGTAATATTCCATTTTATATATGTACCACATCTTTATCCATTCGTCTGTCTGTGGCCATTTAGGTTGCTTCCATTACCTGGCTATTGTAAATAGTGCTGCAATGAACATTGTGGTGAATGTGTCTTTGTGATTTATGGTTTTCTCTGGGTATATGCCCAGAAGTGGGATTGCTGGATCCTATGGTAATTCTCTTTTTAGTTTTTTAAAGGAACCTCTATACTGTTCTCCATAGTGACTGTATCAATTTACATTCCCACCAATAGCGGAAGAGGGTTCCTTTTGTCCACACCCTCCCCAGAATTTGTTGTTTGTAGATTATCTGATGATGCCGATTCTAACAGGTGTGAGGTCTTACCTCATTGTAGTTTTGATTTGCATTTCTCTAATAATTAGTGATGTTGAGCAGCTTTTCATGGGCGTCTTGGCCATCTCTGTGTCTTCTTTGAAGAAACGTCTCTTTAGATCTTCTGCCCATTTTTGTATTGGGTTGTTTGTTTTATTAATATTAAGCTGCATGAGCTGTTTATATATATTGGAGATTAAACCTTTGTCCATTGATTCGTTTGTGAACGTTTTCGCCCATTCTGAGGGTTGCCTTTTTCCATTCCCGTTTTTTTAACAAAGAAAGAAAGAAAGCAAAAGAAGCAGAACACTAATGTGCGTGAAATATGCCTCTTGAAACTGTCGTTTTGAAATATGGACGTCTTTTGAATTTTTTGGTCGATATATGACCCCAGGATTTGTTTTCAGGGCAGGTGTCATTTACAGGCCTGTAATGATTTGGAATATCCACTGACCATTAGCGCTGGGATTAAAGCTGCTGTTGTGTGAAACGGCCACAAGGTGGCAGCAGTTCTCCCTTACCAAATCTGGTTACTAGGGCCGCAGAGCCTCAATGGAAGTCGCATTCTAGATTGGAATGTAGAACGGAATGTGCCAGGAGAAAGCCCCTCAAGTTTGTCTCACTACTTCTTGTTCGTGTTTTTAATTTAATTTTTTTATTTTTTATTACAGCAAGTTTGAGTACAACGTTTAGCTTGTTGTAGGTGTGCAAGAGGTGGTTCTTTTACACATATACATATGTCTGTTCTCCCTGGGATCCTTTTCCCATGTACGTTATGACAGGATGTTGAGTAGTCTTCTCTTGGTACTCCGTAGGTCTTTGGTGATTATATACGTCTACTGTGTTTGTATATGTCTGTTAACCCCAATATCGTAATGAATTCAATCCTCACACCTTTCCTTTGGTGAACCATAAGTTTGTTTAATGAATCTGTGATTGCCCTTCTCCGTGGAAATATCTGCCCTGGTATCAATATATAGGTAACACCTATAAGTGATATGATATGATATGTGTCTTTCACTTTCTGACTTACTCCAAGTCACGTGATTACCTCTAGACTCATCTACGGTGCTGCAAATGGCATTGTGTCCTTTTTTTCCTTGGCGAATATTCTGTCTTAGCGAGGTCCATTTTCTGCAATGTGATTCCCTGAGGGCTGAGGATTAGCTGACCTGGGCAGCCTGACCCTGCCGGCAAGCCCTCCCCAGGTGTGCCTGGGTTGAGGTCCATATAAACAGCACCCCAGGCAGCAATAGCCCCTGCAGCTGTGCCTGACTCCATATTCTCTGCACCATCAGCAGTCTCGGGGCTGTGCTGGTGGGAGGGTGTGAGGGTCCACGGCTTTGTGGGTGGCCCGGTGTGAGTGGGGCTCTGCTGGATTTTCGGCAGGAGTTGCCAGGCTGCCACCTGTAAAGAAGAGGATGTGTCACCCATAACTTCCACTGGAATATCTCTCCGGGCTGAGGTGAGGAAGGAAAAAAAGGAGTGGGGGCCGGGACAGGAGGGGTATCTCAGGCAGGGCAATGGAAAGCTTCCAGAAGAGCGCCCGTGGCCAGGACCATCCTGGCTGACCTGCAGGCACCAAGTTGGCCTGCGTGCTGTCGCTGGTGTGCCTCCACGGCCCTTCCTCTAGGCTTTCAAGCCCTTGTACATATTCAGGTGTTTCACCTGGGAAGGGTGGGAACAGTTCAGCAGCAGCTGGCCTGGGGCTCAGCTCACGTTTACTCACAGAGGCCTCGGCACGGTCCCCCAGCTTTGCAATAAGGACGCTCCTTGCGTGGGCGGGCGGGGCTGCTGGCTGTATGGGAGATGATTCCCCACCTCTGACCAATTTCAGAATTGTTTACCACTGGAGCAAGTAGCTTGGTAGTGTTTTCCTCTGTATAACTGTTAGGTTCAGTTTTTTTTTTCTTTTTTGGTTCAAGTTAGATTTTATTCCTCTTTTATGTATTTATGGATATAAGCATGGAAATAATTCATTCTTATAAATACATCAGTGTGAATGGAAGAACTTTTTTTCTGTATTATTTTTACATTTTATTTTTTAAAAATTTGAAATTTAATTTAATTTATTTTTTTATACAGTAGGTTATTATTAGTTATCTATTTTATGCATAAACATGTATACAGGTCAATCCCAATCTCCCAACTCATACCACCACCTCCACCCCATGGCTTCCCCCACTTTGTGTCCATACGTTTGTTCTCTACGTCTGTGTCTCTATTTCTGCCCTGCAAACCAGTTCATCTGTACCATTTTTCTAGGTTCCACATATAGGCATTAATATACAATATTTGTTTTTCTCTTTCTGACTTACTTCACTCTGCATGACAGTCTCTAGATCCATCAACTTCTCTACAAATGACCGTTTCATTCCTTTTTATGGCTGAGTAATATTCCATTTTATATATGTACCACATCTTTATCCATTCGTCTGTCTGTGGCCATTTAGGTTGCTTCCATTACCTGGCTATTGTAAATAGTGCTGCAATGAACATTGTGGTGAATGTGTCTTTGTGATTTATGGTTTTCTCTGGGTATATGCCCAGAAGTGGGATTGCTGGATCCTATGGTAATTCTCTTTTTAGTTTTTTAAAGGAACCTCCATACTGTTCTCCATAGTGACTGTATCAATTTACATTCCCACCAATAGCGGAAGAGGGTTCCTTTTGTCCACACCCTCCCCAGAATTTGTTGTTTGTAGATTATCTGATGATGCCGATTCTAACAGGTGTGAGGTCTTACCTCATTGTAGTTTTGATTTGCATTTCTCTAATAATTAGTGATGTTGAGCAGCTTTTCATGGGCGTCTTGGCCATCTCTGTGTCTTCTTTGAAGAAACGTCTCTTTAGATCTTCTGCCCATTTTTGTATTGGGTTGTTTGTTTTATTAATATTAAGCTGCATGAGCTGTTTATATATATTGGAGATTAAACCTTTGTCCATTGATTCGTTTGTGAACGTTTTCGCCCATTCTGAGGGTTGCCTGTTTCCATTCCCGTTTTTTTAACAAAGAAAGAAAGAAAGCAAAAGAAGCAGAACACTAATGTGCGTGAAATATGCCTCTTGAAACTGTCGTTTTGAAATATGGACGTCTTTTGAATTTTTTGGTCGATATATGACCCCAGGATTTGTTTTCAGGGCAGGTGTCATTTACAGGCCTGTAATGATTTGGAATATCCACTGACCATTAGCGCTGGGATTAAAGCTGCTGTTGTGTGAAACGGCCACAAGGTGGCAGCAGTTCTCCCTTACCAAATCTGGTTACTAGGGCCGCAGAGCCTCAATGGAAGTCGCGTTCTAGATTGGAATGTAGAACGGAATGTGCCAGGAGAAAGCCCCTCAAGTTTGTCTCACTACTTCTTGTTCGTGTTTTTAATTTAATTTTTTTATTTTTTATTACAGCAAGTTTGAGTACAACGTTTAGCTTGTTGTAGGTGTGCAAGAGGTGGTTCTTTTACACATATACATATGTCTGTTCTCCCTGGGATCCTTTTCCCATGTACGTTATGACAGGATGTTGAGTAGTCTTCTCTTGGTACTCCGTAGGTCTTTGGTGATTATATACGTCTACTGTGTTTGTATATGTCTGTTAACCCCAATATCGTAATGAATTCAATCCTCACACCTTTCCTTTGGTGAACCATAAGTTTGTTTAATGAATCTGTGATTGCCCTTCTCCGTGGAAATATCTGCCCTGGTATCAATTTATAGGTAACACCTATAAGTGATATGATATGATATGTGTCTTTCACTTTCTGACTTACTCCAAGTCACGTGATTACCTCTAGACTCATCTACGGTGCTGCAAATGGCATTGTGTCCTTTTTTTCCTTGGCAAATATTCTGTCTTAGCGAGGTCCATTTTCTGCAATGTGATTCCCTGAGGGCTGAGGATTAGCTGACCTGGGCAGCCTGACCCTGCCGGCAAGCCCTCCCCAGGTGTGCCTGGGTTGAGGTCAATATAAACAGCACTCCAGGCAGCAATAGCCCCTGCAGCTGTGCCTGACTCCATATTCTCTGCAACATCAGCAGTCTCGGGGCTGTGCTGGTGGGAGGGTGTGAGAGTCCACGGCTTTGTGGGTGGCCCGGTGTGAGTGGGGCTCTGCTGGATTTTCGGCAGGAGTTGCCAGGCTGCCACCTGTAAAGAAGAGGATGTGTCACCCATAACTTCCACTGGAATATCTCTCCGGGCTGAGGTGAGGAAGGAAAAAAAGGAGTGGGGGCCGGGACAGGAGGGGTATCTCAGGCAGGGCAATGGAAAGCTTCCAGAAGAGCGCCCGTGGCCAGGACCATCCTGGCTGACCTGCAGGCACCAAGTTGGCCTGCGTGCTGTCGCTGGTGTGCCTCCACGGCCCTTCCTCTAGGCTTTCAAGCCCTTGTACATATTCAGGTGTTTCACCTGGGAAGGGTGGGAACAGTTCAGCAGCAGCTGGCCTGGGGCTCAGCTCACGTTTACTCACAGAGGCCTCAGCATGGTCCCCCAGCTTTGCAATAAGGACGCTCCTTGCGTAGGCGGGCGGGGCTGCTGGCTGTATGGGAGATGATTCCCCACCTCTGACCAATTTCAGAATTGTTTACCACTGGAGCAAGTGCCTTGGTAGTGTTTTCCTCTGTATAACTGTTAGGTTCAGTTTTTTTTTTTTCTTTTTTGGTTCAAGTTAGATTTTATTCCTCTTTTATGTATTTATGGATATAAGCATGGAAATAATTCATTCTTATAAATACATCAGTGTGAATGGAAGAACTTTTTGTTCTGTATTATTTTTACATTTTATTTTTAAAAAATTTGAAATTTAATTTTATTTATTTTTTTATACAGTAGGTTATTATTAGTTATCTATTTTATGCATAAACATGTATACAGGTCAATCCCAATCTCCCAACTCATACCACCACCACCACCCCATGGCTTCCCCCACTTTGTGTCCATACGTTTGTTCTCTACCTCTGTGTCTCTATTTCTGCCCTGCAAACCAGTTCATCTGTACCATTTTTCTAGGTTCCACATATAGGCATTAATATACAATATTTGTTTTTCTCTTTCTGACTTACTTCACTCTGCATGACAGTCTCTAGATCCCTCAACTTCTCTACAAATGACCGTTTCATTCCTTTTTATGGCTGAGTAATATTCCATTTTATATATGTACCACATCTTTATCCATTCGTCTGTCTGTGGCCATTTAGGTTGCTTCCATTACCTGGCTATTGTAAATAGTGCTGCAATGAACATTGTGGTGAATGTGTCTTTGTGATTTATGGTTTTCTCTGGGTATATGCCCAGAAGTGGGATTGCTGGATCCTATGGTAATTCTCTTTTTAGTTTTTTAAAGGAACCTCCATACTGTTCTCCATAGTGACTGTATCAATTTACATTCCCACCAATAGCGGAAGAGGGTTCCTTTTGTCCACACCCTCCCCAGAATTTGTTGTTTGTAGATTATCTGATGATGCCGATTCTAACAGGTGTGAGGTCTTACCTCATTGTAGTTTTGATTTGCATTTCTCTAATAATTAGTGATGTTGAGCAGCTTTTCATGGGCGTCTTGGCCATCTCTGTGTCTTCTTTGAAGAAACGTCTCTTTAGATCTTCTGCCCATTTTTGTATTGGGTTGTTTGTTTTATTAATATTAAGCTGCATGAGCTGTTTATATATATTGGAGATTAAACCTTTGTCCATTGATTCGTTTGTGAACGTTTTCGCCCATTCTGAGGGTTGCCTGTTTCCATTCCCGTTTTTTTAACAAAGAAAGAAAGAAAGCAAAAGAAGCAGAACACTAATGTGCGTGAAATATGCCTCTTGAAACTGTCGTTTTGAAATATGGACGTCTTTTGAATTTTTTGGTCGATATATGACCCCAGGATTTGTTTTCAGGGCAGGTGTCATTTACAGGCCTGTAATGATTTGGAATATCCACTGACCATTAGCGCTGGGATTAAAGCTGCTGTTGTGTGAAACGGCCACAAGGTGGCAGCAGTTCTCCCTTACCAAATCTGGTTACTAGGGCCGCAGAGCCTCAATGGAAGTCGCGTTCTAGATTGGAATGTAGAACGGAATGTGCCAGGAGAAAGCCCCTCAAGTTTGTCTCACTACTTCTTGTTCGTGTTTTTAATTTAATTTTTTTATTTTTTATTACAGCAAGTTTGAGTACAACGTTTAGCTTGTTGTAGGTGTGCAAGAGGTGGTTCTTTTACACATATACATATGTCTGTTCTCCCTGGGATCCTTTTCCCATGTACGTTATGACAGGATGTTGAGTAGTCTTCTCTTGGTACTCCGTAGGTCTTTGGTGATTATATACGTCTACTGTGTTTGTATATGTCTGTTAACCCCAATATCGTAATGAATTCAATCCTCACACCTTTCCTTTGGTGAACCATAAGTTTGTTTAATGAATCTGTGATTGCCCTTCTCCGTGGAAATATCTGCCCTGGTATCAATTTATAGGTAACACCTATAAGTGATATGATATGATATGTGTCTTTCACTTTCTGACTTACTCCAAGTCACGTGATTACCTCTAGACTCATCTACGGTGCTGCAAATGGCATTGTGTCCTTTTTTTCCTTGGCGAATATTCTGTCTTAGCGAGGTCCATTTTCTGCAATGTGATTCCCTGAGGGCTGAGGATTAGCTGACCTGGGCAGCCTGACCCTGCCGGCAAGCCCTCCCCAGGTGTGCCTGGGTTGAGGTCAATATAAACAGCACTCCAGGCAGCAATAGCCCCTGCAGCTGTGCCTGACTCCATATTCTCTGCACCATCAGCAGTCTCGGGGCTGTGCTGGTGGGAGGGTGTGAGAGTCCACGGCTTTGTGGGTGGCCCGGTGTGAGTGGGGCTCTGCTGGATTTTCGGCAGGAGTTGCCAGGCTGCCACCTGTAAAGAAGAGGATGTGTCACCCATAACTTCCACTGGAATATCTCTCCGGGCTGAGGTGAGGAAGGAAAAAAAGGAGTGGGGGCTGGGACAGGAGGGGTATCTCAGGCAGGGCAATGGAAAGCTTCCAGAAGAGCGCCCGTGGCCAGGACCATCCTGGCTGACCTGCAGGCACCAAGTTGGCCTGCGTGCTGTCGCTGGTGTGCCTCCACGGCCCTTCCTCTAGGCTTTCAAGCCCTTGTACATATTCAGGTGTTTCACCTGGGAAGGGTGGGAACAGTTCAGCAGCAGCTGGCCTGGGGCTCAGCTCACGTTTACTCACAGAGGCTTCGGCACGGTCCCCCAGCTTTGCAATAAGGACGCTCCTTGCGTAGGCGGGCGGGGCTGCTGGCTGTATGGGAGATGATTCCCCACCTCTGACCAATTTCAGAATTGTTTACCACTGGAGCAAGTGCCTTGGTAGTGTTTTCCTCTGTATAACTGTTAGGTTCAGTTTTTTTTTTCTTTTTTGGTTCAAGTTAGATTTTATTCCTCTTTTATGTATTTATGGATATAAGCATGGAAATAATTCATTCTTATAAATACATCAGTGTGAATGGAAGAACTTTTTGTTCTGTATTATTTTTACATTTTATTTTTAAAAAATTTGAAATTTAATTTAATTTATTTTTTTATACAGTAGGTTATTATTAGTTATCTATTTTATGCATAAACATGTATACAGGTCAATCCCAATCTCCCAACTCATACCACCACCACCACCCCATGGCTTCCCCCACTTTGTGTCCATACGTTTGTTCTCTACCTCTGTGTCTCTATTTCTGCCCTGCAAACCAGTTCATCTGTACCATTTTTCTAGGTTCCACATATAGGCATTAATATACAATATTTGTTTTTCTCTTTCTGACTTACTTCACTCTGCATGACAGTCTCTAGATCCATCAACTTCTCTACAAATGACCGTTTCATTCCTTTTTATGGCTGAGTAATATTCCATTTTATATATGTACCACATCTTTATCCATTCGTCTGTCTGTGGCCATTTAGGTTGCTTCCATTACCTGGCTATTGTAAATAGTGCTGCAATGAACATTGTGGTGAATGTGTCTTTGTGATTTATGGTTTTCTCTGGGTATATGCCCAGAAGTGGGATTGCTGGATCCTATGGTAATTCTCTTTTTAGTTTTTTAAAGGAACCTCCATACTGTTCTCCATAGTGACTGTATCAATTTACATTCCCACCAATAGCGGAAGAGGGTTCCTTTTGTCCACACCCTACCCAGAATTTGTTGTTTGTAGATTATCTGATGACGCCGATTCTAACAGGTGTGAGGTCTTACCTCATTGTAGTTTTGATTTGCATTTCTCTAATAATTAGTGATGTTGAGCAGCTTTTCATGGGCGTCTTGGCCATCTCTGTGTCTTCTTTGAAGAAACGTCTCTTTATATCTTCTGCCCATTTTTGTATTGGGTTGTTTGTTTTATTAATATTAAGCTGCATGAGCTGTTTATATATATTGGAGATTAAACCTTTGTCCATTGATTCATTTGTGAACGTTTTCGCCCATTCTGAGGGTTGCCTGTTTCCATTCCCGTTTTTTTAACAAAGAAAGAAAGAAAGCAAAAGAAGCAGAACACTAATGTGCGTGAAATATGCCTCTTGAAACTGTCGTTTTGAAATATGGGCGTCTTTTGAATTTTTTGGTCGATATATGACCCCAGGATTTGTTTTCAAGGCAGGTGTCATTTACAGGCCGGTAATGATTTGGAATATCCACTGACCATTAGCGCTGGGATTAAAGCTGCAGTTGTGAGAAACGGCCACAAGGTGGCAGCAGTTCTCCCTTACCAAATCTGGTTACTAGGGCCGCAGAGCCTCAATGGAAGTCGCGTTCTAGATTGGAATGTAGAACGGAATGTGCCAGGAGAAAGCCCCTCAAGTTTGTCTCACTACTTCTTGTTCGTGTTTTTAATTTAATTTTTTTATTTTTTATTACAGCAAGTTTGAGTACAACGTTTAGCTTGTTGTAGGTGTGCAAGAGGTGGTTCTTTTACACATATACATATGTCTGTTCTCCCTGGGATCCTTTTCCCATGTACGTTATGACAGGATGTTGAGTAGTCTTCTCTTGGTACTCCGTAGGTCTTTGGTGATTATATACGTCTACTGTGTTTGTATATGTCTGTTAACCCCAATATCGTGATGAATTCAATCCTCACACCTTTCCTTTGGTGAACCATAAGTTTGTTTAATGAATCTGTGATTGCCCTTCTCCGTGGAAATATCTGCCCTGGTATCAATTTATAGGTAACACCTATAAGTGATATGATATGATATGTGTCTTTCACTTTCTGACTTACTCCAAGTCACGTGATTACCTCTAGACTCATCTACGGTGCTGCAAATGGCATTGTGTCCTTTTTTTCCTTGGCGAATATTCTGTCTTAGCGAGGTCCATTTTCTGCAATGTGATTCCCTGAGGGCTGAGGATTAGCTGACCTGGGCAGCCTGACCCTGCCGGCAAGCCCTCCCCAGGTGTGCCTGGGTTGAGGTCAATATAAACAGCACTCCAGGCAGCAATAGCCCCTGCAGCTGTGCCTGACTCCATATTCTCTGCACCATCAGCAGTCTCGGGGCTGTGCTGGTGGGAGGGTGTGAGAGTCCACGGCTTTGTGGGTGGCCCGGTGTGAGTGGGGCTCTGCTGGATTTTCGGCAGGAGTTGCCAGGCTGCCACCTGTAAAGAAGAGGATGTGTCACCCATAACTTCCACTGGAATATCTCTCCGGGCTGAGGTGAGGAAGGAAAAAAAGGAGTGGGGGCCGGGACAGGAGGGGTATCTCAGGCAGGGCAATGGAAAGCTTCCAGAAGAGCGCCCGTGGCCAGGACCATCCTGGCTGACCTGCAGGCACCAAGTTGGCCTGCGTGCTGTCGCTGGTGTGCCTCCACGGCCCTTCCTCTAGGCTTTCAAGCCCTTGTACATATTCAGGTGTTTCACCTGGGAAGGGTGGGAACAGTTCAGCAGCAGCTGGCCTGGGGCTCAGCTCACGTTTACTCACAGAGGCCTCGGCACGGTCCCCCAGCTTTGCAATAAGGACGCTCCTTGCGTAGGCGGGCGGGGCTGCTGGCTGTATGGGAGATGATTCCCCACCTCTGACCAATTTCAGAATTGTTTACCACTGGAGCAAGTGCCTTGGTAGTGTTTTCCTCTGTATAACTGTTAGGTTCAGTTTTTTTTTTCTTTTTTGGTTCAAGTTAGATTTTATTCCTCTTTTATGTATTTATGGATATAAGCATGGAAATAATTCATTCTTATAAATACATCAGTGTGAATGGAAGAACTTTTTGTTCTGTATTATTTTTACATTTTATTTTTAAAAAATTTGAAATTTAATTTTATTTATTTTTTTATACAGTAGGTTATTATTAGTTATCTATTTTATGCATAAACATGTATACAGGTCAATCCCAATCTCCCAACTCATACCACCACCACCACCCCATGGCTTCCCCCACTTTGTGTCCATACGTTTGTTCTCTACCTCTGTGTCTCTATTTCTGCCCTGCAAACCAGTTCATCTGTACCATTTTTCTAGGTTCCACATATAGGCATTAATATACAATATTTGTTTTTCTCTTTCTGACTTACTTCACTCTGCATGACAGTCTCTAGATCCATCAACTTCTCTACAAATGACCCAGTTTCATTCCTTTTTATGGCTGAGTAATATTCCATTTTATATATGTACCACATCTTTATCCATTCGTCTGTCTGTGGCCATTTAGGTTGCTTCCATTACCTGGCTATTGTAAATAGTGCTGCAATGAACATTGTGGTGAATGTGTCTTTGTGATTTATGGTTTTCTCTGGGTATATGCCCAGAAGTGGGATTGCTGGATCCTATGGTAATTCTCTTTTTAGTTTTTTAAAGGAACCTCTATACTGTTCTCCATAGTGACTGTATCAATTTACATTCCCACCAATAGCGGAAGAGGGTTCCTTTTGTCCACACCCTCCCCAGAATTTGTTGTTTGTAGATTATCTGATGATGCCGATTCTAACAGGTGTGAGGTCTTACCTCATTGTAGTTTTGATTTGCATTTCTCTAATAATTAGTGATGTTGAGCAGCTTTTCATGGGCGTCTTGGCCATCTCTGTGTCTTCTTTGAAGAAACGTCTCTTTAGATCTTCTGCCCATTTTTGTATTGGGTTGTTTGTTTTATTAATATTAAGCTGCATGAGCTGTTTATATATATTGGAGATTAAACCTTTGTCCATTGATTCGTTTGTGAACGTTTTCGCCCATTCTGAGGGTTGCCTTTTTCCATTCCCGTTTTTTTAACAAAGAAAGAAAGAAAGCAAAAGAAGCAGAACACTAATGTGCGTGAAATATGCCTCTTGAAACTGTCGTTTTGAAATATGGACGTCTTTTGAATTTTTTGGTCGATATATGACCCCAGGATTTGTTTTCAGGGCAGGTGTCATTTACAGGCCTGTAATGATTTGGAATATCCACTGACCATTAGCGCTGGGATTAAAGCTGCTGTTGTGTGAAACGGCCACAAGGTGGCAGCAGTTCTCCCTTACCAAATCTGGTTACTAGGGCCGCAGAGCCTCAATGGAAGTCGCGTTCTAGATTGGAATGTAGAACGGAATGTGCCAGGAGAAAGCCCCTCAAGTTTGTCTCACTACTTCTTGTTCGTGTTTTTAATTTAATTTTTTTATTTTTTATTACAGCAAGTTTGAGTACAACGTTTAGCTTGTTGTAGGTGTGCAAGAGGTGGTTCTTTTACACATATACATATGTCTGTTCTCCCTGGGATCCTTTTCCCATGTACGTTATGACAGGATGTTGAGTAGTCTTCTCTTGGTACTCCGTAGGTCTTTGGTGATTATATACGTCTACTGTGTTTGTATATGTCTGTTAACCCCAATATCGTAATGAATTCAATCCTCACACCTTTCCTTTGGTGAACCATAAGTTTGTTTAATGAATCTGTGATTGCCCTTCTCCGTGGAAATATCTGCCCTGGTATCAATATATAGGTAACACCTATAAGTGATATGATATGATATGTGTCTTTCACTTTCTGACTTACTCCAAGTCACGTGATTACCTCTAGACTCATCTACGGTGCTGCAAATGGCATTGTGTCCTTTTTTTCCTTGGCGAATATTCTGTCTTAGCGAGGTCCATTTTCTGCAATGTGATTCCCTGAGGGCTGAGGATTAGCTGACCTGGGCAGCCTGACCCTGCCGGCAAGCCCTCCCCAGGTGTGCCTGGGTTGAGGTCCATATAAACAGCACCCCAGGCAGCAATAGCCCCTGCAGCTGTGCCTGACTCCATATTCTCTGCACCATCAGCAGTCTCGGGGCTGTGCTGGTGGGAGGGTGTGAGGGTCCACGGCTTTGTGGGTGGCCCGGTGTGAGTGGGGCTCTGCTGGATTTTCGGCAGGAGTTGCCAGGCTGCCACCTGTAAAGAAGAGGATGTGTCACCCATAACTTCCACTGGAATATCTCTCCGGGCTGAGGTGAGGAAGGAAAAAAAGGAGTGGGGGCCGGGACAGGAGGGGTATCTCAGGCAGGGCAATGGAAAGCTTCCAGAAGAGCGCCCGTGGCCAGGACCATCCTGGCTGACCTGCAGGCACCAAGTTGGCCTGCGTGCTGTCGCTGGTGTGCCTCCACGGCCCTTCCTCTAGGCTTTCAAGCCCTTGTACATATTCAGGTGTTTCACCTGGGAAGGGTGGGAACAGTTCAGCAGCAGCTGGCCTGGGGCTCAGCTCACGTTTACTCACAGAGGCCTCGGCACGGTCCCCCAGCTTTGCAATAAGGACGCTCCTTGCGTGGGCGGGCGGGGCTGCTGGCTGTATGGGAGATGATTCCCCACCTCTGACCAATTTCAGAATTGTTTACCACTGGAGCAAGTAGCTTGGTAGTGTTTTCCTCTGTATAACTGTTAGGTTCAGTTTTTTTTTTCTTTTTTGGTTCAAGTTAGATTTTATTCCTCTTTTATGTATTTATGGATATAAGCATGGAAATAATTCATTCTTATAAATACATCAGTGTGAATGGAAGAACTTTTTTTCTGTATTATTTTTACATTTTATTTTTAAAAAATTTGAAATTTAATTTAATTTATTTTTTTATACAGTAGGTTATTATTAGTTATCTATTTTATGCATAAACATGTATACAGGTCAATCCCAATCTCCCAACTCATACCACCACCTCCACCCCATGGCTTCCCCCACTTTGTGTCCATACGTTTGTTCTCTACGTCTGTGTCTCTATTTCTGCCCTGCAAACCAGTTCATCTGTACCATTTTTCTAGGTTCCACATATAGGCATTAATATACAATATTTGTTTTTCTCTTTCTGACTTACTTCACTCTGCATGACAGTCTCTAGATCCATCAACTTCTCTACAAATGACCGTTTCATTCCTTTTTATGGCTGAGTAATATTCCATTTTATATATGTACCACATCTTTATCCATTCGTCTGTCTGTGGCCATTTAGGTTGCTTCCATTACCTGGCTATTGTAAATAGTGCTGCAATGAACATTGTGGTGAATGTGTCTTTGTGATTTATGGTTTTCTCTGGGTATATGCCCAGAAGTGGGATTGCTGGATCCTATGGTAATTCTCTTTTTAGTTTTTTAAAGGAACCTCCATACTGTTCTCCATAGTGACTGTATCAATTTACATTCCCACCAATAGCGGAAGAGGGTTCCTTTTGTCCACACCCTCCCCAGAATTTGTTGTTTGTAGATTATCTGATGATGCCGATTCTAACAGGTGTGAGGTCTTACCTCATTGTAGTTTTGATTTGCATTTCTCTAATAATTAGTGATGTTGAGCAGCTTTTCATGGGCGTCTTGGCCATCTCTGTGTCTTCTTTGAAGAAACGTCTCTTTAGATCTTCTGCCCATTTTTGTATTGGGTTGTTTGTTTTATTAATATTAAGCTGCATGAGCTGTTTATATATATTGGAGATTAAACCTTTGTCCATTGATTCGTTTGTGAACGTTTTCGCCCATTCTGAGGGTTGCCTGTTTCCATTCCCGTTTTTTTAACAAAGAAAGAAAGAAAGCAAAAGAAGCAGAACACTAATGTGCGTGAAATATGCCTCTTGAAACTGTCGTTTTGAAATATGGACGTCTTTTGAATTTTTTGGTCGATATATGACCCCAGGATTTGTTTTCAGGGCAGGTGTCATTTACAGGCCTGTAATGATTTGGAATATCCACTGACCATTAGCGCTGGGATTAAAGCTGCTGTTGTGTGAAACGGCCACAAGGTGGCAGCAGTTCTCCCTTACCAAATCTGGTTACTAGGGCCGCAGAGCCTCAATGGAAGTCGCGTTCTAGATTGGAATGTAGAACGGAATGTGCCAGGAGAAAGCCCCTCAAGTTTGTCTCACTACTTCTTGTTCGTGTTTTTAATTTAATTTTTTTATTTTTTATTACAGCAAGTTTGAGTACAACGTTTAGCTTGTTGTAGGTGTGCAAGAGGTGGTTCTTTTACACATATACATATGTCTGTTCTCCCTGGGATCCTTTTCCCATGTACGTTATGACAGGATGTTGAGTAGTCTTCTCTTGGTACTCCGTAGGTCTTTGGTGATTATATACGTCTACTGTGTTTGTATATGTCTGTTAACCCCAATATCGTAATGAATTCAATCCTCACACCTTTCCTTTGGTGAACCATAAGTTTGTTTAATGAATCTGTGATTGCCCTTCTCCGTGGAAATATCTGCCCTGGTATCAATTTATAGGTAACACCTATAAGTGATATGATATGATATGTGTCTTTCACTTTCTGACTTACTCCAAGTCACGTGATTACCTCTAGACTCATCTACGGTGCTGCAAATGGCATTGTGTCCTTTTTTTCCTTGGCAAATATTCTGTCTTAGCGAGGTCCATTTTCTGCAATGTGATTCCCTGAGGGCTGAGGATTAGCTGACCTGGGCAGCCTGACCCTGCCGGCAAGCCCTCCCCAGGTGTGCCTGGGTTGAGGTCCATATAAACAGCACTCCAGGCAGCAATAGCCCCTGCAGCTGTGCCTGACTCCATATTCTCTGCACCATCAGCAGTCTCGGGGCTGTGCTGGTGGGAGGGTGTGAGGGTCCACGGCTTTGTGGGTGGCCCGGTGTGAGTGGGGCTCTGCTGGATTTTCGGCAGGAGTTGCCAGGCTGCCACCTGTAAAGAAGAGGATGTGTCACCCATAACTTCCACTGGAATATCTCTCCGGGCTGAGGTGAGGAAGGAAAGAAAGGAGTGGGGGCCGGGACAGGAGGGGTATCTCAGGCAGGGCAATGGAAAGCTTCCAGAAGAGCGCCCGTGGCCAGGACCATCCTGGCTGACCTGCAGGCACCAAGTTGGCCTGCGTGCTGTCGCTGGTGTGGCTCCACGGCCCTTCCTCTAGGCTTTCAAGCCCTTGTACATATTCAGGTGTTTCACCTGGGAAGGGTGGGAACAGTTCAGCAGCAGCTGGCCTGGGGCTCAGCTCACGTTTACTCACAGAGGCCTCGGCACGGTCCCCCAGCTTTGCAATAAGGACGCACCTTGCGTGGGCGGGCGGGGCTGCTGGCTGTATGGGAGATGATTCCCCACCTCTGACCAATTTCAGAATTGTTTACCACTGGAGCAAGTGCCTTGGTAGTGTTTTCCTCTGTATAACTGTTAGGTTCATTTTTTTTTTCTTTTTTGGTTCAAGTTAGATTTTATTCCTCTTTTATGTATTTATGGATATATGCATGGAAATAATTCATTCTTATAAATACATCAGTGTGAATGGAAGAACTTTTTGTTCTGTATTATTTTTACATTTTGTTTTTAAAAAATTTGAAATTTAATTTAATTTATTTTTTTATACAGTAGGTTATTATTAGTTATCTATTTTATGCATAAACATGTATACAGGTCAATCCCAATCTCCCAACTCATACCACCACCACCACCCCATGGCTTCCCCCACTTTGTGTCCATACGTTTGTTCTCTACCTCTGTGTCTCTATTTCTGCCCTGCAAACCAGTTCATCTGTACCATTTTTCTAGGTTCCACATATAGGCATTAATATACAATATTTGTTTTTCTCTTTCTGACTTACTTCACTCTGCATGACAGTCTCTAGATCCATCAACTTCTCTACAAATGACCGTTTCATTCCTTTTTATGGCTGAGTAATATTCCATTTTATATATGTACCACATCTTTATCCATTCGTCTGTCTGTGGCCATTTAGGTTGCTTCCATTACCTGGCTATTGTAATTAGTGCTGCAATGAACATTGTGGTGAATGTGTCTTTGTGATTTATGGTTTTCTCTGGGTATATGCCCAGAAGTGGGTTTGCTGGATCCTGTGGTAATTCTCTTTTTAGTTTTTTAAAGGAACCTCCATACTGTTCTCCATAGTGACTGTATCAATTTACATTTCCACCAATAGCGGAAGAGGGTTCCTATTGTCAACACCCTCCCCAGAATTGGTTGTTTGTAGATTATCTGATGATGCCGATTCTAACAGGTGTGAGGTCTTACCTCATTGTAGTTTTGATTTGCATTTCTCTAATAATTAGTGATGTTGAGCAGCTTTTCATGGGCGTCTTTGCCATCTCTGTGTCTTCTTTGAAGAAACGTCTCTTTAGATCTTCTGCCCATTTTTGTATTGGGTTGTTTGTTTTATTAATATTAAGCTGCATGAGCTGTTTATATATATTGGAGATTAAACCTTTGACCATTGATTCGTTTGTGAACGTTTTCGCCCATTCTGAGGGTTGCCTTTTTCCATTCCCGTCTTTTTAACAAAGAAAGAAAGAAAGCAAAAGAAGCAGAACACTAATGTGCGTGAAATATGCCTCTTGAAACTGTCGTTTTGAAATATGGACGTCTTTTGAATTTTTTGGTCGATATATGACCCCAGGATTTGTTTTCAGGGCAGGTGTCATTTACAGGCCTGTAATGATTTGGAATATCCACTGACCATTAGCGCTGGGATTAAAGCTGCTGTTGTGTGAAACGGCCACAAGGTGGCAGCAGTTCTCCCTTACCAAATCTGGTTACTAGGGCAGCAGAGCCTCAATGGAAGTCGCGTTCTAGATTGGAATGTAGAACGGAATGTGCCAGGAGAAAGCCCCTCAAGTTTGTCTCACTACTTCTTGTTCGTGTTTTTAATTTAATTTTTTATTTTTTATTACAGCAAGTTTGAGTACAACGTTTAGCTTGTTGTAGGTGTGCAAGAGGTGGTTCTTTTACACATATACATATGTCTGTTCTCCCTGGGATCCTTTTCCCATGTACGTTATGACAGGATGTTGAGTAGTCTTCTCTTGGTACTGCGTAGGTCTTTGGTGATTATATACGTCTACTGTGTTTGTATATGTCTGTTAACCCCAATATCGTAATGAATTCAATCCTCACACCTTTCCTTTGGTGAACCATAAGTTTGTTTAATGAATCTGTGATTGCCCTTCTCCGTGGAAATATCTGCCCTGGTATCAATTTATAGGTAACACCTATAAGTGATATGATATGATATGTGTCTTTCACTTTCTGACTTACTCCAAGTCACGTGATTACCTCTAGACTCATCTACGGTGCTGCAAATGGCATTGTGTCCTTTTTTTCCTTGGCGAATATTCTGTCTTAGCGAGGTCCATTTTCTGCAATGTGATTCCCTGAGGGCTGAGGATTAGCTGACCTGGGCAGCCTGACCCTGCCGGCAAGCCCTCCCCAGGTGTGCCTGGGTTGAGGTCAATATAAACAGCACTCCAGGCAGCAATAGCCCCTGCAGCTGTGCCTGACTCCATATTCTCTGCACCATCAGCAGTCTCGGGGCTGTGCTGGTGGGAGGGTGTGAGAGTCCACGGCTTTGTGGTTGGCCCGGTGTGAGTGGGGCTCTGCTGGATTTTAGGCAGGAGTTGCCAGGCTGCCACCTGTAAAGAAGAGGATGTGTCACCCATAACTTCCACTGGAATATCTCTCCGGGCTGAGGTGAGGAAGGAAAAAAAGGAGTGGGGGCCGGGACAGGAGGGGTATCTCAGGCAGGGCAATGGAAAGCTTCCAGAAGAGCGCCCGTGGCCAGGACCATCCTGGCTGACCTGCAGGCACCAAGTTGGCCTGCGTGCTGTCGCTGGTGTGCCTCCACGGCCCTTCCTCTAGGCTTTCAAGCCCTTGTACATATTCAGGTGTTTCACCTGGGAAGGGTGGGAACAGTTCAGCAGCAGCTGGCCTGGGGCTCAGCTCACGTTTACTCACAGAGGCCTCGGCACGGTCCCCCAGCTTTGCAATAAGGACGCTCCTTGCGTGGGCGGGCGGGGCTGCTGGCTGTATGGGAGATGATTCCCCACCTCTGACCAATTTCAGAATTGTTTACCACTGGAACAAGTGCCTTGGTAGTGTTTTCCTCTGTATAACTGTTAGGTTCAGTTTTTTTTTTTTCTTTTTTGGTTCAAGTTAGATTTTATTCCTCTTTTATGTATTTATGGATATAAGCATGGAAATAATTCATTCTTATAAATACATCAGTGTGAATGGAAGAACTTTTTTTTCTGTATTATTTTTACATTTTATTTTTAAAAAATTTGAAATTTAATTTTATTTATTTTTTTATACAGTAGGTTATTATTAGTTATCTATTTTATGCATAAACATGTATACAGGTCAATCCCAATCTCCCAACTCATACCACCACCACCACCCCATGGCTTCCCCCACTTTGTGTCCATACGTTTGTTCTCTACCTCTGTGTCTCTATTTCTGCCCTGCAACCCAGTTCATCTGTACCATTTTTCTAGGTACCACATATAGGCATTAATATACAATATTTGTTTTTCTCTTTCTGACTTACTTCACTCTGCATGACAGTCTCTAGATCCATCAACTTCTCTACAAATGACCGTTTCATTCCTTTTTATGGCTGAGTAATATTCCATTTTATATATGTACCACATCTTTATCCATTCGTCTGTCTGTGGCCATTTAGGTTGCTTCCATTACCTGGCTATTGTAATTAGTGCTGCAATGAACATTGTGGTGAATGTGTCTTTGTGATTTATGGTTTTCTCTGGGTATATGCCCAGAAGTGGGATTGCTGGATCCTGTGGTAATTCTCTTTTTAGTTTTTTAAAGGAACCTCCATACTGTTCTCCATAGTGACTGTATCAATTTACATTTCCACCAATAGCGGAAGAGGGTTCCTATTGTCAACACCCTCCCCAGAATTGGTTGTTTGTAGATTATCTGATGATGCCGATTCTAACAGGTGTGAGGTCTTACCTCATTGTAGTTTTGATTTGCATTTCTCTAATAATTAGTGATGTTGAGCAGCTTTTCATGGGCGTCTTTGCCATCTCTGTGTCTTCTTTGAAGAAACGTCTCTTTAGATCTTCTGCCCATTTTTGTATTGGGTTGTTTGTTTTATTAATATTAAGCTGCATGAGCTGTTTATATATATTGGAGATTAAACCTTTGTCCATTGATTCGTTTGTGAACGTTTTCGCCCATTCTGAGGGTTGCCTTTTTCCATTCCCGTTTTTTTAACAAAGAAAGAAAGAAAGCAAAAGAAGCAGAACACTAATGTGCGTGAAATATGCCTCTTGAAACTGTCGTTTTGAAATATGGACGTCTTTTGAATTTTTTGGTCGATATATGACCCCAGGATTTGTTTTCAGGGCAGGTGTCATTTACAGGCCTGTAATGATTTGGAATATCCACTGACCATTAGCGCTGGGATTAAAGCTGCTGTTGTGTGAAACGGCCACAAGGTGGCAGCAGTTCTCCCTTACCACATCTGGTTACTAGGGCAGCAGAGCCTCAATGGAAGTCGCGTTCTAGATTGGAATGTAGAACGGAATGTGCCAGGAGAAAGCCCCTCAAGTTTGTCTCACTACTTCTTGTTCGTGTTTTTAATTTAATTTTTTATTTTTTATTACAGCAAGTTTGAGTACAACGTTTAGCTTGTTGTAGGTGTGCAAGAGGTGGTTCTTTTACACATATACATATGTCTGTTCTCCCTGGGATCCTTTTCCCATGTACGTTATGACAGGATGTTGAGTAGTCTTCTCTTGTTACTCCGTAGGTCTTTGGTGATTATATACGTCTACTGTGTTTGTATATGTCTGTTAACCCCAATATCGTAATGAATTCAATCCTCACACCTTTCCTTTGGTGAACCATAAGTTTGTTTAATGAATCTGTGATTGCCCTTCTCCGTGGAAATATCTGCCCTGGTATCAATTTATAGGTAACACCTATAAGTGATATGATATGATATGTGTCTTTCACTTTCTGACTTACTCCAAGTCACGTGATTACCTCTAGACTCATCTACGGTGCTGCAAATGGCATTGTGTCCTTTTTTTCCTTGGCGAATATTCTGTCTTAGCGAGGTCCATTTTCTGCAATGTGATTCCCTGAGGGCTGAGGATTAGCTGACCTGGGCAGCCTGACCCTGCCGGCAAGCCCTCCCCAGGTGTGCCTGGGTTGAGGTCAATATAAACAGCACTCCAGGCAGCAATAGCCCCTGCAGCTGTGCCTGACTCCATATTCTCTGCACCATCAGCAGTCTCGGGGCTGTGCTGGTGGGAGGGTGTGAGAGTCCACGGCTTTGTGGGTGGCCCGGTGTGAGTGGGGCTCTGCTGGATTTTCGGCAGGAGTTGCCAGGCTGCCACCTGTAAAGAAGAGGATGTGTCACCCATAACTTCCACTGGAATATCTCTCCGGGCTGAGGTGAGGAAGGAAAAAAAGGAGTGGGGGCCGGGACAGGAGGGGTATCTCAGGCAGGGCAATGGAAAGCTTCCAGAAGAGCGCCCGTGGCCAGGACCATCCTGGCTGACCTGCAGGCACCAAGTTGGCCTGCGTGCTGTCGCTGGTGTGCCTCCACGGCCCTTCCTCTAGGCTTTCAAGCCCTTGTACATATTCAGGTGTTTCACCTGGGAAGGGTGGGAACAGTTCAGCAGCAGCTGGCCTGGGGCTCAGCTCATGTTTACTCACAGAGGCCTCGGCACGGTCCCCCAGCTTTGCAATAAGGACGCTCCTTGCGTGGGCGGGCGGGGCTGCTGGCTGTATGGGAGATGATTCCCCACCTCTGACCAATTTCAGAATTGTTTACCACTGGAGCAAGTGCCTTGGTAGTGTTTTCCTCTGTATAACTGTTAGGTTCAGTTTTTTTTTTTCTTTTTTGGTTCAAGTTAGATTTTATTCCTCTTTTATGTATTTATGGATATAAGCATGGAAATAATTCATTCTTATAAATACATCAGTGTGAATGGAAGAACTTTTTGTTCTGTATTATTTTTACATTTTATTTTTAAAAAATTTGAAATTTAATTTAATTTATTTTTTTATACAGTAGGTTATTATTAGTTATCTATTTTATGCATAAACATGTATACAGGTCAATCCCAATCTCCCAACTCATACCACCACCACCACCCCATGGCTTCCCCCACTTTGTGTCCATACGTTTGTTCTCTACGTCTGTGTCTCTATTTCTGCCCTGCAAACCAGTTCATCTGTACCATTTTTCTAGGTTCCACATATAGGCATTAATATACAATATTTGTTTTTCTCTTTCTGACTTACTTCACTCTGCATGACAGTCTCTAGATCCATCAACTTCTCTACAAATGACCGTTTCATTCCTTTTTAAGGCTGAGTAATATTCCATTTTATATATGTACCACATCTTTATCCATTCGTCTGTCTGTGGCCATTTAGGTTGCTTCCATTACCTGGCTATTGTAAATAGTGCTGCAATGAACATTGTGGTGAATGTGTCTTTGTGATTTATGGTTTTCTCTGGGTATATGCCCAGAAGTGGGATTGCTGGATCCTATGGTAATTCTCTTTTTAGTTTTTTAAAGGAACCTCCATACTGTTCTCCATAGTGACTGTATCAATTTACATTCCCACCAATAGCGGAAGAGGGTTCCTTTTGTCCACACCCTCCCCAGAATTTGTTGTTTGTAGATTATCTGATGATGCCGATTCTAACAGGTGTGAGGCCTTACCTCATTGTAGTTTTGATTTGCATTTCTCTAATAATTAGTGATGTTGAGCAGCTTTTCATGGGCGTCTTTGCCATCTCTGTGTCTTCTTTGAAGAAACGTCTCTTTAGATCTTCTGCCCATTTTTGTATTGGGTTGTTTGTTTTATTAATATTAAGCTGCATGAGCTGTTTATATATATTGGAGATTAAACCTTTGTCCATTGATTCGTTTGTGAACGTTTTCGCCCATTCTGAGGGTTGCCTGTTTCCATTCCCGTTTTTTTAACAAAGAAAGAAAGAAAGCAAAAGAAGCAGAACACTAATGTGCGTGAAATATGCCTCTTGAAACTGTCGTTTTGAAATATGGACGTCTTTTGAATTTTTTGGTCGATATATGACCCCAGGATTTGTTTTCAGGGCAGGTGTCATTTACAGGCCTGTAATGATTTGGAATATCCACTGACCATTAGCGCTGGGATTAAAGCTGCTGTTGTGTGAAACGGCCACAAGTGGGCAGCAGTTCTCCCTTACCAAATCTGGTTACTAGGGCAGCAGAGCCTCAATGGAAGTCGCGTTCTAGATTGGAATGTAGAAAGAAATGTGCCAGGAGAAAGCCCCTCAAGTTTGTCTCACTACTTCTTGTTCGTGTTTTCAATTTAATTTTTTATTTTTTATTACAGCAAGTTTGAGTACAACGTTTAGCTTGTTGTAGCTGTGCAAGAGGTGGTTCTTTTACACATATACATATGTCTGTTCTCCCTGGGATCCTTTTCCCATGTACGTTATGACAGAATGTTGAGTAGTCTTCTCTTGGTACTCCGTAGGTCTTTGGTGATTATATACGTCTACTGTGTTTGTATATGTCTGTTAACCCCAATATCGTAATGAATTCAATCCTCACACCTTTCCTTTGGTGAACCATAAGTTTGTTTAATGAATCTGTGATTGCCCTTCTCCGTGGAAATATCTGTCCTGGTATCAATTTATAGGTAACAACTATAAGTGATATGATATGATATGTGTCTTTCACTTTCTGACTTACTCCAAGTCACGTGATTACCTCTAGACTCATCTACGGTGCTGCAAATGGCATTGTGTCGTTTTTTTCCTTGGCGAATATGCTGTCTTAGCGAGGTCCATTTTCTGCAATGTGATTCCCTGAGGGCTGAGGATTAGCTGACCTGGGCAGCCTGACCCTGCTGGCAAGCCCTCCCCAGGTGTGCCTGGGTTGAGGTCCATATAAACAGCACTCCAGGCAGCAATAGCCCCTGCAGCTGTGCCTGACTCCATATTCTCTGCACCATCAGCAGTCTCGGGGCTGTGCTGGTGGGAGGGTGTGAGGGTCCACGGCTTTGTGGGTGGCCCAGTGTGAGTGGGGCTCTGCTGGATTTTCGGCAGGAGTTGCCAGGCTGCCACCTGTAAAGAAGAGGATGTGTCACCCATAACTTCCACTGGAATATCTCTCCGGGCTGAGGTGAGGAAGGAAAAAAAGGAGTGGGGGCCGGGACAGGAGGGGTATCTCAGGCAGGACAATGGAAAGCTTCCAGTAGAGTGCCCGTGGCCAGGACCATCCTGGCTGACCTGCAGGCACCAAGTTGGCCTGCGTGCTGTCGCTGGTGTGCCTCCACGGCCCTTCCTCTAGGCTTTCAAGCCCTTGTACATATTCAGGTGATTCACCTGGGAAGGGTGGGAACAGTTCAGCAGCAGCTGGCCTGGGGCTCAGCTCACGTTAACTCACAGAGGCCTCAGCATGGTCCCCCAGCTTTGCAATAAGGACGCTCCTTGCGTGGGCGGGCGGGGCTGCTGGCTGTATGGGAGATGATTCCCCACATCTGACCAATTTCAGAATTGTTTACCACTGGAGCAAGTGCCTTGGTAGTGTTTTCCTCTGTATAACTGTTAGGTTCAGTTTTTTTTTTCTTTTTTGGTTCAAGTTAGATTTTATTCCTCTTTTATGTATTTATGGATATAAGCATGGAAATAATTCATTCTTATAAATACCTCAGTGTGAATGGAAGAACTTATTTTCTGTATTATTTTTACATTTTATTTTTAAAAAATTTGAAATTTAATTTTATTTATTTTTTTATACAGTAGGTTATTATTAGTTATCTATTTTATGCATAAACATGTATACAGGTCAATCCCAATCTCCCAACTCATACCACCACCACCACCCCATGGCTTCCCCCACTTTGTGTCCATACGTTTGTTCTCTACCTCTGTGTCTCTATTTCTGCCCTGCAAACCAGTTCATCTGTACCATTTTCTAGGTTCCACATATAGGCATTAATATACAATATTTGTTTTTCTCTTTCTGACTTACTTCACTCTGCATGACAGTCTCTAGATCCATCAACTTCTCTACAAATGACCGTTTCATTCCTTTTTATGGCTGAGTAATATTCCATTTTATATATGTACCACATCTTTATCCATTCGTCTGTCTGTGGCCATTTAGGTTGCTTCCATTACCTGGCTATTGATAACAGTGCTGCAATGAACATTGTGGTGAATGTGTCTTTGTGATTTATGGTTTTCTCTGGGTATATGCCCAGAAGTGGGATTGCTGGATCCTGTGGTAATTCTCTTTTTAGTTTTTTAAAGGAACCTCCATACTGTTCTCCATAGTGACTGTATCAATTTACATTTCCACCAATAGCGGAAGAGGGTTCCTATTGTCCACACCCTCCCCAGAATTTGTTGTTTGTACATTATCTGATGATGCGGATTCTAACAGGTGTGAGGTCTTACCTCATTGTAGTTTTGATTTGCATTTCTCTAATAATTAGTGATGTTGAGCAGCTTTTCATGGGCGTCTTGGCCATCTCTGTGTCTTCTTTGAAGAAACGTCTCTTTAGATCTTCTGCCCATTTTTGTATTGGGTTGTTTGTTTTATTAATATTAAGCTGCATGAGCTGTTTATATATATTGGAGATTAAACCTTTGTCCATTGATTCGTTTGTGAACGTTTCCGCCCATTCTGAGGGTTGCCTGTTTCCATTCCCGTTTTTTTAACAAAGAAAGAAAGAAAGCAAAAGAAGCAGAACACTAATGTGCGTGAAATATGCCTCTTGAAACTGTCGTTTTGAAATATGGACGTCTTTTGAATTTTTTGGTCGATATATGACCCCAGGATTTGTTTTCAGGGCAGGTGTCATTTACAGGCCTGTAATGATTTGGAATATCCACTGACCATTAGCGCTGGGATTAAAGCTGCTGTTGTGTGAAACGGCCACAAGTGGGCAGCAGTTCTCCCTTACCAAATCTGGTTACTAGGGCAGCAGAGCCTCAATGGAAGTCGCGTTCTAGATTGGAATGTAGAAAGAAATGTGCCAGGAGAAAGCCCCTCAAGTTTGTCTCACTACTTCTTGTTCGTGTTTTTAATTTAATTTTTTATTTTTTATTACAGCAAGTTTGAGTACAACGTTTAGCTTGTTGTAGCTGTGCAAGAGGTGGTTCTTTTACACATATACATATGTCTGTTCTCCCTGGGATCCTTTTCCCATGTACGTTATGACAGAATGTTGAGTAGTCTTCTCTTGGTACTCCGTAGGTCTTTGGTGATTATATACGTCTACTGTGTTTGTATATGTCTGTTAACCCCAATATCGTAATGAATTCAATCCTCACACCTTTCCTTTGGTGAACCATAAGTTTGTTTAATGAATCTGTGATTGCCCTTCTCCGTGGAAATATCTGCCCTGGTATCAATTTATAGGTAACAACTATAAGTGATATGATATGATATGTGTCTTTCACTTTCTGACTTACTCCAAGTCACGTGATTACCTCTAGACTCATCTACGGTGCTGCAAATAGCATTGTGTCCTTTTTTTCCTTGGCGAATATGCTGTCTTAGCGAGGTCCATTTTCTGCAATGTGATTCCCTGAGGGCTGAGGATTAGCTGACCTGGGCAGCCTGACCCTGCTGGCAAGCCCTCCCCAGGTGTGCCTGGGTTGAGGTCCATATAAACAGCACTCCAGGCAGCAATAGCCCCTGCAGCTGTGCCTGACTCCATATTCTCTGCACCATCAGCAGTCTCGGGGCTGTGCTGGTGGGAGGGTGTGAGGGTCCACGGCTTTGTGGGTGGCCCAGTGTGAGTGGGGCTCTGCTGGATTTTCGGCAGGAGTTGCCAGGCTGCCACCTGTAAAGAAGAGGATGTGTCACCCATAACTTCCACTGGAATATCTCTCCGGGCTGAGGTGAGGAAGGAAAAAAAGGAGTGGGGGCCGGGACAGGAGGGGTATCTCAGGCAGGACAATGGAAAGCTTCCAGAAGAGTGCCCGTGGCCAGGACCATCCTGGCTGACCTGCAGGCACCAAGTTGGCCTGCGTGCTGTCGCTGGTGTGCCTCCACGGCCCTTCCTCTAGGCTTTCAAGCCCTTGTACATATTCAGGTGTTTCACCTGGGAAGTGTGGGAACAGTTCAGCAGCAGCTGGCCTGGGGCTCAGCTCACGTTTACTCACAGAGGCCTCGGCACGGTCCCCCAGCTTTGCAATAAGGACGCTCCTTGCGTGGGCGGGCGGGGCTGCTGGCTGTATGTGAGATGATTCCCCACCTCTGACCAATTTCAGAATTGTTTACCACTGGAGCAAGTGCCTTGGTAGTGTTTTCCTCTGTATAACTGTTAGGTTCAGTTTTTTTTTTTCTTTTTTGGTTCAAGTTAGATTTTATTCCTCTTTTATGTATTTATGGATATAAGCATGGAAATAATTCATTCTTATAAATACATCAGTGTGAATGGAAGAACTTTTTTTCTGTATTATTTTTACATTTTATTTTTAAAAAATTTGAAATTTAATTTAATTTATTTTTTTATACAGTAGATTATTATTAGTTATCTATTTTATGCATAAACATGTATACAGGTCAATCCCAATCTCCCAACTCATACCACCACCACCACCCCATGGCTTCCCCCACTTTGTGTCCATACGTTTGTTCTCTACCTCTGTGTCTCTATTTCTGCCCTGCAAACCAGTTCATCTGTACCATTTTCTAGGTTCCACATATAGGCATTAATATACAATATTTGTTTTTCTCTTTCTGACTTACTTCACTCTGCATGACAGTCTCTAGATCCATCAACTTCTCTACAAATGACCGTTTCATTCCTTTTTATGGCTGAGTAATATTCCATTTTATATATGTACCACATCTTTATCCATTCGTCTGTCTGTGGCCATTTAGGTTGCTACCATTACCTGGCTATTGTAAATAGTGCTGCAATGAACATTGTGGTGAATGTGTCTTTGTGATTTATGGTTTTCTCTGGGTATATGCCCAGAAGTGGGATTGCTGGATCCTATGGTAATTCTCTTTTTAGTTTTTTAAAGGAACCTCCATACTGTTCTCCATAGTGACTGTATCAATTTACATTCCCACCAATAGCGGAAGAGGGTTCCTTTTGTCCACACCCTCCCCAGAATTTGTTGTTTGTAGATTATCTGATGATGCCTATTCTAACAGGTATGAGGTCTTACCTCATTGTAGTTTTGATTTGCATTTCTCTAATAATTAGTGATGTTGAGCAGCTTTTCATGGGCGTCTTGGCCATCTCTGTGTCTTCTTTGAAGAAACGTCTCTTTAGATCTTCTGCCCATTTTTGTATTGGGTTGTTTGTTTTATTAATATTAAGCTGCATGAGCTGTTTATATATATTGGAGATTAAACCTTTGTCCATTGATTCGTTTGTGAACGTTTTCGCCCATTCTGAGGGTTGCCTGTTTCCATTCCCGTTTTTTTAACAAAGAAAGAAAGAAAGCAAAAGAAGCAGAACACTAATGTGCGTGAAATATGCCTCTTGAAACTGTCGTTTTGAAATATGGACGTCTTTTGAATTTTTTGGTCGATATATGACCCCAGGATTTCTTTTCAGGGCAGGTGTCATTTACAGGCCTGTAATGATTTGGAATATCCACTGACCATTAGCGCTGGGATTAAAGCTGCTGTTGTGTGAAACGGCCACAAGTGGGCAGCAGTTCTCCCTTACCAAATCTGGTTACTAGGGCAGCAGAGCCTCAATGGAAGTCGCGTTCTAGATTGGAATGTAGAAAGAAATGTGCCAGGAGAAAGCCCCTCAAGTTTGTCTCACTACTTCTTGTTCGTGTTTTTAATTTAATTTTTTATTTTTTATTACAGCAAGTTTGAGTACAACGTTTAGCTTGTTGTAGCTGTGCAAGAGGTGGTTCTTTTACACATATACATATGTCTGTTCTCCCTGGGATCCTTTTCCCATGTACGTTATGACAGAATGTTGAGTAGTCTTCTCTTGGTACTCCGTAGGTCTTTGGTGATTATATACGTCTACTGTGTTTGTATATGTCTGTTAACCCCAATATCGTAATGAATTCAATCCTCACACCTTTCCTTTGGTGAACCATAAGTTTGTTTAATGAATCTGTGATTGCCCTTCTCCGTGGAAATATCTGCCCTGGTATCAATTTATAGGTAACAACTATAAGTGATATGATATGATATGTGTCTTTCACTTTCTGACTTACTCCAAGTCACGTGATTACCTCTAGACTCATCTACGGTGCTGCAAATGGCATTGTGTCCTTTTTTTCCTTGGCGAATATGCTGTCTTAGCGAGGTCCATTTTCTGCAATGTGATTCCCTGAGGGCTGAGGATTAGCTGACCTGGGCAGCCTGACCCTGCTGGCAAGCCCTCCCCAGGTGTGCCTGGGTTGAGGTCCATATAAACAGCACTCCAGGCAGCAATAGCCCCTGCAGCTGTGCCTGACTCCATATTCTCTGCACCATCAGCAGTCTCGGGGCTGTGCTGGTGGGAGGGTGTGAGGGTCCACGGCTTTGTGGGTGGCCCAGTGTGAGTGGGGCTCTGCTGGATTTTCGGCAGGAGTTGCCAGGCTGCCACCTGTAAAGAAGAGGATGTGTCACCCATAACTTCCACTGGAATATCTCTCCGGGCTGAGGTGAGGAAGGAAAAAAAGGAGTGGGGGCCGGGACAGGAGGGGTATCTCAGGCAGGACAATGGAAAGCTTCCAGAAGAGTGCCCGTGGCCAGGACCATCCTGGCTGACCTGCAGGCACCAAGTTGGCCTGCGTGCTGTCGCTGGTGTGCCTCCACGGCCCTTCCTCTAGGCTTTCAAGCCCTTGTACATATTCAGGTGTTTCACCTGGGAAGGGTGGGAACAGTTCAGCAGCAGCTGGCCTGGGGCTCAGCTCATGTTTACTCACAGAGGCCTCGGCACGGTCCCCCAGCTTTGCAATAAGGACGCTCCTTGCGTGGGCGGGCGGGGCTGCTGGCTGTATGGGAGATGATTCCCCACCTCTGACCAATTTCAGAATTGTTTATCACTGGAGCAAGTGCTTGGTAGTGTTTTCCTCTGTATAACTGTTAGGTTCAGTTTTTTTTTTCTTTTTTGGTTCAAGTTAGATTTTATTCCTCTTTTATGTATTTATGGATATAAGCATGGAAATAATTCATTCTTATAAATACATCAGTGTGAATGGAAGAACTTTTTGTTCTGTATTATTTTTACATTTTATTTTTAAAAAATTTGAAATTTAATTTAATTTATTTTTTTATACAGTAGGTTATTATTAGTTATCTATTTTATGCATAAACATGTATACAGGTCAATCCCAATCTCCCAACTCATACCACCACCCCCACCCCATGGCTTCCCCCACTTTGTGTCCATACGTTTGTTCTCTACCTCTGTGTCTCTATTTCTGCCCTGCAAACCAGTTCATCTGTACCATTTTTCTAGGTTCCACATATAGGCATTAATATACAATATTTGTCTCTCTCTTTCTGACTTACTTCACTCTGCATGACAGTCTCTAGATCCATCAACTTCTCTACAAATGACCGTTTCATTCCTTTTTATGGCTGAGTAATATTCCATTTTATATATGTACCACATCTTTATCCATTCGTCTGTCTGTGGCCATTTAGGTTGCTTCCATTACCTGGCTATTGTAAATAGTGCTGCAATGAACATTGTGGTGAATGTGTCTTTGTGATTTATGGTTTTCTCTGGGTATATGCCCAGAAGTGGGATTGCTGGATCCTATGGTAATTCTCTTTTTAGTTTTTTAAAGGAACCTCCATACTGTTCTCCATAGTGACTGTATCAATTTACATTCCCACCAATAGCGGAAGAGGGTTCCTTTTGTCCACACCCTCCCCAGAATTTGTTGTTTGTAGATTATCTGATGATGCCGATTCTAACAGGTGTGAGGTCTTACCTCATTGTAGTTTTGATTTGCATTTCTCTAATAATTAGTGATGTTGAGCAGCTTTTCATGGGCGTCTTGGCCATCTCTGTGTCTTCTTTGAAGAAACGTCTCTTTAGATCTTCTGCCCATTTTTGTATTGGGTTGTTTGTTTTATTAATATTAAGCTGCATGAGCTGTTTATATATATTGGAGATTAAACCTTTGTCCATTGATTCGTTTGTGAACGTTTTCGCCCATTCTGAGGGTTGCCTTTTTCCATTCCCGTTTTTTTAACAAAGAAAGAAAGAAAGCAAAAGAAGCAGAACACTAATGTGCGTGAAATATGCCTCTTGAAACTGTCGTTTTGAAATATGGACGTCTTTTGAATTTTTTGGTCGATATATGACCCCAGGATTTGTTTTCAGGGCAGGTGTCATTTACAGGCCTGTAATGATTTGGAATATCCACTGACCATTAGCGCTGGGATTAAAGCTGCTGTTGTGTGAAACGGCCACAAGGTGGCAGCAGTTCTCCCTTACCAAATCTGGTTACTAGGGCCGCAGAGCCTCAATGGAAGTCGCGTTCTAGATTGGAATGTAGAACGGAATGTGCCAGGAGAAAGCCCCTCAAGTTTGTCTCACTACATCTTGTTCGTGTTTTTAATTTAATTTTTTTATTTTTTATTACAGCAAGTTTGAGTACAACGTTTAGCTTGTTGTAGGTGTGCAAGAGGTGGTTCTTTTACACATATACATATGTCTGTTCTCCCTGGGATCCTTTTACCATGTACGTTATGACAGGATGTTGAGTAGTCTTCTCTTGGTACTCCGTAGGTCTTTGGTGATTATATACGTCTACTGTGTTTGTATATGTCTGTTAACCCCAATATCGTAATGAATTCAATCCTCACACCTTTCCTTTGGTGAACCATAAGTTTGTTTAATGAATCTGTGATTGACCCTCTCCGTGGAAATATCTGCCCTGGTATCAATTTATAGGTAACACCTATAAGTGATATGATATGATATGTGTCTTTCACTTTCTGACTTACTCCAAGTCACGTGTTTACCTCTAGACTCATCTACGGTGCTGCAAATGGCATTGTGTCCTTTTTTTCCTTGGCGAATATTCTGTCTTAGCGAGGTCCATTTTCTGCAATGTGATTCCCTGAGTGCTGAGGATTAGCTGACCTGGGCAGCCTGACCCTGCCGGCAAGCCCTCCCCAGGTGTGCCTGGGTGGAGGTCCATATAAACAGCACTCCAGGCAGCAATAGCCCCTGTAGCTGTGCCTGACTCCATATTCTCTGCACCATCAGCAGTCTCGGGGCTGTGCTGGTGGGAGGGTGTGAGGGTCCACGGCTTTGTGGGTGGCCCGGTGTGAGTGGGGCTCTGCTGGATTTTCGGCAGGAGTTGCCAGGCTGCCACCTGTAAAGAAGAGGATGTGTCACCCATAACTTCCACTGGAATATCTCTCCGGGCTGAGGTGAGGAAGGAAAAAAAGGAGTGGGGGCCGGGACAGGAGGCGTATCTCAGGCAGGGCAATGGAAAGCTTCCAGAAGAGCGCCCGTGGCCAGGACCATCCTGGCTGACCTGCAGGCACCAAGTTGGCCTGCGTGCTGTCGCTGGTGTGCCTCCACGGCCCTTCCTCTAGGCTTTCAAGCCCTTGTACATATTCAGGTGTTTCACCTGGGAAGGGTGGGAACAGTTCAGCAGCAGCTGGCCTGGGGCTCAGCTCACGTTTACTCACAGAGGCCTCGGCACGGTCCCCCAGCTTTGCAATAAGGACGCTCCTTGCGTGGGCGGGCGGGGCTGCTGGCTGTATGGGAGATGATTCCCCACCTCTGACCAATTTCAGAATTGTTTACCACTGGAGCAAGTGCCTTGGTAGTGTTTTCCTCTGTATAACTGTTAGGTTCAGTTTTTTTTTTTCTTTTTTGGTTCAAGTTAGATTTTATTCCTCTTTTATGTATTTATGGATATAAGCATGGAAATAATTCATTCTTATAAATACATCAGTGTGAATGGAAGAACTTTTTGTTCTGTATTATTTTTACATTTTATTTTTTAAAAATTTGAAATTTAATTTTATTTATTTTTTTATACAGTAGGTTATTATTAGTTATCTATTTTATGCATAAACATGTATACAGGTCAATCCCAATCTCCCAACTCATACAACCACCACCACCCCATGGCTTCCCCCACTTTGTGTCCATACGTTTGTTCTCTACGTCTGTGTCTCTATTTCTGCCCTGCAAACCAGTTCATCTGTACCATTTTTCTAGGTTCCACATATAGGCATTAATATACAATATTTGTTTTTCTCTTTCTGACTTACTTCACTCTGCATGACAGTCTCTAGATCCATCAACTTCTCTACAAATGACCGTTTCATTCCTTTTTATGGCTGAGTAATATTCCATTTTATATATGTACCACATCTTTATCCATTCGTCTGTCTGTGGCCATTTAGGTTGCTTCCATTACCTGGCTATTGTAAATAGTGCTGCAATGAACATTGTGGTGAATGTGTCTTTGTGATTTATGGTTTTCTCTGGGTATATGCCTAGAAGTGGGATTGCTGGATCCTATGGTAATTCTCTTTTTAGTTTTTTAAAGGAACCTCCATACTGTTCTCCATAGTGACTGTATCAATTTACATTCCCACCAATAGCGGAAGAGGGTTCCTTTTGTCCACACCCTCCCCAGAATTTGTTGTTTGTAGATTATCTGATGATGCCGATTCTAACAGGTGTGAGGTCTTACCTCATTGTAGTTTTGATTTGCATTTCTCTAATAATAAGTGATGTTGAGCAGCTTTTCATGTGCGTCTTGGCCATCTCTGTGTCTTCTTTGAAGAAACGTCTCTTTAGATCTTCTGCCCATTTTTGTATTGGGTTGTTTGTTTTATTAATATTAAGCTGCATGAGCTGTTTATATATATTGGAGATTAAACCTTTGTCCATTGATTCGTTTGTGAACGTTTTCGCCCATTCTGAGGGTTGCCTGTTTCCATTCCCGTTTTTTTAACAAAGAAAGAAAGAAAGCAAAAGAAGCAGAACACTAATGTGCGTGAAATATGCCTCTTGAAACTGTCGTTTTGAAATATGGACGTCTTTTGAATTTTTTGGTCGATATATGACCCCAGGATTTGTTTTCAGGGCAGGTGTCATTTACAGGCCTGTAATGATTTGGAATATCCACTGACCATTAGCGCTGGGATTAAAGCTGCTGTTGTGTGAAACGGCCACAAGTGGGCAGCAGTTCTTCCTTACCAAATCTGGTTACTAGGGCAGCAGAGCCTCAATGGAAGTCGCGTTCTAGATTGGAATGTAGAAAGAAATGTGCCAGGAGAAAGCCCCTCAAGTTTGTCTCACTACTTCTTGTTCGTGTTTTTAATTTAATTTTTTATTTTTTATTACAGCAAGTTTGAGTACAACGTTTAGCTTCTTGTAGCTATGCAAGAGGTGGTTCTTTTACACATATACATATGTCTGTTCTCCCTGGGATCCTTTTCCCATGTACGTTATGACAGAATGTTGAGTAGTCTTCTCTTGGTACTCCGTAGGTCTTTGGTGATTATATACGTCTACTGTGTTTGTATATGTCTGTTAACCCCAATATCGTAATGAATTCAATCCTCACACCTTTCCTTTGGTGAACCATAAGTTTGTTTAATGAATCTGTGATTGCCCTTCTCCGTGGAAATATCTGCCCTGGTATCAATTTATAGGTAACACCTATAAGTGATATGATATGATATGTGTCTTTCACTTTCTGACTTACTCCAAGTCACGTGATTACCTCTAGACTCATCTACGGTGCTGCAAATGGCATTGTGTCCTTTTTTTCCTTGGCGAATATTCTGTCTTAGCGAGGTCCATTTTCTGCAATGTGATTCCCTGAGGGCTGAGGATTAGCTGACCTGGGCAGCCTGACCCTGCCGGCAAGCCCTCCCCAGGTGTGCCTGGGTTGAGGTCCATATAAACAGCACTCCAGGCAGCAATAGCCCCTGCAGCTGTGCCTGACTCCATATTCTCTGCACCATCAGCAGTCTCGGGGCTGTGCTGGTGGGAGGGTGTGAGAGTCCACGGCTTTGTGGTTGGCCCGGTGTGAGTGGGGCTCTGCTGGATTTTCGGCAGGAGTTGCCAGGCTGCCACCTGTAAAGAAGAGGATGTGTCACCCATAACTTCCACTGGAATATCTCTCCGGGCTGAGGTGAGGAAGGAAAAAAAGGAGTGGGGGCCGGGACAGGAGGGGTATCTCAGGCAGGGCAATGGAAAGCTTCCAGAAGAGCGCCCGTGGCCAGGACCATCCTGGCTGACCTGCAGGCACCAAGTTGGCCTGCGTGCTGTCGCTGGTGTGCCTCCACGGCCCTTCCTCTAGGCTTTCAAGCCCTTGTACATATTCAGGTGTTTCACCTGGGAAGGGTGGGAACAGTTCAGCAGCAGCTGGCCTGGGGCTCAGCTCATGTTTACTCACAGAGGCCTCGGCACGGTCCCCCAGCTTTGCAATAAGGACGCTCCTTGCGTGGGCGGGCGGGGCTGCTGGCTGTATGGGAGATGATTCCCCACCTCTGACCAATTTCAGAATTGTTTACCACTGGAGCAAGTGCCTTGGTAGTGTTTTCCTCTGTATAACTGTTAGGTTCAGTTTTTTTTTTTTCTTTTTTGGTTCAAGTTAGATTTTATTCCTCTTTTATGTATTTATGGATATAAGCATGGAAATAATTCATTCTTATAAATACATCAGTGTGAATGGAAGAACTTTTTGTTCTGTATTATTTTTACATTTTATTTTTAAAAAATTTGAAATTTAATTTTATTTATTTTTTTATACAGTAGGTTATTATTAGTTATCTATTTTATGCATAAACATGTATACAGGTCAATCCCAATCTCCCAACTCATACCACCACCACCACCCCATGGCTTCCCCCACGTTGTGTCCATACGTTTGTTCTCTACCTCTGTGTCTCTATTTCTGCCCTGCAAACCAGTTCATCTGTACCATTTTTCTAGGTTCCACATATAGGCATTAATATACAATATTTGTTTCTCTCTTTCTGACTTACTTCACTCTGCATGACAGTCTCTAGATCCATCAACTTCTCTACAAATGACCGTTTCATTCCTTTTTATGGCTGAGTAATATTCCATTTTATATATGTACCACATCTTTATCCATTCGTCTGTCTGTGGCCAATTAGATTGCTTCCTTTACCTGGCTATTGTAAACAGTGCTGCAATGAACATTGTGGTGAATGTGTCTTTGTGATTTATGGTTTTCTCTGGGTATATGCCCAGAAGTGGGATTGCTGGATCCTATGGTAATTCTCTTTTTAGTTTTTTAAAGGAACCTCCATACTGTTCTCCATAGTGACTGTATCAATTTACATTCCCACCAATCTCGGAAGAGGGTTCCTTTTGTCCACACCCTCCCCAGAATTTGTTGTTTGTAGATTATCTGATGATGCCGATTCTAACAGGTGTGAGGTCTTACCTCATTGTAGTTTTGATTTGCATTTCTCTAATAATTAGTGATGTTGAGCAGCTTTTCATGGGCGTCTTGGCCATCTCTGTGTCTTCTTTGAAGAAACGTCTCTTTAGATCTTCTGCCCATTTTTGTATTGGGTTGTTTGTTTTATTAATATTAAGCTGCATGAGCTGTTTATATATATTGGAGATTAAACCTTTGTCCATTGATTCGTTTGTGAACGTTTTCGCCCATTCTGAGGGTTGCCTTTTTCCATTCCCGTTTTTTTAACAAAGAAAGAAAGAAAGCAAAAGAAGCAGAACACTAATGTGCGTGAAATATGCCTCTTGAAACTGTCGTTTTGAAATATGGACGTCTTTTGAATTTTTTGGTCGATATATGACCCCAGGATTTGTTTTCAGGGCAGGTGTCATTTACAGGCCTGTAATGATTTGGAATATCCACTGACCATTAGCGCTGGGATTAAAGCTGCTGTTGTGTGAAACGGCCACAAGGTGGCAGCAGTTCTCCCTTACCAAATCTGGTTACTAGGGCAGCAGAGCCTCAATGGAAGTCGCGTTCTAGATTGGAATGTAGAAAGAAATGTGCCAGGAGAAAGCCCCTCAAGTTTGTCTCACTACTTCTTGTTCGTGTTTTTAATTTAATTTTTTATTTTTTATTACAGCAAGTTTGAGTACAACGTTTAGCTTGTTGTAGGTGTGCAAGAGGTGGTTCTTTTACACATATACATATGTCTGTTCTCCCTGGGATCCTTTTCCCATGTACGTTATGACAGGATGTTGAGTAGTCTTCTCTTGGTACTCCGTAGGTCTTTGGTGATTATATACGTCTACTGTGTTTGTATATGTCTGTTAACCCCAATATCGTAATGAATTCAATCCTCACACCTTTCCTTTGGTGAACCATAAGTTTGTTTAATGAATCCGTGATTGCCCTTCTCCGTGGAAATATCTGCCCTGGTATCAATTTATAGGTAACACCTATAAGTTATATGATATGATATGTGTCTTTCACTTTCTGACTTACTCCAAGTCACGTGATTACCTCTAGACTCATCTACGGTGCTGCAAATGGCATTGTGTCCTTTTTTTCCTTGGCGAATATTCTCTCTTAGCGAGGTCCATTTTCTGCAATGTGATTCCCTGAGGGCTGAGGAATAGCTGACCTGGGCAGCCTGACCCTGCCGGCAAGCCCTCCCCAGGTGTGCCTGGGTTGAGGTCAATATAAACAGCACTCCAGGCAGCAATAGCCCCTGCAGCTGTGCCTGACTCCATATTCTCTGCACCATCAGCAGTCTCGGGGCTGTGCTGGTGGGAGGGTGTGAGAGTCCACGGCTTTGTGGGTGGCCCGGTGTGAGTGGGGCTCTGCTGGATTTTCGGCAGGAGTTGCCAGGCTGCCACCTGTAAAGAAGAGGGTGTGTCACCCATAACTTCCACTGGAATATCTCTCCGGGCTGAGGTGAGGAAGGAAAAAAAGGAGTGGGGGCCGGGACAGGAGGGGTATCTCAGGCAGGGCAATGGAAAGCTTCCAGAAGAGCACCCGTGGCCAGGACCATCCTGGCTGACCTGCAGGCACCAAGTTGGCCTGCCTGCTGTCGCTGGTGTGCCTCCACGGCCCTTCCTCTAGGCTTTCAAGCCCTTGTACATATTCAGGTGTTTCACCTGGGAAGGGTGGGAACAGTTCAGCAGCAGCTGGCCTGGGGCTCAGCTCACGTTTACTCACAGAGGCCTCGGCACGGTCCCCCAGCTTTGCAATAAGGACGCTCCTTGCGTGGGCGGGCGGGGCTGCTGGCTGTATGGGAGATGATTCCCCACCTCTGACCAATTTCAGAATTGTTTACCACTGGAGCAAGTGCCTTGGTAGTGTTTTCCTCTGTATAACTGTTAGGTTCAGTTTTTTTTTCTTTTTTGGTTCAAGTTAGATTTTATTCCTCTTTTATGTATTTATGGATATAAGCATGGAAATAATTCATTCTTATAAATACATCAGTGTGAATGGAAGAACTTTTTGTTCTGTATTATTTTTACATTTTATTTTTAAAAAATTTGAAATTTAATTTAATTTATTTTTTTATAGAGTAGGTTATTATTAGTTATCTATTTTATGCATAAACATGTATACAGGTCAATCCCAATCTCCCAACTCATACCACCACCACCACCCCATGGCTTCCCCCACTTTGTGTCCATACGTTTGTTCTCTACGTCTGTGTCTCTATTTCTGCCCTGCAAACCAGTTCATCTGTACCATTTTTCTAGGTTCCACATATAGGCATTAATATACAATATTTGTTTTTCTCTTTCTGACTTACTTCACTCTGCATGACAGTCTCTAGATCCATCAACTTCTCTACAAATGACCGTTTCATTCCTTTTTATGGCTGAGTAATATTCCATTTTATATATGTACCACATCTTTATCCATTCGTCTGTCTGTGGCCATTTAGGTTGCTTCCATTACCTGGCTATTGATAACAGTGCTGCAATGAACATTGTGGTGAATGTGTCTTTGTGATTTATGGTTTTCTCTGGGTATATGCCCAGAAGTGGGATTGCTGGATCCTGTGGTAATTCTCTTTTTAGTTTTTTAAAGGAACCTCCATACTGTTCTCCATAGTGACTGTATCAATTTACATTTCCACCAATAGCGGGAGAGGGTTCCTATTGTCCACACCCTCCCCAGAATTGGTAGTTTGTAGATTATCTGATGATGCCGATTCTAACAGGTGTGAGGTCTTACCTCATTGTAGTTTTGATTTGCATTTCTCTAATAATTAGTGATGTTGAGCAGCTTTTCATGTGCGTCTTGGCCATCTCTGTGTCTTCTTTGAAGAAACGTCTCTTTAGATCTTCTGCCCATTTTTGTATTGGGTTGTTTGTTTTATTAATATTAAGCTGCATGAGCTGTTTATATATATTGGAGATTAAACCTTTGTCCATTGATTCGTTTGTGAACGTTTTCGCCCATTCTGAGGGTTGCCTTTTTCCATTCCCGTTTTTTTAACAAAGAAAGAAAGAAAGCAAAAGAAGCAGAACACTAATGTGCGTGAAATATGCCTCTTGAAACTGTCGTTTTGAAATATGGACGTCTTTTGAATTTTTTGGTCGATATATGACCCCAGGATTTGTTTTCAGGGCAGGTGTCATTTACAGGCCTGTAATGATTTGGAATATCCACTGACCATTAGCGCTGGGATTAAAGCTGCTGTTGTGTGAAACGGCCACAAGGTGGCAGCAGTTCTCCCTTACCAAATCTGGTTACTAGGGCAGCAGAGCCTCAATGGAAGTCGCATTCTAGATTGGAATGTAGAACGGAATGTGCCAGGAGAAAGCCCCTCAAGTTTGTCTCACTATTTCTTGTTCGTGTTTTTAATTTAATTTTTTATTTTTTATTTCAGGAAGTTTGAGTACAACGTTTAGCTTGTTGTAGGTGTGCAAGAGGTGGTTCTTTTACACATATACATATGTCTGTTCTCCCTGGGATCCTTTTCCCATGTACGTTATGACAGAATGTTGAGTAGTCTTCTCTTGGTACTCCGTAGGTCTTTGGTGATTATATACGTCTACTGTGTTTGTATATGTCTGTTAACCCCAATATCGTAATGAATTCAATCCTCACACCTTTCCTTTGGTGAACCATAAGTTTGTTTAATGAATCTGTGATTGCCCTTCTCCGTGGAAATATCTGCCCTGATATCAATTTATAGGTAACACCTATAAGTGATATGATATGATATGTGACTTTCACTTTCTGACTTACTCCAAGTCACGTGATTACCTCTAGACTCATCTACGGTGCTGCAAATGGCATTGTGTCCTTTTTTTCCTTGGCGAATATTCTGTCTTAGCGAGGTCCATTTTCTGCAATGTGATTCCCTGAGTGCTGAGGATTAGCTGACCTGGGCAGCCTGACCCTGCCGGCAAGCCCTCCCCAGGTGTGCCTGGGTTGAGGTCAATATAAACAGCACTCCAGGCAGCAATAGCCCCTGCAGCTGTGCCTGACTCCATATTCTCTGCACCATCAGCAGTCTCGGGGCTGTGCTGGTGGGAGGGTGTGAGAGTCCACGGCTTTGTGGGTGGCCCGGTGTGAGTGGGGCTCTGCTGGATTTTCGGCAGGAGTTGCCAGGCTGCCACCTGTAAAGAAGAGGATGTGTCACCCATAACTTCCACTGGAATATCTCTCCGGGCTGAGGTGAGGAAGGAAAAAAAGGAGTGGGGGCCGGGACAGGAGGGGTATCTCAGGCAGGGCAATGGAAAGCTTCCAGAAGAGCGCCCGTGGCCAGGACCATCCTGGCTGACCTGCAGGCACCAAGTTGGCCTGCGTGCTGTCGCTGGTGTGCCTCCACGGCCCTTCCTCTAGGCTTTCAAGCCCTTGTACATATTCAGGTGTTTCACCTGGGAAGGGTGGGAACAGTTCAGCAGCAGCTGGCCTGGGGCTCAGCTCATGTTTACTCACAGAGGCCTCGGCACGGTCCCCCAGCTTTGCAATAAGGACGCTCCTTGCGTGGGCGGGCGGGGCTGCTGGCTGTATGGGAGATGATTCCCCACCTCTGACCAATTTCAGAATTGTTTACCACTGGAGCAAGTGCCTTGGTAGTGTTTTCCTCTGTATAACTGTTAGGTTCAGTTTTTTTTTTTCTTTTTTGGTTCAAGTTAGATTTTATTCCTCTTTTATGTATTTATGGATATAAGCATGGAAATAATTCATTCTTATAAATACATCAGTGTGAATGGAAGAACTTTTTGTTCTGTATTATTTTTACATTTTATTTTTAAAAAATTTGAAATTTAATTTAATTTATTTTTTTATACAGTAGGTTATTATTAGTTATCTATTTTATGCATAAACATGTATACAGGTCAATCCCAATCTCCCAACTCATACCACCACCACCACACCATGGCTTCCCCCACTTTGTGTCCATACGTTTGTTCTCTACCTCTGTGTCTCTATTTCTGCCCTGCAAACCAGTTCATCTGTACCATTTTTCTAGGTTCCACATATAGGCATTAATATACAATATTTGTTTTTCTCTTTCTGACTTACTTCACTCTGCATGACAGTCTCTAAATCCATCAACTTCTCTACAAATGACCGTTTCATTCCTTTTTATGGCTGAGTAATATTCCATTTTATATATGTACCACATCTTTATCCATTCGTCTGTCTGTGGCCATTTAGGTTGCTTCCATTACCTGGCTATTGTAATTAGTGCTGCAATGAACATTGTGGTGAATGTGTCTTTGTGATTTATGGTTTTCTCTGGGTATATGCCCAGAAGTGGGATTGCTGGATCCTATGGTAATTCTCTTTTTAGTTTTTTAAAGGAACCTCCATACTGTTCTCCATAGTGACTGTATCAATTTACATTCCCACCAATAGCGGAAGAGGGTTCCTTTTGTCCACAACCTCCCCAGAATTTGTTGTTTGTAGATTATCTGATGATGCCGATTCTAACAGGTGTGAGGTCTTACCTCATTGTAGTTTTGATTTGCATTTCTCTAATAATTAGTGATGTTGAGCAGCTTTTCATGGGCGTCTTGGCCATCTCTGTGTCTTCTTTGAAGAAACGTCTCTTTAGATCTTCTGCCCATTTTTGTATTGGGTTGTTTGTTTTATTAATATTAAGCTGCATGAGCTGTTTATATATATTGGAGATTAAACCTTTGTCCATTGATTCGTTTGTGAACGTTTTCGCCCATTCTGAGGGTTGCCTTTTTCCATTCCCGTTTTTTTAACAAAGAAAGAAAGAAAGCAAAAGAAGCAGAACACTAATGTGCGTGAAATATGCCTCTTGAAACTGTCGTTTTGAAATATGGACGTCTTTTGAATTTTTTGGTCGATATATGACCCCAGGATTTGTTTTCAGGGCAGGTGTCATTTACAGGCCTGTAATGATTTGGAATATCCACTGACCATTAGCGCTGGGATTAAAGCTGCTGTTGTGTGAAACGGCCACAAGGTGGCAGCAGTTCTCCCTTACCAAATCTGGTTACTAGGGCCGCAGAGCCTCAATGGAAGTCGCGTTCTAGATTGGAATGTAGAACGGAATGTGCCAGGAGAAATCCCCTCAAGTTTGTCTCACTACTTCTTGTTCGTGTTTTTAATTTAATTTTTTTATTTTTTATTACAGCAAGTTTGAGTACAACGTTTAGCTTGTTGTAGGTGTGCAAGAGGTGGTTCTTTTACACATATACATATGTCTGTTCTCCCTGGGATCCTTTTCCCATGTACGTTATGACAGGATGTTGAGTAGTCTTCTCTTGGTACTCCGTAGGTCTTTGGTGATTATATACGTCTACTGTGTTTGTATATGTCTGTTAACCCCAATATCGTAATGAATTCAATCCTCACACCTTTCCTTTGGTGAACCATAAGTTTGTTTAATGAATCTGTGATTGACCCTCTCCGTGGAAATATCTGCCCTGGTATCAATTTATAGGCAACACCTATAAGTGATATGATATGATATGTGTCTTTCACTTTCTGACTTACTCCAACTCACGTGATTACCTCTAGACTCATCTACGGTGCTGCAAATGGCATTGTGTCCTTTTTTTCCTTGGCAAATATTCTGTCTTAGCGAGGTCCATTTTCTGCAATGTGATTCCCTGAGGGCTGAGGATTAGCTGACCTGGGCAGCCTGACCCTGCCGGCAAGCCCTCCCCAGGTGTGCCTGGGTTGAGGTCCATATAAACAGCACTCCAGGCAGCAATAGCCCCTGTAGCTGTGCCTGACTCCATATTCTCTGCACCATCAGCAGTCTCGGGTCTGTGCTGGTGGGAGGGTGTGAGGGTCCACGGCTTTGTGGGTGGCCCGGTGTGAGTGGGGCTCTGCTGGATTTTCGGCAGGAGTTGCCAGGCTGCCACCTGTAAAGAAGAGGATGTGTCACCCATAACTTCCACTGGAATATCTCTCCGGGCTGAGGTGAGGAAGGAAAAAAAGGAGTGGGGGCCGGGACAGGAGGGGTATCTCAGGCAGGGCAATGGAAAGCTTCCAGAAGAGCGCCCGTGGCCAGGACCATCCTGGCTGACCTGCAGGCACCAAGTTGGCCTGCGTGCTGTCGCTGGTGTGCCTCCACGGCACTTCCTCTAGGCTTTCAAGCCCTTGTACATATTCAGGTGTTTCACCTGGGAAGGGTGGGAACAGTTCAGCAGCAGCTGGCCTGGGGCTCAGCTCACGTTTACTCACAGAGGCCTCGGCACGGTCCCCCAGCTTTGCAATAAGGACGCTCCTTGCGTGGGCGGGCGGGGCTGCTGGCTGTATGGGAGATGATTCCCCACCTCTGACCAATTTCAGAATTGTTTACCACTGGAGCAAGTGCCTTGGTAGTGTTTTCCTCTGTATAACTGTTAGGTTCAGTTTTTTTTTTCTTTTTTGGTTCAAGTTAGATTTTATTCCTCTTTTATGTATTTATGGATATAAGCATGGAAATAATTCATTCTTATAAATACATCAGTGTGAATGGAAGAACTTTTTGTTCTGTATTATTATTACATTTTATTTTTAAAAAATTTGAAATTTAATTTTATTTATTTTTTTATACAGTAGGTTATTATTAGTTATCTATTTTATGCATAAACATGTATACAGGTCAATCCCAATCTCCCAACTCATACCACCACCACCACCCCATGGCTTCCCCCACTTTGTGTCCATACGTTTGTTCTCTACGTCTGTGTCTCTATTTCTGCCCTGCAAACCAGTTCATCTGTACCATTTTTCTAGGTTCCACATATAGGCATTAATATACAATATTTGTTTTTCTCTTTCTGACTTACTTCACTCTGCATGACAGTCTCTAGATCCATCAACTTCTCTACAAATGACCGTTTCATTCCTTTTTATGGCTGAGTAATATTCCATTTTATATATGTACCACATCTTTATCCATTCGTCTGTCTGTGGCCATTTAGGTTGCTTCCATTACCTGGCTATTGTAAATAGTGCTGCAATGAACATTGTGGTGAATGTGTCTTTGTGATTTATGGTTTTCTCTGGGTATATGCCCAGAAGTGGGATTGCTGGATCCTATGGTAATTCTCTTTTTAGTTTTTTAAAGGAACCTCCATACTGTTCTCCATAGTGACTGTATCAATTTACATTCCCACCAATAGCGGAAGAGGGTTCCTTTTGTCCACACCCTCCCCAGAATTTGTTGTTTGTAGATTATCTGATGATGCCGATTCTAACAGGTGTGAGGCCTTACCTCATTGTAGTTTTGATTTGCATTTCTCTAATAATTAGTGATGGTGAGCAGCTTTTCATGGGCGTCTTGGCCATCTCTGTGTCTTCTTTGAAGAAACGTCTCTTTAGATCTTCTGCCCATTTTTGTATTGGGTTGTTTGTTTTATTAATATTAAGCTGCATGAGCTGTTTATATATATTGGAGATTAAACCTTTGTCCATTGATTCGTTTGTGAACGTTTTCGCCCATTCTGAGGGTTGCCTGTTTCCATTCCCGTTTTTTTAACAAAGAAAGAAAGAAAGCAAAAGAAGCAGAACACTAATGTGCGTGAAATATGCCTCTTGAAACTGTCGTTTTGAAATATGGACGTCTTTTGAATTTTTTGGTCGATATATGACCCCAGGATTTGTTTTCAGGGCAGGTGTCATTTACAGGCCTGTAATGATTTGGAATATCCACTGACCATTAGCGCTGGGATTAAAGCTGCTGTTGTGTGAAACGGCCACAAGTGGGCAGCAGTTCTCCCTTACCAAATCTGGTTACTAGGGCAGCAGAGCCTCAATGGAAGTCGCGTTCTAGATTGGAATGTAGAAAGAAATGTGCCAGGAGAAAGCCCCTCAAGTTTGTCTCACTACTTCTTGTTCGTGTTTTTAATTTAATTTTTTATTTTTTATTACAGCAAGTTTGAGTACAACGTTTAGCTTGTTGTAGGTGTGCAAGAGGTGGTTCTTTTACACATATACATATGTCTGTTCTCCCTGGGATCCTTTTCCCATGTACGTTATGACAGAATGTTGAGTAGTCTTCTCTTGGTACTCCGTAGGTCTTTGGTGATTATATACGTCTACTGTGTTTGTATATGTCTGTTAACCCCAATATCGTAATGAATTCAATCCTCACACCTTTCCTTTGGTGAACCATAAGTTTGTTTAATGAATCTGTGATTGCCCTTCTCCGTGGAAATATCTGCCCTGATATCAATTTATAGGTAACACCTATAAGTGATATGATATGATATGTGACTTTCACTTTCTGACTTACTCCAAGTCACGTGATTACCTCTAGACTCATCTAAGGTGCTGCAACTGGCATTGTGTCCTTTTTTTCCTTGGCCAATATTGTCTCTTAGCGAGGTCCATTTTTTGCAATGTGATTCCCTGAGGGCTGAGGATTAGCTGACCTGGGCAGCCTGACCCTGCCGGCAAGCCCTCCCCAGGTGTGCCTGGGTTGAGGTCCATATAAACAGCACTCCAGGCAGCAATAGCCCCTGTAGCTGTGCCTGACTCCATATTCTCTGCACCATCAGCAGTCTCTGGGCTGTGCTGGTGGGAGGGTGTGAGGGTCCACGGCTTTGTGTGTGGCCCGGTGTGAGTGGGGCTCTGCTGGATTTTCGGCAGGAGTTGCCAGGCTGCCACCTGTAAAGAAGAGGATGTGTCACCCATAACTTCCACTGGAATATCTCTCCGGGCTGAGGTGAGGAAGGAAAGAAAGGAGTGGGGTCCGGGACAGGAGGGGTATCTCAGGCAGGGCAATGGAAAGCTTCCAGAAGAGCGCCCGTGGCCAGGACCATCCTGGCTGACCTGCAGGCACCAATTTGGCCTGCGTGCCGTCGCTGGTGTGGCTCCACGGCCCTTCCTCTAGGCTTTCAAGCCCTTGTACATATTCAGGTGTTTCACCTGGGAAGGGTGGGAACAGTTCAGCAGCAGCTGGCCTGTGGCTCAGCTCACGTTTACTCACAGAGGCCTCGGCACGGTCCCCCAGGTTTGCAATAAGGACGCTCCTTGCGTGGGCGGGCGGGGCTGCTGGCTGTATGGGAGATGATTCCCCACCTCTGACCAATTTCAGAATTGTTTACCACTGGAACAAGTGACTTGGTAGTGTTTTCCTCTGTATAACTGTTAGGTTCAGTTTTTTTTTTTTTGGTTCAAGTTAGATTTTATTCCTCTTTTATGTATTTATGGATATAAGCATGGAAATAATTCATTCTTATAAATACATCAGTGTGAATGGAAGAACTTTTTTTTCTGTATTATTTTTACATTTTATTTTTAAAAAATTTGAAATTTAATTTTATTTATTTTTTTATACAGTAGGTTATTATTAGTTATCTATTTTATGCATAAACATGTATACAGGCCAATCCCAATCTCCCAACTCATCCCACCACCACCACCCCATGGCTTCCCCCACTTTGTGTCCATACGTTTGTTCTCTACCTCTGTGTCTCTATTTCTGCCCTGCAAACCAGTTCATCTGTACCATTTTTCTAGGTTCCACATATAGGCATTAATATACAATATTTGTTTTTCTCTTTCTGACTTACTTCACTCTGCATGACAGTCTCTAGATCCATCAACTTCTCTACAAATGACCGTTTCATTCCTTTTTATGGCTGAGTAATATTCCATTTTATATATGTACCACATCTTTATCCATTCGTCTGTCTGTGGCCATTTAGGTTGCTTCCATTACATGGCTATTGTAAATAGTGCTGCAATGAACATTGTGGTGAATGTGTCTTTGTGATTTATGGTTTTCTCTGGGTATATGCCCAGAAGTGGGATTGCTGGATCCTATGGTAATTCTCTTTTTAGTTTTTTAAAGGAACCTCCATACTGTTCTCCATAGTGACTGTATCAATTTACATTCCCACCAATAGCGGAAGAGGGTTCCTTTTGTCCACACCCTCCCCAGAATTTGTTGTTTGTACATTATCTGATGATGCCGATTCTAACAGGTGTGAGGTCTTACCTCATTGTAGTTTTGATTTGCATTTCTCTAATAATTAGTGATGTTGAGCAGCTTTTCATGTGCGTCTTGGCCATCTCTGTGTCTTCTTTGAAGAAACGTCTCTTTAGATCTTCTGCCCATTTTTGTATTGGGTTGTTTGTTTTATTAATATTAAGCTGCATGAGCTGTTTATATATATTGGAGATTAAACCTTTGTCCATTGATTCGTTTGTGAACGTTTTCGCCCATTCTGAGGGTTGCCTTTTTCCATTCCCGTTTTTTTAACAAAGAAAGAAAGAAAGCAAAAGAAGCAGAACACTAATGTGCGTGAAATATGCCTCTTGAAACTGTCGTTTTGAAATATGGACGTCTTTTGAATTTTTTGGTCGATATATGACCCCAGGATTTCTTTTCAGGGCAGGTGTCATTTACAGGCCTGTAATGATTTGGAATATCCACTGACCATTAGCGCTGGGATTAAAGCTGCTGTTGTGTGAAACGGCCACAAGGTGGCAGCAGTTCTCCCTTACCAAATCTGGTTACTAAGGCAGCAGAGCCTCAATGGAAGTCGCGTTCTAGATTGGAATGTAGAACGGAATGTGCCAGGAGAAAGCCCCTCAAGTTTGTCTCACTACTTCTTCTTCGTGTTTTTAATTTAATTTTTTAGTTTTTATTACAGCAAGTTTGAGTACAACGTTTAGCTTGTTGTAGGTGTGCAAGAGGTGGTTCTTTTACACTTATACATATGTCTGTTCTCCCTGGGATCCTTTTCCCATGTACGTTATGACAGAATGTTGAGTAGTCTTCTCTTGGTACTCCGTAGGTCTTTGGTGATTATATACGTCTACTGTGTTTGTATATGTCTGTTAACCCCAATATCGTAATGAATTCAATCCTCACACCTTTCCTTTGGTGAACCATAAGTTTGTTTAATGAATCTGTGATTGCCCTTCTCCGTGGAAATATCTGCCCTGGTATCAATTTATAGGTAACACCTATAAGTGATATGATATGATATGTGTCTTTCACTTTCTGACTTACTCCAAATCACGTGATTACCTCTAGACTCATCTACGGTGCTGCAAATGGCATTGTGTCCTTTTTTTCCTTGGCCAATATTGTCTCTTAGCGAGGTCCATTTTCTGCAATGTGATTCCCTGAGGGCTGAGGATTAGCTGACCTGGGCAGCCTGACCCTGTCGGCAAGCCCTCCCCAGGTGTGCCTTGGTTGAGGTCAATATAAACAGCACTCCAGGCAGCAATAGCCCCTGCAGCTGTGCCTGACTCCATATTCTCTGCACCATCAGCAGTCTCGGGGCTGTGCTGGTGGGAGGGTGTGAGAGTTCACGGCTTTGTTGGTGGCCCGGTGTGAGTGGGGCTCTGCTGGATTTTCGGCAGGAGTTGCCAGGCTGCCACCTGTAAACAAGAGGATGTGTCACCCATAAATTCCACTGGAATATCTCTCCTGGCTGACGTGAGGAAGGAAAAAAAGGAGTGGGGGCCGGGACAGGAGGGGTATCTCAGGCAGGGCAATGGAAAGCTTCCAGAAGAGCGCCCGTGGCCAGGACCATCCTGGCTGACCTGCAGGCACCAAGTTGGCCTGCGTGCTGTCGCTGGTGTGGCTCCACGGCCCTTCTTCTAGGCTTTCAAGCCCTTGTACATATTCAGGTGTTTCACCTGGGAAGGGTGGGAACAGTTTAGCAGCAGCTGGCCTGGGGCTCAGCTCACGTTTACTCACAGAGGCCTCGGCACGGTCCCCCAGCTTTGCAATAAGGACGCTCCTTGCGTGGGCGGGCGGGGCTGCTGGCTGTATGGGAGATGATTCCCCACCTCTGACCAATTTCAGAATTGTTTACCACTGGAACAAGTGCCTTGGTAGTGTTTTCCTCTGTATAACTGTTAGGTTCAGTTTTGTTTTTTTTTTTGGTTCAAGTTAGATTTTATTCCTCTTTTATGTATTTATGGATATAAGCATGGAAATAATTCATTCTTATAAATACATCAGTGTGAATGGAAGAACTTTTTTTTCTGTATTATTTTTACATTTTATTTTTAAAAAATTTGAAATTTAATTTTATTTATTTTTTTATACAGTAGGTTATTATTAGTTATCTATTTTATGCATAAACATGTATACAGGCCAATCCCAATCTCCCAACTCATGCCACCACCACCACCCCATGGCTTCCCCCACTTTGTGTCCATACGTTTGTTCTCTACATCTGTGTCTCTATTTCTGCCCTGCAAACCAGTTCATCTGTACCATTTTTCTAGGTTCCACATATAGGCATTAATATACAATATTTGTTTTTCTCTTTCTGACTTACTTCACTCTGCATGACAGTCTCTAGATCCATCAACTTCTCTACAAATGACCGTTTCATTCCTTTTTATGGCTGAGTAATATTCCATTTTATATATGTACCACATCTTTATCCATTCGTCTGTCTGTGGCCATTTAGGTTGCTTCCATTACCTGGCTATTGTAAATAGTGCTGCAATGAACATTGTGGTGAATGTGTCGTTGTGATTTATGGTTTTCTCTGGGTATATGCCCAGAAGTGGGATTGCTGGATCCTATGGTAATTCTCTTTTTAGTTTTTTAAAGGAACCTCCATACTGTTCTCCATAGTGACTGTATCAATTTACATTCCCACCAATAGCGGAAGAGCGTTCCTTTTGTCCACACCCTCCCCAGAATTTGTTGTTTGTAGATTATCTGATGATGCCGATTCTAACAGGTGTGAGGTCTTACCTCATTGTAGTTTTGATTTGCATTTCTCTAAAAATTAGTGATGTTGAGCAGCTTTTCATGTGCGTCTTGGCCATCTCTGTGTCTTCTTTGAAGAAACGTCTCTTTAGATCTTCTGCCCATTTCTGTATTGGGTTGTTTGTTTTATTAATATTAAGCTGCATGAGCTGTTTATATATATTGGAGATTAAACCTTTGTCCATTGATTCGTTTGTGAACGTGTTTGCCCATTCTGAGGGTTGCCTTTTTCCATTCCCGTTTTTTTAACAAAGAAAGAAAGAAAGCAAAAGAAGCAGAACACTAATGTGCGTGAAATATGCCTCTTGAAACTGTCGTTTTGAAATATGGACGTCTTTTGAATTTTTTGGTCGATATATGACCCCAGGATTTCTTTTCAGGGCAGGTGTCATTTACAGGCCTGTAATGATTTGGAATATCCACTGACCATTAACGCTGGGATTAAAGCTGCTGTTGTGTGAAACGGCCACAAGGTGGCAGCAGTTCTCCCTTACCAAATCTGGTTACTAGGGCAGCAGAGCCTCAATGGAAGTTGCGTTCTAGATTGGAATGTAGAACGGAATGTGCCAGGAGAAAGCCCCTCAAGTTTGTCTCACTACTTCTTGTTCGTGTTTTTAATTTAATTTTTTAGTTTTTATTACAGCAAGTTTGAGTACAACGTTTAGCTTGTTGTAGGTGTGCAAGAGGTGGTTCTTTTACACATATACATATGTCTGTTCTCCCTGGGATCCTTTTCCCATGTACGTTATGACAGAATGTTGAGTAGTCTTCTCTTGGTACTCCGTAGGTCTTTGGTGATTATATACGTCTACTGTGTTTGTATATGTCTGTTAACCCCAATATCGTAATGACTTCAATCCTCACACCTTTCCTTTGGTGAACCATAAGTTTGTTTAATGAATCTGTGATTGCCCTTCTCCGTGGAAATATCTGCCCTGGTATCAATTTATAGGTAAAACCTATGAGTGATATGCTATGATATGTGTCTTTCACTTTCTGACTTACTCCAAGTCACGTGATTACCTCTAGACTCATCTACGGTGCTGCAAATGGCATTGTGTCCTTTTTTTCCTTGGCGAATATTCTGTCTTAGCGAGGTCCATTTTCTGCAATGTGATTCCCTGAGGGCTGAGGATTAGCTGACCTGGCCAGCCTGACCCTGCCGGCAAGCCCTCCCCAGGTGTGCCTGGGTTGAGGTCAATATAAACAGCACTCCAGGCAGCAATAGGCCCTGCAGCTCTGCCTGACTCCATATTCTCTGCACCATCAGCAGTCTCTGGGCTGTGCTGGTGGGAGGGTGTGAGGGTCCACGGCTTTGTGTGTGGCTCGGTGTGAGTGGGGCTCTGCTGGATTTTCGGCAGGAGTTGCCAGGCTGCCACCTGTAAAGAAGAGGATGTGTCACCCATAACTTCCACTGGAATATCTCTCCGGGCTGAGGTGAGGAAGGAAAGAAAGGAGTGGGGTCCGGGACAGGAGGGGTATCTCAGGCAGGGCAATGGAAAGCTTCCAGAAGAGCGCCCGTGGCCAGGACCATCCTGGCTGACCTGCAGGCACCAATTTGGCCTGCGTGCCGTCGCTGGTGTGGCTCCACGGCCCTTCCTCTAGGCTTTCAAGCCCTTGTACATATTCAGGTGTTTCACCTGGGAAGGGTGGGAACAGTTCAGCAGCAGCTGGCCTGTGGCTCAGCTCACGTTTACTCACAGAGGCCTCGGCACGGTCCCCCAGGTTTGCAATAAGGACGCTCCTTGCGTGGGCGGGCGGGGCTGCTGGCTGTATGGGAGATGATTTCCCACCTCTGACCAATTTCAGAATTGTTTACCACTGGAACAAGTGCCTTGGTAGTGTTTTCCTCTGTATAACTGTTAGGTTCAGTTTTTTTTTTTTTTTGGTTCAAGTTAGATTTTATTCCTCTTTTATGTATTTATGGATATAAGCATGGAAATAATTCATTCTTATAAATACATCAGTGTGAATGGAAGAACTTTTTTTTCTGTATTATTTTTACATTTTATTTTTAAAAAATTTGAAATTTAATTTTATTTATTTTTTTATACAGTAGGTTATTATTAGTTATCTATTTTATGCATAAACATGTATACAGACCAATCCCAATCTCCCAACTCATCCCACCACCACCACCCCATGGCTTCCCCCACTTTGTGTCCATACGTTTGTTCTCTACCTCTGTGTCTCTATTTCTGCCCTGCAAACCAGTTCATCTGTACCATTTTTCTAGGTTCCACATATAGGCATTAATATACAATATTTGTTTTTCTCTTTCTGACTTACTTCACTCTGCATGACAGTCTCTAGATCCATCAACTTCTCTACAAATGACCGTTTCATTCCTTTTTATGGCTGAGTAATATTCCATTTTATATATGTACCACATCTTTATCCATTCGTCTGTCTGTGGCCATTTAGGTTGCTTCCATTACCTGGCTATTGTAAATAGTGCTGCAATGAACATTGTGGTGAATGTGTCTTTGTGATTTATGGTTTTCTCTGGGTATATGCCCAGAAGTGGGATTGCTGGATCCTATGGTAATTCTCTTTTTAGTTTTTTAAAGGAACCTCCATACTGTTCTCCATAGTGACTGTATCAATTTACATTCCCACCAATAGCGGAAGAGGGTTCCTTTTGTCCACACCCTCCCCAGAATTTGTTGTTTGTACATTATCTGATGTTGCCGATTCTAACAGGTGTGAGGTCTTACCTCATTGTAGTTTTGATTTGCATTTCTCTAATAATTAGTGATGTTGAGCAGCTTTTCATGTGCGTCTTGGCCATCTCTGTGTCTTCTTTGAAGAAACGTCTCTTTAGATCTTCTGCCCATTTCTGTATTGGGTTGTTTGTTTTATTAATATTAAGCTGCATGAGCTGTTTATATATATTGGAGATTAAACCTTTGTCCATTGATTCGTTTGTGAACGTGTTTGCCCATTCTGAGGGTTGCCTTTATCCATTCCCGTTTTTTTAACAAAGAAAGAAAGAAAGCAAAAGAAACAGAACACTAATGTGCGTGAAATATGCCTCTTGAAACTGTCGTTTTGAAATATGGACGTCTTTTGAATTTTTTGGTCGATATATGACCCCAGGATTTGTTTTCAGGGCAGGTGTCATTTACAGGCCTGTAATGATTTGGAATATCCACTGACCATTAGCGCTGGGATTAAAGCTGCTGTTGTGTGAAACGGCCACAAGGTGGCAGCAGTTCTCCCTTACCAAATCTGGTTACTAGGGCAGCAGAGCCTCAATGGAAGTTGCGTTCTAGATTGGAATGTAGAACGGAATGTGCCAGGAGAAAGCCCCTCAAGTTTGTCTCACTACTTCTTGTTCGTGTTTTTAATTTAATTTTTTATTTTTTATTACAGCAAGTTTGAGTACAACGTTTAGCTTGTTGTAGGTGTGCAAGAGGTAGTTCTTTTACACATATACATATGTCTGTTCTCCCTGGGATCCTTTTCCCATGTACGTTATGACAGAATGTTGAGTAGTCTTCTCTTGGTACTCCGTAGGTCTTTGGTGATTATATACGTCTACTGTGTTTGTATATGTCTGTTAACCCCAATATCGTAATGAATTCAATCCTCACACCTTTCCTTTGGTGAACCATAAGTTTGTTTAATGAATCTGTGATTGCCCTTCTCCGTGGAAATATCTGCCCTGGTATCAATTTATAGGTAAAACCTATGAGTGATATGATATGATATGTGTCTTTCACTTTCTGACTTACTCCAAGTCACGTGATTACCTCTAGACTCATCTACGGTGCTGCAAATGGCATTGTGTCCTTTTTTTCCTTGGCGAATATTCTGTCTTAGCGAGGTCCATTTTCTGCAATGTGATTCCCTGAGGGCTGAGGATTAGCTGACCTGGGCAGCCTGACCCTGCCGGCAAGCCCTCCCCAGGTGTGCCTGGGTTGAGGTCAATATAAACAGCACTCCAGGCAGCAATAGGCCCTGCAGCTGTGCCTGACTCCATATTCTCTGCACCATCAGCAGTCTCTGGGCTGTGCTGGTGGGAGGGTGTGAGGGTCCACGGCTTTGTGTGTGGCCCGGTGTGAGTGGGGCTCTGCTGGATTTTCGGCAGGAGTTGCCAGGCTGCCACCTGTAAAGAAGAGGATGTGTCACCCATAACTTCCACTGGAATATCTCTCCGGGCTGAGGTGAGGAAGGAAAGAAAGGAGTGGGGTCCGGAACAGGAGGGGTATCTCAGGCAGGGCAATGGAAAGCTTCCAGAAGAGCGCCCGTGGCCAGGACCATCCTGGCTGACCTGCAGGCACCAAGTTGGCCTGCGTGCTGTCGCTGGTGTGGCTCCACGGCCCTTCCTCTAGGCTTTCAAGCCCTTGTACATATTCAGGTGTTTCACCTGGGAAGGGTGGGAACAGTTCAGCAGCAGCTGGCCTGTGGCTCAGCTCACGTTTACTCACAGAGGCCTCGGCACGGTCCCCCAGGTTTGCAATAAGGACGCTCCTTGCGTGGGCGGGCGGGGCTGCTGGCTGTATGGGAGATGATTCCCCACCTCTGACCAATTTCAGAATTGTTTACCACTGGAGCAAGTGCCGTGGTAGTGTTTTATCTGTATAACTGTTAGGTTCAGTTTTTTTTTTTTCCTTTTTTGGTTCAAGTTAGAATTTATTCCTCTTTTATGTATTTATGGATATAAGCATGGAAATAATTCATTCTTATAAATACATCAGTGTGAATGGAAGAACTTTTTTTCTGTTTTATTTTTACATTTTATTTTTAAAAAATTTGAAATTTAATTTTATTTATATTTTTATACAGTAGGTTATTATTAGTTATCTATTTTATGCATAAACATGTATACAGGTCAATCCCAATCTCCCAACTCATCCCACCACCACCACTCCATGGCTTCCCCCACTTTGTGTCCATACGTTTGTTCTCTACCTCTGTGTCTCTATTTCTGCCCTGCAAACCAGTTCATCTGTACCATTTTTCTAGGTTCCACATATAGGCATTAATATACAATATTTGTTTTTCTCTTTCTGACTTACTTCACTCTGCATGACAGTCTCTAGATCCATCAACTTCTCTACAAATGACCGTTTCATTCCTTTTTATGGCTGAGTAATATTCCATTTTATATATGTACCACATCTTTATCCATTCGTCTGTCTGTGGCCATTTAGGTTGCTTCCATTACCTGGCTATTGTAAATAGTGCTGCAATGAACATTGTGGTGAATGTGTCTTTGTGATTTATGGTTTTCTCTGGGTATATGCCCAGAAGTGGGATTGCTGGATCCTATGGTAATTCTCTTTTTAGTTTTTTAAAGGAACCTCCATACTGTTCTCCATAGTGACTGTATCAATTTACATTCCCACCAATAGCGGAAGAGGGTTCCTTTTGTCCACACCCTCCCCAGAATTTGTTGTTTGTACATTATCTGATGATGCCGATTCTAACAGGTGTGAGGTCTTACCTCATTGTAGTTTTGATTTGCATTTCTCTAATAATTAGTGATGTTGAGCAGCTTTTCATGTGCGTCTTGGCCATCTCTGTGTCTTCTTTGAAGAAACGTCTATTTAGATCTTCTGCCCATTTTTGTATTGGGTTGTTTGTTTTATTAATATTAAGCTGCATGAGCTGTTTATATATATTGGAGATTAAACCTTTGTCCATTGATTCGTTTGTGAACGTTTTCGCCCATTCTGAGGGTTGCCTTTTTCCATTCCCGTACTTTTAACAAAGAAAGAAAGAAAGCAAAAGAAGCAGAACACTAATGTGCCTGAAATATGCCTCTTGAAACTGTCGTTTTGAAATATGGACGTCTTTTGAATTTTTTGGTCGATATATGACCCCAGAATTTGTTTTCAGGGCAGGTGTCATTTACAGGCCTGTAATGATTTGGAATATCCACTGACCATTAGCGATGGGATTAAAGCTGCTGTTGTGTGAAACGGCCACAAGGTGGCAGCAGTTCTCCCTTACCAAATCTGGTTACTAGGGCAGCAGAGCCTCAATGGAAGAAGCGTTCTAGATTGGAATGTAGAACGGAATGTGCCAGGAGAAAGCCCCTCAAGTTTGTCTCACTACTTCTTGTTCGTGTTTTTAATTTAATTTTTTATTTTTTATTACAGCAAGTTTGAGTACAACGTTTAGCTTGTTGTTGGTGTGCAAGAGGTGGTTCTTTTACACATATACATATGTCTGTTCTTCCTGGGAACCTTTTCCCATGTACGTTATGACAGAATGTTGAGTAGTCTTCTCTTGGTACTCCGTAGGTCTTTGGTGATTATATACGTCTACTGTGTTTGTATATGTCTGTTAACCCCAATATCGTAATGAATTCAATCCTCACACCTTTCCTTTGGTGAACCATAAGTTTGTTTAATGAATCTGTGATTGCCCTTCTCCGTGGAAATATCTGCCCTGGTATCAATTTATAGGTAACACCTATAAGTGATATGATATGATATGTGTCTTTCACTTTCTGACTTACTCCAAGTCACGTGATTACCTCTAGACTCATCTACGGTGCTGCAAATGGCATTGTGTCCTTTTTTTCCTTGGCGAATATTCTGTCTTAGCGAGGTCCATTTTCTGCAATGTGATTCCCTGAGGGCTGAGGATTAGCTGACCTGGGCAGCCTGACCCTGCCGGCAAGCCCTCCCCAGGTGTGCCTGGGTTGAGGTCCATATAAACAGCACTCCAGGCAGCAATAGCCCCTGCAGCTGTGCCTGACTCCATATTCTCTGCACCATCAGCAGTCTCGGGGCTGTGCTGGTGGGAGGGTGTGAGAGTCCACGGCTTTGTGGTTGGCCCGGTGTGAGTGGGGCTCTGCTGGATTTTCGGCAGGAGTTGCCAGGCTGCCACCTGTAAAGCAGAGGATGTGTCACCCATAACTTCCACTGGAATATTTTTTCCGGGCTGAGGTGAGGAAGGAAAAAAAGGAGTGGGGGCCAGGACAGGAGGGGTATCTCAGGCAGGGCAATGGAAATCTTCCAGAAGAGCGCCCGTGGCCAGGACCATCCTGGCTGACCTGCAGGCACCAAGTTGGCCTGCGTGCTGTCGCTGGTGTGGCTCCACGTCCCTTCCTCTAGGCTTTCAAGCCCTTGTACATATTCAGGTGTTTCACCTTGGAAGGGTGGGAACAGTTCAGCAGCAGCTGGCCTGGGGCTCAGCTCACGTTTACTCACAGAGGCCTCGGCACGGTCCCCCAGCTTTGCAATAAGGACGCTCCTTGCGTGGGCGGACGGGGCTGCTGGCTGTATGGGAGATGATTCCCCACCTCTGACCAATTTCAGAATTGTTTACCACTGGAGCAAGTGCCTTGGTAGTGTTTTCCTCTGTATAACTGTTAGGTTCAGTTTTTTTTCTTTTTTGGTTCAAGTTAGATTTTATTCCTCTTTTATGTATTTATGGATATAAGCATGGAAATAATTCACTCTTATAAATACATCAGTGTGAATGGAAGAACATTTTTTTCTGTTTTATTTTTCCATTTTTTTAAAAAAAATTTTGAAATTTAATTTTATTTATATTTTTATACAGTAGGTTATTATTAGTTATCTATTTTATGCATAAACATGTATACAGGTCAATCCCAATCTCCCAACTCATCCCTCCACCACCACCCCATGGCTTCCCCCACTTTGTGTCCATACGTTTGTTCTCTACCTCTGTGTCTCTATTTCTGTCCTGCAAACCAGTTCATCTGTACCATTTTACAAGGTTCCACATATAGGCCTTAATATACAATATTTGTTTTTCTCTTTCTGACTTACTTCACTCTGCATGACAGTCTCTAGATCCATCAACTTCTCTACAAATGACCGTTTCATTCCTTTTTATGGCTGAGTAATATTCCATTTTATATATGTACCACATCTTTATCCATTCGTCTGTCTGTGGCCATTTAGGTTGCTTCCATTACCTGGCTATTGTAAATAGTGCTGCAATGAACATTGTGGTGAATGTGTCTTTGTGATTTATGGTTTTCTCTGGGTATATGCCCAGAAGTGGGATTGCTGGATCCTATGGTAATTCTCTTTTTAGTTTTTTAAAGGAACCTCCATACTGTTCTCCATAGTGACTGTATCAATTTACATTCCCACCAATAGCGGAAGAGGGTTCCTTTTGTCCACACCCTCCCCAGAATTTGTTGTTTGTAGATTATCTGATGATGCCGATTCTAACAGGTGTGAGGTCTTACCTCATTGTAGTTTTGATTTGCATTTCTCTAATAATTAGTGATGTTGAGCAGCTTTTCATGTGCGTCTTGGCCATCTCTGTGTCTTCTTTGAAGAAACGTCTCTTTAGATCTTCTGCCCATTTTTGTATTGGGTTGTTTGTTTTATTAATATTAAGCTGCATGAGCTGTTTATATATATTGGAGATTAAACCTTTGTCCATTGATTCGTTTGTGAACGTTTTCGCCCATTCTGAGGGTTGCCTTTTTCCATTCCCGTTTTTTTAACAAAGAAAGAAAGAAAGCAAAAGAAGCAGAACACTAATGTGCGTGAAATATGCCTCTTGAAACTGTCGTTTTGAAATATGGACGTCTTTTGAATTTTTTGGTCGATATATGACCCCAGGATTTCTTTTCAGGGCAGGTGTCATTTACAGGCCTGTAATGATTTGGAATATCCACTGACCATTAGCGCTGGGATTAAAGCTGCTGTTGTGTGAAACGGCCACAAGGTGGCAGCACTTCTCCCTTACCAAATCTGGTTACTAAGGCAGCAGAGCCTCAATGGAAGTCGCGTTCTAGATTGGAATGTAGAACGGAATGTGCCAGGAGAAAGCCCCTCAAGTTTGTCTCACTACTTCTTGTTCGTGTTTTTAATTTAATTTTTTAGTTTTTATTACAGCAAGTTTGAGTACAACGTTTAACTTGTTGTAGGTGTGCAAGAGGTGGTTCTTTTACACTTATACATATGTCTGTTCTCCCTGGGATCCTTTTCCCATGTACGTTATGACAGAATGTTGAGTAGTCTTCTCTTGGTACTCCGTAGGTCTTTGGTGATTATATAGGTCTACTGTGTTTGTATATGTCTGTTAACCCCAATATCGTAATGAATTCAATCCTCACACCTTTCCTTTGGTGAACCATAAGTTTGTTTAATGAATCTGTGATTGCCCTTCTCCGTGGAAATATCTGCCCTGGTATCAATTTATAGGTAACACCTATAAGTGATATGATATGATATGTGTCTTTCACTTTCTGACTTACTCCAAATCACGTGATTACCTCTAGACTCATCTACGGTGCTGCAACTGGCATTGTGTCCTTTTTTTCCTTGGCCAATATTGTCTCTTAGCGAGGTCCATTTTCTGCAATGTGATTCCCTGAGGGCTGAGGATTAGCTGACCTGGGCAGCCTGACCCTGTCGGCAAGCCCTCCCCAGGTGTGCCTGGGTTGAGGTCAATATAAACAGCACTCCAGGCAGCAATAGCCCCTGCAGCTGTGCCTGACTCCATATTCTCTGCACCATCAGCAGTCTCGGGGCTGTGCTGGTGGGAGGGTGTGAGAGTTCACGGCTTTGTTGGTGGCCCGGTGTGAGTGGGGCTCTGCTGGATTTTCGGCAGGAGTGGCCAGGCTGCCACCTGTAAACAAGAGGATGTGTCACCCATAAATTCCACTGGAATATCTCTCCGGGCTGAGGTGAGGAAGGAAAAAAAGGAGTGGGGGCCGGGACAGGAGGGGTATCTCAGGCAGGGCAATGGAAAGCTTCCAGAAGAGCGCCCGTGGCCAGGACCATCCTGGCTGACCTGCAGGCACCAAGTTGGCCTGCGTGCTGTCGCTGGTGTGGCTCCACGGCCCTTCTTCTAGGCTTTCAAGCCCTTGTACATATTCAGGTGTTTCACCTGGGAAGGGTGGGAACAGTTTAGCAGCAGCTGGCCTGGGGCTCAGCTCACGTTTACTCACAGAGGCCTCGGCACGGTCCCCCAGCTTTGCAATAAGGACGCTCCTTGCGTGGGCGGGCGGGGCTGCTGGCTGTATGGGAGATGATTCCCCACCTCTGACCAATTTCAGAATTGTTTACCACTGGAACAAGTGCCTTGGTAGTGTTTTCCTCTGTATAACTGTTAGGTTCAGTTTTTTTTTTTTTTTTGGTTCAAGTTAGATTTTATTCCTCTTTTATGTATTTATGGATATAAGCATGGAAATAATTCATTCTTATAAATACATCAGTGTGAATGGAAGAACTTTTTTTTCTGTATTATTTTTACATTTTATTTTTAAAAAATTTGAAATTTAATTTTATTTATTTTTTTATACAGTAGGTTATTATTAGTTATCTATTTTATGCATAAACATGTATACAGGCCAATCCCAATCTCCCAACTCATCCCACCACCACCACCCCATGGCTTCCCCCACTTTGTGTCCATACGTTTGTTCTCTACCTCTGTGTCTCTATTTCTGCCCTGCAAACCAGTTCATCTGTACCATTTTTCTAGGTTCCACATATAGGCATTAATATACAATATTTGTTTTTCTCTTTCTGACTTACTTCACTCTGCATGACAGTCTCTAGATCCATCAACTTCTCTACAAATGACCGTTTCATTCCTTTTTATGGCTGAGTAATATTCCATTTTATATATGTACCACATCTTTATCCATTCGTCTGTCTGTGGCCATTTAGGTTGCTTCCATTACCTGGCTATTGTAAATAGTGCTGCAATGAACATTGTGGTGAATGTGTCTTTGTGATTTATGGTTTTCTCTGGGTATATGCCCAGAAGTGGGATTGCTGGATCCTATGGTAATTCTCTTTTTAGTTTTTTAAAGGAACCTCCATACTGTTCTCCATAGTGACTGTATCAATTTACATTCCCACCAATAGCGGAAGAGGGTTCCTTTTGTCCACACCCTCCCCAGAATTTGTTGTTTGTAGATTATCTGATGATGCCGATTCTAACAGGTGTGAGGTCTTACCTCATTGTAGTTTTGATTTGCATTTCTCTAATAATTAGTGATGTTGAGCAGCTTTTCATGTGCGTCTTGGCCATCTCTGTGTCTTCTTTGAAGAAACGTCTCTTTAGATCTTCTGCCCATTTCTGTATTGGGTTGTTTGTTTTATTAATATTAAGCTGCATGAGCTGTTTATATATATTGGAGATTAAACCTTTGTCCATTGATTCGTTTGTGAACGTGTTTGCCCATTCTGAGGGTTGCCTTTTTCCATTCCCGTTTTTTTAACAAAGAAAGAAAGAAAGCAAAAGAAGCAGAACACTAATGTGCGTGAAATATGCCTCTTGAAACTGTCGTTTTGAAATATGGACGTCTTTTGAATTTTTTGGTCGATATATGACCCCAGGATTTCTTTTCAGGGCAGGTGTCATTTACAGGCCTGTAATGATTTGGAATATCCACTGACCATTAGCGCTGGGATTAAAGCTGCTGTTGTGTGAAACGGCCACAAGGTGGCAGCAGTTCTCCCTTACCAAATCTGGTTACTAGGGCAGCAGAGCCTCAATGGAAGTTGCGTTCTAGATTGGAATGTAGAACGGAATGTGCCAGGAGAAAGCCCCTCAAGTTTGTCTCACTACTTCTTGTTCGTGTTTTTAATTTAATTTTTTATTTTTTATTACAGCAAGTTTGAGTACAACGTTTAGCTTGTTGTAGGTGTGCAAGAGGTGGTTCTTTTACACATATACATATGTCTGTTCTCCCTGGGATCCTTTTCCCATGTACGTTATGACAGAATGTTGAGTAGTCTTCTCTTGGTACTCCGTAGGTCTTTGGTGATTATATACGTCTACTGTGTTTGTATATGTCTGTTAACCCCAATATCGTAATGACTTCAATCCTCACACCTTTCCTTTGGTGAACCATAAGTTTGTTTAATGAATCTGTGATTGCCCTTCTCCGTGGAAATATCTGCCCTGGTATCAATTTATAGGTAAAACCTATGAGTGATATGATATGATATGTGTCTTTCACTTTCTGACTTACTCCAAGTCACGTGATTACCTCTAGACTCATCTACGGTGCTGCAAATGGCATTGTGTCCTTTTTTTCCTTGGCGAATATTCTGTCTTAGCGAGGTCCATTTTCTGCAATGTGATTCCCTGAGGGCTGAGGATTAGCTGACCTGGCCAGCCTGACCCTGACGGCAAGCCCTCCCCAGGTGTGCCTGGGTTGAGGTCAATATAAACAGCACTCCAGGCAGCAATAGGCCCTGCAGCTCTGCCTGACTCCATATTCTCTGCACCATCAGCAGTCTCTGGGCTGTGCTGGTGGGAGGGTGTGAGGGTCCACGGCTTTGTGTGTGGCCCGGTGTGAGTGGGGCTCTGCTGGGTTTTCGGCAGGAGTTGCCAGGCTGCCACCTGTAAAGAAGAGGATGTGTCACCCATAACTTCCACTGGAATATCTCTCCGGGCTGAGGTGAGGAAGGAAAGAAAGGAGTGGGGTCCGGGACAGGAGGGGTATCTCAGGCAGGGCAATGGAAAGCTTCCAGAAGAGCGCCCGTGGCCAGGACCATCCTGGCTGACCTGCAGGCACTAATTTGGCCTGCGTGCCGTCGCTGGTGTGGCTCCACGGCCCTTCCTCTAGGCTTTCAAGCACTTGTACATATTCAGGTGTTTCACCTGGGAAGGGTGGGAACAGTTTAGCAGCAGCTGGCCTGGGGCTCAGCTCACGTTTACTCACAGAGGCCTCGGCACGGTCCCCCAGGTTTGCAATAAGGACGCTCCTTGCGTGGGCGGGCGGGGCTGCTGGCTGTATGGGAGATGATTCCCCACCTCTGACCAATTTCAGAATTGTTTACCACTGGAGCAAGTGCCTTGGTAGTGTTTTCCTCTGTATAACTGTTAGGTTCAGTTTTTTTTCTTTTTTGGTTCAAGTTAGATTTTATTCCTCTTTTATGTATTTATGGATATAAGCATGGAAATAATTCATTCTTATAAATACATCAGTGTGAATGGAAGAACATTTTTTTCTGTTTTATTTTTACATTTTATTTTTTAAAAATTTGAAATTTAATTTTATTTATATTTTTATACAGTAGGTTATTATTAGTTATCTATTTTATGCATAAACATGTATACAGGTCAATCCCAATCTCCCAACTCATCCCACCACCACCACCCCATGGCTTCCCCCACTTTGTGTCCATGCGTTTGTTCTCTACCTCTGAGTCTCTATTTCGGCCCTGCAAACCAGTTTATCTGTACCATTTTTCTAGGTTCCACATATAGGCATTAATATACAATATTTGTTTTTCTCTTTCTGACTTACTTCACTCTGCATGACAGTCTCTAGATCCATCAACTTCTCTACAAATGACCGTTTCATTCCTTTTTATGGCTGAGTAATATTCCATTTTATATATGTACCACATCTTTATCCATTCGTCTGTCTGTGGCCATTTAGGTTGCTTCCATTACCTGGCTATTGTAAATAGTGCTGCAATGAACATTGTGGTGAATGTGTCTTTGTGATTTATGGTTTTCTCTGGGTATATGCCCAGAAGTGGGATTGCTGGATCCTATGGTAATTCTCTTTTTAGTTTTTTAAAGGAACCTCCATACTGTTCTCCATAGTGACTGTATCAATTTATATTCCCACCAATAGCGGAAGAGGGTTCCTTTTGTCCACACCCTCCCCAGAATTTGTTGTTTGTAGATTATCTGATGCTGCCGATTCTAACAGGTGTGAGGTCTTACCTCATTGTAGTTTTGATTTGCATTTCTCTAATAATTAGTGATGTTGAGCAGCTTTTCATGTGCGTCTTGGCCATCTCTGTGTCTTCTTTGAAGAAACGTCTCTTTAGATCTTCTGCCCATTTTTGTATTGGGTTGTTTGTTTTATTAATATTAAGCTGCATGAGCTGTTTATATATATTGGAGATTAAACCTTTGTCCATTGATTCGTTTGTGAACGTTTTCGCCCATTCTGAGGGTTGCCTTTTTCCATTCCCGTTTTTTTAACAAAGAAAGAAAGAAAGCAAAAGAAGCAGAACACTAATGTGCGTGAAATATGCCTCTTGAAACTGTCGTTTTGAAATATGGACGTCTTTTGAATTTTTTGGTCGATATATGACCCCAGGATTTCTTTTCAGGGCAGGTGTCATTTACAGGCCTGTAATGATTTGGAATATCCACTGACCATTAGCGCTGGGTTTAAAGCTGCTGTTGTGTGAAACGGCCACAAGGTGGCAGCAGTTCTCCCTTACCGAATCTGGTTACTAAGGCAGCAGAGCCTCAATGGAAGTCGCGTTCTAGATTGGAATGTAGAACGGAATGTGCCAGGAGAAAGCCCCTCAAGTTTGTCTCACTACTTCTTGTTCGTGTTTTTAATTTAATTTTTTAGTTTTTATTACAGCAAGTTTGAGTACAACGTTTAGCTTGTTGTAGGTGTGCAAGAGGTGGTTCTTTTACACTTATACATATGTCTGTTCTCCCTGGGATCCTTTTCCCATGTACGTTATGACAGAATGTTGAGTAGTCTTCTCTTGGTACTCCGTAGGTCTTTGGTGATTATATACGTCTACTGTGTTTGTATGTGTCTGTTAACCCCAATATCGTAATGAATTCAATCCTCACACCTTTCCTTTGGTGAACCATAAGTTTGTTTAATGAATCTGTGATTGCCCTTCTCCGTGGAAATATCTGCCCTGGTATCAATTTATAGGTAACAACTATAAGTGATATGATATGATATGTGTCTTTCACTTTCTGACTTACTCCAAATCACGTGATTACCTCTAGACTCATCTACGGTGCTACAACTGGCATTGTGTCCTTTTTTTCCTTGGCCAATATTGTCTCTTAGCGAGGTCCATTTTCTGCAATGTGATTCCCTGAGGGCTGAGGATTAGCTGACCTGGGCAGCCTGACCCTGTCGGCAAGCCCTCCCCAGGTGTGCCTGGGTTGAGGTCAATATAAACAGCACTCCAGGCAGCAATAGCCCCTACAGCTGTGCCTGACTCCATATTCTCTGCACCATCAGCAGTCTCGGGGCTGTGCTGGTGTGAGGGTGTGAGAGTTCACGGCTTTGTTGGTGGCCCGGTGTGAGTGGGGCTCTGCTGGATTTTCGGCAGGAGTTGCCAGGCTGCCACCTGTAAACAAGAGGATGTGTCACCCATAAATTCCACTGGAATATCTCTCCGGGCTGAGGTGAGGAAGGAAAAAAAGGAGTGGGGGCCGGGACAGGAGGGGTATCTCAGGCAGGGCAATGGAAAGCTTCCAGAAGAGTGCCCGTGGCCAGGACCATCCTGGCTGACCTGCAGGCACCAAGTTGGCCTGCGTGCTGTCGCTGGTGTGGCTCCACGGCCCTTCTTCTAGGCTTTCAAGCCCTTGTACATATTCAGGTGTTTCACCTGGGAAGGGTGGGAACAGTTTAGCAGCAGCTGGCCTGGGGCTCAGCTCACGTTTACTCACAGAGGCCTCGGCACGGTCCCCCAGGTTTGCAATAAGGACGCTCCTTGCGTGGGCGGGCGGGGCTGCTGGCTGTATGGGAGATGATTCCCCACCTCTGACCAATTTCAGAATTGTTTACCACTGGAACAAGTGCCTTGGTAGTGTTTTCCTCTGTATAACTGTTAGGTTCAGTTTTGTTTTTTTTTTGGTTCAAGTTAGATTTTATTCCTCTTTTATGTATTTATGGATATAAGCATGGAAATAATTCATTCTTATAAATACATCAGTGTGAATGGAAGAACTTTTTTTTCTGTATTATTTTTACATTTTATTTTTAAAAAATTTGAAATTTAATTTTATTTATTTTTTTATACAGTAGGTTATTATTAGTTATCTATTTTATGCATAAACATGTATACAGGCCAATCCCAATCTCCCAACTCATGCCACCACCACCACCCCATGGCTTCCCCCACTTTGTGTCCATACGTTTGTTCTCTACCTCTGTGTCTCTAGTTCTGCCCTGCAAACCAGTTCATCTGTACCATTTTTCTAGGTTCCACATATAGGCATTAATATACAATATTTGTTTTTCTCTTTCTGACTTACTTCACTCTGCATGACAGTCTCTAGATCCATCAACTTCTCTACAAATGACCGTTTCATTCCTTTTTATGGCTGAGTAATATTCCATTTTATATATGTACCACATCTTTATCCATTCGTCTGTCTGTGGCCATTTAGGTTGCTTCCATTACCTGGCTATTGTAAATAGTGCTGCAATGAACATTGTGGTGAATGTGTCTTTGTGATTTATGGTTTTCTCTGGGTATATGCCCAGAAGTGGGATTGCTGGATCCTATGGTAATTCTCTTTTTAGTTTTTTAAAGGAACCTCCATACTGTTCTCCATAGTGACTGTATCAATTTACATTCCCACCAATAGCGGAAGAGGGTTCCTTTTGTCCACACCCTCCCCAGAATTTGTTGTTTGTAGATTATCTGATGATGCCGATTCTAACAGGTGTGAGGTCTTACCTCATTGTAGTTTTGATTTGCATTTCTCTAATAATTAGTGATGTTGAGCAGCTTTTCATGTGCGTCTTGGCCACATCTGTGTCTTCTTTGAAGAAACGTCTCTTTAGATCTTCTGCCCATTTTTGTATTGGGTTGTTTGTTTTATTAATATTAAGCTGCATGAGCTGTTTATATATATTGGAGATTAAACCTTTGTCCATTGATTCGTTTGTGAACGTTTTCGCCCATTCTGAGGGTTGCCTGTTTCCATTCCCGTTTTTTTAACAAAGAAAGAAAGAAAGCAAAAGAAGCAGAACACTAATGTGCGTGAAATATGCCTCTTGAAACTGTCGTTTTGAAATATGGACGTCTTTTGAATTTTTTGGTCGATATATGACCCCAGGATTTCTTTTCAGGGCAGGTGTCATTTACAGGCCTGTAATGATTTGGAATATCCACTGACCATTAGCGCTGGGATTAAAGCTGCTGTTGTGTGAAACGGCCACAAGGTGGCAGCAGTTCTCCCTTACCAAATCTGGTTACTAAGGCAGCAGAGCCTCAATGGAAGTCGCGTTCTAGATTGGAATGTAGAACGGAATGTGCCAGGAGAAAGCCCCTCAAGTTTGTCTCACTACTTCTTGTTCGTGTTTTTAATTTATTTTTTTAGTTTTTATTACAGCAAGTTTGAGTACAACGTTTAGCTTGTTGTAGGTGTGCAAGAGGTGGTTCTTTTACACTTATACATATGTCTGTTCTCCCTGGGATCCTTTTCCCATGTACGTTATGACAGAATGTTGAGTAGTCTTCTCTTGGTACTCCGTAGGTCTTTGGTGATTATATACGTCTACTGTGTTTGTATATGTCTGTTAACCCCAATATCGTAATGAATTCAATCCTCACACCTTTCCTTTGGTGAACCATAAGTTTGTTTAATGAATCTGTGATTGCCCTTCTCCGTGGAAATATCTGCCCTGGTATCAATTTATAGGTAACACCTATAAGTGATATGATATGATATGTGTCTTTCACTTTCTGACTTACTCCAAATCACGTGATTACCTCTAGACTCATCTACGGTGCTGCAACTGGCATTGTGTCCTTTTTTTCCTTGGCCAATATTGTCTCTTAGCGAGGTCCATTTTTTGCAATGTGATTCCCTGAGGGCTGAGGATTAGCTGACCTGGGCAGCCTGACCCTGTTGGCAAGACCTCCCCAGGTGTGCCTGGGTTGAGGTCAATATAAACAGCACTCCAGGCAGCAATAGCCCCTGCAGCTGTGCCTGACTCCATATTCTCTGCACCATCAGCAGTCTCGGGGCTGTGCTGGTGGGAGGGTGTGAGAGTTCACGGCTTTGTTGGTGGCCCGGTGTGAGTGGGGCTCTGCTGGATTTTCGGCAGGAGTTGCCAGGCTGCCACCTGTAAACAAGAGGATGTGTCACCCATAAATTCCACTGGAATATCTCTCCTGGCTGAGGTGAGGAAGGAAAAAAAGGAGTGGGGGCCGGGACAGGAGGGGTATCTCAGGCAGGGCAATGGAAAGCTTCCAGAAGAGCGCCCGTGGCCAGGACCATCCTGGCTGACCTGCAGGCACCAAGTTGGCCTGTGTGCTGTCGCTGGTGTGGCTCCACGGCCCTTCTTCTAGGCTTTCAAGCCCTTGTACATATTCAGGTGTTTCACCTGGGAAGGGTGGGAACAGTTTAGCAGCAGCTGGCCTGGGGCTCAGCTCACGTTTACTCACAGAGGCCTCGGCACGGTCCCCCAGGTTTGCAATAAGGATGCTCCTTGCGTGGGCGGGCGGGGCTGCTGGCTGTATGGGAGATGATTCCCCACCTCTGACCAATTTCAGAATTGTTTACCACTGGAACAAGTGCCTTGGTAGTGTTTTCCTCTGTATAACTGTTAGGTTCAGTTTTTTTTTTTTTTTGGTTCAAGTTAGGTTTTATTCCTCTTTTATGTATTTATGGATATAAGCATGGAAATAATTCATTCTTATAAATACCTCAGTGTGAATGGAAGAACTTTTTTTTCTGTATTATTTTTACATTTTATATTTAAAAAATTTGAAATTTAATTTTATTTATTTTTTTATACAGTAGGTTATTATTAGTTATCTATTTTATGCATAAACATGTATACAGGCCAATCCCAATCTCCCAACTCATCCCACCACCACCACCCCATGGCTTCCCCCACTTTGTGTCCATACGTTTGTTCTCTACGTCTGTGTCTCTAGTTCTGCCCTGCAAACCAGTTCATCTGTACCATTTTTCTAGGTTTCACATATAGGCATTAATATACAATATTTGTTTTTCTCTTTCTGACTTACTTCACTCTGCATGACAGTCTCTAGATCCATCAACTTCTCTACAAATGACCGTTTCATTCCTTTTTATGGCTGAGTAATATTCCATTTTATATATGTACCACATCTTTATCCATTCGTCTGTCTGTGGCCATTTAGGTTGCTTCCATTACCTGGCTATTGTAAATAGTGCTGCAATGAACATTGTGGTGAATGTGTCTTTGTGATTTATGGTTTTCTCTGGGTATATGCCCAGAAGTGGGATTGCTGGATCCTATGGTAATTCTCTTTTTAGTTTTTTAAAGGAACCTCCATACTGTTCTCCATAGTGACTGTATCAATTTACATTCCCACCAATAGCGGAAGAGGGTTCCTTTTGTCCACACCCTCCCCAGAATTTGTTGTTTGTAGATTATCTGATGATGCCGATTCTAACAGGTGTGAGGTCTTACCTCATTGTAGTTTTGATTTGCATTTCTCTAATAATTAGTGATGTTGAGCAGCTTTTCATGTGCGTCTTGGCCACATCTGTGTCTTCTTTGAAGAAACGTCTCTTTAGATCTTCTGCCCATTTTTGTATTGGGTTGTTTGTTTTATTAATATTAAGCTGCATGAGCTGTTTATATATATTGGAGATTAAACCTTTGTCCATTGATTCGTTTGTGAACGTTTTCGCCCATTCTGAGGGTTGCCTTTTTCCATTCCCGTTTTTTTAACAAAGAAAGAAAGAAAGCAAAAGAAGCAGAACACTAATGTGCGTGAAATATGCCTCTTGAAACTGTCGTTTTGAAATATGGACGTCTTTTGAATTTTTTGGTCGATATATGACCCCAGGATTTCTTTTCAGGGCAGGTGTCATTTACAGGCCTGTAATGATTTGGAATATCCACTGACCATTAGCGCTGGGATTAAAGCTGCTGTTGTGTGAAACGGCCACAAGGTGGCAGCAGTTCTCCCTTACCAAATCTGGTTACTAAGGCAGCAGAGCCTCAATGGAAGTCGCGTTCTAGATTGGAATGTAGAACGGAATGTGCCAGGAGAAAGCCCCTCAAGTTTGTCTCACTACTTCTTGTTCGTGTTTTTAATTTATTTTTTTAGTTTTTATTACAGCAAGTTTGAGTACAACGTTTAGCTTGTTGTAGGTGTGCAAGAGGTGGTTCTTTTACACTTATACATATGTCTGTTCTCCCTGGGATCCTTTTCCCATGTACGTTATGACAGAATGTTGAGTAGTCTTCTCTTGGTACTCCGTAGGTCTTTGGTGATTATATACGTCTACTGTGTTTGTATATGTCTGTTAACCCCAATATCGTAATGAATTCAATCCTCACACCTTTCCTTTGGAGAACCATAAGTTTGTTTAATGAATCTGTGATTGCCCTTCTCCGTGGAAATATCTGCCCTGGTATCAATTTATAGGTAACACCTATAAGTGATATGATATGATATGTGTCTTTCACTTTCTGACTTACTCCAAATCACGTGATTACCTCTAGACTCATCTACGGTGCTGCAACTGGCATTGTGTCCTTTTTTTCCTTGGCCAATATTGTCTCTTAGCGAGGTCCATTTTTTGCAATGTGATTCCCTGAGGGCTGAGGATTAGCTGACCTGGGCAGCCTGACCCTGTTGGCAAGACCTCCCCAGGTGTGCCTGGGTTGAGGTCAATATAAACAGCACTCCAGGCAGCAATAGCCCCTGCAGCTGTGCCTGACTCCATATTCTCTGCACCATCAGCAGTCTCGGGGCTGTGCTGGTGGGAGGGTGTGAGAGTTCACGGCTTTGTTGGTGGCCCGGTGTGAGTGGGGCTCTGCTGGATTTTCGGCAGGAGTTGCCAGGCTGCCACCTGTAAACAAGAGGATGTGTCACCCATAAATTCCACTGGAATATCTCTCCTGGCTGAGGTGAGGAAGGAAAAAAAGGAGTGGGGGCCGGGACAGGAGGGGTATCTCAGGCAGGGCAATGGAAAGCTTCCAGAAGAGCGCCCGTGGCCAGGACCATCCTGGCTGACCTGCAGGCACCAAGTTGGCCTGCGTGCTGTCGCTGGTGTGGCTCCACGGCCCTTCTTCTAGGCTTTCAAGCCCTTGTACATATTCAGGTGTTTCACCTGGGAAGGGTGGGAACAGTTTAGCAGCAGCTGGCCTGGGGCTCAGCTCACGTTTACTCACAGAGGCCTCGGCACGGTCCCCCAGGTTTGCAATAAGGATGCTCCTTGCGTGGGCGGGCGGGGCTGCTGGCTGTATGGGAGATGATTCCCCACCTCTGACCAATTTCAGAATTGTTTACCACTGGAACAAGTGCCTTGGTAGTGTTTTCCTCTGTATAACTGTTAGGTTCAGTTTTTTTTTTTTTTTGGTTCAAGTTAGGTTTTATTCCTCTTTTATGTATTTATGGATATAAGCATGGAAATAATTCATTCTTATAAATACCTCAGTGTGAATGGAAGAACTTTTTTTTCTGTATTATTTTTACATTTTATATTTAAAAAATTTGAAATTTAGTTTTATTTATTTTTTTATACAGTAGGTTATTATTAGTTATCTATTTTATGCATAAACATGTATACAGGCCAATCCCAATCTCCCAACTCATCCCACCACCACCACCCCATGGCTTCCCCCACTTTGTGTCCATACGTTTGTTCTCTACCTCTGTGTCTCTAGTTCTGCCCTGCAAACCAGTTCATCTGTACCATTTTTCTAGGTTCCACATATAGGCATTAATATACAATATTTGTTTTTCTCTTTCTGACTTACTTCACTCTGCATGACAGTCTCTAGATCCATCAACTTCTCTACAAATGACCGTTTCATTCCTTTTTATGGCTGAGTAATATTCCATTTTATATATGTACCACATCTTTATCCATTCGTCTGTCTGTGGCCATTTAGGTTGCTTCCATTACCTGGCTATTGTAAATAGTGCTGCAATGAACATTGTGGTGAATGTGTCTTTGTGATTTATGGTTTTCTCTGGGTATATGCCCAGAAGTGGGATTGCTGGATCCTATGGTAATTCTCTTTTTAGTTTTTTAAAGGAACCTCCATACTGTTCTCCATAGTGACTGTATCAATTTACATTCCCACCAATAGCGGAAGAGGGTTCCTTTTGTCAACACCCTCCCCAGAATTTGTTGTTTGTAGATTATCTGATGATGCCGATTCTAACAGGTGTGAGGTCTTACCTCATTGTAGTTTTGATTTGCATTTCTCTAATAATTAGTGATGTTGAGCAGCTTTTCATGTGCGTCTTGGCCACATCTGTGTCTTCTTTGAAGAAACGTCTCTTTAGATCTTCTGCCCATTTTTGTATTGGGTTGTTTGTTTTATTAATATTAAGCTGCATGAGCTGTTTATATATATTGGAGATTAAACCTTTGTCCATTGATTCGTTTGTGAACGTTTTCGCCCATTCTGAGGGTTGCCTTTTTCCATTCCCGTTTTTTTAACAAAGAAAGAAAGAAAGCAAAAGAAGCAGAACACTAATGTGCGTGAAATATGCCTCTTGAAACTGTCGTTTTGAAATATGGACGTCTTTTGAATTTTTTGGTCGATATATGACCCCAGGATTTCTTTTCAGGGCAGGTGTCATTTACAGGCCTGTAATGATTTGGAATATCCACTGACCATTAGCGCTGGGATTAAAGCTGCTGTTGTGTGAAACGGCCACAAGGTGGCAGCAGTTCTCCCTTACCAAATCTGGTTACTAAGGCAGCAGAGCCTCAATGGAAGTCGCGTTCTAGATTGGAATGTAGAACGGAATGTGCCAGGAGAAAGCCCCTCAAGTTTGTCTCACTACTTCTTGTTCGTGTTTTTAATTTATTTTTTTAGTTTTTATTACAGCAAGTTTGAGTACAACGTTTAGCTTGTTGTAGGTGTGCAAGAGGTGGTTCTTTTACACTTATACATATGTCTGTTCTCCCTGGGATCCTTTTCCCATGTACGTTATGACAGAATGTTGAGTAGTCTTCTCTTGGTACTCCGTAGGTCTTTGGTGATTATATACGTCTACTGTGTTTGTATATGTCTGTTAACCCCAATATCGTAATGAATTCAATCCTCACACCTTTCCTTTGGAGAACCATAAGTTTGTTTAATGAATCTGTGATTGCCCTTCTCCGTGGAAATATCTGCCCTGGTATCAATTTATAGGTAACACCTATAAGTGATATGATATGATATGTGTCTTTCACTTTCTGACTTACTCCAAATCACGTGATTACCTCTAGACTCATCTACGGTGCTGCAACTGGCATTGTGTCCTTTTTTTCCTTGGCCAATATTGTCTCTTAGCGAGGTCCATTTTTTGCAATGTGATTCCCTGAGGGCTGAGGATTAGCTGACCTGGGCAGCCTGACCCTGTTGGCAAGACCTCCCCAGGTGTGCCTGGGTTGAGGTCAATATAAACAGCACTCCAGGCAGCAATAGCCCCTGCAGCTGTGCCTGACTCCATATTCTCTGCACCATCAGCAGTCTCGGGGCTGTGCTGGTGGGAGGGTGTGAGAGTTCACGGCTTTGTTGGTGGCCCGGTGTGAGTGGGGCTCTGCTGGATTTTCGGCAGGAGTTGCCAGGCTGCCACCTGTAAACAAGAGGATGTGTCACCCATAAATTCCACTGGAATATCTCTCCTGGCTGAGGTGAGGAAGGAAAAAAAGGAGTGGGGGCCGGGACAGGAGGGGTATCTCAGGCAGGGCAATGGAAAGCTTCCAGAAGAGCGCCCGTGGCCAGGACCATCCTGGCTGACCTGCAGGCACCAAGTTGGCCTGCGTGCTGTCGCTGGTGTGGCTCCACGGCCCTTCTTCTAGGCTTTCAAGCCCTTGTACATATTCAGGTGTTTCACCTGGGAAGGGTGGGAACAGTTTAGCAGCAGCTGGCCTGGGGCTCAGCTCACGTTTACTCACAGAGGCCTCGGCACGGTCCCCCAGGTTTGCAATAAGGATGCTCCTTGCGTGGGTGGGCGGGGCTGCTGGCTGTATGGGAGATGATTCCCCACCTCTGACCAATTTCAGAATTGTTTACCACTGGAACAAGTGCCTTGGTAGTGTTTTCCTCTGTATAACTGTTAGGTTCAGTTTTTTTTTTTTTTTGGTTCAAGTTAGGTTTTATTCCTCTTTTATGTATTTATGGATATAAGCATGGAAATAATTCATTCTTATAAATACCTCAGTGTGAATGGAAGAACTTTTTTTTCTGTATTATTTTTACATTTTATATTTAAAAAATTTGAAATTTAGTTTTATTTATTTTTTTATACAGTAGGTTATTATTAGTTATCTATTTTATGCATAAACATGTATACAGGCCAATCCCAATCTCCCAACTCATCCCACCACCACCACCCCATGGCTTCCCCCACTTTGTGTCCATACGTTTGTTCTCTACCTCTGTGTCTCTAGTTCTGCCCTGCAAACCAGTTCATCTGTACCATTTTTCTAGGTTCCACATATAGGCATTAATATACAATATTTGTTTTTCTCTTTCTGACTTACTTCACTCTGCATGACAGTCTCTAGATCCATCAACTTCTCTACAAATGACCGTTTCATTCCTTTTTATGGCTGAGTAATATTCCATTTTATATATGTACCACATCTTTATCCATTCGTCTGTCTGTGGCCATTTAGGTTGCTTCCATTACCTGGCTATTGTAAATAGTGCTGCAATGAACATTGTGGTGAATGTGTCTTTGTGATTTATGGTTTTCTCTGGGTATATGCCCAGAAGTGGGATTGCTGGATCCTATGGTAATTCTCTTTTTAGTTTTTTAAAGGAACCTCCATACTGTTCTCCATAGTGACTGTATCAATTTACATTCCCACCAATAGCGGAAGAGGGTTCCTTTTGTCAACACCCTCCCCAGAATTTGTTGTTTGTAGATTATCTGATGATGCCGATTCTAACAGGTGTGAGGTCTTACCTCATTGTAGTTTTGATTTGCATTTCTCTAATAATTAGTGATGTTGAGCAGCTTTTCATGTGCGTCTTGGCCACATCTGTGTCTTCTTTGAAGAAACGTCTCTTTAGATCTTCTGCCCATTTTTGTATTGGGTTGTTTGTTTTATTAATATTAAGCTGCATGAGCTGTTTATATATATTGGAGATTAAACCTTTGTCCATTGATTCGTTTGTGAACGTTTTCGCCCATTCTGAGGGTTGCCTTTTTCCATTCCCGTTTTTTTAACAAAGAAAGAAAGAAAGCAAAAGAAGCAGAACACTAATGTGCGTGAAATATGCCTCTTGAAACTGTCGTTTTGAAATATGGACGTCTTTTGAATTTTTTGGTCGATATATGACCCCAGGATTTCTTTTCAGGGCAGGTGTCATTTACAGGCCTGTAATGATTTGGAATATCCACTGACCATTAGCGCTGGGATTAAAGCTGCTGTTGTGTGAAACGGCCACAAGGTGGCAGCAGTTCTCCCTTACCAAATCTGGTTACTAAGGCAGCAGAGCCTCAATGGAAGTCGCGTTCTAGATTGGAATGTAGAACGGAATGTGCCAGGAGAAAGCCCCTCAAGTTTGTCTCACTACTTCTTGTTCGTGTTTTTAATTTATTTTTTTAGTTTTTATTACAGCAAGTTTGAGTACAACGTTTAGCTTGTTGTAGGTGTGCAAGAGGTGGTTCTTTTACACTTATACATATGTCTGTTCTCCCTGGGATCCTTTTCCCATGTACGTTATGACAGAATGTTGAGTAGTCTTCTCTTGGTACTCCGTAGGTCTTTGGTGATTATATACGTCTACTGTGTTTGTATATGTCTGTTAACCCCAATATCGTAATGAATTCAATCCTCACACCTTTCCTTTGGAGAACCATAAGTTTGTTTAATGAATCTGTGATTGCCCTTCTCCGTGGAAATATCTGCCCTGGTATCAATTTATAGGTAACACCTATAAGTGATATGATATGATATGTGTCTTTCACTTTCTGACTTACTCCAAATCACGTGATTACCTCTAGACTCATCTACGGTGCTGCAACTGGCATTGTGTCCTTTTTTTCCTTGGCCAATATTGTCTCTTAGCGAGGTCCATTTTTTGCAATGTGATTCCCTGAGGGCTGAGGATTAGCTGACCTGGGCAGCCTGACCCTGTTGGCAAGACCTCCCCAGGTGTGCCTGGGTTGAGGTCAATATAAACAGCACTCCAGGCAGCAATAGCCCCTGCAGCTGTGCCTGACTCCATATTCTCTGCACCATCAGCAGTCTCGGGGCTGTGCTGGTGGGAGGGTGTGAGAGTTCACGGCTTTGTTGGTGGCCCGGTGTGAGTGGGGCTCTGCTGGATTTTCGGCAGGAGTTGCCAGGCTGCCACCTGTAAACAAGAGGATGTGTCACCCATAAATTCCACTGGAATATCTCTCCTGGCTGAGGTGAGGAAGGAAAAAAAGGAGTGGGGGCCGGGACAGGAGGGGTATCTCAGGCAGGGCAATGGAAAGCTTCCAGAAGAGCGCCCGTGGCCAGGACCATCCTGGCTGACCTGCAGGCACCAAGTTGGCCTGTGTGCTGTCGCTGGTGTGGCTCCACGGCCCTTCTTCTAGGCTTTCAAGCCCTTGTACATATTCAGGTGTTTCACCTGGGAAGGGTGGGAACAGTTTAGCAGCAGCTGGCCTGGGGCTCAGCTCACGTTTACTCACAGAGGCCTCGGCACGGTCCCCCAGGTTTGCAATAAGGATGCTCCTTGCGTGGGCGGGCGGGGCTGCTGGCTGTATGGGAGATGATTCCCCACCTCTGACCAATTTCAGAATTGTTTACCACTGGAACAAGTGCCTTGGTAGTGTTTTCCTCTGTATAACTGTTAGGTTCAGTTTTTTTTTTTTTTTGGTTCAAGTTAGGTTTTATTCCTCTTTTATGTATTTATGGATATAAGCATGGAAATAATTCATTCTTATAAATACCTCAGTGTGAATGGAAGAACTTTTTTTTCTGTATTATTTTTACATTTTATATTTAAAAAATTTGAAATTTAGTTTTATTTATTTTTTTATACAGTAGGTTATTATTAGTTATCTATTTTATGCATAAACATGTATACAGGCCAATCCCAATCTCCCAACTCATCCCACCACCACCACCCCATGGCTTCCCCCACTTTGTGTCCATACGTTTGTTCTCTACCTCTGTGTCTCTAGTTCTGCCCTGCAAACCAGTTCATCTGTACCATTTTTCTAGGTTCCACATATAGGCATTAATATACAATATTTGTTTTTCTCTTTCTGACTTACTTCACTCTGCATGACAGTCTCTAGATCCATCAACTTCTCTACAAATGACCGTTTCATTCCTTTTTATGGCTGAGTAATATTCCATTTTATATATGTACCACATCTTTATCCATTCGTCTGTCTGTGGCCATTTAGGTTGCTTCCATTACCTGGCTATTGTAAATAGTGCTGCAATGAACATTGTGGTGAATGTGTCTTTGTGATTTATGGTTTTCTCTGGGTATATGCCCAGAAGTGGGATTGCTGGATCCTATGGTAATTCTCTTTTTCGTTTTTTAAAGGAACCTCCATACTGTTCTCCATAGTGACTGTATCAATTTACATTCCCACCAATAGCGGAAGAGGGTTCCTTTTGTCCACACCCTCCCCAGAATTTGTTGTTTGTAGATTATCTGATGATGCCGATTCTAACAGGTGTGAGGTCTTACCTCATTGTAGTTTTGATTTGCATTTCTCTAATAATTAGTGATGTTGAGCAGCTTTTCATGTGCGTCTTGGCCACATCTGTGTCTTCTTTGAAGAAACGTCTCTTTAGATCTTCTGCCCATTTTTGTATTGGGTTGTTTGTTTTATTAATATTAAGCTGCATGAGCTGTTTATATATATTGGAGATTAAACCTTTGTCCATTGATTCGTTTGTGAACGTTTTCGCCCATTCTGAGGGTTGCCTTTTTCCATTCCCGTTTTTTTAACAAAGAAAGAAAGAAAGCAAAAGAAGCAGAACACTAATGTGCGTGAAATATGCCTCTTGAAACTGTCGTTTTGAAATATGGACGTCTTTTGAATTTTTTGGTCGATATATGACCCCAGGATTTCTTTTCAGGGCAGGTGTCATTTACAGGCCTGTAATGATTTGGAATATCCACTGACCATTAGCGCTGGGATTAAAGCTGCTGTTGTGTGAAACGGCCACAAGGTGGCAGCAGTTCTCCCTTACCAAATCTGGTTACTAAGGCAGCAGAGCCTCAATGGAAGTCGCGTTCTAGATTGGAATGTAGAACGGAATGTGCCAGGAGAAAGCCCCTCAAGTTTGTCTCACTACTTCTTGTTCGTGTTTTTAATTTATTTTTTTAGTTTTTATTACAGCAAGTTTGAGTACAACGTTTAGCTTGTTGTAGGTGTGCAAGAGGTGGTTCTTTTACACTTATACATATGTCTGTTCTCCCTGGGATCCTTTTCCCATGTACGTTATGACAGAATGTTGAGTAGTCTTCTCTTGGTACTCCGTAGGTCTTTGGTGATTATATACGTCTACTGTGTTTGTATATGTCTGTTAACCCCAATATCGTAATGAATTCAATCCTCACACCTTTCCTTTGGAGAACCATAAGTTTGTTTAATGAATCTGTGATTGCCCTTCTCCGTGGAAATATCTGCCCTGGTATCAATTTATAGGTAACACCTATAAGTGATATGATATGATATGTGTCTTTCACTTTCTGACTTACTCCAAATCACGTGATTACCTCTAGACTCATCTACGGTGCTGCAACTGGCATTGTGTCCTTTTTTTCCTTGGCCAATATTGTCTCTTAGCGAGGTCCATTTTTTGCAATGTGATTCCCTGAGGGCTGAGGATTAGCTGACCTGGGCAGCCTGACCCTGTTGGCAAGACCTCCCCAGGTGTGCCTGGGTTGAGGTCAATATAAACAGCACTCCAGGCAGCAATAGCCCCTGCAGCTGTGCCTGACTCCATATTCTCTGCACCATCAGCAGTCTCGGGGCTGTGCTGGTGGGAGGGTGTGAGAGTTCACGGCTTTGTTGGTGGCCCGGTGTGAGTGGGGCTCTGCTGGATTTTCGGCAGGAGTTGCCAGGCTGCCACCTGTAAACAAGAGGATGTGTCACCCATAAATTCCACTGGAATATCTCTCCTGGCTGAGGTGAGGAAGGAAAAAAAGGAGTGGGGGCCGGGACAGGAGGGGTATCTCAGGCAGGGCAATGGAAAGCTTCCAGAAGAGCGCCCGTGGCCAGGACCATCCTGGCTGACCTGCAGGCACCAAGTTGGCCTGCGTGCTGTCGCTGGTGTGGCTCCACGGCCCTTCTTCTAGGCTTTCAAGCCCTTGTACATATTCAGGTGTTTCACCTGGGAAGGGTGGGAACAGTTTAGCAGCAGCTGGCCTGGGGCTCAGCTCACGTTTACTCACAGAGGCCTCGGCACGGTCCCCCAGGTTTGCAATAAGGATGCTCCTTGCGTGGGCGGGCGGGGCTGCTGGCTGTATGGGAGATGATTCCCCACCTCTGACCAATTTCAGAATTGTTTACCACTGGAACAAGTGCCTTGGTAGTGTTTTCCTCTGTATAACTGTTAGGTTCAGTTTTTTTTTTTTTTTGGTTCAAGTTAGGTTTTATTCCTCTTTTATGTATTTATGGATATAAGCATGGAAATAATTCATTCTTATAAATACCTCAGTGTGAATGGAAGAACATTTTTTTCTGTATTATTTTTACATTTTATATTTAAAAAATTTGAAATTTAATTTTATTTATTTTTTTATACAGTAGGTTATTATTAGTTATCTATTTTATGCATAAACATGTATACAGGCCAATCCCAATCTCCCAACTCATCCCACCACCACCACCCCATGGCTTCCCCCACTTTGTGTCCATACGTTTGTTCTCTACCTCTGTGTCTCTAGTTCTGCCCTGCAAACCAGTTCATCTGTACCATTTTTCTAGGTTCCACATATAGGCATTAATATACAATATTTGTTTTTCTCTTTCTGACTTACTTCACTCTGCATGACAGTCTCTAGATCCATCAACTTCTCTACAAATGACCGTTTCATTCCTTTTTATGGCTGAGTAATATTCCATTTTATATATGTACCACATCTTTATCCATTCGTCTGTCTGTGGCCATTTAGGTTGCTTCCATTACCTGGCTATTGTAAATAGTGCTGCAATGAACATTGTGGTGAATGTGTCTTTGTGATTTATGGTTTTCTCTGGGTATATGCCCAGAAGTGGGATTGCTGGATCCTATGGTAATTCTCTTTTTCGTTTTTTAAAGGAACCTCCATACTGTTCTCCATAGTGACTGTATCAATTTACATTCCCACCAATAGCGGAAGAGGGTTCCTTTTGTCCACACCCTCCCCAGAATTTGTTGTTTGTAGATTATCTGATGATGCCGATTCTAACAGGTGTGAGGTCTTACCTCATTGTAGTTTTGATTTGCATTTCTCTAATAATTAGTGATGTTGAGCAGCTTTTCATGTGCGTCTTGGCCATCTCTGTGTCTTCTTTGAAGAAACGTCTCTTTAGATCTTCTGCCCATTTTTGTATTGGGTTGTTTGTTTTATTAATATTAAGCTGCATGAGCTGTTTATATATATTGGAGATTAAACCTTTGTCCATTGATTCGTTTGTGAACGTTTTCGCCCATTCTGAGGGTTGCCTTTTTCCATTCCCGTTTTTTTAACAAAGAAAGAAAGAAAGCAAAAGAAGCAGAACACTAATGTGCGTGAAATATGCCTCTTGAAACTGTCGTTTTGAAATATGGACGTCTTTTGAATTTTTTGGTCGATATATGACCCCAGGATTTGTTTTCAGGGCAGGTGTCATTTACAGGCCTGTAATGATTTGGAATATCCACTGACCATTAGCGCTGGGATTAAAGCTGCTGTTGTGTGAAACGGCCACAAGGTGGCAGCAGTTCTCCCTTACCAAATCTGGTTACTAAGGCAGCAGAGCCTCAATGGAAGTCGCGTTCTAGATTGGAATGTAGAACGGAATGTGCCAGGAGAAAGCCCCTCAAGTTTGTCTCACTACTTCTTGTTCGTGTTTTTAATTTATTTTTTTAGTTTTTATTACAGCAAGTTTGAGTACAACGTTTAGCTTGTTGTAGGTGTGCAAGAGGTGGTTCTTTTACACTTATACATATGTCTGTTCTCCCTGGGATCCTTTTCCCATGTACGTTATGACAGAATGTTGAGTAGTCTTCTCTTGGTACTCCGTAGGTCTTTGGTGATTATATACGTCTACTGTGTTTGTATATGTCTGTTAACCCCAATATCGTAATGAATTCAATCCTCGCACCTTTCCTTTGGTGAACCATAAGTTTGTTTAATGAATCTGTGATTGCCCTTCTCCGTGGAAATATCTGCCCTGGTATCAATTTATAGGTAACACCTATAAGTGATATGATATGATATGTGTCTTTCACTTTCTGACTTACTCCAAATCACGTGATTACCTCAAGACTCATCTACGGTGCTGCAACTGGCATTGTGTCCTTTTTTTCCTTGGCCAATATTGTCTCTTAGCGAGGTCCATTTTCTGCAATGTGATTCCCTGAGGGCTGAGGATTAGCTGACCTGGGCAGCCTGACCCTGTCGGCAAGCCCTCCCCAGGTGTGCCTGGGTTGAGGTCAATATAAACAGCACTCCAGGCAGCAATAGCCCCTGCAGCTGTGCCTGACTCCATATTCTCTGCACCATCAGCAGTCTCGGGGCTGTGCTGGTGGGAGGGTGTGAGAGTTCACGGCTTTGTTGGTGGCCCGGTGTGAGTGGGGCTCTGCTGGATTTTCGGCAGGAGTTGCCAGGCTGCCACCTGTAAACAAGAGGATGTGTCACCCATAAATTCCACTGGAATATCTCTCCTGGCTGAGGTGAGGAAGGAAAAAAAGGAGTGGGGGCCGGGACAGGAGGGGTATCTCAGGCAGGGCAATGGAAAGCTTCCAGAAGAGCGCCCGTGGCCAGGACCATCCTGGCTGACCTGCAGGCACCAAGTTGGCCTGCGTGCTGTCGCTGGTGTGGCTCCATGGCCCTTCTTTTAGGCTTTCAAGCCCTTGTACATATTCAGGTGTTTCACCTGGGAAGGGTGGGAACAGTTTAGCAGCAGCTGGCCTGGGGCTCAGCTCACGTTTACTCACAGAGGCCTCAGCACGGTCCCCCAGGTTTGCAATAAGGACGCTCCTTGCGTGGGCGGGCGGGGCTGCTGGCTGTATGGGAGATGATTCCCCACCTCTGACCAATTTCAGAATTGTTTACCACTGGAGCAAGTGCCTTGGTAGTGTTTTCCTCTGTATAACTGTTAGGTTCAGTTTTTTTTCTTTTTTGGTTCAAGTTAGATTTTATTCCTCTTTTATGTATTTATGGATATAAGCATGGAAATAATTCATTCTTATAAATACATCAGTGTGAATGGAAGAACATTTTTTTCTGTTTTATTTTTACATTTTATTTTTTAAAAATTTGAAATTTAATTTTATTTATATTTTTATACAGTAGGTTATTATTAGTTATGTATTTTATGCATAAACATGTATACAGGTCAATCCCAATCTCCCAACTCATCCCACCACCACCACCCCATGGCTTCCCCCACTTTGTGTCCATGCGTTTGTTCTCTACCTCTGAGTCTCTATTTCGGCCCTGCAAACCAGTTTATCTGTACCATTTTTCTAGGTTCCACATATAGGCATTAATATACAATATTTGTTTTTCTCTTTCTGACTTACTTCACTCTGCATGACAGTCTCTAGATCCATCAACTTCTCTACAAATGACCGTTTCATTCCTTTTTATGGCTGAGTAATATTCCATTTTATATATGTACCACATCTTTATCCATTCGTCTGTCTGTGGCCATTTAGGTTGCTTCCATTACCTGGCTATTGTAAATAGTGCTGCAATGAACATTGTGGTGAATGTGTCTTTGTGATTTATGGTTTTCTCTGGGTATATGCCCAGAAGTTGGATTGCTGGATCCTATGGTAATTCTCTTTTTAGTTTTTTAAAGGAACCTCCATACTGTTCTCCATAGTGACTGTATCAATTTATATTCCCACCAATAGCGGAAGAGGGTTCCTTTTGTCCACACCCTCCCCAGAATTTGTTGTTTGTAGATTATCTGATGCTGCCGATTCTAACAGGTGTGAGGTCTTACCTCATTGTAGTTTTGATTTGCATTTCTCTAATAATTAGTGATGTTGAGCAGCTTTTCATGTGCGTCTTGGCCATCTCTGTGTCTTCTTTGAAGAAACGTCTCTTTAGATCTTCTGCCCATTTTTGTATTGGGTTGTTTGTTTTATTAATATTAAGCTGCATGAGCTGTTTATATATATTGGAGATTAAACCTTTGTCCATTGATTCGTTTGTGAACGTTTTCGCCCATTCTGAGGGTTGCCTTTTTCCATTCCCGTTTTTTTAACAAAGAAAGAAAGAAAGCAAAAGAAGCAGAACACTAATGTGCGTGAAATATGCCTCTTGAAACTGTCGTTTTGAAATATGGACGTCTTTTGAATTTTTTGGTCGATATATGACCCCAGGATTTCTTTTCAGGGCAGGTGTCATTTACAGGCCTGTAATGATTTGGAATATCCACTGACCATTAGCGCTGGGATTAAAGGTGCTGTTGTGTGAAACGGCCACAAGGTGGCAGCTGTTCTCCCTTACCGAATCTGGTTACTAAGGCAGCAGAGCCTCAATGGAAGTCGCGTTCTAGATTGGAATGTAGAACGGAATGTGCCAGGAGAAAGCCCCTCAAGTTTGTCTCACTACTTCTTGTTCGTGTTTTTAATTTATTTTTTTAGTTTTTATTACAGCAAGTTTGAGTACAACGTTTAGCTTGTTGTAGGTGTGCAAGAGGTGGTTCTTTTACACTTATACATATGTCTGTTCTCCCTGGGATCCTTTTCCCATGTACGTTATGACAGAATGTTGAGTAGTCTTCTCTTGGTACTCCGTAGGTCTTTGGTGATTATATACGTCTACTGTGTTTGTATGTGTCTGTTAACCCCAATATCGTAATGAATTCAATCCTCACACCTTTCCTTTGGTGAACCATAAGTTTGTTTAATGAATCTGTGATTGCCCTTCTCCGTGGAAATATCTGCCCTGGTATCAATTTATAGGTAACACCTATAAGTGATATGATATGATATGTGTCTTTCACTTTCTGACTTACTCCAAAACACGTGATTACCTCTAGACTCATCTACGGTGCTACAACTGGCATTGTGTCCTCTTTTTCCTTGGCCAATATTGTCTCTTAGCGAGGTCCATTTTCTGCAATGTGATTCCCTGAGGGCTGAGGATTAGCTGACCTGGGCAGCCTGACCCTGTCGGCAAGCCCTCCCCAGGTGTGCCTGGGTTGAGGTCAATATAAACAGCACTCCAGGCAGCAATAGCCCCTACAGCTGTGCCTGACTCCATATTCTCTGCACCATCAGCAGTCTCGGGGCTGTGCTGGTGGGAGGGTGTGAGAGTTCACGGCTTTGTTGGTGGCCCGGTGTGAGTGGGGCTCTGCTGGATTTTCGGCAGGAGTTGCCAGGCTGCCACCTGTAAACAAGAGGATGTGTCACCCATAAATTCCACTGGAATATCTCTCCTGGCTGAGGTGAGGAAGGAAAAAAAGGAGTGGGGGCCGGGACAGGAGGGGTATCTCAGGCAGGGCAATGGAAAGCTTCCAGAAGAGTGCCCGTGGCCAGGACCATCCTGGCTGACCTGCAGGCACCAAGTTGGCCTGCGTGCTGTCGCTGGTGTGGCTCCACGGCCCTTCTTCTAGGCTTTCAAGCCCTTGTACATATTCAGGTGTTTCACCTGGGAAGGGTGGGAACAGTTTAGCAGCAGCTGGCCTGGGGCTCAGCTCACCTTTACTCACAGAGGCCTCGGCACGGTCCCCCAGGTTTGCAATAAGGACGCTCCTTGCGTGGGTGGGCGGGGCTGCTGGCTGTATGGGAGATGATTCCCCACCTCTGACCAATTTCAGAATTGTTTACCACTGGAACAAGTGCCTTGGTAGTGTTTTCCTCTGTATAACTGTTAGGTTCAGTTTTGTTTTTTTTTTGGTTCAAGTTAGATTTTATTCCTCTTTTATGTATTTATGGATATAAGCATGGAAATAATTCATTCTTATAAATACATCAGTGTGAATGGAAGAACTTTTTTTTCTGTATTATTTTTACATTTTATTTTTAAAAAATTTGAAATTTAATTTTATTTATTTTTTTATACAGTAGGTTATTATTAGTTATCTATTTTATGCATAAACATGTATACAGGCCAATCCCAATCTCCCAACTCATCCCACCACCACCACCCCATGGCTTCCCCCACTTTGTGTCCATACGTTTGTTCTCTACCTCTGTGTCTCTAGTTCTGCCCTGCAAACCAGTTCATCTGTACCATTTTTCTAGGTTCCACATATAGGCATTAATATACAATATTTGTTTTTCTCTTTCTGACTTACTTCACTCTGCATGACAGTCTCTAGATCCATCAACTTCTCTACAAATGACCGTTTCATTCCTTTTTATGGCTGAGTAATATTCCATTTTATATATGTACCACATCTTTATCCATTCGTCTGTCTGTGGCCATTTAGGTTGCTTCCATTACCTGGCTATTGTAAATAGTGCTGCAATGAACATTGTGGTGAATGTGTCTTTGTGATTTATGGTTTTCTCTGGGTATATGCCCAGAAGTGGGATTGCTGGATCCTATGGTAATTCTCTTTTTAGTTTTTTAAAGGAACCTCCATACTGTTCTCCATAGTGACTGTATCAATTTACATTCCCACCAATAGCGGAAGAGGGTTCCTTATGTCCACACCCTCCCCAGAATTTGTTGTTTGTAGATTATCTGATGATGCCGATTCTAACAGGTGTGAGGTCTTACCTCATTGTAGTTTTGATTTGCATTTCTCTAATAATTAGTGATGTTGAGCAGCTTTTCATGTGCGTCTTGGCCACATCTGTGTCTTCCTTGAAGAAACGTCTCTTTAGATCTTCTGCCCATTTTTGTATTGGGTTGTTTGTTTTATTAATATTAAGCTGCATGAGCTGTTTATATATATTGGAGATTAAACCTTTGTCCATTGATTCGTTTGTGAACGTTTTCGCCCATTCTGAGGGTTGCCTTTTTCCATTCCCGTTTTTTTAACAAAGAAAGAAAGAAAGCAAAAGAAGCAGAACACTAATGTGCGTGAAATATGCCTCTTGAAACTGTCGTTTTGAAATATGGACGTCTTTTGAATTTTTTGGTCGATATATGACCCCAGGATTTCTTTTCAGGGCAGGTGTCATTTACAGGCCTGTAATGATTTGGAATATCCACTGACCATTAGCGCTGGGATTAAAGCTGCTGTTGTGTGAAACGGCCACAAGGTGGCAGCTGTTCTCCCTTACCGAATCTGGTTACTAAGGCAGCAGAGCCTCAATGGAAGTCGCGTTCTAGATTGGAATGTAGAACGGAATGTGCCAGGAGAAAGCCCCTCAAGTTTGTCTCACTACTTCTTGTTCGTGTTTTTAATTTAATTTTTTAGTTTTTATTACAGCAAGTTTGAGTACAACGTTTAGCTTGTTGTAGGTGTGCAAGAGGTGGTTCTTTTACACTTATACATATGTCTGTTCTCCCTGGGATCCTTTTCCCATGTACGTTATGACAGAATGTTGAGTAGTCTTCTCTTGGTACTCCGTAGGTCTTTGGTGATTATATACGTCTACTGTGTTTGTATGTGTCTGTTAACCCCAATATCGTAATGAATTCAATCCTCACACCTTTCCTTTGGTGAACCATAAGTTTGTTTAATGAATCTGTGATTGCCCTTCTCCGTGGAAATATCTGCCCTGGTATCAATTTATAGGTAACACCTATAAGTGATATGATATGATATGTGTCTTTCACTTTCTGACTTACTCCAAATCACGTGATTACCTCTAGACTCATCTACGGTGCTACAACTGGCATTGTGTCCTTTTTTTCCTTGGCCAATATTGTCTCTTAGCGAGGTCCATTTTCTGCAATGTGATTCCCTGAGGGCTGAGGATTAGCTGACCTGGGCAGCCTGACCCTGTCGGCAAGCCCTTCCCAGGTGTGCCTGGGTTGAGGTCAATATAAACAGCACTCCAGGCAGCAATAGCCCCTACAGCTGTGCCTGACTCCATATTCTCTGCACCATCAGCAGTCTCGGGGCTGTGCTGGTGGGAGGGTGTGAGAGTTCACGGCTTTGTTGGTGGCCCGGTGTGAGTGGGGCTCTGCTGGATTTTCGGCAGGAGTTGCCAGGCTGCCACCTGTAAACAAGAGGATGTGTCACCCATAAATTCCACTGGAATATCTCTCCTGGCTGAGGTGAGGAAGGAAAAAAAGGAGTGGGGGCCGGGACAGGAGGGGTATCTCAGGCAGGGCAATGGAAAGCTTCCAGAAGAGTGCCCGTGGCCAGGACCATCCTGGCTGACCTGCAGGCACCAAGTTGGCCTGCGTGCTGTCGCTGGTGTGGCTCCACGGCCCTTCTTCTAGGCTTTCAAGCCCTTGTACATATTCAGGTGTTTCACCTGGGAAGGGTGGGAACAGTTTAGCAGCAGCTGGCCTGGGGCTCAGCTCACCTTTACTCACAGAGGCCTCGGCACGGTCCCCCAGGTTTGCAATAAGGACGCTCCTTGCGTGGGCGGGCGGGGCTGCTGGCTGTATGGGAGATGATTCCCCACCTCTGACCAATTTCAGAATTGTTTACCACTGGAACAAGTGCCTTGGTAGTGTTTTCCTCTGTATAACTGTTAGGTTCAGTTTTTTTTTTTTTTTTGGTTCAAGTTAGATTTTATTCCTCTTTTATGTATTTATGGATATAAGCATGGAAATAATTCATTCTTATAAATACATCAGTGTGAATGGAAGAACTTTTTTTTCTGTATTATTTTTACATTTTATTTTTAAAAAATTTGAAATTTAATTTTATTTATTTTTTTATACAGTAGGTTATTATTAGTTATCTATTTTATGCATAAACATGTATACAGGCCAATCCCAATCTCCCAACTCATCCCACCACCACCACCCCATGGCTTCCCCCACTTTGTGTCCATACGTTTGTTCTCTACCTCTGTGTCTCTAGTTCTGCCCTGCAAACCAGTTCATCTGTACCATTTTTCTAGGTTCCACATATAGGCATTAATATACAATATTTGTTTTTCTCTTTCTGACTTACTTCACTCTGCATGACAGTCTCTAGATCCATCAACTTCTCTACAAATGACCGTTTCATTCCTTTTTATGGCTGAGTAATATTCCATTTTATATATGTACCACATCTTTATCCATTCGTCTGTCTGTGGCCATTTAGGTTGCTTCCATTACCTGGCTATTGTAAATAGTGCTGCAATGAACATTGTGGTGAATGTGTCTTTGTGATTTATGGTTTTCTCTGGGTATATGCCCAGAAGTGGGATTGCTGGATCCTATGGTAATTCTCTTTTTAGTTTTTTAAAGGAACCTCCATACTGTTCTCCATAGTGACTGTATCAATTTACATTCCCACCAATAGCGGAAGAGGGTTCCTTTTGTCCACACCCTCCCCAGAATTTGTTGTTTGTAGATTATCTGATGATGCCGATTCTAACAGGTGTGAGGTCTTACCTCATTGTAGTTTTGATTTGCATTTCTCTAATAATTAGTGATGTTGAGCAGCTTTTCATGTGCGTCTTGGCCACATCTGTGTCTTCTTTGAAGAAACGTCTCTTTAGATCTTCTGCCCATTTTTGTATTGGGTTGTTTGTTTTATTAATATTAAGCTGCATGAGCTGTTTATATATATTGGAGATTAAACCTTTGTCCATTGATTCGTTTGTGAACGTTTTCGCCCATTCTGAGGGTTGCCTTTTTCCATTCCCGTTTTTTTAACAAAGAAAGAAAGAAAGCAAAAGAAGCAGAACACTAATGTGCGTGAAATATGCCTCTTGAAACTGTCGTTTTGAAATATGGACGTCTTTTGAATTTTTTGGTCGATATATGACCCCAGGATTTGTTTTCAGGGCAGGTGTCATTTACAGGCCTGTAATGATTTGGAATATCCACTGACCATTAGCGCTGGGATTAAAGCTGCTGTTGTGTGAAACGGCCACAAGGTGGCAGCAGTTCTCCCTTACCAAATCTGGTTACTAGGGCAGCAGAGACTCAATGGAAGTTGCGTTCTAGATTGGAATGTAGAACGGAATGTGCCAGGAGAAAGCCCCTCAAGTTTGTCTCACTACTTCTTGTTCGTGTTTTTAATTTAATTTTTTAGTTTTTATTACAGCAAGTTTGAGTACAACGTTTAGCTTGTTGTAGGTGTGCAAGAGGTGGTTCTTTTACACATATACATATGTCTGTTCTCCCTGGGATCCTTTTCCCATGTACGTTATGACAGAATGTTGAGTAGTCTTCTCTTGGTACTCCGTAGGTCTTTGGTGATTATATACGTCTACTGTGTTTGTATATGTCTGTTAACCCCAATATCGTAATGAATTCAATCCTCACACCTTTCCTTTGGTGAACCATAAGTTTGTTTAATGAATCTGTGATTGCCCTTCTCCGTGGAAATATCTGCCCTGGTATCAATTTATAGGTAAAACCTATTAGTGATATGATATGATATGTGTCTTTCACTTTCTGACTTACTCCAAGTCACGTGATTACCTGTAGACTCATCTACGGTGCTGCAAATGGCATTGTGTCCTTTTTTTCCTTGGCGAATATTCTGTCTTAGCGAGGTCCATTTTCTGCAATGTGATTCCCTGAGGGCTGAGGATTAGCTGACCTGGCCAGCCTGACCCTGCCGGCAAGCCCTCCCCCGGTGTGCCTGGGTTGAGGTCAATATAAACAGCACTCCAGGCAGCAATAGGCCCTGCAGCTGTGCCTGACTCCATATTCTCTGCACCATCAGCAGTCTCTGGGCTGTGCTGGTGGGAGGGTGTGAGGGTCCACGTCTTTGTGTGTGGCCCGGTGTGAGTGGGGCTCTGCTGGATTTTCGGGAGGAGTTGCCAGGCTGCCAACTGTAAAGAAGAGGATGTGTCACCCATAACTTCCACTGGAATATCTCTCCGGGCTGAGGTGAGGAAGGAAAGAAAGGAGTGGGGGCCGGGACAGGAGGGGTATCTCAGGCAGGGCAATGGAAAGCTTCCAGAAGAGCGCCCGTGGCCAGGACCATCCTGGCTGACCTGCAGGCACCAAGTTGGCCTGCGTGCTGTCGCTGGTGTGGCTCCACGGCCCTTCCTCTAGGCTTTCAAGCCCTTGTACATATTCAGGTGTTTCACCTGGGAAGGGTGGGAACAGTTCAGCAGCAGCTGGCCTGGGGCTCAGCTCACGTTTACTCACAGAGGCCTCGGCACGGTCCCCCAGCTTTGCAATAAGGACGCTCCTTGCGTGGGCGGGCGGGGCTGCTGGCTGTATGGGAGATGATTCCCCACCTCTGACCAATTTCAGAATTGTTTACCACTGGAGCAAGTGCCTTGGTAGTGTTTTATCTGTATAACTGTTAGGTTCAGTTTTTTTTTTTTCTTTTTTGGTTCAAGTTAGAATTTATTCCTCTTTTATGTATTTATGGATATAAGCATGGAAATAATTCATTCTTATAAATACATCAGTGTGAATGGAAGAACTTTTTTTCTGTTTTATTTTTACATTTTATTTTTAAAAAATTTGAAATTTAATTTTATTTATATTTTTATACAGTAGGTTATTATTAGTTATCTATTTTATGCATAAACATGTATACAGGCCAATCCCAATCTCCCAACTCATCCCACCACCACCACCCCATGGCTTCCCCCACTTTGTGTCCATACGTTTGTTCTCTACCTCTGTGTCTCTATTTCTGCCCTGCAAACCAGTTCATCTGTACCATTTTTCTAGGTTCCACATATAGGCATTAATATACAATATTTGTTTTTCTCTTTCTGACTTACTTCACTCTGCATGACAGTCTCTAGATCCATCAACTTCTCTACAAATGACCGTTTCATTCCTTTTTATGGCTGAGTAATATTCCATTTTATATATGTACCACATCTTTATCCATTCGTCTGTCTGTGGCCATTTAGGTTGCTTCCATTACCTGGCTATTGTAAATAGTGCTGCAATGAACATTGTGGTGAATGTGTCTTTGTGATTTATGGTTTTCTCTGGGTATATGCCCAGAAGTGGGATTGCTGGATCCTATGGTAATTCTCTTTTTCGTTTTTTAAAGGAACCTCCATACTGTTCTCCATAGTGACTGTATCAATTTACATTCCCACCAATAGCGGAAGAGGGTTCCTTTTGTCCACACCCTCCCCAGAATTTGTTGTTTGTAGATTATCTGATGATGCCGATTCTAACAGGTGTGAGGTCTTACCTCATTGTAGTTTTGATTTGCATTTCTCTAATAATTAGTGATGTTGAGCAGCTTTTCATGTGCGTCTTGGCCATCTCTGTGTCTTCTTTGAAGAAACGTCTCTTTAGATCTTCTGCCCATTTTTGTATTGGGTTGTTTGTTTTATTAATATTAAGCTGCATGAGCAGTTTATATATATTGGAGATTAAACCTTTGTCCATTGATTCGTTTGTGAACGTTTTCGCCCATTCTGAGGGTTGCCTTTTTCCATTCCCGTATTTTTAACAAAGAAAGAAAGAAAGAAAGCAAAAGAAGCAGAACACTAATGTGCGTGAAATATGCCTCTTGAAACTGTCGTTTTGAAATATGGACGTCTTTTGAATTTTTTGGTCGATATATGACCCCAGGATTTGTTTTCAGGGCAGGTGTCATTTACAGGCCTGTAATGATTTGGAATATCCACTGACCATTAGCGCTGGGATTAAAGCTGCTGTTGTGTGAAACGGCCACAAGGTGGCAGCAGTTCTCCCTTACCAAATCTGGTTACTAGGGCAGCAGAGCCTCAATGGAAGTCGCGTTCTAGATTGGAATGTAGAACGGAATGTGCCAGGAGAAAGCCCCTCAAGTTTGTCTCACTACTTCTTGTTCGTGTTTTTAATTTAATTTTTTAGTTTTTATTACAGCAAGTTTGAGTACAACGTTTAGCTTGTTGTTGGTGTGCAAGAGGTGGTTCTTTTACACATATACATATGTCTGTTCTTCCTGGGAACCTTTTCCCATGTACGTTATGACAGAATGTTGAGTAGTCTTCTCTTGGTACTCCGTAGGTCTTTGGTGATTATATACGTCTACTGTGTTTGTATATGTCTGTTAACCCCAATATCGTAATGAATTCAATCCTCACACCTTTCCTTTGGTGAACCATAAGTTTGTTTAATGAATCTGTGATTGCCCTTCTCCGTGGAAATATCTGCCCTGGTATCAATTTATAGGTAACACCTATAAGTGATATGATATGATATGTGTCTTTCACTTTCTGACTTACTCCAAGTCACGTGATTACCTCTAGACTCATCTACGGTGCTGCAAATGGCATTGTGTCCTTTTTTTCCTTGGCGAATATTCTGTCTTAGCGAGGTCCATTTTCTGCAATGTGATTCCCTGAGGGCTGAGGATTAGCTGACCTGGCCAGCCTGACCATGCCGGCAAGCCCTCCCCAGGTGTGCCTGGGTTGAGGTCAATATAAACAGCACTCCAGGCAGCAATAGCCCCTGCAGCTGTGCCTGACTCCATATTCTCTGCACCATCAGAAGTCTCTGGGCTGTGCTGATGGGAGGGTGTGAGGGTCCACGGCTTTGTGGTTGGTCCGGTGTGAGTGGGGCTCTGCTGGATTTTCGGCAGGAGTTGCCAGGCTGCCACCTGTAAAGCAGAGGATGTGTCACCCATAACTTCCACTGGAATATTTTTTCCGGGCTGAGGTGAGGAAGGAAAAAAAGGAGTGGGGGCCAGGACAGGAGGGGTATCTCAGGCAGGGCATTAGAAATCTTCCAGAAGAGCGCCCGTGGCCAGGACCATCCTGGCTGACCTGCAGGCACCAAGTTGGCCTGCGTGCTGTCGCTGGTGTGGCTCCACGTCCCTTCCTCTAGGCTTTCAAGCCCTTGTACATATTCAGGTGTTTCACCTGGGAAGGGTGGGAACAGTTCAGCAGCAGCTGGCCTGGGGCTCAGCTCACGTTTACTCACAGAGGCCTCGGCACGGTCCCCCAGCTTTGCAATAAGGACGCTCCTTGTGTGGGCGGGCGGGGCTGCTGGCTGTATGGGAGATGATTCCCCACCTCTGACCAATTTCAGAATTGTTTACCACTGGAGCAAGTGCCTTGGTAGTGTTTTCCTCTGTATAACTGTTAGGTTCATTTTTTTTTCTTTTTTGGTTCAAGTTAGATTTTATTCCTCTTTTATGTATTTATGGATATAAGCATGGAAATAATTCATTCTTATAAATACATCAGTGTGAATGGAAGAACATTTTTTTCTGTTTTATTTTTACATTTTATTTTTTAAAAATTTGAAATTTAATTTTATTTATATTTTTATACAGTAGGTTATTATTAGTTATCTATTTTATGCATAAACATGTATACAGGTCAATGCCAATCTCCCAACTCATCCCACCACCACCACCCCATGGCTTCCCCCACTTTGTGTCCATGCGTTTGTTCTCTACCTCTGAGTCTCTATTTCGGCCCTGCAAACCAGTTTATCTGTACCATTTTTCTAGGTTCCACATATAGGCATTAATATACAATATTTGTTTTTCTCTTTCTGACTTACTTCACTCTGCATGACAGTCTCTAGATCCATCAACTTCTCTACAAATAACCGTTTCATTCCTTTTTATGGCTGAGTAATATTCCATTTTATATATGTACCACATCTTTATCCATTCGTCTGTCTGTGGCCATTTAGGTTGCTTCCATTACCTGGCTATTGTAAATAGTGCTGCAATGAACATTGTGGTGAATGTGTCTTTGTGATTTATGGTTTTCTCTGGGTATATGCCCAGAAGTGGGATTGATGGATCCTATGGTAATTCTCTTTTTAGTTTTTTAAAGGAACCTCCATACTGTTCTCCATAGTGACTGTATCAATTTACATTCCCACCAATAGCGGAAGAGGGTTCCTTTTGTCCACACCCTCCCCAGAATTTGTTGTTTGTAGATTATCTGATGATGCCGATTCTAACAGGTGTGAGGTCTTACCTCATTGTAGTTTTGATTTGCATTTCTCTAATAATTAGTGATGTTGAGCAGCTTTTCATGTGCGTCTTGGCCATCTCTGTGTCTTCTTTGAAGAAACGTCTCTTTAGATCTTCTGCCCATTTTTGTATTGGGTTGTTTGTTTTATTAATATTAAGCTGCATGAGCTGTTTATATATATTGGAGATTAAACCTTTGTCCATTGATTCGTTTGTGAACGTTTTCGCCCATTCTGAGGGTTGCCTTTTTCCATTCCCGTTTTTTTAACAAAGAAAGAAAGAAAGCAAAAGAAGCAGAACACTAATGTGCGTGAAATATGCCTCTTGAAACTGTCGTTTTGAAATATGGACGTCTTTTGAATTTTTTGGTCGATATATGACCCCAGGGTTTCTTTTCAGGGCAGGTGTCATTTACAGGCCTGTAATGATTTGGAATATCCACTGACCATTAGCGCTGGGATTAAAGCTGCTGTTGTGTGAAACGTCCACAAGGTGGCAGCAGTTCTCCCTTACCAAATCTGGTTACTAAGGCAGCAGAGCCTCAATGGAAGTCGCGTTCTAGATTGGAATGTAGAACGGAATGTGCCAGGAGAAAGCCCCTCAAGTTTGTCTCACTACTTCTTGTTCGTGTTTTTAATTTAATTTTTTAGTTTTTATTACAGCAAGTTTGAGTACAACGTTTAGCTTGTTGTAGGTGTGCAAGAGGTGGTTCTTTTACACTTATACATATGTCTGTTCTCCCTGGGATCCTTTTCCCATGTACGTTATGACAGAATGTTGAGTAGTCTTCTCTTGGTACTCCGTAGGTCTTTGGTGATTATATACGTCTACTGTGTTTGTATATGTCTGTTAACCCCAATATCGTAATGAATTCAATCCTCACACCTTTCCTTTGGTGAACCATAAGTTTGTTTAATGAATCTGTGATTGCCCTTCTCCGTGGAAATATCTGCCCTGGTATCAATTTATAGGTAACACCTATAAGTGATATGATATGATATGTGTCTTTCACTTTCTGACTTACTCCAAATCACGTGATTACCTCTAGACTCATCTACGGTGCTGCAACTGGCATTGTGTCCTTTTTTTCCTTGGCCAATATTGTCTCTTAGCGAGGTCCATTTTCTGCAATGTGATTCCCTGAGGGCTGAGGATTAGCTGACCTGGGCAGCCTGACCCTGTCGGCAAGCCCTCCCCAGGTGTGCCTGGGTTGAGGTCAATATAAACAGCACTCCAGGCAGCAATAGGCCCTGCAGCTGTGCCTGACTCCATATTCTCTGCACCATCAGCAGTCTCGGGGCTGTGCTGGTGGGAGGGTGTGAGAGTTCACGGCTTTGTTGGTGGCCCGGTGTGAGTGGGGCTCTGCTGGATTTTTGGCAGGAGTTGCCAGGCTGCCACCTGTAAACAAGAGGATGTGTCACCCATAAATTCCACTGGAATATCTCTCCTGGCTGAGGTGAGGAAGGAAAAAAAGGAGTGGGGGCCGGGACAGGAGGGGTATCTCAGGCAGGGCAATGGAAAGCTTCCAGAAGAGCGCCCGTGGCCAGGACCATCCTGGCTGACCTGCAGGCACCAAGTTGGCCTGCGTGCTGTCGCTGGTGTGGCTCCACGGCCCTTCTTCTAGGCTTTCAAGCCCTTGTACATATTCAGGTGTTTCACCTGGGAATGGTGGGAACAGTTTAGCAGCAGCTGGCCTGGGGCTCAGCTCACGTTTACTCACAGAGGCCTCGGCACGGTCCCCCAGGTTTGCAATAAGGACGCTCCTTGCGTGGGCGGGCGGGGCTGCTGGCTGTATGGGAGATGATTCCCCACCTCTGACCAATTTCAGAATTGTTTACCACTGGAACAAGTGCCTTGGTAGTGTTTTCCTCTGTATAACTGTTAGGTTCAGTTTTGTTTTTTTTTTGGTTCAAGTTAGATTTTATTCCTCTTTTATGTATTTATGGATATAAGCATGGAAATAATTCATTCTTATAAATACATCAGTGTGAATGGAAGAACTTTTTTTTCTGTATTATTTTTACATTTTATTTTTAAAAAATTTGAAATTTAATTTTATTTATTTTTTATACAGTAGGTTATTATTAGTTATCTATTTTATGCATAAACCTGTATACAGGCCAATCCCAATCTCCCAACTCATCCCACCACCACCACACCATGGCTTCCCCCACTTTGTGTCCATACGTTTGTTCTCTACCTCTGTGTCTCTATTTCTGCCCTGCAAACCAGTTCATCTGTACCATTTTTCTAGGTTCCACATATAGGCATTAATATACAATATTTGTTTTTCTCTTTCTGACTTACTTCACTCTGCATGACAGTCTCTAGATCCATCAACTTCTCTACAAATGACCGTTTCATTCCTTTTTATGGCTGAGTAATATTCCATTTTATATATGTACCACATCTTTATCCATTCGTCTGTCTGTGGCCATTTAGGTTGCTTCCATTACCTGGCTATTGTAAATAGTGCTGCAATGAACATTGTGGTGAATGTGTCTTTGTGATTTATGGTTTTCTCTGGGTATATGCCCAGAAGTGGGATTGCTGGATCCTATGGTAATTCTCTTTTTAGTTTTTTAAAGGAACCTCCATACTGTTCTCCATAGTGACTGTATCAATTTACATTCCCACCAATAGCGGAAGAGGGTTCCTTTTGTCCACACCCTCCCCAGAATTTGTTGTTTGTAGATTATCTGATGATGCCGATTCTAACAGGTGTGAGGTCTTACCTCATTGTAGTTTTGATTTGCATTTCTCTAATAATTAGTGATGTTGAGCAGCTTTTCATGTGCGTCTTGGCCATCTTTGTGTCTTCTTTGAAGAAACGTCTATTTAGATCTTCTGCCCATTTTTGTATTGGGTTGTTTGTTTTATTAATATTAAGCTGCATGAGCTGTTTATATATATTGGAGATTAAACCTTTGTCCATTGATTCGTTTGTGAACGTTTTCGCCCATTCTGAGGGTTGCCTTTTTCCATTCCCGTTTTTTTAACAAAGAAAGAAAGAAAGCAAAAGAAGCAGAACACTAATGTGCGTGAAATATGCCTCTTGAAACTGTCGTTTTGAAATATGGACGTCTTTTGAATTTTTTGGTCGATATATGACCCCAGGATTTCTTTTCAGGGCAGGTGTCATTTACAGGCCTGTAATGATTTGGAATATCCACTGACCATTAGCGCTGGGATTAAAGCTGCTGTTGTGTGAAACGGCCACAAGGTGGCAGCAGTTCTCCCTTACCAAATCTGGTTACTAGGGCAGCAGAGCCTCAATGGAAGAAGCGTTCTAGATTGGAATGTAGAACGGAATGTGCCAGGAGAAAGCCCCTCAAGTTTGTCTCACTACTTCTTGTTCGTGTTTTTAATTTAATTTTTTATTTTTTATTACAGCAAGTTTGAGTACAACGTTTAGCTTGTTGTTGGTGTGCAAGAGGTGGTTCTTTTACACATATACATATGTCTGTTCTTCCTGGGAACCTTTTCCCATGTACGTTATGACAGAATGTTGAGTAGTCTTCTCTTGGTACTCCGTAGGTCTTTGGTGATTATATACGTCTACTGTGTTTGTATATGTCTGTTAACCCCAATATCGTAATGAATTCAATCCTCACACCTTTCCTTTGGTGAACCATAAGTTTGTTTAATGAATCTGTGATTGCCCTTCTCCGTGGAAATATCTGCCCTGGTATCAATTTATAGGTAACACCTATAAGTGATATGATATGATATGTGTCTTTCACTTTCTGACTTACTCCAAGTCACGTGATTACCTCTAGACTCATCTACGGTGCTGCAAATGGCATTGTGTCCTTTTTTTCCTTGGCGAATATTCTGTCTTAGCGAGGTCCATTTTCTGCAATGTGATTCCCTGAGGGCTGAGGATTAGCTGACCTGGCCAGCCTGACCCTGCCGGCAAGCCCTCCCCAGGTGTGCCTGGGTTGAGGTCAATATAAACAGCACTCCAGGCAGCAATAGCCCCTGCAGCTGTGCCTGACTCCATATTCTCTGCACCATCAGAAGTCTCTGGGCTGTGCTGGTGGGAGGGTGTGAGGGTCCACGGCTTTGTGGTTGGTCCGGTGTGAGTGGGGCTCTGCTGGATTTTCGGCAGGAGTTGCCAGGCTGCCACCTGTAAAGCAGAGGATGTGTCACCCATAACTTCCACTGGAATATTTTTTCCGGGCTGAGGTGAGGAAGGAAAAAAAGGAGTGGGGGCCAGGACAGGAGGGGTATCTCAGGCAGGGCAATGGAAATCTTCCAGAAGAGCGCCCGTGGCCAGGACCATCCTGGCTGACCTGCAGGCACCAAGTTGGCCTGCGTGCTGTCGCTGGTGTGGCTCCACGTCCCTTCCTCTAGGCTTTCAAGCCCTTGTACATATTCAGGTGTTTCACCTGGGAAGGGTGGGAACAGTTCAGCAGCAGCTGGCCTGGGGCTCAGCTCACGTTTACTCACAGAGGCCTCGGCACGGTCCCCCAGCTTTGCAATAAGGACGCTCCTTGCGTGGGCGGGCGGGGCTGCTGGCTGTATGGGAGATGATTCCCCACCTCTGACCAATTTCAGAATTGTTTACCACTGGAGCAAGTGCCTTGGTAGTGTTTTCCTCTGTATAACTGTTAGGTTCAGTTTTTTTTCTTTTTTGGTTCAAGTTAGATTTTATTCCTCTCTTATGTATTTATGGATATAAGCATGGAAATAATTCATTCTTATAAATACATCAGTGTGAATGGAAGAACATTTTTTTCTGTTTTATTTTTACATTTTATTTTTTAAAAATTTGAAATTTAATTTTATTTATATTTTTATACAGTAGGTTATTATTAGTTATCTATTTTATGCATAAACATGTATACAGGTCAATCCCAATCTCCCAACTCATCCCACCACCACCACCCCATGGCTTCCCCCACTTTGTGTCCATGCGTTTGTTCTCTACCTCTGAGTCTCTATTTCGGCCCTGCAAACCAGTTTATCTGTACCATTTTTCTAGGTTCCACATATAGGCATTAATATACAATATTTGTTTTTCTCTTTCTGACTTACTTCACTCTGCATGACAGTCTCTAGATCCATCAACTTCTCTACAAATGACCGTTTCATTCCTTTTTATGGCTGAGTAATATTCCATTTTATATATGTACCACATCTTTATCCATTCGTCTGTCTGTGGCCATTTAGGTTGCTTCCATTACCTGGCTATTGTAAATAGTGCTGCAATGAACATTGTGTTGAATGTGTCTTTGTGATTTATGGTTTTCTCTGGGTATATGCCCAGAAGTTGGATTGCTGGATCCTATGGTAATTCTCTTTTTAGTTTTTTAAAGGAACCTCCATACTGTTCTCCATAGTGACTGTATCAATTTATATTCCCACCAATAGCGGAAGAGGGTTCCTTTTGTCCACACCCTCCCCAGAATTTGTTGTTTGTACATTATCTGATGATGCCGATTCTAACAGGTGTGAGGTCTTACCTCATTGTAGTTTTGATTTGCATTTCTCTAATAATTAGTGATGTTGAGCAGCTTTTCATGTGCGTCTTGGCCATCTCTGTGTCTTCTTTGAAGAAACGTCTCTTTAGATCTTCTGCCCATTTTTGTATTGGGTTGTTTGTTTTATTAATATTAAGCTGCATGAGCTGTTTATATATATTGGAGATTAAACCTTTGTCCATTGATTCGTTTGTGAACGTTTTCGCCCATTCTGAGGGTTGCCTTTTTCCATTCCCGTTTTTTTAACAAAGAAAGAAAGAAAGCAAAAGAAGCAGAACACTAATGTGCGTGAAATATGCCTCTTGAAACTGTCGTTTTGAAATATGGACGTCTTTTGAATTTTTTGGTCGATATATGACCCCAGGGTTTCTTTTCAGGGCAGGTGTCATTTACAGGCCTGTAATGATTTGGAATATCCACTGACCATTAGCGCTGGGATTAAAGCTGCTGTTGTGTGAAACGGCCACAAGGTGGCAGCAGTTCTCCCTTACCAAATCTGGTTACTAAGGCAGCAGAGCCTCAATGGAAGTCGCGTTCTAGATTGGAATGTAGAACGGAATGTGCCAGGAGAAAGCCCCTCAAGTTTGTCTCACTACTTCTTGTTCGTGTTTTTAATTTAATTTTTTAGTTTTTATTACAGCAAGTTTGAGTACAACGTTTAGCTTGTTGTAGGTGTGCAAGAGGTGGTTCTTTTACACTTATACATATGTCTGTTCTCCCTGGGATCCTTTTCCCATGTACGTTATGACAGAATGTTGAGTAGTCTTCTCTTGGTACTCCGTAGGTCTTTGGTGATTATATACGTCTACTGTGTTTGTATATGTCTGTTAACCCCAATATCGTAATGAATTCAATCCTCACACCTTTCCTTTGGTGAACCATAAGTTTGTTTAATGAATCTGTGATTGCCCTTCTCCGTGGAAATATCTGCCCTGGTATCAATGTATAGGTAACACCTATAAGTGATTTGATATGATATGTGTCTTTCACTTTCTGACTTACTTCAAATCACGTGATTACCTCTAGACTCATCTACGGTGCTGCAACTGGCATTGTGTCCTTTTTTTCCTTGGCCAATATTGTCTCTTAGCGAGGTCCATTTTCTGCAATGTGATTCCCTGAGGGCTGAGGATTAGCTGACCTGGGCAGCCTGACCCTGTCGGCAAGCCCTCCCCAGGTGTGCCTGGGTTGAGGTCAATATAAACAGCACTCCAGGCAGCAATAGCCCCTACAGCTGTGCCTGACTCCATATTCTCTGCACCATCAGCAGTCTCGGGGCTGTGCTGGTGGGAGGGTGTGAGAGTTCACGGCTTTGTTGGTGGCCCGGTGTGAGTGGGGCTCTGCTGGATTTTCGGCAGGAGTTGCCAGGCTGCCACCTGTAAACAAGAGGATGTGTCACCCATAAATTCCACTGGAATATCTCTCCTGGCTGAGGTGAGGAAGGAAAAAAAGGAGTGGGGGCCGGGACAGGAGGGGTATCTCAGGCAGGGCAATGGAAAGCTTCCAGAAGAGCGCCCGTGGCCAGGACCATCCTGGCTGACCTGCAGGCACCAAGTTGGCCTGCGTGCTGTCGCTGGTGTGGCTCCACGGCCCTTCTTCTAGGCTTTCAAGCCCTTGTACATATTCAGGTGTTTCACCTGGGAAGGGTGGGAACAGTTTAGCAGCAGCTGGCCTGGGGCTCAGCTCACGTTTACTCACAGAGGCCTCGGCACGGTCCCCCAGCTTTGCAAAAAGGACGCTCCTTGCGTGGGCGGGCGGGGCTGCTGGCTGTATGGGAGATGATTCCCCACCTCTGACCAATTTCAGAATTGTTTACCACTGGAACAAGTGCCTTGGTAGTGTTTTCCTCTGTATAACTGTTAGGTTCAGTTTTGTTTTTTTTTTGGTTCAAGTTAGATTTTATTCCTCTTTTATGTATTTATGGATATAAGCATGGAAATAATTCATTCTTATAAATACATCAGTGTGAATGGAAGAACTTTTTTTTCTGTATTATTTTTACATTTTATTTTTAAAAAATTTGAAATTTAATTTTATTTATTTTTTTATACAGTAGGTTATTATTAGTTATCTATTTTATGCATAAACATGTATACAGGCCAATCCCAATCTCCCAACTCATCCCACCACCACCACCCCATGGCTTCCCCCACTTTGTGTCCATACGTTTGTTCTCTACCTCTGTGTCTCTAGTTCTGCCCTGCAAACCAGTTCATCTGTACCATTTTTCTAGGTTCCACATATAGGCATTAATATACAATATTTGTTTTTCTCTTTCTGACTTACTTCACTCTGCATGACAGTCTCTAGATCCATCAACTTCTCTACAAATGACCGTTTCATTCCTTTTTATGGCTGAGTAATATTCCATTTTATATATGTACCACATCTTTATCCATTCGTCTGTCTGTGGCCATTTAGGTTGCTTCCATTACCTGGCTATTGTAAATAGTGCTGCAATGAACATTGTGGTGAATGTGTCTTTGTGATTTATGGTTTTCTCTGGGTATATGCCCAGAAGTGGGATTGCTGGATCCTATGGTAATTCTCTTTTTAGTTTTTTAAAGGAACCTCCATACTGTTCTCCATAGTGACTGTATCAATTTACATTCCCACCAATAGCGGAAGAGGGTTCCTTTTGTCCACACCCTCCTCAGAATTTGTTGTTTGTAGATTATCTGATGATGCCGATTCTAACAGGTGTGAGGTCTTACCTCATTGTAGTTTTGATTTGCATTTCTCTAATAATTAGTGATGTTGAGCAGCTTTTCATGTGCGTCTTGGCCATCTCTGTGTCTTCTTTGAAGAAACGTCTCTTTAGATCTTCTGCCCATTTTTGTATTGGGTTGTTTGTTTTATTAATATTAAGCTGCATGAGCTGTTTATATATATTGGAGATTAAACCTTTGTCCATTGATTCGTTTGTGAACGTTTTCGCCCATTCTGAGGGTTGCCTTTTTCCATTCCCGTATTTTTAACAAAGAAAGAAAGAAAGCAAAAGAAGCAGAACACTAATGTGCATGAAATATGCCTCTTGAAACTGCCGTTTTGAAATATGGACGTCTTTTGAATTTTTTGGTCGATATATGACCCCAGGATTTGTGTTCAGGGCAGGTGTCATTTACAGGCCTGTAATGATTTTGAATATCCACTGACCATTAGCGCTGGGATTAAAGCTGCTGTTGTGTGAAACGGCCACAAGGTGGCAGCAGTTCACCCTTACCAAATCTGGTTACTAGGGCAGCAGAGCCTCAATGGAAGTCGCGTTCTAGATTGGAATGTAGAACGGAATGTGCCAGGAGAAAGCCCCTCAAGTTTGTCTCACTACTTCTTGTTCGTGTTTTTAATTTAATTTTTTATTTTTTATTACAGCAAGTTTGAGTACAACGTTTAGCTTATTGTAGGTGTGCAAGAGGTGGTTCTTTTACACATATACATATGTCTGTTCTCCCTGGGATCCTTTTCCCATGTACGTTATGACAGAATGTTGAGTAGTCTTCTCTTGGTACTCCGTAGGTCTTTGGTGATTATATACGTCTACTGTGTTTGTATATGTCTGTTAACCCCAATATCGTAATGAATTCAATCCTCACACCTTTCCTTTGGTGAACCATAAGTTTGTTTAATGAATCTGTGATTGCCCTTCTCCGTGGAAATATCTGCCCTGGTATCAATTTATAGGTAACACCTATAAGTGATATGATATGATATGTGTCTTTCACTTTCTGACTTACTCCAAATCACGTGATTACCTGTAGACTCATCTACGGTGCTGCAAATGGCATTGTGTCCTTTTTTTCCTTGGCCAATATTCTCTCTAGCGAGGTCCATTTTCTGCAATGTGATTCCCTGAGGGCTGAGGATTAGCTGACCTGGGCAGCCTGACCCTGCCGGCAAGCCCTCCCCAGGTGTGCCTGGGTTGAGGTCAATATAAACAGCACTCCAGGCAGCAATAGCCCCTGCAGCTGTGCCTGACTCCATATTCTCTGCACCATCAGCAGTCTCGGGGCTGTGCTGGTGGGAGGGTGTGAGGGTCCACGGCTTTGTGGTTGGTCCGGTGTGAGTGGGGCTCTGCTGGATTTTCGGCAGGAGTTGCCAGGCTGCCACCTGTAAAGAAGAGGATGTGTCACCCATAACTTCCACTGGAATATCTCTCCGGGCTGAGGTGAGGAAGGAAAAAAAGGAGTGGGGGCCAGGAAAGGACGGGTATCTCAGGCAGGGCAATGGAAAGCTTCCAGAAGAGCGCCCGTGGCAAGGACCATCCTGGCTGACCTGCAGGCACCAAGTTGGCCTGCGTGCTGTCGCTGGTGTGGCTCCACGGCCCTTCCTCTAGGCTTTCAAGCCCTTGTACCTATTCAGGTGTTTCACCTGCGAAGGTGGGAACAGTTCAGCAGCAGCTGGCCTGGGGCTCAGCTCACGTTTACTCACAGAGGCCTCGGCACGGTCCCCCAGCTTTGCAATAAGGACGCTCCTTGCGTGGGCGGGCGGGGCTGCTGGCTGTATGGGAGATGATTCCCCACCTCTGACCAATTTCAGAATTGTTTACCACTGGAGCAAGTGCCTTGGTAGTGTTTTCCTCTGTATAACTGTTAGGTTCAGTTTTTTTTTTTCTTTTTTGGTTCAAGTTAGATTTTATTCCTCTTTTATGTATTTATGGATATAAGCATGGAAATAATTCACTCTTATAAATACATCAGTGTGAATGGAAGAACTTTTTTTCTGTTTTATTTTTACATTTTATTTTTAAAAAATTTGAAATTTAATTTTATTTATATTTTTATACAGTAGGTTATTATTAGTTATCTATTTTATGCATAAACATGTATACAGGTCAAACCCAATCTCCCAACTCATCCCACCACCACCACCCCATGGCTTCCCCCACTTTGTGTCCATACGTTTGTTCTCTACCTCTGTGTCTCTATTTCTGCCCTGCAAACCAGTTCATCTGTACCATTTTTCTAGGTTCCACATATAGGCATTAATATACAATATTTGTTTTTCTCTTTCTGACTTACTTCACTCTGCATGACAGTCTCTAGATCCATCAACTTCTCTACAAATGACCGTTTCATTCCATTTTATGGCTGAGTAATATTCCATTTTATATATGTACCACATCTTTATCCATTCGTCTGTCTGTGGCCATTTAGGTTGCTTCCATTACCTGGCTATTGTAAATAGTGCTGCAATGAACATTGTGGTGAATGTGTCTTTGTGATTTATGGTTTTCTCTGGGTATATGCCCAGAAGTTGGATTGATGGATCCTATGGTAATTCTCATTTTAGTTTTTTAAAGGAACCTCCATACTGTTCTCCATAGTGACTGTATCAATTTATATTCCCACCAATAGCGGAAGAGGGTTCCTTTTGTCCACACCCTCCCCAGAATTTGTTGTTTGTACATTATCTGATGATGCCGATTCTAACAGGTGTGAGGTCTTACCTCATTGTAGTTTTGATTTGCATTTCTCTAATAATTAGTGATGTTGAGCAGCTTTTCATGTGCGTCTTGGCCATCTCTGTGTCTTCTTTGAAGAAACGTCTCTTTAGATCTTCTGCCCATTTTTGTATTGGGTTGTTTGTTTTATTAATATTAAGCTGCATGAGCTGTTTATATATATTGGAGATTAAACCTTTGTCCATTGATTCGTTTGTGAACGTTTTCGCCCATTTTGAGGGTTGCCTTTTTCCATTCCCGTTTTTTTAACAAAGAAAGAAAGAAAGCAAAAGAAGCAGAACACTAATGTGCGTGAAATATGCCTCTTGAAACTGTCGTTTTGAAATATGGACGTCTTTTGAATTTTTTGGTCGATATATGACCCCAGGGTTTCTTTTCAGGGCAGGTGTCATTTACAGGCCTGTAATGATTTGGAATATCCACTGACCATTAGCGCTGGGATTAAAGCTGCTGTTGTGTGAAACGGCCACAAGGTGGCAGCAGTTCTCCCTTACCAAATCTGGTTACTAAGGCAGCAGAGCCTCAATGGAAGTCGCGTTCTAGATTGGAATGTAGAACGGAATGTGCCAGGAGAAAGCCCCTCAAGTTTGTCTCACTACTTCTTGTTCGTGTTTTTAATTTAATTTTTTAGTTTTTATTACAGCAAGTTTGAGTACAACGTTTAGCTTGTTGTAGGTGTGCAAGAGGTGGTTCTTTTACACTTATACATATGTCTGTTCTCCCTGGGATCCTTTTCCCATGTACGTTATGACAGAATGTTGAGTAGTCTTCTCTTGGTACTCCGTAGGTCTTTGGTGATTATATACGTCTACTGTGTTTGTATATGTCTGTTAACCCCAATATCGTAATGAATTCAATCCTCACACCTTTCCTTTGGTGAAACATAAGTTTGTTTAATGAATCTGTGATTGCCCTTCTCCGTGGAAATATCTGCCCTGGTATCAATTTATAGGTAACACCTATAAGTGATTTGATATGATATGTGTCTTTCACTTTCTGACTTACTCCAAATCACGTGATTACCTCTAGACTCATCTACGGTGCTGCAACTGGCATTGTGTCCTTTTTTTCCTTGGCCAATATTGTCTCTTAGCGAGGTCCATTTTCTGCAATGTGATTCCCTGAGGGCTGAGGATTAGCTGACCTGGGCAGCCTGACCCTGTCGGCAAGCCCTCCCCAGGTGTGCCTGGGTTGAGGTAAATATAAACAGCACTCCAGGCAGCAATAGCCCCTACAGCTGTGCCTGACTCCATATTCTCTGCACCATCAGCAGTCTCGGGGCTGTGCTGGTGGGAGGGTGTGAGAGTTCACGGCTTTGTTGGTGGCCCGGTGTGAGTGGGGCTCTGCTGGATTTTCGGCAGGAGTTGCCAGGCTGCCACCTGTAAACAAGAGGATGTGTCACCCATAAATTCCACTGGAATATCTCTCCTGGCTGAGGTGAGGAAGGAAAAAAAGGAGTGGGGGCCGGGACAGGAGGGGTATCTCAGGCAGGGCAATGGAAAGCTTCCAGAAGAGCGCCCGTGGCCAGGACCATCCTGGCTGACCTGCAGGCACCAAGTTGGCCTGCGTGCTGTCGCTGGTGTGGCTCCACGGCCCTTCTTCTAGGCTTTCAAGCCCTTGTACATATTCAGGTGTTTCACCTGGGAAGGGTGGGAACAGTTTAGCAGCAGCTGGCCTGGGGCTCAGCTCACGTTTACTCACAGAGGCCTCGGCACGGTCCCCCAGCTTTGCAATAAGGACGCTCCTTGCGTGGGCGGGCGGGGCTGCTGGCTGTATGGGAGATGATTCCCCACCTCTGACCAATTTCAGAATTGTTTACCACTGGAACAAGTGCCTTGGTAGTGTTTTCCTCTGTATAACTGTTAGGTTCAGTTTTGTTTTTTTTTTGGTTCAAGTTAGATTTTATTCCTCTTTTATGTATTTATGGATATAAGCATGGAAATAATTCATTCTTATAAATACATCAGTGTGAATGGAAGAACTTTTTTTTCTGTATTATTTTTACATTTTATTTTTAAAAAATTTGAAATTTAATTTTATTTATTTTTTTATACAGTAGGTTATTATTAGTTATCTATTTTATGCATAAACATGTATACAGGCCAATCCCAATCTCCCAACTCATCCCACCACCACCACCCCATGGCTTCCCCCACTTTGTGTCCATACGTTTGTTCTCTACCTCTGTGTCTCTATTTCTGCCCTGCAAACCAGTTCATCTGTACCATTTTTCTAGGTTCCACATATAGGCATTAATATACAATATTTGTTTTTCTCTTTCTGACTTACTTCACTCTGCATGACAGTCTCTAGATCCATCAACTTCTCTACAAATGACCGTTTCATTCCTTTTTATGGCTGAGTAATATTCCATTTTATATATGTACCACATCTTTATCCATTCGTCTGTCTGTGGCCATTTAGGTTGCTTCCATTACCTGGCTATTGTAAATAGTGCTGCAATGAACATTGTGGTGAATGTGTCTTTGTGATTTATGGTTTTCTCTGGGTATATGCCCAGAAGTGGGATTGCTGGATCCTATGGTAATTCTCTTTTTAGTTTTTTAAAGGAACCTCCATACTGTTCTCCATAGTGACTGTATCAATTTACATTCCCACCAATAGCGGAAGAGGGTTCCTTTTGTCCACACCCTCCTCAGAATTTGTTGTTTGTAGATTATCTGATGATGCCGATTCTAACAGGTGTGAGGTCTTACCTCATTGTAGTTTTGATTTGCATTTCTCTAATAATTAGTGATGTTGAGCAGCTTTTCATGTGCGTCTTGGCCATCTCTGTGTCTTCTTTGAAGAAACGTCTCTTTAGATCTTCTGCCCATTTTTGTATTGGGTTGTTTGTTTTATTAATATTAAGCTGCATGAGCTGTTTATATATATTGGAGATTAAACCTTTGTCCATTGATTCGTTTGTGAACGTTTTCGCCCATTCTGAGGGTTGCCTTTTTCCATTCCCGTATTTTTAACAAAGAAAGAAAGAAAGCAAAAGAAGCAGAACACTAATGTGCATGAAATATGCCTCTTGAAACTGCCGTTTTGAAATATGGACGTCTTTTGAATTTTTTGGTCGATATATGACCCCAGGATTTGTGTTCAGGGCAGGTGTCATTTACAGGCCTGTAATGATTTTGAATATCCACTGACCATTAGCGCTGGGATTAAAGCTGCTGTTGTGTGAAACGGCCACAAGGTGGCAGCAGTTCACCCTTACCAAATCTGGTTACTAGGGCAGCAGAGCCTCAATGGAAGTCGCGTTCTAGATTGGAATGTAGAACGGAATGTGCCAGGAGAAAGCCCCTCAAGTTTGTCTCACTACTTCTTGTTCGTGTTTTTAATTTAATTTTTTATTTTTTATTACAGCAAGTTTGAGTACAACGTTTAGCTTATTGTAGGTGTGCAAGAGGTGGTTCTTTTACACATATACATATGTCTGTTCTCCCTGGGATCCTTTTCCCATGTACGTTATGACAGAATGTTGAGTAGTCTTCTCTTGGTACTCCGTAGGTCTTTGGTGATTATATACGTCTACTGTGTTTGTATATGTCTGTTAACCCCAATATCGTAATGAATTCAATCCTCACACCTTTCCTTTGGTGAACCATAAGTTTGTTTAATGAATCTGTGATTGCCCTTCTCCGTGGAAATATCTGCCCTGGTATCAATTTATAGGTAACACCTATAAGTGATATGATATGATATGTGTCTTTCACTTTCTGACTTACTCCAAGTCACGTGATTACCTGTAGACTCATCTACGGTGCTGCAAATGGCATTGTGTCCTTTTTTTCCTTGGCCAATATTCTCTCTAGCGAGGTCCATTTTCTGCAATGTGATTCCCTGAGGGCTGAGGATTAGCTGACCTGGGCAGCCTGACCCTGCCGGCAAGCCCTCCCCAGGTGTGCCTGGGTTGAGGTCAATATAAACAGCACTCCAGGCAGCAATAGCCCCTGCAGCTGTGCCTGACTCCATATTCTCTGCACCATCAGCAGTCTCGGGGCTGTGCTGGTGGGAGGGTGTGAGGGTCCACGGCTTTGTGGTTGGTCCGGTGTGAGTGGGGCTCTGCTGGATTTTCGGCAGGAGTTGCCAGGCTGCCACCTGTAAAGAAGAGGATGTGTCACCCATAACTTCCACTGGAATATCTTTCCGGGCTGAGGTGAGGAAGGAAAAAAAGGAGTGGGGGCCAGGAAAGGAGGGGTATCTCAGGCAGGGCAATGGAAAGCTTCCAGAAGAGCGCCCGTGGCAAGGACCATCCTGGCTGACCTGCAGGCACCAAGTTGGCCTGCGTGCTGTCGCTGGTGTGGCTCCACGGCCCTTCCTCTAGGCTTTCAAGCCCTTGTACCTATTCAGGTGTTTCACCTGCGAAGGTGGGAACAGTTCAGCAGCAGCTGGCCTGGGGCTCAGCTCACGTTTACTCACAGAGGCCTCGGCACGGTCCCCCAGCTTTGCAATAAGGACGCTCCTTGCGTGGGCGGGCGGGGCTGCTGGCTGTATGGGAGATGATTCCCCACCTCTGACCAATTTCAGAATTGTTTACCACTGGAGCAAGTGCCTTGGTAGTGTTTTCCTCTGTATAACTGTTAGGTTCAGTATTTTTTTTTTCTTTTTTGGTTCAAGTTAAATTTTATTCCTCTTTTATGTATTTATGGATATAAGCATGGAAATAATTCATTCTTATAAATACATCAGTGTGAATGGAAGAACTTTTTTTCTGTTTTATTTTTACATTTTATTTTTAAAAAATTTGAAATTTAATTTTATTTATATTTTTATACAGTAGGTTATTATTAGTTATCTATTTTATGCATAAACATGTATACAGGTCAATCCCAATCTCCCAACTCATCCCACCACCACCACCCCATGGCTTCCCCCACTTTGTGTCCATACGTTTGTTCTCTACCTCTGTGTCTCTATTTCTGCCCTGCAAACCAGTTCATGTGTACCATTTTTCTAGGTTCCACATATAGGCATTAATATACAATATTTGTTTTTCTCTTTCTGACTTACTTCACTCTGCATGACAGTCTCTAGATCCATCAACTTCTCTACAAATGACCGTTTCATTCCATTTTATGGCTGAGTAATATTCCATTTTATATATGTACCACATCTTTATCCATTCGTCTGTCTGTGGCCATTTAGGTTGCTTCCATTACCTGGCTATTGTAAATAGTGCTGCAATGAACATTGTGGTGAATGTGTCTTTGTGATTTATGGTTTTCTCTGGGTATATGCCCAGAAGTTGGATTGCTGGATCCTATGGTAATTCTCATTTTAGTTTTTTAAAGGAACCTCCATACTGTTCTCCATAGTGACTGTATCAATTTATATTCCCACCAATAGCGGAAGAGGGTTCCTTTTGTCCACACCCTCCCCAGAATTTGTTGTTTGTACATTATCTGATGATGCCGATTCTAACAGGTGTGAGGTCTTACCTCATTGTAGTTTTGATTTGCATTTCTCTAATAATTAGTGATGTTGAGCAGCTTTTCATGTGCGTCTTGGCCATCTCTGTGTCTTCTTTGAAGAAACGTCTCTTTAGATCTTCTGCCCATTTTTGTATTGGGTTGTTTGTTTTATTAATATTAAGCTGCATGAGCTGTTTATATATATTGGAGATTAAACCTTTGTCCATTGATTCGTTTGTGAACGTTTTCGCCCATTTTGAGGGTTGCCTTTTTCCATTCCCGTTTTTTTAACAAAGAAAGAAAGAAAGCAAAAGAAGCAGAACACTAATGTGCGTGAAATATGCCTCTTGAAACTGTCGTTTTGAAATATGGACGTCTTTTGAAATTTTTGGTCGATATATGACCCCAGGATTTGTTTTCAGGGCAGGTGTCATTTACAGGCCTGTAATGATTTGGAATATCCACTGACCATTAGCGCTGGGATTAAAGCTGCTGTTGTGTGAAACGGCCACAAGGTGGCAGCAGTTATCCCTTACCAAATCTGGTTACTAAGGCAGCAGAGCCTCAGTGGAAGTCGCGTTCTAGATTGGAATGTAGAACGGAATGTGCCAGGAGAAAGCCCCTCAAGTTTGTCTCACTACTTCTTGTTCGTGTTTTTAATTTAATTTTTTAGTTTTTATTACAGCAAGTTTGAGTACAACGTTTAGCTTGTTGTAGGTGTGCAAGAGGTGGTTCTTTTACACTTATACATATGTCTGTTCTCCCTGGGATCCTTTTCCCATGTACGTTATGACAGAATGTTGAGTAGTCTTCTCTTGGTACTCCGTAGGTCTTTGGTGATTATATACGTCTACTGTGTTTGTATATGTCTGTTAACCCCAATATCGTAATGAATTCAATCCTCACACCTTTCCTTTGGTGAACCATAAGTTTGTTTAATGAATCTGTGATTGCCCTTCTCCGTGGAAATATCTGCCCTGGTATCAATTTATAGGTAACACCTATAAGTGATATGATATGATATGTGTCTTTCACTTTCTGACTTACTCCAAATCACGTGATTACCTCTAGACTCATCTACGGTGCTGCAACTGGCATTGTGTCCTTTTTTTCCTTGGCCAATATTGTCTCTTAGCGAGGTCCATTTTCTGCAATGTGATTCCCTGAGGGCTGAGGATTAGCTGACCTGGGCAGCCTGACCCTGTCGGCAAGCCCTCCCCAGGTGTGCCTGGGTTGAGGTCAATATAAACAGCACTCCAGGCAGCAATAGCCCCTACAGCTGTGCCTGACTCCATATTCTCTGCACCATCAGCAGTCTCGGGGCTGTGCTGGTGGGAGGGTGTGAGAGTTCACGGCTTTGTTGGTGGCCCGGTGTGAGTGGGGCTCTGCTGGATTTTCGGCAGGAGTTGCCAGGCTGCCACCTGTAAACAAGAGGATGTGTCACCCATAAATTCCACTGGAATATCTCTCCTGGCTGAGGTGAGGAAGGAAAAAAAGGAGTGGGGGCCGGGACAGGAGGGGTATCTCAGGCAGGGCAATGGAAAGCTTCCAGAAGAATGCCCGTGGCCAGGACCATCCTGGCTGACCTGCAGGCACCAAGTTGGCCTGCGTGCTGTCGCTGGTGTGGCTCCACGGCCCTTCCTCTAGGCTTTCAAGCCCTTGTACATATTCAGGTGTTTCACCTGGGAAGGGTGGGAACAGTTTAGCAGCAGCTGGCCTGGGGCTCAGCTCACGTTTACTCACAGAGGCCTCGGCACGGTCCCCCAGGTTTGCAATAAGGACGCTCCTTGCGTGGGCGGGCGGGGCTGCTGGCTGTATGGGAGATGATTCCCCACCTCTGACCAATTTCAGAATTGTTTACCACTGGAACAAGTGCCTTGGTAGTGTTTTCCTCTGTATAACTGTTAGGTTCAGTTTTGTTTTTTTTTTGGTTCAAGTTAGATTTTATTCCTCTTTTATGTATTTATGGATATAAGCATGGAAATAATTCATTCTTATAAATACATCAGTGTGAATGGAAGAACTTTTTTTTCTGTATTATTTTTACATTTTATTTTTTAAAAATTTGAAATTTAATTTTATTTATTTTTTTATACAGTAGGTTATTATTAGTTATCTATTTTATGCATAAACATGTATACAGGCCAATCCCAATCTCCCAACTCATCCCACCACCACCACCCCATGGCTTCCCCCACTTTGTGTCCATACGTTTGTTCTCTACCTCTGTGTCTCTATTTCTGCCCTGCAAACCAGTTCATCTGTACCATTTTTCTAGGTTCCACATATAGGCATTAATATACAATATTTGTTTTTCTCTTTCTGACTTACTTCACTCTGCATGACAGTCTCTAGATCCATCAACTTCTCTACAAATGACCGTTTCATTCCTTTTTATGGCTGAGTAATATTCCATTTTATATATGTACCACATCTTTATCCATTCGTCTGTCTGTGGCCATTTAGGTTGCTTCCATTACCTGGCTATTGTAAATAGTGCTGCAATGAACATTGTGGTGAATGTGTCTTTGTGATTTATGGTTTTCTCTGGGTATATGCCCAGAAGTGGGATTGCTGGATCCTATGGTAATTCTCTTTTTAGTTTTTTAAAGGAACCTCCATACTGTTCTCCATAGTGACTGTATCAATTTACATTCCCACCAATAGCGGAAGAGGGTTCCTTTTGTCCACACCCTCCCCAGAATTTGTTGTTTGTAGATTATCTGATGATGCCGATTCTAACAGGTGTGAGGTCTTACCTCATTGTAGTTTTGATTTGCATTTCTCTAATAATTAGTGATGTTGAGCAGCTTTTCATGTGCGTCTTGGCCATCTCTGTGTCTTCTTTGAAGAAACGTCTCTTTAGATCTTCTGCCCATTTTTGTATTGGGTTGTTTGTTTTATTAATATTAAGCTGCATGAGCTGTTTATATATATTGGAGATTAAACCTTTGTCCATTGATTCGTTTGTGAACGTGTTTGCCCATTCTGACGGTTGCCTTTTTCCATTCCCGTTTTTTTAACAAAGAAAGAAAGAAAGCAAAAGAAGCAGAACACTAATGTGCGTGAAATATGCCTCTTGAAACTGTCGTTTTGAAATATGGACGTCTTTTGAATTTTTTGGTCAATATATGACCCCAGGATTTGTTTTCAGGGCAGGTGTCATTTACAGGCCTGTAATGATTTTGAATATCCACTGACCATTAGCGCTGGGATTAAAACTGCTGTTGTGTGAAACGGCCACAAGGTGGCAGCAGTTCACCCTTACCAAATCTGGTTACTAGGGCAGCAGAGCCTCAATGGAAGTCGCGTTCTAGATTGGAATGTAGAAGGGAATGTGCCAGGAGAAAGCCCCTCAAGTTTGTCTCACTACTTCTTGTTCGTGTTTTTAATTTAATTTTTTATTTTTTATTACAGCAAGTTTGAGTACAACGTTTAGCTTGTTGTAGGTGTTGAAGAGGTGGTTCTTTTACACATATACATATGTCTGTTCTCCCTGGGATCCTTTTCCCATGTACGTTATGACAGAATGTTGAGTAGTCTTCTCTTGGTACTCCGTAGGTCTTTGGTGATTATATACGTCTACTGTGTTTGTATATGTCTGTTAACCCCAATATCGTAATGAATTCAATCCTCACACCTTTCCTTTGGTGAACCATAAGTTTGTTTAATGAATCTGTGATTGCCCTTCTCCGTGGAAATATCTGCCCTGGTATCAATTTATAGGTAACACCTATAAGTGATATGATATGATATGTGTCTTTCACTTTCTGACTTACTCCAAGTCACGTGATTACCTGTAGACTCATCTACGGTGCTGCAAATGGCATTGTGTCCTTTTTTTCCTTGGCCAATATTCTCTCTAGCGAGGTCCATTTTCTGCAATGTGATTCCCTGAGGGCTGAGGATTAGCTGACCTGGGCAGCCTGACCCTGCCGGCAAGCCCTCCCCAGGTGTGCCTGGGTTGAGGTCAATATAAACAGCACTCCAGGCAGCAATAGCCCCTGCAGCTGTGCCTGACTCCATATTCTCTGCACCATCAGCAGTCTCGGGGCTGTGCTGGTGGGAGGGTGTGAGGGTCCACGGCTTTGTGGTTGGTCCGGTGTGAGTGGGGCTCTGCTGGATTTTCGGCAGGAGTTGCCAGGCTGCCACCTGTAAAGAAGAGGATGTGTCACCCATAACTTCCACTGGAATATCTTTCCGGGCTGAGGTGAGGAAGGAAAAAAAGGAGTGGGGGCCAGGAAAGGAGGGGTATCTCAGGCAGGGCAATGGAAAGCTTCCAGAAGAGCGCCCGTGGCCAGGACCATCCTGGCTGACCTGCAGGCACCAAGTTGGCCTGCGTGCTGTCGCTGGTGTGGCTCCACGGCCCTTCCTCTAGGCTTTCAAGCCCTTGTACCTATTCAGGTGTTTCACCTGGGAAGGTGGGAACAGTTCAGCAGCAGCTGGCCTGGGGCTCAGCTCACGTTTACTCATAGAGGCCTCGGCACGGTCCCCCAGCTTTGCAATAAGGACGCTCCTTGCGTGGGCGGGCGGGGCTGCTGGCTGTATGGGAGATGATTCCCCACCTCTGACCAATTTCAGAATTGTTTACCACTGGAGCAAGTGCCTTGGTCGTGTTTTCCTCTGTATAACTGTTAGGTTCAGTTTTTTTTTTCTTTTTTGGTTCAAGTTAAATTTTATTCCTCTTTTATGTATTTATGGATATAAGCATGGAAATAATTCATTCTTATAAATACATCAGTGTGAATGGAAGAACTTTTTTTCTGTTTTATTTTTACATTTTATTTTTAAAAAATTTGAAATTTAATTTTATTTATATTTTTATACAGTAGGTTATTATTAGTTATCTATTTTATGCATAAACATGTATACAGGGCAATCCCAATCTCCCCACTCATCCCACCACCACCACCCCATGGCTTCCCCCACTTTGTGTCCATACGTTTGTTCTCTACCTCTGTGTCTCTATTTCTGCCCTGCAAACCAGTTCATCTGTACCATTTTTCTAGGTTCCACATATAGGCATTAATATACAATATTTGTTTTTCTCTTTCTGACTTACTTCACTCTGCATGACAGTCTCTAGATCCATCAACTTCTCTACAAATGACCGTTTCATTCCTTTTTATGGCTGAGTAATATTCCATTTTATATATGTACCACATCTTTATCCATTCGTCTGTCTGTGGGCATTTAGGTTGCTTCCATTACCTGGCTATTGTAAATAGTGCAGCAATGAACATTGTGGTGAATGTGTCTTTGTGATTTATGGTTTTCTCTGGGTATATGCCCAGAAGCGGGATTGCTGGATCCTATGGTAATTCTCTTTTTAGTTTTTTAAAGGAACCTCCATACTGTTCTCCATAGTGACTGTATCAATTTACATTCCCACCAATAGCGGAAGAGGGTTCCTTTTGTCCACACCCTCCCCAGAATTTGTTGTTTGTAGATTATCTGATGATGCCGATTCTAACAGGTGTGAGGTCTTACCTCATTGTAGTTTTGATTTGCATTTCTCTAATAATTAGTGATGTTGAGCAGCTTTTCATGTGCGTCTTGGCCATCTCTGTGTCTTCTTTGAAGAAACGTCTCTTTAGATCTTCTGCCCATTTTTGTATTGGGTTGTTTGTTTTATTAATATTAAGCTGCATGAGCTGTTTATATATATTGGAGATTAAACCTTTGTCCATTGATTCGTTTGTGAACGTTTTCGCCCATTCTGAGGGTTGCCTTTTTCCATTCCCGTTTTTTTAACAAAGAAAGAAAGAAAGCAAAAGAAGCAGAACACTAATGTGCGTGAAATATGCCTCTTGAAACTGTCGTTTTGAAATATGGACGTCTTTTAAATTTTTTGGTCGAAATATGACCCCAGGATTTCTTTTCAGGGCAGGTGTCATTTACAGGCCTGTAATGATTTGGAATATCCACTGACCATTAGCGCTGGGATTAAAGCTGCTGTTGTGTGAAACGGCCACAAGGTGGCAGCAGTTCTCCCTTACCAAATCTGGTTACTAGGGCAGCAGAGCCTCAATGGAAGTCGCGTTCTAGATTGGAATGTAGAACGGAATGTGCCAGGAGAAAGCCCCTCAAGTTTGTCTCACTACTTCTTGTTCGTGTTTTTAATTTAATTTTTTAGTTTTTATTACAGCAAGTTTGAGTACAACGTTTAGCTTGTTGTAGGTGTGCAAGAGGTGGTTCTTTTACACATATACATATGTCTGTTCTCCCTGGGATCCTTTTCCCATGTACGTTATGACAGAATGTTGAGTAGTCTTCTCTTGGTACTCCGTAGGTCTTTGGTGATTATATACGTCTACTGTGTTTGTATATGTCTGTTAACCCCAATATCGTAATGAATTCAATCCTCACACCTTTCCTTTGGTGAACCATAAGTTTGTTTAATGAATCTGTGATTGCCCTTCTCCGTGGAAATATCTGCCCTGGTATCAATTTATAGGTAACACCTATAAGTGATATGATATGATATGTGTCTTTCACTTTCTGACTTACTCCAAGTCACGTGATTACCTCTAGACTCATCTACGGTGCTGCAACTGGCATTGTGTCCTTTTTTTCTTTGGCCAAAATTGTCTCTTAGCGAGGTCCATTTTCTGCAATGTGATTCCCTGAGGGCTGAGGATTAGCTGACCTGGGCAGCCTGACCCTGCCGGCAAGCCCTCCCCAGGTGTGCCTGAGTTGAGGTCAATATAAACAGCACTCCAGGCAGCAATAGCCCCTGCAGCTGTGCCTGACTCCATATTCTCTGCACCATCAGCATTCTCGGGGCTGTGCTGGTGGGAGGGTGTGAGGGTTCACGGCTTTGTTGGTGGCCCGGTGGGAGTGGGGCTCTGCTGGATTTTCGGCAGGAGTTGCCAGGCTGCCACCTGTAAACAAGAGGATGTGTCACCCATAACTACCACTGGAATATCTCTCCGGGCTGAGGTGTGGGAGGAAAAAAAGGAGTGGGGGCCGGGACAGGATGGGTATCTCAGGCAGGGCAATGGAAAGCTTCCAGAAGAGCGCCCGTGGCCAGGACCATCCTGGCTGACCTGCAGGCACCAAGTTGGCCTGCGTGCTGTCGCTGGTGTGGCTCCACGGCCCTTCCTCTAGGCTTTCAAGCCCTTGTACATATTCAGGTGTTTCACCTGGGAAGGGTGGGAACAGTTCAGCAGCAGCTGGCCTGTGGCTCAGCTCACGTTTACTCACAGAGACCTCGGCACGGTCCCCCAGCTTTGCAATAAGGACGCTCCTTGCGTGGGAGGGTGGGGCTGCTGGCTGTATGGGAGATGATTCCCCACCTCTGACCAATTTCAGAATTGTTTACCACTGGAACAAGTGTCTTGGTAGTGTTTTCCTCTGTATAACTGATAGGTTCAGTTTTTTTTTTTTTTTTGGTACAAGTTAGATTTTATTCCTCTTTTATGTATTTATGGATATAAGCATGGAAATAATTCATTCTTATAAATACATCAGTGTGAATGGAAGAACTTTTTTTTCTGTATTATTTTTACATTTTATTTTTAAAAAATTTGAAATTTAATTTTATTTATTTTTTTATACAGTAGGTTATTATTAGTTATCTATTTTATGCATAAACATGTATACAGGCCAATCCCAATCTCCCAACTCATCCCACCACCACCACCCCATGTCTTCCCCCACTTTGTGTCCATACGTTTGTTCTCTACCTCTGTGTCTCTATTTCTGCCCTGCAAACCAGTTCATCTGTACCATTTTTCTAGGTTCCACATATAGGCATTAATATACAATATTTGTTTTTCTCTTTCTGACTTACTTCACTCTGCATGACAGTCTCTAGATCCATCAACTTCTCTACAAATGACCGTTTCATTCCTTTTTATGGCTGAGTAATATTCCATTTTATATATGTACCACATCTTTATCCATTCGTCTGTCTGTGGGCATTTAGGTTGCTTCCATTACCTGGCTATTGTAAATAGTGCTGCAATGAACATTGTGGTGAATGTGTCTTTGTGATTTATGGTTTTCTCTGGGTGTATGCCCAGAAGCGGTATTGCTGGATCCTATGGTAATTCTCTTTTTAGTTTTTTAAAGGAACCTCCATACTGTTCTCCATAGTGACTGTATCAATTTACATTCCCACCAATAGCGGAAGAGGGTTCCTTTTGTCCACACCCTCCCCAGAATTTGTTGTTTGTAGATTATCTGATGATGCCGTTTCTAACAGGTGTGAGGTCTTACCTCATTGTAGTTTTGATTTGCATTTCTCTAATATTTAGTGATGTTGAGCAGCTTTTCATGTGCGTCTTGGCCATCTCTGTGTCTTCTTTGAAGAAACGTCTCTTTAGATCTTCTGCCCATTTTTGTATTGGGTTGTTTGTTTTATTAATATTAAGCTGCATGAGCTGTTTATATATATTGGAGATTAAACCTTTGTCCATTGATTCGTTTGTGAACTTTTTCGCCCATTCTGAGGGTTGCCTTTTTCCATTCCCGTTTTTTTAACAAAGAAAGAAAGAAAGCAAAAGAAGCAGAACACTAATGTGCGTGAAATATGCCTCTTGAAACTGTCGTTTTGAAATATGGACGTCTTTTGAATTTTTTGGTCGATATATGACCCCAGGATTTGTTTTCAGGGCAGGTGTCATTTACAGGCCTGTAATGATTTGGAATATGCACTGACCATTAGCGCTGGGATTAAAGCTGCTGTTGTGTGAAACGGCCACAAGGTGGCAGCAGTTCTCCCTTACCAAATCTGGTTACTAGGGCAGCAGAGCCTCAATGGAAGTCGCGTTCTAGATTGGAATGTAGAACGGAATGTGCCAGGAGAAAGCCCCTCAAGTTTGTCTCACTACTTCTTGTTCGTGTTTTTAATTTAATTTTTTATTTTTTATTACAGCAAGTTTGAGTACAACGTTTAGCTTGTTGTAGGTGTGCAAGTGGTGGTTCTTTTACACATATACATATGTCTGTTCTCCCTGGGATCCTTTTCCCATGTACGTTATGACAGAATGTTGAGTAGTCTTCTCTTGGTACTCCGTAGGTCTTTGGTGATTATATACGTCTACAGTGTTTGTATATGTCTGTTAACCCCAATATCGTAATGAATTCAATCCTCACACCTTTCCTTTGGTGAACCATAAGTTTGTTTAATGAATCTGTGATTGCCCTTCTCCGTGGAAATATCTGCCCTGGTATCAATTTATAGGTAACACCTATAAGTGATATGATATGATATGTGTCTTTCACTTTCTGACTTACTCCAAGTCACGTGATTACCTCTAGACTCATCTACGGTGCTGCAACTGGCATTGTGTCCTTTTTTTCTTTGGCCAATATTGTCTCTTAGCGAGGTCCATTTTCTGCAATGTGATTCCCTGAGGGCTGAGGATTAGCTGACCTGGGCAGCCTGACCCTGCCGGCAAGCCCTCCACAGGTGTGCCTGGGTTGAGGTCAATATAAACAGCACTCCAGGCAGCAATAGCCCCTGCAGCTGTGCCTGACTCCATATTCTCTGCACCATCAGCAGTCTCGGGGCTGTGCTGGTGGGAGGGTGTGAGGGTCCACGGATTTGTGGGTGGCCCGGTGTGAGTGGGGCTCTGCTGGATTTTCGGCAGGAGTTGCCTGTCTGCCACCTGTAAAGAAGAGGATGTGTCACCCATAGCTTCCACTGGAATATCTCTCCGGGCTGAGGTGAGGAAGGAAAGAAAGGAGTGGGGGCAGGGACAGGAGGGGTATCTCAGGCAGGGCAATGGAAAGTTTCCAGAAGAGCGCCCGTGGCCAGGACCATCCTGGCTGACCTGCAGGCAACAAGTTGGCCTGCGTGCTGTCGCTGGTGTGGCTCCACGGCCCTTCCTGTAGTCTTTCAAGTCCTTGTACATATATAGGTGTTTCACCTGGGAAGGGTGGGAACAGTTCAGCAGCAGCTGGCCTGGGGCTCAGCTCACGTTTACTCACAGAGGCCTCGGCACGGTCCCCCAGCTTTGCAATAAGGACGCTCCTTGCGTGGGCGGGCGGGGCTGCTGGCTGTATGGGAGATGATTCCCCACCTCTGACCAATTTCAGAATTGTTTACCACTGGAGCAAGTGCCTTGGTCTTGTTCTCCTCTGTATAACTGTTAGGTTCAGTTTTTTTTTTCTTTTTTGGTTCAAGTTAGATTTTATTCCTCTTTTATGTATTTATGGATATTAGCATGGAAATAATTCATTCTTATAAATACATCAGTGTGAATGGAAGAACTTTTTTTTCTGTATTATTTTTACATTTTATTTTTAAAAAATTTGAAATTTAATTTTATTTATTTTTTTATACAGTACGTTATTTTTAGTTATCTATTTTATGCATAAACATGTATACAGGTCAATTCCAATCTCCCAAATCATCCCACCAACACCACCCCATGGCTTCCCCCACTTTGTGTCCATACGTTTGTTCTCTACCTCTGTTTCTCTATTTCTGCCCTGCAAACCAGTTCATCTGTACCATTTTTCTAGGTTCCACATATAGGCATTAATATACAATATTTGTTTTTCTCTTTCTGACTTACTTCACTCTGCATGACAGTCTCTAAATCCATCAACTTCTCTACAAATGACCGTTTCATTCCTTTTTATGGCTGAGTAATATTCCATTTTATATATGTACCACATCTTTATCCATTCGTCTGTCTGTGGCCATTTAGGTTGCTTCCATTACCTGGCTATTGTAAATAGTGCTGCAATGAACATTGTGGTGAATGTGTCTTTGTGATTTATGGTTTTTTCTGGGTATATGCCCAGAAGTGGGATTGCTGGATCCTATGGTAATTCTCTTTTTCGTTTTTTAAAGGAACCTCCATACTGTTCTCCATAGTGACTGTATCAATTTACATTCCCACCAATAGCGGAAGAGGGTTCCTTTTGTCCACACCCTCCCCAGAATTTGGTGTTTGTAGATTATCTGATGATGCCGATTCTAACAGGTGTGAGGTCTTACCTCATTGTAGTTTTGATTTGCATTTCTCTAATAATTAGTGATGTTGAGCAGCTTTTCATGTGCGTCTTGGCCATCTCTGTGTCTTCTTTGAAGTAACGTCTCTTTAGATCTTCTGCCCATTTTTGTATTGGGTTGTTTGTTTTATTAATATTAAGCTGCATGAGCTGTTTATATATATTGGAGATTAAACCTTTGTCCACTGATTCGTTTGTGAACGTTTTCGCCCATTCTGAGGGTTGCCTTTTTCCATTCCCGTTTTTTTAACAAAGAAAGAAAGAAAGCCATAGAGGCAGAACACTAATGTGCGTGAAATATGCCTCTTGAAACTGTCGTTTTGAAATATGGACGTCTTTTGAATTTTTTGGTCGATACATGACCCCAGGATTTCTTTTCAGGGCAGGTGTCATTTACAGGCCTGTAATGATTTGGAATATCCACTGACCATTAGCGCTGGGATTAAAGCTGCTGTTGTGTGAAACGGCCACAAGGTGGCAGCAGTTCTCCCTTAACAAATCTGGTTACTAGGACAGCAGAGCCTCAATGGAAGTCGCGTTCTAGATAGGAATGTAGAACGGAATGTGCCAGGAGAAAGCCCCACAAGTTTGTCTCAATACTTCTTTTTCGTGTTTTTAATTTAATTTTTTATTTTTTATTACAGCAAGTTTGAGTACAACGTTTAGCTTGTTCTAGGTGTGCAAGAGGTGGTTCTTTTACACATATACATATGTCTGTTCTTCCTGGGATCCTTTACCCATGTACGTTATGACAGAATGTTGAGTAGTCTTCTCTTGGTACTCCGCAGGTCTTTGGTGATTATATACGTCTACTGTGTTTGTATATGTATGTTAACCCCAATATCGTAATGAATTCAATCCTCACATCTTTCCTTTGGTGAACCATAAGTTTGTTTAATGAATCTGTGATTACCCTTCTCCGTGGAAATATCTGCCATGGTATCAATTTATAGGTAACACCTATAAGTGATATGATATGATATGTGTCTTTCACTTTCTGACTTACTCCAACTCACGTGATTACCTCTAGACTCATCTATGGTGCTGCAAATGGCATTGTGTCCTTTTTTTCCTTGGCCAATATTCTGTCTTAGCGAGGTCCATTTTCTGCAATGTGATTCCCTGAGGGCTGAGGATTAGCTGACCTGGCCAGCCTGACCCTGCCGGCAAGCCCTCCCCAGGTGTGCCTGGGTTGAGGTCAATATAAACAGCACTCCAGGCAGCAATAGCCCCTGCAGCTGTGCCTGACTCCATATTCTCTGCACCAGCAGCAGTCTCGGGGCTGTGCTGGTGGGAGGGTGTGAGGGTCCACGGCTTTGTGGGTGGCCCGGTGTGAGTGGGGCTCTGCTGGATTTTCGGCAGGCATGCCAGGCTGCCACCTGTAAAGACGAGGATGTGTCACACATAACTTCCACTGGAATATCTCTCCGGGCTGAGGTGAGGAAGGAAAAAAGGAGTGGGGGACGGGACAGGAGGGGTATCTCAGGCAGGGCAATGGAAAGCTTCCAGAAGAGCGCCCGTGGCCAGGACCATCCTGGCTGACCTGCAGGCACCAAGTTGGCCTGCGTGCTGTCGCTGATGTGCCTCCACGGCCCTTCCTCTAGGCTTTCAAGCCCTTGTACATATTCAGGTGTTTGACCTGGGAAGGGTGGGAACAGTTCAGCAGCAGCTGGCCTGGGGCTCAGCTCACGTTTACTCACAGAGGCCTCGGCATGGTCCCCCAGCTTTGCAATAAGGACGCTCCTTGCGTGGGCGGGCGGGGCTGCTGGCTGTATGGGAGATGATTCCCCACCTCTGACCAATTTCAGAATTGTTTACCACTGGAGCAAGTGCCTTGGTCGTGTTTTCCTCTGTATAACTGTTAGGTTCAGTTTTTTTTTTTCTTTTTTGGTTCAAGTTAGATTTTATTCCTCTTTTATGTATTTATGGATATAAGCATGGAAATAATTCATTCTTATAAATACATCAGTGTGAATGGAAGAACTTTTTTTCTGTATTATTTTTACATTTTATTTTTAAAAAATTTGAAATTTAATTTTATTTATTTTTTTATATAGTAGGTTATTATTAGTTATCTATTTTATGCATAAACATGTATACAGGTCAATCCCAATCTCCCAACTCATCCCACAACCACCACCCCATGGCTTCCCCCACTCTGTGTCCATACGTTTGTTCTCTACCTCTGTGTCTCTATTTCTGCCCTGCAAACCAGTTCATCTGTACCATTTTTCTAGGTTCCACATATAGGCCTTAATATACAATATTTGTTTTTCTCATTCTGACTTACTTCACTCTGCATGACAGTCTCTAGATCCATCAACTTCTCTACAAATGACCCAGTTTCATTCCTTTTTATGGCTGAGTAATATTCCATTTTATATATGTACCACATCTTTATCCATTCGTCTGACTGTGGCCATTTAGGTTGCTTCCTTACCTGGCTATTGTAAATAGTGCTGCAATGAACATTGTGGTGAATGTGTCTTTGTGATTTATGGTTTTCTCTGGGTGTATGCCCAGAAGTGGGGTTGCTGGATCCTATGGTAATTCTCTTTTTAGTTTTTTAAAGGAACCTCCATACTGTTCTCCATAGTGACTGTATCAATTTACATTCCCACCAATAGCGGAAGAGGGTTCCTTTTGTCCACACCCTCCCCAGAATTTGTTGTTTGTAGATTATCTGATGATGCCGATTCTAACAGGTGTGAGGTCTTACCTCATTGTAGTTTTGATTTGCATTTCTCTAATAATTAGTGATGTTGAGCAGCTTTTCATGTGCGTCTTGGCCATCTCTGTGTCTTCTTTGAAGAAACGTCTCTTTAGATCTTCTGCCCATTTTTGTATTGGGTTGTTTGTTTTATTAATATTAAGCTGCATGAGCTGTTTATATATATTGGAGATTAAACCTTTGTCCATTGATACGTTTGTGAACGTTTTCCCCCATTCTGAGGGTTGCCTTTTTCCATTCCCGTATTTTTAACAAAGAAAGAAAGCAAGCAAAAGAAGCAGAACACTAATGTGCGTGAAATATGCCTCTTGAAACTGTCGTTTTGAAATATGGACGTCTTTTGAATTTTTTGGTCGATATATGACCCCAGGATTTGTTTTCAGGGCAGGTGTCTTTTACAGGCCTGTAATGATTTGGAATATCCACTGACCATTAGCGCTGGGATTAAAGCTGCTGTTGTGTGAAACGGCCACAAGGTGGCAGCAGTTCTCCCTTACCAAATCTGGTTACTAGGGCAGCAGAGCCTCAATGGAAGTCGCGTTCTAGATTGGAATGTAGAACGGAATGTGCCAGGAGAAAGCCCCTCAAGTTTGTCTCACTACTTCTTGTTCGTGTTTTTAATTTAATTTTTTATTTTTTATTACAGCAAGTTTGAGTACAACGTTTAGCTTGTTGTAGGTGTGCAAGAGGTGGTTCTTTTACACATATACATATGTCTGTTCTTCCTGGGATCCTTTTCCCATGTACGTTATGACAGAATGTTGAGTAGTCTTCTCTTGGTACTCCGTACGTCTTTGGTGATTATATACTTCTACTGTGTTTGTATATGTCTGTTAACCCCAATATCGTAATGAATTCAATCCTCACACCTTTCCTTTGGTGAACCATAAGTTTGTTTAATGAATCTGTGATTGCCCTTCTCCGTGGAAATATCTGCCCTGGTATCAATTTATAGGTAACACCTATAAGTGATATGATATGATATGTGTCTTTCACTTTCTGACATACTCCAAGTAACGTGATTACATCTAGACTCATCTACGGTGCTGCAAATGGCATTGTGTCCTTTTTTTCCTTGGCCAATATTCTCTCTTAGCGAGGTCCATTTTCTGCAATGTGATTCCCTGAGGGCTGAGGATTAGCTGACCTGGGCAGCCTGACCCTGCCGGCAAGCCCTCCACAGGTGTGCCTGGGTTGAGGTCAATATAAACAGCACTCCAGGCAGCAATAGCCCCTGCAGCTGTGCCTGACTCCATATTCTCTGCACCATCAGCAGTCTCGGGGCTGTGCGGGTGGGAGGGTGTGAGGGTTCACGGATTTGTGTGTGGCCCGGTGTGAGTGGGGCTCTGCTGGATTTTCGGCAGGAGTTTCCAGGCTGCCACCTGTAAAGAAGAGGATTTCTCACCCAGAACTTCCACTGGAATATCTCTCCGGGCTGAGGTGAGGAAGGAAAAAAGGAGTGGGGGACGGGACAGGAGGGGTATCTCAGGCAGGGCAATGGAAAGCTTCCAGAAGAGCGCCCGTGGCCAGGACCATCCTGGCTGACCTGCAGGCACCAAGTTGCCCTGCGTGCTGTCGCTGGTGTGCCTCCACGGCCCTTCCTCTAGGCTTTCAAGCCCTTGTACATATTCAGGTGTTTCACCTGGGAAGGGTGGGAACAGTTCAGCAGCAGCTGGCCTGGGGCTCAGCTCACGTTTACTCACAGAGGCCTCGGCACGGTCCCCCAGCTTTGCAATAAGGACGCTCCTTGCGTGGGCGGGCGGGGCTGCTGGCTGTATGGGAGATGATTCCCCACCTCTGACCAATTTCAGAATTGTTTACCACTGCAGCAAGTGCCTTGGTAGTGTTTTCCTCTGTATAACTGTTAGGTTCAGTTTTTTTTTTCTTTTTTGGTTCAAGTTAGATTTTATTCCTCTTTTATGTATTTATGGATATAAGCATGGAAATAATTCATTCTTATAAATACATCAGTGTGAATGGAAGAACTTTTTTTTCTGTATTATTTTTACATTTTATTTTTAAAAAATTTGAAATTTAATTTTATTCATTTTTTTACAGTAGTTTATTATTAGTTATCTATTTTATGCATAAACATGTATACAGGCCAATCCCAATCTCCCAACTCATCCCACAACCACCACCCCATGGCTTCCCCCACTTTGTGTCCATACGTTTGTTCTCTACCTCTGTGTCTCTATTTCTGCCCTGCAAACCAGTTCATCTGTACCATTTTTCTAGGTTCCACATATAGGCCTTAATATACAATATTTGTTTTTCTCTTTCTGACTTACTTCACTCTGCATGACAGTCTCTAGATCCATCAACTTCTCTACAAATGACCCAGTTTCATTCCTTTTTATGGCTGAGTAATATTCCATTTTATATATGTACCACATCTTTATCCATTCGTCTGTCTGTGGCCATTTAGGTTGCTTCCATTACCTGGCTATTGTAAATAGTGCTGCAATGAACATTGTGGTGAATGTGTCTTTGTGATTTATGGTTTTCTCTGGGTATATGCCCAGAAGTGGGATTGCTGGATCCTATGGTAATTCTCTTTTTAGTTTTTTAAAGGAACCTCCATACTGTTCTCCATAGTGACTGTATCAATTTACATTCCCACCAATAGCGGAAGAGGGTTCCTTTTGTCCACACCCTCCCCAGAATTTGTTGTTTGTAGATTATCTGATGATGCCGATTCTAACAGGTGTGAGGTCTTACCTCATTGTAGTTTTGATTTGCATTTCTCTAATAATTAGTGATGTTGAGCAGCTTTCCATGTGCGTCTTGGCTATCTCTGTGTCTTCTTTGAAGAAACGTCTCTTTAGATCTTCTGCCCATTTTTGTATTGGGTTGTTTGTTTTATTAATATTAAGCTGCATGAGCTGTTTATATATATTGGAGATTAAACCTTTGTCCATTGATACGTTTGTGAACGTTTTACCCCATTCTGAGGGTTGCCTTTTTCCATTCCCGTATTTTTAACAAAGAAAGAAAGCAAGCAAAAGAAGCAGAACACTAATGTGCGTGAAATATGCCTCTTGAAACTGTCGTTTTGAAATATGGACGTCTTTTGAATTTTTTGGTCGATATATGACCCCAGGATTTGTTTTCAGGGCAGGTGTCATTTACAGGCCTGTAATGATTTGGAATATCCACTGATCATTAGCGCTGGGATTAAAGCTGCTGTTGTGTGAAACGGCCACAAGGTGGCAGCAGTTCTCCCTTACCAAATCTGGTTACTAGGGCAGCAGAGCCTCAATGGAAGTCGCGTTCTAGATTGGAATGTAGAACGGAATGTGCCAGGAGAAAGCCCCTCAAGTTTGTCTCACTACTTCTTGTTCGTGTTTTTAATTTAATTTTTTATTTTTTATTACAGCAAGTTTGAGTACAACGTTTAGCTTGTTGTAGGTGTGCAAGAGGTGGTTCTTTTACACATATACATATGTCTGTACTTCCTGGGAACCTTTTCCCATGTACGTTATGACAGAATGTTGAGTAGTCTTCTCTTGGTACTCCGTAGGTCTTTGGTGATTATATACTTCTACTGTGTTTGTATATGTCTGTTAACCCCAATATCGTAATGAATTCAATCCTCACACCTTTCCTTTGGTGAACCATAAGTTTGTTTAATGAATCTGTGATTGCCCTTCTCCGTGGAAATATCTGCCCTGGTATCAATTTATAGGTAACACCTATAAGTGATATGATATGATATCTATCTTTCACTTTCTGACTTACTCCAAGTCACGTGATTACCTCTAGACTCATCTACGGTGCTGCAAATGGCATTGTGTCCTTTTTTCCCTTGGCGAATATTCTGTCTTAGCGAGGTCCATTTTCTGCAATGTGATTCCCTGAGGGCTGAGGATTAGCTGACCTGGGCAGCCTGACCCTGCCGGCAAGCCCTCCCCAGGTGTGCCTGTGTTGAGGGCAATATAAACAGCACTCCAGGCAGCAATAGCCCCTGCAGCTGTGCCTGACTCCATATTCTCTGCACCATCAGCAGTCTCGGGGCTGTGCTGGTGGGAAGTTGTGAGGGTCCACGGCTGTGTGGTTGGTCGGGTGTGAGTGGGGCTCTGCTGGATTTTCGGCAGGAGTTGCCAGGCTGCCACCTGTAAACAAGAGGATGTGTCACCCATAACTTCCACTAGAATATCTCTCCGGGCTGAGGTGAGGAAGGAAAAAAAGGAGTGGGGGCCGTGACAGGAGGGGTATCTCAGGCAGGGCAATTGAAAGCTTCCAGAAGAGCGCCCGTGGCCAGGACCATCCTGGCTGACCTGCAGGCACCAAGTTGGCCTGCGTGCTGTCGCTGGTGGGGCTCCACAGCCCTACCTCTAGGCTTTCAAGCCCTTGTACATATTCAGGTGTTTCACCTGGGAAGGGTGGGAACAGTTCAGCAGCAGCTGGCCTGGGGCTCAGCTCACGTTTACTCACAGAGGCCTCGGCACGGTCCCCCAGCTTTGCAATAAGGACGCTCCTTGCGTGGGCGGGCGGGGCTGCTGGCTGTATGGGAGATGATTCCCCACCTCTGACCAATTTCAGAATTTTTTACCACTGCAGCAAGTGCCTTGGTCGTGTTTTCCTCTGTATAACTGTTAGGTTCATTTTTTTTTCTTTTTTGGTTCAAGTTAGATTTTATTCCTCTTTTATGTATTTATGGATATAAGCATGGAAATAATTCATTCTTATAAATACATCAGTGTGAATGGAAGAACTTTTTTTCTGTATTATTTTTACATTTTATTTTTAAAAAATTTGAAATTTAATTTTATTTATTTTTTTATACAGTAGGTTATTATTAGTTATCTATTTTATGCATAAACATGTATACAGGTCAATCCCAATCTCCCAACTCATCCCACCACCACCACCCCATGGCTTCCCCCACTTTGTGTCCATACGTTTGTTCTCTACCTCTGTGTCTCTATTTCTGCCCTGCAAACCAGTTCATCTGTACCATTTTTCTAGGTTCCACATATAGGCATTAATATACAATATTTGTTTTTCTCTTTCTGACTTACTTCACTCTGCATGACAGTCTCTAGATCCATCAACTTCTCTACAAATGACCGTTTCATTCCTTTTTATGGCTGAGTAATATTCCATTTTATATATGTACCACATCTTTATCCATTCGTCTGACTGTGGCCATTTAGGTTGCTTCCATTACCTGGCTATTGTAAATAGTGCTGCAATGAACATTGTGGTGAATGTGTCTTTGTGATTTATGGTTTTCTCTGGGTATATGCCGAGAAGTGGGATTGCTGGATCCTATGGTAATTCTCTTTTTAGTTTTTTAAAGGAACCTCCATACTGTTCTCCATAGTGACTGTATCAATTTACATTCCCACCAATAGCGGAAGAGGGTTCCTTTTGTCCACACCCTCCCCAGAATTTGTTGTTTGTACATTATCTGATGATGCCGATTCTAACAGGTGTGAGGTCTTACATCATTGTAGTTTTGATTTGCATTTCTCTAATAATTAGTGATGTTGAGCAGCTTTTCATGTGCGTCTTGGCCATCTCTGTGTCTTCTTTGAAGAAACGTCTCTTTAGATCTTCTGCCCATTTTTGTATTGGGTTGTTTGTTTTATTAATATTAAGCTGCATGAGCTGTTTATATATATTGGAGATTAAACCTTTGTCCATTGATTCGTTTGTGAACGTTTTCGCCCATTCTGAGGGTTGCCTTTTTCCATTCCCGTTTTTTTAACAAAGAAAGAAAGAAAGCAAAAGAAGCAGAACACTAATGTGCGTGAAATATGCCTCTTGAAACTGTCGTTTTGAAATATGGACGTCTTTTGAATTTTTTGGTCGATATATGACCCCATGATTTGTTTTCAGGGCAGGTGTCATTTACAGGCCTGTAATGATTTGGAATATCCACTGATCATTAGCGCTGGGATTAAAGCTGCTGTTGTGTGAAACGGCCACAAGGTGGCAGCAGTTCTCCCTTACCAAATCTGGTTACTAGGGCAGCAGAGCCTCAATGGAAGTCGCGTTCTAGATTGGAATGTAGAACGGAATGTGCCAGGAGAAAGCCCCTCAAGTTTGTCTCACTACTTCTTGTTCGTGTTTTTAATTTAATTTTTTAGTTTTTATTACAGCAAGTTTGAGTACAACGTTTAGCTTGTTGTAGGTGTGCAAGAGGTGGTTCTTTTACACATATACATATGTCTGTTCTTCCTGGGATCCTTTTCCCATGTACGTTATGACAGAATGTTGCGTAGTCTTCTCTTGGTACTCCGTAGGTCTTTGGTGATTATATACGTCTACTGTGTTTGTATATGTCTGTTAACCCCAATATCGTAATGAATTCAATCCTCACACCTTTCCTTTGGTGAACCATAAGTTTGTTTAATGAATCTGTGATTGCCCTTCTCCGTGGAAATATCTGCCCTGGTATCAATTTATAGGTAACACCTATAAGTGATATGATATGATATGTGTCTTTCACTTTCTGACTTACTCCAAGTCACGTGATTACCTCTAGACTCATCTACGATGCTGCAAATGGCATTGTTTCCTTTTTTTCCTTGGCAAATATTCTTTCTTAGCGAGGTCCATTTTCTGCAATGTGATTCCCTGAGGGCTGAGGATTAGCTGACCTGGGCAGCCTGACCCTGCCGGCAAGCCCTCCACAGGTGTGCCTGGGTTGAGGTCAATATAAACAGCACTCCAGGCAGCAATAGCCCCTGCAGCTGTGCCTGACTCCATATTCTCTGCACCAGCAGCAGTCTCGGGGCTGTGCTGGTGGGAGGGTGTGAGGGTCCACGGCTTTGTGGGTGGCCCGGTGTGAGTGGGGCTCTGCTGGATTTTCGGCAGGAGATGCCAGGCTGCCACCTGTAAAGAAGAGGATGTGTCACCCATAACTTCCACTGGAATATCTCTCCGGGCTGAGGTGAGGAAGGAAAAAAGGAGTGGGGGACGGGACAGGAGGGGTATCTCAGGCAGGGCAATGGAAAGCTTCCAGAAGAGCGCCCGTGGCCAGGACCATCCTGGCTGACCTGCAGGCACCAAGTTGGCCTGCGTGCTGTCGCTGATGTGCCTCCACGGCCCTTCCTCTAGGCTTTCAAGCCCTTGTACATATTCAGGTGTTTCACCTGGGAAGGGTGGGAACAGTTGAGCAGCAGCTGGCCTGGGGCTCAGCTCACGTTTACTCACAGAGGCCTCGGCACGGTCCCCCAGCTTTGCAATAAGGACGCTCCTTGCGTGGGCGGGCGGGGCTGCTGGCTGTATGGGAGATGATTCCCCACCTCTGACCAATTTCAGAATTGTTTACCACTGGAGCAAGTGCCTTGGTCGTGTTTTCCTCTGTATAACTGTTAGGTTCAGTTTTTTTTTTCTTTTTTGGTTCAAGTTAGATTTTATTCCTCTTTTATGTATTTATGGATATAAGCATGGAAATAATTCATTCTTATAAATACATCAGTGTGAATGGAAGAACTTTTTTTTCTGTATTATTTTTACATTATATTTTTTAAAAATTTGAAATTTAATTTTATTTATTTTTTTATACAGTAGGTTATTATTAGTTATCTATTTTATGCATAAACATGTATACAGGTCAATCCCAATCTCCCAACTCATCCCAGCACCACCACCCCATGGTTTCCCCACTTTGTGTCCATACGTTTGTTCTCTACCTCTGTGTCTCTATTTCTGCCCTGCAAACCAGTTCATCTGTACCATTTTTCTAGGTTCCACATATTGGCCTTAATATACAATATTTGTTTTTCTCATTCTGACTTACTTCACTCTGCATGACAGTCTCTAGATCCATCAACTTCTCTACAAATGACCCAGGTTCATTCCTTTTTATGGCTGAGTAATATTCCATTTTATATATGTACCACATCTTTATCCATTCGTCTGTCTGTGGCCATTTAGGTTGCTTCCATTACCTGGCTATTGTAAATAGTGCTGCAATGAACATTGTGGTGAATGTGTCTTTGTGATTTATGGTTTTCTCTGGGTGTATGCCCAGAAGTGGGATTGCTGGATCCTATGGTAATTCTCTTTTTCGTTTTTTAAAGGAACCTCCATACTGTTCTCCATAGTGACTGTATCAATTTACATTCCCACCAATAGCGGAAGAAGGTTCCTTTTGTCCACACCCTCCCCAGAATTTGTTGTTTGTACATTATCTGATGATGCCGATTCTAACAGGTGTGAGGTCTTACCTCATTGTAGTTTTGATTTGCATTTCTCTAATAATTAGTGATGTTGAGCAGCTTTTCATGTGCGTCTTGGCCATCTCTGTGTCTTCTTTGAATAAACGTCTCTTTAGATCTTCTGCCCATTTTTGTATTGGTTTGTTTGTTTTATTAATATTAAGCTGCATGAGCTGTTTATATATATTGGAGATTAAACCTTTGTCCATTGATACGTTTGTGAACGTTTTCCCCCATTCTGAGGGTTGCCTTTTTCCATTCCCGTATTTTTAACAAAGAAAGAAAGCAAGCAAAAGAAGCAGAACACTAATGTGCGTGAAATATGCCTCTTGAAACTGTCGTTTTGAAATATGGACGTCTTTTGAATTTTTTGGTCGATATATGACCCCAGGATTTGTTTTCAGGGCAGGTGTCATTTACAGGCCTGTAATGATTTGGAATATCCACTGACCATTAGCGCTGGGATTAAAGCTGCTGTTGTGTGAAACGGCCACAAGGTGGCAGCAGTTCTCCCTTACCAAATCTGGTTACTAGGGCAGCAGAGCCTCAATGGAAGTCGCGTTCTAGATTGGAATGTAGAACGGAATGTGCCAGGAGAAAGCCCCTCAAGTTTGTCTCACTACTTCTTGTTCGTGTTTTTAATTTAATTTTTTATTTTTTATTACAGCAAGTTTGAGTACAACGTTTAGCTTGTTGTAGGTGTGCAAGAGGTGGTTCTTTTACACATATACATATGTCTGTTCTTCCTGGGAACCTTTTCCCATGTACGTTATGACAGAATGTTGAGTAGTCTTCTCTTGGTACTCCGTAGGTCTTTGGTGATTATATACTTCTACTATGTTTGTATATGTCTGTTAACCCCAATATCGTAATGAATTCAATCCTCACACCTTTCCTTTGGTGAACCATAAGTTTGTTTAATGAATCTGTGATTGCCCTTCTCCGTGGAAATATCTGCCCTGGTATCAATTTATAGGTAACACCTATAAGTGATATGATATGATATCTATCTTTCACTTTCTGACTTACTCCAAGTCACGTGATTACCTCTAGACTCATCTACGGTGCTGCAAATGGCATTGTGCCCTTTTTTCCCTTGGCGAATATTCTGTCTTAGCGAGGTCCATCTTCTGCAATGTGATTCCCTGAGGGCTGAGGATTAGCTGACCTGGGCAGCCTGACCCTGCCGGCAAGCCCTCCCCAGGTGTGCCTGTGTTGAGGTCCATATAAACAGCACTCCAGTCAGCAATAGCCCCTGCAGCTGTGCCTGACTCCATATTCTCTGCACCATCAGCAGTCTCGGGGCTGTGCTGGTGGGAAGTTGTGAGGGTCCACGGCTGTGTGGTTGGTCGGGTGTGAGAGGGGCTCTGCTGGATTTTCGGCAGGAGTTGCCAGGCTGCCACCTGTAAAGAAGAGGATGTGTCACCCATAACTTCCACTGGAATATCTCTCCGGGCTGAGGTGAGGAAGGAAAAAAAGGAGTGGGGGCCGGGACAAGAAGGGTATCTCAGGCAGGGCAATGGAAAGCTTCCAGAAGAGCGCCCGTGGCCAGGACCATCCTGGCTGACCTGCAGGCACCAAGTTGGCCTGCGTGCTGTCGCTGGTGTGCCTCCACGGCCCTTCCTCTAGGCTTTCAAGCCCCTGTACATATTCAGGTGTTTCACCTGGGAAGGGTGGGAACAGTTCAGCAGCAGCTGGCCTGGGGCTCAGCTCACGTTTACTCACAGAGGCCTCGGCACGGTCCCCCAGCTTTGCAATAAGGACGCTCCTTGCGTGGGCGGGCGGGGCTGCTGGCTGTATGGGAGATGATTCCCCACCTCTGACCAATTTCAGAATTGTTTACCACTGGAGCAAGTGCCTTGGTCGTGTTTTCCTCTGTATAACTGTTAGGTTCAGTATTTTTTTTTCTTTTTTGGTTCAAGTTAGATTTTATTCCTCTTTTATGTATTTATGGATATAAGCATGGAAATAATTCATTCTTATAAATACATCAGTGTGAATGGAAGAACTTTTTTTTCTGTATTATTTTTACATTTTATTTTTAAAAAATTTGAAATTTAATTTTATTTATTTTTTTATACAGTAGGTTATTATTAGTTATCTATTTTATGCATAAACATGTATACAGGTCAATCCCAATCTCCCAACTCATCCCACCACCACCACCCCATGGCTTCCCCCACTTTGTGTCCATACGTTTGTTCTCTACCTCTGTGTCTCTATTTCTGCCCTGCAAACCAGTTCATCTGTACCATTTTTCTAGGTTCCACATATAGGCATTAATATACAATATTTGTTTTTCTCTTTCTGACTTACTTCACTCTGCATGACAGTCTCTAGATCCATCAACTTCTCTACAAATGACCGTTGCATTCCGTTTTATGGCTGAGTAATATTCCTTTTTATATATGTACCACATCTTTATCCATTCGTCTGACTGTGGCCATTTAGGTTGCTTCCATTACCTGGCTATTGTAAATAGTGCTGCAATGAACATTGTGGTGAATGTGTCTTTGTGATTTATGGTTTTCTCTGGGTATATGCCCAGAAGTGGGATTGCTGGATCCTATGGTAATTCTCTTTTTCGTTTTTTAAAGGAACCTCCATACTGTTCTCCATAGTGACTGTATCAATTTACATTCCCACCAATAGCGGAAGAGGGTTCCTTTTGTCCACACCCTCCCCAGAATTTGGTGTTTGTAGATTATCTGATGATGCCGATTCTAACAGGTGTGAGGTCTTACCTCATTGTAGTTTTGATTTGCATTTCTCTAATAATTAGTGATGTTGAGCAGCTTTTCATGTGCGTCTTGGCCATCTCTGTGTCTTCTTTGAAGAAACGTCTCTTTAGATCTTCTGCCCATTTTTGTATTGGGTTGTTTGTTTTATTAATATTAAGCTGCATGAGCTGTTTATATATATTGGAGATTAAACCTTTGTCCATTGATTCGTTTGTGAACGTTTTCGCCCATTCTGAGGGTTGCCTTTTTCCATTCCCGTTTTTTTAACAAAGAAAGAAAGAAAGCAAAAGAAGCAGAACACTAATGTGCGTGAAATATGCCTCTTGAAACTGTCTTTTTGAAATATGGACGTCTTTTAAATTTTTTGTTCGATATATGACCCCAGGATTTGTTTTCAGGGCAGGTGTCATTTACAGGCCTGTAATGATTTGGAATATCCACTGACCATTAGCGCTGGGATTAAAGCTGCTGTTGTGTGAAACGGCCACAACGTGGCAGCAGTTCTCCCTTACCAAATCTGGTTACTAGGGCAGCAGAGCCTCAATGGAAGTCGCGTTCTAGATTGGAATGTAGAACGGAATGTGCCAGGAGAAAGCCCCTCAAGTTTGTCTCACTACTTCTTGTTCGTGTTTTTAACTTAATTTTTTATTTTTTATTACAGCAAGTTTGAGTACAACGTTTAGCTTGTTGTAGGTGTGCAAGAGGTGGTTCTTTTACACATATACATATGTCTGTTCTTCCTGGGATCCTTTTCCCATGTACGTTATGACAGAATGTTGAGTAGTCTTCTCTTGGTACTCCGTAGGTCTTTGGTGATTATATACTTCTACTGTGTTTGTATATGTCTGTTAACCCCAATATCGTAATGAATTCAATCCTCACACCTTTCCTTTGGTGAACCATAAGTTTGTTTAATGAATCTGTGATTGCCCTTCTCCGTGGAAATATCTGCCCTGGTATCAATTTATAGGTAACACCTATAAGTGATATGATATGATATGTGTCTTTCACTTTCTGACATACTCCAAGTAACGTGATTACATCTAGACTCATCTACGGTGCTGCAAATGGCATTGTGTCCTTTTTTTCCTTGGCCAATATTCTCTCTTAGCGAGGTCCATTTTCTGCAATGTGATTCCCTGAGGGCTGAGGATTAGCTGACCTGGGCAGCCTGACCCTGCCGGCAAGCCCTCCACAGGTGTGCCTGGGTTGAGGTCAATATAAACAGCACTCCAGGCAGCAATAGCCCCTGCAGCTGTGCCTGACTCCATATTCTCTGCACCATCAGCAGTCTCGGGGCTGTGCTGGTGGGAGGGTGTGAGGGTTCACGGATTTGTGTGTGGCCCGGTGTGAGTGGGGCTCTGCTGGATTTTCGGCAGGAGTTGCCAGGCTGCCACCTGTAAAGAAGAGGATTTCTCACCCAGAACTTCCACTGGAATATCTCTCCGGGCTGAGGTGAGGAAGGAAAAAAGGAGTGGGGGACGGGACAGGAGGGGTATCTCAGGCAGGGCAATGGAAAGCTTCCAGAAGAGCGCCCGTGGCCAGGACCATCCTGGCTGACCTGCAGGCACCAAGTTGCCCTGCGTGCTGTCGCTGGTGTGCCTCCACGGCCCTTCCTCTAGGCTTTCAAGCCCTTGTACATATTCAGGTGTTTCACCTGGGAAGGGTGGGAACAGTTCAGCAGCAGCTGGCCTGGGGCTCAGCTCACGTTTACTCACAGAGGCCTCGGCACGGTCCCCCAGCTTTGCAATAAGGACGCTCCTTGCGTGGCCGGGCGGGGCTGCTGGCTGTATGGGAGATGATTCCCCACCTCTGACCAATTTCAGAATTGTTTACCACTGCAGCAAGTGCCTTGGTAGTGTTTTCCTCTGTATAACTGTTAGGTTCAGTTTTTTTTTTCTTTTTTGGTTCAAGTTAGATTTTATTCCTCTTTTATGTATTTATGGATATAAGCATGGAAATAATTCATTCTTATAAATACATCAGTGTGAATGGAAGAACTTTTTTTTCTGTATTATTTTTACATTTCATTTTTAAAAAAATTGAAATTTAATTTTATTCATTTTTTTACAGTAGTTTATTATTAGTTATCTATTTTATGCATAAACATGTATACAGGCCAATCCCAATCTCCCAACTCATCCCACAACCACCACCCCATGGCTTCCCCCACTTTGTGTCCATACGTTTGTTCTCTACCTCTGTGTCTCTATTTCTGCCCTGCAAACCAGTTCATCTGTACCATTTTTCTAGGTTCCACATATAGGCCTTAATATACAATATTTGTTTTTCTCTTTCTGACTTACTTCACTCTGCATGACAGTCTCTAGATCCATCAACTTCTCTACAAATGACCCAGTTTCATTCCTTTTTATGGCTGAGTAATATTCCATTTTATATATGTACCACATCTTTATCCATTCGTCTGTCTGTGGCCATTTAGGTTGCTTCCATTACCTGGCTATTGTAAATAGTGCTGCAATGAACATTGTGGTGAATGTGTCTTTGTGATTTATGGTTTTCTCTGGGTATATGCCCAGAAGTGGGATTGCTGGATCCTATGGTAATTCTCTTTTTAGTTTTTTAAAGGAACCTCCATACTGTTCTCCATAGTGACTGTATCAATTTACATTCCCACCAATAGCGGAAGAGGGTTCCTTTTGTCCACACCCTCCCCAGAATTTGTTGTTTGTAGATTATCTGATGATGCCGATTCTAACAGGTGTGAGGTCTTACCTCATTGTAGTTTTGATTTGCATTTCTCTAATAATTAGTGATGTTGAGCAGCTTTCCATGTGCGTCTTGGCTATCTCTGTGTCTTCTTTGAAGAAACGTCTCTTTAGATCTTCTGCCCATTTTTGTATTGGGTTGTTTGTTTTATTAATATTAAGCTGCATGAGCTGTTTATATATATTGGAGATTAAACCTTTGTCCATTGATACGTTTGTGAACGTTTTACCCCATTCTGAGGGTTGCCTTTTTCCATTCCCGTATTTTTAACAAAGAAAGAAAGCAAGCAAAAGAAGCAGAACACTAATGTGCGTGAAATATGCCTCTTGAAACTGTCGTTTTGAAATATGGACGTCTTTTGAATTTTTTGGTCGATATATGACCCCAGGATTTGTTTTCAGGGCAGGTGTCATTTACAGGCCTGTAATGATTTGGAATATCCACTGATCATTAGCGCTGGGATTAAAGCTGCTGTTGTGTGAAACGGCCACAAGGTGGCAGCAGTTCTCCCTTACCAAATCTGGTTACTAGGGCAGCAGAGCCTCAATGGAAGTCGCGTTCTAGATTGGAATGTAGAACGGAATGTGCCAGGAGAAAGCCCCTCAAGTTTGTCTCACTACTTCTTGTTCGTGTTTTTAATTTAATTTTTTATTTTTTATTACAGCAAGTTTGAGTACAACGTTTAGCTTGTTGTAGGTGTGCAAGAGGTGGTTCTTTTACACATATACATATGTCTGTACTTCCTGGGAACCTTTTCCCATGTACGTTATGACAGAATGTTGAGTAGTCTTCTCTTGGTACTCCGTAGGTCTTTGGTGATTATATACTTCTACTGTGTTTGTATATGTCTGTTAACCCCAATATCGTAATGAATTCAATCCTCACACCTTTCCTTTGGTGAACCATAAGTTTGTTTAATGAATCTGTGATTGCCCTTCTCCGTGGAAATATCTGCCCTGGTATCAATTTATAGGTAACACCTATAAGTGATATGATATGATATCTATCTTTCACTTTCTGACTTACTCCAAGTCACGTGATTACCTCTAGACTCATCTACGGTGCTGCAAATGGCATTGTGTCCTTTTTTCCCTTGGCGAATATTCTGTCTTAGCGAGGTCCATTTTCTGCAATGTGATTCCCTGAGGGCTGAGGATTAGCTGACCTGGGCAGCCTGACCCTGCCGGCAAGCCCTCCCCAGGTGTGCCTGTGTTGAGGGCAATATAAACAGCACTCCAGGCAGCAATAGCCCCTGCAGCTGTGCCTGACTCCATATTCTCTGCACCATCAGCAGTCTCGGGGCTGTGCTGGTGGGAAGTTGTGAGGGTCCACGGCTGTGTGGTTGGTCGGGTGTGAGTGGGGCTCTGCTGGATTTTCGGCAGGAGTTGCCAGGCTGCCACCTGTAAACAAGAGGATGTGTCACCCATAACTTCCACTAGAATATCTCTCCGGGCTGAGGTGAGGAAGGAAAAAAAGGAGTGGGGGCCGTGACAGGAGGGGTATCTCAGGCAGGGCAATTGAAAGCTTCCAGAAGAGCGCCCGTGGCCAGGACCATCCTGGCTGACCTGCAGGCACCAAGTTGGCCTGCGTGCTGTCGCTGGTGTGGCTCCACAGCCCTTCCTCTAGGCTTTCAAGCCCTTGTACATATTCAGGTGTTTCACCTGGGAAGGGTGGGAACAGTTCAGCAGCAGCTGGCCTGGGGCTCAGCTCACGTTTACTCACAGAGGCCTCGGCACGGTCCCCCAGCTTTGCAATAAGGACGCTCCTTGCGTGGGCGGGCGGGGCTGCTGGCTGTATGGGAGATGATTCCCCACCTCTGACCAATTTCAGAATTTTTTACCACTGCAGCAAGTGCCTTGGTCGTGTTTTCCTCTGTATAACTGTTAGGTTCATTTTTTTTTTCTTTTTTGGTTCAAGTTAGATTTTATTCCCCTTTTATGTATTTATGGATATAAGCATGGAAATAATTCATTCTTATAAATACATCAGTGTGAATGGAAGAACTTTTTTTCTGTATTATTTTTACATTTTATTTTTAAAAAATTTGAAATTTAATTTTATTTATTTTTTTATACAGTAGGTTATTATTAGTTATCTATTTTATGCATAAACATGTATACAGGTCAATCCCAATCTCCCAACTCATCCCACCACCACCACCCCATGGCTTCCCCCACTTTGTGTCCATACGTTTGTTCTCTACCTCTGTGTCTCTATTTCTGCCCTGCAAACCAGTTCATCTGTACCATTTTTCTAGGTTCCACATATAGGCATTAATATACAATATTTGTTTTTCTCTTTCTGACTTACTTCACTCTGCATGACAGTCTCTAGATCCATCAACTTCTCTACAAATGACCGTTTCATTCCTTTTTATGGCTGAGTAATATTCCATTTTATATATGTACCACATCTTTATCCATTCGTCTGACTGTGGCCATTTAGGTTGCTTCCATTACCTGGCTATTGTAAATAGTGCTGCAATGAACATTGTGGTGAATGTGTCTTTGTGATTTATGGTTTTCTCTGGGTATATGCCGAGAAGTGGGATTGCTGGATCCTATGGCAATTCTCTTTTTAGTTTTTTAAAGGAACCTCCATACTGTTCTCCATAGTGACTGTATCAATTTACATTCCCACCAATAGCGGAAGAGGGTTCCTTTTGTCCACACCCTCCCCAGAATTTGTTGTTTGTACATTATCTGATGATGCCGATTCTAAGAGGTGTGAGGTCTTACCTCATTGTAGTTTTGATTTGCATTTCTCTAATAATTAGTGATGTTGAGCAGCTTTTCATGTGCGTCTTGGCCATCTCTGTGTCTTCTTTGAAGAAACGTCTCTTTAGATCTTCTGCCCATTTTTGTATTGGGTTGTTTGTTTTATTAATATTAAGCTGCATGAGCTGTTTATATATATTGGAGATTAAACCTTTGTCCATTGATTCGTTTGTGAACGTTTTCGCCCATTCTGAGGGTTGCCTTTTTCCATTCCCGTTTTTTTAACAAAGAAAGAAAGAAAGCAAAAGAAGCAGAACACTAATGTGCGTGAAATATGCCTCTTGAAACTGTCGTTTTGAAATATGGACGTCTTTTGAATTTTTTGGTCGATATATGACCCCAGGATTTGTTTTCAGGGCAGGTGTCATTTACAGGCCTGTAATGATTTGGAATATCCACTGATCATTAGCGCTGGGATTAAAGCTGCTGTTGTGTGAAACGGCCACAAGGTGGCAGCAGTTCTCCCTTACCAAATCTGGTTACTAGGGCAGCCGAGCCTCAATGGAAGTCACGTTCTAGATTGGAATGTAGAACGGAATGTGCCAGGAGAAAGCCCCTCAAGTTTGTCTCACTACTTCTTGTTCGTGTTTTTAATTTAATTTTTTATTTTTTATTACAGCAAGTTTGAGTACAACGTTTAGCTTGTTGTAGGTGTGCAAGAGGTGGTTCTTTTACACATATACATATGTCTGTTCTTCCTGGGATCCTTTTCCCATGTACGTTATGACAGAATGTTGAGTAGTCTTATCTTGGTACTCCGTAGGTCTTTGGTGATTATATACGTCTACTGTGTTTGTATATGTCTGTTAACCCCAATATCGTAATGAATTCAATCCTCACACCTTTCCTTTGGTGAACCATAAGTTTGTTTAATGAATCTGTGATTGCCCTTCTCCGTGGAAATATCTGCCCTGGTATCAATTTATAGGTAACACCTATAAGTGATATGATATGATATGTGTCTTTCACTTTCTGACTTACTCCAAGTCACGTGATTACCTCTAGACTCATCTACGATGCTGCAAATGGCATTGTTTCCTTTTTTTCCTTGGCAAATATTCTCTCTTAGCGAGGTCCATTTTCTGCAATGTGATTCCCTGAGGGCTGAGGATTAGCTGACCTGGGCAGCCTGACCCTGCCGGCAAGCCCTCCACAGGTGTGCCTGTGTTGAGGTCAATATAAACAGCACTCCAGGCAGCAATAGCCCCTGCAGCTGTGCCTGACTCCATATTCTCTGCACCAGCAGCAGTCTCGGGGCTGTGCTGGTGGGAGGGTGTGAGGGTCCACGGCTTTGTGGGTGGCCCGGTGTGAGTGGGGCTCTGCTGGTTTTTCGGCAGGAGATGCCAGGCTGCCACCTGTAAAGAAGAGGATGTGTCACCCATAACTTCCACTGGAATATCTCTCCGGGCTGAGGTGAGGAAGGAAAAAAGGAGTGGGGGACGGGACAGGAGGGGTATCTCAGGCAGGGCAATGGAAAGCTTCCAGAAGAGCGCCCGTGGCCAGGACCATCCTGGCTGACCTGCAGGCACCAAGTTGGCCTGCGTGCTGTCGCTGATGTGCCTCCACGGCCCTTCCTCTAGGCTTTCAAGCCCTTGTACATATTCAGGTGTTTCACCTGGGAAGGGTGGGAACAGTTGAGCAGCAGCTGGCCTGGGGCTCAGCTCACGTTTACTCACAGAGGCCTCGGCACGGTCCCCCAGCTTTGCAATAAGGACGCTCCTTGCGTGGGCGGGCGGGGCTGCTGGCTGTATGGGAGATGATTCCCCACCTCTGACCAATTTCAGAATTGTTTACCACTGGAGCAAGTGCCTTGGTCGTGTTTTCCTCTGTATAACTGTTAGGTTCAGTTTTTTTTTTCTTTTTTGGTTCAAGTTAGATTTTATTCCTCTTTTATGTATTTATGGATATAAGCATGGAAATAATTCATTCTTATAAATACATCAGTGTGAATGGAAGAACTTTTTTTTCTGTATTATTTTTACATTATATTTTTAAAAAATTTGAAATTTAATTTTATTTATTTTTTTATACAGTAGGTTATTATTAGTTATCTATTTTATGCATAAACATGTATACAGGTCAATCCCAATCTCCCAACTCATCCCAGCACCACCACCCCATGGTTTCCCCACTTTGTGTCCATACGTTTGTTCTCTACCTCTGTGTCTCTATTTCTGCCCTGCAAACCAGTTCATCTGTACCATTTTTCTAGGTTCCACATATAGGCCTTAATATACAATATTTGTTTTTCTCATTCTGACTTACTTCACTCTGCATGACAGTCTCTAGATCCATCAACTTCTCTACAAATGACCCAGTTTCATTCCTTTTTATGGCTGAGTAATATTCCATTTTATATATGTACCACATCTTTATCCATTCGTCTGTCTGTGGCCATTTAGGTTGCTTCCATTACCTGGCTATTGTAAATAGTGCTGCAATGAACATTGTGGTGAATGTGTCTTTGTGATTTATGGTTTTCTCTGGGTATATGCCCAGAAGTGGGATTGCTGGATCCTATGGTAATTCTCTTTTTCGTTTTTTAAAGGAACCTCCATACTGTTCTCCATAGTGACTGTATCAATTTACATTCCCACCAATAGCGGAAGAGGGTTCCTTTTGTCCACACCCTCCCCAGAATTTGTTGTTTGTAGATTATCTGATGATGCCGATTCTAACAGGTGTGAGGTCTTACCTCATTGTAGTTTTGATTTGCATTTCTCTAATAATTAGTGATGTTGAGCAGCTTTTCATGTGCGTCTTGGCCATCTCTGTGTCTTCTTTGAAGAAACGTCTCTTTAGATCTTCTGCCCATTTTTGTATTGGGTTGTTTGTTTTATTAACATTAAGCTGCATGAGCTGTTAATATATATTGGAGATTAAACCTTTGTCCATTGATTCGTTTGTGAACGTTTTCGCCCATTCTGAGGGTTGCCTTTTTCCATTCCCGTTTTTTTAACAAAGAAAGAAAGAAAGCAAAAGAAGCAGAACACTAATGTGCGTGAAATATGCCTCTTGAAACTGTCGTTTTGAAATATGGACGTCTTTTGAATTTTTTGGTCGATATATGACCCCAGGATTTGTTTTCAGGGCAGGTGTCATTTACAGGCCTGTAATGATTTGGAATATCCACTGATCATTAGCGCTGGGATTAAAGCTGCTGTTGTGTGAAACGGCCACAAGGTGGCAGCAGTTCTCCCTTACCAAATCTGGTTACTAGGGCAGCAGAGCCTCAATGGAAGTCGCGTTCTAGATTGGAATGTAGAACGGAATGTGCCAGGAGAAAGCCCCTCAAGTTTGTCTCACTACTTCTTGTTCGTGTTTTTAATTTAATTTTTTATTTTTTATTACAGCAAGTTTGAGTACAACGTTTAGCTTGTTGTAGGTGTGCAAGAGGTGGTTCTTTTACACATATACATATGTCTGTACTTCCTGGGAACCTTTTCCCATATACGTTATGACAGAATGTTGAGTAGTCTTCTCTTGGTACTCCGTAGGTCTTTGGTGATTATATACTTCTACTGTGTTTGTATATGTCTGTTAACCCCAATATCGTAATGAATTCAATCCTCACACCTTTCCTTTGGTGAACCATAAGTTTGTTTAATGAATCTGTGATTGCCCTTCTCCGTGGAAATATCTGCCCTGGTATCAATTTATAGGTAACACCTATAAGTGATATGATATGATATCTATCTTTCACTTTCTGACTTACTCCAAGTCACGTGATTACCTCTAGACTCATCTACGGTGCTGCAAATGGCATTGTGTCCTTTTTTCCCTTGGCGAATATTCTGTTTAGCGAGGTCCATTTTCTGCAATGTGATTCCCTGAGGGCTGAGGATTAGCTGACCTGGGCAGCCTGACCTTGCCGGCAAGCCCTCCCCAGGTATGCCTGTGTTGAGGTCCATATAAACAGCACTCCAGTCAGCAATAGCCCCTGCAGCTGTGCCTGACTCCATATTCTCTGCACCATCAGCAGTCTCGGGGCTGTGCTGGTGGGAAGTTGTGAGGGTCCACGGCTGTGTGGTTGGTCGGGTGTGAGTGGGGCTCTGCTGGATTTTCGGCAGGAGTTGCCAGGCTGCCACCTGTAAACAAGAGGATGTGTCACCCATAACTTCCACTGGAATATCTCTCCGGGCTGAGGTGAGGAAGGAAAAAAAGGAGTGGGGGCCGTGACAGGAGGGGTATCTCAGGCAGGGCAATTGAAAGCTTCCAGAAGAGCGCCCGTGGCCAGGACCATCCTGGCTGACCTGCAGGCACCAAGTTGGCCTGCGTGCTGTCGCTGGTGTGGCTCCACAGCCCTTCCTCTAGGCTTTCAAGCCCTTGTACATATTCAGGTGTTTCACCTGGGAAGGGTTGGAACAGTTCAGCAGCAGCTGGCCTGGGGCTCAGCTCACGTTTACTCACAGAGGCCTCGGCACGGTCCCCCAGCTTTGCAATAAGGACGCTCCTTGCGTGGGCGGGCGGGGCTGCTGGCTGTATGGGAGATGATTCCCCACCTCTGACCAATTTCAGAATTTTTTACCACTGCAGCAAGTGCCTTGGTCGTGTTTTCCTCTGTATAACTGTTAGGTTCATTTTTTTTTTCTTTTTTGGTTCAAGTTAGATTTTATTCCTCTTTTATGTATTTATGGATATAAGCATGGAAATAATTCATACTTATAAATACATCAGTGTGAATGGAAGAACTTTTTTTCTGTATTATTTTTACATTTTATTTTTAAAAAATTTGAAATTTAATTTTATTTATTTTTTTATACAGTAGGTTATTATTAGTTATCTATTTTATGCATAAACATGTATACAGGTCAATCCCAATCTCCCAACTCATCCCACCACCACCACCCCATGGCTTCCCCCACTTTGTGTCCATACGTTTCTTCTCTACCTCTGTGTCTCTATTTCTGCCCTGCAAACCAGTTCATCTGTACCATTTTTCTAGGTTCCACATATAGGCATTAATATACAATATTTGTTTTTCTCTTTCTGACTTACTTCACTCTGCATGACAGTCTCTAGATCCATCAACTTCTCTACAAATGACCGTTTCATTCCTTTTTATGGCTGAGTAATATTCCATTTTATATATGTACCACATCTTTATCCATTCGTCTGTCTGTGGCCATTTAGGTTGCTTCCATTACCTGGCTATTGTAAATAGTGCTGCAATGAACATTGTGGTGAATGTGTCTTTGTGATTTATGGTTTTCTCTGGGTATATGCCGAGAAGTGGGATTGCTGAATCCTATGGTAATTCTCTTTTTAGTTTTTTAAAGGAACCTCCATACTGTTCTCCATAGTGACTGTATCAATTTACATTCCCACCAATAGCGGAAGAGGGTTCCTTTTGTCCACACCCTCCCCAGAATTTGTTGTTTGTAGATTATCTGATGATGCCGATTCTAACAGGTGTGAGGTCTTACCTCATTGTAGTTTTGATTTGCATTTCTCTAATAATTAGTGATGTTGAGCAGCTTTTCATGTGCGTCTTGGCCATCTCTGTGTCTTCTTTGAAGAAACGTCTCTTTAGATCTTCTGCCCATTTTTGTATTGGGTTGTTTGTTTTATTAATATTAAGCTGCATGAGCTGTTTATATATATTGGAGATTAAACCTTTGTCCATTGATTCGTTTGTGAACGTTTTCGCCCATTCTGAGGGTTGCCTTTTTCCATTCCCGTTTTTTTAACAAAGAAAGAAAGAAAGCAAAAGAAGCAGAACACTAATGTGCGTGAAATATGCCTCTTGAAACTGTCGTTTTGAAATATGGACGTCTTTTGAATTTTTTGGTCGATATATGACCCCAGGATTTGTTTTCAGGGCAGGTGTCATTTACAGGCCTGTAATGATTTGGAATATCCACTGATCATTAGCGCTGGGATTAAAGCTGCTGTTGTGTGAAACGGCCACAAGGTGGCAGCAGTTCTCCCTTACCAAATCTGGTTACTAGGGCAGCAGAGCCTCAATGGAAGTCGCGTTCTAGATTGGAATGTAGAACGGAATGTGCCAGGAGAAAGCCCCTCAAGTTTGTCTCACTACTTCTTGTTCGTGTTTTTAATTTAATTTTTTAGTTTTTATTACAGCAAGTTTGAGTACAACGTTTAGCTTGTTGTAGGTGTGCAAGAGGTGGTTCTTTTACACATATACATATGTCTGTTCTTCCTGGGATCCTTTTCCCATGTACGTTATGACAGAATGTTGAGTAGTCTTCTCTTGGTACTCCGTAGGTCTTTGGTGATTATATACGTCTACTGTGTTTGTATATGTCTGTTAACCCCAATATCGTAATGATTTCAATCCTCACACCTTTCCTTTGGTGAACCATAAGTTTGTTTAATGAATCTGTGATTGCCCTTCTCCGTGGAAATATCTGCCCTGGTATCAATTTATAGGTAACACCTATAAGTGATATGATATGATATGTGTCTTTCACTTTCTGACTTACTCCAAGTCACGTGATTACCTCTAGACTCATCTACGATGCTGCAAATGGCATTGTTTCCTTTTTTTCCTTGGCAACTATTCTCTCTTAGCGAGGTCCATTTTCTGCAATGTGATTCCCTGAGGGCTGAGGATTAGCTGACCTGGGCAGCCTGACCCTGCCGGCAAGCCCTCCCCAGGTGTGCCTGGGTTGAGGTCAATATAAACAGCACTCCAGGCAGCAATAGCCCCTGCAGCTGTGCCTGACTCCATATTCTCTGCACCAGCAGCAGTCTCGGGGCTGTGCTGGTGGGAGGGTGTGAGGGTCCACGGCTTTGTGGGTGGCCCGGTGTGAGTGGGGCTCTGCTGGATTTTCGGCAGGAGATGCCAGGCTGCCACCTGTAAAGAAGAGGATGTGTCACCCATAACTTCCACTGGAATATCTCTCCGGGCTGAGGTGAGGAAGGAAAAAAGGAGTGGGGGACGGGACAGGAGGGGTATCTCAGGCAGGGCAATGGAAAGCTTCCAGAAGAGCGCCCGTGGCCAGGACCATCCTGGCTGACCTGCAGGCACCAAGTTGGCCTGCGTGCTGTCGCTGGTGTGGCTCCACGGCCCTTCCTCTAGGCTTTCAAGCCCTTGTACATATTCAGGTGTTTCACCTGGGAAGGGTGGGAACAGTTCAGCAGCAGCTGGCCTGGGGCTCAGCTCACGTTTACTCACAGAGGCCTCGGCACGGTCCCCCAGCTTTGCAATAAGGACGCTCCTTGCGTGGGCGGGCGGGGCTGCTGGCTGTATGGGAGATGATTCCCCACCTCTGACCAATTTCAGAATTGTTTACCACTGGAGCAAGTGCCTTGGTCGTGTTTTCCTCTGTATAACTGTTAGGTTCAGTTTTTTTTTTCTTTTTTGGTTCAAGTTAGATTTTATTCCTCTTTTATGTATTTATGGATATAAGCATGGAAATAATTCATTCTTATAAATACATCAGTGTGAATGGAAGAACATTTTTTTCTGTTTTATTTTTACATTTTATTTTTAAAAATTTTGAAATTTAATTTTATTTATTTTTTTTTATACAGTAGGTTATTATTAGTTATCTATTTTATGTATAAACATGTATACAGGTCAATCCCAATCTCCCAACTCATCCCACCACCACCACCCCATGGCTTCCCCCACTTTGTGTCCATACGTTTGTTCTCTACCTCTGTGTCTCTATTTCTGCCCTGCAAACCAGTTCATCTGTACCATTTTTCTAGGTTCCACATATAGGCCTTAATATACAATATTTGTTTTTCTCTTTCTGACTTACTTCACTCTGCATGACAGCCTCTAGATCCATCAACTTCTCTACAAATGACCCAGTTTCATTCCTTTTTATGGCTGAGTAATATTCCATTTTATATATGTACCACATCTTTATCCATTCGTCTGTCTGTGGCCATTTAGTTTGCTTCCATTACCTGGCTATTGTAAATAGTGCTGCAATGAACATTGTGGTGAATGTGTCTTTGTGATTTATGGTTTTCTCTGGGTATATGCCCAGAAGTGGGATTGCTGGATCCTATGGTAATTCTCTTTTTCGTTTTTTAAAGGAACCTCCATACTGTTCTCCATAGTGACTGTATCAATTTACATTCCCACCAATAGCGGAAGAGGGTTCCTTTTGTCCACACCCTCCCCAGAATTTGTTGTTTGTAGATTATCTGATGATGCCGATTCTAACAGGTGTGAGGTCTTACCTCATTGTAGTTTTGATTTGCATTTCTCTAATAATTAGTGATGTTGAGCAGCTTTTCTTGTGCGTCTTGGCCATCTCTGTGTCTTCTTTGAAGAAACGTCTCTTTAGATCTTCTGCCCATTTTTGTATTGGGTTGTTTGTTTTATTAACATTAAGCTGCATGAGCTGTTAATATATATTGGAGATTAAACCTTTGTCCATTGATTCGTTTGTGAACGTTTTCGCCCATTCTGAGGGTTGCCTTTTTCCATTCCCGTTTTTTTAACAAAGAAAGAAAGAAAGCAAAAGAAGCAGAACACTAATGTGCGTGAAATATGCCTCTTGAAACTGTCGTTTTGAAATATGGACGTCTTTTGAATTTTTTGGTCGATATATGACCCCAGGATTTGTTTTCAGGGCAGGTGTCATTTACAGGCCTGTAATGATTTGGAATATCCACTGACCATTAGCGCTGGGATTAAAGCTGCTGTTGTGTGAAACGGCCACAAGGTGGCAGCAGTTCTCCCTTACCAAATCTGGTTACTAGGGCAGCAGAGCCTCAATGGTAGTCACGTTCTAGATTGGAATGTAGAACGGAATGTGCCAGGAGAAAGCCCCTCAAGTTTGTCTCACTACTTCTTGTTCGTGTTTTTAATTTAATTTTTTATTTTTTATTACAGCAAGTTTGAGTACAACGTTTAGCTTGTTGTAGGTGTGCAAGAGGTGGTTCTTTTACACATATACATATGTCAGTTCTCCCTGGGATCCTTTTCCCATGTACGTTATGACAGAATGTTGAGTAGTGTTCTCTTGGTACTCCGTAGGTCTTTGGTGATTATATACGTCTACTGTGTTTGTATATGTCTGTTAACCCCAATATCGTAATGAATTCAATCCTCACACCTTTCCTTTGGTGAACCATAAGTTTGTTTAATGAATCTGTGATTGCCCTTCTCCGTGGAAATATCTGCCCTGGTATCAATTTATAGGTAACACCTATAAGTGATATGATATGATATGTGTCTTTCACTTTCTGACTTACTCCAAGTCACGTGATTACCTCTAGACTCATCTACGGTGCTGCAAATGGCATTGTGTCCTTTTTTTCCTTGGCCAATATTCTCTCTTAGCGAGGTCCATTTTCTGCAATGTGATTCCCTGAGGGCTGAGGATTAGCTGACCTGGGCAGCCTGACCCTGGCGGCAAGCCCTCCCCAGGTGTGCCTGGGTTGAGGTCAATATAAACAGCACTCCAGGCAGCAATAGCCCCTGCAGCTGTGCCTGACTCCATATTCTCTGCACCATCAGCAGTCTCGGGGCTGTGCTGGTGGGAGGGTGTGAGGGTTCACGGCTTTGTTGGTGGCCCGGTGTGAGTGGGGCTCTGCTGGATTTTCGGCAGGAGTTGCCAGGCTGCCACCTGTAAAGAAGAGGATGTGTCACCCATAACTTCCACTGGAATATCTCTCCGGGCTGAGGTGAGGAAGGAAAAAAAGGAGTGGGGGCCGGGACAGGAGGGGTATCTCAGGCAGGGCAATGGAAAGCTTCCAGAAGAGCGCCCGTGGCCAGGACCATCCTGGCTGACCTGCAGGCACCAAGTTGGCCTGCGTGCTGTCGCTGGTGTGCCTCCACGGCCCTTCCTCTAGGCTTTCAAGCCCTTGTACATATTCAGGTGTTTCACCTGGGAAGGGTGGGAACAGTTCAGCAGCAGCTGGCCTGGGGCTCAGCTCACGTTTACTCACAGAGGCCTCGGCAAGGTCCCCAGCTTTGCAATAAGGACGCTCCTTGCGTGGGCGGGCGGGGCTGCTGGCTGTATGGGAGATGATTCCCCACCTCTGACCAATTTCAGAATTGTTTACCACTGGAACAAGTGCCTTGGTAGTGTTTTCCTCTGTATAAGTGTTTGGTTCAGTTTTTTTTTTTTTTGGTTCAAGTTAGATTTTATTCCTCTTTTATGTATTTATGGATATAAGCATGGAAATAATTCATTCTTATAAATACATCAGTGTGAATGGAAGAACTTTTTTTTCTGTATTATTTTTACACTTTATTTTTAAAAAATTTGAAATTTAATTTTATTTATTTTTTTACAGTAGGTTATTATTAGTTATCTATTTTATGCATAAACATGTATACAGGCCAATCCCAATCTCCCAACTCATCCCACCACCACCACCCCATGGCGTCCCCCACTTTGTGTCCATACGTTTGTTCTCTACCTCTGTGTCTCTATTTCTGCCCTGCAAACCAGTTCATCTGTACCATTTTTCTAGGTTCCACATATAGGCATTAATATACAATATTTGTTTTTCTCTTTCTGACTTACTTCACTCTGCATGACAGTCTCTAGATCCATCAACTTCTCTACAAATGACCGTTTCATTCCTTTTTATGGCTGAGTAATATTCCATTTTATATATGTACCACATCTTTATCCATTCGTCTGTCTGTGGCCATTTAGGTTGCTTCCATTACCTGGCTATTGTAAATAGTGCTGCAATAAACATTGTGGTGAAAGTGTCTTTGTGATTTATGGTTTTCTCTGGGTATATGCCCAGAAGTGGGATTGCTGGATCCTATGGTAATTCTCTTTTTCGTTTTTTAAAGGAACCTCCATACTGTTCTCCATAGTGACTGTATCAATTTACATTCCCACCAATAGCGGAAGAGGGTTCCTTTTGTCCACACCCTCCCCAGAATTTGTTGTTTGTAGATTATCTGATGATGCCGATTCTAACAGGTGTGAGGTCTTACCTCATTGTAGTTTTGATTTGCATTTCTCTAATAATTAGTGATGTTGAGCAGCTTTTCATGTGCGTCTTGGCCATCTCTGTGTCTTCTTTGAAGAAACGTCTCTTTAGATCTTCTGCCCATTTTTGTATTGGGTTGTTTGTTTTATTAATATTAAGCTGCATGAGCTGTTTATATATATTGGAGATTAAACCTTTGTCCATTGATTCGTTTGTGAACGTTTTCGCCCATTCTGAGGGTTGCCTTTTTCCATTCCCGTTTTTTTAACAAAGAAAGAAAGAAAGCAAAAGAAGCAGAACACTAATGTGCGTGAAATATGCCTCTTGAAACTGTCGTTTTGAAATATGGACGTCTTTTGAATTTTTTGGTCGATATATGACCCCAGGATTTGTTTTCAGGGCAGGTGTCATTTACAGGCCTGTAATGATTTGGAATATCCACTGACCATTAGCGCTGGGATTAAAGCTGCTGTTGTGTGAAACGGCCACAAGGTGGCAGCAGTTCTCCCTTACCAAATCTGGTTACTAGGGCAGCAGAGCCTCAATGGAAGTCGCGTTCTAGATTGGAATGTAGAACGGAATGTGCCAGGAGAAAGCCCCTCAAGTTTGTCTCACTACTTCTTGTTCGTGTTTTTAATTTAATTTTTTATTTTTTATTACAGCAAGTTTGAGTACAACGTTTAGCTTGTTGTAGGTGTGCAAGAGGTGGTTCTTTTACACATATACATATGTCTGTTCTCCCTGGGATCCTTTTCCCATGTACGTTATGACAGAATGTTGAGTAGTCTTCTCTTGGTACTCCGTAGTTCTTTGGTGATTATATACGTCAACTGTGTTTGTATATGTCTGTTAACCCCAATATCGTAATGAATTCAATCCTCACACCTTTCCTTTGGTGAACCATAAGTTTGTTTAATGAATCTGTGTTTGCCCTTCTCCGTAGAAGTATCTGCCCTGGTATCAATTTATAGGTAACACCTATAAGTGATATGATATGATATGTTTGTTTCACTTTCTGACTTACTCCAAGTCACGGGATTACCTCTAGACTTATCTACGGTGCTGCAAAAGGCATTGTGTCCTTTTTTTCCTTGGCCAATATTCTCTCTTAGCGAGGTCCATTTTCTGCAATGTGATTCCCTGAGGGCTGAGGATTAGCTGACCTGGGCAGCCTGACCCTGCCGGCAAGCCCTCCCCAGGTGTGCCTGGGTTGAGGTCAATATAAACAGCACTCCAGGCAGCAATAGCCCCTGCAGCTGTGCCTGACTCCATATTCTCTGCACCATCAGCAGTCTCGGGGCTGTGCTGGTGGGAGGGTGTGAGGGTCCACGGCTTTGTGGGTGGCCCGGTGTGAGTGGGTCTCTGCTGGATTTTCGGCAGGAGTTGCCAGGCTGCCACCTGTAAAGAAGAGGATGTGTCACCCATAACTTCCAATGGAATATCTCTCCGGGCTGAGGTGAGGAAGGAAAAAAAGGAGTGCGGGCCGGGACAGGAGGGGTATCTCACGCAGGGCAATGGAAAGCTTCCAGAAGAGTGCCCGTGGGCAGGACCATCCTGGCTGACCTGCAGGCACCAAGTTGGCCTGCGTGCTGTCGCTGGTGTGGCTCCACGGCCCTTCCTCTAGGCTTTCAAGCCCTTGTACATATTCAGGTGTGTCACCTGGGAAGGGTGGGAACAGTTCAGCAGCAGCTGGCCTAGGGCTCAGCTCACGTTTACTCACAGAGGCCTCGGCACGGTCCCCCAGCTTTGCAATAAGGACGCTCCTTGCGTGGGCGGGCAGGGCTGCTGGCTCTATGGGAGATGATTCCCCACCTCTGACCAATTTCAGAATTGTTTACGACTGGAGCAATTGCCTTGGTAGTGTTTTCCTCTGTATAACTGTTAGGTTCAGTTTTTTTTCTTTTTTGGTTGAAGTTAGATTTTATTCCTCTTTTATGTATTTATGGATATAAGCATGGAAATAATTCATTCTTATAAATACATCAGTGTGAATGGAACAACATTTTTTTCTGTTTTATTTTTACATTTTATTTTTAAAATTTTTGTAATTTAATTTTATTTATTTTTTTATACAGTAGGTTATTATTAGTTATCTATTTTATGCATAAACATGTATACAGGCCAATCCCAATCTCCCAACTCATCCCACCACCACCACCCCATGGCTTCCCCCACTTTGTGTCCATACGTTTGTTCTCTACCTCTGTGTCTCAATTTCTGCGCTGCAAACCAGTTCATCTGTACCATTTTTCTAGGTTCCACATATAGGCCTTAATATACAATATTTGTTTATCTCTTTCTGACTTACTTCACTCTGCATGACAGTCTCTAGATCCATCAACTTCTCTACAAATGACCCAGTTTGATTCCTTTTTATGGCTGAGTAATATTCCATTTTATATATGTACCACATCTTTATCCATTCGTCTGTCTGTGGCCATTTAGGTTGCTTCCATTACCTGGCTATTGTAAATAGTGCTGCAATGAACATTGTGGTGAATGTGTCTTTGTGATTTATGGTTTTCTCTGGGTATATGCCCAGAAGTGGGATTGCTGGATCCTATGGTAATTCTCTTTTTCGTTTTTTAAAGGAACCTCCATACTGTTCTCCATAGTGACTGTATCAATTTACATTCCCACCAATAGCGGAAGAGGGTTCCTTTTGTCCACACCGTCCCCAGAATTTGTTGTTTGTAGATTATCTGATGATGCCGATTCTAACAGGTGTGAGGTCTTACCTCATTGTAGTTTTGATTTGCATTTCTCTAATAATTAGTGATGTTGAGCAGCTTTTCATGTGCGTCTTGGCCATCTCTGTGTCTTCTTTGAAGAAACGTCTCTTTAGATCTTCTGCCCATTTTTGTATTGGGTTGTTTGTTTTATTAATATTAAGCTGCATGAGCTGTTTATATATATTGGAGATTAAACCTTTGTCCATTGATTCGTTTGTGAACGTTTTCGCCCATTCTGAGGGTTGCCTTTTTCCATTCCCGTTTTTTTAACAAAGAAAGAAAGAAAGCAAAAGAAGCAGAACACTAATGTGCGTGAAATATGCCTCTTGAAACTGTCGTTTTGAAATATGGACGTCTTTTGAATTTTTTGGTCGATATATGACCCCAGGATTTGTTTTCAGGGCAGGTGTCATTTACAGGCCTGTATTGATTTGGAATATCCACTGACCATTAGCGCTGGAATTAAAGCTGCAGTTGTGTGAAACGGCCACAAGGTGGCAGCAGTTCTCCCTTACCAAATCTGGTTACTAGGGCAGCCGAGCCTCAATGGAAGAAGCGTTCTAGATTGGAATGTAGAACGGAATGTGCCAGGAGAAAGCCCCTCAAGTTTGTCTCACTACTTCTTGTTCGTGTTTTTAATTTAATTTTTTATTTTTTATTACAGCAAGTTTGAGTACAACGTTTAGCTTGTTGTAGGTGTGCAAGAGGTGGTTCTTTTACACATATACATATGTCTGTTCTCCCTGGGATCCTTTTCCCATGTACGTTATGACAGAATGTTGAGTAGTCTTCTCTTGGTACTCCGTAGGTCTTTGGTGATTATATACGTCTACTGTGTTTGTATATGTCTGTTAACCCCAATATCGTAATGAATTCAATCCTCACACCTTTCCTTTGGTGAACCATATGTTTGTTTAATGAATCTGTGATTGCCCTTCTCCGTGGAAATATCTGCCCTGGTATCAATTTATAGGTAACACCTATAAGTGATATGATATGATATGTGTCTTTCACTTTCTGACTTACTCCAAGTCACGTGATTACCTCTAGACTCATCTACGGTGCTGCAAATGGCATTGTGTCCTTTTTTTCCTTGGCGAATATTCTGTCTTAGCGAGGTCCATTTTCTGCAATGTGATTCCCTGAGGGCTGAGGATTAGCTGACCTGGGCAGCCTGACCCTGCCGGCAAGCCCTCCCCATGTGTGCCAGGGTTGAGGTCAATATAAACAGCACTTCAGGCAGCAATAGCCCCTGCAGCTGAGCCTTACTCCATATTCTCTGCACCATCAGCAGTCTCGGGGCTGTGCTGGTGGGAGGGTGTGAGGGTCCACGGCTTTGTGGGTGGCCCGGTGTGAGTGGGGCTCTGCTGGATTTTCGGCAGAAGTTACCAGGCTGCCACCTGTAAAGAAGAGGATGTGTCACCCATAACTTCCACTGGAATATCTCTCCGGGCTGAGGTGAGGAAGGAAAAAAAGGAGTGCGGCCGAGACAGGAGGGGTATCTCAGGCAGGGCAATGGAAAGCTTCCAGAAGAGCGCCCGTGGCCAGGACCATCCTGGCTGACCTGCAGGCACCAAGTTGGCCTGCGTGCTGTCGCTGGTGTGGCTCCACGGCCCTTCCTCTAGGCTTTCAAGCCCTTGTACATATTCAGGTGTTTCACCTGGGAAGGGTGGGAACAGTTCAGCAGCAGCTGGCCTGGGGCTCAGCTCACGTTTACTCACAGAGGCCTCGGCACGGTCCCCCAGCTTTGCAATAAGGACGCTCCTTGCGTGGGCGGGCGGGGCTGCTGGCTGTATGGGAGATGATTCCCCACCTCTGACCAATTTCAGAATTGTTTACCACTGGAGCAAGTGCCTTGGTAGTGTTTTCCTCTGTATAACTGTTAGGTTCAGTTTTTTTTTTTTGGTTCAAGTTAGATTTTATTCCTCTTTTATGTATTTATGGATATAAGCATGGAAATAATTCATTCTTATAAATACATCAGTGTGAATGGAAGAACTTTTTTTTCTGTATTATTTTTACATTTTATTTTTTAAAAATTTGAAATTTAATTTTATTTATTTTTTTATACAGTAGGTTATTATTAGTTATCTATTTTATGCATAAACATGTATACAGATCAATCCCAATTTCCCAACTCATCCCACCACCACCACCCCATGGCTTCCCCCACTTTGTGTCCATACGTTTGTTCTCTACCTCTGTGTCTCTATTTCTGCCCTGCAAACCAGTTCATCTGTACCATTTTTCTAGGTTCCACATATAGGCCTTAATATACAATATTTGTTTTTCTCTTTCTGACTTACTTCACTCTGCATGACAGTCTCTAGATCCATCAACTTCTCTACAAATGACCGTTTCATTCCTTTTTATGGCTGAGTAATATTCCATTTTATATATGTACCACATCTTTATCCATTCGTATGTCTGTGGCCATTTAGGTTGCTTCCATTACCTGGCTATTGTAAATAGTGCTGCAATGAACATTGTGGTGAATGTGTCTTTGTGATTTATGGTTTTCTCTGGGTATATGCCCAGAAGTGGGATTGCTGGATCCTATGGTAATTCTCTTTTTCGTTTTTTAAAGGAACCTCCATACTGTTCTCCATAGTGACTGTATCAATTTACATTCCCACCAATAGCGGAAGAGGGTTCCTTTTGTCCACACCCTCCCCAGAATTTGTTGTTTGTAGATTATCTGATGATGCCGATTCTAACAGGTGTGAGGTCTTACCTCATTGTAGTTTTGATTTGCATTTCTCTAATAATTAGTGATGTTGAGCAGCTTTTCATGTGCGTCTTGGCCATCTCTGTGTCTTCTTTGAAGAAACGTCTCTTTAGATCTTCTGCCCATTTTTGTATTGGGTTCTTTGTTTTATTAATATTAAGCTGCATGAGCTGTTTATATATTTTGGAGATTAAACCTTTGTCCAAAGATTCGTTTGTGAACGTTTTCGCCCATTCTGAGGTTTGCCTTTTTCCATTCCCGTTTTTTTAACAAAGAAAGAAAGAAAGCAAAAGAAGCAGAACACTAATGTGCGTGAAATATGCCTCTTGAAACTGTCGTTTTGAAATATAGACGTCTTTTGAATTTTTTGGTCGGTATATGACCCCAGGATTTGTTTTCAGGGCAGGTGTCATTTACAGGCCTGTAATGATTTGGAATATCCACTGACCATTAGCGCTGGGATTAAAGCTGCTGTTGTGTGAAACGGCCACAAGGTGGCAGCAGTTCTCCCTTACCAAATCTGGTTACTAGGGCAGCCGAGCCTCAATGGAAGAAGCGTTCTAGATTGGAATGTAGAACGGAATGTGCCAGGAGAAAGCCCCTCAAGTTTGTCTCACTACTTCTTGTTCGTGTTTTTAATTTAATTTTTTATTTTTTATTACAGCAAGTTTGAGTACAACGTTTAGCTTGTTGTTGGTGTGCAAGAGGTGGTTCTTTTACACATATACATATGTCTGTTCTTCCTGGGAACCATTTCCCATGTACGTTATGACAGAATGTTGAGTAGTCTTCTCTTGGTACTCCGTAGGTCTTTGGTGATTATATACTTCTACTGTGTTTGTATATGTCTGTTAACCCCAATATCGTAATGAATTCAATCCTCACACCTTTCCTTTGGTGAACCATAAGTTTGTTTAATGAATCTGTGATTGCCCTTCTCCGTGGAAATATCTGACCTGGTATCAATTTATAGGTAACACCTATAAGTGATATGATATGATATGTGTCTTTCACTTTCTGACTTACTCCAAGTCACGTGATTACCTCTAGACTCATCTACGGTGCTGCAAATGGCATTGTGTCCTTTTTTTCCTTGGCGAATATGCTGTCTTAGCGAGGTCCATTTTCTGCAATGTGATTCCCTGAGGGCTGAGGATTAGCTGACCAGGCCAGCCTGACCCTGCCGGCAAGCCCTCTCCAGGTGTGCCTGGGTTGAGGTCAATATAAACAGCACTCCAGGCAGCAATAGCCCCTGCAGCTGTGCCTGACTCCATATTCTCTGCACCATCAGCAGTCTCGGGGCTGTGCTGGTGGGAGGGTGTGAGGGTCCACGGCTTTGTGGGTGGCCCGGTGTGAGTGGGGCTCTGCTGGATTTTCGGCAGGAGTTGCCAGGCTGCCACCTGTAAAGAAGAGGATGTGTCACCCATAACTTCCACTGGAATATCTCTCCGGGCTGAGGTGAGGAAGGAAAAAAAGGAGTGGGGGCCGAGACAGGAGGGGTATCTCAAGCAGGGCAATGGAAAGCTTCCAGAAGAGTGCCCGTGGCCAGGACCATCCTGGCTGACCTGCAGGCACCAAGTTGGCCTGCGTGCTGTCGCTGGTGTGGCTCCACGGCCCTTCCTCTAGGCTTTCAAGCCCTTGTACATATTCAGGTGTTTCACCTGGGAAGGGTGGGAACAGTTCAGCAGCAGCTGGCCTGGGGCTCAGCTCACGTTTACTCACAGAGGCCTCGGCACGGTCCCCCAGCTTTGCAATAAGGACGCTCCTTGCGTGGGCGGGCGGGGCTGCTGGCTGTATGGGAGATGATTCCCCACCTCTGACCAATTTCAGAATTGTTTACCACTGGAGCAAGTGCCTCGGTAGTGTTTTCCTCTGTATAACTGTTAGGTTCAGTTTTTTTTTTTTTTGGTTCAAGTTAGATTTTATTCCTCTTTTATGTATTTATGGATATAAGCATGGAAATAATTCATTCTTATAAATACATCAGTGTGAATGGAAGAACTTTTTTTTCTGTTTTATTTTTACATTTTATTTTTAAAAATTTTGAAATTTAATTTTATTTATTTTTTTTATACAGTAGGTTATTATTAGTTATCTATTTTATGCATAAACATGTATACAGGTCAATCCCAATCTCCCAACTCATCCCACCACCACCACCCCATGGCTTCCTCCACTTTGTGTCCATACGTTTGTTCTCTACCTCTGTGTCTCTATTTCTGCCCTGCAAACCAGTTCATCTGTACCATTTTTCTAGGTTCCACATATAGGCATTAATATACAATATTTGTTTTTCTCTTTCTGACTTACTTCACTCTGCATGACAGTCTCTAGATCCATCAACTTCTCTACAAATGACCGTTTCATTCCTTTTTATGGCTGAGTAATATTCCTTTTTATATATGTACCACATCTTTATCCATTCGTCTGTCTGTTGCCATTTAGGTTGCTTCCATTACCTGGCTATTGTAAATAGTGTTGCAATGAACATTGTGGTGAATGTGTCTTTGTGATTTATGGTTTTCTCTGGGTATATGCCCAGAAGTGGGATTGCTGGAACCTGTGGTAATTCTCTTTTTAGTTTTTTAAAGGAACCTCCATACTGTTCTCCATAGTGACTGTATCAATTTACATTCCCACCAATAGCGGAAGAGGGTTCCTTTTGTCCACACCCTCCCCAGAATTTGTTGTTTGTACATTATCTGATGATGCCGATTCTAACAGGTGTGAGGTCTTACCTCATTGTAGTTTTGATTTGCATTTCTCTAATAATTAGTGATGTTGAGCAGCTTTTCATGTGCGTCTTGGCCATCTCTGTGTCTTCTTTGAAGAAACGTCTCTTTAGATCTTCTGCACATTTTTGTATTGGGTTGTTTGTTTTATTAATATTAAGCTGCATGAGCTGTTTATATATATTGGAGATTAAACCTTTGTCCATTGATTCGTTTGTGAACGTTTTCACCCATTCTGAGGGTTGCCTTTTTCCATTCCCGTTTTTTTAACAAAGAAAGAAAGAAAGCAAAAGAAGCAGAACACTAATGTGCGTGAAATATGCCTCTTGAAACTGTCGTTTTGAAATATGGACGTCTTTTGAATTTTTTGGTCGATATATGACCCCAGGATTTGTTTTCAGGGCAGGTGTCATTTACAGGCCTGTAATGATTTGGAATATCCACTGACCATTAGCGCTGTGACTAAAGCTGCTGTTGTGTGAAACGGCCACAAGGTGGCAGCAGTTCTCCCTTACCAAATCTGGTTACTAGGGCAGCAGAGCCTCAATGGAAGTCGCGTTCTAGATTGGAATGTAGAACGGAATGTGCCAGGAGAAAGCCCCTCAAGTTTGTCTCACTACTTCTTGTTCGTGTTTTTAATTTAATTTTTTAGTTTTTATTACAGCAAGTTTGAGTACAACGTTTAGCTTGTTGTAGGTGTGCAAGAGGTGGTTCTTTTACACATATACATATGTCTGTTCTTCCTGGGAACCTTTTCCCATGTACGTTATGACAGAATGTTGAGTAGTCTTCTCTTGGTACTCCGTAGGTCTTTGGTGATTATATACGTCTACTGTGTTTGTATATGTCTGTTAACCCCAATATCGTAATGAATTCAATCCTCACACCTTTCCTTTGGTGAACCATAAGTTTGTTTAATGAATCTGTGATTGCCCTTCTCCGTGGAAATATCTGCCCTGGTATCAATTTATAGGTAACACCTATAAGTGATATGATATGATATGTGTCTTTCACTTTCTGACTTACTCCAAGTCACGTGATTACCTCTAGACTCATCTACGGTGCTGCAAATGGCATTGTGTCCTTTTTTTCCTTGGCGAATATTCTGTCTTAGCGAGGTCCATTTTCTGCAATGTGATTCCCTGAGGGCTGAGGATTAGCTGACCTGGGCAGCCTGACCCTGGCGGCAAGCCCTCCCCAGGTGTGCCTGGGTTGAGGTCAATATAAACAGCACTCCAGGCAGCAATAGTCCCTGAATCAGTGCCTGACTCCATATTCTCTGCACCATCAGCAGTCTCGGGGCTGTGCTGGTGGGAGGGTGTGAGGGTCCACGGCTTTGTGGGTGGCCCGGTGTGAGTGGGGCTCTGCTGGATTTTCGGCAGGAGTTGCCAGGCTGCCACCTGTAAAGAAGAGGATGTGTCACCCATAACTTCCACTGGAATATCTCTCCGGGCTGAGGTGAGGAAGGAAAAAAAGGAGTGGGGGCCGAGACAGGAGGGGTATCTCAGGCAGGGCAATGGAAAGCTTCCAGAAGAGCGCCCGTGGCCAGGACCATCCTGGCTGACCTGCAGGCACCAAGTTGGCCTGCGTGCTGTCGCTGGTGTGGCTCCACGGCCCTTCCTCTAGGCTTTCAAGCCCTTGTACATATTCAGGTGTTTCACCTGGGAAGGGTGGGAACAGTTCAGCAGCAGCTGGCCTGGGGCTCAGCTCACGTTTACTCACAGAGGCCTCGGCACGGTCCCCCAGCTTTGCAATAAGGACGCTCCTTGCGTGGGCGGGCGGGGCTGCTGGCTGTATGGGAGATGATTCCCCACCTCTGACCAATTTCAGAATTGTTTACCACTGGAGCAAGTGCCTTGGTAGTGTTTTCCTCTGTATAACTGTTAGGTTCAGTTTTTTTTTTTTTTGGTTCAAGTTAGATTTTATTCCTCTTTTATGTATTTATGGATATAAGCATGGAAATAATTCATTCTTATAAATACATCAGTGTGAATGGAAGAACTTTTTTTTCTGTTTTATTTTTACATTTTATTTTTTAAAAATTTGAAATTTAATTTTATTTATTTTTTATACAATAGGTTATTATTAGTTATCTATTTTATGCATAAACATGTATACAGGTCAATCCCAATCTCCCAACTCATCCCAACACCACCACCCCATGGCTTCCTCCACTTTGTGTCCATACGTTTGTTCTCTACCTCTGTGTCTCTATTTCTGCCCTGCAAACCAGTTCATCTGTACCATTTTTCTAGGTTCCACATATAGGCATTAATATACAATATTTGTTTTTCTCTTTCTGACTTACTTCACTCTGCATGACAGTCTCTAGATCCATCAACTTCTCTACAAATGACCGTTTCATTCCTTTTTATGGCTGAGTAATATTCCATTTTATATATGTACCACATCTTTATCCATTCCTCTGTCTGTTGCCATTTAGGTTGCTTCCATTACCTGGCTATTGTAAATAGTGTTGCAATGAACATTGTGGTGAATGTGTCTTTGTGATTTATGGTTTTCTCTGGGTATATGCCCAGAAGTGGGATTGCTGGAACCTGTGGTAATTCTCTTTTTAGTTTTTTAAAGGAACCTCCATACTGTTCTCCATAGTGACTGTATCAATTTACATTCCCACCAATAGCGGAAGAGGGTTCCTTTTGTCCACACCCTCCCCAGAATTTGTTGTTTGTAGATTATCTGATGATGCCGATTCTAACAGGTGTGAGGGCTTACCTCATTGTAGTTTTGATTTGCATTTCTCTAATAATTAGTGATGTTGAGCAGCTTTTCATGTGCGTCTTGGCCATCTCTGTGTCTTCTTTGAAGAAACGTCTCTTTAGATCTTCTGCCCATTTTTGTATTGGGTTGTTTGTTTTATTAATATTAAGCTGCATGAGCTGTTTATATATATTGGAGATTAAACCTTTGTCCAAAGATTCGTTTGTGAACGTTTTCGCCCATTCTGAGGGTTGCCTTTTTCCATTCCCGTTTTTTTAACAAAGAAAGAAAGAAAGCAAAAGAAGCAGAACACTAATGTGCGTGAAATATGCCTCTTGAAACTGTCGTTTTGAAATATGGACGTCTTTTGAATTTTTTGGTCGATATATGACCCCAGGATTTGTTTTCAGGGCAGGTGTCATTTACAGGCCTGTAATGATTTGGAATATCCACTGACCATTAGCGCTGGGATTAAAGCTGCTGTTGTGTGAAACGGCCACAAGGTGGCAGCAGTTCTTCCTTACCAAATCTGGTTACTAGGGCAGCAGAGCCTCAATGGAAGTCGCGTTCTAGATTGGAATGTAGAACGGAATGTGCCAGGAGAAAGCCCCTCAAGTTTGTCTCACTACTTCTTGTTCGTGTTTTTAATTTAATTTTTTATTTTTTATTACAGCAAGTTTGAGTACAACGTTTAGCTTGTTGTAGGTGTGCAAGAGGTGGTTCTTTTACACATATACATATGTCTGTTCTTCCTGGGAACCTTTTCCCATGTACGTTATGACAGAATGTTGAGTAGTCTTCTCTTGGTACTCCGTAGGTCTTTGGTGATTATATACGTCTACTGTGTTTGTATATGTCTGTTAACCCCAATATCGTAATGAATTCAATCCTCACACCTTTCCTTTGGTGAACCATAAGTTTGTTTAATGAATCTGTGATTGCCCTTCTCCGTGGAAATATCTGCCCTGGTATCAATTTATAGGTAACACCTATAAGTGATATGATATGATATGTGTCTTTCACTTTCTGACTTACTCCAAGTCACGTGATTACCTCTAGACTCATCTAAGGTGCTGCAAATGGCATTGTGTCCTTTTTTTCCTTGGCGAATATTCTGTCTTAGCGAGGTCCATTTTCTGCAATGTGATTCCCTGAGGGCTGAGGATTAGCTGACCTGGGCAGCCTGACCCTACCGGCAAGCCCTCCCCAGGTGTGCCTGGGTTGAGGTCAATATAAACAGCACTCCAGGCAGCAATAGCCCCTGCATCTGTGCCTGACTCCATATTCTCTGCACCATCAGCAGTCTCGGGGCTGTGCTGGTGGGAGGGTGTGAGGGTCCACGGCTTTGTGGGTGGCCCGGTGTGAGTGGGGCTCTGCTGGATTTTCGGCAGGAGTTGCCAGGCTGCCACCTGTAAAGAAGAGGATGTGTCACCCATAACTTCCACTGGAATATCTCTCCGGGCTGAGGTGAGGAAGGAAAAAAAGGAGTGGGGGCCGGGACAGGAGGGGTATCTCAGGCAGGGCAATGGAAAGCTTCCAGAAGAGTGCCCGTTGCCAGGACCATCCTGGCTGACCTGCAGGCACCAAGTTGGCCTGCGTGCTGTCGCTGGTGTGGCTCCACGGCCCTTCCTCTAGGCTTTCAAGCCCTTGTACATATTCAGGTGTTTCACCTGGGAAGGGTGGGAACAGTTCAGCAGCAGCTGGCCTGGGGCTCAGCTCACGTTTACTCACAGAGGCCTCGGCACGGTCCCCCAGCTTTGCAATAAGGACGCTCCTTGCGTGGGCGGGCGGGGCTGCTGGCTGTATGGGAGATGATTCCCCACATCTGACCAATTTCAGAATTGTTTACCACTGGAGCAAGTGCCATGGTAGTGTTTTCCTCTGTATAACTGTTAGGTTCAGTTTTTTTTTTTTTTGGTTCAAGTTAGATTTTATTCCTCTTTTATGTATTTATGGATATAAGCATGGAAATAATTCATTCTTATAAATACATCAGTGTGAATGGAAGAACCTTTTTTTCTGTTTTATTTTTACATTTTATTTTTAAAAAATTTGAAATTTAATTTTATTTATTTTTTTATACAGTAGGTTATTATTAGTTATCTATTTTATGCATAAACATGTATACAGATCAATCCCAATCTCCCAACTCATCCCTCCACCACCACCCCATGGCTTCCCCCACTTTGTGTCCATACGTTTGTTCTCTACCTCTGTGTCTCTATTTCTGCCCTGCAAACCAGTTCATCTGTACCATTTTTCTAGGTTCCACATATAGGCCTTAATATACAATATTTGTTTTTCTCTTTCTGACTTACTTCACTCTGCATGACAGTCTCTAGATCCATCAACTTCTCTACAAATGACCGTTTCATTCCTTTTTATGGCTGAGTAATATTCCTTTTTATATATGTACCACATCTTTATCCATTCGTCTGTCTGTGGCCATTTAGGTTGCTTCCATTACCTGGCTATTGTAAATAGTGCTGCAATGAACATTGTGGTGAATGTGTCTTTGTGATTTATGGTTTTCTCTGCGTATATGCCCAGAAGTGGGATTGCTGGATCCTATGGTAATTCTCTTTTTAGTTTTTTAAAGGAACCTCCATACTGTTCTCCATAGTGACTGTATCAATTTACATTCCCACCAATAGCGGAAGAGGGTTCCTTTTGTCCACACCCTCCCCAGAATTTGTTGTTTGTAGATTATCTGATGATGCCGATTCTAACAGGTGTGAGGTCTTACCTCATTGTAGTTTTGATTTGCATTTCTCTAATAATTAGTGATGTTGAGCAGCTTTTCATGTGCGTCTTGGCCATCTCTGTGTCTTCTTTGAAGAAACGTCTCTTTAGATCTTCTGCCCATTTTTGTATTGGGTTCTTTGTTTTATTAATATTAAGCTGCATGAGCTGTTTATATATTTTGGAGATTAAACCTTTGTCCAAAGATTCGTTTGTGAACGTTTTCGCCCATTCTGAGGTTTGCCTTTTTCCATTCCCGTTTTTTTAACAAAGAAAGAAAGAAAGCAAAAGAAGCAGAACACTAATGTGCGTGAAATATGCCTCTTGAAACTGTCGTTTTGAAATATAGACGTCTTTTGAATTTTTTGGTCGGTATATGACCCCAGGATTTGTTTTCAGGGCAGGTGTCATTTACAGGCCTGTAATGATTTGGAATATCCACTGACCATTAGCGCTGGGATTAAAGCTGCTGTTGTGTGAAACGGCCACAAGGTGGCAGCAGTTCTCCCTTACCAAATCTGGTTACTAGGGCAGCCGAGCCTCAATGGAAGAAGCGTTCTAGATTGGAATGTAGAACGGAATGTGCCAGGAGAAAGCCCCTCAAGTTTGTCTCACTACTTCTTGTTCGTGTTTTTAATTTAATTTTTTATTTTTTATTACAGCAAGTTTGAGTACAACGTTTAGCTTGTTGTTGGTGTGCAAGAGGTGCTTCTTTTACACATATACATATGTCTGTTCTTCCTGGGAACCATTTCCCATGTACGTTATGACAGAATGTTGAGTAGTCTTCTCTTGGTACTCCGTAGGTCTTTGGTGATTATATACTTCTACTGTGTTTGTATATGTCTGTTAACCCCAATATCGTAATGAATTCAATCCTCACACCTTTCCTTTGGTGAACCATAAATTTGTTTAATGAATCTGTGATTGCCCTTCTCCGTGGAAATATCTGCCCTGGTATCAATTTATAGGTAACACCTATAAGTGATATGATATGATATGTGTCTTTCACTTTCTGACTTACTCCAAGTCACGTGATTACCTCTAGACTCATCTACGGTGCTGCAAATGGCATTGTGTCCTTTTTTTCCTTGGCGAATATGCTGTCTTAGCGAGGTCCATTTTCTGCAATGTGATTCCCTGAGGGCTGAGGATTAGCTGACCAGGCCAGCCTGACCCTGCCGGCAAGCCCTCTCCAGGTGTGCCTGGGTTGAGGTCAATATAAACAGCACTCCAGGCAGCAATAGCCCCTGCAGCTGTGCCTGACTCCATATTCTCTGCACCATCAGCAGTCTCGGGGCTGTGCTGGTGGGAGGGTGTGAGGGTCCACGGCTTTGTGGGTGGCCCGGTGTGAGTGGGGCTCTGCTGGATTTTCGGCAGGAGTTGCCAGGCTGCCACCTGTAAAGAAGAGGATGTGTCACCCATAACTTCCACTGGAATATCTCTCCGGGCTGAGGTGAGGAAGGAAAAAAAGGAGTGGGGGCCGAGACAGGAGGGGTATCTCAGGCAGGGCAATGGAAAGCTTCCAGAAGAGTGCCCGTGGCCAGGACCATCCTGGCTGACCTGCAGGCACCAAGTTGGCCTGCGTGCTGTCGCTGGTGTGGCTCCACGGCCCTTCCTCTAGGCTTTCAAGCCCTTGTACATATTCAGGTGTTTCACCTGGGAAGGGTGGGAACAGTTCAGCAGCAGCTGGCCTGGGGCTCAGCTCACGTTTACTCACAGAGGCCTCGGCACGGTCCCCCAGCTTTGCAATAAGGACGCTCCTTGCGTGGGCGGGCGGGGCTGCTGGCTGTATGGGAGATGATTCCCCACCTCTGACCAATTTCAGAATTGTTTACCACTGGAGCAAGTGCCTCGGTAGTGTTTTCCTCTGTATAACTGTTAGGTTCAGTTTTTTTTTTTTTTGGTTCAAGTTAGATTTTATTCCTCTTTTATGTATTTATGGATATAAGCATGGAAATAATTCATTCTTATAAATACATCAGTGTGAATGGAAGAACTTTTTTTTCTGTTTTATTTTTACATTTTATTTTTAAAAATTTTGAAATTTAATTTTATTTATTTTTTTTATACAGTAGGTTATTATTAGTTATCTATTTTATGCATAAACATGTATACAGGTCAATCCCAATCTCCCAACTCATCCCACCACCACCACCCCATGGCTTCCTCCACTTTGTGTCCATACGTTTGTTCTCTACCTCTGTGTCTCTATTTCTGCCCTGCAAACCAGTTCATCTGTACCATTTTTCTAGGTTCCACATATAGGCATTAATATACAATATTTGTTTTTCTCTTTCTGACTTACTTCACTCTGCATGACAGTCTCTAGATCCATCAACTTCTCTACAAATGACCGTTTCATTCCTTTTTATGGCTGAGTAATATTCCTTTTTATATATGTACCACATCTTTATCCATTCGTCTGTCTGTTGCCATTTAGGTTGCTTCCATTACCTGGCTATTGTAAATAGTGTTGCAATGAACATTGTGGTGAATGTGTCTTTGTGATTTATGGTTTTCTCTGGGTATATGCCCAGAAGTGGGATTGCTGGAACCTGTGGTAATTCTCTTTTTAGTTTTTTAAAGGAACCTCCATACTGTTCTCCATAGTGACTGTATCAATTTACATTCCCACCAATAGCGGAAGAGGGTTCCTTTTGTCCACACCCTCCCCAGAATTTGTTGTTTGTACATTATCTGATGATGCCGATTCTAACAGGTGTGAGGTCTTACCTCATTGTAGTTTTGATTTGCATTTCTCTAATAATTAGTGATGTTGAGCAGCTTTTCATGTGCGTCTTGGCCATCTCTGTGTCTTCTTTGAAGAAACGTCTCTTTAGATCTTCTGCACATTTTTGTATTGGGTTGTTTGTTTTATTAATATTAAGCTGCATGAGCTGTTTATATATATTGGAGATTAAACCTTTGTCCATTGATTCGTTTGTGAACGTTTTCACCCATTCTGAGGGTTGCCTTTTTCCATTCCCGTTTTTTTAACAAAGAAAGAAAGAAAGCAAAAGAAGCAGAACACTAATGTGCGTGAAATATGCCTCTTGAAACTGTCGTTTTGAAATATGGACGTCTTTTGAATTTTTTGGTCGATATATGACCCCAGGATTTGTTTTCAGGGCAGGTGTCATTTACAGGCCTGTAATGATTTGGAATATCCACTGACCATTAGCGCTGTGACTAAAGCTGCTGTTGTGTGAAACGGCCACAAGGTGGCAGCAGTTCTCCCTTACCAAATCTGGTTACTAGGGCAGCAGAGCCTCAATGGAAGTCGCGTTCTAGATTGGAATGTAGAACGGAATGTGCCAGGAGAAAGCCCCTCAAGTTTGTCTCACTACTTCTTGTTCGTGTTTTTAATTTAATTTTTTAGTTTTTATTACAGCAAGTTTGAGTACAACGTTTAGCTTGTTGTAGGTGTGCAAGAGGTGGTTCTTTTACACATATACATATGTCTGTTCTTCCTGGGAACCTTTTCCCATGTACGTTATGACAGAATGTTGAGTAGTCTTCTCTTGGTACTCCGTAGGTCTTTGGTGATTATATACGTCTACTGTGTTTGTATATGTCTGTTAACCCCAATATCGTAATGAATTCAATCCTCACACCTTTCCTTTGGTGAACCATAAGTTTGTTTAATGAATCTGTGATTGCCCTTCTCCGTGGAAATATCTGCCCTGGTATCAATTTATAGGTAACACCTATAAGTGATATGATATGATATGTGTCTTTCACTTTCTGACTTACTCCAAGTCACGTGATTACCTCTAGACTCATCTACGGTGCTGCAAATGGCATTGTGTCCTTTTTTTCCTTGGCGAATATTCTGTCTTAGCGAGGTCCATTTTCTGCAATGTGATTCCCTGAGGGCTGAGGATTAGCTGACCTGGGCAGCCTGACCCTGGCGGCAAGCCCTCCCCAGGTGTGCCTGGGTTGAGGTCAATATAAACAGCACTCCAGGCAGCAATAGTCCCTGAATCAGTGCCTGACTCCATATTCTCTGCACCATCAGCAGTCTCGGGGCTGTGCTGGTGGGAGGGTGTGAGGGTCCACGGCTTTGTGGGTGGCCCGGTGTGAGTGGGGCTCTGCTGGATTTTCGGCAGGAGTTGCCAGGCTGCCACCTGTAAAGAAGAGGATGTGTCACCCATAACTTCCACTGGAATATCTCTCCGGGCTGAGGTGAGGAAGGAAAAAAAGGAGTGGGGGCCGAGACAGGAGGGGTATCTCAGGCAGGGCAATGGAAAGCTTCCAGAAGAGCGCCCGTGGCCAGGACCATCCTGGCTGACCTGCAGGCACCAAGTTGGCCTGCGTGCTGTCGCTGGTGTGGCTCCACGGCCCTTCCTCTAGGCTTTCAAGCCCTTGTACATATTCAGGTGTTTCACCTGGGAAGGGTGGGAACAGTTCAGCAGCAGCTGGCCTGGGGCTCAGCTCACGTTTACTCACAGAGGCCTCGGCACGGTCCCCCAGCTTTGCAATAAGGACGCTCCTTGCGTGGGCGGGCGGGGCTGCTGGCTGTATGGGAGATGATTCCCCACCTCTGACCAATTTCAGAATTGTTTACCACTGGAGCAAGTGCCTTGGTAGTGTTTTCCTCTGTATAACTGTTAGGTTCAGTTTTTTTTTTTTTTGGTTCAAGTTAGATTTTATTCCTCTTTTATGTATTTATGGATATAAGCATGGAAATAATTCATTCTTATAAATACATCAGTGTGAATGGAAGAACTTTTTTTTCTGTTTTATTTTTACATTTTATTTTTAAAAATTTTGAAATTTAATTTTATTTATTTTTTTTATACAGTAGGTTACTTTTAGTTATCTATTTTATGCATAAACATGTATACAGGTCAATCCCAATCTCCCCACTCATCCCACCACCACCACCCCATGGCTTCCTCCACTTTGTGTCCATACGTTTGTTCTCTACCTCTGTGTCTCTATTTCTGCCCTGCAAACCAGTTCATCTGTACCATTTTTCTAGGTTCCACATATAGGCATTAATATACAATATTTGTTTTTCTCTTTCTGACTTACTTCACTCTGCATGACAGTCTCTAGATCCATCAACTTCTCTACAAATGACCGTTTCATTCCTTTTTATGGCTGAGTAATATTCCTTTTTATATATGTACCACATCTTTATCCATTCGTCTGTCTGTTGCCATTTAGGTTGCTTCCATTACCTGGCTATTGTAAATAGTGTTGCAATGAACATTGTGGTGAATGTGTCTTTGTGATTTATGGTTTTCTCTGGGTATATGCCCAGAAGTGGGATTGCTGGAACCTGTGGTAATTCTCTTTTTAGTTTTTTAAAGGAACCTCCATACTGTTCTCCATAGTGACTGTATCAATTTACATTCCCACCAATAGCAGAAGAGGGTTCCTTTTGTCCACACCCTCCCCAGAATTTGTTGTTTGTAGATTATCTGATGATGCCGATTCTAACAGGTGTGAGGGCTTACCTCATTGTAGTTTTGATTTGCATTTCTCTAATAATTAGTGATGTTGAGCAGCTTTTCATGTGCGTCTTGGCCATCTCTGTGTCTTCTTTGAAGAAACGTCTCTTTAGATCTTCTGCACATTTTTGTATTGGGTTGTTTGTTTTATTAATATTAAGCTGCATGAGCTGTTTATATATATTGGAGATTAAACCTTTGTCCATTGATTCGTTTGTGAACGTTTTCGCCCATTCTGAGGGTTGCCTTTTTCCATTCCCGTTTTTTAAACAAAGAAAGAAAGAAAGCAAAAGAAGCAGAACACTAATGTGCGTGAAATATGCCTCTTGAAACTGTCGTTTTGAAATATGGACGTCTTTTGAATTTTTTGGTCGATATATGACCCCAGGATTTGTTTTCAGGGCAGGTGTCATTTACAGGCCTGTAATGATTTGGAATATCCACTGACCATTAGCGCTGGGATTAAAGCTGCTGTTGTGTGAAACGGCCACAAGGTGGCAGCAGTTCTCCCTTACCAAATCTGGTTACTAGGGCAGCAGAGCCTCAATGGAAGTCGCGTTCTAGATTGGAATGTAGAACGGAATGTGCCAGGAGAAAGCCCCTCAAGTTTGTCTCACTACTTCTTGTTCGTGTTTTTAATTTAATTTTTTATTTTTTATTACAGCAAGTTTGAGTACAACGTTTAGCTTGTTGTAGGTGTGCAAGAGGTGGTTCTTTTACACATATACATATGTCTGTTCTTCCTGGGAACCTTTTCCCATGTACGTTATGACAGAATGTTGAGTAGTCTTCTCTTGGTGCTCCGTAGGTCTTTGGTGATTATATACGTCTACTGTGTTTGTATATGTCTGTTAACCCCAATATCGTAATGAATTCAATCCTCACACCTTTCCTTTGGTGAACCATAAGTTTGTTTAATGAATCTGTGATTGCCCTTCTCCGTGGAAATATCTGCCCTGGTATCAATTTATAGGTAACACCTATAAGTGATATGATATGATATGTGTCTTTCACTTTCTGACTTACTCCAAGTCACGTGATTACCTCTAGACTCATCTAAGGTGCTGCAAATGGCATTGTGTCCTTTTTTTCCTTGGCGAATATTCTGTCTTAGCGAGGTCCATTTTCTGCAATGTGATTCCCTGAGGGCTGAGGATTAGCTGACCTGGGCAGCCTGACCCTACCGGCAAGCCCTCCCCAGGTGTGCCTGGGTTGAGGTCAATATAAACAGCACTCCAGGCAGCAATAGCCCCTGCAGCTGTGCCTGACTCCATATTCTCTGCACCATCAGCAGTCTCGGGGCTGTGCTGGTGGGAGGGTGTGAGGGTCCACGGCTTTGTGGGTGGCCCGGTGTGAGTGGGGCTCTGCTGGATTTTCGGCAGGAGTTGCCAGGCTGCCACCTGTAAAGAAGAGGATGTGTCACCCATAACTTCCACTGGAATATCTCTCCGGGCTGAGGTGAGGAAGGAAAAAAAGGAGTGGGGGCCGAGACAGGAGGGGTATCTCAGGCAGGGCAATGGAAAGCTTCCAGAAGAGCGCCCGTGGCCAGGACCATCCTGGCTGACCTGCAGGCACCAAGTTGGCCTGCGTGCTGTCGCTGGTGTGGCTCCACGGCCGTTCCTCTAGGCTTTCAAGCCCTTGTACATATTCAGGTGTTTCACCTGGGAAGGGTGGGAACAGTTCAGCAGCAGCTGGCCTGGGGCTCAGCTCACGTTTACTCACAGAGGCCTCGGCACGGTCCCCCAGCTTTGCAATAAGGACGCTCCTTGCGTGGGCGGGCGGGGCTGCTGGCTGTATGGGAGATGATTCCCCACCTCTGACCAATTTCAGAATTGTTTACCACTGGAGCAAGTGCCTTGGTCGTGTTTTCCTCTGTATAACTGTTAGGTTCAGTTTTTTTTTTTTTGGTTCAAGTTAGATTTTATTCCTCTTTTATGTATTTATGGATATAAGCATGGAAATAATTCATTCTTATAAATACATCAGTGTGAATGGAAGAACTTTTTTTTCTGTTTTATTTTTACATTTTATTTTTTAAAAATTTGAAATTTAATTTTATTTATTTTTTTATACAGTAGGTTATTATTAGTTATCTATTTTATGCATAAACATGTATACAGATCAATCCCAATCTCCCAACTCATCCCACCACCACCACCCCATGGCTTCCCCCACTTTGTGTCCATACGTTTGTTCTCTACCTCTGTGTCTCTATTTCTGCCCTGCAAACCAGTTCATCTGTACCATTTTTCTAGGTTCCACATATAGGCCTTAATATACAATATTTGTTTTTCTCTTTCTGACTTACTTCACTCTGCATGACAGTCTCTAGATCCATCAACTTCTCTACAAATGACCGTTTCATTCCTTTTTATGGCTGAGTAATATTCCATTTTATATATGTACCACATCTTTATCCATTCGTCTGTCTGTGGCCATTTAGGTTGCTTCCATTACCTGGCTATTGTAAATAGTGCTGCAATGAACATTGTGGTGAATGTGTCTTTGTGATTTATGGTTTTCTCTGGGTATATGCCCAGAAGTGGGATTGCTGGATCCTATGGTAATTCTCTTTTTAGTTTTTTAAAGGAACCTCCATACTGTTCTCCATAGTGACTGTATCAATTTACATTCCCACCAATAGCGGAAGAGGGTTCCTTTTGTCCACACCCTCCCCAGAATTTGTTGTTTGTAGATTATCTGATGATGCCGATTCTAACAGGTGTGAGGTCTTACCTCATTGTAGTTTTGATTTGCATTTCTCTAATAATTAGTGATGTTGAGCAGCTTTTCATGTGCGTCTTGGCCATCTCTGTGTCTTCTTTGAAGAAACGTCTCTTTAGATCTTCTGCCCATTTTTGTATTGGGTTGTTTGTTTTATTAATATTAAGCTGCATGAGCTGTTTATATATATTGGAGATTAAACCTTTGTCCATTGATTCGTTTGTGAACGTTTTCGCCCATTCTGAGGGTTGCCTTTTTCCATTCCCGTTTTTTTAACAAAGAAAGAAAGAAAGCAAAAGAAGCAGAACACTAATGTGCGTGAAATATGCCTCTTGAAACTGTCGTTTTGAAATATGGACGTCTTTTGAATTTTTTGGTCGGTATATGACCCCAGGATTTGTTTTCAGGGCAGGTGTCATTTACAGGCCTGTAATGATTTTGAATATCCACTGACCATTAGCGCTGGGATTAAAGCTGCTATTGTGTGAAACGGCCACAAGGTGGCAGCAGTTCTCCCTTACCAAATCTGGTTACTAGGGCAGCAGAGCCTCAATGGAAGAAGCGTTCTAGATTGGAATGTAGAACGGAATGTGCCAGGAGAAAGCCCCTCAAGTTTGTCTCACTACTTCTTGTTCGTGTTTTTAATTTAATTTTTTATTTTTTATTACAGCAAGTTTGAGTACAACGTTTAGCTTGTTGTTGGTGTGCAAGAGGTGGTTCTTTTACACATATACATATGTCTGTTCTTCCTGGGAACCATTTCCCATGTACGTTATGAGAGAATGTTGAGTAGTCTTCTTTTGGTACTCCGTAGGTCTTTGGTGATTATATACTTCTACTGTGTTTTTATATGTCTGTTAACCCCAATATCGTAATGAATTCAATCCTCACACCTTTCCTTTGGTGAACCATAAGTTTGTTTAATGAATCTGTGATTGCCCTTCTCCGTGGAAATATCTGCCCTGGTATCAATTTATAGGTAACACCTATAAGTGATATGATATGATATGTGTCTTTCACTTTCTGACTTACTCCAAGTCACGTGATTACCTCTAGACTCATCTAAGGTGCTGCAAATGGCATTGTGTCCTTTTTTTCCTTGGCGAATATTCTGTCTTAGCGAGGTCCATTTTCTGCAATGTGATTCCCTGAGGGCTGAGGTTTAGCTGACCTGGGCAGCCTGACCCTGCTGGCAAGCCCTCCCCAGGTGTGCCTGGGTTGAGGTCAATATAAACAGCACTCCAGGCAGCAATAGCCCCTGCATCTGTGCCTGACTCCATATTCTCTGCACCATCAGCAGTCTCGGGGCTGTGCTGGTGGGAGGGTGTGAGGGTCCACGGCTTTGTGGGTGGCCCGGTGTGAGTGGGGCTCTGCTGGATTTTCGGCAGGAGTTGCCAGGCTGCCACCTGTAAAGAAGAGGATGTGTCACCCATAACTTCCACTGGAATATCTCTCCGGGCTGAGGTGAGGAAGGAAAAAATGGAGTGGGGGCCGAGACAGGAGGGGTATCTCAGGCAGGGCAATGGAAAGCTTCCAGAAGAGCGCCCGTGGCCAGGACCATCCTGGCTGACCTGCAGGCACCAAGTTGGCCTGCGTGCTGTCGCTGGTGTGGCTCCACGGCCCTTCCTCTAGGCTTTCAAGCCCTTGTACATATTCAGGTGTTTCACCTGGGAAGGGTGGGAACAGTTCAGCAGCAGCTGGCCTGGGGCTCAGCTCACGTTTACTCACAGAGGCCTCGGCACGGTCCCCCAGCTTTGCAATAAGGACGCTCCTTGCGTGGGCGGGCGGGGCTGCTGGCTGTATGGGAGATGATTCCCCACCTCTGACCAATTTCAGAATTGTTTACCACTGGAGCAAGTGCCTTGGTAGTGTTTTCCTCTGTATAACTGTTAGGTCCAGTTTTTTTTTTTTTTTGGTTCAAGTTAGATTTTATTCCTCTTTTATGTATTTATGGATATAAGCATGGAAATAATTCATTCTTATAAATACATCAGTGTGAATGGAAGAACTTTTTTTTCTGTTTTATTTTTACATTTTATTTTTAAAAATTTTGAAATTTAATTTTATTTATTTTTTTTATACAGTAGGTTATTATTAGTTATCTATTTTATGCATAAACATGTATACAGGTCAATCCCAATCTCCCAACTCATCCCACCACCACCACCCCAAGGCTTCCTCCACTTTGTGTCCATACGTTTGTTCTCTACCTCTGTGTCTCTATTTCTGCCCTGCAAACCAGTTCATCTGTACCATTTTTCTAGGTTCCACATATAGGCATTAATATACAATATTTGTTTTTCTCTTTCTGACTTACTTCACTCTGCATGACAGTCTCTAGATCCATCAACTTCTCTACAAATGACCGTTTCATTCCTTTTTATGGCTGAGTAATATTCCTTTTTATATATGTACCACATCTTTATCCATTCGTCTGTCTGTTGCCATTTAGGTTGCTTCCATTACCTGGCTATTGTAAATAGTGTTGCAATGAACATTGTGGTGAATGTGTCTTTGTGATTTATGGTTTTCTCTGGGTATATGCCCAGAAGTGGGATTGCTGGAACCTGTGGTAATTCTCTTTTTAGTTTTTTAAAGGAACATCCATACTGTTCTCCATAGTGACTGTATCAATTTACATTCCCACCAATAGCGGAAGAGGGTTCCTTTTGTCCACACCCTCCCCGGAATTTGTTGTTTGTAGATTATCTGATGATGCCGATTCTAACAGGTGTGAGGGCTTACCTCATTGTAGTTTTGATTTGCATTTCTCTAATAATTAGTGATGTTGAGCAGCTTTTCATGTGCGTCTTGGCCATCTCTGTGTCTTCTTTGAAGAAACGTCTCTTTAGATCTTCTGCACATTTTTGTATTGGGTTGTTTGTTTTATTAATATTAAGCTGCATGAGCTGTTTATATATATTGGAGATTAAACCTTTGTCCATTGATTCGTTTGTGAACGTTTTCGCCCATTCTGAGGGTTGCCTTTTTCCATTCCCGTTTTTTTAACAAAGAAAGAAAGAAAGCCAAAGAAGCAGAACACTAATGTGCGTGAAATATGCCTCTTGAAACTGTCGTTTTGAAATATGGACGTCTTTTGAATTTTTTGGTCAATATATGACCCCAGGATTTGTTTTCAGGGCAGGTGTCATTTACAGGCCTGTAATGATTTGGAATATCCACTGACCATTAGCGCTGGGATTAAAGCTGCTGTTGTGTGAAACGGCCACAAGGTGGCAGCAGTTCTCCCTTACCAAATCTGGTTACTAGGGCAGCAGAGCCTCAATGGAAGTCGCGTTCTAGATTGGAATGTAGAACGGAATGTGCCAGGAGAAAGCCCCTCAAGTTTGTCTCACTACTTCTTGTTCGTGTTTTTAATTTAATTTTTTATTTTTTATTACAGCAAGTTTGAGTACAACGTTTAGCTTGTTGTAGGTGTGCAAGAGGTGGTTCTTTTACACATATACATATGTCTGTTCTTCCTGGGAACCTTTTCCCATGTACGTTATGACAGAATGTTGAGTAGTCTTCTCTTGGTACTCCGTAGGTCTTTGGTGATTATATACATCTACTGTGTTTGTATATGTCTGTTAACCCCAATATCGTAATGAATTCAATCCTCACACCTTTCCTTTGGTGAACCATAAGTTTGTTTAATGAATCTGTGATTGCCCTTCTCCGTGGAAATATCTGCCCTGGTATCAATTTATAGGTAACACCTATAAGTGATATGATATGATATGTGTCTTTCACTTTCTGACTTACTCCAAGTCACGTGATTACCTCTAGACTCATCTACGGTGCTGCAAATGGCATTGTGTCCTTTTTTTCCTTGGCGAATATTCTGTCTTAGCGAGGTCCATTTTCTGCAATGTGATTCCCTGAGGGCTGAGGTTTAGCTGACCTGGGCAGCCTGACCCTGCTGGCAAGCCCTCCCCAGGTGTGCCTGGGTTGAGGTCAATATAAACAGCACTCCAGGCAGCAATAGCCCCTGCATCTGTGCCTGACTCCATATTCTCTGCACCATCAGCAGTCTCGGGGCTGTGCTGGTGGGAGGGTGTGAGGGTCCACGGCTTTGTGGGTGGCCCAGTGTGAGTGGGGCTCTGCTGGATTTTCGGCAGGAGTTGCCAGGCTGCCACCTGTAAAGAAGAGGATGTGTCACCCATAACTTCCACTGGAATATCTCTCCGGGCTGAGGTGAGGAAGGAAAAAATGGAGTGGGGGCCGAGACAGGAGGGGTATCTCAGGCAGGGCAATGGAAAGCTTCCAGAAGAGCGCCCGTGGCCAGGACCATCCTGGCTGACCTGCAGGCACCAAGTTGGCCTGCGTGCTGTCGCTGGTGTGGCTCCACGGCCCTTCCTCTAGGCTTTCAAGCCCTTGTACATATTCAGGTGTTTCACCTGGGAAGGGTGGGAACAGTTCAGCAGCAGCTGGCCTGGGGCTCAGCTCACGTTTACTCACAGAGGCCTCGGCACGGTCCCCCAGCTTTGCAATAAGGACGCTCCTTGCGTGGGCGGGCGGGGCTGCTGGCTGTATGGGAGATGATTCCCCACCTCTGACCAATTTCAGAATTGTTTACCACTGGAGCAAGTGCCTTGGTAGTGTTTTCCTCTGTATAACTGTTAGGTCCAGTTTTTTTTTTTTTTTGGTTCAAGTTAGATTTTATTCCTCTTTTATGTATTTATGGATATAAGCATGGAAATAATTCATTCTTATAAATACATCAGTGTGAATGGAAGAACTTTTTTTTCTGTTTTATTTTTACATTTTATTTTTAAAAATTTTGAAATTTAATTTTATTTATTTTTTTTATACAGTAGGTTATTATTAGTTATCTATTTTATGCATAAACATGTATACAGGTCAATCCCAATCTCCCAACTCATCCCACCACCACCACCCCAAGGCTTCCTCCACTTTGTGTCCATACGTTTGTTCTCTACCTCTGTGTCTCTATTTCTGCCCTGCAAACCAGTTCATCTGTACCATTTTTCTAGGTTCCACATATAGGCATTAATATACAATATTTGTTTTTCTCTTTCTGACTTACTTCACTCTGCATGACAGTCTCTAGATCCATCAACTTCTCTACAAATGACCGTTTCATTCCTTTTTATGGCTGAGTAATATTCCTTTTTATATATGTACCACATCTTTATCCATTCGTCTGTCTGTTGCCATTTAGGTTGCTTCCATTACCTGGCTATTGTAAATAGTGTTGCAATGAACATTGTGGTGAATGTGTCTTTGTGATTTATGGTTTTCTCTGGGTATATGCCCAGAAGTGGGATTGCTGGAACCTGTGGTAATTCTCTTTTTAGTTTTTTAAAGGAACATCCATACTGTTCTCCATAGTGACTGTATCAATTTACATTCCCACCAATAGCGGAAGAGGGTTCCTTTTGTCCACACCCTCCCCAGAATTTGTTGTTTGTAGATTATCTGATGATGCCGATTCTAACAGGTGTGAGGGCTTACCTCATTGTAGTTTTGATTTGCATTTCTCTAATAATTAGTGATGTTGAGCAGCTTTTCATGTGCGTCTTGGCCATCTCTGTGTCTTCTTTGAAGAAACGTCTCTTTAGATCTTCTGCACATTTTTGTATTGGGTTGTTTGTTTTATTAATATTAAGCTGCATGAGCTGTTTATATATATTGGAGATTAAACCTTTGTCCATTGATTCGTTTGTGAACGTTTTCGCCCATTCTGAGGGTTGCCTTTTTCCATTCCCGTTTTTTTAACAAAGAAAGAAAGAAAGCCAAAGAAGCAGAACACTAATGTGCGTGAAATATGCCTCTTGAAACTGTCGTTTTGAAATATGGACGTCTTTTGAATTTTTTGGTCGATATATGACCCCAGGATTTGTTTTCAGGGCAGGTGTCATTTACAGGCCTGTAATGATTTGGAATATCCACTGACCATTAGCGCTGGGATTAAAGCTGCTGTTGTGTGAAACGGCCACAAGGTGGCAGCAGTTCTCCCTTACCAAATCTGGTTACTAGGGCAGCAGAGCCTCAATGGAAGTCGCGTTCTAGATTGGAATGTAGAACGGAATGTGCCAGGAGAAAGCCCCTCAAGTTTGTCTCACTACTTCTTGTTCGTGTTTTTAATTTAATTTTTTATTTTTTATTACAGCAAGTTTGAGTACAACGTTTAGCTTGTTGTAGGTGTGCAAGAGGTGGTTCTTTTACACATATACATATGTCTGTTCTTCCTGGGAACCTTTTCCCATGTACGTTATGACAGAATGTTGAGTAGTCTTCTCTTGGTACTCCGTAGGTCTTTGGTGATTATATACGTCTACTGTGTTTGTATATGTCTGTTAACCCCAATATCGTAATGAATTCAATCCTCACACCTTTCCTTTGGTGAACCATAAGTTTGTTTAATGAATCTGTGATTGCCCTTCTCCGTGGAAATATCTGCCCTGGTATCAATTTATAGGTAACACCTATAAGTGATATGATATGATATGTGTCTTTCACTTTCTGACTTACTCCAAGTCACGTGATTACCTCTAGACTCATCTACGGTGCTGCAAATGGCATTGTGTCCTTTTTTTCCTTGGCGAATATTCTGTCTTAGCGAGGTCCATTTTCTGCAATGTGATTCCCTGAGGGCTGAGGATTAGCTGACCTGGGCAGCCTGACCCTGGCGGCAAGCCCTCCCCAGGTGTGCCTGGGTTGAGGTCAATATAAACAGCACTCCAGGCAGCAATAGCCCCTGCAGCTGTGCCTGACTCCATATTCTCTGCACCATCAGCAGTCTCGGGGCTGTGCTGGTGGGAGGGTGTGAGGGTCCACGGCTTTGTGGGTGGCCCGGTGTGAGTGGGGCTCTGCTGGATTTTCGGCAGGAGTTGCCAGGCTGCCACCTGTAAAGAAGAGGATGTGTCACCCATAACTTCCACTGGAATATCTCTCCGGGCTGAGGTGAGGAAGGAAAAAAAGGAGTGGGGGCCGAGACAGGAGGGGTATCTCAGGCAGGGCAATGGAAAGCTTCCAGAAGAGCGCCCGTGGCCAGGACCATCCTGGCTGACCTGCAGGCACCAAGTTGGCCTGCGTGCTGTCGCTGGTGTGGCTCCACGGCCCTTCCTCTAGGCTTTCAAGCCCTTGTACATATTCAGGTGTTTCACCTGGGAAGGGTGGGAACAGTTGAGCAGCAGCTGGCCTGGGGCTCAGCTCACATTTACTCACAGAGGCCTCGGCACGGTCCCCCAGCTTTGCAATAAGGACGCTCCTTGCGTGGGCGGGCGGGGCTGCTGGCTGTATGGGAGATGATTCCCCACCTCTGACCAATTTCAGAATTGTTTACCACTGGAGCAAGTGCCTTGGTAGTGTTTTCCTCTGTATAACTGTTAGGTTCAGTATTTTTTTTTTTGGTTCAAGTTAGATTTTATTCCTCTTTTATGTATTTATGGATATAAGCATGGAAATAATTCATTCTTATAAATACATCAGTGTGAATGGAAGAACTTTTTTTTCTGTTTTATTTTTACATTTTATTTTTAAAAAATTTGAAATTTAATTTTATTTATTTTTTTATACAGTAGGTTATTATTAGTTATCTATTTTATGCATAAACATGTATACAGATCAATCCCAATCTCCCAACTCATCCCACCACCACCACCCCATGGCTTACCCCACTTTGTGTCCATACGTTTGTTCTCTACCTCTGTGTCTCTATTTCTGCCCTGCAAACCAGTTCATCTGTACCATTTTTCTAGGTTCCACATATAGGCCTTAATATACAATATTTGTTTTTCTCTTTCTGACTTACTTCACTCTGCATGACAGTCTCTAAATCCATCAACTTCTCTACAAATGACCGTTTCATTCCTTTTTATGGCTGAGTAATATTCCTTTTTATATATGTACCACATCTTTATCCATTCGTCTGTCTGTGGCCATTTAGGTTGCTTCCATTACCTGGCTATTGTAAATAGTGCTGCAATGAACATTGTGGTGAATGTGTCTTTGTGATTTATGGTTTTCTCTGGGTATATGCCCAGAAGTGGGATTGCTGGATCCTATGGTAATTCTCTTTTTAGTTTTTTAAAGGAACCTCCATACTGTTCTCCATAGTGACTGTATCAATTTACATTCCCACCAATAGCGGAAGAGGGTTCCTTTTGTCCACACCCTCCCCAGAATTTGTTGTTTGTAGATTATCTGATGATGCCGATTCTAACAGGTGTGAGGTCTTACCTCATTGTAGTTTTGATTTGCATTTCTCTAATAATTAGTGATGTTGAGCAGCTTTTCATGTGCGTCTTGGCCATCTCTGTGTCTTCTTTGAAGAAACGTCTCTTTAGATCTTCTGCCCATTTTTGTATTGGGTTGTTTGTTTTATTAAGATTAAGCTGCATGAGCTGTTTATATATATTGGAGATTAAACCTTTGTCCATTGATTCGTTTGTGAACGTTTTCGCCCATTCTGAGGGTTGCCTTTTTCCATTCCCGTATTTTTAACAAAGAAAGAAAGAAAGCCAAAGAAGCAGAACACTAATGTGCGTGAAATATGCCTCTTGAAACTGTCGTTTTGAAATATGGACGTCTTTTGAATTTTTTGGTCGGTATATGACCCCAGGATTTGTTTTCAGGGCAGGTGTCATTTACAGGCCTGTAATGATTTGGAATATCCACTGACCATTAGCGCTGGGATTAAAGCTGCTGTTGTGTGAAACGGCCACAAGGTGGCAGCAGTTCTCCCTTACCAAATCTGGTTACTAGGGCAGCAGAGCCTCATTGGAAGAAGCGTTCTAGATTGGAATGTAGAACGGAATGTGCCAGGAGAAAGCCCCTCAAGTTTGTCTCACTACTTCTTGTTCGTGTTTTTAATTTAATTTTTTATTTTTTATTACAGCAAGTTTGAGTACAACGTTTAGCTTGTTGTTGGTGTGCAAGAGGTGGTTCTTTTACACATATACATATGTCTGTTCTTCCTGGGAACCATTTCCCATGTACGTTATGACAGAATGTTGAGTAGTCTTCTCTTGGTACTCTGTAGATCTTTGGTGATTATATACTTCTACTGTGTTTGTATATGTCTGTTAACCCCAATATCGTAATGAATTCAATCCTCACACCTTTCCTCTGGTGAACCATAAGTTTGTTTAATGAATCTGTGATTGCCCTTCTCCGTGGAAATATCTGCCCTGGTATCAATTTATAGGTAACACCTATAAGTGATATGATATGATATGTGTCTTTCACTTTCACTTTCTGACTTACTCCAAGTCACGTGATTACCTCTAGACTCATCTACGGTGCTGCAAATGGCATTGTGTCCTTTTTTTCCTTGGCGAATATTCTGTCTTAGCGAGGTCCAGTTTCTGCAATGTGATTCCCTGAGGGCTGAGGATTAGCTGACCTGGCCAGCCTGACCCTGCCGGCAAGCCCTCTCCAGGTGTGCCTGGGTTGAGGTCAATATAAACAGCACTCCAGGCAGCAATAGCCCCTGCAGCTGTGCCTGACTCCATATTCTCTGCACCATCAGCAGTCTCTGGGCTGTGCTGGTGTGAGCGTGTGAGGGTCCACGGCTTTGTGGTTGGTCCGGTGTGAGTGGGGCTCTGCTGGATTTTCGGCAGGAGTAGCCAGGCTGCCACCTGTAAACAAGAGGATGTGTCACCCATAACTTCCACTGGAATATCTTTCCGGGGTGAGGTGAGGAATGAAAAAAAGGAGTGGGTGCAGGGACAGGAGGGGTATCTCAGGCAGGGCAATGGAAAGCTTCCAGAAGAGCGCCCGTGGCCAGGACCATCCTGGCTGACCTGCAGGCACCAAGTTGGCCTGCGTGCTGTCGCTGGTGTGGCTCCACGGCCCTTCCTCTAGGATTTCAAGCCCTTGTACATATTCAGGTGTTTCACCTGGGAAGGGTGGGAACAGTTCAGCAGCAGCTGGCCTGGGGCTCAGCTCACGTTTACTCACAGAGGCCTCGGCACGGTCCCCCAGCTTTGCAATAAGGACGCTCCTTGCGTGGGCGGGCGGGGCTTCTGGCTGTATGGGAGATGATTCCCCACCTCTGACCAATTTCAGAATTGTTTACCACTGGAGCAAGTGCCTTGGTCGTGTTTTCCTCTGTATAACTGTTAGGTTCAGTTTGTTTTTTCTTTCTTGGTTCAAGTTAGATTTTATTCCTCTTTTATGTATTTATGGATATAAGCATGGAAATAATTCATTCTTATAAATACATCAGTGTGAATGGAAGAACTTTTTTTCTGTTTTATTTTCACATTTTATTTTTTAAAAATTTGAAATTTAATTTTATTTATTTTTTTATACAGTAGGTTATTATTAGTTATCTATTTTATGCATAAACATGTATACAGGTCAATCCCAATCTCCCAACTCATCCCACCACCACCACCCCATGGCTTCCTCCACTTTGTGTCCATACGTTTGTTCTCTACCTCTGTGTCTCTATTTCTGCCCTGCAAACCAGTTCATCTGTACCATTTTTCTAGGTTCCACATATAGGCATTAATATACAATATTTGTTTTTCTCTTTCTGACTTACTTCACTCTGCATGACAGTCTCTAGATCCATCAACTTCTCTACAAATGACCGTTTCATTCCTTTTTATGGCTGAGTAATATTCCTTTTTATATATGTACCACATCTTTATCCATTCGTCTGTCTGTGGCCATTTAGGTTGCTTCCATTACCTGGCTATTGTAAATAGTGTTGCAATGAACATTGTGGTGAATGTGTCTTTGTGATTTATGGATTTCTCTGGGTATATGCCCAGAAGTGGGATTGCTGGATCCTATGGTAATTCTCTTTTTCGTTTTTTAAAGGAACCTCCATACTGTTCTCCATAGTGACTGTATCAATTTACATTCCCACCAATAGCGGAAGAGGGTTCCTTTTGTCCACACCCTCCCCAGAATTTGTTGTTTGTAGATTATCTGATGATGCCGATTCTAACAGGTGTGAGGTCTTACCTCATTGTAGTTTTGATTTGCATTTCTCTAATAATTAGTGATGTTGAGCAGCTTTTCATGTGCGTCTTGGCCATCTCTGTGTCTTCTTTGAAGAAACGTCTCTTTAGATCTTCTGCCCATTTTTGTATTGGGTTGTTTGTTTTATTAATATTAAGCTGCATGAGCTGTTTATATATATTGGAGATTAAACCTTTGTCCATTGATTCGTTTGTGAACGTTTTCGCCCATTCTGAGGGTTGCCTTTTTCCATTCCCGTATTTTTAACAAAGAAAGAAAGAAATCAAAAGAAGCAGAACACTAATGTGCGTGAAATATGCCTCTTGAAACTGTCGTTTTGAAATATGGACGTCTTTTGAATTTTTTGGTCGATATATGACCCCAGGATTTGCTTTCAGGGCAGGTGTCATTTACAGGCCTGTAATGATTTGGAATATCCACTAACCATTAGCGCTGGGATTAAAGCTGCTGTTGTGTGAAACGGCCACAAGGTGGCAGCAGTTCTCCCTTACCAAATCTGGTTACTCGGGCAGCAGAGCCTCAATGGAAGTCGCGTTCTAGATTGGAATGTAGAACGGAATGTGCCAGGAGAAAGCCCCTCAAGTTTGTCTCACTACTTCTTGTTCGTGTTTTTAATTTAATTTTCTATTTTTTATTACAGCAAGTTTGAGTACAACGTTTAGCTTGTTGTAGGTGTGCAAGAGGTGGTTCTTTTACACATATACATATGTCTGTTCTTCCTGGGAACCTTTTCCCATGTACGTTATGACAGAATGTTGAGTAGTCTTCTCTTGGTACTCCGTAGGTCTTTGGTGATTATATACGTCTACTGTGTTTGTATATGTCTGTTAACCCCAATATCGTAATGAATTCAATCCTCACACCTTTCCTTTGGTGAACCATAAGTTTGTTTAATGAATCTGTGATTGCCCTTCTCCGTGGAAATATCTGCCCTGGTATCAATTTATAGGTAACACCTATAAGTGATATGATATGATATGTGTCTTTCACTTTCTGACTTACTCCAAGTCACGTGATTACCTCTAGACTCATCTACGGTGCTGCAAATGGCATTGTGTCCTTTTTTTCCTTGGCGAATATTCTGTCTTAGCGAGGTCCATTTTCTGCAATGTGATTCCCTGAGGGCTGAGGATTAGCTGACCTGGGCAGCCTGACCCTGGCGGCAAGCCCTCCCCAGGTGTGCCTGGGTTGAGGTCAATATAAACAGCACTCCAGGCAGCAATAGCCCCTGCAGCTGTGCCTGACTCCATATTCTCTGCACCATCAGCAGTCTCGGGGCTGTGCTGGTGGGAGGGTGTGAGGGTCCACGGCTTTGTGGGTGGCCCGGTGTGAGTGGGGCTCTGCTGGATTTTCGGCAGGAGTTGCCAGGCTGCCACCTGTAAAGAAGAGGATGTGTCACCCATAACTTCCACTGGAATATCTCTCCGGGCTGAGGTGAGGAAGGAAAAAAAGGAGTGGGGGCCGAGACAGGAGGGGTATCTCAGGCAGGGCAATGGAAAGCTTCCAGAAGAGCGCCCGTGGCCAGGACCATCCTGGCTGACCTGCAGGCACCAAGTTGGCCTGCGTGCTGTCGCTGGTGTGGCTCCACGGCCCTTCCTCTAGGCTTTCAAGCCCTTGTACATATTCAGGTGTTTCACCTGGGAAGGGTGGGAACAGTTCAGCAGCAGCTGGCCTGGGGCTCAGCTCACGTTTACTCACAGAGGCCTCGGCACGGTCCCCCAGCTTTGCAATAAGGACGCTCCTTGCGTGGGCGGGCGGGGCTGCTGGCTGTATGGGAGATGATTCCCCACCTCTGACCAATTTCAGAATTGTTTACCACTGGAGCAAGTGCCTTGGTAGTGTTTTCCTCTGTATAACTGTTAGGTTCAGTTTTTTTTTTTTTTGGTTCAAGTTAGATTTTATTCCTCTTTTATGTATTTATGGATATAAGCATGGAAATAATTCATTCTTATAAATACATCAGTGTGAATGGAAGAACTTTTTTTTCTGTTTTATTTTTACATTTTATTTTTAAAAAATTTGAAATTTAATTTTATTTATTTTTTTATACAGTAGGTTATTATTAGTTATCTATTTTATGCATAAACATGTATACAGATCAATCCCAATCTCCCAACTCATCCCACCACCACCACCCCATGGCTTCCCCCACTTTGTGTCCATACGTTTGTTCTCTACCTCTGTGTCTCTATTTCTGCCCTGCAAACCAGTTCATCTGTACCATTTTTCTAGGTTCCACATATAGGCCTTAATATACAATATTTGTTTTTCTCTTTCTGACTTACTTCACTCTGCATGACAGTCTCTAAATCCATCAACTTCTCTACAAATGACCGTTTCATTCCTTTTTATGGCTGAGTAATATTCCTTTTTATATATGTACCACATCTTTATCCATTCGTCTGTCTGTGGCCATTTAGGTTGCTTCCATTACCTGGCTATTGTAAATAGTGCTGCAATGAACATTGTGGTGAATGTGTCTTTGTGATTTATGGTTTTCTCTGGGTATATGCCCAGAAGTGGGATTGCTGGATCCTATGGTAATTCTCTTTTTAGTTTTTTAAAGGAACCTCCATACTGTTCTCCATAGTGACTTATCAATTTACATTCCCACCAATAGCGGAAGAGGGTTCCTTTTGTCCACACCCTCCCCAGAATTTGTTGTTTGTAGATTATCTGATGATGCCGATTCTAACAGGTGTGAGGTCTTACCTCATTGTAGTTTTGATTTGCATTTCTCTAATAATTAGTGATGTTGAGCAGCTTTTCATGTGCATCTTGGCCATGTCTGTGTCTTCTTTGAAGAAACGTCTCTTTAGATCTTCTGCCCATTTTTGTATTGGGTTGTTTGTTTTATTAAGATTAAGCTGCATGAGCTGTTTATATATATTGGAGATTAAACCTTTGTCCATTGATTCGTTTGTGAACGTTTTCGCCCATTCTGAGGGTTGCCTTTTTCCATTCCCGTATTTTTAACAAAGAAAGAAAGAAAGCAAAAGAAGCAGAACACTAATGTGCGTGAAATATGCCTCTTGAAACTGTCGTTTTGAAATATGGACGTCTTTTGAATTTTTTGGTCGGTATATGACCCCAGGATTTGTTTTCAGGGCAGGTGTCATTTACAGGCCTGTAATGATTTGGAATATCCACTGACCATTAGCGCTGGGATTAAAGCTGCTGTTGTGTGAAACGGCCACAAGGTGGCAGCAGTTCTCCCTTACCAAATCTGGTTACTAGGGCAGCAGAGCCTCATTGGAAGAAGCGTTCTAGATTGGAATGTAGAACGGAATGTGCCAGGAGAAAGCCCCTCACGTTTGTCTCACTACTTCTTGTTCGTGTTTTTAATTTAATTTTTTATTTTTTATTACAGCAAGTTTGAGTACAACGTTTAGCTTGTTGTTGGTGTGCAAGAGGTGGTTCTTTTACACATATACATATGTCTGTTCTTCCTGGGAACCATTTCCCATGTACGTTATGACAGAATGTTGAGTAGTCTTCTCTTGGTACTCTGTAGATCTTTGGTGATTATATACTTCTACTGTGTTTGTATATGTCTGTTAACCCCAATATCGTAATGAATTCAATCCTCACACCTTTCCTCTGGTGAACCATAAGTTTGTTTAATGAATCTGTGATTGCCCTTCTCCGTGGAAATATCTGCCCTGGTATCAATTTATAGGTAACACCTATAAGTGATATGATATGATATGTGTCTTTCACTTTCACTTTCTGACTTACTCCAAGTCACGTGATTACCTCTAGACTCATCTACGGTGCTGCAAATGGCATTGTGTCCTTTTTTTCCTTGGCGAATATTCTGTCTTAGCGAGGTCCAGTTTCTGCAATGTGATTCCCTGAGGGCTGAGGATTAGCTGACCTGGCCAGCCTGACCCTGCCGGCAAGCCCTCTCCAGGTGTGCCTGGGTTGAGGTCAATATAAACAGCACTCCAGGCAGCAATAGCCCCTGCAGCTGTGCCTGACTCCATATTCTCTGCACCATCAGCAGTCTCTGGGCTGTGCTGGTGTGAGCGTGTGAGGGTCCACGGCTTTGTGGTTGGTCCGGTGTGAGTGGGGCTCTGCTGGATTTTCGGCAGGAGTTGCCAGGCTGCCACCTGTAAACAAGAGGATGTGTCACCCATAACTTCCACTGGAATATCTTTCCGGGGTGAGGTGAGGAATGAAAAAAAGGAGTGGGTGCAGGGACAGGAGGGGTATCTCAGGCAGGGCAATGGAAAGCTTCCAGAAGAGCGCCCGTGGCCAGGACCATCCTGGCTGACCTGCAGGCACCAAGTTGGCCTGCGTGCTGTCGCTGGTGTGGCTCCACGGCCCTTCCTCTAGGATTTCAAGCCCTTGTACATATTCAGGTGTTTCACCTGGGAAGGGTGGGAACAGTTCAGCAGCAGCTGGCCTGGGGCTCAGCTCACGTTTACTCACAGAGGCCTCGGCACGGTCCCCCAGCTTTGCAATAAGGACGCTCCTTGCGTGGGCGGGCGGGGCTTCTGGCTGTATGGGAGATGATTCCCCACCTCTGACCAATTTCAGAATTGTTTACCACTGGAGCAAGTGCCTTGGTCGTGTTTTCCTCTGTATAACTGTTAGGTTCAGTTTGTTTTTTCTTTCTTGGTTCAAGTTAGATTTTATTCCTCTTTTATGTATTTATGGATATAAGCATGGAAATAATTCATTCTTATAAATACATCAGTGTGAATGGAAGAACTTTTTTTCTGTTTTATTTTCACATTTTATTTTTTAAAAATTTGAAATTTAATTTTATTTATTTATTTATACAGTAGGTTATTATTAGTTATCTATTTTATGCATAAACATGTATACAGGTCAATCCCAATCTCCCAACTCATCCCACCACCACCACCCCATGGCTTCCTCCACTTTGTGTCCATACGTTTGTTCTCTACCTCTGTGTCTCTATTTCTGCCCTGCAAACCAGTTCATCTGTACCATTTTTCTAGGTTCCACATATAGGCATTAATATACAATATTTGTTTTTCTCTTTCTGACTTACTTCACTCTGCATGACAGTCTCTAGATCCATCAACTTCTCTACAAATGACCGTTTCATTCCTTTTTATGGCTGAGTAATATTCCTTTTTATATATGTACCACATCTTTATCCATTCGTCTGTCTGTGGCCATTTAGGTTGCTTCCATTACCTGGCTATTGTAAATAGTGTTGCAATGAACATTGTGGAGAATGTGTCTTTGTGATTTATGGATTTCTCTGGGTATATGCCCAGAAGTGGGATTGCTGGATCCTATGGTAATTCTCTTTTTCGTTTTTTAAAGGAACCTCCATACTGTTCTCCATAGTGACTGTATCAATTTACATTCCCACCAATAGCGGAAGAGGGTTCCTTTTGTCCACACCCTCCCCAGAATTTGTTGTTTGTAGATTATCTGATGATGCCGATTCTAACAGGTGTGAGGTCTTACCTCATTGTAGTTTTGATTTGCATTTCTCTAATAATTAGTGATGTTGAGCAGCTTTTCATGTGCGTCTTGGCCATCTCTGTGTCTTCTTTGAAGAAACGTCTCTTTAGATCTTCTGCCCATTTTTGTATTGGGTTGTTTGTTTTATTAATATTAAGCTGCATGAGCTGTTTATATATATTGGAGATTAAACCTTTGTCCATTGATTCGTTTGTGAACGTTTTCGCCCATTCTGAGGGTTGCCTTTTTCCATTCCCGTATTTTTAACAAAGAAAGAAAGAAATCAAAAGAAGCAGAACACTAATGTGCGTGAAATATGCCTCTTGAAACTGTCGTTTTGAAATATGGACGTCTTTTGAATTTTTTGGTCGATATATGACCCCAGGATTTGTTTTCAGGGCAGGTGTCTTTTACAGGCCTGTAATGATTTGGAATATCCACTAACCATTAGCGCTGGGATTAAAGCTGCTGTTGTGTGAAACGGCCACAAGGTGGCAGCAGTTCTCCCTTACCAAATCTGGTTACTCGGGCAGCAGAGCCTCAATGGAAGTCGCGTTCTAGATTGGAATGTAGAACGGAATGTGCCAGGAGAAAGCCCCTCAAGTTTGTCTCACTACTTCTTGTTCGTGTTTTTAATTTAATTTTCTATTTTTTATTACAGCAAGTTTGAGTACAACGTTTAGCTTGTTGTAGGTGTGCAAGAGGTGGTTCTTTTACACATATACATATGTCTGTTCTTCCTGGGAACCTTTTCCCATGTACGTTATGACAGAATGTTGAGTAGTCTTCTCTTGGTACTCCGTAGGTCTTTGGTGATTATATACGTCTACTGTGTTTGTATATGTCTGTTAACCCCAATATCGTAATGAATTCAATCCTCACACCTTTCCTTTGGTGAACCATAAGTTTGTTTAATGAATCTGTGATTGCCCTTCTCCGTGGAAATATCTGCCCTGGTATCAATTTATAGGTAACACCTATAACTGATATGATATGATATGTGTCTTTCACTTTCTGACTTACTCCAAGTCACGTGATTACATCTAGACTCATCTACGGTGCTGCAAATGGCATTGTGTCCTTTTTTTCCTTGGCCAATATTCTGCCTTAGCGAGGTCCATTTTCTGCAATGTGATTCCCTGAGGGCTGAGGATTAGCTGACCTGGGCAGCCTGACCCTGCCGGCAAGCCCTCCCCAGGTGTGCCTGGGTTGAGGTCAATATAAACAGCACTCCAGGCAGCAATAGCCCCTGCAGCTGTGCCTGACTCCATATTCTCTGCACCATCAGCAGTCTCGGGGCTGTGCTGGTGGGAGGGTGTGAGGGTCCACGGCTTTGTGGGTGGCCCGGTGTGAGTGGGGCTCTGCTGGATTTTCGGCAGGAGTTGCCAGGCTGCCACCTGTAAAGAAGAGGATTTGTCACCCAGAACTTCCACTGGAATATCTCTCCGGGCTGAGGTGAGGAAGGAAAAAAGGAGTGGGGGACGGGACAGGAGGGGTATCTCAGGCAGGGCAATGGAGAGCTTCCAGAAGAGCGCCCGTGGCCAGGACCATCCTGGCTGACCTGCAGGCACCAAGTTGCCCTGCGTGCTGTCGCTGGTGTGCCTCCACGGCCCTTCCTCTAGGCTTTCAAGCCCTTGTACATATTCAGGTGTTTCACATGGGAAGGGTGGGAACAGTTCAGCAGCAGCTGGCCTGGGGCTCAGCTCACGTTTACTCACAGAGGCCTCGGCACGGTCCCCCAGCTTTGCAATAAGGACGCTCCTTGCGTGGGCGGGCAGGGCTGCTGGCTCTATGGGAGATGATTCCCCACCTCTGACCAATTTCAGAATTGTTTACGACTGGAGCAATTGCCTTGGTAGTGTTTTCCTCTGTATAACTGTTAGGTTCAGTTTTTTTTCTTTTTTGGTTGAAGTTAGATTTTATTCCTCTTTTATGTATTTATGGATATAAGCATGGAAATAATTCATTCTTATAAATACATCAGTGTGAATGGAACAACATTTTTTTCTGTTTTATTTTTACATTTTATTTTTTAAAAATTTGAAATTTAATTTTATTTATTTTTTTACAGTAGGTTATTATTAGTTATCTATTTTATGCATAAACATGTATACAGGCCAATCCCAATCTCCCAACTCATCCCACCACCACCACCCCATGGCTTCCCCCACTTTGTGTCCATACGTTTGTTCTCTACCTCTGTGTCTCTATTTCTGCCCTGCAAACCAGTTCATCTGTACCATTTTTCTAGGTTCCACATATAGGCATTAATATACAATATTTGTTTTTCTCTTTCTGACTTACTTCACTCTGCATGACAGTCTCTAGATCCATCAACTTCTCTACAAATGACCGTTTCATTCCTTTTTATGGCTGAGTAATATTCCATTTTATATATGTACCACATCTTTATCCATTCGTCTGTCTGTGGCCATTTAGGTTGCTTCCATTACCTGGCTATTGTAAATAGTGCTGCAATAAACATTGTGGTGAAAGTGTCTTTGTGATTTATGGTTTTCTCTGGGTATATGCCCAGAAGTGGGATTGCTGGATCCTATGGTAATTCTCTTTTTCGTTTTTTAAAGGAACCTCCATACTGTTCTCCATAGTGACTGTATCAATTTACATTCCCACCAATAGCGGAAGAGGGTTCCTTTTGTCCACACCCTCCCCAGAATTTGTTGTTTGTAGATTATCTGATGATGCCGATTCTAACAGGTGTGAGGTCTTACCTCATTGTAGTTTTGATTTGCATTTCTCTAATAATTAGTGATGTTGAGCAGCTTTTCATGTGCGTCTTGGCCATCTCTGTGTCTTCTTTGAAGAAACGTCTCTTTAGATCTTCTGCCCATTTTTGTATTGGGTTGTTTGTTTTATTAACATTAAGCTGCATGAGCTGTTTATATATATTGGAGATTAAACCTTTGTCCATTGATTCGTTTGTGAACGTTTTCGCCCATTCTGAGGGTTGCCTTTTTCCATTCCCGTTTTTTTAACAAAGAAAGAAAGAAAGCAAAAGAAGCAGAACACTAATGTGCGTGAAATATGCCTCTTGAAACTGTCGTTTTGAAATATGGACGTCTTTTGAATTTTTTGGTCGATATATGACCCCAGGATTTGTTTTCAGGGCAGGTGTCATTTACAGGCCTGTAATGATTTGGAATATCCACTGACCATTAGCGCTGGGATTAAAGCTGCTGTTGTGTGAAACGGCCACAAGGTGGCAGCAGTTCTCCCTTACCAAATCTGGTTACTAGGGCAGCAGAGCCTCAATGGAAGTCGCGTTCTAGATTGGAATGTAGAACGGAATGTGCCAGGAGAAAGCCCCTCAAGTTTGTCTCACTACTTCTTGTTCGTGTTTTTAATTTAATTTTTTATTTTTTATTACAGCAAGTTTGAGTACAACGTTTAGCTTGTTGTAGGTGTGCAAGAGGTGGTTCTTTTACACATATACATATGTCTTTTCTCCCTGGGATCCTTTTCCCATGTACGTTATGACAGAATGTTGAGTAGTCTTCTCTTGGTACTCCGTAGGTCTTTGGTGATTATATACGTCAACTGTGTTTGTATATGTCTGTTAACCCCAATATCGTAATGAATTCAATCCTCACACCTTTCCTTTGGTGAACCATAAGTTTGTTTAATGAATCTGTGATTGCCCTTCTCCGTGGAAATATCTGCCCTGGTATCAATTTATAGGTAACACCTATAAGTGATATGATATGATATGTTTGTTTCACTTTCTGACTTACTCCAAGTCACGTGATTACCTCTAGACTTATCTACGGTGCTGCAAAAGGCATTGTGTCCTTTTTTTCCTTGGCCAATATTCTCTCTTAGCGAGGTCCATTTTCTGCAATGTGATTCCCTGAGGGCTGAGGATTAGCTGACCTGGGCAGCCTGACCCTGCCGGCAAGCCCTCCCCAGGTGTGCCTGGGTTGAGGTCAATATAAACAGCACTCCAGGCAGCAATAGCCCCTGCAGCTGTGCCTGACTCCATATTCTCTGCACCATCAGCAGTCTCGGGGCTGTGCTGGTGGGAGGGTGTGAGGGTTCACGGCTTTGTTGGTGGCCCGGTGTGAGTGGGGCTCTGCTGGATTTTCGGCAGGAGTTGCCAGGCTGCCACCTGTAAAGAAGAGGATGTGTCACCCATAACTTCCACTGGAATATCTCTCCGGGCTGAGGTGAGGAAGGAAAGAAAGGAGTGGGGGCCGGGACAGGAGGGGTATCTCAGGCAGGGCCATGGAAAGCTTCCAGAAGAGCGCCCATGGCCAGGACCATCCTGGCTGACCTGCAGGCACCAAGTTGGCCTGCGTGCTGTCGCTGGTGTGCCTCCACGGCCCTTCCTCTAGGCTTTCAAGCCCTTGTACATATTCAGGTGTTTCACCTGGGAAGGGTGGGAACAGTTCAGCAGCAGCTGGCCTGGGGCTCAGCTCACGTTTACTCACAGAGGCCTCGGCAAGGTCCCCAGCTTTGCAATAAGGACGCTCCTTGCGTGGGCGGGCGGGGCTGCTGGCTGTATGGGAGATGATTCCCCACCTCTGACCAATTTCAGAATTGTTTACCACTGGAACAAGTGCCTTGGTAGTGTTTTCCTCTGTATAACTGTTTGGTTCAGTTTTTTTTTTTTTGGTTCAAGTTAGATTTTATTCCTCTTTTATGTATTTATGGATATAAGCATGGAAATAATTCATTCTTATAAATACATCAGTGTGTATGGAAGAACTTTTTTTTCTGTATTATTTTTACATTTTATTTTTAAAAAATTTGAAATTTAATTTTATTTATTTTTTTACAGTAGGTTATTATTAGTTATCTATTTTATGCATAAACATATATACAGGCCAATCCCAATCTCCCAACTCATCCCACCACCACCACCCCATGGCTTCCCCCACTTTGTGTCCATACGTTTGTTCTCTACCTCTGTGTCTCTATTTCTGCCCTGCAAACCAGTTCATCTGTACCATTTTTCTAGGTTCCACATATAGGCATTAATATACAATATTTGTTTTTCTCTTTCTGACTTACTTCACTCTGCATGACAGTCTCTAGATCCATCAACTTCTCTACAAATGACCGTTTCATTCCTTTTTATGGCTGAGTAATATTCCATTTTATATATGTACCACATCTTTATCCATTCGTCTGTCTGTGGCCATTTAGGTTGCTTCCATTACCTGGCTATTGTAAATAGTGCTGCAATAAACATTGTGGTGAAAGTGTCTTTGTGATTTATGGTTTTCTCTGGGTATATGCCCAGAAGTGGGATTGCTGGATCCTATGGTAATTCTCTTTTTCGTTTTTTAAAGGAACCTCCATACTGTTCTCCATAGTGACTGTATCAATTTACATTCCCACCAATAGCGGAAGAGGGTTCCTTTTGTCCACACCCTCCCCAGAATTTGTTGTTTGTAGATTATCTGATGATGCCGATTCTAACAGGTGTGAGGTCTTACCTCATTGTAGTTTTGATTTGCATTTCTCTAATAATTAGTGATGTTGAGCAGCTTTTCATGTGCGTCTTGGCCATCTCTGTGTCTTCTTTGAAGAAACGTCTCTTTAGATCTTCTGCCCATTTTTGTATTGGGTTGTTTGTTTTATTAACATTAAGCTGCATGAGCTGTTTATATATATTGGAGATTAAACCTTTGTCCATTGATTCGTTTGTGAACGTTTTCGCCCATTCTGAGGGTTGCCTTTTTCCATTCCCGTTTTTTTAACAAAGAAAGAAAGAAAGCAAAAGAAGCAGAACACTAATGTGCGTGAAATATGCCTCTTGAAACTGTCGTTTTGAAATATGGACGTCTTTTGAATTTTTTGGTCGATATATGACCCCAGGATTTGTTTTCAGGGCAGGTGTCATTTACAGGCCTGTAATGATTTGGAATATCCACTGACCATTAGCGCTGGGATTAAAGCTGCTGTTGTGTGAAACGGCCACAAGGTGGCAGCAGTTCTCCCTTACCAAATCTGGTTACTAGGGCAGCAGAGCCTCAATGGAAGTCGCGTTCTAGATTGGAATGTAGAACGGAATGTGCCAGGAGAAAGCCCCTCAAGTTTGTCTCACTACTTCTTGTTCGTGTTTTTAATTTAATTTTTTATTTTTTATTACAGCAAGTTTGAGTACAACGTTTAGCTTGTTGTAGGTGTGCAAGAGGTGGTTCTTTTACACATATACATATGTCTGTTCTCCCTGGGATCCTTTTCCCATGTACGTTATGACAGAATGTTGAGTAGTCTTCTCTTGGTACTCCGTAGGTCTTTGGTGATTATATACGTCAACTGTGTTTGTATATGTCTGTTAACCCCAATATCGTAATGAATTCAATCCTCACACCTTTCCTTTGGTGAACCATAAGTTTGTTTAATGAATCTGTGATTGCCCTTCTCCGTGGAAATATCTGCCCTGGTATCAATTTATACGTAACACCTATAAGTGATATGATATGATATGTTTGTTTCACTTTCTGACTTACTCCAAGTCACGTGATTACCTCTAGACTTATCTACGGTGCTGCAAAAGGCATTGTGTCCTTTTTTTCCTTGGCCAATATTCTCTCTTAGCGAGGTCCATTTTCTGCAATGTGATTCCCTGAGGGCTGAGGATTAGCTGACCTGGGCAGCCTGACCCTGCCGGCAAGCCCTCCCCAGGTGTGCCTGGGTTGAGGTCAATATAAACAGCACTCCAGGCAGCAATAGCCCCTGCAGCTGTGCCTGACTCCATATTCTCTGCACCATCAGCAGTCTCGGGGCTGTGCTGGTGGGAGGGTGTGAGGGTTCACGGCTTTGTTGGTGGCCCGGTGTGAGTGGGGCTCTGCTGGATTTTCGGCAGGAGTTGCCAGGCTGCCACCTGTAAAGAAGAGGATGTGTCACCCATAACTTCCACTGGAATATCTCTCCGGGCTGAGGTGAGGAAGGAAAGAAAGGAGTGGGGGCCGGGACAGGAGGGGTATCTCAGGCAGGGCCATGGAAAGCTTCCAGAAGAGCGCCCATGGCCAGGACCATCCTGGCTGACCTGCAGGCACCAAGTTGGCCTGCGTGCTGTCGCTGGTGTGCCTCCACGGCCCTTCCTCTAGGCTTTCAAGCCCTTGTACATATTCAGGTGTTTCACCTGGGAAGGGTGGGAACAGTTCAGCAGCAGCTGGCCTGGGGCTCAGCTCACGTTTACTCACAGAGGCCTCGGCAAGGTCCCCAGCTTTGCAATAAGGACGCTCCTTGCGTGGGCGGGCGGGGCTGCTGGCTGTATGGGAGATGATTCCCCACCTCTGACCAATTTCAGAATTGTTTACCACTGGAACAAGTGCCTTGGTAGTGTTTTCCTCTGTATAACTGTTTGGTTCAGTTTTTTTTTTTTTTGGTTCAAGTTAGATTTTATTCCTCTTTTATGTATTTATGGATATAAGCATGGAAATAATTCATTCTTATAAATACATCAGTGTGTATGGAAGAACTTTTTTTTCTGTATTATTTTTACATTTTATTTTTAAAAAATTAGAAATTTAATTTTATTTATTTTTTTACAGTAGGTTATTATTAGTTATCTATTTTATGCATAAACATGTATACAGGCCAATCCCAATCTCCCAACTCATCCCACCACCACCACCCCATGGCTTCCCCCACTTTGTGTCCATACGTTTGTTCTCTACCTCTGTGTCTCTATTTCTGCCCTGCAAACCAGTTCATCTGTACCATTTTTCTAGGTTCCACATATAGGCATTAATATACAATATTTGTTTTTCTCTTTCTGACTTACTTCACTCTGCATGACAGTCTCTAGATCCATCAACTTCTCTACAAATGACCGTTTCATTCCTTTTTATGGCTGAGTAATATTCCATTTTATATATGTACCACATCTTTATCCATTCGTCTGTCTGTGGCCATTTAGGTTGCTTCCATTACCTGGCTATTGTAAATAGTGCTGCAATAAACATTATGGTGAAAGTGTCTTTGTGATTTATGGTTTCCTCTGGGTATATGCCCAGAAGTGGGATTGCTGGATCCTATGGTAATTCTCTTTTTCGTTTTTTAAAGGAACCTCCATACTGTTCTCCATAGTGACTGTATCAATTTACATTCCCACCAATAGCGGAAGAGGGTTCCTTTTGTCCACACCCTCCCCAGAATTTGTTGTTTGTAGATTATCTGATGATGCCGATTCTAACAGGTGTGAGGTCTTACCTCATTGTAGTTTTGATTTGCATTTCTCTAATAATTAGTGATGTTGAGCAGCTTTTCATGTGCGTCTTGACCATCTCTGTGTCTTCTTTGAAGAAACGTCTCTTTAGATCTTCTGCCCATTTTTGTATTGGGTTGTTTGTTTTATTAATATTAAGCTGCATGAGCTGTTTATATATATTGGAGATTAAACCTTTGTCCATTGATTCGTTTGTGAACGTTTTCGCCCATTCTGAGGGTTGCCTTTTTCCATTCCCGTTTTTTTAACAAAGAAAGAAAGAAAGCAAAAGAAGCAGAACACTAATGTGCGTGAAATATGCCTCTTGAAACTGTCGTTTTGAAATATGGACGTCTTTTGAATTTTTTGGTCGATATATGACCCCAGGATTTGTTTTCAGGGCAGGTGTCATTTACAGGCCTGTAATGATTTGGAATATCCACTGACCATTAGCGCTGGGATTAAAGCTGCTGTTGTGTGAAACGGCCACAAGGTGGCAGCAGTTCTCCCTTACCAAATCTGGTTACTAGGGCAGCAGAGCCTCAATGGAAGTCGCGTTCTAGATTGGAATGTAGAACGGAATGTGCCAGGAGAAAGCCCCTCAAGTTTGTCTCACTACTTCTTGTTCGTGTTTTTAATTTAATTTTTTATTTTTTATTACAGCAAGTTTGAGTACAACGTTTAGCTTGTTGTAGGTGTGCAAGAGGTGGTTCTTTTACACATATACATATGTCTGTTCTCCCTGGGATCCTTTTCCCATGTACGTTATGACAGAATGTTGAGTAGTCTTCTCTTGGTACTCCGTAGGTCTTTGGTGATTATATACGTCAACTGTGTTTGTATATGTCTGTTAACCCCAATATCGTAATGAATTCAATCCTCACACCTTTCCTTTGGTGAACCATAAGTTTGTTTAATGAATCTGTGATTGCCCTTCTCCGTGGAAATATCTGCCCTGGTATCAATTTATAGGTAACACCTATAAGTGATATGATATGATATGTGTCTTTCACTTTCTGACTTACTCCAAGTCACGTGATTACCTCTAGACTTATCTACGGTGCTGCAAAAGGCATTGTGTCCTTTTTTTCCTTGGCCAATATTCTCACTTAGCGAGGTCCATTTTCTGAAATGTGATTCCCTGAGGGCTGAGGATTAGCTGACCTGGGCAGCCTGACCCTGCCGGCAAGCCCTCCCCAGGTGTGCCTGGGTTGAGGTCAATATAAACAGCACTCCAGGCAGCAATAGCCCCTGCAGCTGTGCCTGACTCCATATTCTCTGCACCATCAGCAGTCTCGGGGCTGTGCTGGTGGGAGGGTGTGAGGGTCCACGGCTTTGTGGGTGGCCCGGTGTGAGTGGGTCTCTGCTGGATTTTCGGCAGGAGTTGCCAGGCTGCCACCTGTAAAGAAGAGGATGTGTCACCCATAACTTCCAATGGAATATCTCTCCGGGCTGAGGTGAGGAAGGAAAAAAATGAGTGGGGGCCGGGACTGGAGGGGTATCTCACGCAGGGCAATGGAAAGCTTCCAGAAGAGTGCCCGTGGGCAGGACCATCCTGGCTGACCTGCAGGCACCAAGTTGGCCTGCGTGCTGTCGCTGGTGTGGCTCCACGGCCCTTCCTCTAGGCTTTCAAGCCCTTGTACATATTCAGGTGTTTCACCTGGGAAGGGTGGGAACAGTTCAGCAGCAGCTGGCCTGGGGCTCAGCTCACGTTTACTCACAGAGGCCTCGGCACGGTCCCCCAGCTTTGCAATAAGGACGCTCCTTGCGTGGGCGGGCAGGGCTGCTGGCTCTATGGGAGATGATTCCCCACCTCTGACCAATTTCAGAATTGTTTACGACTGGAGCAATTGCCTTGGTAGTGTTTTCCTCTGTATAACTGTTAGGTTCAGTTTTTTTTCTTTTTTGGTTGAAGTTAGATTTTATTCCACTTTTATGTATTTATGGATATAAGCATGGAAATAATTCATTCTTATAAATACATCAGTGTGAATGGAACAACATTTTTTTCTGTTTTATTTTTACATTTTATTTTTAAAATTTTTGTAATTTAATTTTATTTATTTTTTTATACAGTAGGTTGTTATTAGTTATCTATTTTATGCATAAACATGTATACAGGCCAATCCCAATCTCCCAACTCATCCCACCACCACCACCCCATGGCTTCCCCCACTTTGTGTCCATACGTTTGTTCTCTACCTCTGTGTCTCAATTTCTGCCCTGCAAACCAGTTCATCTGTACCATTTTTCTAGGTTCCACATATAGGCCTTAATATACAATATTTGTTTATCTCTTTCTGACTTACTTCACTCTGCATGACAGTCTCTAGATCCATCAACTTCTCTACAAATGACCCAGTTTCATTCCTTTTTATGGCTGAGTAATATTCCATTTTATATATGTACCACATCTTTATCCATTCGTCTGTCTGTGGCCATTTAGGTTGCTTCCATTACCTGGCTATTGTAAATAGTGCTGCAATGAACATTGTGGTGAATGTGTCTTTGTGATTTATGGTTTTCTCTGGGTATATGCCCAGAAGTGGGATTGCTGGATCCTATGGTAATTCTCTTTTTCGTTTTTTAAAGGAAACTCCATACTGTTCTCCATAGTGACTGTATCAATTTACATTTCCACCAATAGCGGAAGAGGGTTCCTTTTGTCCACACCCTCCCCAGAATTTGTTGTTTGTAGATTATCTGATGATGCCGATTCTAACAGGTGTGAGGTCTTACCTCATTGTAGTTTTGATTTGCATTTCTCTAATAATTAGTGATGTTGAGCAGCTTTTCATGTGCGTCTTGGCCATCTCTGTGTCTTCTTTGAAGAAACGTCTATTTAGATCTTCTGCCCATTTTTGTATTGGGTTGTTTGTTTTATTAATATTAAGCTGCATGAGCTGTTTATATATATTGGAGATTAAACCTTTGTCCATTGATTCGTTTGTGAACGTTTTCGCCCATTCTGAGGGTTGCCTTTTTCCATTCCCGTTTTTTTAACAAAGAAAGAAAGAAAGCAAAAGAAGCAGAACACTAATGTGCGTGAAATATGCCTCTTGAAACTGTCGTTTTGAAATATGGACGTCTTTTGAATTTTTTGGTCGATATATGACCCCAGGATTTGTTTTCAGGGCAGGTGTCATTTACAGGCCTGTAATGATTTGGAATATCCACTGACCATTAGCGCTGGAATTAAAGCTGCAGTTGTGTGAAACGGCCACAAGGTGGCAGCAGTTCTCCCTTACCAAATCTGGTTACTAGGGCCGCAGAGCCTCAATGGAAGTCGCGTTCTAGATAGGAATGTAGAACGGAATGTGCCAGGAGAAAGCCCCTCAAGTTTGTCTCACTACTTCTTGTTCGTGTTTTTAATTTAATTTTTTATTTTTTATTACAGCAAGTTTGAGTACAACGTTTAGCTTGTTGTAGGTGTGCAAGAGGTGGTTCTTTTACACATATACATATGTCTGTTCTCCCTGGGATCCTTTTCCCATGTACGTTATGACAGAATGTTGAGTAGTCTTCTCTTGGTACTCCGTAGGTCTTTGGTGATTATATACGTCTACTGTGTTTTTATATGTCTGTTAACCCCAATATCGTAATGAATTCAATCCTCACACCTTTCCTTTGGTGAACCATAAGTTTGTTTAATGAATCTGTGATTGCCCTTCTCCGTGGAAATATCTGCCCTGGTATCAATTTATAGGTAACACCTATAAGTGATATGATATGATATGTGTCTTTCACTTTCTGACTTACTCCAAGTCACGTGATTACCTCAAGACTCATCTACGGTGCTGCAAATGGCATTGTGTCCTTTTTTTCCTTGGCGAATATTCTGTCTTAGCGAGGTCCATTTTCTGCAATGTGATTCCCTGAGGGCTGAGGATTAGCTGACCTGGGCAGCCTGACCCTGCCGGCAAGCCCTCCCCAGGTGTGCCTGGGTTGAGGTCAATATAAACAGCACTTCAGGCAGCAATAGCCCCTGCAGCTGTGCCTGACTCCATATTCTCTGCACCATCAGCAGTCTCGGGGCTGTGCTGGTGGGAGGGTGTGAGGGTCCACGGCTTTGTGGGTGGCCCGGTGTGAGTGGGGCTCTGCTGGATTTTCGGCAGGAGTTACCAGGCTGCCACCTGTAAAGAAGAGGATGTGTCACCCATAACTTCCACTGGAATATCTCTCCGGGCTGAGGTGAGGAAGGAAAAAAAGGAGTGCGGCCGAGACAGGAGGGGTATCTCAGGCAGGGCAATGGAAAGCTTCCAGAAGAGCGCCCGTGGCCAGGACCATCCTGGCTGACCTGCAGGCACCAAGTTGGCCTGCGTGCTGTCGCTGGTGTGGCTCCACGGCCCTTCCTCTAGGCTTTCAAGCCCTTGTACATATTCAGGTGTTTCACCTGGGAAGGGTGGGAACAGTTGAGCAGCAGCTGGCCTGGGGCTCAGCTCACGTTTACTCACAGAGGCCTCGGCACGGTCCCCCAGCTTTGCAATAAGGACGCTCCTTGCGTGGGCGGGCGGGGCTGCTGGCTGTATGGGAGATGATTCCCCACCTCTGACCAATTTCAGAATTGTTTACCACTGGAGCAAGTGCCTTGGTAGTGTTTTCCTCTGTATAACTGTTAGGTTCAGTTTTTTTTTTTTGGTTCAAGTTAGATTTTATTCCTCTTTTATGTATTTATGGATATAAGCATGGAAATAATTCATTCTTATAAATACATCAGTGTGAATGGAAGAACTTTTTTTTCTGTATTATTTTTACATTTTATTTTTAAAAAATTTGAAATTTAATTTTATTTATTTTTTTATACAGTAGGTTATTATTAGTTATCTATTTTATGCATAAACATGTATACAGATCAATCCCAATCTCCCAACTCATCCCACCACCACCACCCCATGGCTTCCCCCACTTTGTGTCCATACGTTTGTTCTCTACCTCTGTGTCTCTATTTCTGCCCTGCAAACCAGTTCATCTGTACCATTTTTCTAGGTTCCACATATAGGCCTTAATATACAATATTTGTTTTTCTCTTTCTGACTTACTTCACTCTGCATGACAGTCTCTAGATCCATCAACTTCTCTACAAATGACCGTTTCATTCCTTTTTATGGCTGAGTAATATTCCATTTTATATATGTACCACATCTTTATCCATTCGTATGTCTGTGGCCATTTAGGTTGCTTCCATTACCTGGCTATTGTAAATAGTGCTGCAATGAACATTGTGGTGAATGTGTCTTTGTGATTTATGGTTTTCTCTGGGTATATGCCCAGAAGTGGGATTGCTGGATCCTATGGTAATTCTCTTTTTCGTTTTTTAAAGGAACCTCCATACTGTTCTCCATAGTGACTGTATCAATTTACATTCCCACCAATAGCGGAAGAGGGTTCCTTTTGTCCACACCCTCCCCAGAATTTGTTGTTTGTACATTATCTGATGATGCCGATTCTAACAGGTGTGAGGTCTTACCTCATTGTAGTTTTGATTTGCATTTCTCTAATAATTAGTGATGTTGAGCAGCTTTTCATGTGCGTCTTGGCCATCTCTGTGTCTTCTTTGAAGAAACGTCTCTTTAGATCTTCTGCCCATTTTTGTATTGGGTTCTTTGTTTTATTAATATTAAGCTGCATGAGCTGTTTATATATATTGGAGATTAAACCTTTGTCCAAAGATTCGTTTGTGAACGTTTTCGCCCATTCTGAGGTTTGCCTTTTTCCATTCCCGTTTTTTTAACAAAGAAAGAAAGAAAGCAAAAGAAGCAGAACACTAATGTGCGTGAAATATGCCTCTTGAAACTGTCGTTTTGAAATATGGACGTCTTTTCAATTTTTTGGTCGATATATGACCCCAGGATTTGTTTTCAGGGCAGGTGTCATTTACAGGCCTGTAATGATTTTGAATATCCACTGACCATTAGCGCTGGGATTAAAGCTGCTGTTGTGTGAAACGGCCACAAGGTGGCAGCAGTTCTCCCTTACCAAATCTGGTTACTAGGGCAGCAGAGCCTCAATGGAAGAAGCGTTCTAGATTGGAATGTAGAACGGAATGTGCCAGGAGAAAGCCCCTCAAGTTTGTCTCACTACTTCTTGTTCGTGTTTTTAATTTAATTTTTTATTTTTTATTACAGCAAGTTTGAGTACAACGTTTAGCTTGTTGTTGGTGTGCAAGAGGTGGTTCTTTTACACATATACATATGTCTGTTCTTCCTGGGAACCATTTCCCATGTACGTTATGACAGAATGTTGAGTAGTCTTCTCTTGGTACTCCGTAGGTCTTTGGTGATTATACACTTCTACTGTGTTTGTATATGTCTGTTAACCCCAATATCGTAATGAATTCAATCCTCACACCTTTCCTTTGGTGAACCATAAGTTTGTTAATGAATCTGTGATTGCCCTTCTCCGTGGAAATATCTGCCCTGGTATCAATTTATAGGTAACACCTATAAGTGATATGATATGATATGTGTCTTTCACTTTCTGACTTACTCCAAGTCACGTGATTACCTCTAGACTCATCTACGGTGCTGCAAATGGCATTGTGTCCTTTTTTTCCTTGGCGAATATTCTGTCTTAGCGAGGTCCATTTTCTGCAATGTGATTCCCTGAGGGCTGAGGATTAGCTGACCTGGGCAGCCTGACCCTGCCGGCAAGCCCTCCCCAGGTGTGCCTGGGTTGAGGTCAATATAAACAGCACTCCAGGCAGCAATAGCCCCTGCAGCTGTGCCTGACTCCATATTCTCTGCACCATCAGCAGTCTCGGGGCTGTGCTGGTGGGAGGGTGTGAGGGTCCACGGCTTTGTGGGTGGCCCGGTGTGAGTGGGTCTCTGCTGGATTTTCGGCAGGAGTTGCCAGGCTGCCACCTGTAAAGAAGAGGATGTGTCACCCATAACTTCCAATGGAATATCTCTCCGGGCTGAGGTGAGGAAGGAAAAAAAGGAGTGGGGGCCGGGACTGGAGGGGTATCTCACGCAGGGCAATGGAAAGCTTCCAGAAGAGTGCCCGTGGGCAGGACCATCCTGGCTGACCTGCAGGCACCAAGTTGGCCTGCGTGCTGTCGCTGGTGTGGCTCCACGGCCCTTCCTCTAGGCTTTCAAGCCCTTGTACATATTCAGGTGTTTCACCTGGGAAGGGTGGGAACAGTTCAGCAGCAGCTGGCCTGGGGCTCAGCTCACGTTTACTCACAGAGGCCTCGGCACGGTCCCCCAGCTTTGCAATAAGGACGCTCCTTGCGTGGGCGGGCAGGGCTGCTGGCTCTATGGGAGATGATTCCCCACCTCTGACCAATTTCAGAATTGTTTACGACTGGAGCAATTGCCTTGGTAGTGTTTTGCTCTGTATAACTGTTAGGTTCAGTTTTTTTTCTTTTTTGGTTGAAGTTAGATTTTATTCCACTTTTATGTATTTATGGATATAAGCATGGAAATAATTCATTCTTATAAATACATCAGTGTGAATGGAACAACATTTTTTTCTGTTTTATTTTTACATTTTATTTTTAAAATTTTTGTAATTTAATTTTATTTATTTTTTTATACAGTAGGTTATTATTAGTTATCTATTTTATGCATAAACATGTATACAGGCCAATCCCAATCTCCCAACTCATCCCACCACCACCACCCCATGGCTTCCCCCACTTTGTGTCCATACGTTTGTTCTCTACCTCTGTGTCTCAATTTCTGCCCTGCAAACCAGTTCATCTGTACCATTTTTCTAGGTTCCACATATAGGCCTTAATATACAATATTTGTTTATCTCTTTCTGACTTACTTCACTCTGCATGACAGTCTCTAGATCCATCAACTTCTCTACAAATGACCCAGTTTCATTCCTTTTTATGGCTGAGTAATATTCCATTTTATATATGTACCACATCTTTATCCATTCGTCTGTCTGTGGCCATTTAGGTTGCTTCCATTACCTGGCTATTGTAAATAGTGCTGCAATGAACATTGTGGTGAATGTGTCTTTGTGATTTATGGTTTTCTCTGGGTATATGCCCAGAAGTGGGATTGCTGGATCCTATGGTAATTCTCTTTTTCGTTTTTTAAAGGAAACTCCATACTGTTCTCCATAGTGACTGTATCAATTTACATTTCCACCAATAGCGGAAGAGGGTTCCTTTTGTCCACACCCTCCCCAGAATTTGTTGTTTGTAGATTATCTGATGATGCCGATTCTAACAGGTGTGAGGTCTTACCTCATTGTAGTTTTGATTTGCATTTCTCTAATAATTAGTGATGTTGAGCAGCTTTTCATGTGCGTCTTGGCCATCTCTGTGTCTTCTTTGAAGAAACGTCTATTTAGATCTTCTGCCCATTTTTGTATTGGGTTGTTTGTTTTATTAATATTAAGCTGCATGAGCTGTTTATATATATTGGAGATTAAACCTTTGTCCATTGATTCGTTTGTGAACGTTTTCGCCCATTCTGAGGGTTGCCTTTTTCCATTCCCGTTTTTTTAACAAAGAAAGAAAGAAAGCAAAAGAAGCAGAACACTAATGTGCGTGAAATATGCCTCTTGAAACTGTCGTTTTGAAATATGGACGTCTTTTGAATTTTTTGGTCGATATATGACCCCAGGATTTGTTTTCAGGGCAGGTGTCATTTACAGGCCTGTAATGATTTGGAATATCCACTGACCATTAGCGCTGGAATTAAAGCTGCAGTTGTGTGAAACGGCCACAAGGTGGCAGCAGTTCTCCCTTACCAAATCTGGTTACTAGGGCCGCAGAGCCTCAATGGAAGTCGCGTTCTAGATAGGAATGTAGAACGGAATGTGCCAGGAGAAAGCCCCTCAAGTTTGTCTCACTACTTCTTGTTCGTGTTTTTAATTTAATTTTTTATTTTTTATTACAGCAAGTTTGAGTACAACGTTTAGCTTGTTGTAGGTGTGCAAGAGGTGGTTCTTTTACACATATACATATGTCTGTTCTCCCTGGGATCCTTTTCCCATGTACGTTATGACAGAATGTTGAGTAGTCTTCTCTTGGTACTCCGTAGGTCTTTGGTGATTATATACGTCTACTGTGTTTTTATATGTCTGTTAACCCCAATATCGTAATGAATTCAATCCTCACACCTTTCCTTTGGTGAACCATAAGTTTGTTTAATGAATCTGTGATTGCCCTTCTCCGTGGAAATATCTGCCCTGGTATCAATTTATAGGTAACACCTATAAGTGATATGATATGATATGTGTCTTTCACTTTCTGACTTACTCCAAGTCACGTGATTACCTCAAGACTCATCTACGGTGCTGCAAATGGCATTGTGTCCTTTTTTTCCTTGGCGAATATTCTGTCTTAGCGAGGTCCATTTTCTGCAATGTGATTCCCTGAGGGCTGAGGATTAGCTGACCTGGGCAGCCTGACCCTGCCGGCAAGCCCTCCCCAGGTGTGCCTGGGTTGAGGTCAATATAAACAGCACTTCAGGCAGCAATAGCCCCTGCAGCTGTGCCTGACTCCATATTCTCTGCACCATCAGCAGTCTCGGGGCTGTGCTGGTGGGAGGGTGTGAGGGTCCACGGCTTTGTGGGTGGCCCGGTGTGAGTGGGGCTCTGCTGGATTTTCGGCAGGAGTTACCAGGCTGCCACCTGTAAAGAAGAGGATGTGTCACCCATAACTTCCACTGGAATATCTCTCCGGGCTGAGGTGAGGAAGGAAAAAAAGGAGTGCGGCCGAGACAGGAGGGGTATCTCAGGCAGGGCAATGGAAAGCTTCCAGAAGAGCGCCCGTGGCCAGGACCATCCTGGCTGACCTGCAGGCACCAAGTTGGCCTGCGTGCTGTCGCTGGTGTGGCTCCACGGCCCTTCCTCTAGGCTTTCAAGCCCTTGTACATATTCAGGTGTTTCACCTGGGAAGGGTGGGAACAGTTGAGCAGCAGCTGGCCTGGGGCTCAGCTCACGTTTACTCACAGAGGCCTCGGCACGGTCCCCCAGCTTTGCAATAAGGACGCTCCTTGCGTGGGCGGGCGGGGCTGCTGGCTGTATGGGAGATGATTCCCCACCTCTGACCAATTTCAGAATTGTTTACCACTGGAGCAAGTGCCTTGGTAGTGTTTTCCTCTGTATAACTGTTAGGTTCAGTTTTTTTTTTTTGGTTCAAGTTAGATTTTATTCCTCTTTTATGTATTTATGGATATAAGCATGGAAATAATTCATTCTTATAAATACATCAGTGTGAATGGAAGAACTTTTTTTTCTGTATTATTTTTACATTTTATTTTTAAAAAATTTGAAATTTAATTTTATTTATTTTTTTATACAGTAGGTTATTATTAGTTATCTATTTTATGCATAAACATGTATACAGATCAATCCCAATCTCCCAACTCATCCCACCACCACCACCCCATGGCTTCCCCCACTTTGTGTCCATACGTTTGTTCTCTACCTCTGTGTCTCTATTTCTGCCCTGCAAACCAGTTCATCTGTACCATTTTTCTAGGTTCCACATATAGGCCTTAATATACAATATTTGTTTTTCTCTTTCTGACTTACTTCACTCTGCATGACAGTCTCTAGATCCATCAACTTCTCTACAAATGACCGTTTCATTCCTTTTTATGGCTGAGTAATATTCCATTTTATATATGTACCACATCTTTATCCATTCGTATGTCTGTGGCCATTTAGGTTGCTTCCATTACCTGGCTATTGTAAATAGTGCTGCAATGAACATTGTGGTGAATGTGTCTTTGTGATTTATGGTTTTCTCTGGGTATATGCCCAGAAGTGGGATTGCTGGATCCTATGGTAATTCTCTTTTTCGTTTTTTAAAGGAACCTCCATACTGTTCTCCATAGTGACTGTATCAATTTACATTCCCACCAATAGCGGAAGAGGGTTCCTTTTGTCCACACCCTCCCCAGAATTTGTTGTTTGTACATTATCTGATGATGCCGATTCTAACAGGTGTGAGGTCTTACCTCATTGTAGTTTTGATTTGCATTTCTCTAATAATTAGTGATGTTGAGCAGCTTTTCATGTGCGTCTTGGCCATCTCTGTGTCTTCTTTGAAGAAACGTCTCTTTAGATCTTCTGCCCATTTTTGTATTGGGTTGTTTGTTTTATTAATATTAAGCTGCATGAGCTGTTTATATATATTGGAGATTAAACCTTTGTCCATTGATTCGTTTGTGAACGTGTTTGCCCATTCTGAGGGTTGCCTTTTTCCATTCCCGTTTTTTTAACAAAGAAAGAAAGAAAGCAAAAGAAGCAGAACACTAATGTGCGTGAAATATGCCTCTTGAAACTGTCGTTTTGAAATATGGACGTCTTTTGAATTTTTTGGTCGATATATGACCCCAGGATTTGTTTTCAGGGCAGGTGTCATTTACAGGCCTGTAATGATTTGGAATATCCACTGACCATTAGCGCTGGGATTAAAGCTGCTGTTGTGTGAAACGGCCACAAGGTGGCAGCAGTTCTCCCTTACCAAATCTGGTTACTAGGGCCGCAGAGCCTCAATGGAAGTCGCGTTCTAGATAGGAATGTAGAACGGAATGTGCCAGGAGAAAGCCCCTCAAGTTTGTCTCACTACTTCTTGTTCGTGTTTTTAATTTAATTTTTTATTTTTTATTACAGCAAGTTTGAGTACAACGTTTAGCTTGTTGTAGGTGTGCAAGAGGTGGTTCTTTTACACATATACATATGTCTGTTCTCCCTGGGATCCTTTTCCCATGTACGTTATGACAGAATGTTGAGTAGTCTTCTCTTGGTACTCCGTAGGTCTTTGGTGATTATATACGTCTACTGTGTTTTTATATGTCTGTTAACCCCAATATCGTAATGAATTCAATCCTCACACCTTTCCTTTGGTGAACCATAAGTTTGTTTAATGAATCTGTGATTGCCCTTCTCCGTGGAAATATCTGCCCTGGTATCAATTTATAGGTAACACCTATAAGTGATATGATATGATATGTGTCTTTCACTTTCTGACTTACTCCAAGTCACGTGATTACCTCAAGACTCATCTACGGTGCTGCAAATGGCATTGTGTCCTTTTTTTCCTTGGCGAATATTCTGTCTTAGCGAGGTCCATTTTCTGCAATGTGATTCCCTGAGGGCTGAGGATTAGCTGACCTGGGCAGCCTGACCCTGCCGGCAAGCCCTCCCCAGGTGTGCCTGGGTTGAGGTCAATATAAACAGCACTCCAGGCAGCAATAGCCCCTGCATCTGTGCCTGACTCCATATTCTCTGCACCATCAGCAGTCTCGGGGCTGTGCTGGTGGGAGGGTGTGAGGGTCCACGGCTTTGTGGGTGGCCCGGTGTGAGTGGGGCTCTGCTGGATTTTCGGCAGGAGTTGCCAGGCTGCCACCTGTAAAGAAGAGGATTTGTCACCCAGAACTTCCACTGGAATATCTCTCCGGGCTGAGGTGAGGAAGGAAAAAAGGAGTGGGGGACGGGACAGGAGGGGTATCTCAGGCAGGGCAATGGAAAGCTTCCAGAAGAGCGCCCGTGGCCAGGACCATCCTGGCTGACCTGCAGGCACCAAGTTGCCCTGCGTGCTGTCGCTGGTGTGCCTCCACGGCCCTTCCTCTAGGCTTTCAAGCCCTTGTACATATTCAGGTGTTTCACCTGGGAAGGGTGGGAACAGTTCAGCAGCAGCTGGCCTGGGGCTCAGCTCACGTTTACTCACAGAGGCCTCGGCACGGTCCCCCAGCTTTGCAATAAGGACGCTCCTTGCGTGGGCGGGCGGGACTGCTGGCTGTATGGGAGATGATTCCCCACCTCTGACCAATTTCAGAATTGTTTACCACTGCAGCAAGTGCCTTGGTAGTGTTTTCCTCTGTATAACTGTTAGGTTCAGGTTTTTTTTTCTTTTTTGGTTCAAGTTAGATATTATTCCTCTTTTATGTATTTATGGATATAAGCATGGAAATAATTCATTCTTATAAATACATCAGTGTGAATGGAAGAACTTTTTTTTCTGTATTATTTTTACATTTTATTTTTAAAAAATTTGAAATTTAATTTTATTCATTTTTTTACAGTAGTTTATTATTAGTTATCTATTTTATGCATAAACATGTATACAGGCCAATCCCAATCTCCCAACTCATCCCACAACCACCACACCATGGCTTCCCCCACTTTGTGTCCATACGTTTGTTCTCTACTTCTGTGTCTCTATTTCTGCCCTGCAAACCAGTTCATCTGTACCATTTTTCTAGGTTCCACATATAGGCCTTAATATACAATATTTGTTTTTCTCTTTCTGACTTACTTCACTCTGCATGACAGTCTCTAGATCCATCAACTTCTCTACAAATGACCCAGTTTCATTCCTTTTTATGGCTGAGTAATATTCCATTTTATATATGTACCACATCTTTATCCATTCGTCTGTCTGTGGCCATTTAGGTTGCTTCCATTACCTGGCTATTGTAAATAGTGCTGCAATGAACATTGTGGTGAATGTGTCTTTGTGATTTATGGTTTTCTCTGGGTATATGCCCAGAAGTGGGATTGCTGGATCCTATGGTAATTCTCTTTTTAGTTTTTTAAAGGAACCTCCATACTGTTCTCCATAGTGACTGTATCAATTTACATTCCCACCAATAGCGGAAGAGGGTTCCTTTTGTCCACACCCTCCCCAGAATTTGTTGTTTGTAGATTATCTGATGATGCCGATTCTAACAGGTGTGAGGTCTTACCTCATTGTAGTTTTGATTTGCATTTCTCTAATAATTAGTGATGTTGAGCAGCTTTTCATGTGCGTCTTGGCCATCTCTCTGTCTTCTTTGAAGAAACGTCTCTTTAGATCTTCTGCCCATTTTTGTATTGGGTTGTTTGTTTTATTAATATTAAGCTGCATGAGCTGTTTATATATATTGGAGATTAAACCTTTGTCCATTGATACGTTTGTGAACGTTTTACCCCATTCTGAGGGTTGCCTTTTTCCATTCCCGTATTTTTAACAAAGAAAGAAAGCAAGCAAAAGAAGCAGAACACTAATGTGCGTGAAATATGCCTCTTGAAACTGTCGTTTTGAAATATGGACGTCTTTTGAATTTTTTGGTCGATATATGACCCCTAGGATTTGTTTTCAGGGCAGGTGTCATTTACAGGCCTGTAATGATTTGGAATATCCACTGATCATTAGCGCTGGGATTAAAGCTGCTGTTGTGTGAAACGGCCACAAGGTGGCAGCAGTTCTCCCTTACCAAATCTGGTTACTAGGGCAGCAGAGCCTCAATGAAAGTCGCGTTCTAGATTGGAATGTAGAACGGAATGTGCCAGGAGAAAGCCCCTCAAGTTTGTCTCACTACTTCTTGTTCGTGTTTTTAATTTAATTTTTTATTTTTTATTACAGCAAGTTTGAGTACAACGTTTAGCTTGTTGTAGGTGTGCAAGAGGTGGTTCTTTTACACATATACATATGTCTGTACTTCCTGGGAACCTTTTCCCATGTACGTTATGACAGAATGTTGAGTAGTCTTCTCTTGGTACTCCGTAGGTCTTTGGTGATTATATACTTCTACTGTGTTTGTATATGTCTGTTAACCCCAATATCGTAATGAATTCAATCCTCACACCTTTCCTTTGGTGAACCATAAGTTTGTTTAATGAATCTGTGATTGCCCTTCTCCGTGGAAATATCTGCCCTGGTATCAATTTATAGGTAACACCTATAAGTGATATGATATGATATGTGTCTTTCACTTTCTGACTTACTCCAAGTCACGTGATTACCTCTAGACTCATCTACGGTGCTGCAAATGGCATTGTGTACTTTTTTCCCTTGGCGAATATTCTGTCTTAGCGAGGTCCATTTTCTGCAATGTGAATCCCTGAGGGCTGAGGATTAGCTGACCTGGGCAGCCTGACCCTGCCGGCAAGCCCTCCCCAGGTGTGCCTGTGTTGAGGGCAATATAAACAGCACTCCAGGCAGCAATAGCCCCTGCAGCTGTGCCTGACTCCATATTCTCTGCACCATCAGCAGTCTCGGGGCTGTGCTGGTGGGAAGTTGTGAGGGTCCACGGCTGTGTGGTTGGTCGGGTGTGAGTGGGGCTCTGCTGGATTTTCGGCAGGAGTTGCCAGGCTGCCACCTGTAAACAAGAGGATGTGTCACCCATAACTTCCACTGGAATATCTCTCCGGGCTGAGGTGAGGAAGGAAAAAAAGGAGTGGGGGCCGTGACAGGAGGGGTATCTCAGGCAGGGCAATTGAAAGCTTCCAGAAGAGCGCCCGAGGCCAGGACCATCCTGGCTGACCTGCAGGCACCAAGTTGGCCTGCGTGCTGTCGTTGGTGTGGCTCCACAGCCTTTCCTCTAGGCTTTCAAGCCCTTGTACATATTCAGGTGTTTCACCTGGGAAGGGTGGGAACAGTTGAGCAGCAGCTGGCCTGGGGCTCAGCTCACGTTTACTCACAGAGGCCTCGGCACGGTCCCCCAGCTTTGCAATAAGGACGCTCCTTGCGTGGGCGGGCGGGGTTGCTGGCTGTATGGGAGATGATTCCCCACCTCTGACCAATTTCAGAATTTTTTACCACTGGAGCAAGTGCCTTGGTCGTGTTTTCCTCTGTATAACTGTTAGGTTCATTTTTTTTTTCTTTTTTGGTTCAAGTTAGATTTTATTCCTCTTTTATGTATTTATGGGTATAAGCATGGAAATAATTCATTCTTATAAATACATCAGTGTGAATGGAAGAACTTTTTTTTCTGTATTATTTTTACATTTTATTTTTAAAAAATTTGAAATTTAATTTTATTTATTTTTTTATACAGTAGGTTATTATTAGTTATCTATTTTATGCATAAACATGTATACAGGTCAATCCCAATCTCCCAACTCATCCCACCACCACCACCCCATGGCTTCCCCCACTTTGTGTCCATACGTTTGTTCTCTACCTCTGTGTCTCTATTTCTGCCCTGCAAACCAGTTCATCTGTACCATTTTTCTAGGTTCCACATATAGGCATTAATATACAATATTTGTTTTTCTCTTTCTGACTTACTTCACTCTGCATGACAGTCTCTAGATCCATCAACTTCTCTACAAATGACCGTTTCATTCCTTTTTATGGCTGAGTAATATTCCATTTTATATATGTACCACATCTTTATCCATTCGTCTGTCTGTGGCCATTTAGGTTGCTTCCATTACCTGGCTATTGTAAATAGTGCTGCAATGAACATTGTGGTGAATGTGTCTTTGTGATTTATGGTTTTCTCTGGGTATATGCCGAGAAGTGGGATTGCTGGATCCTATGGTAATTCTCTTTTTAGTTTTTTAAAGGAACCTCCATACTGTTCTCCATAGTGACTGTATCAATTTACATTCCCACCAATAGCGGAAGAGGGTTCCTTTTGTCCACACACTCCCCAGAATTTGTTGTTTGTACATTATCTGATGATGCCGATTCTAACAGGTGTGAGGTCTTACCTCATTGTAGTTTTGATTTGCATTTCTCTAATAATTAGTGATGTTGAGCAGCTTTTCATGTGCGTCTTGGCCATCTCTGTGTCTTCTTTGAAGAAACGTCTCTTTAGATCTTCTGCCCATTTTTGTATTGGGTTGTTTGTTTTATTAATATTAAGCTGCATGAGCTGTTTATATATATTGGAGATTAAACCTTTGTCCATTGATTCGTTTGTGAACGTTTTCGCCCATTCTGAGGGTTGCCTTTTTCCATTCCCGTTTTTTTAACAAAGAAAGAAAGAAAGCAAAAGAAGCAGAACACTAATGTGCGTGAAATATGCCTCTTGAAACTGTCGTTTTGAAATATGGACGTCTTTTGAATTTTTTGGTCGATATATGACCCCAGGATTTGTTTTCAGGGCAGGTGTCATTTACAGGCCTGTAATGATTTGGAATATCCACTGATCATTAGCGCTGGGATTAAAGCTGCTGTTGTGTGAAACGGCCACAAGGTGGCAGCAGTTCTCCCTTACCAAATCTGGTTACTAGGGCAGCAGAGCCTCAATGGAAGTCGCGTTCTAGATTGGAATGTAGAACGGAATGTGCCAGGAGAAAGCCCCTCAAGTTTGTCTCACTACTTCTTGTTCGTGTTTTTAATTTAATTTTTTATTTTTTATTACAGCAAGTTTGAGTACAACGTTTAGCTTGTTGTAGGTGTGCAAGAGGTGGTTCTTTTACACATATACATATGTCTGTTCTTCCTGGGATCCTTTTCCCATGTACGTTATGACAGAATGTTGAGTAGTCTTCTCTTGGTACTCCGTAGGTCTTTGGTGATTATATACGTCTACTGTGTTTGTATATGTCTGTTAACCCCAATATCGTAATGAATTCAATCCTCACACCTTTCCTTTGGTGAACCATAAGTTTGTTTAATGAATCTGTGATTGCCCTTCTCCGTGGAAATATCTGCCCTGGTATCAATTTATAGGTAACACCTATAAGTGATATGATATGATATGTGTCTTTCACTTTCTGACTTACTCCAAGTCACGTGATTACCTCTAGACTCATCTACGGTGCTGCAAATGGCATTGTGTCCTTTTTTTCCTTGGCGAATATTCTGTCTTAGCGAGGTCCATTTTCTGCAATGTGATTCCCTGAGGGCTGAGGATTAGCTGACCTGGGCAGCCTGACCCTGCCGGCAAGCCCTCCCCAGGTGTGCCTGGGTTGAGTTCAATATAAACAGCACTCCAGGCAGCAATAGCCCCTGCAGCTGTGCCTGACTCCATATTCTCTGCACCATCAGCAGTCTCGGGGCTGTGCTGGTGGGAGGGTGTGAGGGTCCACGGCTTTGTGGGTGGCCCGGTGTGAGTGGGGCTCTGCTGGATTTTCGGCAGGACATGCCAGGCTGCCACCTGTAAAGAAGAGGATGTGTCACCCATAACTTCCACTGGAATATCTCTCCGGGCTGAGGTGAGGAAGGAAAAAAGGAGTGGGGGACGGGACAGGAGGGGTATCTCAGGCAGGGCAATGGAAAGCTTCCAGAAGAGCGCCCGTGGCCAGGACCATCCTGGCTGACCTGCAGGCACCAAGTTGGCCTGCGTGCTGTCGCTGATGTGCCTCCACGGCCCTTCCTCTAGGCTTTCAAGCCCTTGTACATATTCAGGTGTTTCACCTGGGAAGGGTGGGAACAGTTCAGCAGCAGCTGGCCTGGGGCTCAGCTCACGTTTACTCACAGAGGCCTCGACACGGTCCACCAGCTTTGCAATAATGACGCTCCTTGCGTGGGCGGGCGGGGCTGCTGGCTGTATGGGAGATGATTCCCCACCTCTGACCAATTTCAGAATTGTTTACCACTGGAGCAAGTGCCTTGGTCGTGTTTTCCTCTGTATAACTGTTAGGTTCAGTTTTTTTTTTCTTTTTTGGTTCAAGTTAGATTTTATTCCTCTTTTATGTATTTATGGATATAAGCATGGAAATAATTCATTCTTATAAATACATCAGTGTGAATGGAAGAACATTTTTTTCTGTTTTATTTTTACATTTTATTTTTAAAAATTTTGAAATTTAATTTTATTTATTTTTTTTATACAGTAGGTTATTATTAGTTATCTATTTTATGTATAAACATGTATACAGGTCAATCCCAATCTCCCAACTCATCCCACCACCACCACCCCATGGCTTCCCCCACTTTGTGTCCATACGTTTGTTCTCTACCTCTGTGTCTCTATTTCTGCCCTGCAAACCAGTTCATCTGTACCATTTTTCTAGGTTCCACATATAGGCCTTAATATACAATATTTGTTTTTCTCTTTCTGACTTACTTCACTCTGCATGACAGTCTCTAGATCCATCAACTTCTCTACAAATGACCCAGTTTCATTCCTTTTTATGGCTGAGTAATATTCCATTTTATATATGTACCACATCTTTATCCATTCGTCTGTCTGTGGCCATTTAGGTTGCTTCCATTACCTGGCTATTGTAAATAGTGCTGCAATGAACATTGTGGTGAATGTGTCTTTGTGATTTATGGTTTTCTCTGGGTATATGCCCAGAAGTGGGATTGCTGGATCCTATGGTAATTCTCTTTTTAGTTTTTTAAAGGAACCTCCATACTGTTCTCCATAGTGACTGTATCAATTTACATTCCCACCAATAGCGGAAGAGGGTTCCTTTTGTCCACACCCTCCCCAGAATTTGTTGTTTGTAGATTATCTGATGATGCCGATTCTAACAGGTGTGAGGTCTTAACTCATTGTAGTTTTGATTTGCATTTCTCTAATAATTAGTGATGTTGAGCAGCTTTTCATGTGCGTCTTGGGCATCTCTGTGTCTTCTTTGAAGAAACGTCTCTTTAGATCTTCTGCCCATTTTTGTATTGGGTTGTTTGTTTTATTAACATTAAGCTGCATGAGCTGTTTATATATATTGGAGATTAAACCTCTGTCCATTGATTCGTTTGTGAACGTTTTCGCCCATTCTGAGGGTTGCCTTTTTCCATTCCCGTTTTTTTAACAAAGAAAGAAAGAAAGCAAAAGAAGCAGAACACTAATGTGCGTGAAATATGCCTCTTGAAACTGTCGTTTTGAAATATGGACGTCTTTTGAATTTTTTGGTCGATATATGACCCCAGGATTTGTTTTCAGGGCAGGTGTCATTTACAGGCCTGTAATGATTTGGAATATCCACTGACCATTAGCGCTGGAATTAAAGCTGCTGTTGTGTGAAACGGCCACAAGGTGGCAGCAGTTCTCCCTTACCAAATCTGGTTACTAGGGCAGCAGAGCCTCAATGGTAGTCACGTTCTAGATTGGAATGTAGAACGGAATGTGCCAGGAGAAAGCCCCTCAAGTTTGTCTCACTACTTCTTGTTCGTGTTTTTAATTTAATTTTTTATTTTTTATTACAGCAAGTTTGAGTACAACGTTTAGCTTGTTGTAGGTGTGCAAGAGGTGGTTCTTTTACACATATACATATGTCTGTTCTCCCTGGGATCCTTTTCCCATGTACGTTATGACAGAATGTTGAGTAGTCTTCTCTTGGTACTCCGTAGGTCTTTGGTGATTATATACGTCTACTGTGTTTGTATATATATGTCTGTTAACCCCAATATCGTAATGAATTCAATCCTCACACCTTTCCTTTGGTGAACCATAAGTTTGTTTAATGAATCTGTGATTGCCCTTCTCCGTGGAAATATCTGCCCTGGTATCAATTTATAGGTAACACCTATAAGTGATATGATATGATATGTTTGTTTCACTTTCTGACTTACTCCAAGTCACGTGATTACCTCTAGACTCATCTACGGTGCTGCAACTGGCATTGTGTCCTTTTTTTCCTTGGCCAATATTGTCTCTTAGCGAGGTCCATTTTCTGCAATATGATTCCCTGAGGGCTGGGGATTAGCTGACCTGGGCAGCCTGACCCTGCCGGCAAGCCCTCCCCAGGTGTGCCTGGGTTGAGGTCAATACAAACAGCACTTCAGGCAGCAATAGCCCCTGCAGCTGTGCCTGACTCCATATTCTCTGCACCATCAGAAGTCTCGGGGCTGTGCTGGTGGGAGGGAGTGAGGGTTCACGTCTTTGTTGGTGGCCCGGTGTGAGTGGGGCTCTGCTGGATTTTCGGCAGGAGTTGCCAGGCTGCCACCTGTAAAGAAAAGGATGTGTCACCCATAACTTGCACTGGAATATCTCACCGGGCTGAGGTGAGGAAGGAAAAAAAGGAGTGGGGGCCGGGACAGGAGGGGTATCTCAGGCAGGGCAATGGAAAGCTTCCAGAAGAGCGCCCGTGGCCAGGACCATCCTGGCTGACCTGCAGGCACCAAGTTGGCCTGCGTGCTGTCGCTGGTGTGCCTCCACGGCCCTTCATCTAGGCTTTCAAGCCCTTGTACATATTCAGGTGTTTCACCTGGGAAGGGTGGGAACAGTTCAGCAGCAGCTGGCCTGGGGCTCAGCTCACGTTTACTCACAGAGGCCTCGGCACGGTCCCCCAGCTTTGCAATAAGGACGCTCCTTGCGTGGGCGGGCGGTGCTGCTGGCTGTATGGGAGATGATTCCCCACCTCTGACCAATTTCAGAATTGTTTACCACTGGAACAAGTGCCTTGGTAGTGTTTTCCTCTGTATAACTGTTAGGTTCAGTTTTTTTTTTTTTTTTGGTTCATGTTAGATTTTATTCCTCTTTTATGTATTTATGGATATAAGCATGGAAATAATTCATTCTTATAAATACATCAGTGTTAATGGAAGAACTTTTTTTTCTGTATTATTTTTACATTTTATTTTTAAAAAATTTGAAATTTAATTTTATTTATTTTTTTATACAGTAGGTTATTATTAGTTATCTATTTTATGCATAAACATGTATACAGGCCAATCCCAATCTCCCAACTCATCCCACCACAACCACCCCATGGCTTCCCCCACTTTGTGTCCATACGTTTGTTCTCTACCTCTGTGTCTCTATTTCTGCCATGCAAACCAGTTTATCTTTACCATTTTTCTAGGTTCCACATATAGGCATTAATATACAATATTTGATTTTCTCTTTCTGATTATTTCACTCTGCATGACAGTCTCTAGATCCATCAACTTCTCTACAAATGACCGTTTCATTCCTTTTTATGGCTGAGTAATATTCCATTTTATATATGTACCACATCTTTATCCATTCGTCTGTCTGTTGCCATTTAGGTTGCTTCCATTACCTGGCTATTGTAAATAGTGCTGCAATGAACATTGTGGTGAATGTGTCTTTGTGATTTATGGTTTTCTCTGGGTATATGCCCAGAAGTGGGATTGCTGGATCCTATGGTAATTCTCTTTTTAGTTTTTTAAAGGAACCTCCATACTGTTCTCCATAGTGACTGTATCAATTTACATTCCCACCAATAGCGGAAGAGGGTTCCTTTTGTCCACACCCTCCCCAGAATTTGTTGTTTGTAGATTATCTGATGATGCCGATTCTAACAGGTGTGAGGTCTTACCTCATTGTAGTTTTGATTTGCATTTCTCTAATAATTAGTGATGTTGAGCAGCTTTTCATGTGCGTCTTGGCCATCTCTGTGTCTTCTTTGAAGAAACGTCTCTTTAGATCTTCTGCCCATTTTTGTATTGGGTTGTTTGTTTTATTAATATTAAGCTGCATGAGCTGTTTATATATATTGGAGATTAAACCTTTGTCCAAAGATTCGTTTGTGAACGTTTTCGCCCATTCTGAGGTTTGCCTTTTTCCATTCCCGTTTTTTTAACAAAGAAAGAAAGAAAGCAAAAGAAGCAGAACACTAATGTGCGTGAAATATGCCTCTTGAAACTGTCGTTTTGAAATATGGACGTCTTTTGAATTTTTTGGTCGATATATGACCCCAGGATTTGTTTTCAGGGCAGGTGTCATTTACAGGCCTGTAATGATTTGGAATATCCACTGACCATTAGCGCTGGGATTAAAGCTGCTGTTGTGTGAAACGGCCACAAGGTGGCAGCAGTTCTCCCTTACCAAATCTGGTTACTAGGGCAGCAGAGCCTCAATGGAAGAAGCGTTCTAGATTGGAATGTAGAACGGAATGTGCCAGGAGAAAGCCCCTCAAGTTTGTCTCACTACTTCTTGTTCGTGTTTTTAATTTAATTTTTTATTTTTTATTACAGCAAGTTTGAGTACAACGTTTAGCTTGTTGTTGGTGTGCAAGAGGTGGTTCTTTTACACATATACATATGTCTGTTCTTCCTGGGAACCATTTCCCATGTACGTTATGAGAGAATGTTGAGTAGTCTTCTTTTGGTACTCCGTAGGTCTTTGGTGATTATATACTTCTACTGTGTTTTTATATGTCTGTTAACCCCAATATCGTAATGAATTCAATCCTCACACCTTTCCTTTGGTGAACCATAAGTTTGTTTAATGAATCTGTGATTGCCCTTCTCCGTGGAAATATCTGCCCTGGTATCAATTTATAGGTAACACCTATAAGTGATATGATATGATATGTGTCTTTCACTTTCTGACTTACTCCAAGTCACGTGATTACCTCTAGACTCATCTACGGTGCTGCAAATGGCATTGTGTCCTTTTTTTCCTTGGCCAATATTCTCTCTTAGCGAGGTCCATTTTCTGCAATGTGATTCCCTGAGGGCTGAGGATTAGCTGACCTGGGCAGCCTGACCCTGCCGGCAAGCCCTCCCCAGGTGTGCCTGGGTTGAGTTCAATATAAACAGCACTCCAGGCAGCAATAGCCCCTGCATCTGTGCCTGACTCCATATTCTCTGCACCATCAGCAGTCTCGGGGCTGTGCTGGTGGGAGGGTGTGAGGGTCCACGGCTTTGTGGGTGGCCCGGTGTGAGTGGGGCTCTGCTGGATTTTCGGCAGGAGTTGCCAGGCTGCCACCTGTAAAGAAGAGGATGTGTCACCCATAACTTCCACTGGAATATCTCTCCGGGCTGAGGTGAGGAAGGAAAAAAAGGAGTGGGGGCCGAGACAGGAGGGGTATCTCAGGCAGGGCAATGGAAAGCTTCCAGAAGAGCGCCCGTGGCCAGGACCATCCTGGCTGACCTGCAGGCACCAAGTTGGCCTGCGTGCTGTCGCTGGTGTGGCTCCACGGCCCTTCCTCTAGGCTTTCAAGCCCTTGTACATATTCAGGTGTTTCACCTGGGAAGGGTGGGAACAGTTCAGCAGCAGCTGGCCTGGGGCTCAGCTCACGATTACTCACAGAGGCCTCGGCACGGTCCCACAGCTTTGCAATAAGGACGCTCTTTGCGTGGGCGGGCGGGGCTGCTGGCTGTATGGGAGATGATTCCCCACCTCTGACCAATTTCAGAATTGTTTACCACTGGAGCAAGTGCCTTGGTAGTGTTTTCCTCTGTATAACTGTTAGGTTCAGTTTTTTTTTTTTTTTGGTTCAAGTTAGATTTTATTCCTCTTTTATGTATTTATGGATATAAGCATGGAAATAATTCATTCTTATAAATACATCAGTGTGAATGGAAGAACTTTTTTTTCTGTTTTATTTTTACATTTTATTTTTAAAAATTTTGAAATTTAATTTTATTTATTTTTTTTATACAGTAGGTTATTATTAGTTATCTATTTTATGCATAAACATGTATAAAGGTCAATCCCAATCTCCCAACTCATCCCACCACCACCACCCCATGGCTTCCTCCACTTTGTGTCCATACGTTTGTTCTCTACCTCTGTGTCTCTATTTCTGCCCTGCAAACCAGTTCATCTGTACCATTTTTCTAGGTTCCACATATAGGCATTAATATACAATATTTGTTTTTCTCTTTCTGACTTACTTCACTCTGCATGACAGTCTCTAGATCCATCAACTTCTCTACAAATGACCGTTTCATTCCTTTTTATGGCTCAGTAATATTCCTTTTTATATATGTACCACATCTTTATCCATTCGTCTGTCTGTTGCCATTTAGGTTGCTTCCATTACCTGGCAATTGTAAATAGTGTTGCAATGAACATTGTGGTGAATGTGTCTTTGTGATTTATGGTTTTCTCTGGGTATATGCCCAGAAGTGGGATTGCTGGAACCTGTGGTAATTCTCTTTTTAGTTTTTTAAAGGAACCTCCATACTGTTCTCCATAGTGACTGTATCAATTTACATTCCCACCAATAGCGGAAGAGGGTTCCTTTTGTCCACACCCTCCCCAGAATTTGTTGTTTGTAGATTATCTGATGATGCCGATTCTAACAGGTGTGAGGTCTTACCTCATTGTAGTTTTGATTTGCATTTCTCTAATAATTAGTGATGTTGAGCAGCTTTTCATGTGCGTCTTGGCCATCTCTGTGTCTTCTTTGAAGAAACGTCTCTTTAGATCTTCTGCCCATTTTTGTATTGGGTTCTTTGTTTTATTAATATTAAGCTGCATGAGATGTTTATATATATTGGAGATTAAACCTTTGTCCATTGATTCGTTTGTGAACGTTTTCGCCCATTCTGAGGGTTGCCTTTTTCCATTCCCGTTTTTTTAACAAAGAAAGAAAGAAAGCAAAAGAAGCAGAACACTAATGTGCGTGAAATATGCCTCTTGAAACTGTCGTTTTGAAATATGGACGTCTTTTGAATTTTTTGGTCGGTATATGACCCCAGGATTTGTTTTCAGGGCAGGTGTCATTTACAGGCCTGTAATGATTTTGAATATCCACTGACCATTAGCGCTGGGATTAAAGCTGCTGTTGTGTGAAACGGCCACAAGGTGGCAGCAGTTCTCCCTTACCAAATCTGGTTACTAGGGCAGCAGAGCCTCAATGGAAGAAGCGTTCTAGATTGGAATGTAGAACGGAATGTGCCAGGAGAAAGCCCCTCAAGTTTATCTCACTACTTCTTGTTCGTGTTTTTAATTTAATTTTTTATTTTTTATTACAGCAAGTTTGAGTACAACGTTTAGCTTGTTGTTGGTGTGCAAGAGGTGGTTCTTTTACACATATACATATGTCTGTTCTTCCTGGGAACCATTTCCCATGTACGTTATGACAGAATGTTGAGTAGTCTTCTTTTGGTACTCCATAGGTCTTTGGTGATTATATACTTCTACTGTGTTTTTATATGGCTGTTAACCCCAATATCGTAATGAATTCAATCCTCACACCTTTCCTTTGGTGAACCATAAGTTTGTTTAATGAATCTGTGATTGCCCTTCTCCGTGGAAATATCTGCCCTGGTATCAATTTATAGGTAACACCTATAAGTGATATGATATGATATGTGTCTTTCACTTTCTGACTTACTCCAAGTCACGTGATTACCTCTAGACTCATCTACGGTGCTGCAAATGGCATTGTGTCCTTTTTTTCCTTGGCGAATATTCTGTCTTAGCGAGGTCCATTTTCTGCAATGTGATTCCCTGAGGGCTGAGGATTAGCTGACCTGGCCAGCCTGACCCTGCCGGCAAGACCTCCCCAGGTGTGCCTGGGTTGAGGTCAATATAAACAGCACTCCAGGCAGCAATAGCCCCTGCAGCTGTGCCTGACTCCATATTCTCTGCACCATCAGCAGTCTCGGGGCTGTGCTGGTGGGAGGGTGTGAGGGTCCACGGCTTTGTGGGTGGCCCGGTGTGAGTGGGGCTCTGCTGGATTTTCGGCAGGAGTTGCCAGGCTGCCACCTGTAAAGAAGAGGATGTGTCACCCATAACTTCCACTGGAATATCTCTCCGGGCTGAGGTGAGGAAGGAAAAAAAGGAGTGGGGGACGAGACAGGAGGGGTATCTCAGGCAGGGCAATGGAAAGCTTCCAGAAGAGCGCCCGTGGCCAGGACCATCCTGGCTGACCTGCAGGCACCAAGTTGGCCTGCGTGCTGTCGCTGGTGTGGCTCCACGGCCCTTCCTCTAGGCTTTCAAGCCCTTGTACATATTCAGGTGTTTCACCTGGGAAGGGTGGGAACAGTTCAGCAGCAGCTGGCCTGGGGCTCAGCTCACGTTTACTCACAGAGGCCTCGGCACGGTCCCCCAGCTTTGCAATAAGGACGCTCCTTGCGTGGGCGGGCGGGGCTGCTGGCTGTATGGAAAATGATTCCCCACCTCTGACCAATTTCAGAATTGTTTACCACTGGAGCAAGTGCCTAGGTAGTGTTTTCCTCTGTATAACTGTTAGTTTCAGTTTTTTTTTTTTTTGGTTCAAATTAGATTTTATTCCTCTTTTATGTATTTATGGATATAAGCATTTAAATAATTCATTCTTATAAATGCATCAGTGTGAATGGAAGAACTTTTTTTTCTGTTTTATTTTTACATTTTATTTTTAAAAATTTTGAAATTTAATTTTATTTATTTTTTTTATACAGTAGGTTATTATTAGTTATCTATTTTATGCATAAACATGTATACAGGTCAATCCCAATCTCCCAACTCATCCCAACACCACCTCCCCATGGCTTCCTCCACTTTGTGTCCATACGTTTGTTCTCTACCTCTGTGTCTCTATTTCTGCCCTGCAAACCAGTTCATCTGTACCATTTTTCTAGGTTCCACATATAGGCATTAATATACAATATTTGTTTTTCTCCTTCTGACTTACTTCACTCTGCATGACAGTCTCTAGATCCATCAACTTCTCTACAAATGACCGTTTCATTCCTTTTTATGGCTGAGTAATATTCCATTTTATATATGTACCACATCTTTATCCATTCCTCTGTCTGTTGCCATTTAGGTTGCTTCCATTACCTGGCTATTGTAAATAGTGTTGCAATGAACATTGTGGTGAATGTGTCTTTGTGATTTATGGTTTTCTCTGGGTATATGCCCAGAAGTGGGATTGCTGGAACCTGTGGTAATTCTCTTTTTAGTTTTTTAAAGGAACCTCCATACTGTTCTCCATAGTGACTGTATCAATTTACATTCCCACCAATAGCGGAAGAGGGTTCCTTTTGTCCACACCCTCCCCAGAATTTGTTGTTTGTAGATTATCTGATGATGCCGATTCTAACAGGTGTGAGGGCTTACCTCATTGTAGTTTTGATTTGCATTTCTCTAATAATTAGTGATGTTGAGCAGCTTTTCATGTGCGTCTTGGCCATCTCTGTGTCTTCTTTGAAGAAACGTCTCTTTAGATCTTCTGCCCATTTTTGTATTGGGTTGTTTGTTTTATTAATATTAAGCTGCATGAGCTGTTTATATATATTGGAGATTAAACCTTTGTCCAAAGATTCGTTTGTGAACGTTTTCGCCCATTCTGAGGTTTGCCTTTTTCCATTCCCGTTTTTTTAACAAAGAAAGAAAGAAAGCAAAAGAAGCAGAACACTAATGTGCGTGAAATATGCCTCTTGAAACTGTCGTTTTGAAATATGGACGTCTTTTGAATTTTTTTGTCGATATATGACCCCAGGATTTGTTTTCAGGGCAGGTGTCATTTACAGGCCTGTAATGATTTGGAATATCCACTGACCATTAGCGCTGGGATTAAAGCTGCTGTTGTGTGAAACGGCCACAAGGTGGCAGCAGTTCTCCCTTACCAAATCTGGTTACTAGGGCAGCAGAGCCTCAATGGAAGAAGCGTTCTAGATTGGAATGTAGAACGGAATGTGCCAGGAGAAAGCCCCTCAAGTTTGTCTCACTACTTCTTGTTCGTGTTTTTAATTTAATTTTTTATTTTTTATTACAGCAAGTTTGAGTACAACGTTTAGCTTGTTGTTGGTGTGCAAGAGGTGGTTCTTTTACACATATACATATGTCTGTTCTTCCTGGGAACCATTTCCCATGTACGTTATGAGAGAATGTTGAGTAGTCTTCTTTTGGTACTCCGTAGGTCTTTGGTGATTATATACTTCTACTGTGTTTTTATATGTCTGTTAACCCCAATATCGTAATGAATTCAATCCTCACACCTTTCCTTTGGTGAACCATAAGTTTGTTTAATGAATCTGTGATTGCCCTTCTCCGTGGAAATATCTGCCCTGGTATCAATTTATAGGTAACACCTATAAGTGATATGATATGATATGTCTCTTTCACTTTCTGACTTACTCCAAGTCACGTGATTACCTCTAGACTCATCTACGGTGCTGCAAATGGCATTGTGTCCTTTTTTTCCTTGGCCAATATTCTCTCTTAGCGAGGTCCATTTTCTGCAATGTGATTCCCTGAGGGCTGAGGATTAGCTGACCTGGGCAGCCTGACCCTGCTGGCAAGCCCTCCCCAGGTGTGCCTGGGTTGAGGTCAATATAAACAGCACTCCAGGCAGCAATAGCCCCTGCATCTGTGCCTGACTCCATATTCTCTGCACCATCAGCAGTCTCGGGGCTGTGCTGGTGGGAGGGTGTGAGGGTCCACGGCTTTGTGGGTGGCCCGGTGTGAGTGGGGCTCTGCTGGATTTTCGGCAGGAGTTGCCAGGCTGCCACCTGTAAAGAAGAGGATGTGTCACCCATAACTTCCACTGGAATATCTCTCCGGGCTGAGGTGAGGAAGGAAAAAAAGGAGTGGGGGCCGAGACAGGAGGGGTATCTCAGGCAGGGCAATGGAAAGCTTCCAGAAGAGCGCCCGTGGCCAGGACCATCCTGGCTGACCTGCAGGCACCAAGTTGGCCTGCGTGCTGTCGCTGGTGTGGCTCCACGGCCCTTCCTCTAGGCTTTCAAGCCCTTGTACATATTCAGGTGTTTCACCTGGGAAGGGTGGGAACAGTTCAGCAGCAGCTGGCCTGGGGCTCAGCTCACGTTTACTCACAGAGGCCTCGGTACGGTCCCCCAGCTTTGCAATAAGGACGCTCCTTGCGTGGGCGGGCGGGGCTGCTGGCTCTATGGGAGATGATTCCCCACCTCTGACCAATTTCAGAATTGTTTACCACTGGAGAAAGTGCCTTGGTAGTGTTTTCCTCTGTATAACTGTTAGGTTCAGTTTTTTTTTTTTTTGGTTCAAGTTAGATTTTATTCCTCTTTTATGTATTTATGGATATAAGCATGGAAATAATTCATTCTTATAAATACATCAGTGTGAATGGAAGAACTTTTTTTTCTGTTTTATTTTTACATTTTATATTTAAAAAATTTGAAATTTAATTTTATTTATTTTTTTATACAGTAGGTTATTATTAGTTATCTATTTTATGCATAAACATGTATACAGATCAATCCCAATCTCCCAACTCATCCCACCACCACCACCCCATGGCTTCCCCCACTTTGTGTCCATACGTTTGTTCTCTACCTCTGTGTCTCTATTTCTGCCCTGCAAACCAGTTCATCTGTACCATTTTTCTAGGTTCCACATATAGGCCTTAATATACAATATTTGTTTTTCTCTTTCTGACTTACTTCACTCTGCATGACAGTCTCTAGATCCATCAACTTCTCTACAAATGACCGTTTCATTCCTTTCTATGGCTGAGTAATATTCCATTTTATATATGTACCACATCTTTATCCATTCGTCTGTCTGTGGCCATTTAGGTTGCTTCCATTACCTGGCTATTGTAAATAGTGCTGCAATGAACATTGTGGTGAATGTGTCTTTGTGATTTATGGTTTTCTCTGGGTATATGCCCAGAAGTGGGATTGCTGGATCCTATGGTAATTCTCTTTTTAGTTTTTTAAAGGAACCTCCATACTGTTCTCCATAGTGACTGTATCAATTTACATTCCCACCAATAGCGGAAGAGGGTTCCTTTTGTCCACACCCTCCCCAGAATTTATTGTTTGTAGATTATCTGATGATGCCGATTCTAACAGGTGTGAGGTCTTACCTCATTGTAGTTTTGATTTGCATTTCTCTAATAATTAGTGATGTTGAGCAGCTTTTCTTGTGCGTCTTGGCCATCTCTGTGTCTTCTTTGAAGAAACGTCTCTTTAGATCTTCTGCCCATTTTTGTATTGGGTTCTTTGTTTTATTAATATTAAGCTGCATGAGCTGTTTATATATATTGGAGATTAAACCTCTGTCCATTGATTCGTTTGTGAACGTTTTCGCCCATTCTGAGGGTTGCCTTTTTCCATTCCCGTTTTTTTAACAAAGAAAGAAAGAAAGCAAAAGAAGCAGAACACTAATGTGCGTGAAATATGCCTCTTGAAACTGTCGTTTTGAAATATGGACGTCTTTTGAATTTTTTGGTCGGTATATGACCCCAGGATTTGTTTTCAGGGCAGGTGTCATTTACAGGCCTGTAATGATTTTGAATATCCACTGACCATTAGCGCTGGGATTAAAGCTGCTGTTGTGTGAAACGGCCACAAGGTGGCAGCAGTTCTCCCTTACCAAATCTGGTTACTAGGGCAGCAGAGCCTCAATGGAAGAAGCGTTCTAGATTGGAATGTAGAACGGAATGTGCCAGGAGAAAGCCCCTCAAGTTTGTCTCACTACTTCTTGTTCGTGTTTTTAATTTAATTTTTTATTTTTTATTACAGCAAGTTTGAGTACAACGTTTAGCTTGTTGTTGGTGTGCAAGAGGTGGTTCTTTTACACATATACATATGTCTGTTCTTCCTGGGAACCATTTCCCATGTACGTTATGAGAGAATGTTGAGTAGTCTTCTTTTGGTACTCCGTAGGTCTTTGGTGATTATATACTTCTACTGTGTTTTTATATGTCTGTTAACCCCAATATCGTAATGAATTCAATCCTCACACCTTTCCTTTGGTGAACCATAAGTTTGTTTAATGAATCTGTGATTGCCCTTCTCCGTGGAAATATCTGCCCTGGTATCAATTTATAGGTAACACCTATAAGTGATATGATATGATATGTGTCTTTCACTTTCTGACTTACTCCAAGTCACGTGATTACCTCTAGACTCATCTACGGTGCTGCAAATGGCATTGTGTCCTTTTTTTCCTTGGCGAATATTCTGTCTTAGCGAGGTCCATTTTCTGCAATGTGATTCCCTGAGGGCTGAGGATTAGCTGACCTGGGCAGCCTGACCCTGCCGGCAAGCCCTCCCCAGGTGTGCCTGGGTTGAGTTCAATATAAACAGCACTCCAGGCAGCAATAGCCCCTGCATCTGTGCCTGACTCCATATTCTCTGCACCATCAGCAGTCTCGGGGCTGTGCTGGTGGGAGGGTGTGAGGGTCCACGGCTTTGTGGGTGGCCCGGTGTGAGTGGGGCTCTGCTGGATATTCGGCAGGAGTTGCCAGGCTGCCACCTGTAAAGAAGAGGATGTGTCACCCATAACTTCCACTGGAATATCTCTCCGGGCTGAGGTGAGGAAGGAAAAAAAGGAGTGGGGGCCGAGACAGGAGGGGTATCTCAGGCAGGGCAATGGAAAGCTTCCAGAAGAGCGCCCGTGGCCAGGACCATCCTGGCTGACCTGCAGGCACCAAGTTGGCCTGCGTGCTGTCGCTGGTGTGGCTCCACGGCCCTTCCTCTAGGCTTTCAAGCCCTTGTACATATTCAGGTGTTTCACCTGGGAAGGGTGGGAACAGTTCAGCAGCAGCTGGCCTGGGGCTCAGCTCACGTTTACTCACAGAGGCCTCGGCACGGTCACCCAGCTTTGCAATAAGGACGCTCCTTGCGTGGGCGGGCGGGGCTGCTGGCTGTATGGGAGATGATTCCCCACCTCTGACCAATTTCAGAATTGTTTACCACTGGAGCAAGTGCCTTGGTCGTGTTTTCCTCTGTATAACTGTTAGGTTCAGTTTTTTTTTTTTTTGGTTCAAGTTAGATTTTATTCCTCTTTTATGTATTTATGGATATAAGCATGGAAATAATTCATTCTTATAAATACATCAGTGTGAATGGAAGAACTTTTTTTTCTGTTTTATTTTTACATTTTATTTTTAAAAATTTTGAAATTTAATTTTATTTATTTTTCTTATACAGTAGGTTATTATTAGTTATCTATTTTATGCATAAACATGTATACAGGTCAATCCCAATCTCCCAACTCATCCCACCACCACCACCCCATGGCTTCCTCCACTTTGTGTCCATACGTTTGTTCTCTACCTCTGTGTCTCTATTTCTGCCCTGCAAACCAGTTCATCTGTACCATTTTTCTAGGTTCCACATATAGGCATTAATATACAATATTTGTTTCTCTCTTTCTGACTTACTTCACTCTGCATGACAGTCTCTAGATCCATCAACTTCTCTACAAATGACCGTTTCATTCCTTTTTATGGCTGAGTAATATTCCTTTTTATATATGTACCACATCTTTATCCATTCGTCTGTCTGTTGCCATTTAGGTTGCTTCCATTACCTGGCTATTGTAAATAGTGTTGCAATGAACATTGTGGTGAATGTGTCTTTGTGATTTATGGTTTTCTCTGGGTATATGCCCAGAAGTGGGATTGCTGGAACCTGTGGTAATTCTCTTTTTAGTTTTTTAAAGGAACCTCCATACTGTTCTCCATAGTGACTGTATCAATTTACATTCCCACCAATAGCGGAAGAGGGTTCCTTTTGTCCACACCCTCCCCAGAATTTGTTGTTTGTAGATTATCTGATGATGCCGATTCTAACAGGTGTGAGGGCTTACCTCATTGTAGTTTTGATTTGCATTTCTCTAATAATTAGTGATGTTGAGCAGCTTTTCATGTGCGTCTTGGCCATCTCTGTGTCTTCTTTGAAGAAACGTCTCTTTAGATCTTCTGCCCATTTTTGTATTGGGTTCTTTGTTTTATTAATATTAAGCTGCATGAGATGTTTATATATATTGGAGATTAAACCTTTGTCCAAAGATTCGTTTGTGAACGTTTTCGCCCATTCTGAGGTTTGCCTTTTTCCATTCCCGTTTTTTTAACAAAGAAAGAAAGAAAGCAAAAGAAGCAGAACACTAATGTGCGTGAAATATGCCTCTTGAAACTGTCGTTTTGAAATATGGACGTCTTTTGAATTTTTTGGTCGATATATGACCCCAGGATTTGTTTTCAGGGCAGGTGTCATTTACAGGCCTGTAATGATTTGGAATATCCACTGACCATTAGCGCTGGGATTAAAGCTGCTGTTGTGTGAAACGGCCACAAGGTGGCAGCAGTTCTCCCTTACCAAATCTGGTTACTAGGGCAGCAGAGCCTCAATGGAAGAAGCGTTCTAGATTGGAATGTAGAACGGAATGTGCCAGGAGAAAGCCCCTCAAGTTTGTCTCACTACTTCTTGTTCGTGTTTTTAATTTAATTTTTTATTTTTTATTACAGCAAGTTTGAGTACAACGTTTAGCTTGTTGTTGGTGTGCAAGAGGTGGTTCTTTTACACATATACATATGTCTGTTCTTCCTGGGAACCATTTCCCATGTACGTTATGAGAGAATGTTGAGTAGTCTTCTTTTGGTACTCCGTAGGTCTTTGGTGATTATATACTTCTACTGTGTTTTTATATGTCTGTTAACCCCAATATCGTAATGAATTCAATCCTCACACCTTTCCTTTGGTGAACCATAAGTTTGTTTAATGAATCTGTGATTGCCCTTCTCCGTGGAAATATCTGCCCTGGTATCAATTTATAGGTAACACCTATAAGTGATATGATATGATATGTGTCTTTCACTTTCTGACTTACTCCAAGTCACGTGATTACCTCTAGACTCATCTACGGTGCTGCAAATGGCATTGTGTCCTTTTTTTCCTTGGCGAATATTCTGTCTTAGCGAGGTCCATTTTCTGCAATGTGATTCCCTGAGGGCTGAGGATTAGCTGACCTGGGCAGCCTGACCCTGCTGGCAAGCCCTCCCCAGGTGTGCCTGGGTTGAGGTCAATATAAACAGCACTCCAGGCAGCAATAGCCCCTGCATCTGTGCCTGACTCCATATTCTCTGCACCATCAGCAGTCTCGGGGCTGTGCTGGTGGGAGGGTGTGAGGGTCCACGGCTTTGTGGGTGGCCCGGTGTGAGTGGGGCTCTGCTGGATTTTCGGCAGGAGTTGCCAGGCTGCCACCTGTAAAGAAGAGGATGTGTCACCCATAACTTCCACTGGAATATCTCTCCGGGCTGAGGTGAGGAAGGAAAAAAAGGAGTGGGGGCCGAGACAGGAGGGGTATCTCAGGCAGGGCAATGGAAAGCTTCCAGAAGAGCGCCCGTGGCCAGGACCATCCTGGCTGACCTGCAGGCACCAAGTTGGCCTGCGTGCTGTCGCTGGTGTGGCTCCACGGCCCTTCCTCTAGGCTTTCAAGCCCTTGTACATATTCAGGTGTTTCACCTGGGAAGGGTGGGAACAGTTCAGCAGCAGCTGGCCTGGGGCTCAGCTCACGTTTACTCACAGAGGCCTCGGCACGGTCCCCCAGCTTTGCAATAAGGACGCTCCTTGCGTGGGCGGGCGGGGCTGCTGGCTGTATGGGAGATGATTCCCCACCTCTGACCAATTTCAGAATTGTTTACCACTGGAGCAAGTGCCTTGGTAGTGTTTTCCTCTGTATAACTGTTAGGTTCAGTTTTTTTTTTTTTTGGTTCAAGTTAGATTTTATTCCTCTTTTATGTATTTATGGATATAAGCATGGAAATAATTCATTCTTATAAATACATCAGTGTGAATGGAAGAACTTTTTTTTCTGTTTTATTTTTACATTTTATATTTAAAAAATTTGAAATTTAATTTTATTTATTTTTTTATACAGTAGGTTATTATTAGTTATCTATTTTATGCATAAACATGTATACAGATCAATCCCAATCTCCCAACTCATCCCACCACCACCACCCCATGGCTTCCCCCACTTTGTGTCCATACGTTTGTTCTCTACCTCTGTGTCTCTATTTCTGCCCTGCAAACCAGTTCATCTGTATCATTTTTCTAGGTTCCACATATAGGCCTTAATATACAATATTTGTTTTTCTCTTTCTGACTTACTTCACTCTGCATGACAGTCTCTAGATCCATCAACTTCTCTACAAATGACCGTTTCATTCCTTTCTATGGCTCAGTAATATTCCATTTTATATATGTACCACATCTTTATCCATTCGTCTGTCTGTGGCCATTTAGGTTGCTTCCATTACCTGGCTATTGTAAATAGTGCTGCAATGAACATTGTGGTGAATGTGTCTTTGTGATTTATGGTTTTCTCTGGGTATATGCCCAGAAGTGGGATTGCTGGATCCTATGGTAATTCTCTTTTTAGTTTTTTAAAGGAACCTCCATACTGTTCTCCATAGTGACTGTATCAATTTACATTCCCACCAATAGCGGAAGAGGGTTCCTTTTGTCCACACCCTCCCCAGAATTTGTTGTTTGTAGATTATCTGATGATGCCGATTCTAACAGGTGTGAGGTCTTACCTCATTGTAGTTTTGATTTGCATTTCTCTAATAATTAGTGATGTTGAGCAGCTTTTCATGTGCGTCTTGGCCATCTCTGTGTCTTCTTTGAAGAAACGTCTCTTTAGATCTTCTGCCCATTTTTGTATTGGGTTCTTTGTTTTATTAATATTAAGCTGCATGAGCTGTTTATATATATTGGAGATTAAACCTTTGTCCATTGATTCGTTTGTGAACGTTTTCGCCCATTCTGAGGGTTGCCTTTTTCCATTCCCGTTTTTTTAACAAAGAAAGAAAGAAAGCAAAAGAAGCAGAACACTAATGTGCGTGAAATATGCCTCTTGAAACTGTCGTTTTGAAATATGGACGTCTTTTGAATTTTTTGGTCGGTATATGACCCCAGGATTTGTTTTCAGGGCAGGTGTCATTTACAGGCCTGTAATGATTTTGAATATCCACTGACCATTAGCGCTGGGATTAAAGCTGCTGTTGTGTGAAACGGCCACAAGGTGGCAGCAGTTCTCCCTTACCAAATCTGGTTACTAGGGCAGCAGAGCCTCAATGGAAGAAGCGTTCTAGATTGGAATGTAGAACGGAATGTGCCAGGAGAAAGCCCCTCAAGTTTGTCTCACTACTTCTTGTTCGTGTTTTTAATTTAATTTTTTATTTTTTATTACAGCAAGTTTGAGTACAACGTTTAGCTTGTTGTTGGTGTGCAAGAGGTGGTTCTTTTACACATATACATATGTCTGTTCTTCCTGGGAACCATTTCCCATGTACGTTATGAGAGAATGTTGAGTAGTCTTCTTTTGGTACTCCGTAGGTCTTTGGTGATTATATACTTCTACTGTGTTTTTATATGTCTGTTAACCCCAATATCGTAATGAATTCAATCCTCACACCTTTCCTTTGGTGAACCATAAGTTTGTTTAATGAATCTGTGATTGCCCTTCTCCGTGGAAATATCTGCCCTGGTATCAATTTATAGGTAACACCTATAAGTGATATGATATGATATGTGTCTTTCACTTTCTGACTTACTCCAAGTCACGTGATTACCTCTAGACTCATCTACGGTGCTGCAAATGGCATTGTGTCCTTTTTTTCCTTGGCGAATATTCTGTCTTAGCGAGGTCCATTTTCTGCAATGTGATTCCCTGAGGGCTGAGGATTAGCTGACCTGGGCAGCCTGACCCTGCCGGCAAGCCCACCCCAGGTGTGCCTGGGTTGAGTTCAATATAAACAGCACTCCAGGCAGCAATAGCCCCTGCATCTGTGCCTGACTCCATATTCTCTGCACCATCAGCAGTCTCGGGGCTGTGCTGGTGGGAGGGTGTGAGGGTCCACGGCTTTGTGGGTGGCCCGGTGTGAGTGGGGCTCTGCTGGATTTTCGGCAGGAGTTGCCAGGCTGCCACCTGTAAAGAAGAGGATGTGTCACCCATAACTTCCACTGGAATATCTCTCCGGGGTGAGGTGAGGAAGGAAAAAAAGGAGTGGGGGCCGAGACAGGAGGGGTATCTCAGGCAGGGCAATGGAAAGCTTCCAGAAGAGCGCCCGTGGCCAGGACCATCCTGGCTGACCTGCAGGCACCAAGTTGGCCTGCGTGCTGTCGCTGGTGTGGCTCCACGGCCCTTCCTCTAGGCTTTCAAGCCCTTGTACATATTCAGGTGTTTCACCTGGGAAGGGTGGGAACAGTTCAGCAGCAGCTGGCCTGGGGCTCAGCTCACGTTTACTCACAGAGGCCTCGGCACGGTCCCCCAGCTTTGCAATAAGGACGCTCCTTGCGTGGGCGGGCGGGGCTGCTGGCTGTATGGGAGATGATTCCCCACCTCTGACCAATTTCAGAATTGTTTACCACTGGAGCAAGTGCCTTGGTAGTGTTTTCCTCTGTATAACTGTTAGGTTCAGTTTTTTTTTTTTTTGGTTCAAGTTAGATTTTATTCCTCTTTTATGTATTTATGGATATAAGCATGGAAATAATTCATTCTTATAAATACATCAGTGTGAATGGAAGAACTTTTTTTTCTGTTTTATTTTCACATTTTATTTTTAAAAATTTTGAAATTTAATTTTATTTATTTTTTTTATACAGTAGGTTATTATTAGTTATCTATTTTATGCATAAACATGTATACAGGTCAATCCCAATCTCCCAACTCATCCCACCACCACCACCCCATGGCTTCCTCCACTTTGTGTCCATACGTTTGTTCTCTACCTCTGTGTCTCTATTTCTGCCCTGCAAACCAGTTCATCTGTACCATTTTTCTAGGTTCCACATATAGGCCTTAATATACAATATTTGTTTTTCTCTTTCTGACTTACTTCACTCTGCATGACAGTCTCTAGATCCATCAACTTCTCTACAAATGACCGTTTCATTCCTTTCTATGGCTCAGTAATATTCCATTTTATATATGTACCACATCTTTATCCATTCGTCTGTCTGTGGCCATTTAGGTTGCTTCCATTACCTGGCTATTGTAAATAGTGCTGCAATGAACATTGTGGTGAATGTGTCTTTGTGATTTATGGTTTTCTCTGGGTATATGCCCAGAAGTGGGATTGCTGGAACCTGTGGTAATTCTCTTTTTAGTTTTTTAAAGGAACCTCCATACTGTTCTCCATAGTGACTGTATCAATTTACATTCCCACCAATAGCGGAAGAGGGTTCCTTTTGTCCACACCCTCCCCAGAATTTGTTTTTTGTAGATTATCTGATGATGCCGATTCTAACAGGTGTGAGGGCTTACCTCATTGTAGTTTTGATTTGCATTTCTCTAATAATTAGTGATGTTGAGCAGCTTTTCATGTGCGTCTTGGCCATCTCTGTGTCTTCTTTGAAGAAACGTCTCTTTAGATCTTCTGCACATTTTTGTATTGGGTTGTTTGTTTTATTAATATTAAGCTGCATGAGCTGTTTATATATATTGGAGATTAAACCTTTGTCCAAAGATTCGTTTGTGAACGTTTTCGCCCATTCTGAGGTTTGCCTTTTTCCATTCCCGTTTTTTTAACAAAGAAAGAAAGAAAGCAAAAGAAGCAGAACACTAATGTGCGTGAAATATGCCTCTTGAAACTGTCGTTTTGAAATATGGACGTCTTTTGAATTTTTTGGTCGATATATGACCCCAGGATTTGTTTTCAGGGCAGGTGTCATTTACAGGCCTGTAATGATTTGGAATATCCACTGACCATTAGCGCTGGGATTAAAGCTGCTGTTGTGTGAAACGGCCACAAGGTGGCAGCAGTTCTTCCTTACCAAATCTGGTTACTAGGGCAGCAGAGCCTCAATGGAAGTCGCGTTCTAGATTGGAATGTAGAACGGAATGTGCCAGGAGAAAGCCCCTCAAGTTTGTCTCACTACTTCTTGTTCGTGTTTTTAATTTAATTTTTTATTTTTTATTACAGCAAGTTTGAGTACAACGTTTAGCTTGTTGTTGGTGTGCAAGAGGTGGTTCTTTTACACATATACATATGTCTGTTCTTCCTGGGAACCTTTTCCCATGTACGTTATGACAGAATGTTGAGTAGTCTTCTCTTGGTACTCCGTAGGTCTTTGGTGATTATATACGTCTACTGTGTTTGTATATGTCTGTTAACCCCAATATCGTAATGAATTCAATCCTCACACCTTTCCTTTGGTGAACCATAAGTTTGTTTAATGAATCTGTGATTGCCCTTCTCCGTGGAAATATCTGCCCTGGTATCAATTTATAGGTAACACCTATAAGTGATATGATATGATATGTGTCTTTCACTTTCTGACTTACTCCAAGTCACGTGATTACCTCTAGACTCATCTAAGGTGCTGCAAATGGCATTGTGTCCTTTTTTACCTTGGCGAATATTCTGTCTTAGCGAGGTCCATTTTCTGCAATGTGATTCCCTGAGGGCTGAGGATTAGCTGACCTGGGCAGCCTGACCCTACCGGCAAGCCCTCCCCAGGTGTGCCTGGGTTGAGGTCAATATAAACAGCACTCCAGGCAGCAATAGCCCCTGCATCTGTGCCTGACTCCATATTCTCTGCACCATCAGCAGTCTCGGGGCTGTGCTGGTGGGAGGGTGTGAGGGTCCACGGCTTTGTGGGTGGCCCGGTGTGAGTGGGGCTCTGCTGGATTTTCGGCAGGAGTTGCCAGGCTGCCACCTGTAAACAAGAGGATGTGTCACCCATAACTTCCACTGGAATATCTCTCGGGGCTGAGGTGAGGAAGGAAAAAAAGGAGTGGGTGCCGGGACAGGAGGGGTATCTCAGGCAGGGCAATGGAAAGCTTCCAGAAGAGCGCCCGTGGCCAGGACCATCCTGGCTGACCTGCAGGCACCAAGTTGGCCTGCGTGCTGTCGCTGGTGTGGCTCCACGGCCCTTCCTCTAGGCTTTCAAGCCCTTGTACATATTCAGGTGTTTCACCTGGGAAGGGTGGGAACAGTTCAGCAGCAGCTGGCCTGGGGCTCAGCTCACGTTTACTCACAGAGGCCTCGGCACGGTCCCCCAGCTTTGCAATAAGGACGCTCCTTGCGTGGGCGGGCGGGGCTGCTGGCTGTATGGGAGATGATTCCCCACCTCTGACCAATTTCAGAATTGTTTACCACTGGAGCAAGTGCCTTGGTAGTGTTTTCCTCTGTATAACTGTTAGGTTCAGTTTTTTTTTTTTTTGGTTCAAGTTAGATTTTATTCCTCTTTTATGTATTTATGGATATAAGCATGGAAATAATTCATTCTTATAAATACATCAGTGTGAATGGAAGAACTTTTTTTCTGTTTTATTTGTACATTTTATTTTTAAAAAATTTGAAATTTAATTTTATTTATTTTTTTATACAGTAGGTTATTATTAGTTATCTATTTTATGTATAAACATGTATACAGATCAATCCCAATCTCCCAACTCATCCCACCACCACCACCCCATGGCTTCCCCCACTTTGTGTCCATACGTTTGTGCTCTACCTCTGTGTCTCTATTTCTGCCCTGCAAACCAGTTCATCTGTACCATTTTTCTAGGTTCCACATATAGGCCTTAATATACAATATTTGTTTTTCTCTTTCTGACTTACTTCACTCTGCATGACAGTCTCTAGATCCATCAACTTCTCTACAAATGACCGTTTCATTCCTTTTTATGGCTGAGTAATATTCCATTTTATATATGTACCACATCTTTATCCATTCGTCTGTCTGTGGCCATTTAGGTTGCTTCCATTACCTGGCTATTGTAAATAGTGCTGCAATGAACATTGTGGTGAATGTGTCTTTGTGATTTATGGTTTTCTCTGGGTATATGCCCAGAAGTGGGATTGCTGGATCCTATGGTAATTCTCTTTTTAGTTTTTTAAAGGAACCTCCATACTGTTCTCCATAGTGACTGTATCAATTTACATTCCCACCAATAGCGGAAGAGGGTTCCTTTTGTCCACACCCTCCCCAGAATTTGTTGTTTGTAGATTATCTGATGATGCCGATTCTAACAGGTGTGAGGTCTTACCTCATTGTAGTTTTGATTTGCATTTCTCTAATAATTAGTGATGTTGAGCAGCTTTTCATGTGCGTCTTGGCCATCTCTGTGTCTTCTTTGAAGAAACGTCTCTTTAGATCTTCTGCCCATTTTTGTATTGGGTTCTTTGTTTTATTAATATTAAGCTGCATGAGCTGTTTATATATATTGGAGATTAAACCTTTGTTCATTGATTCGTTTGTGAACGTTTTCGCCCATTCTGAGGGTTGCCTTTTTCCATTCCCGTTTTTTTAACAAAGAAAGAAAGCAAGCAAAAGAAGCAGAACACTAATGTGCGTGAAATATGCCTCTTGAAACTGTCGTTTTGAAATATGGACGTCTTTTGAATTTTTTGGTCGGTATATGACCCCAGGATTTGTTTTCAGGGCAGGTGTCATTTACAGGCCTGTAATGATTTTGAATATCCACTGACCATTAGCGCTGGGATTAAAGCTGCTGTTGTGTGAAACGGCCACAAGGTGGCAGCAGTTCTCCCTTACAAAATCTGGTTACTAGGGCAGCAGAGCCTCAATGGAAGAAGCGTTCTAGATTGGAATGTAGAACGGAATGTGCCAGGAGAAAGCCCCTCAAGTTTGTCTCACTACTTCTTGTTCGTGTTTTTAATTTAATTTTTTATTTTTTATTACAGCAAGTTTGAGTACAACGTTTAGCTTGTTGTTGGTGTGCAAGAGGTGGTTCTTTTACACATATACATATGTCTGTTCTTCCTGGGAACCATTTCCCATGTACGTTATGAGAGAATGTTGAGTAGTCTTCTTTTGGTACTCCGTAGGTCTTTGGTGATTATATACTTCTACTGTGTTTTTATATGTCTGTTAACCCCAATATCGTAATGAATTCAATCCTCACACCTTTCCTTTGGTGAACCATAAGTTTGTTTAATGAATCTGTGATTGCCCTTCTCCGTGGAAATATCTGCCCTGGTATCAATTTATAGGTAACACCTATAAGTGATATGATATGATATGTGTCTTTCACTTTTTGACTTACTCCAAGTCACGTGATTACCTCTAGACTCATCTACGGTGCTGCAAATGGCATTGTGTCCTTTTTTTCCTTGGCGAATATTCTGTCTTAGCGAGGTCCATTTTCTGCAATGTGATTCCCTGAGGGCTGAGGATTAGCTGACCTGGGCAGCCTGACCCTGCTGGCAAGCCCTCCCCAGGTGTGCCTGGGTTGAGGTCAATATAAACAGCACTCCAGGCAGCAATAGCCCCTGCATCTGTGCCTGACTCCATATTCTCTGCACCATCAGCAGTCTCGGGGCTGTGCTGGTGGGAGGGTGTGAGGGTCCACGGCTTTGTGGGTGGCCCGGTGTGAGTGGGGCTCTGCTGGATTTTCGGCAGGAGTTGCCAGGCTGCCACCTGTAAAGAAGAGGATGTGTCACCCATAACTTCCACTGGAATATCTCTCCGGGCTGAGGTGAGGAAGGAAAAAAAGGAGTGGGGGCCGAGACAGGAGGGGTATCTCAGGCAGGGCAATGGAAAGCTTCCAGAAGAGCGCCCGTGGCCAGGACCATCCTGGCTGACCTGCAGGCACCAAGTTGGCCTGCGTGCTGTCGCTGGTGTGGCTCCACGGCCCTTCCTCTAGGCTTTCAAGCCCTTGTACATATTCAGGTGTTTCACCTGGGAAGGGTGGGAACAGTTCAGCAGCAGCTGGCCTGGGGCTCAGCTCACGTTTACTCACAGAGGCCTCGGCACGGTCCCCCAGCTTTGCAATAAGGACGCTCCTTGCGTGGGCGGGCGGGGCTGCTGGCTGTATGGGAGATGATTCCCCACCTCTGACCAATTTCAGAATTGTTTACCACTGGAGCAAGTGCCTTGGTAGTGTTTTCCTCTGTATAACTGTTAGGTTCAGTTTTTTTTTTCTTTTTTGCTTCAAGTTAGATTTTATTCCTCTTTTATGTATTTATGGATATAAGCATGGAAATAATTCATTCTTATAAATACATCAGTGTGAATGGAAGAACTTTTTTTTCTGTTTTATTTTTACATTTTATTTTTAAAAATTTTGAAATTTAATTTTATTTATTTTTTTTATACAGTAGGTTATTATTAGTTATCTATTTTATGCATAAACATGTATACAGGTCAATCCCAATCTCCCAACTCATCCCACCACCACCACCCCATGGCTTCCTCCACTTTGTGTCCATACGTTTGTTCTCCACCTCTGTGTCTCTATTTCTGCCCTGCAAACCAGTTCATCTGTACCATTTTTCTAGGTTCCACATATAGGCATTAATATACAATATTTGTTTTTCTCTTTCTGACTTACTTCACTCTGCATGACAGTCTCTAGATCCATCAACTTCTCTACAAATGACCGTTTCATTCCTTTTTATGTCTGAGTAATATTCCTTTTTATATATGTACCACATCTTTATCCATTCGTCTGTCTGTTGCCATTTAGGTTGCTTCCATTACCTGGCTATTGTAAATAGTGTTGCAATGAACATTGTGGTGAATGTGTCTTTGTGATTTATGGTTTTCTCTGGGTATATGCCCAGAAGTGGGATTGCTGGAACCTGTGGTAATTCTCTTTTTAGTTTTTTAAAGGAACCTCCATACTGTTCTCCATAGTGACTGTATCAATTTACATTCCCACCAATAGCGGAAGAGGGTTCCTTTTGTCCACACCCTCCCCAGAATTTGTTGTTTGTAGATTATCTGATGATGCCGATTCTAACAGGTGTGAGGGCTTACCTCATTGTAGTTTTGATTTGCATTTCTCTAATAATTAGTGATGTTGAGCAGCTTTTCATGTGCGTCTTGGCCATCTCTGTGTCTTCTTTGAAGAAACGTCTCTTTAGATCTTCTGCCCATTTTTGTATTTGGTTGTTTGTTTTATTAATATTAAGCTGCATGAGCTGTTTATATATATTGGAGATTAAACCTTTTTCCATTGATTCGTTTGTGAACGTTTTCGCCCATTCTGAGGGTTGCCTTTCTCCATTCCCGTTTTTTTAACAAAGAAAGAAAGAAAGCAAAAGAAGCAGAACACTAATGTGCGTGAAATATGCCTCTTGAAACTGTCGTTTTGAAATATGGACGTCTTTTGAATTTTTTGGTCGATATATGACCCCAGGATTTGTTTTCAGGGCAGGTGTCATTTACAGGCCTGTAATGATTTGGAATATCCACTGACCATTAGCGCTGGGATTAAAGCTGCTGTTGTGTGAAACGGCCACAAGGTGGCAGCAGTTCTCCCTTACCAAATCTGGTTACTAGGGCAGCAGAGCCTCAATGGATGTCGCGTTCTAGATTGGAATGTAGAACGGAATGTGCCAGGAGAAAGCCCCTCAAGTTTGTCTCACTACTTCTTGTTCGTGTTTTTAATTTAATTTTTTATTTTTTATTACAGCAAGTTTGAGTACAACGTTTAGCTTGTTGTAGGTGTGCAAGAGGTGGTTCTTTTACACATATACATATGTCTGTTCTTCCTGGGAACCTTTTCCCATGTACGTTATGACAGAATGTTGAGTAGTCTTCTCTTGGTACTCCGTAGGTCTTTGGTGATTATATACGTCTACTGTGTTTGTATATGTCTGTTAACCCCAATATCGTAATGAATTCAATCCTCACACCTTTCCTTTGGTGAACCATAAGTTTGTTTAATGAATCTGTGATTGCCCTTCTCCGTGGAAATATCTGCCCTGGTATCAATTTATAGGTAACACCTATAAGTGATATGATATGATATGTGTCTTTCACTTTCTGACTTACTCCAAGTCACGTGATTACCTCTAGACTCATCTACGGTGCTGCAAATGGCATTGTGTCCTTTTTTTCCTTGGCGAATATTCTGTCTTAGCGAGGTCCATTTTCTGCAATGTGATTCCCTGAGGGCTGAGGATTAGCTGACCTGGCCAGCCTGACCCTGGCGGCAAGCCCTCCCCAGGTGTGCCTGGGTTGAGGTCAATATAAACAGCACTCCAGGCAGCAATAGCCCCTGCAGCTGTGCCTGACTCCATATTCTCTGCACCATCAGCAGTCTCGGGGCTGTGCTGGTGGGAGGGTGTGAGGGTCCACGGCTTTGTGGGTGGCCCGGTGTGAGTGGGGCTCTGCTGGATTTTCGGCAGGAGTTGCCAGGCTGCCACCTGTAAAGAAGAGGATGTGTCACCCATAACTTCCACTGGAATATCTCTCCGGGCTGAGGTGAGGAAGGAAAAAAAGGAGTGGGGGCCGAGACAGGAGGGGTATCTCAGGCAGGGCAATGGAAAGCTTCCAGAAGAGCGCCCGTGGCCAGGACCATCCTGGCTGACCTGCAGGCACCAAGTTGGCCTGCGTGCTGTCGCTGGTGTGGCTCCACGGCCCTTCCTCTAGGCTTTCAAGCCCTTGTACATATTCAGGTGTTTCACCTGGGAAGGGTGGGAACAGTTCAGCAGCAGCTGGCCTGGGGCTCAGCTCACGTTTACTCACAGAGGCCTCGGCACGGTCCCCCAGCTTTGCAATAAGGACGCTCCTTGCGTGGGCAGGCGGGGCTGCTGGCTGTATGGGAGATGATTCCCCACCTCTGACCAATTTCAGAATTGTTTACCACTGGAGCAAGTGCCTTGGTAGTGTTTTCCTCTGTATAACTGTTAGGTTCAGTTTTTTTTTTTTTGGTTCAAGTTAGATTTTATTCCTCTTTTATGTATTTATGGATATAAGCATGGAAATAATTCATTCTTATAAATACATCAGTGTGAATGGAAGAACTTTTTTTTCTGTTTTATTTTTACATTTTATTTTTAAAAAATTTGAAATTTAATTTTATTTATTTTTTTATACAGTACGTTATTATTAGTTATCTATTTTATGCATAAACATGTATACAGATCAATCCCAATCTCCCAACTCATCCCACCACCACCACCCCATGGCTTCCCCCACTTTGTGTCCATACGTTTGTTCTCTACCTCTGTGTCTCTATTTCTGCCCTGCAAACCAGTTCATCTGTACTATTTTTCTAGGTTCCACATATAGGCCTTAATATACAATATTTGTTTTTCTCTTTCTGACTTACTTCACTCTGCATGACAGTCTCTAGATCCATCAACTTCTCTACAAATGACCGTTTCATTCCTTTTTATGGCTGAGTAATATTCCTTTTTATATATGTACCACATCTTTATCCATTCGTCTGTCTGTGGCCATTTAGGTTGCTTCCATTACCTGGCTATTGTAAATAGTGCTGCAATGAACATTGTGGTGAATGTGTCTTTGTGATTTATGGTTTTCTCTGGGTATATGCCCAGAAGTGGGATTGCTGGATCCTATGGTAATTCTCTTTTTAGTTTTTTAAAGGAACCTCCATACTGTTCTCCATAGTGACTGTATCAATTTACATTCCCACCAATAGCGGAAGAGGGTTCCTTTTGTCCACACCCTCCCCAGAATTTGTTGTTTGTAGATTATCTGATGATGCCGATTCTAACAGGTGTGAGGTCTTACCTCATTGTAGTTTTGATTTGCATTTCTCTAATAATTAGTGATGTTGAGCAGCTTTTCATGTGCGTCTTGGCCATCTCTGTGTCTTCTTTGAAGAAACGTCTCTTTAGATCTTCTGCCCATTTTTGTATTGGTTTGTTTGTTTTATTAACATTAAGCTGCATGAGCTGTTTATATATATTGGAGATTAAACCTTTGTCCATTGATTCGTTTGTGAACGTTTTCGCCCATTCTGAGGGTTGCCTTTTTCCATTCCCGTATTTTTAACAAAGAAAGAAAGAAAGCAAAAGAAGCAGAACACTAATGTGCGTGAAATATGCCTCTTGAAACTGTCGTTTTGAAATATGGACGTCTTTTGAATTTTTTGGTCGGTATATGACCCCAGGATTTGTTTTCAGGGCAGGTGTCATTTACAGGCCTGTAATGATTTTGAATATCCACTGACCATTAGCGCTGGGATTAAAGCTGCTGTTGTGTGAAACGGCCACAAGGTGGCAGCAGTTCTCCCTTACCAAATCTGGTTACTAGGGCAGCAGAGCCTCAATGGAAGAAGCGTTCTAGATTGGAATGTAGAACGGAATGTGCCAGGAGAAAGCCCCTCAAGTTTGTCTCACTACTTCTTGTTCGTGTTTTTAATTTAATTTTTTATTTTTTATTACAGCAAGTTTGAGTACAACGTTTAGCTTGTTGTTGGTGTGCAAGAGGTGGTTCTTTTACACATATACATATGTCTGTTCTTCCTGGGAACCATTTCCCATGTACGTTATGACAGAATGTTGAGTAGTCTTCTCTTGGTACTCCGTAGGTCTTTGGTGATTATATACTTCTACTGTGTTTGTATATGTCTGTTAACCCCAATATCGTAATGAATTCAATCCTCACACCTTTCCTTTGGTGAACCATAAGTTTGTTTAATGAATCTGTGATTGCCCTTCTAGGTGGAAATATCTGCCCTGGTATCAATTTATAGGTAACACCTATAAGTGATATGATATGATATGTGTCTTTCACTTTCACTTTCTGACTTAATCCAAGTCACGTGATTACCTCTAGACTCATCTACGGTGCTGCAAATGGTATTGTGTCCTTTTTTTCCTTGGCGAATATTCTGTCTCAGCGAGGTCCATTTTCTGCAATGTGATTCCCTGAGGGCTGAGGATTAGCTGACCTGGCCAGCCTGACCCTGGCGGCAAGCCCTCCCCAGGTGTGCCTGGGTTGAGGTCAATATAAACAGCACTCCAGGCAGCAATAGCCCCTGCAGCTGTGCCTGACTCCATATTCTCTGCACCATCAGCAGTCTCGGGGCTGTGCTGGTGGGAGCGTGTGAGCGTCCACGGCTTTGTGGTTGGTCCGGTGTGAGTGGGGCTCTGCTGGATTTTCGGCAGGAGTTGCCAGGCTGCCACCTGTAAACAAGAGGATGTGTCACCCATAACTTCCACTGGAATATCTTTCCGGGCTGAGGTGAGGAAGGAAAAAAAGGAGTGGGTGCAGGGACAGGAGGGGTATCTCAGGCAGGGCAATGGAAAGCTTCCAGAAGAGCGCCCGTGGCCAGGACCATCCTGGCTGACCTGCAGGCACCAAGTTGGCCTGCGTGCTGTCGCTGGTGTGGCTCCACGGCCCTTCCTCTAGGCTTTCAAGCCCTTGTACATATTCAGGTGTTTCACCTGGGAAGGGTGGGAACAGTTCAGCAGCAGCTGGCCTGGGGCTCAGCTCACGTTTACTCACAGAGGCCTCGGCACGGTCCCCCAGTTTTGCAATAAGGACGCTCCTTGCGTGGGCGGGCGGGGCTGCTGGCTGTATGGGAGATGATTCCCCACCTCTGACCAATTTCAGAATTGTTTACCACTGGAGCAAGTGCCTTGGTAGTGTTTTCCTCTGTATAACTGTTAGGTTCAGTTTGTTTTTTCTTTTTTGCTTCAAGTTAGATTTTATTCCTCTTTTATGTATTTATGGATATAAGCATGGAAATAATTCATTCTTATAAATACATCAGTGTGAATGGAAGAACTTTTTTTTCTGTTTTATTTTTACATTTTATTTTTAAAAAATTTGAAATTTAATTTTATTTATTTTTTTATACAGTACGTTATTATTAGTTATCTATTTTATGCATAAACATGTATACAGATCAATCCCAATCTCCCAACTCATCCCACCACCACCACCCCATGGCTTCCCCCACTTTGTGTCCATACGTTTGTTCTCTACCTCTGTGTCTCTATTTCTGCCCTGCAAACCAGTTCATCTGTACTATTTTTCTAGGTTCCACATATAGGCCTTAATATACAATATTTGTTTTTCTCTTTCTGACTTACTTCACTCTGCATGACAGTCTCTAGATCCATCAACTTCTCTACAAATGACCGTTTCATTCCTTTTTATGGCTGAGTAATATTCCTTTTTATATATGTACCACATCTTTATCCATTCGTCTGTCTGTGGCCATTTAGGTTGCTTCCATTACCTGGCTATTGTAAATAGTGCTGCAATGAACATTGTGGTGAATGTGTCTTTGTGATTTATGGTTTTCTCTGGGTATATGCCCAGAAGTGGGATTGCTGGATCCTATGGTAATTCTCTTTTTAGTTTTTTAAAGGAACCTCCATACTGTTCTCCATAGTGACTGTATCAATTTACATTCCCACCAATAGCGGAAGAGGGTTCCTTTTGTCCACACCCTCCCCAGAATTTGTTGTTTGTAGATTATCTGATGATGCCGATTCTAACAGGTGTGAGGTCTTACCTCATTGTAGTTTTGATTTGCATTTCTCTAATAATTAGTGATGTTGAGCAGCTTTTCATGTGCGTCTTGGCCATCTCTGTGTCTTCTTTGAAGAAACGTCTCTTTAGATCTTCTGCCCATTTTTGTATTGGGTTGTTTGTTTTATTAACATTAAGCTGCATGAGCTGTTTATATATATTGGAGATTAAACCTTTGTCCATTGATTCGTTTGTGAACGTTTTCGCCCATTCTGAGGGTTGCCTTTTTCCATTCCCGTATTTTTAACAAAGAAAGAAAGAAAGCAAAAGAAGCAGAACACTAATGTGCGTGAAATATGCCTCTTGAAACTGTCGTTTTGAAATATGGACGTCTTTTGAATTTTTTGGTCGGTATATGACCCCAGGATTTGTTTTCAGGGCAGGTGTCATTTACAGGCCTGTAATGATTTTGAATATCCACTGACCATTAGCGCTGGGATTAAAGCTGCTATTGTGTGAAACGGCCACAAGGTGGCAGCAGTTCTCCCTTACCAAATCTGGTTACTAGGGCAGCAGAGCCTCAATGGAAGAAGCGTTCTAGATTGGAATGTAGAACGGAATGTGCCAGGAGAAAGCCCCTCAAGTTTGTCTCACTACTTCTTGTTCGTGTTTTTAATTTAATTTTTTATTTTTTATTACAGCAAGTTTGAGTACAACGTTTAGCTTGTTGTTGGTGTGCAAGAGGTGGTTCTTTTACACATATACATATGTCTGTTCTTCCTGGGAACCATTTCCCATGTACGTTATGACAGAATGTTGAGTAGTCTTCTCTTGGTACTCCGTAGGTCTTTGGTGATTATATACTTCTACTGTGTTTGTATATGTCTGTTAACCCCAATATCGTAATGAATTCAATCCTCACACCTTTCCTTTGGTGAACCATAAGTTTGTTTAATGAATCTGTGATTGCCCTTCTAGGTGGAAATATCTGCCCTGGTATCAATTTATAGGTAACACATATAAGTGATATGATATGATATGTGTCTTTCACTTTCACTTTCTGACTTAATCCAAGTCACGTGATTACCTCTAGACTCATCTACGGTGCTGCAAATGGCATTGTGTCCTTTTTTTCCTTGGCGAATATTCTGTCTCAGCGAGGTCCATTTTCTGCAATGTGATTCCCTGAGGGCTGAGGATTAGCTGACCTGGCCAGCCTGACCCTGGCGGCAAGCCCTCCCCAGGTGTGCCTGGGTTGAGGTCAATATAAACAGCACTCCAGGCAGCAATAGCCCCTGCAGCTGTGCCTGACTCCATATTCTCTGCACCATCAGCAGTCTCGGGGCTGTGCTGGTGGGAGCGTGTGAGGGTCCACGGCTTTGTGGTTGGTCCGGTGTGAGTGGGGCTCTGCTGGATTTTCGGCAGGAGTTGCCAGGCTGCCACCTGTAAACAAGAGGATGTGTCACCCATAACTTCCACTGGAATATCTTTCCGGGCTGAGGTGAGGAAGGAAAAAAAGGAGTGGGTGCAGGGACAGGAGGGGTATCTCAGGCAGGGCAATGGAAAGCTTCCAGAAGAGCGCCCGTGGCCAGGACCATCCTGGCTGACCTGCAGGCACCAAGTTGGCCTGCGTGCTGTCGCTGGTGTGGCTCCACGGCCCTTCCTCTAGGCTTTCAAGCCCTTGTACATATTCAGGTGTTTCACCTGGGAAGGGTGGGAACAGTTCAGCAGCAGCTGGCCTGGGGCTCAGCTCACGTTTACTCACAGAGGCCTCGGCACGGTCCCCCAGCTTTGCAATAAGGACGCTCCTTGCGTGGGCGGGCGGGGCTGCTGGCTGTATGGGAGATGATTCCCCACCTCTGACCAATTTCAGAATTGTTTACCACTGGAGCAAGTGCCTTGGTAGTGTTTTCCTCTGTATAACTGTTAGGTTCAGTTTGTTTTTTCTTTTTTGCTTCAAGTTAGATTTTATTCCTCTTTTATGTATTTATGGATATAAGCATGGAAATAATTCATTCTTATAAATACATCAGTGTGAATGGAAGAACTTTTTTTCTGTTTTATTTTCACATTTTATTTTTTAAAAATTTGAAATTTAATTTTATTTATTTTTTTATACAGTAGGTTATTATTAGTTATCTATTTTATGCATAAACATGTATACAGGTCAATTCCAATCTCCCAACTCATCCCACCACCACCACCCCATGGCTTCCTCCACTTTGTGTCCATACGTTTGTTCTCTACCTCTGTGTCTCTATTTCTGCCCTGCAAACCAGTTCATCTGTACCATTTTTCTAGGTTCCACATATAGGCATTAATATACAATATTTGTTTTTCTCTTTCTGACTTACTTCACTCTGCATGACAGTCTCTAGATCCATCAACTTCTCTACAAATGACCGTTTCATTCCTTTTTATGGCTGAGTAATATTCCTTTTTATATATGTACCACATCTTTATCCATTCGTCTGTCTGTGGCCATTTAGGTTGCTTCCATTACCTGGCTATTGTAAATAGTGTTGCAATGAACATTGTGGTGAATGTGTCTTTGTGATTTATGGTTTTCTCTGGGTATATGCCCAGAAGTGGGATTGCTGGATCCTATGGTAATTCTCTTTTTCGTTTTTTAAAGGAACCTCCATACTGTTCTCCATAGTGACTGTATCAATTTACATTCCCACCAATAGCGGAAGAGGGTTCCTTTTGTCCACACCCTCCCCAGAATTTGTTGTTTGTAGATTATCTGATGATGCCGATTCTAACAGGTGTGAGGTCTTACCTCATTGTAGTTTTGATTTGCATTTCTCTAATAATTAGTGATGTTGAGCAGCTTTTCATGTGCGTCTTGGCCATCTCTGTGTCTTCTTTGAAGAAACGTCTCTTTAGATCTTCTGCCCATTTTTGTATTGGGTTGTTTGTTTTATTAATATTAAGCTGCATGAGTTGTTTATATATATTGGAGATTAAACCTTTGTCCATTGATTCGTTTGTGAACGTTTTCGCCCATTCTGAGGGTTGCCTTTTTCCATTCCCGTATTTTTAACAAAGAAAGAAAGAAAGCAAAAGAAGCAGAACACTAATGTGCGTGAAATATGCCTCTTGAAACTGTCGTTTTGAAATATGGACGTCTTTTGAATTTTTTGGTCGATATATGACCCCAGGATTTGTTTTCAGGGCAGGTGTCATTTACAGGCCTGTAATGATTTGGAATATCCACTGACCATTAGCGCTGGGATTAAAGCTGCTGTTGTGTGAAACGGCCACAAGGTGGCAGCAGTTCTCCCTTACCAAATCTGGTTACTAGGGCAGCAGAGCCTCAATGGAAGTCGCGTTCTAGATTGGAATGTAGAACGGAATGTGCCAGGAGAAAGCCCCTCTAGTTTGTCTCACTACTTCTTGTTCGTGTTTTTAATTTAATTTTCTATTTTTTATTACAGCCAGTTTGAGTACAAAGTTTAGCTTGTTGTAGGTGTGCAAGAGGTGGTTCTTTTACACATATACATATGTCTGTTCTTCCTGGGAACCTTTTCCCATGTACGTTATGACAGAATGTTGAGTAGTCTTCTCTTGGTACTCCGTAGGTCTTTGGTGATTATATACGTCTACTGTGTTTGTATATGTCTGTTAACCCCAATATCGTAATGAATTCAATCCTCACACCTTTCCTTTGGTGAACCATAAGTTTGTTTAATGAATCTGTGATTGCCCTTCTCTGTGGAAATATCTGCCCTGGTATCAATTTATAGGTAACACCTATAAGTGATATGATATGATATGTGTCTTTCACTTTCTGACTTAATCCAAGTCACGTGATTACCTCTAGACTCATCTACGGTGCTGCAAATGGCATTGTGTCCTTTTTTTCCTTGGCGAATATTCTGTCTCAGCGAGGTCCATTTTCTGCAATGTGATTCCCTGAGGGCTGAGGATTAGCTGACCTGGCCAGCCTGACCCTGGCGGCAAGCCCTCCCCAGGTGTGCCTGGGTTGAGGTCAATATAAACAGCACTCCAGGCAGCAATAGCCCCTGCAGCTGTGCCTGACTCCATATTCTCTGCACCATCAGCAGTCTCGGGGCTGTGCTGGTGGGAGCGTGTGAGGGTCCACGGCTTTGTGGTTGGTCCGGTGTGAGTGGGGCTCTGCTGGATTTTCGGCAGGAGTTGCCAGGCTGCCACCTGTAAACAAGAGGATGTGTCACCCATAACTTCCACTGGAATATCTTTCCGGGCTGAGGTGAGGAAGGAAAAAAAGGAGTGGGTGCAGGGACAGGAGGGGTATCTCAGGCAGGGCAATGGAAAGCTTCCAGAAGAGCGCCCGTGGCCAGGACCATCCTGGCTGACCTGCAGGCACCAAGTTGGCCTGCGTGCTGTCGCTGGTGTGGCTCCACGGCCCTTCCTCTAGGCTTTCAAGCCCTTGTACATATTCAGGTGTTTCACCTGGGAAGGGTGGGAACAGTTCAGCAGCAGCTGGCCTGGGGCTCAGCTCACGTTTACTCACAGAGGCCTCGGCACGGTCCCCCAGCTTTGCAATAAGGACGCTCCTTGCGTGGGCGGGCGGGGCTGCTGGCTGTATGGGAGATGATTCCCCACCTCTGACCAATTTCAGAATTGTTTACCACTGGAGCAAGTGCCTTGGTAGTGTTTTCCTCTGTATAACTGTTAGGTTCAGTTTGTTTTTTCTTTTTTGCTTCAAGTTAGATTTTATTCCTCTTTTATGTATTTATGGATATAAGCATGGAAATAATTCATTCTTATAAATACATCAGTGTGAATGGAAGAACTTTTTTTCTGTTTTATTTTCACATTTTATTTTTTAAAAATTTGAAATTTAATTTTATTTATTTTTTTATACAGTAGGTTATTATTAGTTATCTATTTTATGCATAAACATGTATACAGGTCAATACCAATCTCCCAACTCATCCCACCACCACCACCCCATGGCTTCCTCCACTTTGTGTCCATACGTTTGTTCTCTACCTCTGTGTCTCTATTTCTGCCCTGCAAACCAGTTCATCTGTACCATTTTTCTAGGTTCCACATATAGGCATTAATATACAATATTTGTTTTTCTCTTTCTGACATACTTCACTCTGCATGACAGTCTCTAGATCCATCAACTTCTCTACAAATGACCGTTTCATTCCTTTTTATGGCTGAGTAATATTCCTTTTTATATATGTACCACATCTTTATCCATTCGTCTGTCTGTGGCCATTTAGGTTGCTTCCATTACCTGGCTATTGTAAATAGTGTTGCAATGAACATTGTGGTGAATGTGTCTTTGTGATTTATGGTTTTCTCTGGGTATATGCCCAGAAGTGGGATTGCTGGATCCTATGGTAATTCTCTTTTTCGTTTTTTAAAGGAACCTCCATACTGTTCTCCATAGTGACTGTATCAATTTACATTCCCACCAATAGCGGAAGAGGGTTCCTTTTGTCCACACCCTCCCCAGAATTTGTTGTTTGTAGATTATCTGATGATGCCGATTCTAACAGGTGTGAGGTCTTACCTCATTGTAGTTTTGATTTGCATTTCTCTAATAATTAGTGATGTTGAGCAGCTTTTCATGTGCGTCTTGGCCATCTCTGTGTCTTCTTTGAAGAAACGTCTCTTTAGATCTTCTGCCCATTTTTGTATTGGGTTGTTTGTTTTATTAATATTAAGCTGCATGAGTTGTTTATATATATTGGAGATTAAACCTTTGTCCATTGATTCGTTTGTGAACGTTTTCGCCCATTCTGAGGGTTGCCTTTTTCCATTCCCGTATTTTTAACAAAGAAAGAAAGAAAGCAAAAGAAGCAGAACACTAATGTGCGTGAAATATGCCTCTTGAAACTGTCGTTTTGAAATATGGACGTCTTTTGAATTTTTTGGTCGATATATGACCCCAGGATTTGTTTTCAGGGCAGGTGTCATTTACAGGCCTGTAATGATTTGGAATATCCACTGACCATTAGCGCTGGGATTAAAGCTGCTGTTGTGTGAAACGGCCACAAGGTGGCAGCAGTTCTCCCTTACCAAATCTGGTTACTAGGGCAGCAGAGCCTCAATGGAAGTCGCGTTCTAGATTGGAATGTAGAACGGAATGTGCCAGGAGAAAGCCCCTCTAGTTTGTCTCACTACTTCTTGTTCGTGTTTTTAATTTAATTTTCTATTTTTTATTACAGCCAGTTTGAGTACAAAGTTTAGCTTGTTGTAGGTGTGCAAGAGGTGGTTCTTTTACACATATACATATGTCTGTTCTTCCTGGGGACCTTTTCCCATGTACGTTATGACAGAATGTTGAGTAGTCTTCTCTTGGTACTCCGTAGGTCTTTGGTGATTATATACTTCTACTGTGTTTGTATATGTCTGTTAACCCCAATATCGTAATGAATTCAATCCTCACACCTTTCCTTTGGTGAACCATAAGTTTGTTTAATGAATCTGTGATTGCCCTTCTCCGTGGAAATATCTGCCCTGGTATCAATTTATAGGTAACACCTATAAGTGATATGATATGATATGTGTCTTTCACTTTCTGACTTACTCCAAGTCACGTGATTACCTCTAGACTCATCTACGGTGCTGCAAATGGCATTGTGTCCTTTTTTTCCTTGGCGAATATTCTGTCTTAGCGACGTCCATTTTCTGCAATGTGATTCCCTGAGGGCTGAGGATTAGCTGACCTGGGCAGCCTGACCCTGGCGGCAAGCCCTCCTCAGGTGTGCCCGGGTTGAGGTCAATATAAACAGCACACCAGGCAGCAATAGCCCCTGCAGCTGTGCCTGACTCCATATTCTCTGCACCATCAGCAGTCTCGGGGCTGTGCTGGTGGGAGGGTGTGAGGGTCCACGGCTTTGTGGTTGGCCCGGTGTGAGTGGGGCTCTGCTGGATTTTCGGCAGGAGTTGCCAGGCTGCCACCTGTAAAGAAGAGGATGTGTCACCCATAACTTCCACTGGAATATCTCTCCGGGCTGAGGTGAGGAAGGAAAAAAAGGAGTGGGGGCCGAGACAGGAGGGGTATCTCAGGCAGGGCAATGGAAAGCTTCCAGAAGAGCGCCCGTGGCCAGGACCATCCTGGCTGACCTGCAGGCACCAAGTTGGCCTGCGTGCTGTCGCTGGTGTGGCTCCACGGCCCTTCCTCTAGGCTTTCAAGCCCTTGTACATATTCAGGTGTTTCACCTGGGAAGGGTGGGAACAGTTCAGCAGCAGCTGGCCTGGGGCTCAGCTCACGTTTACTCACAGAGGCCTCGGCACGGTCCCCCAGCTTTGCAATAAGGACGCTCCTTGCGTGGGCGGGCGGGGCTGCTGGCTGTATGGGAGATGATTCCCCACCTCTGACCAATTTCAGAATTGTTTACCACTGGAGCAAGTGCCTTGGTAGTGTTTTCCTCTGTATAACTGTTAGGTTCAGTTTGTTTTTTCTTTTTCGTTTCAAGTTAGATTTTATTCCTCTTTTATGTATTTATGGATATAAGCATGGAAATAATTCATTCTTATAAATACATCAGTGTGAATGGAAGAACTTTTTTCTGTTTTATTTTTACATTTTATTTTTTAAAAATTTGAAATTTAATTTTATTTATTTTTTTATAGAGTAGGTTATTATTAGTTATCTATTTTATGCATAAACATGTATACAGGTCAATCCCAATCTCCCAACTCATCCCACCACCACCACCCCATGGCTTCCCCCACTTTGTGTCCATACGTTTGTTCTCTACCTCTGTGTCTCTATTTCTGCCCTGCAAACCAGTTCATCTGTACCATTTTTCTAGGTTCCACATATAGGCCTTAATATACAATATATGTTTTTCTCTTTCTGACTTACTTCACTCTGCATGACAGTCTCTAGATCCATCAACTTCTCTACAAATGACCGTTTCATTCCTTTTTATGGCTGAGTAATATTCCATTTTATATATGTACCACATCTTTATCCATTCGTCTGTCTGTGGCCATTTAGGTTGCTTCCATTACCTGGCTATTGTAAATAGTGCTGCAATGAACATTGTGGTGAATGTGTCTTTGTGATTTATGGTTTTCTCTGGGTATATGCCCAGACGTGGGATTGCTGGATCCTATGGTAATTCTCTTTTTAGTTTTTTAAAGGAACCTCCATACTGTTCTCCATAGTGACTGTATCAATTTACATTCCCACCAATAGCGGAAGAGGGTTCCTTTTGTCCACACCCTCCCCAGAATTTGTTGTTTGTAGATTATCTGATGATGCCGATTCTAACAGGTGTGAGGTCTTACCTCATTGTAGTTTTGATTTGCATTTCTCTAATAATTAGTGATGTTGAGCAGCTTTTCATGTGCGTCTTGGCCATCTCTGTGTCTTCTTTGAAGAAACGTCTCTTTAGATCTTCGACCCATTTTTGTATTGGGTTGTTTGTTTTATTAACATTAAGCTGCATGAGCTGTTTATATATATTGGAGATTAAACCTTTGTCCATTGATTCGTTTGTGAACGTTTTCGCCCATTCTGAGGGTTGCCTTTTTCCATTCCCGTTTTTTTAACAAAGAAAGAAAGAAAGCAAAAGAAGCAGAACACTAATGTGCGTGAAATATGCCTCTTGAAACTGTCGTTTTCAAATATGGACGTCTTTTGAATTTTTTGGTCGGTATATGACCCCAGGATTTGTTTTCAGGGCAGGTGTCATTTACAGGCCTGTAATGATTTGGAATATCCACTGACCATTAGCGCTGGGATTAAAGCTGCTGTTGTGTGAAACGGCCACAAGGTGGCAGCAGTTCTCCCTTACCAAATCTGGTTACTAGGGCAGCAGAGCCTCAATGGAAGAAGCGTTCTAGATTGGAATGTAGAACGGAATGTGCCAGGAGAAAGCCCCTCAAGTTTGTCTCACTACTTCTTGTTCGTGTTTTTAATTTAATTTTTTATTTTTTATTACAGCAAGTTTGAGTACAACGTTTAGCTTGTTGTTGGTGTGCAAGAGGTGGTTCTTTTAAACATATACATATGTCTGTTCTTCCTGGGAACCATTTCCCATGTACGTTATGACAGAATGTTGAGTAGTCTTCTCTTGGTACTCCGTAGGTCTTTGGTGATTATATACTTCTACTGTGTTTGTATATGTCTGTTAACCCCAATATCGTAATGAATTCAATCCTCACACCTTTCCTTTGGTGAACCATAAGTTTGTTTAATGAATCTGTGATTGCCCTTCTCCGTGGAAATATCTGCCCTGGTATCAATTTATAGGTAACACCTATAAGTGATATGATATGATATGTGTCTTTCACTTTCACTTTCTGACTTACTCCAAGTCACGTGATTACCTCTAGACTCATCTACGGTGCTGCAAATGGCATTGTGTCCTTTTTTTCCTTGGCGAATATTCTGTCTTAGCGAGGTCCATTTTCTGCAATGTGATTCCCTGAGGGCTGAGGATTAGCTGACCTGGCCAGCCTGACCCTGCCGGCAAGCCCTCTCCAGGTGTGCCTGGGTTGAGGTCAATATAAACAGCACTCCAGGCAGCAATAGCCCCTGCAGCTGTGCCTGACTCCATATTCTCTGCACCATCAGCAGTCTCTGGGCTGTGCTGGTGGGAGCGTGTGAGGGTCCACGGCTTTGTGGTTGGTCCGGTGTGAGTGGGGCTCTGCTGGATTTTCGGCAGGAGTTGCCAGGCTGCCACCTGTTAAGAAGAGGATGTGTCACCCATAACTTCCACTGGAATATCTTTCCGGGGTGAGGTGAGGAAGGAAAAAAAGGAGTGGGTGCATGGACAGGAGGGGTATCTCAGGCAGGGCAATGGAAAGCTTCCAGAAGAGCGCCCGTGGCCAGGACCATCCTGGCTGACCTGCAGGCACCAAGTTGGCCTGCGTGCTGTCGCTGGTGTGGCTCCACGGCCCTTCCTCTAGGCTTTCAAGCCCTTGTACATATTCAGGTGTTTCACCTGGGAAGGGTGGGAACAGTTCAGCAGCAGCTGGCCTGGGGCTCAGCTCACGTTTACTCACAGAGGCCTCGGCACGGTCCCCCAGCTTTGCAATAAGGACGCTCCTTGCGTGGGCGGGCGGGGCTTCTGGCTGTATGGGAGATGATTCCCCACCTCTGACCAATTTCAGAATTGTTTACCACTGGAGCAAGTGCCTTGGTCGTGTTTTCCTCTGTATAACTGTTAGGTTCAGTTTGTTTTTTCTTTCTTGGTTCAAGTTAGATTTTATTCCTCTTTTATGTATTTATGGATATAAGCATGGAAATAATTCATTCTTATAAATACATCAGTGTGAATGGAAGAACTTTTTTTCTGTTTTATTTTCACATTTTATTTTTTAAAAATTTGAAATTTAATTTTATTTATTTTTTTATACAGTAGGTTATTATTAGTTATCTATTTTATGCATAAACATGTATACAGGTCAATCCCAATCTCCCAACTCATCCCACCACCACCACCCCATGGCTTCCTCCACTTTGTGTCCATACGTTTGTTCTCTACCTCTGTGTCTCTATTTCTGCCCTGCAAACCAGTTCATCTGTACCATTTTTCTAGGTTCCACATATAGGCATTAATATACAATATTTGTTTTTCTCTTTCTGACTTACTTCACTCTGCATGACAGTCTCTAGATCCATCAACTTCTCTACAAATGACCGTTTCATTCCTTTTTATGGCTGAGTAATATTCCTTTTTATATATGTACCACATCTTTATCCATTCGTCTGTCTGTGGCCATTTAGGTTGCTTCCATTACCTGGCTATTGTAAATAGTGTTGCAATGAACATTGTGGTGAATGTGTCTTTGTGATTTATGGTTTTCTCTGGGTATATGCCCAGAAGTGGGATTGCTGGATCCTATGGTAATTCTCTTTTTCGTTTTTTAAAGGAACCTCCATACTGTTCTCCATAGTGACTGTATCAATTTACATTCACACCAATAGCGGAAGAGGGTTCCTTTTGTCCACACCCTCCCCAGAATTTGTTGTTTGTAGATTATCTGATGATGCCGATTCTAACAGGTGTGAGGTCTTACCTCATTGTAGTTTTGATTTGCATTTCTCTAATAATTAGTGATGTTGAGCAGCTTTTCATGTGCGTCTTGGCCATCTCTGTGTCTTCTTTGAAGAAACGTCTCTTTAGATCTTCTGCCCATTTTTGTATTTGGTTGTTTGTTTTATTAATATTAAGCTGCATGAGCTGTTTCTATATATTGGAGATTAAACCTTTGTCCATTGATTCGTTTGTGAACGTTTTCGCCCATTCTGAGGGTTGCCTTTTTCCATTCCCGTATTTTTAACAAAGAAAGAAAGAAAGCAAAAGAAGCAGAACACTAATGTGCGTGAAATATGCCTCTTGAAACTGTCGTTTTGAAATATGGACGTCTTTTGAATTTTTGGGTCGATATATGACCCCAGGATTTGTTTTCAGGGCAGGTGTCATTTACAGGCCTGTAATGATTTGGAATATCCACTGACCATTAGCGCTGGGATTAAAGCTGCTGTTGTGTGAAACGGCCACAAGGTGGCAGCAGTTCTCCCTTACCAAATCTGGTTACTAGGGCAGCAGAGCCTCAATGGAAGTCGCGTTCTAGATTGGAATGTAGAACGGAATGTGCCAGGAGAAAGCCCCTCAAGTTTGTCTCAATACTTCTTGTTCGTGTTTTTAATTTAATTTTCTATTTTTTATTACAGCAAGTTTGAGTACAACGTTTAGCTTGTTGTAGGTGTGCAAGAGGTGGTTCTTTTACACATATACATATGTCTGTTCTTCCTGGGATCCTTTTCCCATGTACGTTATGACAGAATGTTGAGTAGTCTTCTCTTGGTACTCCGTAGGTCTTTGGTGATTATATACGTCTACTGTGTTTGTATATGTCTGTTAACCCCAATATCGTAATGAATTCAATCCTCACACCTTTCCTTTGGTGAACCATAAGTTTGTTTAATGAATCTGTGATTGCCCTTCTCCGTGGAAATATCTGCCCTGGTATCAATTTATAGGTAACACCTATAAGTGATATGATATGATATGTGTCTTTCACTTTCTGACTTACTCCAAGTCACGTGATTACCTCTAGACTCATCTACGGTGCTGCAAATGGCATTGTGTCCTTTTTTTCCTTGGCGAATATTCTGTCTTAGCGAGGTCCATTTTCTGCAATGTGATTCCCTGAGGGCTGAGGATTAGCTGACCTGGGCAGCCTGACCCTGGCGGCAAGCCCTCCCCAGGTGTGCCTGGGTTGAGGTCAATATAAACAGCACTCCAGGCAGCAATAGCCCCTGCAGCTGTGCCTGACTCCATATTCTCTGCACCATCAGCAGTCTCGGGGCTGTGCTGGTGGGAGGGTGTGAGGGTCCACGCCTTTGTGGGTGGCCCGGTGTGAGTGGGGCTCTGCTGGATTTTCGGCAGGAGTTGCCAGGCTGCCACCTGTAAAGAAGAGGATGTGTCACCCATAACTTCCACTGGAATATCTCTCCGGGCTGATGTGAGGAAGGAAAGAAAGGAGTGGGTGCCGGGACAGGAGGGGTATCTCAGGCAGGGCAATGGAAAGCTTCCAGAAGAGCGCCCGTGGCCAGGACCATCCTGGCTGACCTGCAGGCACCAAGTTGGCCTGCGTGCTGTCGCTGGTGTGGCTCCACGGCCCTTCCTCTAGGCTTTCAAGCCCTTGTACATATTCAGGTGTTTCACCTGGGAAGGGTGGGAACAGTTCAGCAGCAGCTGGCCTGGGGCTCAGCTCACGTTTACTCACAGAGGCCTCGGCACGGTCCCCCAGCTTTGCAATAAGGACGCTCCTTGCGTGGGCGGGCGGGGCTGCTGGCTGTATGGGAGATGATTCCCCACCTCTGACCAATTTCAGAATTGTTTACCACTGGAGCAAGTGCCTTGGTAGTGTTTTCCTCTGTATAACTGTTAGGTTCAGTTTTTTTTTTTTTGGTTCAAGTTAGATTTTATTCCTCTTTTATGTATTTATGGATATAAGCATGGAAATAATTCATTCTTATAAATACATCAGTGTGAATGGAATAACTTTTTTTTCTGTTTTATTTTTACATTTTATTTTTAAAAAATTTGAAATTTAATTTTATTTATTTTTTTATACAGTAGGTTATTATTAGTTATCTATTTTATGCATAAACATGTATACAGATCAATCCCAATCTCCCAACTCATCCCACCACCACTACCCCATGACTTCCCCCACTTTGTGTCCATACGTTTGTTGTCTACCTCTGTGTCTCTATTTCTGCCCTGCAAACCAGTTCATCTGTACCATTTTTCTAGGTTCCACATATAGGCCTTAATATACAATATATGTTTTTCTCTTTCTGACTTACTTCACTCTGCATGACAGTCTCTAGATCCATCAACTTCTCTACAAATGACCGTTTCATTCCTTTTTATGGCTGAGTAATATTCCATTTTATATATGTACCACATCTTTATCCATTCGTCTGTCTGTGGCCATTTAGGTTGCTTCCATTACCTGGCTATTGTAAATAGTGCTGCAATGAACATTGTGGTGAATGTGTCTTTGTGATTTATGGTTTTCTCTGGGTATATGCCCAGACGTGGGATTGCTGGATCCTATGGTAATTCTCTTTTTAGTTTTTTAAAGGAACCTCCATACTGTTCTCCATAGTGACTGTATCAATTTACATTCCCACCAATAGCGGAAGAGGGTTCCTTTTGTCCACACCCTCCCCAGAATTTGTTGTTTGTAGATTATCTGATGATGCCGATTCTAACAGGTGTGAGGTCTTACCTCATTGTAGTTTTGATTTGCATTTCTCTAATAATTAGTGATGTTGAGCAGCTTTTCATGTGCGTCTTGGCCATCTCTGTGTCTTCTTTGAAGAAACGTCTCTTTAGATCTTCGACCCATTTTTGTATTGGGTTGTTTGTTTTATTAACATTAAGCTGCATGAGCTGTTTATATATATTGGAGATTAAACCTTTGTCCATTGATTCGTTTGTGAACGTTTTCGCCCATTCTGACGGTTGCCTTTTTCCATTCCCGTATTTTTAACAAAGAAAGAAAGAAAGCAAAAGAAGCAGAACACTAATGTGCGTGAAATATGCCTCTTGAAACTGTCGTTTTGAAATATGGACGTCTTTTGAATTTTTTGGTCGGTATATGACCCCAGGATTTGTTTTCAGGGCAGGTGTCATTTACAGGCCTGTAATGATTTGGAATATCCACTGACCATTAGCGCTGGGATTAAAGCTGCTGTTGTGTGAAACGGCCACAAGGTGGCAGCAGTTCTCCCTTACCAAATCTGGTTACTAGGGCAGCAGAGCCTCAATGGAAGAAGCGTTCTAGATTGGAATGTAGAACGGAATGTGCCAGGAGAAAGCCCCTCAAGTTTGTCTCACTACTTCTTGTTCGTGTTTTTAATTTAATTTTTTATTTTTTATTACAGCAAGTTTGAGTACAACGTTTAGCTTGTTGTTGGTGTGCAAGAGGTGGTTCTTTTACACATATACATATGTCTGTTCTTCCTGGGAACCATTTCCCATGTACGTTATGACAGAATGTTGAGTAGTCTTCTCTTGGTACTCCGTAGGTCTTTGGTGATTATATACTTCTACTGTGTTTGTATATGTCTGTTAACCTCAATATCGTAATGAATTCAATCCTCACACCTTTCCTTTGGTGAACCATAAGTTTGTTTAATGAATCTGTGATTGCCCTTCTCCTTGGAAATATCTGCCCTGGTATCAATTTATAGGTAACACCTATAAGTGATATGATATGATATGTGTCTTTCACTTTCTGACTTACTCCAAGTCACGTGATTACCTCTAGACTCATCTACGGTGCTGCAAATGGCATTGTGTCCTTTTTTTCCTTGGCGAATATTCTGTCTTAGCGAGTTCCATTTTCTGCAATGTGATTCCCTGAGGGCTGAGGATTAGCTGACCTGGCCAGCCTGACCCTGCCGGCAAGCCCTCTCCAGGTGTGCCTGGGTTGAGGTCAATATTAACAGCACTCCAGGCAGCAATAGCCCCTGCAGCTGTGCCTGACTCCATATTCTCTGCACCATCAGCAGTCTCTGGGCTGTGCTGGTGGGAGCGTGTGAGGGTCCACGGCTTTGTGGTTGGTCCGGTGTGAGTGGGGCTCTGCTGGATTTTCGGCAGGAGTTGCCAGGCTGCCACCTGTAAACAAGAGGATGTGTCACCCATAACTTCCACTGGAATATCTTTCCGGGGTGAGGTGAGGAAGGAAAAAAAGGAGTGGGTGCATGGACAGGAGGGGTATCTCAGGCAGGGCAATGGAAAGCTTCCAGAAGAGCGCCCGTGGCCAGGACCATCCTGGCTGACCTGCAGGCACCAAGTTGGCCTGCGTGCTGTCGCTGGTGTGGCTCCACGGCCCTTCCTCTAGGCTTTCAAGCCCTTGTACATATTCAGGTGTTTCACCTGGGAAGGGTGGGAACAGTTCAGCAGCAGCTGGCCTGGGGCTCAGCTCACGTTTACTCACAGAGGCCTCGGCACGGTCCCCCAGCTTTGCAATAAGGACGCTCCTTGCGTGGGCGGGCGGGGCTGCTGGCTGTATGGGAGATGATTCCCCACCTCTGACCAATTTCAGAATTGTTTACCACTGGAGCAAGTGCCTTGGTAGTGTTTTCCTCTGTATAACTGTTAGGTTCAGTTTGTTTTTTCTTTTTTGGTTCAAGTTAGATTTTATTCCTCTTTTATGTATTTATGGATATAAGCATGGAAATAATTCATTCTTATAAATACATCAGTGTGAATGGAAGAACTTTTTTTCTGTTTTATTTTTACATTTTCTTTTTTAAAAATTTGAAATTTAATTTTATTTATTTTTTTATACAGTAGGTTATTATTAGTTATCTATTTTATGCATAAACATGTATACAGGTCAATCCCAATCTCCCAACTCATCCCACCACCACCACCCCATGGCTTCCTCCACTTTGTGTCCATACGTATGTTCTCTACCTCTGTGTCTCTATTTCTGCCCTGCAAACCAGTTCATCTGTACCATTTTTCTAGGTTCCACATATAGGCATTAATATACAATATTTGTTTTTCTCTTTCTGACTTACTTCACTCTGCATGACAGTCTCTAGATCCATCAACTTCTCTACAAATGACCGTTTCATTCCTTTTTATGGCTGAGTAATATTCCTTTTTATATATGTACCACATCTTTATCCATTCGTCTGTCTGTGGCCATTTAGGTTGCTTCCATTACCTGGCTATTGTAAATAGTGTTGCAATGAACATTGTGGTGAATGTGTCTTTGTGATTTATGGTTTTCTCTGGGTATATGCCCAGAAGTGGGATTGCTGGATCCTATGGTAATTCTCTTTTTCGTATTTTAAAGGAACATCCATACTGTTCTCCATAGTGACTGTATCAATTTACATTCCCACCAATAGCGGAAGAGGGTTCCTTTTGTCCACACCCTCCCCAGAATTTGTTGTTTGTAGATTATCTGATGATGCCGATTCTAATAGGTGTGAGGTCTTACCTCATTGTAGTTTTGATTTGCATTTCTCTAATAATTAGTGATGTTGAGCAGCTTTTCATGTGCGTCTTGGCCATCTCTGTGTCTTCTTTGAAGAAACGTCTCTTTAGATCTTCTGCCCATTTTTGTATTGGGTTGTTTGTTTTATTAATATTAAGCTGCATGAGCTGTTTATATATATTGGAGATTAAACCTTTGTCCATTGATTCGTTTGTGAACGTTTTCGCCCATTCTGAGGGTTGCCTTTTTCCATTCCCGTATTTTTAACAAAGAAAGAAAGAAAGCAAAAGAAGCAGAACACTAATGTGCATGAAATATGCCTCTTGAAACTGTCGTTTTGAAATATGGACGTCTTTTGAATTTTTTGGTCGATATATGACCCCAGGATTTGTTTTCAGGGCAGGTGTCATTTACAGGCCTGTAATGATTTGGAATATCCACTGACCATTAGCGCTGGGATTAAAGCTGCTGTTGTGTGAAACGGCCACAAGGTGGCAGCAGTTCTCCCTTACCAAATCTGGTTACTAGGGCAGCAGAGCCTCAATGGAAGTCGCGTTCTAGATTGGAATGTAGAACGGAATGTGCCATGAGAAAGCCCCTCAAGTTTGTCTCACTACATCTTGTTCGTGTTTTTAATTTAATTTTCTATTTTTTATTACAGCAGGTTTGAGTACAACGTTTAGCTTGTTGTAGGTGTGCAAGAGGTGGTTCTTTTACACATATACATATGTCTGTTCTTCCTGGGAACCTTTTCCCATGTACGTTATGACAGAATGTTGAGTAGTCTTCTCTTGGTACTCCGTAGGTCTTTGGTGATTATATACGTCTACTGTGTTTGTATATGTCTGTTAACCCCAATATCGTAATGAATTCAATCCTCACACCTTTCCTTTGGTGAACCATAAGTTTGTTTAATGAATCTGTGATTGCCCTTCTCCGTGGAAATATCTGCCCTGGTATCAATTTATAGGTAACACCTATAAGTGATATGATATGATATGTGTCTTTCACTTTCTGACTTACTCCAAGTCACGTGATTACCTCTAGACTCATCTACGGTGCTGCAAATGGCATTGTTTCCTTTTTTTCCTTGGCGAATATTCTGTCTTAGCGAGGTCCATTTTCTGCAATGTGATTCCCTGAGGGCTGAGGATTAGCTGCCCTGGGCAGCCTGACCCTGCCGGCAAGCCCTCCCCAGGTGTGCCTGGGTTGAGGTCAATATAAACAGCACTCCAGGCAGCAATAGCCCCTGCAGCTGTGCCTGACTCCATATTCTCTGCCCCGTCAGCAGTCTCGGGGCTGTGCTGGTGGGAGGGTGGGAGGGTCCACGGCTTTGTGGGTGGCCCAGTGTGAGTGGGGCTCTGCTGGACTTTCGGCAGGAGTTGCCAGGCTGCCACCTGTAAAGGAGAGGATGTGTCACCCATAACTTCCACGGGAATATCTCTTCGGGCTCAGGTGAGGAAGGAAAAAAAGGAGTGGGGGCCGGGACGGGAGGGGTATCTCAGGCAGGGCAATGGAAAGCTTCCAGAAGAGCGCCCGTGGCCAGGACCATCCTGGCTGACCTGCAGGCACCAAGTTGGCCTGCGTGCTGTCGCTGGTGTGGCTCCACGGCCCTTCCTCTAGGCTTTCAAGCCCTTGTACATATTCAGGTGTTTCGCCTGGGAAGGGTGGGAACAGTTCAGCAGCAGCTGGCCTGGGGCTCAGCTCACGTTTACTCACAGAGGCCTCGGCACGGTCCCCCAGCTTTGCAATAAGGACGCTCCTTGCGTGGGCGGGCGGGGCTGCTGGCTGTATGGGAGATGATTCCCCACCTCTGACCAATTTCAGAATTGTTTACCACTGGAGCAAGTGCCTTGGTAGTGTTTTCCTCTGTATAACTGTTAGGTTCAGTTTGTTTTTTTTTTTTTGGTTCAAGTTAGATTTTATTCCTCTTTTATGTATTTATGGATATAAGCATGGAAATAATTCATTCTTATAAATACATCAGTGTGAATGGAAGAAATTTTTTTCTGTTTTATTTTTACATTTTCTTTTTTAAAAATTTGAAATTTAATTTTATTTATTTTTTTATACAGTAGGTTATTATTAGTTAACTATTTTATGCATAAACATGTATACAGGTCAATCCCAATCTCCCAACTCATCCCACCACCACCACCCCATGGCTTCCCCCACTTTGTGTCCATACGTTTGTTCTCTACCTCTGTGTCTCTATTTCTGCCCTGCAAACCAGTTCATCTGTACCATTTTTCTAGGTTCCACATACAGGCATTAATATACAATATTTGTTTTTCTCTTTCTGACTTACTTCACTCTGCATGACAGTCTCTAGATCCATCAACTTCTCTACAAATGACCGTTTCATTCCTTTTTATGGCTGAGTAATATTCCATTTTATATATGTACCACATCTTTATCCATTCGTCTGTCTGTGGCCATTTAGGTTGCTTCCATTACCTGGCTATTGTAAATAGTGCTGCAATGAACATTGTGGTGAATGTGTCTTTGTGATTTATGGTTTTCTCTGGGTATATGCCCAGAAGTGGGATTGCTGGATCCTATGGTAATTCTCTTTTTCGTTTTTTAAAGGAACCTCCATACTGTTCTCCATAGTGACTGTATCAATTTACATTCCCACCAATAGCGGAAGAGGGTTCCTTTTGTCCACACCCTCCCCAGAATTTGTTGTTTGTAGGTTATCTGATGATGCCGATTCTAACAGGTGTGAGGTCTTACCTCATTGTAGTTTTGATTTGCATTTCTCTAATAATTAGTGATGTTGAGCAGCTTTTCATGTGCGTCTTGGCCATCTCTGTGTCTTCTTTGAAGAAACGTCTCTTTAGATCTTCTGCCCATTTTTGTATTGGGTTGTTTGTTTTATTAATATTAAGCTGCATGAGCTGTTTATATATATTGGAGATTAAACCTTTGTCCATTGATTCGTTTGTGAACGTTTTCGCCCATTCTGAGGGTTGCCTTTTTCCATTCCCGTATTTTTAACAAAGAAAGAAAGCAAGCAAAAGAAGCAGAACACTAATGTGCGTGAAATATGCCTCTTGAAACTGTCGCTTTGAAATATGGACGTCTTTTGAATTTTTTGGTCGATATATGACCCCAGGATTTGTTTTCAGGGCAGGTGTCATTTACAGGCCTGTAATGATTTGGAATATCCACTGACCATTAGCGCTGGGATTAAAGCTGCTGTTGTGTGAAACGGCCACAAGGTGGCAGCAGTTCTCCCTTACCAAATCTGGTTACTAGGGCAGCAGAGCCTCAATGGAAGAAGCGTTCTAGATTGGAATGTAGAACGGAATGTGCCAGGAGAAAGCCCCTCAAGTTTGTCTCACTACTTCTTGTTCGTGTTTATAATTTAATTTTTTTATTTTTTATTACAGCACGTTTGAGTACAACGTTTAGCTTGTTGTTGGTGTGCAAGAGGTGGTTCTTTTACACATATACATATGTCTGTTCTTCCTGGGAACCATTTCCCATGTACGTTATGACAGAATGTTGAGTAGTCTTCTCTTGGTACTCCGTAGGTCTTTGGTGATTATATACTTCTACTGTGTTTGTATATGTCTGTTAACCCCAATATCGTAATGAATTCAATCCTCACACCTTTCCTTTGGTGAACCATAAGTTTGTTTAATGAATCTGTGATTGCCCTTCTCCGTGGAAATATCTGCCCTGGTATCAATTTATAGGTAACACCTATAAGTGATATGATATGATATGTGTCTTTCACTTTCTGACTTACTCCAAGTCACGTGATTAACTCTAGCCTCATCTACGGTGCTGCAAATGGCATTGTGTCCTTTTTTTCCTTGGCGAATATTCTGTCTTAGCGAGGTCCATTTTCTGCAATGTGATTCCCTGAGGGCTGAGGATTAGCTGACCTGGCCAGCCTGACCCTGCCGGCAAGCCCTCTCCAGGTGTGCCTGGGTTGAGGTCAATATAAACAGCACTCCAGGCAGCAATAGCCCCTGCAGCTGTGCCTGACTCCATATTCTCTGCACCATCAGCAGTCTCTGGGCTGTGCTGGTGGGAGGGTGTGAGGGTCCACGGCTTTGTGGTTGGTCCGATGTGAGTGGGGCTCTGCTGGATTTTCGGCAGGAGTTGCCAGGCTGCCACCTGTTAAGAAGAGGATGTGTCACACATAACGTCCACTGGAATATCTTTCCGGGCTGAGGTGAGGAAGGAAAAAAAGGAGTGGATGCCAGGACAGGAGGGGTATCTCAGGCAGGGCAATGGAAAGCTTCCAGAAGAGCGCCCGTGGCCAGGACCATCCTGGCTGACCTGCAGGCACCAAGTTGGCCTGCGTGCTGTCGCTGGTGTGCCTCAACGGCCCTTCCTCTAGGCTTTCAAGCCCTTGTACATATTCAGGTGTTTCACCTGGGAAGGGTGGGAACAGTTCAGCAGCAGCTGGCCTGGGGCTCAGCTCACGTTTACTCACAGAGGCCTCGGCACGGTCCCCCAGCTTTGCAATAAGGACGCTCCTTGCGTTGGCGGGCGGGGCTGCTGGCTGTATGGGAGATGATTCCCCACCTCTGACCAATTTCAGAATTGTTTACCACTGGAGCAAGTGCCTTGGTAGTGTTTTCCTCTGTATAACTGTTAGGTTCAGTTTGTTTTTTCTTTTTCGGTTCAAGTTAGATTTTATTCCTCTTTTATGTATTTATGGATATAAGCATGGAAATAATTCATTCTTATAAATACATCAGTGTGAATGGAAGAACTTTTTTTCTGTTTTATTTTTACATTTTATTTTTTAAAAATTTGAAATTTAATTTTATTTATTTTTTTATAGAGTAGGTTATTTTTAGTTATCTATTTTATGCATAAACATGTATACAGGTCAATCCCAATCTCCCAACTCATCCCACCACCACCACCCCATGGCTTCCCCCACTTTGTGTCCATACGTTTGTTCTCTACCTCTGTGTCTCAATTTCTGCCCTGCAAACCAGTTCATCTGTACCATTTTTCTAGGTTCCACATACAGGCATTAATATACAATATTTGTTTTTCTCTTTCTGACTTACTTCACTCTGCATGACAGTCTCTAGATCCATCAACTTCTCTACAAATGACCGTTTCATTCCGTTTTATGGCTGAGTAATATTCCTTTTTATATATGTACCACATCTTTATCCATTCGTCTGTCTGTGGCCATTTAGGTTGCTTCCATTACCTGGCTATTGTAAATAGTGTTGCAATGAATATTGTGGTGAATGTGTCTTTGTGATTTATGGTTTTCTCTGGGTATATGCCCAGAAGTGGGATTGCTGGATCCTATGGTAATTCTCTTTTTCGTTTTTTAAAGGAACCTCCATACTGTTCTCCATAGTGACTGTATCAATTTACATTCCCACCAATAGCGGAAGAGGGTTCCTTTTGTCCACACCCTCCCCAGAATTTGTTGTTTGTAGATTATCTGATGATGCCGATTCTAACAGGTGTGAGGTCTTACCTCATTGTAGTTTTGATTTGCATTTCTCTAATAATTAGTGATGTTGAGCAGCTTTTCATGTGCGTCTTGGCCATCTCTGTGTCTTCTTTGAAGAAACGTCTCTTTAGATCTTCTGCCCATTTTTGTATAGGGTTGTTTGTTTTATTAATATTAAGCTGCATGAGCTGTTTATATATATTGGAGATTAAACCTTTGTCCATTGATTCGTTTGTGAACGTTTTCGCCCATTCTGAGGTTTGCCTTTTTCCATTCCCGTATTTTTAACAAAGAAAGAAAGCAAGCAAAAGAAGCAGAACACTAATGTGCGTGAAATATGCCTCTTGAAACTGTCGTTTTGAAATATGGACGTCTTTTGAATTTTTTGGTCGATATATGACCCCAGGATTTGTTTTCAGGGCAGGTGTCATTTACAGGCCTGTAATGATTTGGAATATCCACTGACCATTAGCGCTGGGATTAAAGCTGCTGTTGTTTGAAACGGCCACAAGGTGGCAGCAGTTCTCCCTTACCAAATCTGATTACTAGGGCAGCAGAGCCTCTATGGTAGTCGCGTTCTAGATCAGAATGTAGAACCGAATGTGCCAGGAGAAAGCCCCTCAAGTTTGTCTCACTACTTCTTGTTCGTGTTTTTAATTTAATTTTTTATTTTTTATTACAGCAAGTTTGAGTACAACGTTTAGCTTGTTGTAGGTGTGCAAGAGGTGGTTCTTTTACACATATACATATGTCTGTTCTTCCTGGGAACCTTTTCCCATGTACGTTATGACAAAATGTTGAGTAGTCTTCTCTTGGTACTCCGTAGGTCTTTGGTGATTATATACGTCTACTGTGTTTGTATATGTCTGTTAACCACAATATCGTAATGAATTCAATCCTCACACCTTTTCTTTGGTGAACCATAAGTTTGTTTAATGAATCTGTGATTGCCCTTCTCCGTGGGAATATCTGCCCTGGTATCAATTTATAGGTAACACCTATAAGTGATATGATATGATATGTGTCTTTCACTTTCTGACTTACTCCAAGTCACGTGATTAACTCTAGACTCATCTACGGTGCTGCAAATGGCATTGTGTCCTTTTTTTCCTTGTCCAATATTCTCTCTTAGCGAGGTCCATTTTCTGCAATGTGATTCCCTGAGGGCTGAGTATTAGCTGACCTGGCCAGCCTGACCCTGCCGGCAAGCCCTCCCCTGGTGTTCCTGCGTTGAGGTCAATATAAACAGCACTCCAGGCAGCAATAGCCCCTGCAGCTGTGCCTGACTCCATATTCTCTGCACCATCAGCAGTCTCGGGGCTGTGCTGGTGGGAGGGTGTGAGGGTCCACGGCTTTGTGGGTGACCCGGTGTGAGTGGGGCTCTGCTGGATTTTCGGCAGGAGTTGCCAGGCTGCCACCTGTAAAGAAGAGGATGTGTCACCCATAACTTCCACTGGAATATCTCTCCGGGCTGAGGTGAGGAAGGAAAAAAAGTAGTGGGGTCCGGGACAGGAGGGGTATCTCAGGCAGGGCAATGGAAAGCTTCCAGAAGAGTGCCCGTGGCCAGGACCATCCTGGCTGACCTGCAGGCACCAAGTTGGCCTGCGTGCTGTCGCTGGTGTGGCTCCACGGCCCTTCCTCTAGGCTTTCAAGCCCTTGTACATATTCAGGTGTTTCACCTGGGAAGGGTGGGAACAGTTCAGCAGTAGCTCGCCTGGGGCTCAGCTCACGTTTACTCACAGAGGCCTCGACACCGTCCCCCAGCTTTGCAATAAGGACGCTCCTTGCGTGGGCGGGCGGGGCTGCTGGCTGTATGGGAGATGATTCCCCACCTCTGACCAATTTCAGAATTGTTTACCACTGGAGCAAGTGACTTGGTAGTGTTTTCCTCTGTATAACTGTTAGGTTCAGTTTTTTTTCCTTTTTTGGTTCAAGTTAGATTTTATTCCTCTTTTATGTATTTATGGATATAAGCATGGAAATAATTCATTCTTATAAATACATCAGTGTGAATGGAAGAACTTTTTTTCTGTTTTATTTTTACATTTTATTTTTTAAAAATTTGAAATTTAATTTTATTTATTTTTTTATACAGTAGGTTATTATTAGTTATCTATTTTATGCATAAACATGTATACAGGTCAATCCCAATCACTCAACTCATCCCACCGCCACCACCCCAATGCTTCCCCCACTTTGTGTCCATACGTTTGTTCTCTACCTCTGTGTCTCTATTTCTGCCCTGCAAACCAGTTCATCTGTACCATTTTTCTAGGTTCCACATATAGGCCTTAATATACAATATTTGTTTTTCTCTTTCTGACTTACTTCACTCTGCATGACAGTCTCTAGATCCATCAACTTCTCTACAAATGACCCAGTTTCATTCCTTTTTATGGCTGAGTAATATTCCTTTTTATATATGTACCACATCTTTATCCATTCGTCTGTCTGTGGCCATTTAGGTTGCTTCCATTACCTGGCTATTGTAAATAGTGCTGCAATGAACATTGTGGTGAATGTGTCTTTGTGATTTATGGTTTTCTCTGGGTATATGCCCAGAAGTGGGATTGCTGGATCCTATGGTAATTCTCTTTTTAGTTTTTTAAAGGAACCTCCATACTGTTCTCCATAGTGACTGTATCAATTTACATTCCCACCAATAGCGGAAGAGGGTTCCTTTTGTCCACACCCTCCCCAGAATTTGTTGTTTGTAGATTATCTGATGATGCCGATTCTAACAGGTGTGAGGTCTTACCTCATTGTAGTTTTGATTTGCATTTCTCTAATAATTAGTGATGTTGAGCAGCTTTTCATGTGCGTCTTGGCCATCTCTGTGTCTTCTTTGAAGAAACGTCTCTTTAGAACTTCTGCCCATTTTTGTATTGGGTTGTTTGTTTTATTAATATTAAGCTCCATGACCTGTTTATATATATTGGCGATTAAACCTTTGTCCATTGATTCGTTTGTGAACGTTTTCGCACATTCTGAGGGTTGCCTTTTTCCATTCCCGTTTTTTTAACAAAGAAAGAAAGAAAGCCAAAGAAGCAGAACACTAATGTGCGTGAAATATGCCTCTTGTAACTGTCGTTTTGAAATATGGACGTCTTTTGAATTTTTTGGTCGATATATGACCCAAGGATTTGTTTTCAGGGCAGGTGTCATTTACCGGCATGTAATGATTTGGAATATCCACTGACCATTAGCGCTGGGATTAAAGCTGCTGTTGGGTGAAACGGCCACAAGGTGGCAGCAGTTCTCCCTTACCATATCTGGTTACTAGGGCAGCAGAGCCTCAATGGAAGTCCCGTTCTAGATTGGAATGTAGAACGGAATGTGCCAGGAGAAATCCCCTCAACTTTGTCTCACTACTTCTTGTTCGTGTTTTTAATTTAATTTTTTATTTTTTATTACAGCAAGTTTGAGTACAACGTTTAGTTTGTTGTTGGTGTGCAAGAGGTGGTTCTTTTACACATATACATATGTCTGTTCTTCCTGGGAACCTTTTCCCATGTACGTTATGACAGAATGTTGAGTAGTCTTCTCTTGGTACTCCGTAGGGCTTTGGTGATTATATACTTCTACTGTGTTTGAATATGTCTGTTAACCCCAATATCGTAATGAATTCAATCCTCACACCTTTCCTTTGGTGAACCATAAGTTTGTTTAATGAATCTGTGATTGCCCTTCTCCGTGGAAATATCTGCCCTGGTATCAATTTATAGGTAACACCTATAAGTGATATGATATGATATGTGTCTTTCACTTTCTGACTTACTCCAAGTCACGTGATTACCTCTAGACTCATCTACGGTGCTGCAAATGGCATTGTGTCTTTTTTTCCCTTGGCGAATATTCTGTCTTAGCGAGGTCCATTTTCTGCAATGTAATTCCCTGAGGGCTGAGGATTAGCTGACCTGGCCAGCCAGACCCTGCCGGCAAGCCCTCCCCAGGTGTGCCTGGGTTGAGGTCAATATAAACAGCACTCCAGGCAGCAATAGCCCCTGCAGCTGTGCCTGACTCCATATTCTCTGCACCATCAGCAGTCTCGGGGCTGTGCTGGTGGGAGGGTGTGAGGGTCCACGGCTTTGTGGTTGGTCCGGTGTGAGTGGGGCTCTGCTGGATTTTCGGCAGGAGTTGCCAGGCTGCCACCTGTAAAGAAGAGGATGTGTCACCCATAACTTCCACTGGAATATCTCTCCGAGCTGAGGTGAGGAAGGAAAGAAAGGAGTGGGGACCGGGACAGGAGGGGTATCACAGGCAGGGCAATGGAAAGCTTCCAGAAGAGCGCCCGTGGCCAGGACCATCCTGGATGACCTGCAGGCACCAAGTTGGCCTGCGTGCTGTCACTGGTGTGGCTCCACGGCCCTTCTCTAGGCTTTCAAGCCCTTGTACATATTCAGGTGTTTCACCTGGGAAGGGTGGGAACAGTTCAGCAGCAGCTGGCCTGGGGCTCAGCTCACGTTTACTCACAGAGGCCTCGGCACGGTCCCCCAGCTTTGCAATAAGGACGCTCCTTGCGTGGGCGGGCGGGGCTGCTGGCTGTATGGGAGATGATTCCCCACCTCTGACCAATTTCAGAATTGTTTACCACTGGAGCAAGTGCCTTGGTCGTGTTTTCCTCTGTATAACTGTTAGGATCAGTTTTTTTTTTTTTTTGTTTCAAGTTAGATTTTATTCCTCTTTTATGTATTTATGGATATAAGCATGGAAATAATTCATTCTTATAAATACATCAGTGTGAATGGAAGAACTTTTTTTTCTGTATTATTTTTACATTTTATTTTTAAAAAATTTGAAATTTAATTTTATTTATTTTTTATACAGTAGGTTATTATTAGTTATCTATTTTATGCATAAACATGTATACAGGTCAATCCCAATCTCCCAACTCATCCCACCACCACCACCCCATGGCTTCCCACACTTTGTGTCCATACGTTTGTTCTCTACCTCTGTGTCTCTATTTCTGCCCTGCAAACCAGTTCATCTGTACCATTTTTCTAGGTTCCACATATAGGCATTAATATACAATATTTGTTTTTCTCTTTGTGACTTACTTCACTCTGCATGACAGTCTCTAGATCCATCAACTTCTCTACAAATGACCGTTTCATTCCTTTTTATGGCTGAGTAATATTCCATTTTATATATGTACCATATCTTTATCCATTCGTCTCTCTGTGGCCATTTAGGTTGCTTCCATTACCTGGCTATTGTAAATAGTGCTGCAATGAACATTGTGGTTAATGTGTCTTTGTGATTTATGGTTTTCTCTGGGTATATGCCCAGAAGTGGGATTGCTGGATCCTATGGTAATTCTCTTTATAGTTTTTTAAAGAAACCTCCATACTGTTCTCCATAGTGACTGTATCAATTTACATTCCCACCAATAGCGGAAGAGGGTTCCTTTTGTCCACACCCTCCCCAGAATTTGTTGTTTGTAGATTATCTGATGATGCCGATTCTAACAGGTGTGAGGTCTTACCTCATTGTAGTTTTGATTTGCATTTCTCTAATAATTAGTGATGTTGAGCAGCTTTTCATGTGCGTCTTGGCCATCTCTGTGTCTTCTTTGAAGAAACGTCTCTTTAGATCTTCTGCCCATTTTTGTATTGGGTTGTTTGTTTTATTAATATTAAGCTGCATGAGCTGTTTATATATATTGGAGATTAAACCTTTGTCCACTGATTCGTTTGTGAACGTTTTCGCCCATTCTGAGGGTTGCCTTTTTCCATTCCCGTTTTTTTAACAAAGAAAGAAAGAAAGCCAAAGAAGCAGAACACTAATGTGCGTGAAATATGCCTCTTGTAACTGTCGTTTTCAAATATGGACGTCTTTTGAATTTTTTGGTCGATATATGACCCCAGGATTTGTTTTCAGGGCAGGTGTCATTTACAGGCCTGTAATGATTTGGAATATCCACCGACCATTAGCGCTGGGATTAAAGCTGCTGTTGTGTGAAACGGCCACAAGGTGGCAGCAGTTCTCCCTTACCAAATCTGGTTACTAGGGCAGCAGAGCCTCAATGGAAGTCGCGTTCTAGATAGGAATGTAGAACGGAATGTGCCAGGAGAAAGCCCCTCAAGTTTGTCTCACTACTTCTTGTTCGTGTTTTTAATTTAATTTTTTATTACAGCAAGTTTGAGTACAACGTTTAGCTTGTTGTAGGTGTGCAAGAGGTGGTTCTTTTACACATATACATATGTCTGTTCTTCCTGGGATCCTTTTCCCATGTACGTTATGACAGAATGTTGAGTAGTCTTCTCTTGGTACTCCGCAGGTCTTTGGTGATTATATACGTCTACTGTGTTTGTATATGTATGTTAACCCCAATATCGTAATGAATTCAATCCTCACACCTTTCCTTTGGTGAACCATAAGTTTGTTTAATGAATCTGTGATTGCCCTTCTCCGTGGAAATATCTGCCCTGGTATCAATTTATAGGTAACACCTATAAGTGATATGATATGATATGTGTCTTTCACTTTCTGACTTACTCCAAGTCACGTGATTACCTCTAGACTCATCTACGGTGCTGCAAATGGCATTGTGTCCTTTTTTTCCTTGGCCAATATTCTGTCTTAGCGAGGTCCATTTTCTGCAATGTGATTCCCTGAGGGCTGAGGATTAGCTGACCTGGCCAGCCTGACCCTGCCGGCAAGCCCTCCCCAGGTGTGCCTGGGTTGAGGTCAATATAAACAGCACTCCAGGCAGCAATAGCCCCTGCAGCTGTGCCTGACTCCATATTCTCTGCACCGTCAGCAGTCTCGGGGCTGTGCTGGTGGGAGGGTGTGAGGGTCCACGGCTTTGTGGGTGGCCCGGTGTGAGTGGGGCTCTGCTGGATTTTCGGCAGGAGATGCCAGGCTGCCACCTGTAAAGAAGAGGATGTGTCACCCATAACTTCCTTTGGAATATCTCTCCGGGCTGAGGTGAGGAAGGAAAAAAGGAGTGGGGGACGGGACAGGAGGGGTATCTCAGGCAGGGCAATGGAAAGCTTCCAGAAGAGCGCCCGTGGCCAGGACCATCCTGGCTGACCTGCAGGCACCAAGTTGGCCTGCGTGCTGTCGCTGATGTGCCTCCACGGCCCTTCCTCTAGGCTTTCAAGCCCTTGTACATATTCAGGTGTTTCACCTGGGAAGGGTGGGAACAGTTCAGCAGCAGCTGGCCTGGGGCTCAGCTCACGTTTACTCACAGAGGCCTCGGCACGGTCCCCCAGCTTTGCAATAAGGACGCTCCTTGCGTGGGCGGGCGGGGCTGCTGGCTGTATGGGAGATGATTCCCCACCTCTGACCAATTTCAGAATTGTTTACCACTGGAGCAAGTGCCTTGGTCGTGTTTTCCTCTGTATAACTGTTAGGTTCAGTTTTTTTTTTCTTTTTTGGTTCAAGTTAGATTTTATTCCTCTTTTATGTATTTATGGATATAAGCATGGAAATAATTCATTCTTATAAATACATCAGTGTGAATGGAAGAACTTTTTTTTCTGTATTATTTTTACATTTTATTTTTAAAAAATTTGGAATTTAATTTTATTTATTTTTTTATACAGTAGGTTATTATTAGTTATCTATTTTATGCATAAACATGTATACAGGTCAATCCCAATCTCCCAACTCATACCACCACCACCACCCCATGGCTTCCCCCACTCTGTGTCCATACGTTTGTTCTCTACCTCTGTGTCTCAATTTCTGCCCTGCAAACCAGTTCATCTGTACCATTTTTCTAGGTTCCACATATAGGCATTAATATACAATATTTGTTTTTGTCTTTCTGACTTACTTCACTCTGCATGACAGTCTCTAGATCCATCAACTTCTCTACAAATGACCCAGTTTCATTCCTTTTTATGGCTGAGTAATATTCCATTTTATATATGTACCACATCTTTATCCACTCGTCTGTCTGTGGCCATTTAGGTTGCTTCCATTACCTGGCTATTGTAAATAGTGCTGCAATGAACATTGTGGTGAATGTGTCTTTGTGATTTATGGTTTTCTCTGGGTGTATGCCCAGAAGTGGGATTGCTGGATCCTATGGTAATTCTCTTTTTCGTTTTTTAAAGGAACCTCCATACTGTTCTCCATAGTGACTGTATCAATTTACATTCCCACCAATAGCGGAAGAGGGTTCCTTTTGTCCACACCCTCCCCAGAATTTGTTGTTTGTAGATTATCTGATGATGCCGATTCTAACAGGTGTGAGGTCTTACCTCATTGTAGTTTTGATTTGCATTTCTCTAATAATTAGTGATGTTGAGCAGCTTTTCATGTGCGTCTTGGCCATCTCTGTGTCTTCTTTGAAGAAACGTCTCTTTAGATCTTCTGCCCATTTTTGTATTGGGTTGTTTGTTTTATTAATATTAAGCTGCATGAGCCTGTTTATATATATTGGAGATTAAACCTTTGTCCATTGATACGTTTGTGAATGTTTTCCCCCATTCTGAGGGTTGCCTTTTTCCATTCCCGTATTTTTAACAAAGAAAGAAAGCAAGCAAAAGAAGCAGAACACTAATGTGCGTGAAATATGCCTCTTGAAACTGTCGTTTTGAAATATGGACGTCTTTTGAATTTTTTGGTCGATATATGACCCCAGGATTTGTTTTCAGGGCAGGTGTCATTTACAGGCCTGTAATGATTTGGAATATCCACTGACCATTAGCGCTGGGATTAAAGCTGCTGTTGTGTGAAACGGCCACAAGGTGGCAGCAGTTCTCCCTTACCAAATCTGGTTACTAGGGCAGCAGAGCCTCAATGGAAGTCGCGTTCTAGATTGGAATGTAGAACGGAATGTGCCAGGAGAAAGCCCCTCAAGTTTGTCTCACTACTTCTTGTCCGTGTTTTTAATTTAATTTTTTATTTTTTATTACAGCAAGTATGAGTACAACGTTTAGCTTGTTGTAGGTGTGCAAGAGGTGGTTCTTTTACACATATACATGTGTCTGTACTTCCTGGGAACCTTTTCCCATGTACGTTATGACAGAATGTTGAGTAGTCTTCTCTTGGTACTCCGTAGGTCTTTGGTGATTATATACTTCTACTGTGTTTGTATATGTCTGTTAACCCCAATATCGTAATGAATTCAATCCTCACACCTTTCCTTTGGTGAACCATAAGTTTGTTTAATGAATCTGTGATTGCCCTTCTCCGTGGAAATATCTGCCATGGTATCAATTTATAGGTAACACCTATAAGTGATATGATATGATATCTATCTTTCACTTTCTGACTTACTCCAAGTCACGTGATTACCTCTAGACTCATCTACGGTGCTGCAAATGGCATTGTGTCCTTTTTTACCTGGGCGAATATTCTGTCTTAGCGAGGTCCATTTTCTGCAATGTGATTCCCTGAGGGCTGAGGATTAGCTGACCTGGGCAGCTTGACCCTGCCGGCAAGCCCTCCCCAGGTGTGCCTGTGTTGAGGTCAATATAAACAGCACTCCAGTTAGCAATAGCCCCTGCATCTGTGCCTGACTCCATATTCTCTGCACCATCAGCAGTCTCGGGGCTGTGCTGGTGGGAAGTTTGAGGGTCCACGGCTGTGTGGTTGGTCGGGTGTGAGTGGGGCTCTGCTGGATTTTCGGCAGGAGTTGCCAGGCTGCCACCTGTAAAGAAGAGGATGTGTCACCCATAACTTCCACTGGAATATCTTTCCGGGCTGAGGTGAGGGAGGAAAAAAAGGAGTGGGGGCCGGGACAGGAGGGGTATCTCAGGCAGGGCAATGGAAAGCTTCCAGAAGAGCGCCCGTGGCCAGGACCATCCTGGCTGACCTGCAGGCACCAAGTTGGCCTGCGTGCTGTCGCTGGTGTGGCTCCACGGCCCTTCCTCTAGGCTTTCAAGCCCTTGTACATATTCAGGTGTTTCACCTGGGAATGGTGGGAACAGTTCAGCAGCAGCTGGCCTGGGGCTCAGCTCACGTTTACTCACAGAGGCCTCGGCACGGTCCCCCAGCTTTGCAATAAGGACGCTCCTTGCGTGGGCGGGCGGGGCTGCTGGCTGTATGGGAGATGATTCCCCACCTCTGACCAATTTCAGAATTGTTTACCACTGGAGCAAGTGCCTTGGTCGTGTTTTCCTCTGTATAACTGTTAGGTTCAGTTTTTTTTTTCTTTTTTGGTTCAAGTTAGATTTTATTCCTCTTTTATGTATTTATGGATATAAGCATGGAAATAATTCATTCTTATAAATACATCAGTGTGAATGGAAGAACTTTTTTTTCTGTATTATTTTTACATTTTATTTTTAAAAAATTTGAAATTTAATTTTATTTATTTTTTTATACAGTAGGTTATTATTAGTTATCTATTTTATGCATAAACATGTATACAGGTCAATCCCTATCTCCCAACTCATCCCACCACCACCACCCCATGGCTTCCCCCACTTTGTGTCCATACGTTTGTTCTCTACCTCTGTGTCTCTATTTCTGCCCTGCAAACCAGTTCATCTGTACCATTTTTCTAGGTTCCACATACAGGCATTAATATACAATATTTGTTTTTCTCTTTCTGACTTACTTCACTCTGCATGACAGTCTCTAGATCCATCAACTTCTCTACAAATGACCGTTTCATTCCTTTTTATGGCTGAGTAATATTCCATTTTATATATGTACCACATCTTTATCCATTTGTCTGTCTGTGGCCATTTAGCTTGCTTCCATTACCTGGCTATTGTAAATAGTGCTGCAATGAACATTGTGGTTAATGTGTCTTTGTGATTTATGGTTTTCTCTGGGTATATGCCCAGAAGTGGGATTGCTGGATCCTATGGTAATTCTCTTTTTAGTTTTATAAAGAAACCTCCATACTGTTCTCCATAGTGACTGTATCAATTTACATTCCCACCAATAGCGGAAGAGGGTTCCTTTTGTCCACACCCTCCCCAGAATTTGTTGTTTGTAGATTATCTGATGATGCCGATTCTAACAGGTGTGAGGTCTTACCTCATTGTAGTTTTGATTTGCATTTCTCTAATTATTAGTGATGTTGAGCAGCTTTTCATGTGCGTCTTGGCCATCTGTGTGTCTTCTTTGAAGAAACGTCTCTTTAGATCTTCTGCCCATTTTTGTATTGGGTTGTTTGTTTTATTAATATTAAGCTGCATGAGCTGTTTATATATAATGGAGATTAAACCTTTGTCCACTGATTCGTTTGTGAACGTTTTCGCCCATTCTGAGGGTTGCCTTTTTCCATTCCCGTTTTTTTAACAAAGAAAGAAAGAAAGCCAAAGAAGCAGAACACTAATGTGCGTGAAATATGCCTCTTGTAACTGTCGTTTTCAAATATGGACGTCTTTTGAATTTTTTGGTCGATATATGACCCCAGGATTTCTTTTCAGGGCAGGTGTCATTTACAGGCCTGTAATGATTTGGAATATCCACTGACCATTAGCGCTGGGATTAAAGCTGCTGTTGTGTGAAACGGCCACAAGGTGGCAGCAGTTCTCCCTTACAAAATCTGGGTACTAGGGCAGCAGAGCCTGAATGGAAGTCGCGTTCTAGATAGGAATGTAGAACGGAATGTGCCAGGAGAAAGCCCCTCAAGTTTGTCTCACTACTTCTTGTTCGTGTTTTTAATTTAATTTTTTATTTTTTATTACAGCAAGTTTGAGTACAACGTTTAGCTTGTTGTAGGTGTGCAAGAGGTGGTTCTTTTACACATATACATATGTCTGTTCTTCCTGGGATCCTTTTCCCATGTACGTTATGACAGAATGTTGAGTAGTCTTCTCTTGGTACTCCGCAGGTCTTTGGTGATTATATACGTCTACTGTATTTGTATATGTATGTTAACCCCAATATCGTAATGAATTCAATCCTCACACCTTTCCTTTGGTGAACCATAAGTTTGTTTAATGAATCTGTGATTGCCCTTCTCCGTGGAAATATCTGCCCTGGTATCAATTTATAGGTAACAACTATAAGTGATATGATATGATATGTGTCTTTCACTTTCTGACTTACTCCAACTCACGTGATTACCTCTAGACTCATCTACGGTGCTGCAAATGGCATTGTGTCCTTTTTTTCCTTGGCCAATATTCTGTCTTAGCGAGGTCCATTTTCTGCAATGTGATTCCCTGAGGGCTGAGGATTAGCTGACCTGGCCAGCCTGACCCTGCCGGCAAGCCCTCCCCAGGTGTGCCTGGGTTGAGGTCAATATAAACAGCACTCCAGGCATCAATAGCCCCTGCAGCTGTGCCTGACTCCATATTCTCTGCACCAGCAGCCGTCTCGGGGCTGTGCTGGTGGGAGGGTGTGAGGGTCCACGGCTTTGTGGGTGGCCCGGTGTGAGTGGGGCTCTGCTGGATTTTCGGCAGGAGATGCCAGGCTGCCACCTGTAAACAAGAGGATGTGTCACCCATAACTTTCACTGGAATATCTCTCCGGGCTGAGGTGAGGAAGGAAAAAAGGAGTGGGTGCCGGGACAGGAGGGGTATCTCAGGCAGGGCAATGGAAAGCTTCCAGAAGAGCGCCCGTGGCCAGGACCATCCTGGCTGACCTGCAGGCACCAAGTTGGCCTGCGTGCTGTCGCTGATGTGCCTCCACGGCCGTTCCTCTAGGCTTTCAAGCCCTTGTACATATTCAGGTGTTTCACCTGGGAAAGGTGGGAACAGTTCAGCAGCAGCTGGCCTGGGGCTCAGCTCACGTTTACTCACAGAGGCCTCGGCACGGTCCCCCAGCTTTGCAATAAGGACGCTCCTTGCGTGGGCAGGCGGGGCTGCTGGCTGTATGGGAGATGATTCCCCACCTCTGACCAATTTCAGAATTGTTTACCACTGGAGCAAGTGCCTTGGTAGTGTTTTCCTCTGTATAACTGTTAGGTTCAGTATTTTTTCTTTTTTGGTTCAAGTTAGATTTTATTCCTCTTTTATGTATTTATGGATATAAGCATGGAAATAATTCATTCTTATAAATACATCAGTGTGAATGGAAGAACATTTTTTTCTGTATTATTTTTACATTTTATTTTTAAAAAATTTGAAATTTTATTTTATTTTTTTTAATACAGTAGGTTATTATTAGTTATCTATTTTATGCATAAACATGTATACAGGTCAATCCCAATCTCCCAACTCATCCCACCACCACCACCCCATGGCTTCCCCCACTTTGTGTCCATACGTTTGTTCTCTACCTCTGTGTCTCTATTTCTGCCCTGCAAACCAGTTCATCTGTACCATTTTTCTAGGTTCCACATATAGGCATTAATATACAATATTTGTTTTTCTCTTTCTGACTTACTTCACTCTGCATGACAGTCTCTAGATCCATCAACTTCTCTACAAATGACCGTTTCATTCCTTTTTATGGCTGAGTAATATTCCATTTTATATATGTACCACATCTTTATCCATTCGTCTGTCTGTTGCCATTTAGCTTGCTTCCATTACCTGGCTATTGTAAATAGTGCTGCAATGAACATTGTGGTGAATGTGTCTTTGTGATTTATGGTTTTCTCTGGGTATATGCCCAGAAGTGGGATTGCTGGATCCTATGGTAATTCTCTTTTTCGTTTTTTAAAGGAACCTCCATACTGTTCTCCATAGTGACTGTATCAATTTACATTCCCACCAATAGCGGAAGAGGGTTCCTTTTGTCCACACCCTCCCCAGAATTTGTTGTTTGTAGATTATCTGATGATGCCGATTCTAACAGGTGTGAGGTCTTACCTCATTGTAGTTTTGATTTGCATTTCTCTAATAATTAGTGATGTTGAGCAGCTTTTCATGTGCGTCTTGGCCATCTCTGTGTCTTCTTTGAAGAAAAGTCTCTTTAGATCTTCTGCCCATTTTTGTATTGGGTTGTTTGTTTTATTAATATGAAGCTGCATGAGCTGTTTATATATATTGGAGATTAAACCTTTGTCCATTGATTCGTTTGTGAACGTTTTCGCCCATTCTGAGGGTTGCCTTTTTCCATTCCCGTATTTTTAACAAAGAAAGAAAGAAAGCAAAAGAAGCAGAACACTAATGTGCGTGAAATATGCCTCTTGAAACTGTCGTTTTGAAATATGGACGTCTTTTGAATTTTTTGGTCGATATATGACCCCAGGATTTGTTTTCAGGGCAGGTGTCATTTACAGGCCTGTAATGATTTGGAATATCCACTGATCATTAGCGCTGGGATTAAAGCTGCTGTTGTGTGAAACGGCCACAAGGTGGCAGCAGTTCTCCCTTACCAAATCTGGTTACTAGGGCAGCAGAGCCTCAATGGAAGTCGCGTTCTAGATTGGAATGTAGAACGGAATGTGCCAGGAGAAAGCCCCTCAAGTTTGTCTCACTACTTCTTGTTCGTGTTTTTAATTTAATTTTTTATTTTTTATTACAGCAAGTTTGAATACAACGTTTAGCTTGTTGTTGGTGTGCAAGAGGTGGTTCTTTTACACATATACATATGTCTGTTCTTCCTGGGAACCTTTTCCTATGTACGTTATGACAGAATGTTGAGTAGTCTTCTCTTGGTACTCCGTAGGTCTTTGGTGATTATATACTTCTACTGTGTTTGTATATGTCTGTTAACCCCAATATCGTAATGAATTCAATCCTCACACCTTTCCTTTGGTGAACCATAAGTTTGTTTAATGAATCTGTGATTGCCCTTCTCCGTGGAAATATCTGCCCTGGTATCAATTTATAGGTAACACCTATAAGTGATATGATATGATATCTATCTTTCACTTTCTGACTTACTCCAAGTCACGTGATTACCTCTAGACTCATCTACGGTGCTGCAAATGGCATTGTGTCCTTTTTTCCCTTGGCGAATATTCTGTCTTAGCGAGGTCCATTTTCTGCAATGTGATTCCCTGAGGGCTGAGGATTAGCTGACCTGGGCAGCCTGACCCTGCTGGCAAGCCCTCCCCAGGTGTGCCTGGGTTGAGGTCAATATAAACAGCACTCCAGGAAACAATAGCCCCTGCAGCTGTTCCTGACTCCATATTCCTTGCACCACCAGCAGTCTCTGGGCTGTGCTGGTGGGAGGGTGTGAGGGTCCACGGCTTTGTGGTTGGTCCGGAGTGAGTGGGGCTCTGCTGGATTTTCGGCAGGAGTTGCCAGGCTGCCACCTGTAAAGAAGAGGATGTGTCACCCATAACTTCCACTAGAATATCTCTCCGGGCTGAGGTGAGGAAGGAGAAAAAGGAGTGGGGGCCGGGACAGGAGGGGTATCTCAGGCAGGGCAATGGAAAGCTTCCAGAAGAGCGCCTGTGGCCAGGACCATCCTGGCTGACCTGCAGGCACCAAGTTGGCCTGCGTGCTGTCGCTGGTGGGCCCCCACGGACCTACCTCTATGCTTTCAGGCCCTTGTACATATTCAGGTGTTTCACCTGGGAAGGGTGGGAACAGTTCAGCAGCAGCTGGCCTGGGGATCAGCTCACGTTTACTCACAGAGGCCTCGGCACGGTCCCCCAGCTTTGCATTAAGGACGCTCCTTGCGTGGGCGGGCGGGGCTGCTGGCTGTATGGGAGATGATTCCCCACCTCTGACCAATTTCAGAATTGTTTACCACTGGAGCAAGTGCCTTGGTACTGTTTTCCTCTGTATAACTGTTAGGTCCAGTTTTTTTTTTCTTTTTTGGTTCAAGTTAGATTTTATTCCAATTTTATGTATTTATGGATATAAGCATGGAAATAATTCATTCTTATATATACATCAGTGTGAATGGAAGAACTTTTTTTTCTGTTTTATTTTTACATTTTATTTTTAAAAAATTTGAAATTTAATTTTATGTATTTTTTTATACAGTAGGTTATTATTAGTTATCTATTTTATGCATAAGCATGTATACAGGTCAATCCCAATCTCCCAACTCATCCCACCACCACCACCCCATGGCTTCCCCCACTTTGTGTCCATACGTTTGTTCTCTACCTCTGTGTCTCTATTTCTGCCCTGCAAACCAGTTAATCTGTACCATTTTTCTAGGTTCCACATATAGGCATTAATATACAATATTTGTTTTTCTCTTTCTGACTTATTTCGTCTGCATGACAGTCTCTAGATCCATCAACTTCTCTACAAATGACCGTTTCATTCCTTTTTATGGCTGAGTAATATTCCACTTTATATATGTACCACATCTTTATCCATTCGTCTGTCTGTGGCCATTTAGCTTGCTTCCATTACCTGGCTATTGTAAATAGTGCTGCAATGAACATTGTGGTGAATGTGTCTTTGTGATTTATGGTTTTCTCTGGGTATATGCCGAAAAGTGGGATTGCTGGATCCTATGGTAATTATCTTTTTAGTTTTTTAAAGGAACCTCCATACTGTTCTCCATAGTGACTGTATCAATTTACATTCCCACCAATAGCGGAAGAGGGTTCCTTTTGTCCACACCCTCCCCAGAATTTGTTGTTTGTACATTATCTGATGATGCCGATTCTAACAGGTGTGAGGTCTTACCTCATTGTAGTTTTGATTTGCATTTCTCTAATAATTAGTGATGTTGAGCAGCTTTTCATGTGCGTCTTGGCCATCTCTGTGTCTTCTTTGAAGAAACGTCTCTTTAGATCTTCTGCCCATTTTTGTATTGGGTTGTTTGTTTTATTAATATTAAGCTGCATGAGCTGTTTATATATATTGGAGATTAAACCTTTGTCCATTGATTCGTTTGTGAACGTTTTCGCCCATTCTGAGGGTTGCCTTTTTCCATTCCCGTTTTTTTAACAAAGAAAGAAAGAAAGCAAAAGAAGCAGAACACTAATGTGCGTGAAATATGCCTCTTGAAACTGTCGTTTTGAAATATGGACGTCTTTTGAATTTTTTGGTCGATATATGACCCCAGGATTTCTTTTCAGGGCAGGTGTCATTTACAGGCCTGTAATGATTTGGAATATCCACTGACCATTAGCGCTGGGATTAAAGCTGCTGTTGTGTGAAACGGCCACAAGGTGGCAGCAGTTCTCCCTAACCAAATCTGGTTACTAGGGCAGCAGAGCCTCAATGGAAGTCGCATTCTAGATTGGAATGTAGAACGGAATGTGCCAGGAGAAAGCCCCTCAAGTTTGTTTCACTACTTCTTGTTCGTGTTTTTAATTTAATTTTTTATTTTTTATTACAGCAAGTTTGAGTACAACGTTTAGCTTGTTGTAGGTGTGCAAGAGGTGGTTCTTTTACACATATACATATGTCTGTTCTTCCTGGGATCCGTTTCCCATGTACGTTATGACAGAATGTTGAGTAGTCTTCTCTTGGTACTCCGTAGGTCTTTGGTGATTATATACGTCTACTGTGTTTGTATATGTCTGTTAACCCCAATATCGTAATGAATTCAATCCTCACACCTTTCCTTTGGTGAACCATAAGTTTGTTTAATGAATCTGTGATTGCCCTTCTCCGTGGAAATATCTGCCCTGGTATCAATTTATAGGTAACACCTATAAGTGATATGATATGATATGTGTCTTTCTCTTTCTGACTTACTCCAAGTCACGTGATTACCTCTAGCCTCATCTACGGTGCTGCAAATGGCATTGTGTCCTTTTTTTCCTTGGCGAATATTCTGTCTTAGCGAGGTCCATTTTCTGCAATGTGATTCCCTGAGGGCTTAGGATTAGCTGACATGGCCAGCCTGACCCTGCCGGCAAGCCCTCCCAGGTGTGCCAGGGTTGAGGTCAATATAAACAGCACTCCAGGCAGCAATAGCCCCTGCAGCTGTGCCTGACTCCATATTCTCTGCACCATCAGCAGTCTCGGGGCTGTGCTGGTGGGAGGGTGTGAGGGTCCACGGCTTTGTGGGTGGCCCGGTGTGAGTGGGGATCTGCTGGATTTTCGGCAGGAGTTGCCAGGCTGCCACCTGTAAAGAATAGGATGTGTCACCCATAACTTCCACTGGAATATCTCTCCGGGCTGAGGTGAGGAAGGAAAAAAAGGAGTGGGGGCCGGGACAGCAGGGGTATCTCAGGCAGGGCAATGGAAAGCTTCCAGAAGAGCGCCCGTGGCCAGGACCATCCTGGCTGACCTGCAGGCACCAAGTTGGCCTGCGTGCTGTCGCTGGTGTGCCTGCACGGCCCTTCCTCTAGGCTTTCAAGCCCTTGTACATATTCAGGTGTTTCACCTGGGAAGGGTGGGAACAGTTGAGCAGCAGCTGGCCTGGGGCTCAGGTCACGTTTACTCACAGAGGCCTCGGCACGGTCCCACAGCTTTGCAATAAGGACGCTCCTTGCGTGGGCGGGCGGGGCTGCTGACTGTATGGGAGATGATTCCCCACCTCTGACCAATTCCAGAATTGTTTACCACTGGAGCAAGTGCCTTGGTAGTGTTTTCCTCTGTATAACTGTTAGGTTCAGTTTTTTTTCTTTTTTGGTTCAAGTTAGATTTTATTCCTCTTTTATGTATTTATGGATATAAGCATGGAAATAATTCATTCTTATAAATACATCAGTGTGAATGGAAGAACATTTTTTTCTGTTTTATTTTTACATTTTATTTTTAAAATCTTGAAATTTAATTTTATTTATTTTTTTATACAGTAGGTTATTATTAGTTATCTATTTTATGCATAAACATGTATACAGGTCAATCCCAATCTCCCAACTCATCCCACCATCACCACGCCATGGCTTCCCCCACTTTGTGTCCATACGTTTGTTCTCTACCTCTGTGTCTCTATTTCTGCCCTGCAAACCAGTTCATCTGTACCATTTTTCTAGGTTCCACATATAGGCCTTAATACACAATATTTGTTTTTCTCTTTCTGACTTACTTCACTCTGCATGACAGTCTCTAGATCCATCAACTTCTATACAAATGACCCAGTTTCATTCCTTTTTATGGCTGAGTAATATTCCATTTTATATATGTACCACATCTTTATCCATTCGTCTGTCTGTGGCCATTTAGGTTGCTTCCATTACCTGGCTATTGTAAATAGTGCTGCAATGAACATTCTGGTGAATGTGTCTTTGTGATTTATGGTTTTCTCTGGGTATATGCCCAGAAGTGGGATTGCTGGATCCTATGGTAATTCTCTTTTTAGTTTTTTAAAGGAACCGCCATACTGTTCTCCATAGTGACTGTATCCATTTACATTCCCACCAATAGCGGAAGAGGGTTCCTTTTGTCCACACCCTCCCCAGAATTTGTTGTTTGTAGATTATCTGATGATGCCGATTCTAACAGGTGTGAGGTCTTACCTCATTGTAGTTTTGATTTGCATTTCTCTAATAATTAGTGATGTTGAGCAGCTTTTCATGTGCGTCTTGACCATCTCTGTGTCTTCTTTGAAGAAACGTCTCTTTAGATCTTCTGCCCATTTTTGTATTGGGTTGTTTGTTTTATTAATATTAAGCTGCATGAGCTGTTTATATATATTGGAGATTAAACCTTTGTCCATTGATTCGTTTGTGAACGTGTTCGCCCATTCTGAGGGTTGCCTTTTTCCATTCCCGTTTTTTTAACAAAGAAAGAAAGAAAGCAAAAGAAGCAGAACACTAATGGGCGAGAAATAAGCCTCTTGAAACTGTCGTTTTGAAATATGGACGTCTTTTGAATTTTTTGGTCGATATATGACCCCAGGATTTGTTTTCAGGGCAGGTGTCATTTACAGGCCTGTAATGATTTGGAATATCCACTGACCTTTAGCGCTGGGATTAAAGCTGCTGTTGTGTGAAACGGCCACAAGGTGGCAGCAGTTCTCCCTTACCAAATCTGGTTACTAGGGCAGCAGAGCCTCAATGGAAGTCGCGTTCTAGATTGGAATGTAGAACGGAATGTGCCAGGAGAAAGCCCCTCAAGTTTGACTCACTACTTCTTGTTCGTGTTTTTAATTTAATTTTTTATTTTTTATTACAGCAAGTTTGAGTACAACGTTTAGCTTGTTGTTGGTGTGCAAGAGGTGGTTCTTTTACACATATAATATGCCTGTTCTTCCTGGGAACCTTTTCCCATGTACGTTATGACAGAATGTTGAGTAGTCTTCTCTTGGTACTCCGTAGGTCTTTGGTGATTATATACTTCTACTGTGTTTGTATATGTCTGTTAACCCCAATATCGTAATGAATTCAATCCTCACACCTTTCCTTTGGTGAACCATAAGTTTGTTTAATGAATCTGTGATTGCCCTTCTCCGTGGAAATATCTGCCCTGGTATCAATTTATAGGTAACACCTATAAGTGATATGATATGATATCTGTCTTTCACTTTCTGACTTACTCCAAGTCACGTGATTACCTCGAGACTCATCTACGGTGCTGCGAATGGCATTGTGTCCTTTTTTTCCTCGGCGAATATTCTGTCTTAGCGAGGTCCATTTTCTGCAATGTGATTCCCTGAGGGCTGAGGATTAGCTGCCCTGGGCAGCCTGACCCTGCCGGCAAGCCCTCCCCAGGTGTGCCTGTGTTGAGGTCAATATAAACAGCACTCCAGGCATCAATAGCCCTTGCAGCTGTGCCTGACTCCATAATCTGCACCATCAGCAGTCTCTGGGCTGTGCTGGTGGGAGGGTGTGAGGGTCCACGGCTTTGTTGTTGGTCGGGTGTGAGTGGGGCTCTGCTGGATTTTCGGCAGGAGTTGCCAGGCTGCCACCTGTAAAGAAGAGGATGTGTCACCCATAACTTCCACTGGAATATCTTTCCGGGCTGAGGTGAGGAAGGAAAAAAAGGAGTGGGGGCCAGGACAGGAGGGGTATCACAGGCAGGGCAATGGAAAGCTTCCAGAAGAGCACCCATGGCCAGGACCATACTGGCTGACCTGCAGGCACCAAGTTGGCCTGCGTGCTGTCGCTGGTGTGGCTCCACGGCCCTTCCTCTAGGCTTTCAAGCCCTTGTACATATTCAGGTGTTTCACCTGGGAAGGGTGGGAACAGTTCAGCAGCAGCTGGCCTGGGGCTCAGCTCACGTTTACTCACAGAGACCTCGGCACGGTCCCCTAGCTTTGCAATAAGGACGCTCCTTGCCTGGGCGGGCGGGGCTGCTGTCTTTATGGGAGATGATTCCCCACCTCTGAACAATTTCAGAATTGTTTACCACTGGAGCAAGTGCCTTGGTAGTGTTTTCCTCTGTATAACTGTTAGGTTCAGTTTTTTTTTTCTTTTTTGGTTCAAGTTAGGTTTTATTCCTCTTTTATGTATATATGGATATAAGCATGGAAATAATTCATTCTTATAAATACATCAGCGTGAATGGAAGAACTTTTTTTTCTGTTTTATTTTTACAATTCATTTTTAAAAAATTTGAAATTTAATTTTATTTATTTTTTTATACAGTAGGTTATTATTAGTTATCTATTTTATGCATAAACATGTATACAGGTCAATCCCAATCTCCCAAATCATCCCACCACCACCACCCCATGGCTTCCCCCACTTTGTGTCCATACGTTTGTTCTCTACCTCTGTGTCTCTATTTCTGCCCTGCAAACCAGTTCATCTGTACCATTTTTCTAGGTTCCACATATAGGCATTAATATACAATATTTGTTTTTCTCTTTCTGACTTACTTCACTCTGCATGACAGTCTCTAGATCCATCAACTTCTCTACAAATGACCGTTTCATTCCTTTTTATGGCTGAGTAATATTCCATTTTATATATGTACCACATCTTTATCCATTCGTCTGTCTGTGGCCATTTAGGTTGCTTCCATTACCTGGCTATTGTAAATAGTGCTGCAATGAACATTCTGGTGAATGTGTCTTTGTGATTTATGGTTTTCTCTGGGTATATGCCCAGAAGTGGGATTGCTGGATCCTATGGTAATTCTCTTTTTCGTTTTTTAAAGGAACCTCCATACTGTTCTCCATAGTGACTGTATCAATTTACATTCCCACCAATAGCGGAAGAGGGTTCCTTTTGTCCACACCCTCCCCAGAATTTGTTGTTTGTAGATTATCTGATGATGCCGATTCTAACAGGTGTGAGGTCTTACCTCATTGTAGTTTTGATTTGCATTTCTCTAATAATTAGTGATGTTGAGCAGCGTTTCATGTGCGTCTTGGCCATCTCTGTGTCTTCTTTGAAGAATCGTCTCTTTAGATCTTCTGCCCATTTTTGTATTGGGTTGTTTGTTTTATTAATATTAAGCTGCATGAGCTGTTTATATATACTGGAGATTAAACCTTTGTCCATTGATTCGTTTTTGAACGTTTTCGCCCATTCTGAGGGTTGCCTTTTTCCATTCCCGTATTTTTAACAAAGAAAGAAAGCAAGCAAAAGAAGCAGAACACTAATGTGCGTGAAATATGCCTCTTGAAACTGTCGTTTTGAAATATGGACGTCTTTTGAATTTTTTGGTCGATATATGACCCCAGGATTTGTTTTCAGGGCAGGTGTCATTTACAGGCCTGTAATGATTTGGAATATCCTCTGACCATTAGCGCTGGGATTAAAGCTGCTGTTGTGTGAAACGGCCACAAGGTGGCAGCAGTTCTCCCTTACCAAATCTGGTTACTAGGGCAGCAGAGCCTCAATGGAAGTCGCGTTCTAGATTGGAATGTAGAACGGAAGGTGCCAGGAGAAAGCCCCTCAAGTTTGACTCACTACTTCTTGTTCGTGTTTTTAATTTAATTTTTTATTTTTTATTACAGCAAGTTTGAGTACAACGTTTAGCTTGTTGTAGGTGTGCAAGAGGTGGTTCTTTTACACATATAATATGTCTGTTCTTCCTGGGAACCTTTTCCCATGTACGTTATGACAGAATGTTGAGTAGTCTTCTCTTGGTACTCCGTAGGTCTTTGGTGATTATATACTTCTACTGTGTTTGTATATGTCTGTTAACCCCAATATCGTAATGAATTCAATCCTCACACCTTTCCTTTGGTGAACCTTAAGTTTGTTTAATGAATCTGTGATTGCCCTTCTCCGTGGAAATATCTGCCCTGGTATCAATTTATAGGTAACACCTATAAGTGATATGATATGATATCTGTCTTTCACTTTCTGACTTACTCCAAGTCACGTGATTACCTCGAGACTCATCTACGGTGCTGCGAATGGCATTGTGTCCTTTTTTTCCTTGGCGAATATTCTGTCTTAGTGAGGTCCATTTTCTGCAATGTGATTCCCTGAGGGCTGAGGATTAGCTGCCCTGGGCAGCCTGACCCTGCCGGCAAGCCCTCCCCAGGTGTGCCTGTGTTGAGGTCAATATAAACAGCACTCCAGGCATCAATAGCCCCTGCAGCTGTGCCTGACTCCATATTCTCTGCACCATCAGCAGTCTCTGGGCTGTGCTGGTGGGAGGGTGTGAGGGTCCACGGCTTTGTTGTTGGTCCGGTGTGAGTGGGGCTCTGCTGGATTTTCGGCAGGAGTTGCCAGGCTGCCACCTGTAAAGAAGAGGATGTGTCACCCATAACTTCCACTGGAATATCTTTCCGGGCTGAGGTGAGGAAGGAAAAAAAGGAGTGGGGGCCAGGACAGGAGGGGTATCACAGGCAGGGCAATGGAAAGCTTCCAGAAGAGCACCCGTGGCCAGGACCATACTGGCTGACCTGCAGGCACCAAGTTGGCCTGCGTGCTGTCGCTGGTGTGGCTCCACGGCCCTTCCTCTAGGCTTTCAGGCCCTTGTACATATGCAGGTGTTTCAACTGGGAAGGGTGGGAACAGTTGAGCAGCAGCTGGCCTGGGGCTCAGCTCACGTTTACTCACAGAGGCCTCGGCACGGTCCCCTAGCTTTGCAATAAGGACGCTCCTTGCCTGGGTGGGCGGGGCTGCTGTCTGTATGGGAGATGATTCCCCACCTCTGACCAATTTCAGAATTGTTTACCACTGGAGCAAGTGCCTTGGTAGTGTTTTCCTCTGTATAACTGTTAGGTTCAGTTTTTTTTTTTCTTTTTTGGTTCAAGTTAGATTTTATTCCTCTTTTATGTATATATGGATATAAGCATGGAAATAATTCATTCTTATAAATACATCAGTGTGAATGGAACAACTTTTTTTTCTGTTTTATTTTTACAATTTATTTTTAAAAATTTGAAATTTAATTTTATGTATTTTTTTATACAGTAGGTTATTATTAGTTATCTATTTTATGCATATTCATGTATACAGGTCAATCCCAATCTCCCAAATCATCCCACCACCACCACCCCATGGCTTCCCACACTTTGTGTCCATACGTTTGTTCTCTACCTCTGTGTCTCTATTTCTGCCCTGCAAACCAGTTCATCTGTACCATTTTTCTAGGTTCCACATATAGGCATTAATATACAATATTTGTTTTTCTCTTTCTGACTTACTTCACTCTGCATGACAGTCTCTAGATCCATCAACTTCTCTACAAATGACCGTTTCATTCCTTTTTATGGCTGAGTAATATTCCATTTTATATATGTACCACATCTTTATCCATTCGTCTGTCTGTGGCCATTTAGGTTGCTTCCATTACCTGGCTATTGTAAATAGTGCTGCAATGAACATTTTGGTGAATGTGTCTTTGTGATTTATGGTTTTCTCTGGGTATATGCCCAGAAGTGGGATTGCTGGATCCTATGGTAATTCTCTTTTTAGTTTTTTAAAGGAACCTCCATACTGTTCTCCATAGTGACTGTATCCATTTACATTCCCACCAATAGCGGAAGAGGGTTCCTTTTGTCCACACCCTCCCCAGAATTTGTTGTTTGTACATTATCTGATGATGCCGATTCTAACAGGTGTGAGGTCTTACCTCATTGTAGTTTTGATTTGCAATTCTCTAATAATTAGTGATGTTGAGCAGCTTTTCATGTGCGTCTTGACCATCTCTGTGTCTTCTTTGAAGAAACGTCTCTTTAGATCTTCTGCCCATTTTTGTATTGGGTTGTTTGTTTTATTAATATTAAGCTGCATGAGCTGTTTATATATATTGGAGATTAAACCTTTGTCCATTGATTCGTTTGTGAACGTGTTCGCCCATTCTGAGGGTTGCCTTTTTCCATTCCCGTTTTTTTAACAAAGAAAGAAAGAAAGCAAAAGAAGCAGAACACTAATGTGCGAGAAATAAGCCTCTTGAAACTGTCGTTTTGAAATATGGACGTCTTTTGAATTTTTTGGTCGATATATGACCCCAGGATTTGTTTTCAGGGCAGGTGTCATTTACAGGCCTGTAATGATTTGGAATATCCACTGACCTTTAGCGCTGGGATTAAAGCTGCTGTTGTGTGAAACGGCCACAAGGTGGCAGCAGTTCTCCCTTACCAAATCTGGTTACTAGGGCAGCAGAGCCTCAATGGAAGTCGCGTTCTAGATTGGAATGTAGAATGGAATGTGCCAGGAGAAAGCCCCTCAAGTTTGTCTCACTACTTCTTGTTCGTGTTTTTAATTTAATTTTTTATTTTTTATTACAGCAAATTTGAGTACAACGTTTAGCTTGTTGTTGGTGTGCAAGAGGTGGTTCTTTTACACATATACATATGTCTGTTCTTCCTGGGAACCTTTTCCTATGTACGTTATGACAGAATGTTGAGTAGTCTTCTCTTGGTACTCCGTAGGTCTTTAGTGATTATATACTTCTACTGTGTTTGTATATGTCTGTTAACCCCAATATCGTAATGAATTCAATCCTCACACCTTTCCTTTGGTGAACCATAAGTTTGTTTAATGAATCTGTGATTGCCCTTCTCCGTGGAAATATCTGCCCTGGTATCAATTTATAGGTAACACCTATAAGTGATATGATATGATATGTGTCTTTCACTTTCTGACTTACTCCAAGTCACGTGATTACCTCTAGACTCATCTACGGTGCTGCGAATGGCATTGTGTACTTTTTTTCCTTGGCGAATATTCTGTCTTAGCGAGGTCCATTTTCTGCAATGTGATTCCCTGAGGGCTGAGGATTAGCTGACCTGGCCAGCCTGACCCTGCCGGCAAGCCCTCCCCAGGTGTGCCTGTGTTGAGGTCAATATAAACAGCACTCCAGGCATCAATAGCCCCTGCAGCTGTGCCTGACTCCATATTCTCTGCACCATCAGCAGTCTCTGGGCTGTGCTGGTGGGAGGGTGTGAGGGTCCACGGCTTTGTTGTTGGTCCGGTGTGAGTGGGGCTCTGCTGGATTTTCGGCAGGAGTTGCCAGGCTGCCACCTGTAAAGAAGAGGATGTGTCACCCATAACTTCCACTGGAATATCTCTCCGGGCTGAGGTGAGGAAGGAAAAAAAGGAGTGGGGGCCAGGACAGGAGGGGTATCACAGGCAGGGCAATGGAAAGCTTCCAGAAGAGCACCCGTGGCCAGGACCATACTGGCTGACCTGCAGGCACCAAGTTGGCCTGCGTGCTGTCGCTGGTGTGGCTCCACGGCCCTTCCTCTAGGCTTTCAGGCCCTTGTACATATTCAGGTGTTTCACCTGGGAAGGGTGGGAACAGTTCAGCAGCAGCTGGCCTGGGGCTCAGCTCACCTTTACTCACAGAGGCCTCGGCACGGACCCCTAGCTTTGCAATAAGGACGCTCCTTGCCTGGGCGGGCGGGGCTGCTGTCTGTATGGGAGATGATTCCCCACCTCTGACCAATTTCAGAATTGTTTACCACTGGAGCAAGTGCCTTGGTAGTGTTTTCCTCTGTATAACTGTTAGGTTCAGTTTTTTTTTTCTTTTTTGGTTCAAGTTAGGTTTTATTCCTCTTTTATGTATATATGGATATAAGCATGGAAATAATTTATTCTTATAAATACATCAGCGTGAATGGAAGAACTTTTTTTTCTGTTTTATTTTTACAATTCATTTTTAAAAAATTTGAAATTTAATTTTATTTATTTTTTTATACAGTAGGTTATTATTAGTTATCTATTTTATGCATAAACATGTATACAGGTCAATCCCAATCTCCCAAATCATCCCACCACCACCACCCCATGGCTTCCCCCACTTAGTGTCCATACGTTTGTTCTCTACCTCTGTGTCTCTATTTCTGCCCTGCAAACCAGTTCATCTGTACCATTTTTCTAGGTTCCACATATAGGCATTAATATACAATATTTGTTTTTCTCTTTCTGACTTACTTCACTCTGCATGACAGTCTCTAGATCCATCAACTTCTCTACAAATGACCGTTTCATTCCTTTATATGGCTGAGTAATATTCCATTTTATATATGTACCACATCTTTATCCATTCGTCTGTCTGTGGCCATTTAGGTTGCTTCCATTACCTGGCTATTGTAAATAGTGCTGCAATGAACATTGTGGTGAATGTGTCTTTGTGATTTATGGTTTTCTCTGGGTATATGCCCAGAAGTGGGATTGCTGGATCCTATGGTAATTCTCTTTTTAGTTTTTTAAAGGAACCTCCATACTGTTCTCCATAGTGACTGTATCAATTTACATTCCCACCAATAGCGGAAGAGGGTTCCTTTTGTCCACACCCTCCCCAGAATTTGTTGTTTGTAGATTATCTGATGATGCCGATTCTAACAGGTGTGAGGTCTTACCTCATTGTAGTTTTGATTTGCATTTCTCTAATAATTAGTGATGTTGAGCAGCGTTTCATGTGCGTCTTGGCCATCTCTGTGCCTTCTTTGAAGAATCGTCTCTTTAGATCTTCTGCCCATTTTTGTATTGGGTTGTTTGTTTTATTAATATTAAGCTGCATGAGCTGTTTATATATATTGGAGATTAAACCTTTGTCTATTGATTCGTTTTTGAACGTTTTCGCCCATTCTGAGGGTTGCCTTTTTCCATTTACGTATTTTTAACAAAGAAAGAAAGAAAGCAAAAGAAGCAGAACACTAATGTGCGAGAAATAAGCCTCTTGAAACTGTCGTTTTGAAATATGGACGTCTTTTGAATTTTTTGGTCGATATATGACCCCAGGATTTCTTTTCAGGGCAGGTGTCATTTACAGGCCTGTAATGATTTGGAGTATCCACAGACCATTAGCGCTGGGATTAAAGCTGCTGTTGTGTGAAACGGCCACAAGGTGGCAGCAGTTCTCCCTTACCAAATCTGGTTACTAGGGCAGCAGAGCCTCAATGGAAGTCGCGTTCTAGATTGGAATGTGGAACGGAATGTGCCAGGAGAAAGCCCCTCGGGTTTGTCTCACTACTTCTTGTTCGTTTTTAATTTAATTTTTTATTTTTTATTACAGCAAGTTTGAGTACAACGTTTAGCTTGTTGTAGGTGTGCAAGAGGTGGTTCTTTTACACATATACATATGTCTGTTCTTCCTGGGATCCTTTTCCCATGTACGTTATGACAGAATGTTGAGTAGTCTTCTCTTGGTACTCCGTAGGTCTTTGGTGATTATATAAGTCTACTGTGTTTGTATATGTCTGTTAAACCCAATTTCGTAATGAATTCAATCCTCACACCTTTCCTTTGGTGAACCATAAGTTTGTTTAATGAATCTGTGATTGCCTTTCTCCGTGGAAATATCTGCCCTGGTATCAATTTATAGGTAACACCTATAAGTGATATGATATGATATGTGTCTTTCACTTTCTGACTTACTCCAAGTCACGTGATTACCTCTAGAGTCATCTACGGTGCTGCAAATGGCACTGTGTCCTTTTTTTCCTTGGCGAATATTCTCTCTTAGCGAGGTCCATTTTCTGCAATGTGATTCCCTGAGGGCTGAGGATTAGCAGACCTGGGCAGCCTGAACCTGCCGGCAAGCCCTCCCCAGGTGTGCCTGGGTTGAGGTCAATATAAACAGCACTCCAGGCAGCAATAGCCCCTGCAGCTGTGCCTGACTCCATATTCTCTGCACCATCAGCTGCCTCGGGGCTTTGCTGGTGGGAGGGTGGGAGGTTCCACGGCTTTGTGGGTGGCCCGGTGTGAGTGGGGCTCTGCTGGATTTTCGGCAGGAGTTGCCAGGCTGCCACCTGTAAAGAAGAGGTTGTGTCACCCATAACTTCCACTGGAATATCTCTCCGGGCTGAGGTGAGGAAGGAAAAAAGGAGTGGGGGCCGGGACAGGAGGGGTATCTCAGGCAGGGCAATGGAAAGTTTCCAGAAGAGCGCCCGTGGCCAGGACCATCCTGGCTGACCTGCAGGCACCAAGTTGGCCTGCGTGCTGTCGCTGGTGTGCCTCCACGGCCCTTCCTCTAGGCTTTCAAGCCCTTGTATATATTCAGTTGTTTCACCTGGGAAGGGTGGGAACAGTTCAGCAGCAGCTGGCCTGGGGCTCAGCTCACGTTTACACACAGAGGCCTCGGCACGGTCCCCCAGCTTTGCATTAAGGACGCTCCTTGCATGGGCGGGCGGGGCTGCTGGCTGTATGGGAGATGATTCCCCACCTCTGACAAATTTCAGAATTGTTTACCACTGGAGCAAGTGCCTTGGTAGTGTTTTCCTCTGTATAACTGTTACGTTCAGTTTTTTTTTCTTTTTTGGTTCAAGTTAGATTTTATTCCTCTTTTATGTATTTATGGATATAAGCATGGAAATAATTCATTCTTATAAATACATCAGTGTGAATGGAAGAATATTTTTTTTCTGTTTTATTTTTACATTTTATTTTTAAAAATTTTGAAATTTAATTTTATTTATTTTTTTTATACATTAGGTTATTATTAGTTATCTATTTTATGCATAAACATGTATACAGGTCAATCCCAATCTCCCAACTCATCCCACGACCACCACCCCATGGCTTCCCCCACTTTGTGACCATACGTTAGTTCTCTACCTCTGTGTCTCTATTTCTGCCCTGCAAACCAGTTCATCTGTACCATTTTTCTAGGTTCCACATATAGGCCTTAATATACAATATTTGTTTTTCTCTTTCTGAATTACTTCACTCAGCATGACAGTCTCTAGATCCATCAACTTCTCTACAAATAACCCAGTTTCATTCCTTTTTATGGCTGAGTAATATTCCATTTTATATATGTACCACATCTTTATCCATTCGTTTGTCTGTGGCCATTTAGGTTGCTTCCATTACCTGGCTATTGTAAATAGTGCTGCAATGAACATTGTGGTGAATGTGTCTTTGTGATTTATGGTTTTCTCTGGGTATATGCCCAGAAGTGGGATTGCTGGATCCTATGGTAATTCTCTTTTTAGTTTTTTAAAGGAACCTCCATACTGTTCTCCATAGTGACTGTATCAATTTACATTCCCACCAATAGCGGAAGAGGGTTCCTTTTGTCCACACCCTCCCCAGAATTTGTTGTTTGTAGATTATCTGATGATGCCGATTCTAACAGGTGTGAGGTCTTACCTCATTGTAGTTTTGATTTGCATTTCTCTAATAATTAGTGATGTTGAGCAGCTTTTCATGTGCGTCTTGGCCATCTCTGTGTCTTCTTTGAAGAAACGTCTCTTTAGATCTTCTGCCCATTTTTGTATTGGGTTGTCTGTTTTATTAATATGAAGCTGCATGAGCTGTTTATATATATTGGAGATTAAACCTTTGTCCATTGATTCGTTTGTGAATGTTTTCGCCCATTCTGAGGGTTGCCTTTTTCCATTCCCGTATTTTTAACAAAGAAAGAAAGAAAGCAAAAGAAGTAGAACACAAATGTGCGTGAAATATGCCTCTTGAAACTGTCGTTTTGAAATATGGACTTCTTTTGAATTTTTTGGTCGATATATGACCCCAGGATTTGTTTTCAGGGCAGGTGTCATTTACAGGCCTGTAATGATTTGGAATATCCACTGATCATTAGCGCTGGGATTAAAGCTGCTGTTGTGTGAAACGGCCACAAGGTGGCAGCAGTTCTCCCTTACCAAATCTCGTTACTAGGGCAGCAGAGCCTCAATGGAAGAAGCGTTCTAGATTGGAATGTAGAACGGAAGGTGCCAGGAGAAAGCCCCTCAAGTTTGACTCACTACTTCTTGTTCGTGTTTTTAATTTAATTTTTTATTTTTTATTACAGCAAGTTTGAGTACAACGTTTAGCTTGTTGTTGGTGTGCAAGAGGTGGTTCTTTTACACATATAATATGTCTGTTCTTCCTGGGAACCTTTTCCCATGTACGTTTTGACAGAATGTTGAGTAGTCTTCTCTTGGTACTCCGTAGGTCTTTGGTGATTATATACTTCTACTGTGTTTGTATATGTCTGTTAACCCCAATATCGTAATGAATTCAATCCTCACACCTTTCCTTTGGTGAACCATAAGTTTGTTTAATGAATCTGTGATTGCACTTCTCTGTGGAAATATCTGCCCTGGTATCAATTTATAGGTAACACCTATAAGTGATATGATATGATATGTGTCTTTCTCTTTCTGACTTACTCCAAGTCACATGATTACCTCTAGACTCATCTACGGTGCTGCAAATGGCATTGTGTCCTTTTTTTCCTTGGCGAATATTCTGTCTTAGCGAGGTCCATTTTCTGCAATGTGATTCCCTGAGGGCTGAGGATTAGCTGACCTGGCCAGCCTGACCCTGGCGGCAAGCCCTCCCCAGGTGTGCCTGGGTTGAGGTCAATATAAACAGCACTCCAGGCAGCAATAGCCCCTGCAGCTGTGCCTGACTCCATATTCTCTGCACCTTCAGCAGTCTCTGGGCTGTGCTAGTGGGAGGGTGTGAGGGTCAACGGCTTTGTGGTTGGTCCGGTGTGAGTGGGGCTCTCCTGGATTTTCGGCAGGAGTTGCCGGGCTGCCACCTGTAAAGAAGAGGATGTGTCACCCATAACTTCCACTGGAATATCTCTCCGGGCTGAGGTGAGGAAGGAAAAAAAGGAGTGGGGGCCGGGACAGGAGGGGTATCTCAGGCAGGGCAATGGAAAGCTTCCAGAAGAGCGCCCGTGGCCAGGACCATCCTGGCTGACCTGCAGGCACCAAGTTGGCCTGCGTGCCGTCGCTGGTGTGGCTCCACGGCCCTTCCTCTAGGCTTTCAAGCCCTTGTACATATTCAGGTGTTTCACCTGGGAAGTGTGGGAACAGTTCAGCAGCATCTGGCCTGGGGCTCAGCTCACGTTTACTCACAGAGGCCTGGGCACGGTCTCCCAGCTTCGCAATAAGGACGCTCCTTGCGTGGGCGGGTGGGGCTGCTGACTGTATGGGAGATGATTCCCCACCTCTGACCAATTTCACAATTGTTTACCACTGGAGCAAGTGCCTTGGTAGTGTTTTCCTCTGTATAACTGTTAGGTTCAGTTTTTTTTTTCTTTTTTGGTTCAAGTTAGATTTTATTCCTCTTTTATGTATTTATAGATATAAGCATGGAAATAATTCATTGTTATATATACATCAGTGTGAATGGAAGAATTTTTTTTCTGTTTTATTTTTACATTTTATTTTTAAAAATTTTGAAATTTAATTTTGTTTATTTTTTTATACAGTAGGTTATTATTAGTTATCTATTTTATGCATAAACATGTATAAAGGTCAATCCCAATCTCCCAACTCATCCCACCACCACCACCCCATGGCTTCCCCCACTTTGTGTCCATACGTTAGTTCTCTACCTCTGTGTCTCTATTTCTGCCCTGCAAACCAGTTCATCTGTACCATTTTTCTAGGTCCCACATATAGGCATTAATAAACAATATTTGTTTTTCTCTTTCTGACTTACTTCACTCTGCATGACAGTCTCTAGATCCATCAACTTCTCTACAAATGACCGTTTCATTCCTTTTTATGGCTGAGTAATATTCCATTTTATATATGTACCACATCTTTATCCATTCGTCTGTCTGTGGCCATTTAGGTTGCTTCCATTACCTGGCTATTGTAAATAGTGCTGCAATGAACATTGTGGTGAATGTGTCTTTGTGATTTATGGTTTTCTCTGGGTATATGCCCAGAAGTGGGATTACTGGATCCTATGGTAATTCTCTTTTTCATTTTTTAAAGGAACCTCCATACTGTTCTCCATAGTGACTGTATCAATTTACATTCCCACCAATAGCGGAAGAGGGTTCCTTTTGTCCACACCCTCCCCAGAATTTGTTGTTTGTAGATTATCTGATGATGCCGATTCTAACAGGTGTGAGGTCTTACCTCATTGTAGTTTTGATTTGCATTTCTCTAATAATTAGTGATGTTGAGCAGCTTTTCATGTGCGTCTTGGCCATCTCTGTGTCTTCTTTGAAGAAACGTCTCTTTAGATCTTCTGCCCATTTTTGTATTGGGTTCTTTCTTTTATTAATATTAAGCTGCATGAGCTGTTTATATATATTGGAGATTAAACCTTTGTCCATTGATTCGTTTGTTAACGTTTTCGCCCATTCTGAGGGTTGCCTTTTTCCATTCCCGTATTTTTAACAAAGAAAGAAAGAAAGCAAAAGAAGCAGAACACTAATGTGCGTGAAATATGCCTCTTGAAACTCTCGTTTTGAAATATGGACGTCTTTTGAATTTTTTGGTCGATATATGACCCCAGGATTTCTTTTCAGGGCAGGTGTCATTTACAGGCCTGTAATGATTTGGAATATCCACTGACCATTAGCGCTGGGATTAAAGCTGCTGTTGTGTGAATCGGCCACAAGGTGGCAGGAGTTCTCCCTAACCAAATCTGGTTACTAGGGCAGCAGAGCCTCAATGGAAGTCGCGTTCTAGATTGGAATGTAGAACGGAATGTGCCAGGAGAAAGCCCCTCAAGTGTGTCTCACTACTTCTTGTTCTTGTTTTTAATTTAATTTTTAATTTTTTATTACAGCAAGTTTGAGTACAACGTTTAGCTTGTTGTAGGTGTGCAAGAGGAGGTTCTTTTACACATATACATATGTCTGTACTTCCTGGGATCCTTTTCCCATGTACGTTATGACAGAATGTTGAGTAGTCTTCTCTTGGTACTCCGTAGGTCTTTGGTGATTATATACGTCTACTGTGTTTCTATATGTCTGTTAACCCCAATATCGTAATGAATTCAATCCTCACACCTTTCCTTTGGTGAACCATAAGTTTGTTTAATGAATCTGTGATTGCCCTTCTCCATGGAAATATCTGCCCTGGTATCAATTTATAGGTAACACCTATAAGTGATATGATATGATATGTGTCGTTCACTTTCTGACTTACTCCAAGTCACGTGATTACCTCGAGACTCATCTACAGTGCTGCAAATGGCATTGTGTCCTTTTTCTCCTTGGCGAATATTCTGTCTTAGCGAGGTCCATTTTCTGCAATGTGATTCCCTGAGGGCTGAGGATTAGCTGCCCTGGGCAGCCTGACCCTGCCGGCAAGCCCTCCCCAGGTGTGCCTGGGTTGAGGTCAATATGAACAGCACTCCAGGCAGCAATAGCCCCTGCAGCTGTGCCTGACTCCATATTCTCTGCCCCGTCAGCAGTCTCGGGGCTGTGCTGGTGGGAGGTTGTGAGTGTCCACGGCTTTGTGGGTGGCCCGGTGTGAGTGGGGCTCTGCTGGATTTTCGGCAGGAGTTGCCAGGCTGCCACCTGTAAAGAAGAGGTTGTGTCACCCATAACTTCCACTGGAATATCTCTCCGGGCTGAGGTGAGGAAGGAAAAATATGAGTGGGGGCCGGGACAGGAGGGGTATCTCAGGCATGGCAATGGAAATCTTCCAGAAGAGTGCCCGTGGCTAGGACTATCCTGGCTGACATGCAGGCACCAAGTTGGCCTGCGTGCCGTCGCTTGTGAGGCTCCACGGCCCTCCCTCTAGGCTTTCAAGCCCTTGTACATATTCAGGTGTTTCACCTGGGAAGGGTGGGAACAGTTGAGCAGCAGCTGGCCTGGGGCTCAGCTCACGTTTACTCACAGAGGCCTCGGCACGGTCCCCCAGCTTTGCAATAAGGACGCTCCTTGGGTGGGCGGGCGGGGCTGCTGGCTGTATGGGAAATGATTCCCCACCTCTGACCAATTTCAGAATTGTTTACCACTGGAGCAATGCCTTGGTAATGTTTTCCTCTGTATAACTGTTACGTTCAGTTTTTTTTTCTTTTTAGGTTCAAGTTAGATTTTATTCCTCTTTTATGTATTTATGGATATAAGCATGGAAATAATTCATTCTTAAAAATACATCAGTGTGAATGGAAGAACTTTTTTTTCTGTATTATTTTTACATTTTATTTTTAAAAAATTTGAAATTTAATTTTATTTATTTTTTTATACAGTAGTTTATTATTAGTTATCTATTTTATGCATAAACATGTATACAGGTCAATCCCAATCTCCCAACTCATCCCACCACCACCACCCCTTGGCTTCCCCCACTTTGTGTCCATACGTTAGTTCTCTACCTCTGTGTCTCTATTTCTGCCCTGCAAACCAGTTCATCTGTACCATTTTTCTAGGTTCCAGATATAGGCATTAATATACAATATTTGTTTTTCTCTTTCTGACTTACTTCACTCTGCATGACAGTCTCTAGATCCATCAACTTCTCTACAAATGACCGTTTCATTCCTTTTTATGGCTGAGTAATATTCCATTTTATATATGTACCACATCTTTATCCATTCGTCTGTCTGTGGCCATTTAGCTTGCTTCCATTACCTGGCTATTGTAAATAGTGCTGCAATGAACATTGTGGTGAATGTGTCTTTGTGATTTATGGTTTTCTCTGGGTATATGCCCAGAAGAGGGATTGGTGGATCCTATGGTAATTCTCTTTTTAGTTTTTTAAAGGAACCTCCATACTGTTCTCCATAGTGACTGTATCAATTTACATTCCCACCAATAGCGGAAGAGGGTTCCTTTTGTCCACACCCTCCCCAGAATTTGTTATTTGTAGATTATCTGATGATGCCGATTCTAACAGGTGTGAGGTCTTACCACATTGTAGTTTTGATTTGCACTTCTCTAATAATTAGTGATGTTGAGCAGCTTTTCATGTGCGTCTTGGCCATCTCTGTGTCTTCTTTGAAGAAACGTCTCTTTAGATCTTCTGCCCATTTTTGTATTGGGTTGTTTCTTTTATTAATATTAAGCTGCATGTGCTGTTTATATATATTGGAGATTAAACCTTTGTCCATTGATTCGCTTGTGAACGTTTTCGCCCATTCTGAGGGTTGCCTTTTTCCATTCCCGTTTTTTTAACAAAGAAAGAAAGAAAGCAAAAGAAGCAGAACACTAATGTGCGTGAAATATGCCTCTTGAAACTGTCGTTTTGAAATATGGACGTCTTTTGAATTTTTTGGTCGATATATGACCCCAGGATTTCTTTTCAGGGCAGGTGTCATTTACAGGCCTGTAATGATTTGGAATATCCACTGACCATTAGCGCTGGGATTAAAGCTGCAGTTGTGAGAAACGGCCACAAGGTGGCAGCAGTTCTCCCTTACCAAATCTGGTTACTAGGGCAGCAGAGCCTCAATGGAAGTCGCGTTCTAGATTGGAATGTAGAACGGAATGTGCCAGGAGAAAGCCCCTCAAGTGTGTCTCACTACTTCTTGTTCTTGTTTTTAATTTAATTTTTTATTTTTTATTACAGCAAGTTTGAGTACATCGTTTAGCTTGTTGTAGGTGTGCAAGAGGTGGTTCTTTTACACATATACATATGTCTGTTCTTCCTGGGATCCTTTTCCCATGTACGTTATGACAGAATGTTGAGTAGTCTTCTCTTGGTACTCCGTAGGTCTTTGGTGATTATATACTTCTACAGTGTTTGTATATGTCTGTTAACCCCAATATCGTAATGAATTCAATCCTCACACCTTTCCTTTGGTGAACCATAAGTTTGTTTAATGAATCTGTGATTGCCCTTCTCCGTGGAAATATCTGCCCTGGTATCAATTTATAGGTAACACCTATAAGTGATATGATATGATATGTGTCTTTCACTTTCTGACTTACTCCAAGTCACGTGATTACCTCGAGACTCATCTACGGTGCTGCAAATGGCATTGTGTCCTTTTTTTCCTTGGCGAATATTCTGTCTTAGCGAGGTCCATTTTCTGCAATGTGATTCCCTGAGGGCTGAGGATTAGCTGCCCTGGGCAGCCTGACCCTGCCGGCAAGCCCTCCCCAGGTGTGCCAGCGTTGAGGTCAATATAAACAGCACTACAGGCAGCAATAGCCACTGCAGCTGTGCCTGACTCCATATTCTCTGCACCATCAGCAGTCACGGGTCTGTGCTGGTGGGAGGGTGTGAGGGTCCACGGCTTTGTGCGTGGCCCGGTGTGAGTGGGGCTCTGCTGGATTTTCGGCAGGAGTTGCCAGGCTGCCACCTGTAAAGAAGAGGATGTGTCACCCATAACTTCCACTGGAATATCTCTCCGGGCTGAGGTGAGGAAGGAAAAAAAGGAGTGGGGGCCGGGACAGGAGGGGTATCTCAGGCAGGGCAATGGAAATCTTCCAGAAGGGCGCCCGTGGCCAGGACCATCCTGGCTGACCTGCAGGCACCAAGTTGGCCTGCGTGCCGTCGCTGGTGTGGCTCCACGGCCCTTCCTCTAGGCTTTCAAGCCCTTGTACATATTCAGGTGTTTCACCTGGGAAGGGTGGGAACAGTTCAGCAGCTTCTGGCCTGGGGCTCAGCTCACGTTTACTCACAGAGGCCTGGGCCCGGTCTCCCAGCTTCGCAATAAGGACGCCCCTTGCGTGGGCGGGTGGGGCTGCTGACTGTATGGGAGATGATTCCCCACCTCTGACCAATTTCACAATTGTTTACCACTGGAGCAAGTGCCTTGGTAGTGTTTTCCTCTGTATAACTGTTAGGTTCAGTTTTTTTTTTCTTTTTTGGTTCAAGTTAGATTTTATTCCTCTTTTATGTATTTATAGATATAAGCATGGAAATAATTCATTGTTATATATACATCAGTGTGAATGGAAGAATTTTTTTTCTGTTTTATTTTTACATTTTAATTTTAAAAATTTTGAAATTTAATTTTGTTTATTTTTTTATACAGTAGGTTATTATTAGTTATCTATTTTATGCATAAACATGTATACACGTCAATCCCAATCTCCCAACTCATCCCACCACCACCACCCCATGGCTTCCCCCACTTTGTGTCCATACGTTAGTTCTCTACCTCTGTGTCTCTATTTCTGCCCTGCAAACCAGTTCATCTGTACCATTTTTCTAGGTCCCACATATAGGCATTAATAAACAATATTTGTTTTTCTCTTTCTGACTTACTTCACTCTGCATGACAGTCTCTAGATCCATCAACTTCTCTACAAATGACCGTTTCATTCCTTTTTATGGCTGAGTAATATTCCATTTTATATATGTACCACATCTTTATCCATTCGTCTGTCTGTGGCCATTTAGGTTGCTTCCATTACCTGGCTATTGTAAATAGTGCTGCAATGAACATTGTGGTGAATGTGTCTTTGTGATTTATGGTTTTCTCTGGGTATATGCCCAGAAGTGGGATTGCTGGATCCTATGGTAATTCTCTTTTTCGTTTTTTAAAGGAACCTCCATACTGTTCTCCATAGTGACTGTATCAATTTACATTCCCACCAATAGCGGAAGAGGGTTCCTTTTGTCCACACCCTCCCCAGAATTTGTTGTTTGTACATTATCTGATGATGCCGATTCTAACAGGTGTGAGGTCTTACCTCATTGTAGTTTTGATTTGCATTTCTCTAATAATTAGTGATGTTGAGCAGCTTTTCATGTGCGTCTTGGCCATCTCTGTGTCTTCTTTGAAGAAACGTCTCTTTAGATCTTCTGCCCATTTTTGTATTGGGTTGTTTGTTTTATTAATATTAAGCTGCATGAGCTGTTTATATAGATTGGAGATTAAACCTTTGTCCATTGATTCGTTTGTGAACGTTTTCGCCCATTCTGAGGGTTGCCTTTTTCCATTCCCGTATTTTTAACAAAGAAAGAAAGAAAGCAAAAGAAGCAGAACACTAATGTGCGTGAAATATGCCTCTTGAAACTGTCGTTTTGAAATATGGACGTCTTTTGAATTTTTTGGTCGATATATGACCCCAGGATTTCTTTTCAGGGCAGGTGTCATTTACAGGCCTGTAATGATTTGGAATATCCACTGACCATTAGCGCTGGGATTAAAGCTGCTGTTGTGTGAAACGGCCACAAGGTGGCAGCAGTTCTCCCTAACGAAATCTGGTTACTAGGGCAGCAGAGCCTCAATGGAAGTCGCGTTCTAGATTGGAATGTAGAACGGAATGTGCCAGGAGAAAGCCCCTCAAGTGTGTCTCACTACTTCTTGTTCTTGTTTTTAATTTAATTTTTTATTTTTTATTACAGCAAGTTTGAGTACAACGTTTAGCTTGTTGTAGGTGTGCAAGAGGAGGTTCTTTTACACATATACATATGTCTGTTCTTCCTGGGATCCTTTTCCCATGTACGTTATGACAGAATGTTGAGTAGTCTTCTCTTGGTACTCCGTAGGTCTTTGGTGATTATATACGTCTACGGTGTTTCTATATGTCTGTTAACCCCAATATCGTAATGAATTCAATCCTCACACCTTTCCTTTGGTGAACCATAAGTTTGTTTAATGAATCTGTGATTGCCCTTCTCCATGGAAATATCTGCCCTGGTATCAATTTATAGGTAACACCTATAAGTGATATGATATGATATGTGTCGTTCACTTTCTGACTTACTCCAAGTCACGTGATTACCTCGAGACTCATCTACAGTGCTGCAAATGGCATTGTGTCCTTTTTCTCCTTGGCGAATATTCTGTCTTAGCGAGGTCCATTTTCTGCAATGTGATTCCCTGAGGGCTGAGGATTAGCTGCCCTGGGCAGCCTGACCCTGCCGGCAAGCCCTCCCCAGGTGTGCCTGGGTTGAGGTCAATATAAACAGCACTCCAGGCAGCAATAGCCCCTGCAGCTGTGCCTGACTCCATATTCTCTGCCCCTTCAGCAGTCTCGGGGCTGTGCTGGTGGGAGGTTGTGAGTGTCCACGGCTTTGTGGGTGGCCCGGTGTGAGTGGGGCTCTGCTGGACTTTCGGCAGTAGTTGCCAGGCTGCCACCTGTAAAGAAGAGGATGTGTCACCCATAACTTCCACTGGAATATCTCTCCGGGCTGAGGTGAGGAAGGAAAAAAAGGAGTGGGGGCCGGGACAGGAGGGGTATCTCAGGCAGGGCAATTGAAAGCTTCCAGAAGAGCGCCCGTGGCTAGGACTATCCTGGCTGACATGCAGGCACCAAGTTGGCCTGCGTGCCCTCGCTGCTGAGGCTCCACGGCCCTCCCTCTAGGCTCTCAAGCCCTTGTACATATTCAGGTGTTTCACCTGGGAAGGGTGGGAACAGTTGAGCAGCAGCTGGCCTGGGGCTCAGCTCACGTTTACTCACAGAGGCCTCGGCACGGTCCCCCAGCTTTGCAATAAGGACGCTCCTTGCGTGGGCGGGCGGGGCTGCTGGCTGTATGGGAGATGATTCCCCACCTCTGACCAATTTCAGAATTGTTTACCACTGGAGCAATGCCTTGGTAATGTTTTCCTCTGTATAACTGTTACGTTCAGTTTTTTTTTTTCTTTTTAGGTTCAAGTTAGATTTTATTCCTCTTTTATGTATTTATGGATATAAGCATGGAAATAATTCATTCTTATAAATACATCAGTGTGAATGGAAGAACTTTTTTTTCTGTATTATTTTTACATTTTATTTTTAAAAAATTTGAAATTTAATTTTATTTATTTTTTTATACAGTAGGTTATTATTAGTTATCTATTTTATGCATAAACATGTATACAGGTCAATCCCAATCTCCCAACTCATCCCACCACCACCACCCCATGGCTTCCCCCACTTTGTGTCCATACGTTAGTTCTCTACCTCTGTGTCTCTATTTCTGCCCTGCAAACCAGTTCATCTGTACCATTTTTCTAGGTCCCACATATAGGCATTAATAAACAATATTTGTTTTTCTCTTTCTGACTTACTTCACTCTGCATGACAGTCTCTAGATCCATCAACTTCTCTACAAATGACCGTTTCATTCCTTTTTATGGCTGAGTAATATTCCATTTTATATATGTACCACATCTTTATCCATTCGTCTGTCTGTGGCCATTTAGGTTGCTTCCATTACCTGGCTATTGTAAATAGTGCTGCAATGAACATTGTGGTGAATGTGTCTTTGTGATATATGGTTTTCTCTGGGTATATGCCCAGAAGTGGGATTGCTGGATCCTATGGTAATTCTCTTTTTCGTTTTTTAAAGGAACCTCCATACTGTTCTCCATAGTGACTGTATCAATTTACATTCCCACCAATAGCGGAAGAGGGTTCCTTTTGTCCACACCCTCCCCAGAATTTGTTGTTTGTACATTATCTGATGATGCCGATTCTAACAGGTGTGAGGTCTTACCTCATTGTAGTTTTGATTTGCATTTCTCTAATAATTAGTGATGTTGAGCAGCTTTTCATGTGCGTCTTGGCCATCTCTGTGTCTTCTTTGAAGAAACGTCTCTTTAGATCTTCTGCCCATTTTTGTATTGGGTTGTTTGTTTTATTAATATTAAGCTGCATGAGCTGTTTATATAGATTGGAGATTAAACCTTTGTCCATTGATTCGTTTGTGAACGTTTTCGCCCATTCTGAGGGTTGCCTTTTTCCATTCCCGTATTTTTAACAAAGAAAGAAAGAAAGCAAAAGAAGCAGAACACTAATGTGCGTGAAATATGCCTCTTGAAACTGTCGTTTTGAAATATGGACGTCTTTTGAATTTTTTGGTCGATATATGACCCCAGGATTTCTTTTCAGGGCAGGTGTCATTTACAGGCCTGTAATGATTTGGAATATCCACTGACCATTAGCGCTGGGATTAAAGCTGCTGTTGTGTGAAACGGCCACAAGGTGGCAGCAGTTCTCCCTAACGAAATCTGGTTACTAGGGCAGCAGAGCCTCAATGGAAGTCGCGTTCTAGATTGGAATGTAGAACGGAATGTGCCAGGAGAAAGCCCCTCAAGTGTGTCTCACTACTTCTTGTTCTTGTTTTTAATTTAATTTTTTATTTTTTATTACAGCAAGTTTGAGTACAACGTTTAGCTTGTAGGTGTGCAAGAGGAGGTTCTTTTACACATATACATATGTCTGTTCTTCCTGGGATCCTTTTCCCATGTACGTTATGACAGAATGTTGAGTAGTCTTCTCTTGGTACTCCGTAGGTCTTTGGTGATTATATACGTCTACGGTGTTTCTATATGTCTGTTAACCCCAATATCGTAATGAATTCAATCCTCACACCTTTCCTTTGGTGAACCATAAGTTTGTTTAATGAATCTGTGATTGCCCTTCTCCATGGAAATATCTGCCCTGGTATCAATTTATAGGTAACACCTATAAGTGATATGATATGATATGTGTCGTTCACTTTCTGACTTACTCCAAGTCACGTGATTACCTCGAGACTCATCTACAGTGCTGCAAATGGCATTGTGTCCTTTTTCTCCTTGGCGAATATTCTGTCTTAGCGAGGTCCATTTTCTGCAATGTGATTCCCTGAGGGCTGAGGATTAGCTGCCCTGGGCAGCCTGACCCTGCCGGCAAGCCCTCCCCAGGTGTGCCTGGGTTGAGGTCAATATAAACAGCACTCCAGGCAGCAATAGCCCCTGCAGCTGTGCCTGACTCCATATTCTCTGCCCCGTCAGCAGTCTCGGGGCTGTGCTGGTGGGAGGTTGTGAGTGTCCACGGCTTTGTGGGTGGCCCGGTGTGAGTGGGGCTCTGCTGGACTTTCGGCAGGAGTTGCCAGGCTGCCACCTGTAAAGAAGAGGATGTGTCACCCATAACTTCCACTGGAATATCTCTCCGGGCTGAGGTGAGGAAGGAAAAAAAGGAGTGGGGGCCGGGACAGGAGGGGTATCTCAGGCAGGGCAATTGAAAGCTTCCAGAAGAGCGCCCGTGGCTAGGACTATCCTGGCTGACATGCAGGCACCAAGTTGGCCTGCGTGCCCTCGCTGCTGAGGCTCCACGGCCCTCCCTCTAGGCTCTCAAGCCCTTGTACATATTCAGGTGTTTCACCTGGGAAGGGTGGGAACAGTTGAGCAGCAGCTGGCCTGGGGCTCAGCTCACGTTTACTCACAGAGGCCTCGGCACGGTCCCCCAGCTTTGCAATAAGGACGCTCCTTGCGTGGGCGGGCGGGGCTGCTGGCTGTATGGGAGATGATTCCCCACCTCTGACCAATTTCAGAATTGTTTACCACTGGAGCAATGCCTTGGTAATGTTTTCCTCTGTATAACTGTTACGTTCAGTTTTTTTTTTTCTTTTTAGGTTCAAGTTAGATTTTATTCCTCTTTTATGTATTTATGGATATAAGCATGGAAATAATTCATTCTTATAAATACATCAGTGTGAATGGAAGAACTTTTTTTTCTGTATTATTTTTACATTTTATTTTTAAAAAATTTGAAATTTAATTTTATTTATTTTTTTATACAGTAGTTTATTATTAGTTATCTATTTTATGCATAAACATGTATACAGGTCAATCCCAATCTCCCAACTCATCCCACCACCACCACCCCTTGGCTTCCCCCACTTTGTGTCCATACGTTTGTTCCCTACCTCTGTGTCTCTATTTCTGCCCTGCAAACCAGTTCATCTGTACCATTTTTCTAGGTTCCACATATAGGCATTAATATACAATATTTGTTTTTCTCTTTCTGACTTACTTCACTCTGCATGACAGTCTCTAGATCCATCAACTTCTCTACAAATGACCGTTTCATTCCTTTTTATGGCTGAGTAATATTCCATTTTATATATGTACCACATCTTTGTCCATTCGTCTGTCTGTGGCCATTTAGCTTGCTTCCATTACCTGGCTATTGTAAATAGTGCTGCAATGAACATTGTGGTGAATGTGTCTTTGTGATTTATGGTTTTCTCTGGGTATATGCCCAGAAGAGGGATTGCTGGATCCTGTGCTAATTCTCTTTTTAGTTTTTTAAAGGAACCTCCATACTGTTCTCCATAGTGACTGTATCAATTTACATTCCCACCAATAGCGGAAGAGGGTTCCTTTTGTCCACACCCTCCCCAGAATTTGTTATTTGTAGATTATCTGATGATGCCGATTCTAACAGGTGTGAGGTCTTACCACATTGTAGTTTTGATTTGCACTTCTCTAATAATTAGTGATGTTGAGCAGCTTTTCATGTGCATCTTGGCCATCTCTGTGTCTTCTTTGAAGAAACTTCTCTTTAGATCTTCTGCCCATTTTTGTATTGGGTCGTTTGTTTTATTAATATTAAGCTGCATGAGCTGTTTATATATATTGGAGATTAAACCTTTGTCCATTGATTCGCTTGTGAACGTTTTCGCCCATTCTGAGGGTTGCCTTTTTCCATTCCCGTTTTTTTAACAAAGAAAGAAAGAAAGCAAAAGAAGCAGAACACTAATGTGCGTGAAATATGCCTCTTGAAACTGTCGTTTTGAAATATGGACGTCTTTTGCATTTTTTGGTCGATATATGACCCCAGGATTTGTTTTCAGGGCAGGTGTCATTTACAGGCCTGTAATGATTTGGAATATCCACTGACCATTAGCGCTGGGATTAAAGCTGCAGTTGTGAGAAACGGCCACAAGGTGGCAGCAGTTCTCCCTTACCAAATCTGGTTACTAGGGCAGCAGAGCCTCAATGGAGGTCGAGTTCTAGATTGGAATGTAGAACGGAATGTGCCAGGAGAAAGCCCCTCAAGTGTGTCTCACTACTTCTTGTTCTTGTTTTTAATTTAATTTTTTATTTTTTATTACAGCAAGTTTGAGTACATCGTTTAGCTTGTTGTAGGTGTGCAAGAGGTGGTTCTTTTACACATATACATATGTCTGTTCTTCCTGGGATCCTTTTCCCATGTACGTTATGACAGAATGTTGAGTAGTCTTCTCTTGGTACTCCGTAGGTCTTTGGTGATTATATACTTCTACAGTGTTTGTATATGTCTGTTAACCCCAATATCGTAATGAATTCAATCCTCACACCTTTCCTTTGGTGAACCATAAGTTTGTTTAATGAATCTGTGATTGCCCTTCTCCGTGGAAATATCTGCCCTGGTATCAATTTATAGGTAACACCTATAAGTGATATGATATGATATGTGTCTTTACTTTCTGACTTACTCCAAGTCACGTGATTACCTCGAGACTCATCTACGGTGCTGCAAATGGCATTGTGTCCTTTTTTTCCTTGGCGAATATTCTGTCTTAGCGAGGTCCATTTTCTGCAATGTGATTCCCTGAGGGCTGAGGATTAGCTGCACTGGGCAGCCTGACCCTGCCGGCTAGCCCTCCCCAGGTGTGCCAGCGTTGAGGTCAATATAAACAGCACTCCAGGCAGCAATAGCCACTGCAGCTGTGCCTGACTCCATATTCTCTGCACCATCAGCAGTCTCGGGGCTGTGCTGGTGGGAGGGTGTGAGGGTCCACGGCTTTGTGCGTGGCCCGGTGTGAGTGGGGCTCTGCTGGACTTTCGGCAGGAGTTGCCAGGCTGCCACCTGTAAAGAAGAGGATGTGTCACCCATAACTTCCACTGGAATATCTCTCCGGGCTGAGGTGAGTAAGGAAAAAAAGGAGTGGGGGCCGGGACAGGAGGGGTATCTCAGGCAGGGCAATGGAAATCTTCCAGAAGAGCGCCCGTGGCCAGGACCATCCTGGCTGACCTGCAGGCACCAAGTTGGCCTACGTGCCGTCGCTGGTGTGGCTCCACGGCCCTTCCTCTAGGCTTTCAAGCCCTTGTACATATTCAGGTGTTTCACCTGGGAAGGGTGGGAACAGTTCAGCAGCATCTGGCCTGGGGCTCAGCTCACGTTTACTCACAGAGGCCTGGGCACGGTCTCCCAGCTTCGCAATAAGGACGCTCCTTGCGTGGGCGGGTGGGGCTGCTGACTGTATGGGAGATGATTCCCCACCTCTGACCAATTTCACAATTGTTTACCACTGGAGCAAGTGCCTTGGTAGTGTTTTCTTCTGTATAACTGTTAGGTTCAGTTTTTTTTTTTCTTTTTTGGTTCAAGTTAGATTTTATTCCTCTTTTATGTATTTATAGATATAAGCATGGAAATAATTCATTGTTATATATACATCAGTGTGAATGGAAGAATTTTTTTTCTGTTTTATTTTTACATTTTATTTTTCAAAATTTTGAAATTTAATTTTGTTTATTTTTTTATACAGTAGGTTATTATTAGTTATCTATTTTATGCATAAACATGTATAAAGGTCAATCCCAATCTCCCAACTCATCCCACCACCACCACCCCATGGCTTCCCCCACTTTGTGTCCATACGTTAGTTCTCTACCTCTGTGTCTCTATTTCTGCCCTGCAAACCAGTTCATCTGTACCATTTTTCTAGGTCCCACATATAGGCATTAATAAACAATATTTGTTTTTCTCTTTCTGACTTACTTCACTCTGCATGACAGTCTCTAGATCCATCAACTTCTCTACAAATGACCGTTTCATTCCTTTTTATGGCTGAGTAATATTCCATTTTATATATGTACCACATCTTTATCCATTCGTCTGTCTGTGGCCATTTAGGTTGCTTCCATTACCTGGCTATTGTAAATAGTGCTGCAATGAACATTGTGGTGAATGTGTCTTTGTGATTTATGGTTTTCTCTGGGTATATGCCCAGAAGTGGGATTGCTGGATCCTATGGTAATTCACTTTTTCGTTTTTTAAAGGAACCTCCATACTGTTCTCCATAGTGACTGTATCAATTTACATTCCCACCAATAGCGGAAGAGGGTTCCTTTTGTCCACACCCTCCCCAGAATTTGTTGTTTGTAGATTATCTGATGATACCGATTCTAACAGGTGTGAGGTCTTACCTCATTGTAGTTTTGATTTGCATTTCTCTAATAATTAGTGATGTTGAGCAGCTTTTCATGTGCGTCTTGGCCATCTCTGTGTCTTCTTTGAAGAAACTTCTCTTTAGATCTTCTGCCCATTTTTGTATTGGGTTGTTTGTTTTATTAATATTAAGCTGCATGAGCTGTTTATATACATTGGAGATTAAACCTTTGTCCATTGATTCGTTTGTGAACGTTTTCGCCCATTCTGAGGGTTGCCTTTTTCCATTCCCGTATTTTTAACAAAGAAAGAAAGAAAGCAAAAGAAGCAGAACACTAATGTGCGTGAAATATGCCTCTTGAAACTGTCGTTTTGAAATATGGACGTCTTTTGAATTTTTTGGTCGATATATGACCCCAGGATTTCTTTTCAGGGCAGGTGTCATTTACAGGCCTGTAATGATTTGGAATATCCACTGACCATTAGCGCTGGGATTAAAGCTGCTGTTGTGTGAAACGGCCACAAGGTGGCAGCAGTTCTCCCTAACCAAATCTGGTTACTAGGGCAGCAGAGCCTCAATGGAAGTCGCGTTCTAGATTGGAATGTAGAACGGAATGTGCCAGGAGAAAGCCCCTCAAGTGTGTCTCACTACTTCTTGTTCTTGTTTTTAATTTAATTTTTTATTTTTTATTACAGCAAGTTTGAGTACAACGTTTAGCTTGTTGTAGGTGTGCAAGAGGAGGTTCTTTTACACATATACATATGTCTGTTCTTCCTGGGATCCTTTTCCCATGTACGTTATGACAGAATGTTGAGTAGTCTTCTCTTGGTACTCCGTAGGTCTTTGGTGATTATATACGTCTAGTGTGTTTCTATATGTCTGTTAACCCCAATATCGTAATGAATTCAATCCTCACACCTTTCCTTTGGTGAACCATAAGTTTGTTTAATGAATCTGTGATTGCCCTTCTCCATGGAAATATCTGCCCTGGTATCAATTTATAGGTAACACCTATAAGTGATATGATATGATATGTGTCGTTCACTTTCTGACTTACTCCAAGTCACGTGATTACCTCGAGACTCATCTACAGTGCTGCAAATGGCATTGTGTCCTTTTTCTCCTTGGCGAATATTCTGTCTTAGCGAGGTCCATTTTCTGCAATGTGATTCCCTGAGGGCTGAGGATTAGCTGCCCTGGGCAGCCTGACCCTGCCGGCAAGCCCTCCCCAGGTGTGCCTGGGTTGAGGTCAATATAAACAGCACTCCAGGCAGCAATAGCCCCTGCAGCTGTGCCTGACTCCATATTCTCTGCCCCGTCAGCAGTCTCGGGGCTGTGCTGGTGGGAGGTTGTGAGGGTCCACGGCTTTGTGGGTGGCCCGGTGTGAGTGGGGCTCTGCTGGATTTTCGGCAGGAGTTGCCAGGCTGCCACCTGTAAAGAAGAGGATGTGTCACCCATAACTTCCACTGGAATATCTCTCCGGGCTGAGGTGAGGAAGGAAAAAAAGGAGTGGGGGCCGGGACAGGAGGGGTATCTCAGGCAGGGCAATGGAAAGCTTCCAGAAGAGTGCCCGTGGCTAGGACTATCCTGGCTGACATGCAGGCACCAAGTTGGCCTGGGTGCCGTCGCTGCTGAGGCTCCACGGCCCTCCCTCTAGGCTTTCAAGCCCTTGTACATATTCAGGTGTTTCACCTGGGAAGGGTGGGAACAGTTGAGCAGCAGCTGGCCTGGGGCTCAGCTCACGTTTACTCACATAGGCCTCGGCACGGTCCCCCAGCTTTGCAATAAGGACGCTCCTTGCGTGGGCGGGCGGGGCTGCTGGCTGTATGGGAGATGATTCCCCACCTCTGACCAATTTCAGAATTGTTTACCACTGGAGCAATGCCTTGGTAATGTTTTCCTCTGTATAACTGTTACGTTCAGTTTTTTTTTCTTTTTAGGTTCAACTTAGATTTTATTCCTCTTTTATGTATTTATGGATATAAGCATGGAAATAATTCATTCTTATAAATACACCAGTGTGAATGGAAGAACTTTTTTTTCTGTATTATTTTTACATTTTATTTTTAAAAAAATTGAAATTTAGTTTTATTTATTTTTTTATACAGTAGGTTATTATTAGTTATCTATTTTATGCATAAACATGTATACAGGTCAATCCCAATCTCCCAACTCATCCCACCACCACCACCCCTTGGCTTCCCCCACTTTGTGTCCATACGTTTGTTCTCTACCTCTGTGTCTCTATTTCTGCCCTGCAAACCAGTTCATCTGTACCATTTTTCTAGGTTCCACATATAGGCATTAATATACAATATTTGTTTTTCTCTTTCTGACTTACTTCACTCTGCATGACAGTCTCTAGATCCATCAACTTCTCTACAAATGACCGTTTCATTCCTTTTTATGGCTGAGTAATATTCCATTTTATATATGTACCACATCTTTATCCATTCGTCTGTCTGTGGCCATTTAGCTTGCTTCCATTACCTGGCTATTGTAAATAGTGCTGCAATGAACATTGTGGTGAATGTGTCTTTGTGATTTATGGTTTTCTCTGGGTATATGCCCAGAAGAGGGATTGCTGGATCCTATGGTAATTCTCTTTTTAGTTTTTTAAAGGAACCTCCATACTGTTCTCCATAGTGACTGTATCAATTTACATTCCCACCAATCGCGGAAGAGGGTTCCTTTTGTCCACACCCTCCACAGAATTTGTTATTTGTAGATTATCTGATGATGCCGATTCTAACAGGTGTGAGGTCTTACCACATTGTAGTTTTGATTTGCACTTCTCTAATAATTAGTGATGTTGAGCAGCTTTTCATGTGCGTCTTGGCCATCTCTGTGTCTTCTTTGAAGAAACGTCTCTTTAGATCTTCTGCCCATTTTTGTACTGGGTTGTTTTTTTTATTACTATTAAGCTGCATGAGCTGTTTATATATATTGGAGATTAAACCTTTGTCCATTGATTCGTTTGTGAACGTTTTCGCCCATTCTGAGGGTTGCCTTTTTCCATTCCCGTTTTTTTAACAAAGAAAGAAAGAAAGCAAAAGAAGCAGAACACTAATGTGCGTGAAATATGCCTCTTGAAACTGTCGTTTTGAAATATGGACGTCTTTTGAATTTTTTGGTCGATATATGACCCCAGGATTTCTTTTCAGGGCAGGTGTCATTTACAGGCCTGTAATGATTTGGAATATCCACTGACCATTAGCGCTGGGATTAAAGCTGCAGTTGTGAGAAACGGCCACAAGGTGGCAGCAGTTCTCCCTTACCAAATCTGGTTACTAGGGCAGCAGAGCCTCAATGGAAGTCGCGTTCTAGATTGGAATGTAGAACGGAATGTGCCAGGAGAAAGCCCCTCAAGTGTGTCTCACTACTTCTTGTTCTTGTTTTTAATTTAATTTTTTATTTTTTATTACAGCAAGTTTGAGTACATCGTTTAGCTTGTTGTAGGTGTGCAAGAGGTGGTTCTTTTACACATATACATATGTCTGTTCTTCCTGGGATCCTTTTCCCATGTACGTTATGACAGAATGTTGAGTAGTCTTCACTTGGTACTCCGTAGGTCTTTGGTGATTATATACTTCTACAGTGTTTGTATATGTCTGTTAACCCCAATATCGTAATGAATTCAATCCTCACACCTTTCCTTTGGTGAACCATAAGTTTGTTTAATGAATCTGTGATTGCCCTTCTCCGTGGAAATATCTGCCCTGGTATCAATTTATAGGTAACACCTATAAGTGATATGATATGATATGTGTCTTTCACTTTCTGACTTACTCCAAGTCACGTGATTACCTCGAGACTCATCTACGGTGCTACAAATGGCATTGTGTCCTTTTTTTCCTTGGCGAATATTCTGTCTTAGCGAGGTCCATTTTCTGCAATGTGATTCCCTGAGGGCTGAGGATAAGCTGCCCTGGGCAGCCTGACCCTGCCGGCAAGCCCTCCCCAGGTGTGCCAGCGTTGAGGTCAATATAAACAGCACTCCAGTCAGCAATAGCCACTGCAGCTGTGCCTGACTCCATATTCTCTGCACCATCAGCAGTCTCGGGGCTGTGCTGGTGGGAGGGTGTGAGGGTCCACGGCTTTGTGCGTGGCCCGGTGTGAGTGGGGCTCTGCTGGATTTTCGGCAGGAGTTGCCAGGCTGCCACCTGTAAAGAAGAGGATGTGTCACCCATAACTTCCACTGGAATATCTCTCCGGGCTGAGCTGAGGAAGGAAAAAAAGGAGTGGCGGCCGGGACAGGAGGGGTATCTCAGGCAGGGCAATGGAAATCTTCCAGAAGAGCGCCCGTGGCCAGGACCATCCTGGCTGACCTGCAGGCACCAAGTTGGCCTGCGTGCCGTCGCTGGTGTGGCTCCACGGCCCTTCCTCTAGGCTTTCAAGCCCTTGTACATATTCAGGTGTTTCACCTGGGAAGGGTGGGAACAGTTCAGCAGCATCTGGCCTGGGGCTCAGCTCACGTTTACTCACAGAGGCCTGGGCACGGTCTCCCAGCTTCGCAATAAGGACGCTCCTTGCGTGGGCGGGTGGGGCTGCTGACTGTATGGGAGATGATTCCCCACCTCTGACCAATTTCACAATTGTTTACCACTGGAGCAAGTGCCTTGGTAGTGTTTTCCTCTGTATAACTGTTAGGTTCAGTTTTTTTTTTCTTTTTTGGTTCAAGTTAGATTTTATTCCTCTTTTATGTATTTATAGATATAAGCATGGAAATAATTCATTGTTATATATACATCAGTGTGAATGGAAGAATTTTTTTTCTGTTTTATTTTTACATTTTAATTTTAAAAATTTTGAAATTTAATTTTGTTTATTTTTTTATACCGTAGGTTATTATTAGTTATCTATTTTATGCATAAACATGTATACAGGTCAATCCCAATCTCCCAACTCATCCCACCACCACCACCCCATGGCTTCCCCCACTTTGTGTCCATACGTTAGTTCTCTACCTCTGTGTCTCTATTTCTGCCCTGCAAACCAGTTCATCTGTACCATTTTTCTAGGTCCCACATATAGGCATTAATAAACAATATTTGTTTTTCTCTTTCTGACTTACTTCACTCTGCATGACAGTCTCTAGATCCATCAACTTCTCTACAAATGACCGTTTCATTCCTTTTTATGGCTGAGTAATATTCCATTTTATATATGTACCACATCTTCATCCATTCGTCTGTCTGTGGCCATTTAGCTTGTTTCCATTACCTGGCTATTGTAAATAGTGCTGCAATGAACATTGTGGTGAATGTGTCTTTGTGATTTATGGTTTTCTCTGGGTATATGCCCAGAAGTGGGATTGCTGGATCCTATGGTAATTCTCTTTTTCGTTTTTTAAAGGAACCTCCATACTGTTCTCCATAGTGACTGTATCAATTTACATTCCCACCAATAGCGGAAGAGGGTTCCTTTTGTCCACACCCTCCCCAGAATTTGTTGTTTGTAGATTATCTGATGATGCCGATTCTAACAGGTGTGAGGTCTTACCTCATTGTAGTTTTGATTTGCATTTCTCTAATAATTAGTGATGTTGAGCAGCTTTTCATGTGCGTCTTGGCCATCTCTGTGTCTTCTTTGAAGAAACGTCTCTTTAGATCTTCTGCCCATTTTTGTATTGGGTTGTTTGTTTTATTAATATTAAGCTGCATGAGCTGTTTATATATATTGGAGATTAAACCTTTGTCCATTGATTCGTTTGTGAACGTTTTCGCCCATTCTGAGTGTTGCCTTTTTCCATTCCCGTATTTTTAACAAAGAAAGAAAGAAAGCAAAAGAAGCAGAACACTAATGTGCGTGAAATATGCCTCTTGAAACTGTCGTTTTGAAATATGGACGTCTTTTGAATTTTTTGGTCGATATATGACCCCAGGATTTCTTTTCAGGGCAGGTGTCATTTACAGGCCTGTAATGATTTGGAATATCCACTGACCATTAGCTCTGGGATTAAAGCTGCTGTTGTGTGAAACGGCCACAAGGTGGCAGCAGTTCTCCCTAACCAAATCTGGTTACTAGGGCAGCAGAGCCTCAATGGAAGTCGCGTTCTAGATTGGAATGTAGAACGGAATGTGCCAGGAGAAAGCCCCTCAAGTGTGTCTCACTACTTCTTGTTCTTGTTTTTAATTTAATTTTTTATTTTTTATTACAGCAAGTTTGAGTACAACGTTTAGCTTGTTGTAGGTGTGCAAGAGGAGGTTCTTTTACACATATACATATGTCTGTTCTTCCTGGGATCCTTTTCCCATGTACGTTATGACAGAATGTTGAGTAGTCTTCTCTTGGTACTCCGTAGGTCTTTGGTGATTATATACGTCTACTGTGTTTCTATATGTCTGTTAACCCCAATATCGTAATGAATTCAATCCTCACACCTTTCCTTTGGTGAACCATAAGTTTGTTTAATGAATCTGTGATTGCCCTTCTCCATGGAAATATCTGCCCTGGTATCAATTTATAGGTAACACCTATAAGTGATATGATATGATATGTGTCGTTCACTTTCTGACTTACTCCAAGTCACGTGATTACCTCGAGACTCATCTACAGTGCTGCAAATGGCATTGTGTCCTTTTTCTCCTTGGCGAATATTCTGTCTTAGCGAGGTCCATTTTCTGCAATGTGATTCCCTGAGGGCTGAGGATTAGCTGCCCTGGGCAGCCTGACCCTGCCGGCAAGCCCTCCCCAGGTGTGCCTGGGTTGAGGTCAATATAAACAGCACTCCAGGCAGCAATAGCCCCTGCAGCTGTGCCTGACTCCATATTCTCTGCACCATCAGCAGTCTCGGGGCTGTGCTGGTGGGAGGGTGTGAGGGTCCACGGCTTTGTGGGTGGCCCGGTGTGAGTGGGGCTCTGCTGGATTTTCGGCAGGAGTTGCCAGGCTGCCACCTGTAAAGAAGAGGTTGTGTCACCCATAACTTCCACTGGAATATCTCTCCGGGCTGAGGTGAGGAAGGAAAAAAAGGAGTGGGGGCCGGGACAGGAGGGGTATCTCAGGCATGGCAATGGAAATCTTCCAGAAGAGCGCCCGTGGCCAGGACCATCCTGGCTGACCTGCAGGCACCAAGTTGGCCTGCGTGCCGTCGCTGGTGTGGCTCCACGGCCCTTCCTCTAGGCTTTCAAGCCCTTGTACATATTCAGGTGTTTCACCTGGGAAGGGTGGGAACAGTTCAGCAGCATCTGGCCTGGGGCTCAGCTCACGTTTACTCACAGAGGCCTGGGCACGGTCTCCCAGCTTCGCAATAAGGACGCTCCTTGCGTGGGCGGGTGGGGCTGCTGACTGTATGGGAGATGATTCCCCACCTCTGACCAATTTCACAATTGTTTACCACTGGAGCAAGTGCCTTGGTAGTGTTTTCCTCTGTATAACTGTTAGGTTCAGTTTTTTTTTTCTTTTTTGGTTCAAGTTAGATTTTATTCCTCTTTTATGTATTTATAGATATAAGCATGGAAATAATTCATTGTTATATATACATCAGTGTGAATGGAAGAATTTTTTTTCTGTTTTATTTTTACATTTTAATTTTAAAAATTTTGAAATTTAATTTTGTTTATTTTTTTATACCGTAGGTTATTATTAGTTATCTATTTTATGCATAAACATGTATACAGGTCAATCCCAATCTCCCAACTCATCCCACCACCACCACCCCATGGCTTCCCCCACTTTGTGTCCATACGTTAGTTCTCTACCTCTGTGTCTCTATTTCTGCCCTGCAAACCAGTTCATCTGTACCATTTTTCTAGGTCCCACATATAGGCATTAATAAACAATATTTGTTTTTCTCTTTCTGACTTACTTCACTCTGCATGACAGTCTCTAGATCCATCAACTTCTCTACAAATGACCGTTTCATTCCTTTTTATGGCTGAGTAATATTCCATTTTATATATGTACCACATCTTCATCCATTCGTCTGTCTGTGGCCATTTAGCTTGTTTCCATTACCTGGCTATTGTAAATAGTGCTGCAATGAACATTGTGGTGAATGTGTCTTTGTGATTTATGGTTTTCTCTGGGTATATGCCCAGAAGTGGGATTGCTGGATCCTATGGTAATTCTCTTTTTCGTTTTTTAAAGGAACCTCCATACTGTTCTCCATAGTGACTGTATCAATTTACATTCCCACCAATAGCGGAAGAGGGTTCCTTTTGTCCACACCCTCCCCAGAATTTGTTGTTTGTAGATTATCTGATGATGCCGATTCTAACAGGTGTGAGGTCTTACCTCATTGTAGTTTTGATTTGCATTTCTCTAATAATTAGTGATGTTGAGCAGCTTTTCATGTGCGTCTTGGCCATCTCTGTGTCTTCTTTGAAGAAACGTCTCTTTAGATCTTCTGCCCATTTTTGTATTGGGTTGTTTGTTTTATTAATATTAAGCTGCATGAGCTGTTTATATATATTGGAGATTAAACCTTTGTCCATTGATTCGTTTGTGAACGTTTTCGCCCATTCTGAGTGTTGCCTTTTTCCATTCCCGTATTTTTAACAAAGAAAGAAAGAAAGCAAAAGAAGCAGAACACTAATGTGCGTGAAATATGCCTCTTGAAACTGTCGTTTTGAAATATGGACGTCTTTTGAATTTTTTGGTCGATATATGACCCCAGGATTTCTTTTCAGGGCAGGTGTCATTTACAGGCCTGTAATGATTTGGAATATCCACTGACCATTAGCTCTGGGATTAAAGCTGCTGTTGTGTGAAACGGCCACAAGGTGGCAGCAGTTCTCCCTAACCAAATCTGGTTACTAGGGCAGCAGAGCCTCAATGGAAGTCGCGTTCTAGATTGGAATGTAGAACGGAATGTGCCAGGAGAAAGCCCCTCAAGTGTGTCTCACTACTTCTTGTTCTTGTTTTTAATTTAATTTTTTATTTTTTATTACAGCAAGTTTGAGTACAACGTTTAGCTTGTTGTAGGTGTGCAAGAGGAGGTTCTTTTACACATATACATATGTCTGTTCTTCCTGGGATCCTTTTCCCATGTACGTTATGACAGAATGTTGAGTAGTCTTCTCTTGGTACTCCGTAGGTCTTTGGTGATTATATACGTCTACTGTGTTTCTATATGTCTGTTAACCCCAATATCGTAATGAATTCAATCCTCACACCTTTCCTTTGGTGAACCATAAGTTTGTTTAATGAATCTGTGATTGCCCTTCTCCATGGAAATATCTGCCCTGGTATCAATTTATAGGTAACACCTATAAGTGATATGATATGATATGTGTCGTTCACTTTCTGACTTACTCCAAGTCACGTGATTACCTCGAGACTCATCTACAGTGCTGCAAATGGCATTGTGTCCTTTTTTTCCTTGGCGAATATTCTGTCTTAGCGAGGTCCATTTTCTGCAATGTGATTCCCTGAGGGCTGAGGATTAGCTGCCCTGGGCAGCCTGACCCTGCCGGCAAGCCCTCCCCAGGTGTGCCTGGGTTGAGGTCAATATAAACAGCACTCCAGGCAGCAATAGCCCCTGCAGCTGTGCCTGACTCCATATTCTCTGCACCATCAGCAGTCTCGGGGCTGTGCTGGTGGGAGGGTGTGAGGGTCCACGGCTTTGTGGGTGGCCCGGTGTGAGTGGGGCTCTGCTGGATTTTCGGCAGGAGTTGCCAGGCTGCCACCTGTAAAGAAGAGGATGTGTCACCCATAACTTCCACTGGAATATCTCTCCGGGCTGAGGTGAGGAAGGAAAAAAAGGAGTGGGGGCCGGGACAGGAGGGGTATCTCAGGCAGGGCAATGGAAAGCTTCCAGAAGAGCGCCCGTGGCTAGGACTATCCTGGCTGACATGCAGGCACCAAGTTGGCCTGCGTGCCGTCGCTGCTGAGGCTCCACGGCCCTCCCTCTAGGCTCTCAATCCCTTGTACATATTCAGGTGTTTCACCTGGGAAAGGTGGGAACAGTTGAGCAGCAGCTGGCCTGGGGCTCAGCTCACGTTTACTCACAGAGGCCTCGGCACGGTCCCCCAGCTTTGCAATAAGGACGCTCCTTGCGTGGGCGGGCGGGGCTGCTGGCTGTATGGGAGATGATTCCCCACCTCTGACCAATTTCAGAATTGTTTACCACTGGAGCAATGCCTTGGTAATGTTTTCCTCTGTATAACTGTTACGTTCAGTTTTTTTTTTCTTTTTAGGTTCAAGTTAGATTTTATTCCTCTTTTATGTATTTATGGATATAAGCATGGAAATAATTCATTCTTATAAATACATCAGTGTGAATGGAAGAACTTTTTTTTCTGTATTATTTTTACATTTTATTTTTAAAAAATTTGAAATTTAATTTTATTTATTTTTTTATACAGTAGGTTATTATTAGTTATCTATTTTATGCATAAACATGTATACAGGTCAATCCCAATCTCCCAACTCATCCCACCACCACCACCCCTTGGCTTCCCCCACTTTGTGTCCATACGTTTGTTCTCTACCTCTGTGTCTCTATTTCTGCCCTGCAAACCAGTTCATCTGTACCATTTTTCTAGGTTCCACATATAGGCATTAATATACAATATTTGTTTTTCTCTTTCTGACTTACTTCACTCTGCATGACAGTCTCTAGATCCATCAACTTCTCTACAAATGACCGTTTCATTCCTTTTTATGGCTGAGTAATATTCCATTTTATATATGTACCACATCTTTATCCATTCGTCTGTCTGTGGCCATTTAGCTTGCTTCCATTACCTGGCTATTGTAAATAGTGCTGCAATGAACATTGTGGTGAATGTGTCTTTGTGATTTATGGTTTTCTCTGGGTATATGCCCAGAAGAGGGATTGCTGGATCCTATGGTAATTCTCTTTTTAGTTTTTTAAAGGAACCTCCATACTGTTCTCCATAGTGACTGTATCAATTTACATTCCAACCAATAGCGGAAGAGGGTTCCTTTTGTCCACACCCTCCCCAGAATTTGTTATTTGTAGATTATCTGATGATGCCGATTCTAACAGGTGTGAGGTCTTACCACATTGTAGTTTTGATTTGCACTTCTCTAATAATTAGTGATGTTGAGCAGCTTTTCATGTGCGTCTTGGCCATCTCTGTGTCTTCTTTGAAGAAACGTCTCTTTAGATCTTCTGCCCATTTTTGTACTGGGTTGTTTGTTTTATTAATATTAAGCTGCATGAGCTGTTTATATATATTGGAGATTAAACCTTTGTCCATTGATTCGCTTGTGAACGTTTTCGCCCATTCTGAGTGTTGCCTTTTTCCATTCCCGTTTTTTTAACAAAGAAAGAAAGAAAGCAAAAGAAGCAGAACACTAATGTGCGTGAAATATGCCTCTTGAAACTGTCGTTTTGAAATATGGACGTCTTTTGAATTTTTTGGTCGATATATGACCCCAGGATTTCTTTTCAGGGCAGGTGTCATTTACAGGCCTGTAATGATTTGGAATATCCACTGACCATTAGCGATGGGATTAAAGCTGCAGTTGTGAGAAACGGCCACAAGGTGGCAGCAGTATTCCCTTACCAAATCTGGATACCAAGGCAGCAGAGCCTCAATGGAAGTCGCGTTCTAGATTGGAATGTAGAACGGAATGTGCCAGGAGAAAGCCCCTCAAGTGTGTCTCACTACTTCTTGTTCTTGTTTTTAATTTAATTTTTTATTTTTTATTACAGCAAGTTTGAGTACAACGTTTAGCTTGTTGTAGGTGTGCAAGAGGAGGTTCTTTTACACATATACATATGTCTGTTCTTCCTGGGATCCTTTTCCCATGTACGTTATGACAGAATGTTGAGTAGTCTTCTCTTGGTACTCCGTAGGTCTTTGGTGATTATATACGTCTACTGTGTTTCTATATGTCTGTTAACCCCAATATCGTAATGAATTCAATCCTCACACCTTTCCTTTGGTGAACCATAAGTTTGTTTAATGAATCTGTGATTGCCCTTCTCCATGGAAATATCTGCCCTGGTATCAATTTATAGGTAACACCTATAAGTGATATGATATGATATGTGTCGTTCACTTTCTGACTTACTCCAAGTCACGTGATTACCTCGAGACTCATCTACAGTGCTGCAAATGGCATTGTGTCCTTTTTCTCCTTGGCGAATATTCTGTCTTAGCGAGGTCCATTTTCTGCAATGTGATTCCCTGAGGGCTGAGGATTAGCTGCCCTGGGCAGCCTGACCCTGCCGGCAAGCCCTCCCCAGGTGTGCCTGGGTTGAGGTCAATATAAACAGCACTCCAGGCAGCAATAGCCCCTGCAGCTGTGCCTGACTCCATATTCTCTGCCCCGTCAGCAGTCTCGGGGCTGTGCTGGTGGGAGGTTGTGAGTGTCCACGGCTTTGTGGGTGGCCCGGTGTGAGTGGGGCTCTGCTGGACTTTCGGCAGGAGTTGCCAGGCTGCCACCTGTAAAGAAGAGGATGTGTCACCCATAACTTCCACTGGAATATCTCTCCGGGCTGAGGTGAGGAAGGAAAAAAAGGAGTGGGGGCCGGGACAGGAGGGGTATCTCAGGCAGGGCAATGGAAAGCTTCCAGAAGAGCGCCCGTGGCTAGGACTATCCTGGCTGACATGCAAGCACCAAGTTGGCCTGCGTGCCGTCGCTGGTGAGGCTCCACGGCCCTCCCTCTAGGCTCTCAAGCCCTTGTACATATTCAGGTGTTTCACCTGGGAAGGGTGGGAACAGTTGAGCAGCAGCTGGCCTGGGGCTCAGCTCACGTTTACTCACAGAAGCCTCGGCACGGTCCCCCAGCTTTGCAATAAGGACGCTCCTTGCGTGGGCGGGCGGGGCTGCTGGCTGTATGGGAGATGATTTCCCACCTCTGACCAATTTCAGAATTGTTTACCACTGGAGCAATGCCTTGGTAATGTTTTCCTCTGTATAACTGTTACGTTCAGTTTTTTTTTTCTTTTTAGGTTCAAGTTAGATTTTATTCCTCTTTTATGTATTTATGGATATAAGCATGGAAATAATTCATTCTTATAAATACATCAGTGTGAATGGAAGAACTTTTTTTTCTGTATTATTTTTACATTTTATTTTTAAAAAATTTGAAATTTAATTTTATTTATTTTTTTATACAGTCGTTTATTATTAGTTATCTATTTTATGCATAAACATGTATACAGGTCAATCCCAATCTCCCAACTCATCCCACCACCACCACCCCTTGGCTTCCCCCACTTTGTGTCCATACGTTTGTTCTCTACCTCTGTGTCTCTATTTCTGCCCTGCAAACCAGTTCATCTGTACCATTTTTCTAGGTTCCACATATAGGCATTAATATACAATATTTGTTTTTCTCTTTCTGACTTACTTCACTCTGCATGACAGTCTCTAGATCCATCAACTTCTCTACAAATGACCGTTTCATTCCTTTTTATGGCTGAGTAATATTCCATTTTATATATGTACCACATCTTTATCCATTCGTCTGTCTGTGGCCATTTAGCTTGCTTCCATTACCTGGCTATTGTAAATAGTGCTGCAATGAACATTGTGGTGAATGTGTCTTTGTGATTTATGGTTTTCTCTGGGTATATGCCCAGAAGAGGGATTGCTGGATCCTATGGTAATTCTCTTTTTAGTTTTTTAAAGGAACCTCCATACTGTTCTCCATAGTGACTGTATCAATTTACATTCCCACCAATAGCGGAAGAGGGTTCCTTTTGTCCACACCCTCCCCAGAATTTGTTATTTGTAGATTATCTGATGATGCCGATTCTAACAGGTGTGAGGTCTTACCACATTGTAGTTTTGATTTGCACTTCTCTAATAATTAGTGATGTTGAGCAGCTTTTCATGTGCGTCTTGGCCATCTCTGTGTCTTCTTTGAAGAAACGTCTCTTTAGATCTTCTGCCCATTTTTGTACTGGGTTGTTTTTTTTATTAATATTAAGCTGCATGAGCTGTTTATATATATTGGAGATTAAACCTTTGTCCATTGATTCGTTTGTGAACGTTTTCGCCCATTCTGAGGGTTGCCTTTTTCCATTCCCGTTTTTTTAACAAAGAAAGAAAGAAAGCAAAAGAAGCAGAACACTAATGTGCGTGAAATATGCCTCTTGAAACTGTCGTTTTGAAATATGGACGTCTTTTGAATTTTTTGGTCGATATATGACCCCAGGATTTCTTTTCAGGGCAGGTGTCATTTACAGGCCTGTAATGATTTGGAATATCCACTGACCATAAGCGCTGGGATTAAAGCTGCTGTTGTGTGAAACGGCCACAAGGTGGCAGCATTTCTCCCTAACCAAATCTGGTTACTAGGGCAGCAGAGCCTCAATGGAAGTCACGTTCTAGATTGGAATGTAGAACGGAATGTGCCAGGAGAAAGCCCCTCAAGTGTGTCTCACTACTTCTTGTTCTTGTTTTTAATTTAATTTTTTATTTTTTATTACAGCAAGTTTGAGTACAACGTTTAGCTTGTTGTAGGTGTGCAAGAGGAGGTTCTTTTACACATATACATATGTCTGTTCTTCCTGGGATCCTTTTCCCATGTACGTTATGACAGAATGTTGAGTAGTCTTCTCTTGGTACTCCGTAGGTCTTTGGTGATTATATACGTCTACTGTGTTTGTATATGTCTGTTAACCCCAATATCGTAATGAATTCAATCCTCACACCTTTCCTTTGGTGAACCATAAGTTTGTTTAATGAATCTGTGATTGCCCTTCTCCGTGGAAATATCTGCCCTGGTATCAATTTATAGGTAACACCTATAAGTGATATGATATGATATGTGTCTTTCACTTTCTGACTTACTCCAAGTCACGTGATTACCTCGAGACTCATCTACGGTGCTGCAAATGGCATTGTGTCCTTTTTTTCCTTGGCGAATATTCTGTCTTAGCGAGGTCCATTTTCTGCAATGTGATTCCCTGAGGGCTGAGGATTAGCTGCCCTGGGCAGCCTGACCCTGCCGGCAAGCCCTCCCCAGGTGTGCCAGCGTTGAGGTCAATATAAACAGCACTCCAGGCAGCAATAGCCACTGCAGCTGTGCCTGAATCCATATTCTCTGCACCATCAGCAGTCTCGGGGCTGTGCTGGTGGGAGGGTGTGAGGGTCCACGGCTTTGTGCGTGGCCCGGTGTGAGTGGGGCTCTGCTGGACTTTCGGCAGGAGTTGCCAGGCTGCCACCTGTAAAGAAGAGGATGTGTCACCCATATCTTCCACTGGAATATCTCTCCGGGCTGAGGTGAGGAAGGAAAAAAAGGAGTGGGGGCCGGGACAGGAGGGGTATCTCAGGCAGGGCAATGGAAATCTTCCAGAAGAGCGCCCGTGGCCAGGACCATCCTGGCTGACCTGCAGGCACCAAGTTGGCCTGCGTGCCGTCGCTGGTGTGGCTCCACGGCCCTTCCTCTAGGCTTTCAAGCCCTTGTACATATTCAGGTGTTTCACCTGGGAAGGGTGGGAACAGTTCAGCAGCATCTGGCCTGGGGCTCAGCTCACGTTTACTCACAGAGGCCTGGGCACGGTCTCCCAGCTTCGCAATAAGGACGCCCCTTGCGTGGGCGGGTGGGGCTGCTGACTGTATGGGAGATGATTCCCCACCTCTGACCAATTTCACAATTGTTTACCACTGGAGCAAGTGCCTTGGTAGTGTTTTCCTCTGTATAACTGTTAGGTTCAGTTTTTTTTTTTCTTTTTTGGTTCAAGTTAGATTTTATTCCTCTTTTATGTATTTATAGATATAAGCATGGAAATAATTCATTGTTATATATACATCAGTGTGAATGGAAGAATTTTTTTTCTGTTTTATTTTTACATTTTATTTTTAAAAATTTTGAAATTTAATTTTGTTTATTTTTTTGTACAGTAGGTTATTATTAGTTATCTATTTTATGCATAAACATGTATAAAGGTCAATCCCAATCTCCCAACTCATCCCACCACCACCACCCCATGGCTTCCCCCACTTTGTGTCCATACGTTAGTTCTCTACCTCTGTGTCTCTATTTCTGCCCTGCAAACCAGTTCATCTGTACCATTTTTCTAGGTCCCACATATAGGCATTAATAAACAATATTTGTTTTTCTCTTTCTGACTTACTTCACTCTGCATGACAGACTCTAGATCCATCAACTTCTCTACAAATGACCGTTTCATTCCTTTTTATGGCTGAGTAATATTCCATTTTATATATGTACCACATCTTTATCCATTCGTCTGTCTGTGGCCATTTAGCTTGCTTCCATTACCTGGCTATTGTAAATAGTGCTGCAATGAACATTGTGGTGAATGTGTCTTTGTGATTTATGGTTTTCTCTGGGTATATGCCCAGAAGAGGGATTGCTGGATCCTATGGTAATTCTCTTTTTAGTTTTTTAAAGGAACCTCCATACTGTTCTCCATAGTGACTGTATCAATTTACATTCCCGCCAATAGCGGAAGAGGGTTCCTTTTGTCCACACCCTCCCCAGAATTTGTTATTTGTAGATTATCTGATGATGCCGATTCTAACAGGTGTGAGGTCTTACCACATTGTAGTTTTGATTTGCACTTCTCTAATAATTAGTGATGTTGAGCAGCTTTTCATGTGGGTCTTGGCCATCTCTGTGTCTTCTTTGAAGAAACGTCTCTTTAGATCTTCTGCCCATTTATGTATTGGGTTGTTTGTTTTATTAATATTAAGCTGCATGAGCTGTTTATATATATTGGAGATTAAACCTTTGTCCATTGATTCGCTTGTGAACGTTTTCGCCCATTCTGAGGGTTGCCTTTATCCATTCCCGTTTTTTTAACAAAGAAAGAAAGAAAGCAAAAGAAGCAGAACACTAATGTGCGTGAAATATGCCTCTTGAAACTGTCGTTTTGAAATATGGACGTCTTTTGAATTTTTTGGTCGATATATGACCCCAGGATTTCTTTTCAGGGCAGGTGTCATTTACAGGCCTGTAATGATTTGGAATATCCACTGACCATTAGCGCTGGGATTAAAGCTGCTGTTGTGTGAAACGGCCACAAGGTGGCAGCATTTCTCCCTAACCAAATCTGGTTACTAGGGCAGCAGAGCCTCAATGGAAGTCGCGTTCTAGATTGGAATGTAGAACGGAATGTGCCAGGAGAAAGCCCCTCAAGTGTGTCTCACTACTTCTTGTTCTTGTTTTTAATTTAATTTTTTATTTTTTATTACAGCAAGTTTGAGTACATCGTTTAGCTTGTTGTAGGTGTGCAAGTGGTGGTTCTTTTACACATATACATATGTCTGTTCTTCCTGGGATCCTTTTCCCATGTACGTTATGACAGAATGTTGAGTAGTCTTCTCTTGGTACTCCGTAGGTCTTTGGTGATTATATACTTCTACAGTGTTTGTATATGTCTGTTAACCCCAATATCGTAATGAATTCAATCCTCACACCTTTCCTTTGGTGAACCATAAGTTTGTTTAATGAATCTGTGATTGCCCTTCTCCGTGGAAATATCTGCCCTGGTATCAATTTATAGGTAACACCTATAAGTGATATGATATGATATGTGTCTTTCACTTTCTGACTTACTCCAAGTCACGTGATTACCTCGAGACTCATCTACGGTGCTGCAAATGGCATTGTGTCCTTTTTTTCCTTGGCGAATATTCTGTCTTAGCGAGGTCCATTTTCTGCAATGTGATTCCCTGAGGGCTGAGGATTAGCTGCCCTGGGCAGCCTGACCCTGCCGGCAAGCCCTCCCCAGGTGTGCCAGCGTTGAGGTCAATATAAACAGCACTCCAGGCAGCAATAGCCACTGCAGCTGTGCCTGAATCCATATTCTCTGCACCATCAGCAGTCTCGGGGCTGTGCTGGTGGGAGGGTGTGAGGGTCCACGGCTTTGTGCGTGGCCCGGTGTGAGTGGGGCTCTGCTGGACTTTCGGCAGGAGTTGCCAGGCTGCCACCTGTAAAGAAGAGGATGTGTCACCCATATCTTCCACTGGAATATCTCTCCGGGCTGAGGTGAGGAAGGAAAAAAAGGAGTGGGGGCCGGGACAGGAGGGGTATCTCAGGCAGGGCAATGGAAATCTTCCAGAAGAGCGCCCGTGGCCAGGACCATCCTGGCTGACCTGCAGGCACCAAGTTGGCCTGCGTGCCGTCGCTGGTGTGGCTCCACGGCCCTTCCTCTAGGCTTTCAAGCCCTTGTACATATTCAGGTGTTTCACCTGGGAAGGGTGGGAACAGTTCAGCAGCATCTGGCCTGGGGCTCAGCTCACGTTTACTCACAGAGGCCTGGGCACGGTCTCCCAGCTTCGCAATAAGGACGCCCCTTGCGTGGGCGGGTGGGGCTGCTGACTGTATGGGAGATGATTCCCCACCTCTGACCAATTTCACAATTGTTTACCACTGGAGCAAGTGCCTTGGTAGTGTTTTCCTCTGTATAACTGTTAGGTTCAGTTTTTTTTTTCTTTTTTGGTTCAAGTTAGATTTTATTCCTCTTTTATGTATTTATAGATATAAGCATGGAAATAATTCATTGTTATATATACATCAGTGTGAATGGAAGAATTTTTTTTCTGTTTTATTTTTACATTTTATTTTTAAAAATTTTGAAATTTAATTTTGTTTATTTTTTTGTACAGTAGGTTATTATTAGTTATCTATTTTATGCATAAACATGTATAAAGTTCAATCCCTATCTCCCAACTCATCCCACCACCACCACCCCATGGCTTCCCCCACTTTGTGTCCATACGTTAGTTCTCTACCTCTGTGTCTCTATTTCTGTCCTGCAAACCAGTTCATCTGTACCATTTTTCTAGGTCCCACATATAGGCATTAATAAACAATATTTGTTTTTCTCTTTCTGACTTACTTCACTCTGCATGACAGACTCTAGATCCATCAACTTCTCTACAAATGACCGTTTCATTCCTTTTTATGGCTGAGTAATATTCCATTTTATATATGTACCACATCTTTATCCATTCGTCTGTCTGTGGCCATTTAGCTTGCTTCCATTACCTGGCTATTGTAAATAGTGCTGCAATGAACATTGTGGTGAATGTGTCTTTGTGATTTATGGTTTTCTCTGGGTATATGCCCAGAAGAGGGATTGCTGGATCCTATGGTAATTCTCTTTTTAGTTTTTTAAAGGAACCTCCATACTGTTCTCCATAGTGACTGTATCAATTTACATTCCCGCCAATAGCGGAAGAGGGTTCCTTTTGTCCACACCCTCCCCAGAATTTGTTATTTGTAGATTATCTGATGATGCCGATTCTAACAGGTGTGAGGTCTTACCACATTGTAGTTTTGATTTGCACTTCTCTAATAATTAGTGATGTTGAGCAGCTTTTCATGTGGGTCTTGGCCATCTCTGTGTCTTCTTTGAAGAAACGTCTCTTTAGATCTTCTGCCCATTTTTGTATTGGGTTGTTTGTTTTATTAATATTAAGCTGAATGAGCTGTTTATATATATTGGAGATTAAACCTTTGTCCATTGATTCGCTTGTGAACGTTTTCGCCCATTCTGAGGGTTGCCTTTATCCATTCCCGTTTTTTTAACAAAGAAAGAAAGAAAGCAAAAGAAGCAGAACACTAATGTGCGTGAAATATGCCTCTTGAAACTGTCGTTTTGAAATATGGACGTCTTTTGAATTTTTTGGTCGATATATGACCCCAGGATTTCTTTTCAGGGCAGGTGTCATTTACAGGCCTGTAATGATTTGGAATATCCACTGACCATTAGCGCTGGGATTAAAGCTGCTGTTGTGTGAAACGGCCACAAGGTGGCAGCATTTCTCCCTAACCAAATCTGGTTACTAGGGCAGCAGAGCCTCAATGGAAGTCGCGTTCTAGATTGGAATGTAGAACGGAATGTGCCAGGAGAAAGCCCCTCAAGTGTGTCTCACTACTTCTTGTTCTTGTTTTTAATTTAATTTTTTATTTTTTATTACAGCAAGTTTGAGTACATCGTTTAGCTTGTTGTAGGTGTGCAAGTGGTGGTTCTTTTACACATATACATATGTCTGTTCTTCCTGGGATCCTTTTCCCATGTACGTTATGACAGAATGTTGAGTAGTCTTCTCTTGGTACTCCGTAGGTCTTTGGTGATTATATACTTCTACAGTGTTTGTATATGTCTGTTAACCCCAATATCGTAATGAATTCAATCCTCACACCTTTCCTTTGGTGAACCATAAGTTTGTTTAATGAATCTGTGATTGCCCTTCTCCGTGGAAATATCTGCCCTGGTATCAATTTATAGGTAACACCTATAAGTGATATGATATGATATGTGTCTTTCACTTTCTGACTTACTCCAAGTCACGTGATTACCTCGAGACTCATCTACGGTGCTGCAAATGGCATTGTGTCCTTTTTTTCCTTGGCGAATATTCTGTCTTAGCGAGGTCCATTTTCTGCAATGTGATTCCCTGAGGGCTGAGGATTAGCTGCCCTGGGCAGCCTGACCCTGCCGGCAAGCCCTCCCCAGGTGTGCCAGCGTTGAGGTCAATATAAACAGCACTCCAGGCAGCAATAGCCACTGCAGCTGTGCCTGAATCCATATTCTCTGCACCATCAGCAGTCTCGGGGCTGTGCTGGTGGGAGGGTGTGAGGGTCCACGGCTTTGTGCGTGGCCCGGTGTGAGTGGGGCTCTGCTGGACTTTCGGCAGGAGTTGCCAGGCTGCCACCTGTAAAGAAGAGGATGTGTCACCCATATCTTCCACTGGAATATCTCTCCGGGCTGAGGTGAGGAAGGAAAAAAAGGAGTGGGGGCCGGGACAGGAGGGGTATCTCAGGCAGGGCAATGGAAATCTTCCAGAAGAGCGCCCGTGGCCAGGACCATCCTGGCTGACCTGCAGGCACCAAGTTGGCCTGCGTGCCGTCGCTGGTGTGGCTCCACGGCCCTTCCTCTAGGCTTTCAAGCCCTTGTACATATTCAGGTGTTTCACCTGGGAAGGGTGGGAACAGTTCAGCAGCATCTGGCCTGGGGCTCAGCTCACGTTTACTCACAGAGGCCTGGGCACGGTCTCCCAGCTTCGCAATAAGGACGCCCCTTGCGTGGGCGGGTGGGGCTGCTGACTGTATGGGAGATGATTCCCCACCTCTGACCAATTTCACAATTGTTTACCACTGGAGCAAGTGCCTTGGTAGTGTTTTCCTCTGTATAACTGTTAGGTTCAGTTTTTTTTTTCTTTTTTGGTTCAAGTTAGATTTTATTCCTCTTTTATGTATTTATAGATATAAGCATGGAAATAATTCATTGTTATATATACATCAGTGTGAATGGAAGAATTTTTTTTCTGTTTTATTTTTACATTTTATTTTTAAAAATTTTGAAATTTAATTTTGTTTATTTTTTTGTACAGTAGGTTATTATTAGTTATCTATTTTATGCATAAACATGTATAAAGGTCAATCCCAATCTCCCAACTCATCCCACCACCACCACCCCATGGCTTCCCCCACTTTGTGTCCATACGTTAGTTCTCTACCTCTGTGTCTCTATTTCTGCCCTGCAAACCAGTTCATCTGTACCATTTTTCTAGGTCCCACATATAGGCATTAATAAACAATATTTGTTTTTCTCTTTCTGACTTACTTTACTCTGCATGACAGACTCTAGATCCATCAACTTCTCTACAAATGACCGTTTCATTCCTTTTTATGGCTGAGTAATATTCCATTTTATATATGTACCACATCTTTATCCATTCGTCTGTCTGTGGCCATTTAGCTTGCTTCCATTACCTGGCTATTGTAAATAGTGCTGCAATGAACATTGTGGTGAATGTGTCTTTGTGATTTATGGTTTTCTCTGGGTATATGCCCAGAAGAGGGATTGCTGGATCCTATGGTAATTCTCTTTTTAGTTTTTTAAAGGAACCTCCATACTGTTCTCCATAGTGACTGTATCAATTTACATTCCCGCCAATAGCGGAAGAGGGTTCCTTTTGTCCACACCCTCCCCAGAATTTGTTATTTGTAGATTATCTGATGATGCCGATTCTAACAGGTGTGAGGTCTTACCACATTGTAGTTTTGATTTGCACTTCTCTAATAATTAGTGATGTTGAGCAGCTTTTCATGTGGGTCTTGGCCATCTCTGTGTCTTCTTTGAAGAAACGTCTCTTTAGATCTTCTGCCCATTTTTGTATTGGGTTGTTTGTTTTATTAATATTAAGCTGCATGAGCTGTTTATATATATTGGAGATTAAACCTTTGTCCATTGATTCGCTTGTGAACGTTTTCGCCCATTCTGAGGGTTGCCTTTATCCATTCCCGTTTTTTTAACAAAGAAAGAAAGAAAGCAAAAGAAGCAGAACACTAATGTGCGTGAAATATGCCTCTTGAAACTGTCGTTTTGAAATATGGACGTCTTTTGAATTTTTTGGTCGATATATGACCCCAGGATTTCTTTTCAGGGCAGGTGTCATTTACAGGCCTGTAATGATTTGGAATATCCACTGACCATTAGCGCTGGGATTAAAGGTGCTGTTGTGTGAAACGGCCACAAGGTGGCAGCATTTCTCCCTAACCAAATCTGGTTACTAGGGCAGCAGAGCCTCAATGGAAGTCGCGTTCTAGATTGGAATGTAGAACGGAATGTGCCAGGAGAGAGCCCCTCAAGTGTGTCTCACTACTTCTTGTTCTTGTTTTTAATTTAATTTTTTATTTTTTATTACAGCAAGTTTGAGTACAACGTTTAGCTTGTTGTAGGTGTGCAAGAGGAGGTTCTTTTACACATATACATATGTCTGTTCTTCCTGGGATCCTTTTCCCATGTACGTTATGACAGAATGTTGAGTAGTCTTCTCTTGGTACTCCGTAGGTCTTTGGTGATTATATACGTCTACTGTGTTTCTATATGTCTGTTAACCCCAATATCGTAATGAATTCAATCCTCACACCTTTCCTTTGGTGAACCATAAGTTTGTTTAATGAATCTGTGATTGCCCTTCTCCATGGAAATATCTGCCCTGGTATCAATTTATAGGTAACACCTATAAGTGATATGATATGATATGTGTCGTTCACTTTCTGACTTACTCCAAGTCACGTGATTACCTCGAGACTCATCTACAGTGCTGCAAATGGCATTGTGTCCTTTTTCTCCTTGGCGAATATTCTGTCTTAGCGAGGTCCATTTTCTGCAATGTGATTCCCTGAGGGCTGAGGATTAGCTGCCCTGGGCAGCCTGACCCTGCCGGCAAGCCCTCCCCAGGTGTGCCTGGGTTGAGGTCAATATAAACAGCACTCCAGGCAGCAATAGCCCCTGCAGCTGTGCCTGACTCCATATTCTCTGCCCCGTCAGCAGTCTCGGGGCTGTGCTGGTGGGAGGTTGTGAGTGTCCACGGCTTTGTGGGTGGCCCGGTGTGAGTGGGGCTCTGCTGGACTTTCGGCAGGAGTTGCCAGGCTGCCACCTGTAAAGAAGAGGATGTGTCACCCATAACTTCCACTGGAATATCTCTCCGGGCTGAGGTGAGGAAGGAAAAAAAGGAGTGGGGGCCGGGACAGGAGGGGTATCTCAGGCAGGGCAATGGAAAGCTTCCAGAAGAGTGCCCGTGGCTAGGACTATCCTGGCTGACATGCAGGCACCAAGTTGGCCTGCGTGCCGTCGCTGGTGAGGCTCCACGGCCCTCCCTCTAGGCTTTCAAGCCCTTGTACATATTCAGGTGTTTCACCTGGGAAGGGTGGGAACAGTTGAGCAGCAGCTGGCCTGGGGCTCAGCTCACGTTTACTCACAGAGGCCTCGGCACGGTCCCCCAGCTTTGCAATAAGGACGCTCCTTGCGTGGGCGGGCGGGGCTGCTGGCTGTATGGGAGATGATTCCCCACCTCTGACCAATTTCAGAATTGTTTACCACTGGAGCAATGCCTTGGTAATATTTTCCTCTGTATAACTGTTACGTTCAGTTTTTTTTTCTTTTTTGTTTCAAGTTAGATTTTATTTCTCTTTTATGTATTTATGGATATAAGCATGGAAATAATTCATTCTTATAAATACATCAGTGTGAATGGAAGAACTTTTTTTTCTGTATTATTTTTACATTTTATTTTTAAAAAATTTGAAATTTAATTTTATTTATTTTTTTATACAGTAGGTTATTATTAGTTATCTATTTTATGCATAAATATGTATACAGGTCAATCCCAATCTCCCAAATCATCCCACCACCACCACCCGTTGGCTTCCCCCACTTTGTGTCCATACGTTTGTTCTCTACCTCTGTATCTCTATTTCTGCCCTGCAAACCAGTTCATCTGTACCATTTTTCTAGGTTCCACATATAGGCATTAATATACAATATTTGTTTTTCTCTTTCTGACTTACTTCACTCTGCATGACAGTCTCTAGATCCATCAACTTCTCTACAAATGACCGTTTCATTCCTTTTTATGGCTGAGTAATATTCCATTTTATATATGTACCACATCTTTATCCATTCGTCTGTCTGTGGCCATTTAGCTTGCTTCCATTACCTGGCTATTGTAAATAGTGCTGCAATGAACATTGTGGTGAATGTGTCTTTGTGATTTATGGTTTTCTCTGGGTATATGCCCAGAAGAGGGATTGCTGGATCCTATGGTAATTCTCTTTTTAGTTTTTTAAAGGAACCTCCATACTGTTCTCCATAGTGACTGTATCAATTTACATTCCCGCCAATAGCGGAAGAGGGTTCCTTTTGTCCACACCCTCCCCAGAATTTGTTATTTGTAGATTATCTGATGATGCCGATTCTAACAGGTGTGAGGTCTTACCACATTGTAGTTTTGATTTGCACTTCTCTAATAATTAGTGATGTTGAGCAGCTTTTCATGTGGGTCTTGGCCATCTCTGTGTCTTCTTTGAAGAAACGTCTCTTTAGATCTTCTGCCCATTTTTGTATTGGGTTGTTTGTTTTATTAATATTAAGCTGCATGAGCTGTTTATATATATTGGAGATTAAACCTTTGTCCATTGATTCGCTTGTGAACGTTTTCGCCCATTCTGAGGGTTGCCTTTATCCATTCCCGTTTTTTTAACAAAGAAAGAAAGAAAGCAAAAGAAGCAGAACACTAATGTGCGTGAAATATGCCTCTTGAAACTGTCGTTTTGAAATATGGACGTCTTTTGAATTTTTTGGTCGATATATGACCCCAGGATTTCTTTTCAGGGCAGGTGTCATTTACAGGCCTGTAATGATTTGGAATATCCACTGACCATTAGCGCTGGGATTAATGCTGCAGTTGTGAGAAACGGCCACAAGGTGGCAGCAGTTCTCCCTTACCAAATCTGGTTACTAGGGCAGCAGAGCCTCAATGGAAGTCGCGTTCTAGATTGGAATGTAGAACGGAATGTGCCAGGAGAAAGCCCCTCAAGTGTGTCTCACTACTTCTTGTTCTTGTTTTTAATTTAATTTTTTATTTTTTATTACAGCAAGTTTGAGTACATCGTTTAGCTTGTTGTAGGTGTGCAAGAGGTGGTTCTTTTACACATATACATATGTCTGTTCTTCCTGGGATCCTTTTCCCATGTACGTTATGACAGAATGTTGAGTAGTCTTCTCTTGGTACTCTGTAGGTCTTTGGTGATTATATACGTCTACTGTGTTTGTATATGTCTGTTAACCCCAATATCGTAATGAATTCAATCCTCACACCTTTCCTTTGGTGAACCATAAGTTTGTTTAATGAATCTGTGATTGCCCTTCTCCGTGGAAATATCTGCCCTGGTATCAATTTATAGGTAACACCTATAAGTGATATGATATGATATGTGTCTTTCACTTTCTGACTTACTCCAAGTCACGTGATTACCTCAAGACTCATCTACGGTGCTGCAAATGGCATTGTGTCCTTTTTTTCCTTGGCGAATATTCTGTCTTAGCGAGGTCCATTTTCTGCAATGTGATTCCCTGAGGGCTGAGGATTAGCTGCCCTGGGCAGCCTGACCCTGCCGGCAAGCCCTCCCCTGGTGTGCCAGGGTTGAGGTCAATATAAACAGCACTCCAGGCAGCAATAGCCACTGCAGCTGTGCCTGACTCCATATTTCTGCACCATCAGCAGTCTCGGGGCTGTGCTGGTGGGAGGGTGTGAGGGTCCACGGCTTTGTGCGTGGCCCGGTGTGAGTGGGGCTCTGCTGGATTTTCGGCAGGAGTTGCCAGGCTGCCACCTGTAAAGAAGAGGTTGTGTCACCCATAACTTCCACTGGAATATCTCTCCGGGCTGAGGTGAGGAAGGAAAAAAAGGAGTGGGGGCCGGGACAGGAGGGGTATCTCAGGCATGGCAATGGAAATCTTCCAGAAGAGCGCCCGTGGCCAGGACCATCCTGGCTGACCTGCAGGCACCAAGTTGGCCTGCGTGCCGTCGCTGGTGTGGCTCCACGGCCCTTCCTCTAGGCTTTCAAGCCCTTGTACATATTCAGGTGTTTCACCTGGGAAGGGTGGGAACAGTTCAGCAGCATCTGGCCTGGGGCTCAGCTCACGTTTACTCACAGAGGCCTGGGCACGGTCTCCCAGCTTCGCAATAAGGACGCTCCTTGCGTGGGCGGGTGGGGCTGCTGACTGTATGGGAGATGATTCCCCACCTCTGACCAATTTCACAATTGTTTACCACTGGAGCAAGTGCCTTGGTAGTGTTTTCCTCTGTATAACTGTTAGGTTCAGTTTTTTTTTTTCTTTTTTGGTTCAAGTTATATTTTATTCCTCTTTTATGTATTTATAGATATAAGCATGGAAATAATTCATTGTTATATATACATCAGTGTGAATGGAAGAATTTTTTTTCTGTTTTATTTTTACATTTTATTTTTCAAAATTTTGAAATTTAATTTTGTTTATTTTTTTATACAGTAGGTTATTATTAGTTATCTATTTTATGCATAAACATGTATAAAGGTCAATCCCAATCTCCCAACTCATCCCACCACCACCACCCCATGGCTTCCCCCACTTTGTGTCCATACGTTAGTTCTCTACCTCTGTGTCTCTATTTCTGCCCTGCAAACCAGTTCATCTGTACCATTTTTCTAGGTCCCACATATAGGCATTAATAAACAATATTTGTTTTTCTCTTTCTGACTTACTTCACTCTGCATGACAGTCTCTAGATCCATCAACTTCTCTACAATTGACCGTTTCATTCCTTTTTATGGCTGAGTAATATTCCATTTTATATATGTACCACATCTTTATCCATTCGTCTGTCTGTGGCCATTTAGGTTGCTTCCATTACCTGGCTATTGTAAATAGTGCTGCAATGAACATTGTGGTGAATGTGTCTTTGTGATTTATGGTTTTCTCTGGGTATATGCCCAGAAGTGGGATTGCTGGATCCTATGGTAATTCTCTTTTTCGTTTTTTAAAGGAACCTCCATACTGTTCTCCATAGTGACTGTATCAATTTACATTCCCACCAATAGCGGAAGAGGGTTCCTTTTGTCCACACCCTCCCCAGAATTTGTTGTTTGTACATTATCTGATGATGCCGATTCTAACAGGTGTGAGGTCTTACCTCATTGTAGTTTTGATTTGCATTTCTCTAATAATTAGTGATGTTGAGCAGCTTCTCATGTGCGTCTTGGCCATCTCTGTGTCTTCTTTGAAGAAACGTCTCTTTAGATCTTCTGCCCATTTTTGTATTGGGTTGTTTGTTTTATTAATATTAAGCTGCATGAGCTGTTTATATATATTGGAGATTAAACCTTTGTCCATTGATTCGTTTGTGAACGTTTTCGCCCATTCTGAGGGTTGCCTTTTTCCATTCCCGTATTTTTAACAAAGAAAGAAAGAAAGCAAAAGAAGCAGAACACTAATGTGCGTGAAATATGCCTCTTGAAACTGTCGTTTTGAAATATGGACGTCTTTTGAATTTTTTGGTCGATATATGACCCCAGGATTTCTTTTCAGGGCAGGTGTCATTTACAGGCCTGTAATGATTTGGAATATCCACTGACCATTAGCGCTGGGATTAAAGGTGCTGTTGTGTGAAACGGCCACAAGGTGGCAGCATTTCTCCCTAACCAAATCTGGTTACTAGGGCAGCAGAGCCTCAATGGAAGTCGCGTTCTAGATTGGAATGTAGAACGGAATGTGCCAGGAGAGAGCCCCTCAAGTGTGTCTCACTACTTCTTGTTCTTGTTTTTAATTTAATTTTTTATTTTTTATTACAGCAAGTTTGAGTACAACGTTTAGCTTGTTGTTGGTGTGCAAGAGGTGGTTCTTTTACACATATACATATGTCTGTTCTTCCTGGGAACCATTTCCCATGTACGTTATGAGAGAATGTTGAGTAGTCTTCTTTTGGTACTCCGTAGGTCTTTGGTGATTATATACTTCTACTGTGTTTTTATATGTCTGTTAACCCCAATATCGTAATGAATTCAATCCTCACACCTTTCCTTTGGTGAACCATAAGTTTGTTTAATGAATCTGTGATTGCCCTTCTCCGTGGAAATATCTGCCCTGGTATCAATTTATAGGTAACACCTATAAGTGATATGATATGATATGTGTCTTTCACTTTTTGACTTACTCCAAGTCACGTGATTACCTCTAGACTCATCTACGGTGCTGCAAATGGCATTGTGTCCTTTTTTTCCTTGGCGAATATTCTGTCTTAGCGAGGTCCATTTTCTGCAATGTGATTCCCTGAGGGCTGAGGATTAGCTGACCTGGGCAGCCTGACCCTGCTGGCAAGCCCTCCCCAGGTGTGCCTGGGTTGAGGTCAATATAAACAGCACTCCAGGCAGCAATAGCCCCTGCATCTGTGCCTGACTCCATATTCTCTGCACCATCAGCAGTCTCGGGGCTGTGCTGGTGGGAGGGTGTGAGGGTCCACGGCTTTGTGGGTGGCCCGGTGTGAGTGGGGCTCTGCTGGATTTTCGGCAGGAGTTGCCAGGCTGCCACGTGTAAAGAAGAGGATGTGTCACCCATAACTTCCACTGGAATATCTCTCCGGCCTGAGGTGAGGAAGGAAAAAAAGGAGTGGGGGCCGAGACAGGAGGGGTATCTCAGGCAGGGCAATGGAAAGCTTCCAGAAGAGCGCCCGTGGCCAGGACCATCCTGGCTGACCTGCAGGCACCAAGTTGGCCTGCGTGCTGTCGCTGGTGTGGCTCCACGGCCCTTCCTCTAGGCTTTCAAGCCCTTGTACATATTCAGGTGTTTCACCTGGGAAGGGTGGGAACAGTTCAGCAGCAGCTGGCCTGGGGCTCAGCTCACGTTTACTCACAGAGGCCTCGGCACGGTCCCCCAGCTTTGCAATAAGGACGCTCCTTGCGTGGGCGGGCGGGGCTGCTGCCTGTATGGGAGATGATTCCCCACCTCTGACCAATTTCAGAATTGTTTACCACTGGAGCAAGTGCCTTGGTAGTGTTTTCCTCTGTATAACTGTTAGGTTCAGTTTTTTTTTTCTTTTTTGCTTCAAGTTAGATTTTATTCCTCTTTTATGTATTTATGGATATAAGCATGGAAATAATTCATTCTTATAAATACATCAGTGTGAATGGAAGAACTTTTTTTTCTGTTTTATTTTTACATTTTATTTTTAAAAATTTTGAAATTTAATTTTATTTATTTTTTTTATACAGTAGGTTATTATTAGTTATCTATTTTATGCATAAACATGTATACAGGTCAATCCCAATCTCCCAACTCATCCCACCACCACCACCCCATGGCTTCCTCCACTTTGTGTCCATACGTTTGTTCTCCACCTCTGTGTCTCTATTTCTGCCCTGCAAACCAGTTCATCTGTACCATTTTTCTAGGTTCCACATATAGGCATTAATATACAATATTTGTTTTTCTCTTTCTGACTTTCTTCACTCTGCATGACAGTCTCTAGATCCATCAACTTCTCTACAAATGACCGTTTCATTCCTTTTTATGTCTGAGTAATATTCCTTTTTATATATGTACCACATCTTTATCCATTCGTCTGTCTGTTGCCATTTAGGTTGCTTCCATTACCTGGCTATTGTAAATAGTGTTGCAATGAACATTGCGGTGAATGTGTCTTTGTGATTTATGGTTTTCTCTGGGTATATGCCCAGAAGTGGGATTGCTGGAACCTGTGGTAATTCTCTTTTTAGTTTTTTAAAGGAACCTCCATACTGTTCTCCATAGTGACTGTATCAATTTACATTCCCACCAATAGCGGAAGAGGGTTCCTTTTGTCCACACCCTCCCCAGAATTTGTTGTTTGTAGATTATCTGATGATGCCGATTCTAACAGGTGTGAGGGCTTACCTCATTGTAGTTTTGATTTGCATTTCTCTAATAATTAGTGATGTTGAGCAGCTTTTCATGTGCGTCTTGGCCATCTCTGTGTCTTCTTTGAAGAAACGTCTCTTTAGATCTTCTGCCCATTTTTGTATTTGGTTGTTTGTTTTATTAATATTAAGCTGCATGAGCTGTTTATATATATTGGAGATTAAACCTTTTTCCATTGATTCGTTTGTGAACGTTTTCGCCCATTCTGAGGGTTGCCTTTCTCCATTCCCGTTTTTTTAACAAAGAAAGAAAGAAAGCAAAAGAAGCAGAACACTAATGTGCGTGAAATATGCCTCTTGAAACTGTCGTTTTGAAATATGGACGTCTTTTGAATTTTTTGGTCGATATATGACCCCAGGATTTGTTTTCAGGGCAGGTGTCATTTACAGGCCTGTAATGATTTGGAATATCCACTGACCATTAGCGCTGGGATTAAAGCTGCTGTTGTGTGAAACGGCCACAAGGTGGCAGCAGTTCTCCCTTACCAAATCTGGTTACTAGGGCAGCAGAGCCTCAATGGATGTCGCGTTCTAGATTGGAATGTAGAACGGAATGTGCCAGGAGAAAGCCCCTCAAGTTTGTCTCACTACTTCTTGTTCGTGTTTTTAATTTAATTTTTTATTTTTTATTACAGCAAGTTTGAGTACAACGTTTAGCTTGTTGTAGGTGTGCAAGAGGTGGTTCTTTTACACATATACATATGTCTGTTCTTCCTGGGAACCTTTTCCCATGTACGTTATGACAGAATGTTGAGTAGTCTTCTCTTGGTACTCCGTAGGTCTTTGGTGATTATATACGTCTACTGTGTTTGTATATGTCTGTTAACCCCAATATCGTAATGAATTCAATCCTCACACCTTTCCTTTGGTGAACCATAAGTTTGTTTAATGAATCTGTGATTGCCCTTCTCCGTGGAAATATCTGCCCTGGTATCAATTTATAGGTAACACCTATAAGTGATATGATATGATATGTGTCTTTCACTTTCTGACTTACTCCAAGTCACGTGATTACCTCTAGACTCATCTACGGTGCTGCAAATGGCATTGTGTCCTTTTTTTCCTTGGCGAATATTCTGTCTTAGCGAGGTCCATTTTCTGCAATGTGATTCCCTGAGGGCTGAGGATTAGCTGACCTGGCCAGCCTGACCCTGGCGGCAAGCCCTCCCCAGGTGTGCCTGGGTTGAGGTCAATATAAACAGCACTCCAGGCAGCAATAGCCCCTGCAGCTGTGCCTGACTCCATATTCTCTGCACCATCAGCAGTCTCGGGGCTGTGCTGGTGGGAGGGTGTGAGGGTCCACGGCTTTGTGGGTGGCCCGGTGTGAGTGGGGCTCTGCTGGATTTTCGGCAGGAGTTGCCAGGCTGCCACCTGTAAAGAAGAGGATGTGTCACCCATAACTTCCACTGGAATATCTCTCCGGGCTGAGGTGAGGAAGGAAAAAAAGGAGTGGGGGCCGAGACAGGAGGGGTATCTCAGGCAGGGCAATGGAAAGCTTCCAGAAGAGCGCCCGTGGCCAGGACCATCCTGGCTGACCTGCAGGCACCAAGTTGGCCTGCGTGCTGTCGCTGGTGTGGCTCCACGGCCCTTCCTCTAGGCTTTCAAGCCCTTGTACATATTCAGGTGTTTCACCTGGGAAGGGTGGGAACAGTTCAGCAGCAGCTGGCCTGGGGCTCAGCTCACGTTTACTCACAGAGGCCTCGGCACGGTCCCCCAGCTTTGCAATAAGGATGCTCCTTGCGTGGGCAGGCGGGGCTGCTGGCTGTATGGGAGATGATTCCCCACCTCTGACCAATTTCAGAATTGTTTACCACTGGAGCAAGTGCCTTGGTAGTGTTTTCCTCTGTATAACTGTTAGGTTCAGTTTTTTTTTTTTTTGGTTCAAGTTAGATTTTATTCCTCTTTTATGTATTTATGGATATAAGCATGGAAATAATTCATTCTTATAAATACATCAGTGTGAATGGAAGAACTTTTTTTTCTGTTTTATTTTTACATTTTATTTTTAAAAAATTTGAAATTTAATTTTATTTATTTTTTTATACAGTACGTTATTATTAGTTATCTATTTTATGCATAAACATGTATACAGATCAATCCCAATCTCCCAACTCATCCCACCACCACCACCCCATGGCTTCCCCCACTTTGTGTCCATACGTTTGTTCTCTACCTCTGTGTCTCTATTTCTGCCCTGCAAACCAGTTCATCTGTACTATTTTTCTAGGTTCCACATATAGGCCTTAATATACAATATTTGTATTTCTCTTTCTGACTTACTTCACTCTGCATGACAGTCTCTAGATCCATCAACTTCTCTACAAATGACCGTTTCATTCCTTTTTATGGCTGAGTAATATTCCTTTTTATATATGTACCACATCTTTATCCATTCGTCTGTCTGTGGCCATTTAGGTTGCTTCCATTACCTGGCTATTGTAAATAGTGCTGCAATGAACATTGTGGTGAATGTGTCTTTGTGATTTATGGTTTTCTCTGGGTATATGCCCAGAAGTGGGATTGCTGGATCCTATGGTAATTCTCTTTTTAGTTTTTTAAAGGAACCTCCATACTGTTCTCCATAGTGACTGTATCAATTTACATTCCCACCAATAGCGGAAGAGGGTTCCTTTTGTCCACACCCTCCCCAGAATTTGTTGTTTGTAGATTATCTGATGATGCCGATTCTAACAGGTGTGAGGTCTTACCTCATTGTAGTTTTGATTTGCATTTCTCTAATAATTAGTGATGTTGAGCAGCTTTTCATGTGCGTCTTGGCCATCTCTGTGTCTTCTTTGAAGAAACGTCTCTTTAGATCTTCTGCCCATTTTTGTATTGGTTTGTTTGTTTTATTAACATTAAGCTGCATGAGCTGTTTATATATATTGGAGATTAAACCTTTGTCCATTGATTCGTTTGTGAACGTTTTCGCCCATTCTGAGGGTTGCCTTTTTCCATTCCCGTATTTTTAACAAAGAAAGAAAGAAAGCAAAAGAAGCAGAACACTAATGTGCGTGAAATATGCCTCTTGAAACTGTCGTTTTGAAATATGGACGTCTTTTGAATTTTTTGGTCGGTATATGACCCCAGGATTTGTTTTCAGGGCAGGTGTCATTTACAGGCCTGTAATGATTTTGAATATCCACTGACCATTAGCGCTGGGATTAAAGCTGCTGTTGTGTGAAACGGCCACAAGGTGGCAGCAGTTCTCCCTTACCAAATCTGGTTACTAGGGCAGCAGAGCCTCAATGGAAGAAGCGTTCTAGATTGGAATGTAGAACGGAATGTGCCAGGAGAAAGCCCCTCAAGTTTGTCTCACTACTTCTTGTTCGTGTTTTTAATTTAATTTTTTATTTTTTATTACAGCAAGTTTGAGTACAACGTTTAGCTTGTTGTTGGTGTGCAAGAGGTGGTTCTTTTACACATATACATATGTCTGTTCTTCCTGGGAACCATTTCCCATGTACGTTATGACAGAATGTTGAGTAGTCTTCTCTTGGTACTCCGTAGGTCTTTGGTGATTATATACTTCTACTGTGTTTGTATATGTCTGTTAACCCCAATATCGTAATGAATTCAATCCTCACACCTTTCCTTTGGTGAACCATAAGTTTGTTTAATGAATCTGTGATTGCCCTTCTAGGTGGAAATATCTGCCCTGGTATCAATTTATAGGTAACACCTATAAGTGATATGATATGATATGTGTCTTTCACTTTCACTTTCTGACTTAATCCAAGTCACGTGATTACCTCTAGACTCATCTACGGTGCTGCAAATGGTATTGTGTCCTTTTTTTCCTTGGCGAATATTCTGTCTCAGCGAGGTCCATTTTCTGCAATGTGATTCCCTGAGGGCTGAGGATTAGCTGACCTGGCCAGCCTGACCCTGGCGGCAAGCCCTCCCCAGGTGTGCCTGGGTTGAGGTCAATATAAACAGCACTCCAGGCAGCAATAGCCCCTGCAGCTGTGCCTGACTCCATATTCTCTGCACCATCAGCAGTCTCGGGGCTGTGCTGGTGGGAGCGTGTGAGCGTCCACGGCTTTGTGGTTGGTCCGGTGTGAGTGGGGCTCTGCTGGATTTTCGGCAGGAGTTGCCAGGCTGCCACCTGTAAACAAGAGGATGTGTCACCCATAACTTCCACTGGAATATCTTTCCGGGCTGAGGTGAGGAAGGAAAAAAAGGAGTGGGTGCAGGGACAGGAGGGGTATCTCAGGCAGGGCAATGGAAAGCTTCCAGAAGAGCGCCCGTGGCCAGGACCATCCTGGCTGACCTGCAGGCACCAAGTTGGCCTGCGTGCTGTCGCTGGTGTGGCTCCACGGCCCTTCCTCTAGGCTTTCAAGCCCTTGTACATATTCAGGTGTTTCACCTGGGAAGGGTGGGAACAGTTCAGCAGCAGCTGGCCTGGGGCTCAGCTCACGTTTACTCACAGAGGCCTCGGCACGGTCCCCCAGTTTTGCAATAAGGACGCTCCTTGCGTGGGCGGGCGGGGCTGCTGGCTGTATGGGAGATGATTCCCCACCTCTGACCAATTTCAGAATTGTTTACCACTGGAGCAAGTGCCTTGGTAGTGTTTTCCTCTGTATAACTGTTAGGTTCAGTTTGTTTTTTCTTTTTTGCTTCAAGTTAGATTTTATTCCTCTTTTATGTATTTATGGATATAAGCATGGAAATAATTCATTCTTATAAATACATCAGTGTGAATGGAAGAACTTTTTTTTCTGTTTTATTTTTACATTTTATTTTTAAAAAATTTGAAATTTAATTTTATTTATTTTTTTATACAGTACGTTATTATTAGTTATCTATTTTATGCATAAACATGTATACAGATCAATCCCAATCTCCCAACTCATCCCACCACCACCACCCCATGGCTTCCCCCACTTTGTGTCCATACGTTTGTTCTCTACCTCTGTGTCTCTATTTCTGCCCTGCAAACCAGTTCATCTGTACTATTTTTCTAGGTTCCACATATAGGCCTTAATATACAATATTTGTTTTTCTCTTTCTGACTTACTTCACTCTGCATGACAGTCTCTAGATCCATCAACTTCTCTACAAATGACCGTTTCATTCCTTTTTATGGCTGAGTAATATTCCTTTTTATATATGTACCACATCTTTATCCATTCGTCTGTCTGTGGCCATTTAGGTTGCTTCCATTACCTGGCTATTGTAAATAGTGCTGCAATGAACATTGTGGTGAATGTGTCTTTGTGATTTATGGTTTTCTCTGGGTATATGCCCAGAAGTGGGATTGCTGGATCCTATGGTAATTCTCTTTTTAGTTTTTTAAAGGAACCTCCATACTGTTCTCCATAGTGACTGTATCAATTTACATTCCCACCAATAGCGGAAGAGGGTTCCTTTTGTCCACACCCTCCCCAGAATTTGTTGTTTGTAGATTATCTGATGATGCCGATTCTAACAGGTGTGAGGTCTTACCTCATTGTAGTTTTGATTTGCATTTCTCTAATAATTAGTGATGTTGAGCAGCTTTTCATGTGCGTCTTGGCCATCTCTGTGTCTTCTTTGAAGAAACGTCTCTTTAGATCTTCTGCCCATTTTTGTATTGGGTTGTTTGTTTTATTAACATTAAGCTGCATGAGCTGTTTATATATATTGGAGATTAAACCTTTGTCCATTGATTCGTTTGTGAACGTTTTCGCCCATTCTGAGGGTTGCCTTTTTCCATTCCCGTATTTTTAACAAAGAAAGAAAGAAAGCAAAAGAAGCAGAACACTAATGTGCGTGAAATATGCCTCTTGAAACTGTCGTTTTGAAATATGGACGTCTTTTGAATTTTTTGGTCGGTATATGACCCCAGGATTTGTTTTCAGGGCAGGTGTCATTTACAGGCCTGTAATGATTTTGAATATCCACTGACCATTAGCGCTGGGATTAAAGCTGCTATTGTGTGAAACGGCCACAAGGTGGCAGCAGTTCTCCCTTACCAAATCTGGTTACTAGGGCAGCAGAGCCTCAATGGAAGAAGCGTTCTAGATTGGAATGTAGAACGGAATGTGCCAGGAGAAAGCCCCTCAAGTTTGTCTCACTACTTCTTGTTCGTGTTTTTAATTTAATTTTTTATTTTTTATTACAGCAAGTTTGAGTACAACGTTTAGCTTGTTGTTGGTGTGCAAGAGGTGGTTCTTTTACACATATACATATGTCTGTTCTTCCTGGGAACCATTTCCCATGTACGTTATGACAGAATGTTGAGTAGTCTTCTCTTGGTACTCCGTAGGTCTTTGGTGATTATATACTTCTACTGTGTTTGTATATGTCTGTTAACCCCAATATCGTAATGAATTCAATCCTCACACCTTTCCTTTGGTGAACCATAAGTTTGTTTAATGAATCTGTGATTGCCCTTCTAGGTGGAAATATCTGCCCTGGTATCAATTTATAGGTAACACATATAAGTGATATGATATGATATGTGTCTTTCACTTTCACTTTCTGACTTAATCCAAGTCACGTGATTACCTCTAGACTCATCTACGGTGCTGCAAATGGCATTGTGTCCTTTTTTTCCTTGGCGAATATTCTGTCTCAGCGAGGTCCATTTTCTGCAATGTGATTCCCTGAGGGCTGAGGATTAGCTGACCTGGCCAGCCTGACCCTGGCGGCAAGCCCTCCCCAGGTGTGCCTGGGTTGAGGTCAATATAAACAGCACTCCAGGCAGCAATAGCCCCTGCAGCTGTGCCTGACTCCATATTCTCTGCACCATCAGCAGTCTCGGGGCTGTGCTGGTGGGAGCGTGTGAGGGTCCACGGCTTTGTGGTTGGTCCGGTGTGAGTGGGGCTCTGCTGGATTTTCGGCAGGAGTTGCCAGGCTGCCACCTGTAAACAAGAGGATGTGTCACCCATAACTTCCACTGGAATATCTTTCCGGGCTGAGGTGAGGAAGGAAAAAAAGGAGTGGGTGCAGGGACAGGAGGGGTATCTCAGGCAGGGCAATGGAAAGCTTCCAGAAGAGCGCCCGTGGCCAGGACCATCCTGGCTGACCTGCAGGCACCAAGTTGGCCTGCGTGCTGTCGCTGGTGTGGCTCCACGGCCCTTCCTCTAGGCTTTCAAGCCCTTGTACATATTCAGGTGTTTCACCTGGGAAGGGTGGGAACAGTTCAGCAGCAGCTGGCCTGGGGCTCAGCTCACGTTTACTCACAGAGGCCTCGGCACGGTCCCCCAGCTTTGCAATAAGGACGCTCCTTGCGTGGGCGGGCGGGGCTGCTGGCTGTATGGGAGATGATTCCCCACCTCTGACCAATTTCAGAATTGTTTACCACTGGAGCAAGTGCCTTGGTAGTGTTTTCCTCTGTATAACTGTTAGGTTCAGTTTGTTTTTTCTTTTTTGCTTCAAGTTAGATTTTATTCCTCTTTTATGTATTTCTGGATATAAGCATGGAAATAATTCATTCTTATAAATACATCAGTGTGAATGGAAGAACTTTTTTTCTGTTTTATTTTCACATTTTATTTTTTAAAAATTTGAAATTTAATTTTATTTATTTTTTTATACAGTAGGTTATTATTAGTTATCTATTTTATGCATAAACATGTATACAGGTCAATTCCAATCTCCCAACTCATCCCACCACCACCACCCCATGGCTTCCTCCACTTTGTGTCCATACGTTTGTTCTCTACCTCTGTGTCTCTATTTCTGCCCTGCAAACCAGTTCATCTGTACCATTTTTCTAGGTTCCACATATAGGCATTAATATACAATATTTGTTTTTCTCTTTCTGACTTACTTCACTCTGCATGACAGTCTCTAGATCCATCAACTTCTCTACAAATGACCGTTTCATTCCTTTTTATGGCTGAGTAATATTCCTTTTTATATATGTACCACATCTTTATCCATTCGTCTGTCTGTGGCCATTTAGGTTGCTTCCATTACCTGGCTATTGTAAATAGTGTTGCAATGAACATTGTGGTGAATGTGTCTTTGTGATTTATGGTTTTCTCTGGGTATATGCCCAGAAGTGGGATTGCTGGATCCTATGGTAATTCTCTTTTTCGTTTTTTAAAGGAACCTCCATACTGTTCTCCATAGTGACTGTATCAATTTACATTCCCACCAATAGCGGAAGAGGGTTCCTTTTGTCCACACCCTCCCCAGAATTTGTTGTTTGTAGATTATCTGATGATGCCGATTCTAACAGGTGTGAGGTCTTACCTCATTGTAGTTTTGATTTGCATTTCTCTAATAATTAGTGATGTTGAGCAGCTTTTCATGTGCGTCTTGGCCATCTCTGTGTCTTCTTTGAAGAAACGTCTCTTTAGATCTTCTGCCCATTTTTGTATTGGGTTGTTTGTTTTATTAATATTAAGCTGCATGAGTTGTTTATATATATTGGAGATTAAACCTTTGTCCATTGATTCGTTTGTGAACGTTTTCGCCCATTCTGAGGGTTGCCTTTTTCCATTCCCGTATTTTTAACAAAGAAAGAAAGAAAGCAAAAGAAGCAGAACACTAATGTGCGTGAAATATGCCTCTTGAAACTGTCGTTTTGAAATATGGACGTCTTTTGAATTTTTTGGTCGATATATGACCCCAGGATTTGTTTTCAGGGCAGGTGTCATTTACAGGCCTGTAATGATTTGGAATATCCACTGACCATTAGCGCTGGGATTAAAGCTGCTGTTGTGTGAAACGGCCACAAGGTGGCAGCAGTTCTCCCTTACCAAATCTGGTTACTAGGGCAGCAGAGCCTCAATGGAAGTCACGTTCTAGATTGGAATGTAGAACGGAATGTGCCAGGAGAAAGCCCCTCTAGTTTGTCTCACTACTTCTTGTTCGTGTTTTTAATTTAATTTTCTATTTTTTATTACAGCCAGTTTGAGTACAAAGTTTAGCTTGTTGTAGGTGTGCAAGAGGTGGTTCTTTTACACATATACATATGTCTGTTCTTCCTGGGAACCTTTTCCCATGTACGTTATGACAGAATGTTGAGTAGTCTTCTCTTGGTACTCCGTAGGTCTTTGGTGATTATATACGTCTACTGTGTTTGTATATGTCTGTTAACCCCAATATCGTAATGAATTCAATCCTCACACCTTTCCTTTGGTGAACCATAAGTTTGTTTAATGAATCTGTGATTGCCCTTCTCTGTGGAAATATCTGCCCTGGTATCAATTTATAGGTAACACCTATAAGTGATATGATATGATATGTGTCTTTCACTTTCTGACTTAATCCAAGTCACGTGATTACCTCTAGACTCATCTACGGTGCTGCAAATGGCATTGTGTCCTTTTTTTCCTTGGCGAATATTCTGTCTCAGCGAGGTCCATTTTCTGCAATGTGATTCCCTGAGGGCTGAGGATTAGCTGACCTGGCCAGCCTGACCCTGGCGGCAAGCCCTCCCCAGGTGTGCCTGGGTTGAGGTCAATATAAACAGCACTCCAGGCAGCAATAGCCCCTGCAGCTGTGCCTGACTCCATATTCTCTGCACCATCAGCAGTCTCGGGGCTGTGCTGGTGGGAGCGTGTGAGGGTCCACGGCTTTGTGGTTGGTCCGGTGTGAGTGGGGCTCTGCTGGATTTTCGGCAGGAGTTGCCAGGCTGCCACCTGTAAACAAGAGGATGTGTCACCCATAACTTCCACTGGAATATCTTTCCGGGCTGAGGTGAGGAAGGAAAAAAAGGAGTGGGTGCAGGGACAGGAGGGGTATCTCAGGCAGGGCAATGGAAAGCTTCCAGAAGAGCGCCCGTGGCCAGGACCATCCTGGCTGACCTGCAGGCACCAAGTTGGCCTGCGTGCTGTCGCTGGTGTGGCTCCACGGCCCTTCCTCTAGGCTTTCAAGCCCTTGTACATATTCAGGTGTTTCACCTGGGAAGGGTGGGAACAGTTCAGCAGCAGCTGGCCTGGGGCTCAGCTCACGTTTACTCACAGAGGCCTCGGCACGGTCCCCCAGCTTTGCAATAAGGACGCTCCTTGCGTGGGCGGGCGGGGCTGCTGGCTGTATGGGAGATGATTCCCCACCTCTGACCAATTTCAGAATTGTTTACCACTGGAGCAAGTGCCTTGGTAGTGTTTTCCTCTGTATAACTGTTAGGTTCAGTTTGTTTTTTCTTTTTTGCTTCAAGTTAGATTTTATTCCTCTTTTATGTATTTCTGGATATAAGCATGGAAATAATTCATTCTTATAAATACATCAGTGTGAATGGAAGAACTTTTTTTCTGTTTTATTTTCACATTTTATTTTTTAAAAATTTGAAATTTAATTTTATTTATTTTTTTATACAGTAGGTTATTATTAGTTATCTATTTTATGCATAAACATGTATACAGGTCAATACCAATCTCCCAACTCATCCCACCACCACCACCCCATGGCTTCCTCCACTTTGTGTCCATACGTTTGTTCTCTACCTCTGTGTCTCTATTTCTGCCCTGCAAACCAGTTCATCTGTACCATTTTTCTAGGTTCCACATATAGGCATTAATATACAATATTTGTTTTTCTCTTTCTGACATACTTCACTCTGCATGACAGTCTCTAGATCCATCAACTTCTCTACAAATGACCGTTTCATTCCTTTTTATGGCTGAGTAATATTCCTTTTTATATATGTACCACATCTTTATCCATTCGTCTGTCTGTGGCCATTTAGGTTGCTTCCATTACCTGGCTATTGTAAATAGTGTTGCAATGAACATTGTGGTGAATGTGTCTTTGTGATTTATGGTTTTCTCTGGGTATATGCCCAGAAGTGGGATTGCTGGATCCTATGGTAATTCTCTTTTTCGTTTTTTAAAGGAACCTCCATACTGTTCTCCATAGTGACTGTATCAATTTACATTCCCACCAATAGCGGAAGAGGGTTCCTTTTGTCCACACCCTCCCCAGAATTTGTTGTTTGTAGATTATCTGATGATGCCGATTCTAACAGGTGTGAGGTCTTACCTCATTGTAGTTTTGATTTGCATTTCTCTAATAATTAGTGATGTTGAGCAGCTTTTCATGTGCGTCTTGGCCATCTCTGTGTCTTCTTTGAAGAAACGTCTCTTTAGATCTTCTGCCCATTTTTGTATTGGGTTGTTTGTTTTATTAATATTAAGCTGCATGAGTTGTTTATATATATTGGAGATTAAACCTTTGTCCATTGATTCGTTTGTGAACGTTTTCGCCCATTCTGAGGGTTGCCTTTTTCCATTCCCGTATTTTTAACAAAGAAAGAAAGAAAGCAAAAGAAGCAGAACACTAATGTGCGTGAAATATGCCTCTTGAAACTGTCGTTTTGAAATATGGACGTCTTTTGAATTTTTTGGTCGATATATGACCCCAGGATTTGTTTTCAGGGCAGGTGTCATTTACAGGCCTGTAATGATTTGGAATATCCACTGACCATTAGCGCTGGGATTAAAGCTGCTGTTGTGTGAAACGGCCACAAGGTGGCAGCAGTTCTCCCTTACCAAATCTGGTTACTAGGGCAGCAGAGCCTCAATGGAAGTCGCGTTCTAGATTGGAATGTAGAACGGAATGTGCCAGGAGAAAGCCCCTCTAGTTTGTCTCACTACTTCTTGTTCGTGTTTTTAATTTAATTTTCTATTTTTTATTACAGCCAGTTTGAGTACAAAGTTTAGCTTGTTGTAGGTGTGCAAGAGGTGGTTCTTTTACACATATACATATGTCTGTTCTTCCTGGGGACCTTTTCCCATGTACGTTATGACAGAATGTTGAGTAGTCTTCTCTTGGTACTCCGTAGGTCTTTGGTGATTATATACTTCTACTGTGTTTGTATATGTCTGTTAACCCCAATATCGTAATGAATTCAATCCTCACACCTTTCCTTTGGTGAACCATAAGTTTGTTTAATGAATCTGTGATTGCCCTTCTCCGTGGAAATATCTGCCCTGGTATCAATTTATAGGTAACACCTATAAGTGATATGATATGATATGTGTCTTTCACTTTCTGACTTACTCCAAGTCACGTGATTACCTCTAGACTCATCTACGGTGCTGCAAATGGCATTGTGTCCTTTTTTTCCTTGGCGAATATTCTGTCTTAGCGACGTCCATTTTCTGCAATGTGATTCCCTGAGGGCTGAGGATTAGCTGACCTGGGCAGCCTGACCCTGGCGGCAAGCCCTCCTCAGGTGTGCCCGGGTTGAGGTCAATATAAACAGCACACCAGGCAGCAATAGCCCCTGCAGCTGTGCCTGACTCCATATTCTCTGCACCATCAGCAGTCTCGGGGCTGTGCTGGTGGGAGGGTGTGAGGGTCCACGGCTTTGTGGTTGGTCCGGTGTGAGTGGGGCTCTGCTGGATTTTCGGCAGGAGTTGCCAGGCTGCCACCTGTAAAGAAGAGGATGTGTCACCCATAACTTCCACTGGAATATCTCTCCGGGCTGAGGTGAGGAAGGAAAAAAAGGAGTGGGGGCCGAGACAGGAGGGGTATCTCAGGCAGGGCAATGGAAAGCTTCCAGAAGAGCGCCCGTGGCCAGGACCATCCTGGCTGACCTGCAGGCACCAAGTTGGCCTGCGTGCTGTCGCTGGTGTGGCTCCACGGCCCTTCCTCTAGGCTTTCAAGCCCTTGTACATATTCAGGTGTTTCACCTGGGAAGGGTGGGAACAGTTCAGCAGCAGCTGGCCTGGGGCTCAGCTCACGTTTACTCACAGAGGCCTCGGCACGGTCCCCCAGCTTTGCAATAAGGACGCTCCTTGCGTGGGCGGGCGGGGCTGCTGGCTGTATGGGAGATGATTCCCCACCTCTGACCAATTTCAGAATTGTTTACCACTGGAGCAAGTGCCTTGGTAGTGTTTTCCTCTGTATAACTGTTAGGTTCAGTTTGTTTTTTCTTTTTCGGTTCAAGTTAGATTTTATTCCTCTTTTATGTATTTATGGATATAAGCATGGAAATAATTCATTCTTATAAATACATCAGTGTGAATGGAAGAACTTTTTTCTGTTTTATTTTTACATTTTATTTTTTAAAAATTTGAAATTTAATTTTATTTATTTTTTTATAGAGTAGGTTATTATTAGTTATCTATTTTATGCATAAACATGTATACAGGTCAATCCCAATCTCCCAACTCATCCCACCACCACCACCCCATGGCTTCCCCCACTTTGTGTCCATACGTTTGTTCTCTACCTCTGTGTCTCTATTTCTGCCCTGCAAACCAGTTCATCTGTACCATTTTTCTAGGTTCCACATATAGGCCTTAATATACAATATATGTTTTTCTCTTTCTGACTTACTTCACTCTGCATGACAGTCTCTAGATCCATCAACTTCTCTACAAATGACCGTTTCATTCCTTTTTATGGCTGAGTAATATTCCATTTTATATATGTACCACATCTTTATCCATTCGTCTGTCTGAGGCCATTTAGGTTGCTTCCATTACCTGGCTATTGTAAATAGTGCTGCAATGAACATTGTGGTGAATGTGTCTTTGTGATTTATGGTTTTCTCTGGGTATATGCCCAGACGTGGGATTGCTGGATCCTATGGTAATTCTCTTTTTAGTTTTTTAAAGGAACCTCCATACTGTTCTCCATAGTGACTGTATCAATTTACATTCCCACCAATAGCGGAAGAGGGTTCCTTTTGTCCACACCCTCCCCAGAATTTGTTGTTTGTAGATTATCTGATGATGCCGATTCTAACAGGTGTGAGGTCTTACCTCATTGTAGTTTTGATTTGCATTTCTCTAATAATTAGTGATGTTGAGCAGCTTTTCATGTGCGTCTTGGCCATCTCTGTGTCTTCTTTGAAGAAACGTCTCTTTAGATCTTCGACCCATTTTTGTATTGGGTTGTTTGTTTTATTAACATTAAGCTGCATGAGCTGTTTATATATATTGGAGATTAAACCTTTGTCCATTGATTCGTTTGTGAACGTTTTCGCCCATTCTGAGGGTTGCCTTTTTCCATTCCCGTTTTTTTAACAAAGAAAGAAAGAAAGCAAAAGAAGCAGAACACTAATGTGCGTGAAATATGCCTCTTGAAACTGTCGTTTTCAAATATGGACGTCTTTTGAATTTTTTGGTCGGTATATGACCCCAGGATTTGTTTTCAGGGCAGGTGTCATTTACAGGCCTGTAATGATTTGGAATATCCACTGACCATTAGCGCTGGGATTAAAGCTGCTGTTGTGTGAAACGGCCACAAGGTGGCAGCAGTTCTCCCTTACCAAATCTGGTTACTAGGGCAGCAGAGCCTCAATGGAAGAAGCGTTCTAGATTGGAATGTAGAACGGAATGTGCCAGGAGAAAGCCCCTCAAGTTTGTCTCACTACTTCTTGTTCGTGTTTTTAATTTAATTTTTTATTTTTTATTACAGCAAGTTTGAGTACAACGTTTAGCTTGTTGTTGGTGTGCAAGAGGTGGTTCTTTTAAACATATACATATGTCTGTTCTTCCTGGGAACCATTTCCCATGTACGTTATGACAGAATGTTGAGTAGTCTTCTCTTGGTACTCCGTAGGTCTTTGGTGATTATATACTTCTACTGTGTTTGTATATGTCTGTTAACCCCAATATCGTAATGAATTCAATCCTCACACCTTTCCTTTGGTGAACCATAAGTTTGTTTAATGAATCTGTGATTGCCCTTCTCCGTGGAAATATCTGCCCTGGTATCAATTTATAGGTAACACCTATAAGTGATATGATATGATATGTGTCTTTCACTTTCACTTTCTGACTTACTCCAAGTCACGTGATTACCTCTAGACTCATCTACGGTGCTGCAAATGGCATTGTGTCCTTTTTTTCCTTGGCGAATATTCTGTCTTAGCGAGGTCCATTTTCTGCAATGTGATTCCCTGAGGGCTGAGGATTAGCTGACCTGGCCAGCCTGACCCTGCCGGCAAGCCCTCTCCAGGTGTGCCTGGGTTGAGGTCAATATAAACAGCACTCCAGGCAGCAATAGCCCCTGCAGCTGTGCCTGACTCCATATTCTCTGCACCATCAGCAGTCTCTGGGCTGTGCTGGTGGGAGCGTGTGAGGGTCCACGGCTTTGTGGTTGGTCCGGTGTGAGTGGGGCTCTGCTGGATTTTCGGCAGGAGTTGCCAGGCTGCCACCTGTTAAGAAGAGGATGTGTCACCCATAACTTCCACTGGAATATCTTTCCGGGGTGAGGTGAGGAAGGAAAAAAAGGAGTGGGTGCATGGACAGGAGGGGTATCTCAGGCAGGGCAATGGAAAGCTTCCAGAAGAGCGCCCGTGGCCAGGACCATCCTGGCTGACCTGCAGGCACCAAGTTGGCCTGCGTGCTGTCGCTGGTGTGGCTCCACGGCCCTTCCTCTAGGCTTTCAAGCCCTTGTACATATTCAGGTGTTTCACCTGGGAAGGGTGGGAACAGTTCAGCAGCAGCTGGCCTGGGGCTCAGCTCACGTTTACTCACAGAGGCCTCGGCACGGTCCCCCAGCTTTGCAATAAGGACGCTCCTTGCATGGGCGGGCGGGGCTTCTGGCTGTATGGGAGATGATTCCCCACCTCTGACCAATTTCAGAATTGTTTACCACTGGAGCAAGTGCCTTGGTCGTGTTTTCCTCTGTATAACTGTTAGGTTCAGTTTGTTTTTTCTTTCTTGGTTCAAGTTAGATTTTATTCCTCTTTTATGTATTTATGGATATAAGCATGGAAATAATTCATTCTTATAAATACATCAGTGTGAATGGAAGAACTTTTTTTCTGTTTTATTTTCACATTTTATTTTTTAAAAATTTGAAATTTAATTTTATTTATTTTTTTATACAGTAGGTTATTATTAGTTATCTATTTTATGCATAAACATGTATACAGGTCAATCCCAATCTCCCAACTCATCCCACCACCACCACCCCATGGCTTCCTCCACTTTGTGTCCATACGTTTGTTCTCTACCTCTGTGTCTCTATTTCTGCCCTGCAAACCAGTTCATCTGTACCATTTTTCTAGGTTCCACATATAGGCATTAATATACAATATTTGTTTTTCTCTTTCTGACTTACTTCACTCTGCATGACAGTCTCTAGATCCATCAACTTCTCTACAAATGACCGTTTCATTCCTTTTTATGGCTGAGTAATATTCCTTTTTATATATGTACCACATCTTTATCCATTCGTCTGTCTGTGGCCATTTAGGTTGCTTCCATTACCTGGCTATTGTAAATAGTGTTGCAATGAACATTGTGGTGAATGTGTCTTTGTGATTTATGGTTTTCTCTGGGTATATGCCCAGAAGTGGGATTGCTGGATCCTATGGTAATTCTCTTTTTCGTTTTTTAAAGGAACCTCCATACTGTTCTCCATAGTGACTGTATCAATTTACATTCACACCAATAGCGGAAGAGGGTTCCTTTTGTCCACACCCTCCCCAGAATTTGTTGTTTGTAGATTATCTGATGATGCCGATTCTAACAGGTGTGAGGTCTTACCTCATTGTAGTTTTGATTTGCATTTCTCTAATAATTAGTGATGTTGAGCAGCTTTTCATGTGCGTCTTGGCCATCTCTGTGTCTTCTTTGAAGAAACGTCTCTTTAGATCTTCTGCCCATTTTTGTATTTGGTTGTTTGTTTTATTAATATTAAGCTGCATGAGCTGTTTCTATATATTGGAGATTAAACCTTTGTCCATTGATTCGTTTGTGAACGTTTTCGCCCATTCTGAGGGTTGCCTTTTTCCATTCCCGTATTTTTAACAAAGAAAGAAAGAAAGCAAAAGAAGCAGAACACTAATGTGCGTGAAATATGCCTCTTGAAACTGTCGTTTTGAAATATGGACGTCTTTTGAATTTTTGGGTCGATATATGACCCCAGGATTTGTTTTCAGGGCAGGTGTCATTTACAGGCCTGTAATGATTTGGAATATCCACTGACCATTAGCGCTGGGATTAAAGCTGCTGTTGTGTGAAACGGCCACAAGGTGGCAGCAGTTCTCCCTTACCAAATCTGGTTACTAGGGCAGCAGAGCCTCAATGGAAGTCGCGTTCTAGATTGGAATGTAGAACGGAATGTGCCAGGAGAAAGCCCCTCAAGTTTGTCTCAATACTTCTTGTTCGTGTTTTTAATTTAATTTTCTATTTTTTATTACAGCAAGTTTGAGTACAACGTTTAGCTTGTTGTAGGTGTGCAAGAGGTGGTTCTTTTACACATATACATATGTCTGTTCTTCCTGGGATCCTTTTCCCATGTACGTTATGACAGAATGTTGAGTAGTCTTCTCTTGGTACTCCGTAGGTCTTTGGTGATTATATACGTCTACTGTGTTTGTATATGTCTGTTAACCCCAATATCGTAATGAATTCAATCCTCACACCTTTCCTTTGGTGAACCATAAGTTTGTTTAATGAATCTGTGATTGCCCTTCTCCGTGGAAATATCTGCCCTGGTATCAATTTATAGGTAACACCTATAAGTGATATGATATGATATGTGTCTTTCACTTTCTGACTTACTCCAAGTCACGTGATTACCTCTAGACTCATCTACGGTGCTGCAAATGGCATTGTGTCCTTTTTTTCCTTGGCGAATATTCTGTCTTAGCGAGGTCCATTTTCTGCAATGTGATTCCCTGAGGGCTGAGGATTAGCTGACCTGGGCAGCCTGACCCTGGCGGCAAGCCCTCCCCAGGTGTGCCTGGGTTGAGGTCAATATAAACAGCACTCCAGGCAGCAATAGCCCCTGCAGCTGTGCCTGACTCCATATTCTCTGCACCATCAGCAGTCTCGGGGCTGTGCTGGTGGGAGGGTGTGAGGGTCCACGCCTTTGTGGGTGGCCCGGTGTGAGTGGGGCTCTGCTGGATTTTCGGCAGGAGTTGCCAGGCTGCCACCTGTAAAGAAGAGGATGTGTCACCCATAACTTCCACTGGAATATCTCTCCGGGCTGATGTGAGGAAGGAAAGAAAGGAGTGGGTGCCGGGACAGGAGGGGTATCTCAGGCAGGGCAATGGAAAGCTTCCAGAAGAGCGCCCGTGGCCAGGACCATCCTGGCTGACCTGCAGGCACCAAGTTGGCCTGCGTGCTGTCGCTGGTGTGGCTCCACGGCCCTTCCTCTAGGCTTTCAAGCCCTTGTACATATTCAGGTGTTTCACCTGGGAAGGGTGGGAACAGTTCAGCAGCAGCTGGCCTGGGGCTCAGCTCACGTTTACTCACAGAGGCCTCGGCACGGTCCCCCAGCTTTGCAATAAGGACGCTCCTTGCGTGGGCGGGCGGGGCTGCTGGCTGTATGGGAGATGATTCCCCACCTCTGACCAATTTCAGAATTGTTTACCACTGGAGCAAGTGCCTTGGTAGTGTTTTCCTCTGTATAACTGTTAGGTTCAGTTTTTTTTTTTTTGGTTCAAGTTAGATTTTATTCCTCTTTTATGTATTTATGGATATAAGCATGGAAATAATTCATTCTTATAAATACATCAGTGTGAATGGAATAACTTTTTTTTCTGTTTTATTTTTACATTTTATTTTTAAAAAATTTGAAATTTAATTTTATTTATATTTTTATACAGTAGGTTATTATTAGTTATCTATTTTATGCATAAACATGTATACAGATCAATCCCAATCTCCCAACTCATCCCACCACCACTACCCCATGACTTCCCCCACTTTGTGTCCATACGTTTGTTCTCTACCTCTGTGTCTCTATTTCTGCCCTGCAAACCAGTTCATCTGTACCATTTTTCTAGGTTCCACATATAGGCCTTAATATACAATATATGTTTTTCTCTTTCTGACTTACTTCACTCTGCATGACAGTCTCTAGATCCATCAACTTCTCTACAAATGACCGTTTCATTCCTTTTTATGGCTGAGTAATATTCCATTTTATATATGTACCACATCTTTATCCATTCGTCTGTCTGTGGCCATTTAGGTTGCTTCCATTACCTGGCTATTGTAAATAGTGCTGCAATGAACATTGTGGTGAATGTGTCTTTGTGATTTATGGTTTTCTCTGGGTATATGCCCAGACGTGGGATTGCTGGATCCTATGGTAATTCTCTTTTTAGTTTTTTAAAGGAACCTCCATACTGTTCTCCATAGTGACTGTATCAATTTACATTCCCACCAATAGCGGAAGAGGGTTCCTTTTGTCCACACCCTCCCCAGAATTTGTTGTTTGTAGATTATCTGATGATGCCGATTCTAACAGGTGTGAGGTCTTACCTCATTGTAGTTTTGATTTGCATTTCTCTAATAATTAGTGATGTTGAGCAGCTTTTCATGTGCGTCTTGGCCATCTCTGTGTCTTCTTTGAAGAAACGTCTCTTTAGATCTTCGACCCATTTTTGTATTGGGTTGTTTGTTTTATTAACATTAAGCTGCATGAGCTGTTTATATATATTGGAGATTAAACCTTTGTCCATTGATTCGTTTGTGAACGTTTTCGCCCATTCTGACGGTTGCCTTTTTCCATTCCCGTATTTTTAACAAAGAAAGAAAGAAAGCAAAAGAAGCAGAACACTAATGTGCGTGAAATATGCCTCTTGAAACTGTCGTTTTGAAATATGGACGTCTTTTGAATTTTTTGGTCGGTATATGACCCCAGGATTTGTTTTCAGGGCAGGTGTCATTTACAGGCCTGTAATGATTTGGAATATCCACTGACCATTAGCGCTGGGATTAAAGCTGCTGTTGTGTGAAACGGCCACAAGGTGGCAGCAGTTCTCCCTTACCAAATCTGGTTACTAGGGCAGCAGAGCCTCAATGGAAGAAGCGTTCTAGATTGGAATGTAGAACGGAATGTGCCAGGAGAAAGCCCCTCAAGTTTGTCTCACTACTTCTTGTTCGTGTTTTTAATTTAATTTTTTATTTTTTATTACAGCAAGTTTGAGTACAACGTTTAGCTTGTTGTTGGTGTGCAAGAGGTGGTTCTTTTACACATATACATATGTCTGTTCTTCCTGGGAACCATTTCCCATGTACGTTATGACAGAATGTTGAGTAGTCTTCTCTTGGTACTCCGTAGGTCTTTGGTGATTATATACTTCTACTGTGTTTGTATATGTCTGTTAACCTCAATATCGTAATGAATTCAATCCTCACACCTTTCCTTTGGTGAACCATAAGTTTGTTTAATGAATCTGTGATTGCCCTTCTCCTTGGAAATATCTGCCCTGGTATCAATTTATAGGTAACACCTATAAGTGATATGATATGATATGTGTCTTTCACTTTCTGACTTACTCCAAGTCACGTGATTACCTCTAGACTCATCTACGGTGCTGCAAATGGCATTGTGTCCTTTTTTTCCTTGGCGAATATTCTGTCTTAGCGAGTTCCATTTTCTGCAATGTGATTCCCTGAGGGCTGAGGATTAGCTGACCTGGCCAGCCTGACCCTGCCGGCAAGCCCTCTCCAGCTGTGCCTGGGTTGAGGTCAATATTAACAGCACTCCAGGCAGCAATAGCCCCTGCAGCTGTGCCTGACTCCATATTCTCTGCACCATCAGCAGTCTCTGGGCTGTGCTGGTGGGAGCGTGTGAGGGTCCACGGCTTTGTGGTTGGTCCGGTGTGAGTGGGGCTCTGCTGGATTTTCGGCAGGAGTTGCCAGGCTGCCACCTGTAAACAAGAGGATGTGTCACCCATAACTTCCACTGGAATATCTTTCCGGGGTGAGGTGAGGAAGGAAAAAAAGGAGTGGGTGCATGGACAGGAGGGGTATCTCAGGCAGGGCAATGGAAAGCTTCCAGAAGAGCGCCCGTGGCCAGGACCATCCTGGCTGACCTGCAGGCACCAAGTTGGCCTGCGTGCTGTCGCTGGTGTGGCTCCACGGCCCTTCCTCTAGGCTTTCAAGCCCTTGTACATATTCAGGTGTTTCACCTGGGAAGGGTGGGAACAGTTCAGCAGCAGCTGGCCTGGGGCTCAGCTCACGTTTACTCACAGAGGCCTCGGCACGGTCCCCCAGCTTTGCAATAAGGACGCTCCTTGCGTGGGCGGGCGGGGCTGCTGGCTGTATGGGAGATGATTCCCCACCTCTGACCAATTTCAGAATTGTTTACCACTGGAGCAAGTGCCTTGGTAGTGTTTTCCTCTGTATAACTGTTAGGTTCAGTTTGTTTTTTCTTTTTTGGTTCAAGTTAGATTTTATTCCTCTTTTATGTATTTATGGATATAAGCATGGAAATAATTCATTCTTATAAATACATCAGTGTGAATGGAAGAACTTTTTTTCTGTTTTATTTTTACATTTTCTTTTTTAAAAATTTGAAATTTAATTTTATTTATTTTTTTATACAGTAGGTTATTATTAGTTATCTATTTTATGCATAAACATGTATACAGGTCAATCCCAATCTCCCAACTCATCCCACCACCACCACCCCATGGCTTCCTCCACTTTGTGTCCATACGTATGTTCTCTACCTCTGTGTCTCTATTTCTGCCCTGCAAACCAGTTCATCTGTACCATTTTTCTAGGTTCCACATATAGGCATTAATATACAATATTTGTTTTTCTCTTTCTGACTTACTTCACTCTGCATGACAGTCTCTAGATCCATCAACTTCTCTACAAATGACCGTTTCATTCCTTTTTATGGCTGAGTAATATTCCTTTTTATATATGTACCACATCTTTATCCATTCGTCTGTCTGTGGCCATTTAGGTTGCTTCCATTACCTGGCTATTGTAAATAGTGTTGCAATGAACATTGTGGTGAATGTGTCTTTGTGATTTATGGTTTTCTCTGGGTATATGCCCAGAAGTGGGATTGCTGGATCCTATGGTAATTCTCTTTTTCGTATTTTAAAGGAACCTCCATACTGTTCTCCATAGTGACTGTATCAATTTACATTCCCACCAATAGCGGAAGAGGGTTCCTTTTGTCCACACCCTCCCCAGAATTTGTTGTTTGTAGATTATCTGATGATGCCGATTCTAATAGGTGTGAGGTCTTACCTCATTGTAGTTTTGATTTGCATTTCTCTAATAATTAGTGATGTTGAGCAGCTTGTCATGTGCGTCTTGGCCATCTCTGTGTCTTCTTTGAAGAAACGTCTCTTTAGATCTTCTGCCCATTTTTGTATTGGGTTGTTTGTTTTATTAATATTAAGCTGCATGAGCTGTTTATATATATTGGAGATTAAACCTTTGTCCATTGATTCGTTTGTGAACGTTTTCGCCCATTCTGAGGGTTGCCTTTTTCCATTCCCGTATTTTTAACAAAGAAAGAAAGAAAGCAAAAGAAGCAGAACACTAATGTGCATGAAATATGCCTCTTGAAACTGTCGTTTTGAAATATGGACGTCTTTTGAATTTTTTGGTCGATATATGACCCCAGGATTTGTTTTCAGGGCAGGTGTCATTTACAGGCCTGTAATGATTTGGAATATCCACTGACCATTAGCGCTGGGATTAAAGCTGCTGTTGTGTGAAACGGCCACAAGGTGGCAGCAGTTCTCCCTTACCAAATCTGGTTACTAGGGCAGCAGAGCCTCAATGGAAGTCGCGTTCTAGATTGGAATGTAGAACGGAATGTGCCATGAGAAAGCCCCTCAAGTTTGTCTCACTACATCTTGTTCGTGTTTTTAATTTAATTTTCTATTTTTTATTACAGCAGGTTTGAGTACAACGTTTAGCTTGTTGTAGGTGTGCAAGAGGTGGTTCTTTTACACATATACATATGTCTGTTCTTCCTGGGAACCTTTTCCCATGTACGTTATGACAGAATGTTGAGTAGTCTTCTCTTGGTACTCCGTAGGTCTTTGGTGATTATATACGTCTACTGTGTTTGTATATGTCTGTTAACCCCAATATCGTAATGAATTCAATCCTCACACCTTTCCTTTGGTGAACCATAAGTTTGTTTAATGAATCTGTGATTGCCCTTCTCCGTGGAAATATCTGCCCTTGTATCAATTTATAGGTAACACCTATAAGTGATATGATATGATATGTGTCTTTCACTTTCTGACTTACTCCAAGTCACGTGATTACCTCTAGACTCATCTACGGTGCTGCAAATGGCATTGTTTCCTTTTTTTCCTTGGCGAATATTCTGTCTTAGCGAGGTCCATTTTCTGCAATGTGATTCCCTGAGGGCTGAGGATTAGCTGACCTGGCCAGCCTGACCCTGCCGGCAAGCCCTCCCCAGGTGTGCCTGGGTTGAGGTCAATATAAACAGCACTCCAGGCAGCAATAGCCCCTGCAGCTGTGCCTGACTCCATATTCTCTGCCCCGTCAGCAGTCTCGGGGCTGTGCTGGTGGGAGGGTGGGAGGGTCCACGGCTTTGTGGGTGGCCCAGTGTGAGTGGGGCTCTGCTGGACTTTCGGCAGGAGTTGCCAGGCTGCCACCTGTAAAGGAGAGGATGTGTCACCCATAACTTCCACGGGAATATCTCTTCGGGCTCAGGTGAGGAAGGAAAAAAAGGAGTGGGGGCCGGGACGGGAGGGGTATCTCAGGCAGGGCAATGGAAAGCTTCCAGAAGAGCGCCCGTGGCCAGGACCATCCTGGCTGACCTGCAGGCACCAAGTTGGCCTGCGTGCTGTCGCTGGTGTGGCTCCACGGCCCTTCCTCTAGGCTTTCAAGCCCTTGTACATATTCAGGTGTTTCGCCTGGGAAGGGTGGGAACAGTTCAGCAGCAGCTGGCCTGGGGCTCAGCTCACGTTTACTCACAGAGGCCTCGGCACGGTCCCCCAGCTTTGCAATAAGGACGCTCCTTGCGTGGGCGGGCGGGGCTGCTGGCTGTATGGGAGATGATTCCCCACCTCTGACCAATTTCAGAATTGTTTACCACTGGAGCAAGTGCCTTGGTAGTGTTTTCCTCTGTATAACTGTTAGGTTCAGTTTGTTTTTTTTTTTTTGGTTCAAGTTAGATTTTATTCCTCTTTTATGTATTTATGGATATAAGCATGGAAATAATTCATTCTTATAAATACATCAGTGTGAATGGAAGAAATTTTTTTCTGTTTTATTTTTACATTTTCTTTTTTAAAAATTTGAAATTTAATTTTATTTATTTTTTTATACAGTAGGTTATTATTAGTTAACTATTTTATGCATAAACATGTATACAGGTCAATCCCAATCTCCCAACTCATCCCACCACCACCACCCCATGGCTTCCCCCACTTTGTGTCCATACGTTTGTTCTCTACCTCTGTGTCTCTATTTCTGCCCTGCAAACCAGTTCATCTGTACCATTTTTCTAGGTTCCACATACAGGCATTAATATACAATATTTGTTTTTCTCTTTCTGACTTACTTCACTCTGCATGACAGTCTCTAGATCCATCAACTTCTCTACAAATGACCGTTTCATTCCTTTTTATGGCTGAGTAATATTCCATTTTATATATGTACCACATCTTTATCCATTCGTCTGTCTGTGGCCATTTAGGTTGCTTCCATTACCTGGCTATTGTAAATAGTGCTGCAATGAACATTGTGGTGAATGTGTCTTTGTGATTTATGGTTTTCTCTGGGTATATGCCCAGAAGTGGGATTGCTGGATCCTATGGTAATTCTCTTTTTCGTTTTTTAAAGGAACCTCCATACTGTTCTCCATAGTGACTGTATCAATTTACATTCCCACCAATAGCGGAAGAGGGTTCCTTTTGTCCACACCCTCCCCAGAATTTGTTGTTTGTAGGTTATCTGATGATGCCGATTCTAACAGGTGTGAGGTCTTACCTCATTGTAGTTTTGATTTGCATTTCTCTAATAATTAGTGATGTTGAGCAGCTTTTCATGTGCGTCTTGGCCATCTCTGTGTCTTCTTTGAAGAAACGTCTCTTTAGATCTTCTGCCCATTTTTGTATTGGGTTGTTTGTTTTATTAATATTAAGCTGCATGAGCTGTTTATATATATTGGAGATTAAACCTTTGTCCATTGATTCGTTTGTGAACGTTTTCGCCCATTCTGAGGGTTGCCTTTTTCCATTCCCGTATTTTTAACAAAGAAAGAAAGCAAGCAAAAGAAGCAGAACACTAATGTGCGTGAAATATGCCTCTTGAAACTGTCGCTTTGAAATATGGACGTCTTTTGAATTTTTTGGTCGATATATGACCCCAGGATTTGTTTTCAGGGCAGGTGTCATTTACAGGCCTGTAATGATTTGGAATATCCACTGACCATTAGCGCTGGGATTAAAGCTGCTGTTGTGTGAAACGGCCACAAGGTGGCAGCAGTTCTCCCTTACCAAATCTGGTTACTAGGGCAGCAGAGCCTCAATGGAAGAAGCGTTCTAGATTGGAATGTAGAACGGAATGTGCCAGGAGAAAGCCCCTCAAGTTTGTCTCACTACTTCTTGTTCGTGTTTATAATTTAATTTTTTTATTTTTTATTACAGCACGTTTGAGTACAACGTTTAGCTTGTTGTTGGTGTGCAAGAGGTGGTTCTTTTACACATATACATATGTCTGTTCTTCCTGGGAACCATTTCCCATGTACGTTATGACAGAATGTTGAGTAGTCTTCTCTTGGTACTCCGTAGGTCTTTGGTGATTATATACTTCTACTGTGTTTGTATATGTCTGTTAACCCCAATATCGTAATGAATTCAATCCTCACACCTTTCCTTTGGTGAACCATAAGTTTGTTTAATGAATCTGTGATTGCCCTTCTCCGTGGAAATATCTGCCCTGGTATCAATTTATAGGTAACACCTATAAGTGATATGATATGATATGTGTCTTTCACTTTCTGACTTACTCCAAGTCACGTGATTAACTCTAGCCTCATCTACGGTGCTGCAAATGGCATTGTGTCCTTTTTTTCCTTGGCGAATATTCTGTCTTAGCGAGGTCCATTTTCTGCAATGTGATTCCCTGAGGGCTGAGGATTAGCTGACCTGGCCAGCCTGACCCTGCCGGCAAGCCCTCTCCAGGTGTGCCTGGGTTGAGGTCAATATAAACAGCACTCCAGGCAGCAATAGCCCCTGCAGCTGTGCCTGACTCCATATTCTCTGCACCATCAGCAGTCTCTGGGCTGTGCTGGTGGGAGGGTGTGAGGGTCCACGGCTTTGTGGTTGGTCCGATGTGAGTGGGGCTCTGCTGGATTTTCGGCAGGAGTTGCCAGGCTGCCACCTGTTAAGAAGAGGATGTGTCACACATAACGTCCACTGGAATATCTTTCCGGGCTGAGGTGAGGAAGGAAAAAAAGGAGTGGATGCCAGGACAGGAGGGGTATCTCAGGCAGGGCAATGGAAAGCTTCCAGAAGAGCGCCCGTGGCCAGGACCATCCTGGCTGACCTGCAGGCACCAAGTTGGCCTGCGTGCTGTCGCTGGTGTGCCTCAACGGCCCTTCCTCTAGGCTTTCAAGCCCTTGTACATATTCAGGTGTTTCACCTGGGAAGGGTGGGAACAGTTCAGCAGCAGCTGGCCTGGGGCTCAGCTCACGTTTACTCACAGAGGCCTCGGCACGGTCCCCCAGCTTTGCAATAAGGACGCTCCTTGCGTTGGCGGGCGGGGCTGCTGGCTGTATGGGAGATGATTCCCCACCTCTGACCAATTTCAGAATTGTTTACCACTGGAGCAAGTGCCTTGGTAGTGTTTTCCTCTGTATAACTGTTAGGTTCAGTTTGTTTTTTCTTTTTCGGTTCAAGTTAGATTTTATTCCTCTTTTATGTATTTATGGATATAAGCATGGAAATAATTCATTCTTATAAATACATCAGTGTGAATGGAAGAACTTTTTTTCTGTTTTATTTTTACATTTTATTTTTTAAAAATTTGAAATTTAATTTTATTTATTTTTTTATAGAGTAGGTTATTATTAGTTATCTATTTTATGCATAAACATGTATACAGGTCAATCCCAATCTCCCAACTCATCCCACCACCACCACCCCATGGCTTCCCCCACTTTGTGTCCATACGTTTGTTCTCTACCTCTGTGTCTCAATTTCTGCCCTGCAAACCAGTTCATCTGTACCATTTTTCTAGGTTCCACATACAGGCATTAATATACAATATTTGTTTTTCTCTTTCTGACTTACTTCACTCTGCATGACAGTCTCTAGATCCATCAACTTCTCTACAAATGACCGTTTCATTCCGTTTTATGGCTGAGTAATATTCCTTTTTATATATGTACCACATCTTTATCCATTCGTCTGTCTGTGGCCATTTAGGTTGCTTCCATTACCTGGCTATTGTAAATAGTGTTGCAATGAATATTGTGGTGAATGTGTCTTTGTGATTTATGGTTTTCTCTGGGTATATGCCCAGAAGTGGGATTGCTGGATCCTATGGTAATTCTCTTTTTAGTTTTTTAAAGGAACCTCCATACTGTTCTCCATAGTGACTGTATCAATTTACATTCCCACCAATAGCGGAAGAGGGTTCCTTTTGTCCACACCCTCCCCAGAATTTGTTGTTTGTAGATTATCTGATGATGCCGATTCTAACAGGTGTGAGGTCTTACCTCATTGTAGTTTTGATTTGCATTTCTCTAATAATTAGTGATGTTGAGCAGCTTTTCATGTGCGTCTTGGCCATCTCTGTGTCTTCTTTGAAGAAACGTCTCTTTAGATCTTCTGCCCATTTTTGTATAGGGTTGTTTGTTTTATTAATATTAAGCTGCATGAGCTGTTTATATATATTGGAGATTAAACCTTTGTCCATTGATTCGTTTGTGAACGTTTTCGCCCATTCTGAGGTTTGCCTTTTTCCATTCCCGTATTTTTAACAAAGAAAGAAAGCAAGCAAAAGAAGCAGAACACTAATGTGCGTGAAATATGCCTCTTGAAACTGTCGTTTTGAAATATGGACGTCTTTTGAATTTTTTGGTCGATATATGACCCCAGGATTTGTTTTCAGGGCAGGTGTCATTTACAGGCCTGTAATGATTTGGAATATCCACTGACCATTAGCGCTGGGATTAAAGCTGCTGTTGTTTGAAACGGCCACAAGGTGGCAGCAGTTCTCCCTTACCAAATCTGATTACTAGGGCAGCAGAGCCTCTATGGTAGTCGCGTTCTAGATCAGAATGTAGAACCGAATGTGCCAGGAGAAAGCCCCTCAAGTTTGTCTCACTACTTCTTGTTCGTGTTTTTAATTTAATTTTTTATTTTTTATTACAGCAAGTTTGAGTACAACGTTTAGCTTGTTGTAGGTGTGCAAGAGGTGGTTCTTTTACACATATACATATGTCTGTTCTTCCTGGGAACCTTTTCCCATGTACGTTATGACAAAATGTTGAGTAGTCTTCTCTTGGTACTCCGTAGGTCTTTGGTGATTATATACGTCTACTGTGTTTGTATATGTCTGTTAACCACAATATCGTAATGAATTCAATCCTCACACCTTTTCTTTGGTGAACCATAAGTTTGTTTAATGAATCTGTGATTGCCCTTCTCCGTGGGAATATCTGCCCTGGTATCAATTTATAGGTAACACCTATAAGTGATATGATATGATATGTGTCTTTCACTTTCTGACTTACTCCAAGTCACGTGATTAACTCTAGACTCATCTACGGTGCTGCAAATGGCATTGTGTCCTTTTTTTCCTTGTCCAATATTCTCTCTTAGCGAGGTCCATTTTCTGCAATGTGATTCCCTGAGGGCTGAGTATTAGCTGACCTGGCCAGCCTGACCCTGCCGGCAAGCCCTCCCCTGGTGTTCCTGCGTTGAGGTCAATATAAACAGCACTCCAGGCAGCAATAGCCCCTGCAGCTGTGCCTGACTCCATATTCTCTGCACCATCAGCAGTCTCGGGGCTGTGCTGGTGGGAGGGTGTGAGGGTCCACGGCTTTGTGGGTGACCCGGTGTGAGTGGGGCTCTGCTGGATTTTCGGCAGGAGTTGCCAGGCTGCCACCTGTAAAGAAGAGGATGTGTCACCCATAACTTCCACTGGAATATCTCTCCGGGCTGAGGTGAGGAAGGAAAAAAAGTAGTGGGGTCCGGGACAGGAGGGGTATCTCAGGCAGGGCAATGGAAAGCTTCCAGAAGAGTGCCCGTGGCCAGGACCATCCTGGCTGACCTGCAGGCACCAAGTTGGCCTGCGTGCTGTCGCTGGTGTGGCTCCACGGCCCTTCCTCTAGGCTTTCAAGCCCTTGTACATATTCAGGTGTTTCACCTGGGAAGGGTGGGAACAGTTCAGCAGTAGCTCGCCTGGGGCTCAGCTCACGTTTACTCACAGAGGCCTCGACACCGTCCCCCAGCTTTGCAATAAGGACGCTCCTTGCGTTGGCGGGCGGGGCTGCTGGCTGTATGGGAGATGATTCCCCACCTCTGACCAATTTCAGAATTGTTTACCACTGGAGCAAGTGACTTGGTAGTGTTTTCCTCTGTATAACTGTTAGGTTCAGTTTTTTTTCCTTTTTTGGTTCAAGTTAGATTTTATTCCTCTTTTATGTATTTATGGATATAAGCATGGAAATAATTCATTCTTATAAATACATCAGTGTGAATGGAAGAACTTTTTTTCTGTTTTATTTTTACATTTTATTTTTTAAAAATTTGAAATTTAATTTTATTTATTTTTTTATACAGTAGGTTATTATTAGTTATCTATTTTATGCATAAACATGTATACAGGTCAATCCCAATCACTCAACTCATCCCACCGCCACCACCCCAATGCTTCCCCCACTTTGTGTCCATACGTTTGTTCTCTACCTCTGTGTCTCTATTTCTGCCCTGCAAACCAGTTCATCTGTACCATTTTTCTAGGTTCCACATATAGGCCTTAATATACAATATTTGTTTTTCTCTTTCTGACTTACTTCACTCTGCATGACAGTCTCTAGATCCATCAACTTCTCTACAAATGACCCAGTTTCATTCCTTTTTATGGCTGAGTAATATTCCTTTTTATATATGTACCACATCTTTATCCATTCGTCTGTCTGTGGCCATTTAGGTTGCTTCCATTACCTGGCTATTGTAAATAGTGCTGCAATGAACATTGTGGTGAATGTGTCTTTGTGATTTATGGTTTTCTCTGGGTATATGCCCAGAAGTGGGATTGCTGGATCCTATGGTAATTCTCTTTTTAGTTTTTTAAAGGAACCTCCATACTGTTCTCCATAGTGACTGTATCAATTTACATTCCCACCAATAGCGGAAGAGGGTTCCTTTTGTCCACACCCTCCCCAGAATTTGTTGTTTGTAGATTATCTGATGATGCCGATTCTAACAGGTGTGAGGTCTTACCTCATTGTAGTTTTGATTTGCATTTCTCTAATAATTAGTGATGTTGAGCAGCTTTTCATGTGCGTCTTGGCCATCTCTGTGTCTTCTTTGAAGAAACGTCTCTTTAGAACTTCTGCCCATTTTTGTATTGGGTTGTTTGTTTTATTAATATTAAGCTCCATGACCTGTTTATATATATTGGCGATTAAACCTTTGTCCATTGATTCGTTTGTGAACGTTTTCGCACATTCTGAGGGTTGCCTTTTTCCATTCCCGTTTTTTTAACAAAGAAAGAAAGAAAGCCAAAGAAGCAGAACACTAATGTGCGTGAAATATGCCTCTTGTAACTGTCGTTTTGAAATATGGACGTCTTTTGAATTTTTTGGTCGATATATGACCCAAGGATTTGTTTTCAGGGCAGGTGTCATTTACCGGCATGTAATGATTTGGAATATCCACTGACCATTAGCGCTGGGATTAAAGCTGCTGTTGGGTGAAACGGCCACAAGGTGGCAGCAGTTCTCCCTTACCATATCTGGTTACTAGGGCAGCAGAGCCTCAATGGAAGTCCCGTTCTAGATTGGAATGTAGAACGGAATGTGCCAGGAGAAATCCCCTCAACTTTGTCTCACTACTTCTTGTTCGTGTTTTTAATTTAATTTTTTATTTTTTATTACAGCAAGTTTGAGTACAACGTTTAGTTTGTTGTTGGTGTGCAAGAGGTGGTTCTTTTACACATATACATATGTCTGTTCTTCCTGGGAACCTTTTCCCATGTACGTTATGACAGAATGTTGAGTAGTCTTCTCTTGGTACTCCGTAGGGCTTTGGTGATTATATACTTCTACTGTGTTTGAATATGTCTGTTAACCCCAATATCGTAATGAATTCAATCCTCACACCTTTCCTTTGGTGAACCATAAGTTTGTTTAATGAATCTGTGATTGCCCTTCTCCGTGGAAATATCTGCCCTGGTATCAATTTATAGGTAACACCTATAAGTGATATGATATGATATGTGTCTTTCACTTTCTGACTTACTCCAAGTCACGTGATTACCTCTAGACTCATCTACGGTGCTGCAAATGGCATTGTGTCTTTTTTTCCCTTGGCGAATATTCTGTCTTAGCGAGGTCCATTTTCTGCAATGTAATTCCCTGAGGGCTGAGGATTAGCTGACCTGGCCAGCCAGACCCTGCCGGCAAGCCCTCCCCAGGTGTGCCTGGGTTGAGGTCAATATAAACAGCACTCCAGGCAGCAATAGCCCCTGCAGCTGTGCCTGACTCCATATTCTCTGCACCATCAGCAGTCTCGGGGCTGTGCTGGTGGGAGGGTGTGAGGGTCCACGGCTTTGTGGTTGGTCCGGTGTGAGTGGGGCTCTGCTGGATTTTCGGCAGGAGTTGCCAGGCTGCCACCTGTAAAGAAGAGGATGTGTCACCCATAACTTCCACTGGAATATCTCTCCGAGCTGAGGTGAGGAAGGAAAGAAAGGAGTGGGGACCGGGACAGGAGGGGTATCACAGGCAGGGCAATGGAAAGCTTCCAGAAGAGCGCCCGTGGCCAGGACCATCCTGGATGACCTGCAGGCACCAAGTTGGCCTGCGTGCTGTCACTGGTGTGGCTCCACGGCCCTTCTCTAGGCTTTCAAGCCCTTGTACATATTCAGGTGTTTCACCTGGGAAGGGTGGGAACAGTTCAGCAGCAGCTGGCCTGGGGCTCAGCTCACGTTTACTCACAGAGGCCTCGGCACGGTCCCCCAGCTTTGCAATAAGGACGCTCCTTGCGTGGGCGGGCGGGGCTGCTGGCTGTATGGGAGATGATTCCCCACCTCTGACCAATTTCAGAATTGTTTACCACTGGAGCAAGTGCCTTGGTCGTGTTTTCCTCTGTATAACTGTTAGGATCAGTTTTTTTTTTGTTTGTTTCAAGTTAGATTTTATTCCTCTTTTATGTATTTATGGATATAAGCATGGAAATAATTCATTCTTATAAATACATCAGTGTGAATGGAAGAACTTTTTTTTCTGTATTATTTTTACATTTTATTTTTAAAAAATTTGAAATTTAATTTTATTTATTTTTTATACAGTAGGTTATTATTAGTTATCTATTTTATGCATAAACATGTATACAGGTCAATCCCAATCTCCCAACTCATCCCACCACCACCACCCCATGGCTTCCCACACTTTGTGTCCATACGTTTGTTCTCTACCTCTGTGTCTCTATTTCTGCCCTGCAAACCAGTTCATCTGTACCATTTTTCTAGGTTCCACATATAGGCATTAATATACAATATTTGTTTTTCTCTTTGTGACTTACTTCACTCTGCATGACAGTCTCTAGATCCATCAACTTCTCTACAAATGACCGTTTCATTCCTTTTTATGGCTGAGTAATATTCCATTTTATATATGTACCATATCTTTATCCATTCGTCTCTCTGTGGCCATTTAGGTTGCTTCCATTACCTGGCTATTGTAAATAGTGCTGCAATGAACATTGTGGTTAATGTGTCTTTGTGATTTATGGTTTTCTCTGGGTATATGCCCAGAAGTGGGATTGCTGGATCCTATGGTAATTCTCTTTATAGTTTTTTAAAGAAACCTCCATACTGTTCTCCATAGTGACTGTATCAATTTACATTCCCACCAATAGCGGAAGAGGGTTCCTTTTGTCCACACCCTCCCCAGAATTTGTTGTTTGTAGATTATCTGATGATGCCGATTCTAACAGGTGTGAGGTCTTACCTCATTGTAGTTTTGATTTGCATTTCTCTAATAATTAGTGATGTTGAGCAGCTTTTCATGTGCGTCTTGGCCATCTCTGTGTCTTCTTTGAAGAAACGTCTCTTTAGATCTTCTGCCCATTTTTGTATTGGGTTGTTTGTTTTATTAATATTAAGCTGCATGAGCTGTTTATATATATTGGAGATTAAACCTTTGTCCACTGATTCGTTTGTGAACGTTTTCGCCCATTCTGAGGGTTGCCTTTTTCCATTCCCGTTTTTTTAACAAAGAAAGAAAGAAAGCCAAAGAAGCAGAACACTAATGTGCGTGAAATATGCCTCTTGTAACTGTCGTTTTCAAATATGGACGTCTTTTGAATTTTTTGGTCGATATATGACCCCAGGATTTGTTTTCAGGGCAGGTGTCATTTACAGGCCTGTAATGATTTGGAATATCCACCGACCATTAGCGCTGGGATTAAAGCTGCTGTTGTGTGAAACGGCCACAAGGTGGCAGCAGTTCTCCCTTACCAAATCTGGTTACTAGGGCAGCAGAGCCTCAATGGAAGTCGCGTTCTAGATAGGAATGTAGAACGGAATGTGCCAGGAGAAAGCCCCTCAAGTTTGTCTCACTACTTCTTGTTCGTGTTTTTAATTTAATTTTTTATTACAGCAAGTTTGAGTACAACGTTTAGCTTGTTGTAGGTGTGCAAGAGGTGGTTCTTTTACACATATACATATGTCTGTTCTTCCTGGGATCCTTTTCCCATGTACGTTATGACAGAATGTTGAGTAGTCTTCTCTTGGTACTCCGCAGGTCTTTGGTGATTATATACGTCTACTGTGTTTGTATATGTATGTTAACCCCAATATCGTAATGAATTCAATCCTCACACCTTTCCTTTGGTGAACCATAAGTTTGTTTAATGAATCTGTGATTGCCCTTCTCCGTGGAAATATCTGCCCTGGTATCAATTTATAGGTAACACCTATAAGTGATATGATATGATATGTGTCTTTCACTTTCTGACTTACTCCAAGTCACGTGATTACCTCTAGACTCATCTACGGTGCTGCAAATGGCATTGTGTCCTTTTTTTCCTTGGCCAATATTCTGTCTTAGCGAGGTCCATTTTCTGCAATGTGATTCCCTGAGGGCTGAGGATTAGCTGACCTGGCCAGCCTGACCCTGCCGGCAAGCCCTCCCCAGGTGTGCCTGGGTTGAGGTCAATATAAACAGCACTCCAGGCAGCAATAGCCCCTGCAGCTGTGCCTGACTCCATATTCTCTGCACCGTCAGCAGTCTCGGGGCTGTGCTGGTGGGAGGGTGTGAGGGTCCACGGCTTTGTGGGTGGCCCGGTGTGAGTGGGGCTCTGCTGGATTTTCGGCAGGAGATGCCAGGCTGCCACCTGTAAAGAAGAGGATGTGTCACCCATAACTTCCTTTGGAATATCTCTCCGGGCTGAGGTGAGGAAGGAAAAAAGGAGTGGGGGACGGGACAGGAGGGGTATCTCAGGCAGGGCAATGGAAAGCTTCCAGAAGAGCGCCCGTGGCCAGGACCATCCTGGCTGACCTGCAGGCACCAAGTTGGCCTGCGTGCTGTCGCTGATGTGCCTCCACGGCCCTTCCTCTAGGCTTTCAAGCCCTTGTACATATTCAGGTGTTTCACCTGGGAAGGGTGGGAACAGTTCAGCAGCAGCTGGCCTGGGGCTCAGCTCACGTTTACTCACAGAGGCCTCGGCACGGTCCCCCAGCTTTGCAATAAGGACGCTCCTTGCGTGGGCGGGCGGGGCTGCTGGCTGTATGGGAGATGATTCCCCACCTCTGACCAATTTCAGAATTGTTTACCACTGGAGCAAGTGCCTTGGTCGTGTTTTCCTCTGTATAACTGTTAGGTTCAGTTTTTTTTTTCTTTTTTGGTTCAAGTTAGATTTTATTCCTCTTTTATGTATTTATGGATATAAGCATGGAAATAATTCATTCTTATAAATACATCAGTGTGAATGGAAGAACTTTTTTTTCTGTATTATTTTTACATTTTATTTTTAAAAAATTTGGAATTTAATTTTATTTATTTTTTTATACAGTAGGTTATTATTAGTTATCTATTTTATGCATAAACATGTATACAGGTCAATCCCAATCTCCCAACTCATACCACCACCACCACCCCATGGCTTCCCCCACTCTGTGTCCATACGTTTGTTCTCTACCTCTGTGTCTCAATTTCTGCCCTGCAAACCAGTTCATCTGTACCATTTTTCTAGGTTCCACATATAGGCATTAATATACAATATTTGTTTTTCTCTTTCTGACTTACTTCACTCTGCATGACAGTCTCTAGATCCATCAACTTCTCTACAAATGACCCAGTTTCATTCCTTTTTATGGCTGAGTAATATTCCATTTTATATATGTACCACATCTTTATCCACTCGTCTGTCTGTGGCCATTTAGGTTGCTTCCATTACCTGGCTATTGTAAATAGTGCTGCAATGAACATTGTGGTGAATGTGTCTTTGTGATTTATGGTTTTCTCTGGGTGTATGCCCAGAAGTGGGATTGCTGGATCCTATGGTAATTCTCTTTTTCGTTTTTTAAAGGAACCTCCATACTGTTCTCCATAGTGACTGTATCAATTTACATTCCCACCAATAGCGGAAGAGGGTTCCTTTTGTCCACACCCTCCCCAGAATTTGTTGTTTGTAGATTATCTGATGATGCCGATTCTAACAGGTGTGAGGTCTTACCTCATTGTAGTTTTGATTTGCATTTCTCTAATAATTAGTGATGTTGAGCAGCTTTTCATGTGCGTCTTGGCCATCTCTGTGTCTTCTTTGAAGAAACGTCTCTTTAGATCTTCTGCCCATTTTTGTATTGGGTTGTTTGTTTTATTAATATTAAGCTGCATGAGCCTGTTTATATATATTGGAGATTAAACCTTTGTCCATTGATACGTTTGTGAATGTTTTCCCCCATTCTGAGGGTTGCCTTTTTCCATTCCCGTATTTTTAACAAAGAAAGAAAGCAAGCAAAAGAAGCAGAACACTAATGTGCGTGAAATATGCCTCTTGAAACTGTCGTTTTGAAATATGGACGTCTTTTGAATTTTTTGGTCGATATATGACCCCAGGATTTGTTTTCAGGGCAGGTGTCATTTACAGGCCTGTAATGATTTGGAATATCCACTGACCATTAGCGCTGGGATTAAAGCTGCTGTTGTGTGAAACGGCCACAAGGTGGCAGCAGTTCTCCCTTACCAAATCTGGTTACTAGGGCAGCAGAGCCTCAATGGAAGTCGCGTTCTAGATTGGAATGTAGAACGGAATGTGCCAGGAGAAAGCCCCTCAAGTTTGTCTCACTACTTCTTGTCCGTGTTTTTAATTTAATTTTTTATTTTTTATTACAGCAAGTATGAGTACAACGTTTAGCTTGTTGTAGGTGTGCAAGAGGTGGTTCTTTTACACATATACATGTGTCTGTACTTCCTGGGAACCTTTTCCCATGTACGTTATGACAGAATGTTGAGTAGTCTTCTCTTGGTACTCCGTAGGTCTTTGGTGATTATATACTTCTACTGTGTTTGTATATGTCTGTTAACCCCAATATCGTAATGAATTCAATCCTCACACCTTTCCTTTGGTGAACCATAAGTTTGTTTAATGAATCTGTGATTGCCCTTCTCCGTGGAAATATCTGCCATGGTATCAATTTATAGGTAACACCTATAAGTGATATGATATGATATCTATCTTTCACTTTCTGACTTACTCCAAGTCACGTGATTACCTCTAGACTCATCTACGGTGCTGCAAATGGCATTGTGTCCTTTTTTACCTGGGCGAATATTCTGTCTTAGCGAGGTCCATTTTCTGCAATGTGATTCCCTGAGGGCTGAGGATTAGCTGACCTGGGCAGCTTGACCCTGCCGGCAAGCCCTCCCCAGGTGTGCCTGTGTTGAGGTCAATATAAACAGCACTCCAGTTAGCAATAGCCCCTGCATCTGTGCCTGACTCCATATTCTCTGCACCATCAGCAGTCTCGGGGCTGTGCTGGTGGGAAGTTTGAGGGTCCACGGCTGTGTGGTTGGTCGGGTGTGAGTGGGGCTCTGCTGGATTTTCGGCAGGAGTTGCCAGGCTGCCACCTGTAAAGAAGAGGATGTGTCACCCATAACTTCCACTGGAATATCTTTCCGGGCTGAGGTGAGGGAGGAAAAAAAGGAGTGGGGGCCGGGACAGGAGGGGTATCTCAGGCAGGGCAATGGAAAGCTTCCAGAAGAGCGCCCGTGGCCAGGACCATCCTGGCTGACCTGCAGGCACCAAGTTGGCCTGCGTGCTGTCGCTGGTGTGGCTCCACGGCCCTTCCTCTAGGCTTTCAAGCCCTTGTACATATTCAGGTGTTTCACCTGGGAATGGTGGGAACAGTTCAGCAGCAGCTGGCCTGGGGCTCAGCTCACGTTTACTCACAGAGGCCTCGGCACGGTCCCCCAGCTTTGCAATAAGGACGCTCCTTGCGTGGGCGGGCGGGGCTGCTGGCTGTATGGGAGATGATTCCCCACCTCTGACCAATTTCAGAATTGTTTACCACTGGAGCAAGTGCCTTGGTCGTGTTTTCCTCTGTATAACTGTTAGGTTCAGTTTTTTTTTTCTTTTTTGGTTCAAGTTAGATTTTATTCCTCTTTTATGTATTTATGGATATAAGCATGGAAATAATTCATTCTTATAAATACATCAGTGTGAATGGAAGAACTTTTTTTTCTGTATTATTTTTACATTTTATTTTTAAAAAATTTGAAATTTAATTTTATTTATTTTTTTATACAGTAGGTTATTATTAGTTATCTATTTTATGCATAAACATGTATACAGGTCAATCCCTATCTCCCAACTCATCCCACCACCACCACCCCATGGCTTCCCCCACTTTGTGTCCATACGTTTGTTCTCTACCTCTGTGTCTCTATTTCTGCCCTGCAAACCAGTTCATCTGTACCATTTTTCTAGGTTCCACATACAGGCATTAATATACAATATTTGTTTTTCTCTTTCTGACTTACTTCACTCTGCATGACAGTCTCTAGATCCATCAACTTCTCTACAAATGACCGTTTCATTCCTTTTTATGGCTGAGTAATATTCCATTTTATATATGTACCACATCTTTATCCATTTGTCTGTCTGTGGCCATTTAGCTTGCTTCCATTACCTGGCTATTGTAAATAGTGCTGCAATGAACATTGTGGTTAATGTGTCTTTGTGATTTATGGTTTTCTCTGGGTATATGCCCAGAAGTGGGATTGCTGGATCCTATGGTAATTCTCTTTTTAGTTTTTTAAAGAAACCTCCATACTGTTCTCCATAGTGACTGTATCAATTTACATTCCCACCAATAGCGGAAGAGGGTTCCTTTTGTCCACACCCTCCCCAGAATTTGTTGTTTGTAGATTATCTGATGATGCCGATTCTAACAGGTGTGAGGTCTTACCTCATTGTAGTTTTGATTTGCATTTCTCTAATTATTAGTGATGTTGAGCAGCTTTTCATGTGCGTCTTGGCCATCTGTGTGTCTTCTTTGAAGAAACGTCTCTTTAGATCTTCTGCCCATTTTTGTATTGGGTTGTTTGTTTTATTAATATTAAGCTGCATGAGCTGTTTATATATAATGGAGATTAAACCTTTGTCCACTGATTCGTTTGTGAACGTTTTCGCCCATTCTGAGGGTTGCCTTTTTCCATTCCCGTTTTTTTAACAAAGAAAGAAAGAAAGCCAAAGAAGCAGAACACTAATGTGCGTGAAATATGCCTCTTGTAACTGTCGTTTTCAAATATGGACGTCTTTTGAATTTTTTGGTCGATATATGACCCCAGGATTTCTTTTCAGGGCAGGTGTCATTTACAGGCCTGTAATGATTTGGAATATCCACTGACCATTAGCGCTGGGATTAAAGCTGCTGTTGTGTGAAACGGCCACAAGGTGGCAGCAGTTCTCCCTTACAAAATCTGGGTACTAGGGCAGCAGAGCCTGAATGGAAGTCGCGTTCTAGATAGGAATGTAGAACGGAATGTGCCAGGAGAAAGCCCCTCAAGTTTGTCTCACTACTTCTTGTTCGTGTTTTTAATTTAATTTTTTATTTTTTATTACAGCAAGTTTGAGTACAACGTTTAGCTTGTTGTAGGTGTGCAAGAGGTGGTTCTTTTACACATATACATATGTCTGTTCTTCCTGGGATCCTTTTCCCATGTACGTTATGACAGAATGTTGAGTAGTCTTCTCTTGGTACTCCGCAGGTCTTTGGTGATTATATACGTCTACTGTATTTGTATATGTATGTTAACCCCAATATCGTAATGAATTCAATCCTCACACCTTTCCTTTGGTGAACCATAAGTTTGTTTAATGAATCTGTGATTGCCCTTCTCCGTGGAAATATCTGCCCTGGTATCAATTTATAGGTAACACCTATAAGTGATATGATATGATATGTGTCTTTCACTTTCTGACTTACTCCAACTCACGTGATTACCTCTAGACTCATCTACGGTGCTGCAAATGGCATTGTGTCCTTTTTTTCCTTGGCCAATATTCTGTCTTAGCGAGGTCCATTTTCTGCAATGTGATTCCCTGAGGGCTGAGGATTAGCTGACCTGGCCAGCCTGACCCTGCCGGCAAGCCCTCCCCAGGTGTGCCTGGGTTGAGGTCAATATAAACAGCACTCCAGGCATCAATAGCCCCTGCAGCTGTGCCTGACTCCATATTCTCTGCACCAGCAGCCGTCTCGGGGCTGTGCTGGTGGGAGGGTGTGAGGGTCCACGGCTTTGTGGGTGGCCCGGTGTGAGTGGGGCTCTGCTGGATTTTCGGCAGGAGATGCCAGGCTGCCACCTGTAAACAAGAGGATGTGTCACCCATAACTTTCACTGGAATATCCCTCCGGGCTGAGGTGAGGAAGGAAAAAAGGAGTGGGTGCCGGGACAGGAGGGGTATCTCAGGCAGGGCAATGGAAAGCTTCCAGAAGAGCGCCCGTGGCCAGGACCATCCTGGCTGACCTGCAGGCACCAAGTTGGCCTGCGTGCTGTCGCTGATGTGCCTCCACGGCCGTTCCTCTAGGCTTTCAAGCCCTTGTACATATTCAGGTGTTTCACCTGGGAAAGGTGGGAACAGTTCAGCAGCAGCTGGCCTGGGGCTCAGCTCACGTTTACTCACAGAGGCCTCGGCACGGTCCCCCAGCTTTGCAATAAGGACGCTCCTTGCGTGGGCAGGCGGGGCTGCTGGCTGTATGGGAGATGATTCCCCACCTCTGACCAATTTCAGAATTGTTTACCACTGGAGCAAGTGCCTTGGTAGTGTTTTCCTCTGTATAACTGTTAGGTTCAGTATTTTTTCTTTTTTGGTTCAAGTTAGATTTTATTCCTCTTTTATGTATTTATGGATATAAGCATGGAAATAATTCATTCTTATAAATACATCAGTGTGAATGGAAGAACATTTTTTTCTGTATTATTTTTACATTTTATTTTTAAAAAATTTTAAATTTTATTTTATTTTTTTTAATACAGTAGGTTATTATTAGTTATCTATTTTATGCATAAACATGTATACAGGTCAATCCCAATCTCCCAACTCATCCCACCACCACCACCCCATGGCTTCCCCCACTTTGTGTCCATACGTTTGTTCTCTACCACTGTGTCTCTATTTCTGCCCTGCAAACCAGTTCATCTGTACCATTTTTCTAGGTTCCACATATAGGCATTAATATACAATATTTGTTTTTCTCTTTCTGACTTACTTCACTCTGCATGACAGTCTCTAGATCCATCAACTTCTCTACAAATGACCGTTTCATTCCTTTTTATGGCTGAGTAATATTCCATTTTATATATGTACCACATCTTTATCCATTCGTCTGTCTGTTGCCATTTAGCTTGCTTCCATTACCTGGCTATTGTAAATAGTGCTGCAATGAACATTGTGGTGAATGTGTCTTTGTGATTTATGGTTTTCTCTGGGTATATGCCCAGAAGTGGGATTGCTGGATCCTATGGTAATTCTCTTTTTCGTTTTTTAAAGGAACCTCCATACTGTTCTCCATAGTGACTGTATCAATTTACATTCCCACCAATAGCGGAAGAGGGTTCCTTTTGTCCACACCCTCCCCAGAATTTGTTGTTTGTAGATTATCTGATGATGCCGATTCTAACAGGTGTGAGGTCTTACCTCATTGTAGTTTTGATTTGCATTTCTCTAATAATTAGTGATGTTGAGCAGCTTTTCATGTGCGTCTTGGCCATCTCTGTGTCTTCTTTGAAGAAAAGTCTCTTTAGATCTTCTGCCCATTTTTGTATTGGGTTGTTTGTTTTATTAATATGAAGCTGCATGAGCTGTTTATATATATTGGAGATTAAACCTTTGTCCATTGATTCGTTTGTGAACGTTTTCGCCCATTCTGAGGGTTGCCTTTTTCCATTCCCGTATTTTTAACAAAGAAAGAAAGAAAGCAAAAGAAGCAGAACACTAATGTGCGTGAAATATGCCTCTTGAAACTGTCGTTTTGAAATATGGACGTCTTTTGAATTTTTTGGTCGATATATGACCCCAGGATTTGTTTTCAGGGCAGGTGTCATTTACAGGCCTGTAATGATTTGGAATATCCACTGATCATTAGCGCTGGGATTAAAGCTGCTGTTGTGTGAAACGGCCACAAGGTGGCAGCAGTTCTCCCTTACCAAATCTGGTTACTAGGGCAGCAGAGCCTCAATGGAAGTCGCGTTCTAGATTGGAATGTAGAACGGAATGTGCCAGGAGAAAGCCCCTCAAGTTTGTCTCACTACTTCTTGTTCGTGTTTTTAATTTAATTTTTTATTTTTTATTACAGCAAGTTTGAATACAACGTTTAGCTTGTTGTTGGTGTGCAAGAGGTGGTTCTTTTACACATATACATATGTCTGTTCTTCCTGGGAACCTTTTCCTATGTACGTTATGACAGAATGTTGAGTAGTCTTCTCTTGGTACTCCGTAGGTCTTTGGTGATTATATACTTCTACTGTGTTTGTATATGTCTGTTAACCCCAATATCGTAATGAATTCAATCCTCACACCTTTCCTTTGGTGAACCATAAGTTTGTTTAATGAATCTGTGATTGCCCTTCTCCGTGGAAATATCTGCCCTGGTATCAATTTATAGGTAACACCTATAAGTGATATGATATGATATCTATCTTTCACTTTCTGACTTACTCCAAGTCACGTGATTACCTCTAGACTCATCTACGGTGCTGCAAATGGCATTGTGTCCTTTTTTCCCTTGGCGAATATTCTGTCTTAGCGAGGTCCATTTTCTGCAATGTGATTCCCTGAGGGCTGAGGATTAGCTGACCTGGGCAGCCTGACCCTGCTGGCAAGCCCTCCCCAGGTGTGCCTGGGTTGAGGTCAATATAAACAGCACTCCAGGAAACAATAGCCCCTGCAGCTGTTCCTGACTCCATATTCCTTGCACCACCAGCAGTCTCTGGGCTGTGCTGGTGGGAGGGTGTGAGGGTCCACGGCTTTGTGGTTGGTCCGGAGTGAGTGGGGCTCTGCTGGATTTTCGGCAGGAGTTGCCAGGCTGCCACCTGTAAAGAAGAGGATGTGTCACCCATAACTTCCACTAGAATATCTCTCCGGGCTGAGGTGAGGAAGGAGAAAAAGGAGTGGGGGCCGGGACAGGAGGGGTATCTCAGGCAGGGCAATGGAAAGCTTCCAGAAGAGCACCTGTGGCCAGGACCATCCTGGCTGACCTGCAGGCACCAAGTTGGCCTGCGTGCTGTCGCTGGTGGGCCCCCACGGACCTACCTCTATGCTTTCAGGCCCTTGTACATATTCAGGTGTTTCACCTGGGAAGGGTGGGAACAGTTCAGCAGCAGCTGGCCTGGGGATCAGCTCACGTTTACTCACAGAGGCCTCGGCACGGTCCCCCAGCTTTGCATTAAGGACGCTCCTTGCGTGGGCGGGCGGGGCTGCTGGCTGTATGGGAGATGATTCCCCACCTCTGACCAATTTCAGAATTGTTTACCACTGGAGCAAGTGCCTTGGTACTGTTTTCCTCTGTATAACTGTTAGGTGCAGTTTTTTTTTTCTTTTTTGGTTCAAGTTAGATTTTATTCCAATTTTATGTATTTATGGATATAAGCATGGAAATAATTCATTCTTATATATACATCAGTGTGAATGGAAGAACTTTTTTTTCTGTTTTATTTTTACATTTTATTTTTAAAAAATTTGAAATTTAATTTTATGTATTTTTTTATACAGTAGGTTATTATTAGTTATCTATTTTATGCATAAGCATGTATACAGGTCAATCCCAATCTCCCAACTCATCCCACCACCACCACCCCATGGCTTCCCCCACTTTGTGTCCATACGTTTGTTCTCTACCTCTGTGTCTCTATTTCTGCCCTGCAAACCAGTTAATCTGTACCATTTTTCTAGGTTCCACATATAGGCATTAATATACAATATTTGTTTTTCTCTTTCTGACTTATTTCGTCTGCATGACAGTCTCTAGATCCATCAACTTCTCTACAAATGACCGTTTCATTCCTTTTTATGGCTGAGTAATATTCCACTTTATATATGTACCACATCTTTATCCATTCGTCTGTCTGTGGCCATTTAGCTTGCTTCCATTACCTGGCTATTGTAAATAGTGCTGCAATGAACATTGTGGTGAATGTGTCTTTGTGATTTATGGTTTTCTCTGGGTATATGCCGAAAAGTGGGATTGCTGGATCCTATGGTAATTATCTTTTTAGTTTTTTAAAGGAACCTCCATACTGTTCTCCATAGTGACTGTATCAATTTACATTCCCACCAATAGCGGAAGAGGGTTCCTTTTGTCCACACCCTCCCCAGAATTTGTTGTTTGTACATTATCTGATGATGCCGATTCTAACAGGTGTGAGGTCTTACCTCATTGTAGTTTTGATTTGCATTTCTCTAATAATTAGTGATGTTGAGCAGCTTTTCATGTGCGTCTTGGCCATCTCTGTGTCTTCTTTGAAGAAACGTCTCTTTAGATCTTCTGCCCATTTTTGTATTGGGTTGTTTGTTTTATTAATATTAAGCTGCATGAGCTGTTTATATATATTGGAGATTAAACCTTTGTCCATTGATTCGTTTGTGAACGTTTTCGCCCATTCTGAGGGTTGCCTTTTTCCATTCCCGTTTTTTTAACAAAGAAAGAAAGAAAGCAAAAGAAGCAGAACACTAATGTGCGTGAAATATGCCTCTTGAAACTGTCGTTTTGAAATATGGACGTCTTTTGAATTTTTTGGTCGATATATGACCCCAGGATTTCTTTTCAGGGCAGGTGTCATTTACAGGCCTGTAATGATTTGGAATATCCACTGACCATTAGCGCTGGGATTAAAGCTGCTGTTGTGTGAAACGGCCACAAGGTGGCAGCAGTTCTCCCTAACCAAATCTGGTTACTAGGGCAGCAGAGCCTCAATGGAAGTCGCATTCTAGATTGGAATGTAGAACGGAATGTGCCAGGAGAAAGCCCCTCAAGTTTGTTTCACTACTTCTTGTTCGTGTTTTTAATTTAATTTTTTATTTTTTATTACAGCAAGTTTGAGTACAACGTTTAGCTTGTTGTAGGTGTGCAAGAGGTGGTTCTTTTACACATATACATATGTCTGTTCTTCCTGGGATCCGTTTCCCATGTACGTTATGACAGAATGTTGAGTAGTCTTCTCTTGGTACTCCGTAGGTCTTTGGTGATTATATACGTCTACTGTGTTTGTATATGTCTGTTAACCCCAATATCGTAATGAATTCAATCCTCACACCTTTCCTTTGGTGAACCATAAGTTTGTTTAATGAATCTGTGATTGCCCTTCTCCGTGGAAATATCTGCCCTGGTATCAATTTATAGGTAACACCTATAAGTGATATGATATGATATGTGTCTTTCTCTTTCTGACTTACTCCAAGTCACGTGATTACCTCTAGCCTCATCTACGGTGCTGCAAATGGCATTGTGTCCTTTTTTTCCTTGGCGAATATTCTGTCTTAGCGAGGTCCATTTTCTGCAATGTGATTCCCTGAGGGCTTAGGATTAGCTGACATGGCCAGCCTGACCCTGCCGGCAAGCCCTCCCAGGTGTGCCAGGGTTGAGGTCAATATAAACAGCACTCCAGGCAGCAATAGCCCCTGCAGCTGTGCCTGACTCCATATTCTCTGCACCATCAGCAGTCTCGGGGCTGTGCTGGTGGGAGGGTGTGAGGGTCCACGGCTTTGTGGGTGGCCCGGTGTGAGTGGGGATCTGCTGGATTTTCGGCAGGAGTTGCCAGGCTGCCACCTGTAAAGAATAGGATGTGTCACCCATAACTTCCACTGGAATATCTCTCCGGGCTGAGGTGAGGAAGGAAAAAAAGGAGTGGGGGCCGGGACAGCAGGGGTATCTCAGGCAGGGCAATGGAAAGCTTCCAGAAGAGCGCCCGTGGCCAGGACCATCCTGGCTGACCTGCAGGCACCAAGTTGGCCTGCGTGCTGTCGCTGGTGTGCCTGCACGGCCCTTCCTCTAGGCTTTCAAGCCCTTGTACATATTCAGGTGTTTCACCTGGGAAGGGTGGGAACAGTTGAGCAGCAGCTGGCCTGGGGCTCAGGTCACGTTTACTCACAGAGGCCTCGGCACGGTCCCACAGCTTTGCAATAAGGACGCTCCTTGCGTGGGCGGGCGGGGCTGCTGACTGTATGGGAGATGATTCCCCACATCTGACCAATTCCAGAATTGTTTACCACTGGAGCAAGTGCCTTGGTAGTGTTTTCCTCTGTATAACTGTTAGGTTCAGTTTTTTTTCTTTTTTGGTTCAAGTTAGATTTTATTCCTCTTTTATGTATTTATGGATATAAGCATGGAAATAATTCATTCTTATAAATACATCAGTGTGAATGGAAGAACATTTTTTTCTGTTTTATTTTTACATTTTATTTTTAAAATCTTGAAATTTAATTTTATTTATTTTTTTATACAGTAGGTTATTATTAGTTATCTATTTTATGCATAAACATGTATACAGGTCAATCCCAATCTCCCAACTCATCCCACCATCACCACGCCATGGCTTCCCCCACTTTGTGTCCATACGTTTGTTCTCTACCTCTGTGTCTCTATTTCTGCCCTGCAAACCAGTTCATCTGTACCATTTTTCTAGGTTCCACATATAGGCCTTAATACACAATATTTGTTTTTCTCTTTCTGACTTACTTCACTCTGCATGACAGTCTCTAGATCCATCAACTTCTCTACAAATGACCCAGTTTCATTCCTTTTTATGGCTGAGTAATATTCCATTTTATATATGTACCACATCTTTATCCATTCGTCTGTCTGTGGCCATTTAGGTTGCTTCCATTACCTGGCTATTGTAAATAGTGCTGCAATGAACATTCTGGTGAATGTGTCTTTGTGATTTATGGTTTTCTCTGGGTATATGCCCAGAAGTGGGATTGCTGGATCCTATGGTAATTCTCTTTTTAGTTTTTTAAAGGAACCGCCATACTGTTCTCCATAGTGACTGTATCCATTTACATTCCCACCAATAGCGGAAGAGGGTTCCTTTTGTCCACACCCTCCCCAGAATTTGTTGTTTGTAGATTATCTGATGATGCCGATTCTAACAGGTGTGAGGTCTTACCTCATTGTAGTTTTGATTTGCATTTCTCTAATAATTAGTGATGTTGAGCAGCTTTTCATGTGCGTCTTGACCATCTCTGTGTCTTCTTTGAAGAAACGTCTCTTTAGATCTTCTGCCCATTTTTGTATTGGGTTGTTTGTTTTATTAATATTAAGCTGCATGAGCTGTTTATATATATTGGAGATTAAACCTTTGTCCATTGATTCGTTTGTGAACGTGTTCGCCCATTCTGAGGGTTGCCTTTTTCCATTCCCGTTTTTTTAACAAAGAAAGAAAGAAAGCAAAAGAAGCAGAACACTAATGTGCGAGAAATAAGCCTCTTGAAACTGTCGTTTTGAAATATGGACGTCTTTTGAATTTTTTGGTCGATATATGACCCCAGGATTTGTTTTCAGGGCAGGTGTCATTTACAGGCCTGTAATGATTTGGAATATCCACTGACCTTTAGCGCTGGGATTAAAGCTGCTGTTGTGTGAAACGGCCACAAGGTGGCAGCAGTTCTCCCTTACCAAATCTGGTTACTAGGGCAGCAGAGCCTCAATGGAAGTCGCGTTCTAGATTGGAATGTAGAACGGAATGTGCCAGGAGAAAGCCCCTCAAGTTTGACTCACTACTTCTTGTTCGTGTTTTTAATTTAATTTTTTATTTTTTATTACAGCAAGTTTGAGTACAACGTTTAGCTTGTTGTTGGTGTGCAAGAGGTGGTTCTTTTACACATATAATATGCCTGTTCTTCCTGGGAACCTTTTCCCATGTACGTTATGACAGAATGTTGAGTAGTCTTCTCTTGGTACTCCGTAGGTCTTTGGTGATTATATACTTCTACTGTGTTTGTATATGTCTGTTAACCCCAATATCGTAATGAATTCAATCCTCACACCTTTCCTTTGGTGAACCATAAGTTTGTTTAATGAATCTGTGATTGCCCTTCTCCGTGGAAATATCTGCCCTGGTATCAATTTATAGGTAACACCTATAAGTGATATGATATGATATCTGTCTTTCACTTTCTGACTTACTCCAAGTCACGTGATTACCTCGAGACTCATCTACGGTGCTGCGAATGGCATTGTGTCCTTTTTTTCCTCGGCGAATATTCTGTCTTAGCGAGGTCCATTTTCTGCAATGTGATTCCCTGAGGGCTGAGGATTAGCTGCCCTGGGCAGCCTGACCCTGCCGGCAAGCCCTCCCCAGGTGTGCCTGTGTTGAGGTCAATATAAACAGCACTCCAGGCATCAATAGCCCTTGCAGCTGTGCCTGACTCCATAATCTGCACCATCAGCAGTCTCTGGGCTGTGCTGGTGGGAGGGTGTGAGGGTCCACGGCTTTGTTGTTGGTCGGGTGTGAGTGGGGCTCTGCTGGATTTTCGGCAGGAGTTGCCAGGCTGCCACCTGTAAAGAAGAGGATGTGTCACCCATAACTTCCACTGGAATATCTTTCCGGGCTGAGGTGAGGAAGGAAAAAAAGGAGTGGGGGCCAGGACAGGAGGGGTATCACAGGCAGGGCAATGGAAAGCTTCCCGAAGAGCACCCATGGCCAGGACCATACTGGCTGACCTGCAGGCACCAAGTTGGCCTGCGTGCTGTCGCTGGTGTGGCTCCACGGCCCTTCCTCTAGGCTTTCAAGCCCTTGTACATATTCAGGTGTTTCACCTGGGAAGGGTGGGAACAGTTCAGCAGCAGCTGGCCTGGGGCTCAGCTCACGTTTACTCACAGAGACCTCGGCACGGTCCCCTAGCTTTGCAATAAGGACGCTCCTTGCCTGGGCGGGCGGGGCTGCTGTCTTTATGGGAGATGATTCCCCACCTCTGAACAATTTCAGAATTGTTTACCACTGGAGCAAGTGCCTTGGTAGTGTTTTCCTCTGTATAACTGTTAGGTTCAGTTTTTTTTTTCTTTTTTGGTTCAAGTTAGGTTTTATTCCTCTTTTATGTATATATGGATATAAGCATGGAAATAATTCATTCTTATAAATACATCAGCGTGAATGGAAGAACTTTTTTTTCTGTTTTATTTTTACAATTCATTTTTAAAAAATTTGAAATTTAATTTTATTTATTTTTTTATACAGTAGGTTATTATTAGTTGTCTATTTTATGCATAAACATGTATACAGGTCAATCCCAATCTCCCAAATCATCCCACCACCACCACCCCATGGCTTCCCCCACTTTGTGTCCATACGTTTGTTCTCTACCTCTGTGTCTCTATTTCTGCCCTGCAAACCAGTTCATCTGTACCATTTTTCTAGGTTCCACATATAGGCATTAATATACAATATTTGTTTTTCTCTTTCTGACTTACTTCACTCTGCATGACAGTCTCTAGATCCATCAACTTCTCTACAAATGACCGTTTCATTCCTTTTTATGCCTGAGTAATATTCCATTTTATATATGTACCACATCTTTATCCATTCGTCTGTCTGTGGCCATTTAGGTTGCTTCCATTACCTGGCTATTGTAAATAGTGCTGCAATGAACATTCTGGTGAATGTGTCTTTGTGATTTATGGTTTTCTCTGGGTATATGCCCAGAAGTGGGATTGCTGGATCCTATGGTAATTCTCTTTTTAGTTTTTTAAAGGAACCTCCATACTGTTCTCCATAGTGACTGTATCAATTTACATTCCCACCAATAGCGGAAGAGGGTTCCTTTTGTCCACACCCTCCCCAGAATTTGTTGTTTGTAGATTATCTGATGATGCCGATTCTAACAGGTGTGAGGTCTTACCTCATTGTAGTTTTGATTTGCATTTCTCTTATAATTAGTGATGTTGAGCAGCGTTTCATGTGCGTCTTGGCCATCTCTGTGTCTTCTTTGAAGAATCGTCTCTTTAGATCTTCTGCCCATTTTTGTATTGGGTTGTTTGTTTTATTAATATTAAGCTGCATGAGCTGTTTATATATACTGGAGATTAAACCTTTGTCCATTGATTCGTTTTTGAACGTTTTCGCCCATTCTGAGGGTTGCCTTTTTCCATTCCCGTATTTTTAACAAAGAAAGAAAGCAAGCAAAAGAAGCAGAACACTAATGTGCGTGAAATATGCCTCTTGAAACTGTCGTTTTGAAATATGGACGTCTTTTGAATTTTTTGGTCGATATATGACCCCAGGATTTGTTTTCAGGGCAGGTGTCATTTACAGGCCTGTAATGATTTGGAATATCCTCTGACCATTAGCGCTGGGATTAAAGCTGCTGTTGTGTGAAACGGCCACAAGGTGGCAGCAGTTCTCCCTTACCAAATCTGGTTACTAGGGCAGCAGAGCCTCAATGGAAGTCGCGTTCTAGATTGGAATGTAGAACGGAAGGTGCCAGGAGAAAGCCCCTCAAGTTTGACTCACTACTTCTTGTTCGTGTTTTTAATTTAATTTTTTATTTTTTATTACAGCAAGTTTGAGTACAACGTTTAGCTTGTTGTAGGTGTGCAAGAGGTGGTTCTTTTACACATATAATATGTCTGTTCTTCCTGGGAACCTTTTCCCATGTACGTTATGACAGAATGTTGAGTAGTCTTCTCTTGGTACTCCGTAGGTCTTTGGTGATTATATACTTCTACTGTGTTTGTATATGTCTGTTAACCCCAATATCGTAATGAATTCAATCCTCACACCTTTCCTTTGGTGAACCTTAAGTTTGTTTAATGAATCTGTGATTGCCCTTCTCCGTGGAAATATCTGCCCTGGTATCAATTTATAGGTAACACCTATAAGTGATATGATATGATATCTGTCTTTCACTTTCTGACTTACTCCAAGTCACGTGATTACCTCGAGACTCATCTACGGTGCTGCGAATGGCATTGTGTCCTTTTTTTCCTTGGCGAATATTCTGTCTTAGTGAGGTCCATTTTCTGCAATGTGATTCCCTGAGGGCTGAGGATTAGCTGCACTGGGCAGCCTGACCCTGCCGGCAAGCCCTCCCCAGGTGTGCCTGTGTTGAGGTCAATATAAACAGCACTCCAGGCATCAATAGCCCCTGCAGCTGTGCCTGACTCCATATTCTCTGCACCATCAGCAGTCTCTGGGCTGTGCTGGTGGGAGGGTGTGAGGGTCCACGGCTTTGTTGTTGGTCCGGTGTGAGTGGGGCTCTGCTGGATTTTCGGCAGGAGTTGCCAGGCTGCCACCTGTAAAGAAGAGGATATGTCACCCATAACTTCCACTGGAATATCTTTCCGGGCTGAGGTGAGGAAGGAAAAAAAGGAGTGGGGGCCAGGACAGGAGGGGTATCACAGGCAGGGCAATGGAAAGCTTCCAGAAGAGCACCCGTGGCCAGGACCATACTGGCTGACCTGCAGGCACCAAGTTGGCCTGCGTGCTGTCGCTGGTGTGGCTCCACAGCCCTTCCTCTAGGCTTTCAGGCCCTTGTACATATGCAGGTGTTTCACCTGGGAAGGGTGGGAACCGTTGAGCAGCAGCTGGCCTGGGGCTCAGCTCACGTTTACTCACAGAGGCCTCGGCACGGTCCCCTAGCTTTGCAATAAGGACGCTCCTTGCCTGGGTGGGCGGGGCTGCTGTCTGTATGGGAGATGATTCCCCACCTCTGACCAATTTCAGAATTGTTTACCACTGGAGCAAGTGCCTTGGTAGTGTTTTCCTCTGTATAACTGTTAGGTTCAGTTTTTTTTTTTCTTTTTTGGTTCAAGTTAGATTTTATTCCTCTTTTATGTATATATGGATATAAGCATGGAAATAATTCATTCTTATAAATACATCAGTGTGAATGGAACAACTTTTTTTTCTGTTTTATTTTTACAATTTATTTTTAAAAATTTGAAATTTAATTTTATGTATTTTTTTATACAGTAGGTTATTATTAGTTATCTATTTTATGCATAAGCATGTATACAGGTCAATCCCAATCTCCCAAATCATCCCACCACCACCACCCCATGGCTTCCCACACTTTGTGTCCATACGTTTGTTCTCTACCTCTGTGTCTCTATTTCTGCCCTGCAAACCAGTTCATCTGTACCATTTTTCTAGGTTCCACATATAGGCATTAATATACAATATTTGTTTTTCTCTTTCTGACTTACTTCACTCTGCATGACAGTCTCTAGATCCATCAACTTCTCTACAAATGACCGTTTCATTCCTTTTTATGGCTGAGTAATATTCCATTTTATATATGTACCACATCTTTATCCATTCGTCTGTCTGTGGCCATTTAGGTTGCTTCCATTACCTGGCTATTGTAAATAGTGCTGCAATGAACATTTTGGTGAATGTGTCTTTGTGATTTATGGTTTTCTCTGGGTATATGCCCAGAAGTGGGATTGCTGGATCCTATGGTAATTCTCTTTTTCGTTTTTTAAAGGAACCTCCATACTGTTCTCCATAGTGACTGTATCCATTTACATTCCCACCAATAGCGGAAGAGGGTTCCTTTTGTCCACACCCTCCCCAGAATTTGTTGTTTGTACATTATCTGATGATGCCGATTCTAACAGGTGTGAGGTCTTACCTCATTGTAGTTTTGATTTGCAATTCTCTAATAATTAGTGATGTTGAGCAGCTTTTCATGTGCGTCTTGACCATCTCTGTGTCTTCTTTGAAGAAACGTCTCTTTAGATCTTCTGCCCATTTTTGTATTGGGTTGTTTGTTTTATTAATATTAAGCTGCATGAGCTGTTTATATATATTGGAGATTAAACCTTTGTCCATTGATTCGTTTGTGAACGTGTTCGCCCATTCTGAGGGTTGCCTTTTTCCATTCCCGTTTTTTTAACAAAGAAAGAAAGAAAGCAAAAGAAGCAGAACACTAATGTGCGAGAAATAAGCCTCTTGAAACTGTCGTTTTGAAATATGGACGTCTTTTGAATTTTTTGGTCGATATATGACCCCAGGATTTGTTTTCAGGGCAGGTGTCATTTACAGGCCTGTAATGATTTGGAATATCCACTGACCTTTAGCGCTGGGATTAAAGCTGCTGTTGTGTGAAACGGCCACAAGGTGGCCGCAGTTCTCCCTTACCAAATCTGGTTACTAGGGCAGCAGAGCCTCAATGGAAGTCGCGTTCTAGATTGGAATGTAGAATGGAATGTGCCAGGAGAAAGCCCCTCAAGTTTGTCTCACTACTTCTTGTTCGTGTTTTTAATTTAATTTTTTATTTTTTATTACAGCAAATTTGAGTACAACGTTTAGCTTGTTGTTGGTGTGCAAGAGGTGGTTCTTTTACACATATACATATGTCTGTTCTTCCTGGGAACCTTTTCCCATGTACGTTATGACAGAATGTTGAGTAGTCTTCTCTTGGTACTCCGTAGGTCTTTAGTGATTATATACTTCTACTGTGTTTGTATATGTCTGTTAACCCCAATATCGTAATGAATTCAATCCTCACACCTTTCCTTTGGTGAACCATAAGTTTGTTTAATGAATCTGTGATTGCCCTTCTCCATGGAAATATCTGCCCTGGTATCAATTTATAGGTAACACCTATAAGTGATATGATATGATATCTGTCTTTCACTTTCTGACTTACTCCAAGTCACGTGATTACCTCTAGACTCATCTACGGTGCTGCGAATGGCATTGTGTACTTTTTTTCCTTGGCGAATATTCTGTCTTAGCGAGGTCCATTTTCTGCAATGTGATTCCCTGAGGGCTGAGGATTAGCTGACCTGGCCAGCCTGACCCTGCCGGCAAGCCCTCCCCAGGTGTGCCTGTGTTGAGGTCAATATAAACAGCACTCCAGGCATCAATAGCCCCTGCAGCTGTGCCTGACTCCATATTCTCTGCACCATCAGCAGTCTCTGGGCTGTGCTGGTGGGAGGGTGTGAGGGTCCACGGCTTTGTTGTTGGTCCGGTGTGAGTGGGGCTCTGCTGGATTTTCGGCAGGAGTTGCCAGGCTGCCACCTGTAAAGAAGAGGATGTGTCACCCATAACTTCCACTGGAATATCTCTCCGGGCTGAGGTGAGGAAGGAAAAATAGGAGTGGGGGCCAGGACAGGAGGGGTATCACAGGCAGGGCAATGGAAAGCTTCCAGAAGAGCACCCGTGGCCAGGACCATACTGGCTGACCTGCAGGCACCAAGTTGGCCTGCGTGCTGTCGCTGGTGTGGCTCCACGGCCCTTCCTCTAGGCTTTCAGGCCCTTGTACATATTCAGGTGTTTCACCTGGGAAGGGTGGGAACAGTTCAGCAGCAGCTGGCCTGGGGCTCAGCTCACCTTTACTCACAGAGGCCTCGGCACGGTCCCCTAGCTTTGCAATAAGGACGCTCCTTGCCTGGGCGGGCGGGGCTGCTGTCTGTATGGGAGATGATTCCCCACCTCTGACCAATTTCAGAATTGTTTACCACTGGAGCAAGTGCCTTGGTAGTGTTTTCCTCTGTATAACTGTTAGGTTCAGATTTTTTTTTTCTTTTTTGGTTCAAGTTAGGTTTTATTCCTCTTTTATGTATATATGGATATAAGCATGGAAATAATTCATTCTTATAAATACATCAGTGTGAATGGAACAACTTTTTTTTCTGTTTTATTTTTACAATTTATTTTTAAAAATTTGAAATTTAATTTTATGTATTTTTTTATACAGTAGGTTATTATTAGTTATCTATTTTATGCATAAGCATGTATACAGGTCAATCCCAATCTCCCAAATCATCCCACCACCACCACCCCATGGCTTCCCACACTTTGTGTCCATACGTTTGTTCTCTACCTCTGTGTCTCTATTTCTGCCCTGCAAACCAGTTCATCTGTACCATTTTTCTAGGTTCCACATATAGGCATTAATATACAATATTTGTTTTTCTCTTTCTGACTTACTTCACTCTGCATGACAGTCTCTAGATCCATCAACTTCTCTACAAATGACCGTTTCATTCCTTTTTATGGCTGAGTAATATTCCATTTTATATATGTACCACATCTTTATCCATTCGTCTGTCTGTGGCCATTTAGGTTGCTTCCATTACCTGGCTATTGTAAATAGTGCTGCAATGAACATTTTGGTGAATGTGTCTTTGTGATTTATGGTTTTCTCTGGGTATATGCCCAGAAGTGGGATTGCTGGATCCTATGGTAATTCTCTTTTTCGTTTTTTAAAGGAACCTCCATACTGTTCTCCATAGTGACTGTATCCATTTACATTCCCACCAATAGCGGAAGAGGGTTCCTTTTGTCCACACCCTCCCCAGAATTTGTTGTTTGTACATTATCTGATGATGCCGATTCTAACAGGTGTGAGGTCTTACCTCATTGTAGTTTTGATTTGCAATTCTCTAATAATTAGTGATGTTGAGCAGCTTTTCATGTGCGTCTTGACCATCTCTGTGTCTTCTTTGAAGAAACGTCTCTTTAGATCTTCTGCCCATTTTTGTATTGGGTTGTTTGTTTTATTAATATTAAGCTGCATGAGCTGTTTATATATATTGGAGATTAAACCTTTGTCCATTGATTCGTTTGTGAACGTGTTCGCCCATTCTGAGGGTTGCCTTTTTCCATTCCCGTTTTTTTAACAAAGAAAGAAAGAAAGCAAAAGAAGCAGAACACTAATGTGCGAGAAATAAGCCTCTTGAAACTGTCGTTTTGAAATATGGACGTCTTTTGAATTTTTTGGTCGATATATGACCCCAGGATTTGTTTTCAGGGCAGGTGTCATTTACAGGCCTGTAATGATTTGGAATATCCACTGACCTTTAGCGCTGGGATTAAAGCTGCTGTTGTGTGAAACGGCCACAAGGTGGCAGCAGTTCTCCCTTACCAAATCTGGTTACTAGGGCAGCAGAGCCTCAATGGAAGTCGCGTTCTAGATTGGAATGTAGAACGGAATGTGCCAGGAGAAAGCCCCTCAAGTTTGTCTCACTATTTCTTGTTCGTGTTTTTAATTTAATTTTTTATTTTTTATTACAGCAAGTTTGAGTACAACGTTTAGCTTGTTGTTGGTGTGCAAGAGGTGGTTCTTTTACACATATACATATGTCTGTTCTTCCTGGGAACCTTTTCCTATGTACGTTATGACAGAATGTTGAGTAGTCTTCTCTTGGTACTCCGTAGGTCTTTAGTGATTATATACTTCTACTGTGTTTGTATATGTCTGTTAACCCCAATATCGTAATGAATTCAATCCTCACACCTTTCCTTTGGTGAACCATAAGTTTGTTTAATGAATCTGTGATTGCCCTTCTCCGTGGAAATATCTGCCCTGGTATCAATTTATAGGTAACACCTATAAGTGATATGATATGATATCTGTCTTTCACTTTCTGACTTACTCCAAGTCACGTGATTACCTCTAGACTCATCTACGGTGCTGCGAATGGCATTGTGTACTTTTTTTCCTTGGCGAATATTCTGTCTTAGCGAGGTCCATTTTCTGCAATGTGATTCCCTGAGGGCTGAGGATTAGCTGACCTGGCCAGCCTGACCCTGCCGGCAAGCCCTCCCCAGGTGTGCCTGTGTTGAGGTCAATATAAACAGCACTCCAGGCATCAATAGCCCCTGCAGCTGTGCCTGACTCCATATTCTCTGCACCATCAGCAGTCTCTGGGCTGTGCTGGTGGGAGGGTGTGAGGGTCCACGGCTTTGTTGTTCGTCCGGTGTGAGTGGGGCTCTGCTGGATTTTCGGCAGGAGTTGCCAGGCTGCCACCTGTAAAGAAGAGGATGTGTCACCCATAACTTCCACTGGAATATCTCTCCGGGCTGAGGTGAGGAAGGAAAAATAGGAGTGGGGGCCAGGACAGGAGGGGTATCACAGGCAGGGCAATGGAAAGCTTCCAGAAGAGCACCCGTGGCCAGGACCATACTGGCTGACCTGCAGGCACCAAGTTGGCCTGCGTGCTGTCGCTGGTGTGGCTCCACGGCCCTTCCTCTAGGCTTTCAGGCCCTTGTACATATTCAGGTGTTTCACCTGGGAAGGGTGGGAACAGTTCAGCAGCAGCTGGCCTGGGGCTCAGCTCACCTTTACTCACAGAGGCCTCGGCACGGTCCCCTAGCTTTGCAATAAGGACGCTCCTTGCCTGGGCGGGCGGGGCTGCTGTCTGTATGGGAGATGATTCCCCACCTCTGACCAATTTCAGAATTGTTTACCACTGGAGCAAGTGCCTTGGTAGTGTTTTCCTCTGTATAACTGTTAGGTTCAGATTTTTTTTTTCTTTTTTGGTTCAAGTTAGGTTTTATTCCTCTTTTATGTATATATGGATATAAGCATGGAAATAATTCATTCTTATAAATACATCAGTGTGAATGGAAGAACTTTTTTTTCTGTTTTATTTTTACAATTCATTTTTAAAAAATTTGAAATTTAATTTTATTTATTTTTTTATACAGTAGGTTATTATTAGTTATCTATTTTATGCATAAACATGTATACAGGTCAATCCCAATCTCCCAAATCATCCCACCACCACCACCCCATGGCTTCCCCCACTTAGTGTCCATACGTTTGTTCTCTACCTCTGTGTCTCTATTTCTGCCCTGCAAACCAGTTCATCTGTACCATTTTTCTAGGTTCCACATATAGGCATTAATATACAATATTTATTTTTCTCTTTCTGACTTACTTCACTCTGCATGACAGTCTCTAGATCCATCAACTTCTCTACAAATGACCGTTTCATTCCTTTATATGGCTGAGTAATATTCCATTTTATATATGTACCACATCTTTATCCATTCGTCTGTCTGTGGCCATTTAGGTTGCTTCCATTACCTGGCTATTGTAAATAGTGCTGCAATGAACATTGTGGTGAATGTGTCTTTGTGATTTATGGTTTTCTCTGGGTATATGCCCAGAAGTGGGATTGCTGGATCCTATGGTAATTCTCTTTTTAGTTTTTTAAAGGAACCTCCATACTGTTCTCCATAGTGACTGTATCAATTTACATTCCCACCAATAGCGGAAGAGGGTTCCTTTTGTCCACACCCTCCCCAGAATTTGTTGTTTGTAGATTATCTGATGATGCCGATTCTAACAGGTGTGAGGTCTTACCTCATTGTAGTTTTGATTTGCATTTCTCTAATAATTAGTGATGTTGAGCAGCGTTTCATGTGCGTCTTGGCCATCTCTGTGCCTTCTTTGAAGAATCGTCTCTTTAGATCTTCTGCCCATTTTTGTATTGGGTTGTTTGTTTTATTAATATTAAGCTGCATGAGCTGTTTATATATATTGGAGATTAAACCTTTGTCTATTGATTCGTTTTTGAACGTTTTCGCCCATTCTGAGGGTTGCCTTTTTCCATTCCCGTATTTTTAACAAAGAAAGAAAGCAAGCAAAAAAAGCAGAACACTAATGTGCGTGAAATATGCCTCTTGAAACTGTCGTTTTGAAATATGGACTTCTTTTGAATTTCTTGGTCGATATACGACCCCAGGATTTCTTTTCAGGGCAGGTGTCATTTACAGGCCTGTAATGATTTGGAGTATCCACAGACCATTAGCGCTGGGATTAAAGCTGCTGTTGTGTGAAACGGCCACAAGGTGGCAGCAGTTCTCCCTTACCAAATCTGGTTACTAGGGCAGCAGAGCCTCAATGGAAGTCGCGTTCTAGATTGGAATGTGGAACGGAATGTGCCAGGAGAAAGCCCCTCGGGTTTGTCTCACTACTTCTTGTTCGTTTTTAATTTAATTTTTTATTTTTTATTACAGCAAGTTTGAGTACAACGTTTAGCTTGTTGTAGGTGTGCAAGAGGTGGTTCTTTTACACATATACATATGTCTGTTCTTCCTGGGATCCTTTTCCCATGTACGTTATGACAGAATGTTGAGTAGTCTTCTCTTGGTACTCCGTAGGTCTTTGGTGATTATATAAGTCTACTGTGTTTGTATATGTCTGTTAAACCCAATTTCGTAATGAATTCAATCCTCACACCTTTCCTTTGGTGAACCATAAGTTTGTTTAATGAATCTGTGATTGCCTTTCTCCGTGGAAATATCTGCCCTGGTATCAATTTATAGGTAACACCTATAAGTGATATGATATGATATGTGTCTTTCACTTTCTGACTTACTCCAAGTCACGTGATTACCTCTAGAGTCATCTACGGTGCTGCAAATGGCACTGTGTCCTTTTTTTCCTTGGCGAATATTCTCTCTTAGCGAGGTCCATTTTCTGCAATGTGATTCCCTGAGGGCTGAGGATTAGCAGACCTGGGCAGCCTGAACCTGCCGGCAAGCCCTCCCCAGGTGTGCCTGGGTTGAGGTCAATATAAACAGCACTCCAGGCAGCAATAGCCCCTGCAGCTGTGCCTGACTCCATATTCTCTGCACCATCAGCTGCCTCGGGGCTTTGCTGGTGGGAGGGTGGGAGGTTCCACGGCTTTGTGGGTGGCCCGGTGTGAGTGGGGCTCTGCTGGATTTTCGGCAGGAGTTGCCAGGCTGCCACCTGTAAAGAAGAGGTTGTGTCACCCATAACTTCCACTGGAATATCTCTCCGGGCTGAGGTGAGGAAGGAAAAAAGGAGTGGGGGCCGGGACAGGAGGGGTATCTCAGGCAGGGCAATGGAAAGTTTCCAGAAGATCGCCCGTGGCCAGGACCATCCTGGCTGACCTGCAGGCACCAAGTTGGCCTGCGTGCTGTCGCTGGTGTGGCTCCACGGCCCTTCCTCTAGGCTTTCAAGCCCTTGTACATATTCAGGTGTTTCACCTGGGAAGGGTGGGAACAGTTCAGCAGCAGCTGGCCTGGGGCTCAGCTCACGTTTACTCACAGAGACCTCGGCACGGTCCCCTAGCTTTGCAATAAGGACGCTCCTTGCCTGGGCGGGCGGGGCTGCTGTCTTTATAGGAGATGATTCCCCACCTCTGACCAATTTCAGAATTGTTTACCACTGGAGCAAGTGCCTTGGTAGTGTTTTCCTCTGTATAACTGTTAGGTTCAGTTTTTTTTTTCTTTTTTGGTTCAAGTTAGGTTTTATTCCTCTTTTATGTATATATGGATATAAGCATGGAAATAATTCATTCTTATAAATACATCAGCGTGAATGGAAGAACTTTTTTTTCTGTTTTATTTTTACAATTCATTTTTAAAAAATTTGAAATTTAATTTTATTTATTTTTTTATACAGTAGGTTATTATTAGTTATCTATTTTATGCATAAACATGTATACAGGTCAATCCCAATCTCCCAAATCATCCCACCACCAACACCCCATGGCTTCCCCCACTTTGTGTCCATACGTTTGTTCTCTACCTCTGTGTCTCTATTTCTGCCCTGCAAACCAGTTCATCTGTACCAATTTTCTAGGTTCCACATATAGGCATTAATATACAATATTTGTTTTTCTCTTTCTGACTTACTTCACTCTGCATGACAGTCTCTAGATCCATCAACTTCTCTACAAATGACCGTTTCATTCCTTTTTATGGCTGAGTAATATTCCATTTTATATATGTACCACATCTTTATCCATTCGTCTGTCTGTGGCCATTTAGGTTGCTTCCATTACCTGGCTATTGTAAATAGTGCTGCAATGAACATTGTGGTGAATGTGTCTTTGTGATTTATGGTTTTCTCTGGGTATATGCCCAGAAGTGGGATTGCTGGATCCTATGGTAATTCTCTTTTTAGTTTTTTAAAGGAACCTCCATACTGTTCTCCATAGTGACTGTATCAATTTACATTCCCACCAATAGCGGAAGAGGGTTCCTTTTGTCCACACCCTCCCCAGAATTTGTTGTTTGTAGATTATCTGATGATGCCGATTCTAACAGGTGTGAGGTCTTACCTCATTGTAGTTTTGATTTGCATTTCTCTAATAATTAGTGATGTTGAGCAGCGTTTCATGTGCGTCTTGGCCATCTCTGTGTCTTCTTTGAAGAATCGTCTCTTTAGATCTTCTGCCCATTTTTGTATTGGGTTGTTTGTTTTATTAATATTAAGCTGCATGAGCTGTTTATATATATTGGAGATTAAACCTTTGTCCATTGATTCGTTTTTGAACGTTTTCGCCCATACTGAGGGTTGCCTTTTTCCATTCCCGTATTTTTAACAAAGAAAGAAAGCAAGCAAAAGAAGCAGAACACTAATGTGCGTGAAATATGCCTCTTGAAACTGTCGTTTTGAAATATGGACGTCTTTTGAATTTTTTGGTCGATATATGACCCCAGGATTTGTTTTCAGGGCAGGTGTCATTTACAGGCCTGTAATGATTTGGAATATCCTCTGACCATTAGCGCTGGGATTAAAGCTGCTGTTGTGTGAAACGGCCACAAGGTGGCAGCAGTTCTCCCTTACCAAATCTGGTTACTAGGGCAGCAGAGCCTCAATGGAAGTCGCGTTCTAGATTGGAATGTAGAACGGAAGGTGCCAGGAGAAAGCCCCGCAAGTTTGACTCACTACTTCTTGTTCGTGTTTTTAATTTAATTTTTTATTTTTTATTACAGCAAGTTTGAGTACAACGTTTAGCTTGTTGTAGGTGTGCAAGAGGTGGTTCTTTTACACATATAATATGTCTGTTCTTCCTGGGAACCTTTTCCCATGTACGTTATGACAGAATGTTGAGTAGTCTTCTTTTGGTACTCCGTAGGTCTTTGGTGATTATATACTTCTACTGTGTTTGTATATGTCTGTTAACCCCAATATCGTAATGAATTCAATCCTCACACCTTTCCTTTGGTGAACCTTAAGTTTGTTTAATGAATCTGTGATTGCCCTTCTCCGTGGAAATATCTGCCCTGGTATCAATTTATAGGTAACACCTATAAGTGATATGATATGATATCTGTCTTTCACTTTCTGACTTACTCCAAGTCACGTGATTACCTCGAGACTCATCTACGGTGCTGCGAATGGCATTGTGTCCTTTTTTTCCTTGGCGAATATTCTGTCTTAGTGAGGTCCATTTTCTGCAATGTGATTCCCTGAGGGCTGAGGATTAGCTGCACTGGGCAGCCTGACCCTGCCGGCAAGCCCTCCCCAGGTGTGCCTGTGTTGAGGTCAATATAAACAGCACTCCAGGCATCAATAGCCCCTGCAGCTGTGCCTGACTCCATATTCTCTGCACCATCAGCAGTCTCTGGGCTGTGCTGGTGGGAGGGTGTGAGGGTCCACGGCTTTGTTGTTGGTCCGGTGTGAGTGGGGCTCTGCTGGATTTTCGGCAGGAGTTGCCAGGCTGCCACCTGTAAAGAAGAGGATATGTCACCCATAACTTCCACTGGAATATCTTTCCGGGCTGAGGTGAGGAAGGAAAAAAAGGAGTGGGGGCCAGGACAGGAGGGGTATCACAGGCAGGGCAATGGAAAGCTTCCAGAAGAGCACCCGTGGCCAGGACCATACTGGCTGACCTGCAGGCACCAAGTTGGCCTGCGTGCTGTCGCTGGTGTGGCTCCACAGCCCTTCCTCTAGGCTTTCAGGCCCTTGTACATATGCAGGTGTTTCACCTGGGAAGGGTGGGAACCGTTGAGCAGCAGCTGGCCTGGGGCTCAGCTCACGTTTACTCACAGAGGCCTCGGCACGGTCCCCTAGCTTTGCAATAAGGACGCTCCTTGCCTGGGTGGGCGGGGCTGCTGTCTGTATGGGAGATGATTCCCCACCTCTGACCAATTTCAGAATTGTTTACCACTGGAGCAAGTGCCTTGGTAGTGTTTTCCTCTGTATAACTGTTAGGTTCAGTTTTTTTTTTTCTTTTTTGGTTCAAGTTAGATTTTATTCCTCTTTTATGTATATATGGATATAAGCATGGAAATAATTCATTCTTATAAATACATCAGTGTGAATGGAACAACTTTTTTTTCTGTTTTATTTTTACAATTTATTTTTAAAAATTTGAAATTTAATTTTATGTATTTTTTTATACAGTAGGTTATTATTAGTTATCTATTTTATGCATAAGCATGTATACAGGTCAATCCCAATCTCCCAAATCATCCCACCACCACCACCCCATGGCTTCCCACACTTTGTGTCCATACGTTTGTTCTCTACCTCTGTGTCTCTATTTCTGCCCTGCAAACCAGTTCATCTGTACCATTTTTCTAGGTTCCACATATAGGCATTAATATACAATATTTGTTTTTCTCTTTCTGACTTACTTCACTCTGCATGACAGTCTCTAGATCCATCAACTTCTCTACAAATGACCGTTTCATTCCTTTTTATGGCTGAGTAATATTCCATTTTATATATGTACCACATCTTTATCCATTCGTCTGTCTGTGGCCATTTAGGTTGCTTCCATTACCTGGCTATTGTAAATAGTGCTGCAATGAACATTTTGGTGAATGTGTCTTTGTGATTTATGGTTTTCTCTGGGTATATGCCCAGAAGTGGGATTGCTGGATCCTATGGTAATTCTCTTTTTCGTTTTTTAAAGGAACCTCCATACTGTTCTCCATAGTGACTGTATCCATTTACATTCCCACCAATAGCGGAAGAGGGTTCCTTTTGTCCACACCCTCCCCAGAATTTGTTGTTTGTACATTATCTGATGATGCCGATTCTAACAGGTGTGAGGTCTTACCTCATTGTAGTTTTGATTTGCAATTCTCTAATAATTAGTGATGTTGAGCAGCTTTTCATGTGCGTCTTGACCATCTCTGTGTCTTCTTTGAAGAAACGTCTCTTTAGATCTTCTGCCCATTTTTGTATTGGGTTGTTTGTTTTATTAATATTAAGCTGCATGAGCTGTTTATATATATTGGAGATTAAACCTTTGTCCATTGATTCGTTTGTGAACGTGTTCGCCCATTCTGTGGGTTGCCTTTTTCCATTCCCGTTTTTTTAACAAAGAAAGAAAGAAAGCAAAAGAAGCAGAACACTAATGTGCGAGAAATAAGCCTCTTGAAACTGTCGTTTTGAAATATGGACGTCTTTTGAATTTTTTGGTCGATATATGACCCCAGGATTTGTTTTCAGGGCAGGTGTCATTTACAGGCCTGTAATGATTTGGAATATCCACTGACCTTTAGCGCTGGGATTAAAGCTGCTGTTGTGTGAAACGGCCACAAGGTGGCCGCAGTTCTCCCTTACCAAATCTGGTTACTAGGGCAGCAGAGCCTCAATGGAAGTCGCGTTCTAGATTGGAATGTAGAATGGAATGTGCCAGGAGAAAGCCCCTCAAGTTTGTCTCACTACTTCTTGTTCGTGTTTTTAATTTAATTTTTTATTTTTTATTACAGCAAATTTGAGTACAACGTTTAGCTTGTTGTTGGTGTGCAAGAGGTGGTTCTTTTACACATATACATATGTCTGTTCTTCCTGGGAACCTTTTCCTATGTACGTTATGACAGAATGTTGAGTAGTCTTCTCTTGGTACTCCGTAGGTCTTTAGTGATTATATACTTCTACTGTGTTTGTATATGTCTGTTAACCCCAATATCGTAATGAATTCAATCCTCACACCTTTCCTTTGGTGAACCATAAGTTTGTTTAATGAATCTGTGATTGCCCTTCTCCGTGGAAATATCTGCCCTGGTATCAATTTATAGGTAACACCTATAAGTGATATGATATGATATGTGTCTTTCACTTTCTGACTTACTCCAAGTCACGTGATTACCTCTAGACTCATCTACGGTGCTGCGAATGGCATTGTGTACTTTTTTTCCTTGGCGAATATTCTGTCTTAGCGAGGTCCATTTTCTGCAATGTGATTCCCTGAGGGCTGAGGATTAGCTGACCTGGCCAGCCTGACCCTGCCGGCAAGCCCTCCCCAGGTGTGCCTGTGTTGAGGTCAATATAAACAGCACTCCAGGCATCAATAGCCCCTGCAGCTGTGCCTGACTCCATATTCTCTGCACCATCAGCAGTCTCTGGGCTGTGCTGGTGGGAGGGTGTGAGGGTCCACGGCTTTGTTGTTGGTCCGGTGTGAGTGGGGCTCTGCTGGATTTTCGGCAGGAGTTGCCAGGCTGCCACCTGTAAAGAAGAGGATGTGTCACCCATAACTTCCACTGGAATATCTCTCCGGGCTGAGGTGAGGAAGGAAAAAAAGGAGTGGGGGCCAGGACAGGAGGGGTATCACAGGCAGGGCAATGGAAAGCTTCCAGAAGAGCACCCGTGGCCAGGACCATACTGGCTGACCTGCAGGCACCAAGTTGGCCTGCGTGCTGTCGCTGGTGTGGCTCCACGGCCCTTCCTCTAGGCTTTCAGGCCCTTGTACATATTCAGGTGTTTCACCTGGGAAGGGTGGGAACAGTTCAGCAGCAGCTGGCCTGGGGCTCAGCTCACGTTTACTCACAGAGGCCTCGGCACGGTCCCCTAGCTTTGCAATAAGGACGCTCCTTGCCTGGGCGGGCGGGGCTGCTGTCTGTATGGGAGATGATTCCCCACCTCTGACCAATTTCAGAATTGTTTACCACTGGAGCAAGTGCCTTGGTAGTGTTTTCCTCTGTATAACTGTTAGGTTCAGTTTTTTTTTTCTTTTTTGGTTCAAGTTAGGTTTTATTCCTCTTTTATGTATATATGGATATAAGCATGGAAATAATTCATTCTTATAAATACATCAGCGTGAATGGAAGAACTTTTTTTTCTGTTTTATTTTTACAATTCATTTTTAAAAAATTTGAAATTTAATTTTATTTATTTTTTTATACAGTAGGTTATTATTAGTTATCTATTTTATGCATAAACATGTATACAGGTCAATCCCAATCTCCCAAATCATCCCACCACCACCACCCCATGGCTTCCCCCACTTAGTGTCCATACGTTTGTTCTCTACCTCTGTGTCTCTATTTCTGCCCTGCAAACCAGTTCATCTGTACCATTTTTCTAGGTTCCACATATAGGCATTAATATACAATATTTGTTTTTCTCTTTCTGACTTACTTCACTCTGCATGACAGTCTCTAGATCCATCAACTTCTCTACAAATGACCGTTTCATTCCTTTATATGGCTGAGTAATATTCCATTTTATATATGTACCACATCTTTATCCATTCGTCTGTCTGTGGCCATTTAGGTTGCTTCCATTACCTGGCTATTGTAAATAGTGCTGCAATGAACATTGTGGTGAATGTGTCTTTGTGATTTATGGTTTTCTCTGGGTATATGCCCAGAAGTGGGATTGCTGGATCCTATGGTAATTCTCTTTTTAGTTTTTTAAAGGAACCTCCATACTGTTCTCCATAGTGACTGTATCAATTTACATTCCCACCAATAGCGGAAGAGGGTTCCTTTTGTCCACACCCTCCCCAGAATTTGTTGTTTGTAGATTATCTGATGATGCCGATTCTAACAGGTGTGAGGTCTTACCTCATTGTAGTTTTGATTTGCATTTCTCTAATAATTAGTGATGTTGAGCAGCGTTTCATGTGCGTCTTGGCCATCTCTGTGCCTTCTTTGAAGAATCGTCTCTTTAGATCTTCTGCCCATTTTTGTATTGGGTTGTTTGTTTTATTAATATTAAGCTGCATGAGCTGTTTATATATATTGGAGATTAAACCTTTGTCTATTGATTCGTTTTTGAACGTTTTCGCCCATTCTGAGGGTTGCCTTTTTCCATTTACGTATTTTTAACAAAGAAAGAAAGAAAGCAAAAGAAGCAGAACACTAATGTGCGAGAAATAAGCCTCTTGAAACTGTCGTTTTGAAATATGGACGTCTTTTGAATTTTTTGGTCGATATATGACCCCAGGATTTCTTTTCAGGGCAGGTGTCATTTACAGGCCTGTAATGATTTGGAGTATCCACAGACCATTAGCGCTGGGATTAAAGCTGCTGTTGTGTGAAACGGCCACAAGGTGGCAGCAGTTCTCCCTTACCAAATCTGGTTACTAGGGCAGCAGAGCCTCAATGGAAGTCGCGTTCTAGATTGGAATGTGGAACGGAATGTGCCAGGAGAAAGCCCCTCGGGTTTGTCTCACTACTTCTTGTTCGTTTTTAATTTAATTTTTTATTTTTTATTACAGCAAGTTTGAGTACAACGTTTAGCTTGTTGTAGGTGTGCAAGAGGTGGTTCTTTTACACATATACATATGTCTGTTCTTCCTGGGATCCTTTTCCCATGTACGTTATGACAGAATGTTGAGTAGTCTTCTCTTGGTACTCCGTAGGTCTTTGGTGATTATATAAGTCTACTGTGTTTGTATATGTCTGTTAAACCCAATTTCGTAATGAATTCAATCCTCACACCTTTCCTTTGGTGAACCATAAGTTTGTTTAATGAATCTGTGATTGCCTTTCTCCGTGGAAATATCTGCCCTGGTATCAATTTATAGGTAACACCTATAAGTGATATGATATGATATGTGTCTTTCACTTTCTGACTTACTCCAAGTCACGTGATTACCTCTAGAGTCATCTACGGTGCTGCAAATGGCACTGTGTCCTTTTTTTCCTTGGCGAATATTCTCTCTTAGCGAGGTCCATTTTCTGCAATGTGATTCCCTGAGGGCTGAGGATTAGCAGACCTGGGCAGCCTGAACCTGCCGGCAAGCCCTCCCCAGGTGTGCCTGGGTTGAGGTCAATATAAACAGCACTCCAGGCAGCAATAGCCCCTGCAGCTGTGCCTGACTCCATATTCTCTGCACCATCAGCTGCCTCGGGGCTTTGCTGGTGGGAGGGTGGGAGGTTCCACGGCTTTGTGGGTGGCCCGGTGTGAGTGGGGCTCTGCTGGATTTTCGGCAGGAGTTGCCAGGCTGCCACCTGTAAAGAAGAGGTTGTGTCACCCATAACTTCCACTGGAATATCTCTCCGGGCTGAGGTGAGGAAGGAAAAAAGGAGTGGGGGCCGGGACAGGAGGGGTATCTCAGGCAGGGCAATGGAAAGTTTCCAGAAGAGCGCCCGTGGCCAGGACCATCCTGGCTGACCTGCAGGCACCAAGTTGGCCTGCGTGCTGTCGCTGGTGTGCCTCCACGGCCCTTCCTCTAGGCTTTCAAGCCCTTGTATATATTCAGTTGTTTCACCTGGGAAGGGTGGGAACAGTTCAGCAGCAGCTGGCCTGGGGCTCAGCTCACGTTTACACACAGAGGCCTCGGCACGGTCCCCCAGCTTTGCATTAAGGACGCTCCTTGCATGGGCGGGCGGGGCTGCTGGCTGTATGGGAGATGATTCCCCACCTCTGACAAATTTCAGAATTGTTTACCACTGGAGCAAGTGCCTTGGTAGTGTTTTCCTCTGTATAACTGTTACGTTCAGTTTTTTTTTCTTTTTTGGTTCAAGTTAGATTTTATTCCTCTTTTATGTATTTATGGATATAAGCATGGAAATAATTCATTCTTATAAATACATCAGTGTGAATGGAAGAATATTTTTTTTCTGTTTTATTTTTACATTTTATTTTTAAAAATTTTGAAATTTAATTTTATTTATTTTTTTTATACATTAGGTTATTATTAGTTATCTATTTTATGCATAAACATGTATACAGGTCAATCCCAATCTCCCAACTCATCCCACGACCACCACCCCATGGCTTCCCCCACTTTGTGACCATACGTTAGTTCTCTACCTCTGTGTCTCTATTTCTGCCCTGCAAACCAGTTCATCTGTACCATTTTTCTAGGTTCCACATATAGGCCTTAATATACAATATTTGTTTTTCTCTTTCTGAATTACTTCACTCAGCATGACAGTCTCTAGATCCATCAACTTCTCTACAAATAACCCAGTTTCATTCCTTTTTATGGCTGAGTAATATTCCATTTTATATATGTACCACATCTTTATCCATTCGTTTGTCTGTGGCCATTTAGGTTGCTTCCATTACCTGGCTATTGTAAATAGTGCTGCAATGAACATTGTGGTGAATGTGTCTTTGTGATTTATGGTTTTCTCTGGGTATATGCCCAGAAGTGGGATTGCTGGATCCTATGGTAATTCTCTTTTTAGTTTTTTAAAGGAACCTCCATACTGTTCTCCATAGTGACTGTATCAATTTACATTCCCACCAATAGCGGAAGAGGGTTCCTTTTGTCCACACCCTCCCCAGAATTTGTTGTTTGTAGATTATCTTATGATGCCGATTCTAACAGGTGTGAGGTCTTACCTCATTGTAGTTTTGATTTGCATTTCTCTAATAATTAGTGATGTTGAGCAGCTTTTCATGTGCGTCTTGGCCATCTCTGTGTCTTCTTTGAAGAAACGTCTCTTTAGATCTTCTGCCCATTTTTGTATTGGGTTGTCTGTTTTATTAATATGAAGCTGCATGAGCTGTTTATATATATTGGAGATTAAACCTTTGTCCATTGATTCGTTTGTGAATGTTTTCGCCCATTCTGAGGGTTGCCTTTTTCCATTCCCGTATTTTTAACAAAGAAAGAAAGAAAGCAAAAGAAGTAGAACACAAATGTGCGTGAAATATGCCTCTTGAAACTGTCGTTTTGAAATATGGACTTCTTTTGAATTTTTTGGTCGATATATGACCCCAGGATTTGTTTTCAGGGCAGGTGTCATTTACAGGCCTGTAATGATTTGGAATATCCACTGATCATTAGCGCTGGGATTAAAGCTGCTGTTGTGTGAAACGGCCACAAGGTGGCAGCAGTTCTCCCTTACCAAATCTCGTTACTAGGGCAGCAGAGCCTCAATGGAAGAAGCGTTCTAGATTGGAATGTAGAACGGAAGGTGCCAGGAGAAAGCCCCTCAAGTTTGACTCACTACTTCTTGTTCGTGTTTTTAATTTAATTTTTTATTTTTTATTACAGCAAGTTTGAGTACAACGTTTAGCTTGTTGTTGGTGTGCAAGAGGTGGTTCTTTTACACATATAATATGTCTGTTCTTCCTGGGAACCTTTTCCCATGTACGTTTTGACAGAATGTTGAGTAGTCTTCTCTTGGTACTCCGTAGGTCTTTGGTGATTATATACTTCTACTGTGTTTGTATATGTCTGTTAACCCCAATATCGTAATGAATTCAATCCTCACACCTTTCCTTTGGTGAACCATAAGTTTGTTTAATGAATCTGTGATTGCACTTCTCTGTGGAAATATCTGCCCTGGTATCAATTTATAGGTAACACCTATAAGTGATATGATATGATATGTGTCTTTCTCTTTCTGACTTACTCCAAGTCACATGATTACCTCTAGACTCATCTACGGTGCTGCAAATGGCATTGTGTCCTTTTTTTCCTTGGCGAATATTCTGTCTTAGCGAGGTCCATTTTCTGCAATGTGATTCCCTGAGGGCTGAGGATTAGCTGACCTGGCCAGCCTGACCCTGGCGGCAAGCCCTCCCCAGGTGTGCCTGGGTTGAGGTCAATATAAACAGCACTCCAGGCAGCAATAGCCCCTGCAGCTGTGCCTGACTCCATATTCTCTGCACCTTCAGCAGTCTCTGGGCTGTGCTAGTGGGAGGGTGTGAGGGTCAACGGCTTTGTGGTTGGTCCGGTGTGAGTGGGGCTCTCCTGGATTTTCGGCAGGAGTTGCCGGGCTGCCACCTGTAAAGAAGAGGATGTGTCACCCATAACTTCCACTGGAATATCTCTCCGGGCTGAGGTGAGGAAGGAAAAAAAGGAGTGGGGGCCGGGACAGGAGGGGTATCTCAGGCAGGGCAATGGAAAGCTTCCAGAAGAGCGCCCGTGGCCAGGACCATCCTGGCTGACCTGCAGGCACCAAGTTGGCCTGCGTGCCGTCGCTGGTGTGGCTCCACGGCCCTTCCTCTAGGCTTTCAAGCCCTTGTACATATTCAGGTGTTTCACCTGGGAAGTGTGGGAACAGTTCAGCAGCATCTGGCCTGGGGCTCAGCTCACGTTTACTCACAGAGGCCTGGGCACGGTCTCCCAGCTTCGCAATAAGGACGCTCCTTGCGTGGGCGGGTGGGGCTGCTGACTGTATGGGAGATGATTCCCCACCTCTGACCAATTTCACAATTGTTTACCACTGGAGCAAGTGCCTTGGTAGTGTTTTCCTCTGTATAACTGTTAGGTTCAGTTTTTTTTTTCTTTTTTGGTTCAAGTTAGATTTTATTCCTCTTTTATGTATTTATAGATATAAGCATGGAAATAATTCATTGTTATATATACATCAGTGTGAATGGAAGAATTTTTTTTCTGTTTTATTTTTACATTTTATTTTTAAAAATTTTGAAATTTAATTTTGTTTATTTTTTTATACAGTAGGTTATTATTAGTTATCTATTTTATGCATAAACATGTATAAAGGTCAATCCCAATCTCCCAACTCATCCCACCACCACCACCCCATGGCTTCCCCCACTTTGTGTCCATACGTTAGTTCTCTACCTCTGTGTCTCTATTTCTGCCCTGCAAACCAGTTCATCTGTACCATTTTTCTAGGTCCCACATATAGGCATTAATAAACAATATTTGTTTTTCTCTTTCTGACTTACTTCACTCTGCATGACAGTCTCTAGATCCATCAACTTCTCTACAAATGACCGTTTCATTCCTTTTTATGGCTGAGTAATATTCCATTTTATATATGTACCACATCTTTATCCATTCGTCTGTCTGTGGCCATTTAGGTTGCTTCCATTACCTGGCTATTGTAAATAGTGCTGCAATGAACATTGTGGTGAATGTGTCTTTGTGATTTATGGTTTTCTCTGGGTATATGCCCAGAAGTGGGATTACTGGATCCTATGGTAATTCTCTTTTTCATTTTTTAAAGGAACCTCCATACTGTTCTCCATAGTGACTGTATCAATTTACATTCCCACCAATAGCGGAAGAGGGTTCCTTTTGTCCACACCCTCCCCAGAATTTGTTGTTTGTAGATTATCTGATGATGCCGATTCTAACAGGTGTGAGGTCTTACCTCATTGTAGTTTTGATTTGCATTTCTCTAATAATTAGTGATGTTGAGCAGCTTTTCATGTGCGTCTTGGCCATCTCTGTGTCTTCTTTGAAGAAACGTCTCTTTAGATCTTCTGCCCATTTTTGTATTGGGTTCTTTCTTTTATTAATATTAAGCTGCATGAGCTGTTTATATATATTGGAGATTAAACCTTTGTCCATTGATTCGTTTGTTAACGTTTTCGCCCATTCTGAGGGTTGCCTTTTTCCATTCCCGTATTTTTAACAAAGAAAGAAAGAAAGCAAAAGAAGCAGAACACTAATGTGCGTGAAATATGCCTCTTGAAACTCTCGTTTTGAAATATGGACGTCTTTTGAATTTTTTGGTCGATATATGACCCCAGGATTTCTTTTCAGGGCAGGTGTCATTTACAGGCCTGTAATGATTTGGAATATCCACTGACCATTAGCGCTGGGATTAAAGCTGCTGTTGTGTGAATCGGCCACAAGGTGGCAGGAGTTCTCCCTAACCAAATCTGGTTACTAGGGCAGCAGAGCCTCAATGGAAGTCGCGTTCTAGATTGGAATGTAGAACGGAATGTGCCAGGAGAAAGCCCCTCAAGTGTGTCTCACTACTTCTTGTTCTTGTTTTTAATTTAATTTTTAATTTTTTATTACAGCAAGTTTGAGTACAACGTTTAGCTTGTTGTAGGTGTGCAAGAGGAGGTTCTTTTACACATATACATATGTCTGTACTTCCTGGGATCCTTTTCCCATGTACGTTATGACAGAATGTTGAGTAGTCTTCTCTTGGTACTCCGTAGGTCTTTGGTGATTATATACGTCTACTGTGTTTCTATATGTCTGTTAACCCCAATATCGTAATGAATTCAATCCTCACACCTTTCCTTTGGTGAACCATAAGTTTGTTTAATGAATCTGTGATTGCCCTTCTCCATGGAAATATCTGCCCTGGTATCAATTTATAGGTAACACCTATAAGTGATATGATATGATATGTGTCGTTCACTTTCTGACTTACTCCAAGTCACGTGATTACCTCGAGACTCATCTACAGTGCTGCAAATGGCATTGTGTCCTTTTTCTCCTTGGCGAATATTCTGTCTTAGCGAGGTCCATTTTCTGCAATGTGATTCCCTGAGGGCTGAGGATTAGCTGCCCTGGGCAGCCTGACCCTGCCGGCAAGCCCTCCCCAGGTGTGCCTGGGTTGAGGTCAATATAAACAGCACTCCAGGCAGCAATAGCCCCTGCAGCTGTGCCTGACTCCATATTCTCTGCCCCGTCAGCAGTCTCGGGGCTGTGCTGGTGGGAGGTTGTGAGTGTCCACGGCTTTGTGGGTGGCCCGGTGTGAGTGGGGCTCTGCTGGATTTTCGGCAGGAGTTGCCAGGCTGCCACCTGTAAAGAAGAGGTTGTGTCACCCATAACTTCCACTGGAATATCTCTCCGGGCTGAGGTGAGGAAGGAAAAATAGGAGTGGGGGCCGGGACAGGAGGGGTATCTCAGGCATGGCAATGGAAATCTTCCAGAAGAGTGCCCGTGGCTAGGACTATCCTGGCTGACATGCAGGCACCAAGTTGGCCTGCGTGCCGTCGCTTGTGAGGCTCCACGGCCCTCCCTCTAGGCTTTCAAGCCCTTGTACATATTCAGGTGTTTCACCTGGGAAGGGTGGGAACAGTTGAGCAGCAGCTGGCCTGGGGCTCAGCTCACGTTTACTCACAGAGGCCTCGGCACGGTCCCCCAGCTTTGCAATAAGGACGCTCCTTGGGTGGGCGGGCGGGGCTGCTGGCTGTATGGGAAATGATTCCCCACCTCTGACCAATTTCAGAATTGTTTACCACTGGAGCAATGCCTTGGTAATGTTTTCCTCTGTATAACTGTTACGTTCAGTTTTTTTTTCTTTTTAGGTTCAAGTTAGATTTTATTCCTCTTTTATGTATTTATGGATATAAGCATGGAAATAATTCATTCTTAAAAATACATCAGTGTGAATGGAAGAACTTTTTTTTCTGTATTATTTTTACATTTTATTTTTAAAAAATTTGAAATTTAATTTTATTTATTTTTTTATACAGTAGTTTATTATTAGTTATCTATTTTATGCATAAACATGTATACAGGTCAATCCCAATCTCCCAACTCATCCCACCACCACCACCCCTTGGCTTCCCCCACTTTGTGTCCATACGTTAGTTCTCTACCTCTGTGTCTCTATTTCTGCCCTGCAAACCAGTTCATCTGTACCATTTTTCTAGGTTCCAGATATAGGCATTAATATACAATATTTGTTTTTCTCTTTCTGACTTACTTCACTCTGCATGACAGTCTCTAGATCCATCAACTTCTCTACAAATGACCGTTTCATTCCTTTTTATGGCTGAGTAATATTCCATTTTATATATGTACCACATCTTTATCCATTCGTCTGTCTGTGGCCATTTAGCTTGCTTCCATTACCTGGCTATTGTAAATAGTGCTGCAATGAACATTGTGGTGAATGTGTCTTTGTGATTTATGGTTTTCTCTGGGTATATGCCCAGAAGAGGGATTGCTGGATCCTATGGTAATTCTCTTTTTAGTTTTTTAAAGGAACCTCCATACTGTTCTCCATAGTGACTGTATCAATTTACATTCCCACCAATAGCGGAAGAGGGTTCCTTTTGTCCACACCCTCCCCAGAATTTGTTATTTGTAGATTATCTGATGATGCCGATTCTAACAGGTGTGAGGTCTTACCACATTGTAGTTTTGATTTGCACTTCTCTAATAATTAGTGATGTTGAGCAGCTTTTCATGTGCGTCTTGGCCATCTCTGTGTCTTCTTTGAAGAAACGTCTCTTTAGATCTTCTGCCCATTTTTGTATTGGGTTGTTTCTTTTATTAATATTAAGCTGCATGTGCTGTTTATATATATTGGAGATTAAACCTTTGTCCATTGATTCGCTTGTGAACGTTTTCGCCCATTCTGAGGGTTGCCTTTTTCCATTCCCGTTTTTTTAACAAAGAAAGAAAGAAAGCAAAAGAAGCAGAACACTAATGTGCGTGAAATATGCCTCTTGAAACTGTCGTTTTGAAATATGGACGTCTTTTGAATTTTTTGGTCGATATATGACCCCAGGATTTCTTTTCAGGGCAGGTGTCATTTACAGGCCTGTAATGATTTGGAATATCCACTGACCATTAGCGCTGGGATTAAAGCTGCAGTTGTGAGAAACGGCCACAAGGTGGCAGCAGTTCTCCCTTACCAAATCTGGTTACTAGGGCAGCAGAGCCTCAATGGAAGTCGCGTTCTAGATTGGAATGTAGAACGGAATGTGCCAGGAGAAAGCCCCTCAAGTGTGTCTCACTACTTCTTGTTCTTGTTTTTAATTTAATTTTTTATTTTTTATTACAGCAAGTTTGAGTACATCGTTTAGCTTGTTGTAGGTGTGCAAGAGGTGGTTCTTTTACACATATACATATGTCTGTTCTTCCTGGGATCCTTTTCCCATGTACGTTATGACAGAATGTTGAGTAGTCTTCTCTTGGTACTCCGTAGGTCTTTGGTGATTATATACTTCTACAGTGTTTGTATATGTCTGTTAACCCCAATATCGTAATGAATTCAATCCTCACACCTTTCCTTTGGTGAACCATAAGTTTGTTTAATGAATCTGTGATTGCCCTTCTCCGTGGAAATATCTGCCCTGGTATCAATTTATAGGTAACACCTATAAGTGATATGATATGATATGTGTCTTTCACTTTCTGACTTACTCCAAGTCACGTGATTACCTCGAGACTCATCTACGGTGCTGCAAATGGCATTGTGTCCTTTTTTTCCTTGGCGAATATTCTGTCTTAGCGAGGTCCGTTTTCTGCAATGTGATTCCCTGAGGGCTGAGGATTAGCTGCCCTGGGCAGCCTGACCCTGCCGGCAAGCCCTCCCCAGGTGTGCCAGCGTTGAGGTCAATATAAACAGCACTCCAGGCAGCAATAGCCACTGCAGCTGTGCCTGACTCCATATTCTCTGCACCATCAGCAGTCTCGGGTCTGTGCTGGTGGGAGGGTGTGAGGGTCCACGGCTTTGTGCGTGGCCCGGTGTGAGTGGGGCTCTGCTGGATTTTCGGCAGGAGTTGCCAGGCTGCCACCTGTAAGAAGAGGATGTGTCACCCATAACTTCCACTGGAATATCTCTCCGGGCTGAGGTGAGGAAGGAAAAAAAGGAGTGGGTGCCGGGACAGGAGGGGTATCTCAGGCAGGGCAATGGAAATCTTCCAGAAGGGCGCCCGTGGCCAGGACCATCCTGGCTGACTTGCAGGCACCAAGTTGGCCTGCGTGCCGTCGCTGGTGTGGCTCCACGGCCCTTCCTCTAGGCTTTCAAGCCCTTGTACATATTCAGGTGTTTCACCTGGGAAGGGTGGGAACAGTTCAGCAGCATCTGGCCTGGGGCTCAGCTCACGTTTACTCACAGAGGCCTGGGCACGGTCTCCCAGCTTCGCAATAAGGACGCTCCTTGCGTGGGCGGGTGGGGCTGCTGACTGTATGGGAGATGATTCCCCACCTCTGACCAATTTCACAATTGTTTACCACTGGAGCAAGTGCCTTGGTAGTGTTTTCCTCTGTATAACTGTTAGGTTCAGTTTTTTTTTTCTTTTTTGGTTCAAGTTAGATTTTATTCCTCTTTTATGTATTTATAGATATAAGCATGGAAATAATTCATTGTTATATATACATCAGTGTGAATGGAAGAATTTTTTTTCTGTTTTATTTTTACATTTTAATTTTAAAAATTTTGAAATTTAATTTTGTTTATTTTTTTATACAGTAGGTTATTATTAGTTATCTATTTTATGCATAAACATGTATACACGTCAATCCCAATCTCCCAACTCATCCCACCACCACCACCCCATGGCTTCCCCCACTTTGTGTCCATACGTTAGATCTCTACCTCTGTGTCTCTATTTCTGCCCTGCAAACCAGTTCATCTGTACCATTTTTCTAGGTCCCACATATAGGCATTAATAAACAATATTTGTTTTTCTCTTTCTGACTTACTTCAGTCTGCATGACAGTCTCTAGATCCATCAACTTCTCTACAAATGACCGTTTCATTCCTTTTTATGGCTGAGTAATATTCCATTTTATATATGTACCACATCTTTATCCATTCGTCTGTCTGTGGCCATTTAGGTTGCTTCCATTACCTGGCTATTGTAAATAGTGCTGCAATGAACATTGTGGTGAATGTGTCTTTGTGATTTATGGTTTTCTCTGGGTATATGACCAGAAGTGGGATTGCTGGATCCTATGGTAATTCTCTTTTTCGTTTTTTAAAGGAACCTCCATACTGTTCTCCATAGTGACTGTATCAATTTACATTCCCACCAATAGCGGAAGAGGGTTCCTTTTGTCCACACCCTCCCCAGAATTTGTTGTTTGTAGATTATCTGATGATGCCGATTCTAACAGGTGTGAGGTCTTACCTCATTGTAGTTTTGATTTGCATTTCTCTAATAATTAGTGATGTTGAGCAGCTTTTCATGTGCGTCTTGGCCATCTCTGTGTCTTCTTTGAAGAAACGTCTCTTTAGATCTTCTGCCCATTTTTGTATTGGGTTGTTTGTTTTATTAATATTAAGCTGCATGAGCTGTTTATATAGATTGGAGATTAAACCTTTGTCCATTGATTCGTTTGTGAACGTTTTCGCCCATTCTGAGGGTTGCCTTTTTCCATTCCCGTATTTTTAACAAAGAAAGAAAGAAAGCAAAAGAAGCAGAACACTAATGTGCGTGAAATATGCCTCTTGAAACTGTCGTTTTGAAATATGGACGTCTTTTGAATTTTTTGGTCGATATATGACCCCAGGATTTCTTTTCAGGGCAGGTGTCATTTACAGGCCTGTAATGATTTGGAATATCCACTGACCATTAGCGCTGGGATTAAAGCTGCTGTTGTGTGAAACGGCCACAAGGTGGCAGCAGTTCTCCCTAACCAAATCTGGTTACTAGGGCAGCAGAGCCTCAATGGAAGTCGCGTTCTAGATTGGAATGTAGAAGGGAATGTGCCAGGAGAAAGCCCCTCAAGTGTGTCTCACTGCTTCTTCTTCTTGTTTTTAATTTAATTTTTTATTTTTTATTACAGCAAGTTTGAGTACAACGTTTAGCTTGTTGTAGGTGTGCAAGAGGAGGTTCTTTTACACATATACATATGTCTGTTCTTCCTGGGATCCTTTTCCCATGTACGTTATGACAGAATGTTGAGTAGTCTTCTCTTGGTACTCTGTAGGTCTTTGGTGATTATATACGTCTACTGTGTTTCTATATGTCTGTTAACCCCAATATCGTAATGAATTCAATCCTCACACCTTTCCTTTGGTGAACCATAAGTTTGTTTAATGAATCTGTGATTGCCCTTCTCCATGGAAATATCTGCCCTGGTATCAATTTATAGGTAACACCTATAAGTGATATGATATGATATGTGTCGTTCACTTTCTGACTTACTCCAAGTCACGTGATTACCTCGAGACTCATCTACAGTGCTGCAAATGGCATTGTGTCCTTTTTCTCCTTGGCGAATATTCTGTCTTAGCGAGGTCCATTTTCTGCAATGTGATTCCCTGAGGGCTGAGGATTAGCTGCCCTGGGCAGCCTGACCCTACCGGCAAGCCCTCCCCAGGTGTGCCTGGGTTGAGGTCAATATAAACAGCACTCCAGGCAGCAATAGCCCCTGCAGCTGTGCCTGACTCCATATTCTCTGCCCCGTCAGCAGTCTCGGGGCTGTGCTGGTGGGAGGTTGTGAGTGTCCACGGCTTTGTGGGTGGCCCGGTGTGAGTGGGGCTCTGCTGGATTTTCGGCAGGAGTTGCCAGGCTGCCACCTGTAAAGAAGAGGATGTGTCACCCATAACTTCCACTGGAATATCTCTCCGGGCTGAGGTGAGGAAGGAAAAAAAGAGTGGGGGCCGGGACAGGAGGGGTATCTCAGGCAGGGCAATGGAAAGCTTCCAGAAGAGTGCCCGTGGCTAGGACTATCCTGGCTGACATGCAGGCACCAAGTTGGCCTGGGTGCCGTCGCTGCTGAGGCTCCACGGCCCTCCCTCTAGGCTTTCAAGCCCTTGTACATATTCAGGTGTTTCACCTGGGAAGGGTGGGAACAGTTGAGCAGCAGCTGGCCTGGGGCTCAGCTCACGTTTACTCACAGAGGCCTCGGCACGGTCCCCCAGCTTTGCAATAAGGACGCTCCTTGCGTGGGCGGGCGGGGCTGCTGGCTGTATGGGAGATGATTCCCCACCTCTGACCAATTTCAGAATTGTTTACCACTGGAGCAATGCCTTGGTAATGTTTTCCTCTGTATAACTGTTACGTTCGGTTTTTTTTTCTTTTTAGGTTCAAGTTAGATTTTATTCCTCTTTTATGTATTTATGGATATAAGCATGGAAATAATTCATTCTTATAAATACATCAGTGTGAATGGAAGAACTTTTTTTTCTGTATTATTTTTACATTTTATTTTTAAAAAATTTGAAATTTAATTTTATTTATTTTTTTATACAGTAGTTTATTATTAGTTATCTATTTTATGCATAAACATGTATACAGGTCAATCCCAATCTCCCAACTCATCCCACCACCACCACCCCTTGGCTTCCCCCACTTTGTGTCCATACGTTTGTTCTCTACCTCTGTGTCTCTATTTCTGCCCTGCAAACCAGTTCATCTGTACCATTTTTCTAGGTTCCACATATAGGCATTAATATACAATATTTGTTTTTCTCTTTCTGACTTACTTCACTCTGCATGACAGTCTCTAGATCCATCAACTTCTCTACAAATGACCGTTTCATTCCTTTTTATGGCTGAGTAATATTCCATTTTATATATGTACCACATCTTTATCCATTCGTCTGTCTGTGGCCATTTAGCTTGCTTCCATTACCTGGCTATTGTAAATAGTGCTGCAATGAACATTGTGGTGAATGTGTCTTTGTGATTTATGGTTTTCTCTGGGTATATGCCCAGAAGAGGGATTGCTGGATCCTATGGTAATTCTCTTTTTAGTTTTTTAAAGGAACCTCCATACTGTTCTCCATAGTGACTGTATCAATTTACATTCCCACCAATAGCGGAAGAGGGTTCCTTTTGTCCACACCCTCCCCAGAATTTGTTATTTGTAGATTATCTGATGATGCCGATTCTAACAGGTGTGAGGTCTTACCACATTGTAGTTTTGATTTGCACTTCTCTAATAATTAGTGATGTTGAGCAGCTTTTCATGTGCGTCTTGGCCATCTCTGTGTCTTCTTTGAAGAAACGTCTCTTTAGATCTTCTGCCCATTTTTGTATTGGGTTGTTTCTTTTATTAATATTAAGCTGCATGTGCAGTTTATATATATTGGAGATTAAACCTTTGTCCATTGATTCGCTTGTGAACGTTTTCGCCCATTCTGAGGGTTGCCTTTTTCCATTCCCGTTTTTTTAACAAAGAAAGAAAGAAAGCAAAAGAAGCAGAACACTAATGTGCGTGAAATATGCCTCTTGAAACTGTCGTTTTGAAATATGGACGTCTTTTGAATTTTTTGGTCGATATATGACCCCAGGATTTCTTTTCAGGGCAGGTGTCATTTACAGGCCTGTAATGATTTGGAATATCCACTGACCATTAGCGCTGGGATTAAAGCTGCAGTTGTGAGAAACGGCCACAAGGTGGCAGCAGTTCTCCCTTACCAAATCTGGTTACTAGGGCAGCAGAGCCTCAATGGAAGTCGCGTTCTAGATTGGAATGTAGAACGGAATGTGCCAGGAGAAAGCCCCTCAAGTGTGTCTCACTACTTCTTGTTCTTGTTTTTAATTTAATTTTTTATTTTTTATTACAGCAAGTTTGAGTACATCGTTTAGCTTGTTGTAGGTGTGCAAGAGGTGGTTCTTTTACACATATACATATGTCTGTTCTTCCTGGGATCCTTTTCCCATGTACGTTATGACAGAATGTTGAGTAGTCTTCTCTTGGTACTCCGTAGGTCTTTGGTGATTATATACTTCTACAGTGTTTGTATATGTCTGTTAACCCCAATATCGTAATGAATTCAATCCTCACACCTTTCCTTTGGTGAACCATAAGTTTGTTTAATGAATCTGTGATTGCCCTTCTCCGTGGAAATATCTGCCCTGGTATCAATTTATAGGTAACACCTATAAGTGATATGATATGATATGTGTCTTTCACTTTCTGACTTACTCCAAGTCACGTGATTACCTCGAGACTCATCTACGGTGCTGCAAATGGCATTGTGTCCTTTTTTTCCTTGGCGAATATTCTGTCTTAGCGAGGTCCATTTTCTGCAATGTGATTCCCTGAGGGCTGAGGATTAGCTGCCCTGGGCAGCCTGACCCTGCCGGCAAGCCCTCCCCAGGTGTGCCAGCGTTGAGGTCAATATAAACAGCACTCCAGGCAGCAATAGCCACTGCAGCTGTGCCTGACTCCATATTCTCTGCACCATCAGCAGTCACGGGTCTGTGCTGGTGGGAGGGTGTGAGGGTCCACGGCTTTGTGCGTGGCCCGGTGTGAGTGGGGCTCTGCTGGATTTTCGGCAGGAGTTGCCAGGCTGCCACCTGTAAAGAAGAGGATGTGTCACCCATAACTTCCACTGGAATATCTCTCCGGGCTGAGGTGAGGAAGGAAAAAAAGGAGTGGGGGCCGGGACAGGAGGGGTATCTCAGGCAGGGCAATGGAAATCTTCCAGAAGGGCGCCCGTGGCCAGGACCATCCTGGCTGACCTGCAGGCACCAAGTTGGCCTGCGTGCCGTCGCTGGTGTGGCTCCACGGCCCTTCCTCTAGGCTTTCAAGCCCTTGTACATATTCAGGTGTTTCACCTGGGAAGGGTGGGAACAGTTCAGCAGCTTCTGGCCTGGGGCTCAGCTCACGTTTACTCACAGAGGCCTGGGCCCGGTCTCCCAGCTTCGCAATAAGGACGCCCCTTGCGTGGGCGGGTGGGGCTGCTGACTGTATGGGAGATGATTCCCCACCTCTGACCAATTTCACAATTGTTTACCACTGGAGCAAGTGCCTTGGTAGTGTTTTCCTCTGTATAACTGTTAGGTTCAGTTTTTTTTTTCTTTTTTGGTTCAAGTTAGATTTTATTCCTCTTTTATGTATTTATAGATATAAGCATGGAAATAATTCATTGTTATATATACATCAGTGTGAATGGAAGAATTTTTTTTCTGTTTTATTTTTACATTTTAATTTTAAAAATTTTGAAATTTAATTTTGTTTATTTTTTTATACAGTAGGTTATTATTAGTTATCTATTTTATGCATAAACATGTATACAGGTCAATCCCAATCTCCCAACTCATCCCACCACCACCACCCCATGGCTTCCCCCACTTTGTGTCCATACGTTAGTTCTCTACCTCTGTGTCTCTATTTCTGCCCTGCAAACCAGTTCATCTGTACCATTTTTCTAGGTCCCACATATAGGCATTAATAAACAATATTTGTTTTTCTCTTTCTGACTTACTTCACTCTGCATGACAGTCTCTAGATCCATCAACTTCTCTACAAATGACCGTTTCATTCCTTTTTATGGCTGAGTAATATTCCATTTTATATATGTACCACATCTTTATCCATTCGTCTGTCTGTGGCCATTTAGGATGCTTCCATTACCTGGCTATTGTAAATAGTGCTGCAATGAACATTGTGGTGAATGTGTCTTTGTGATTTATGGTTTTCTCTGGGTATATGCCCAGAAGTGGGATTGCTGGATCCTATGGTAATTCTCTTTTTCGTTTTTTAAAGGAACCTCCATACTGTTCTCCATAGTGACTGTATCAATTTACATTCCCACCAATAGCGGAAGAGGGTTCCTTTTGTCCACACCCTCCCCAGAATTTGTTGTTTGTACATTATCTGATGATGCCGATTCTAACAGGTGTGAGGTCTTACCTCATTGTAGTTTTGATTTGCATTTCTCTAATAATTAGTGATGTTGAGCAGCTTTTCATGTGCGTCTTGGCCATCTCTGTGTCTTCTTTGAAGAAACGTCTCTTTAGATCTTCTGCCCATTTTTGTATTGGGTTGTTTGTTTTATTAATATTAAGCTGCATGAGCTGTTTATATAGATTGGAGATTAAACCTTTGTCCATTGATTCGTTTGTGAACGTTTTCGCCCATTCTGAGGGTTGCCTTTTTCCATTCCCGTATTTTTAACAAAGAAAGAAAGAAAGCAAAAGAAGCAGAACACTAATGTGCGTGAAATATGCCTCTTGAAACTGTCGTTTTGAAATATGGACGTCTTTTGAATTTTTTGGTCGATATATGACCCCAGGATTTCTTTTCAGGGCAGGTGTCATTTACAGGCCTGTAATGATTTGGAATATCCACTGACCATTAGCGCTGGGATTAAAGCTGCTGTTGTGTGAAACGGCCACAAGGTGGCAGCAGTTCTCCCTAACGAAATCTGGTTACTAGGGCAGCAGAGCCTCAATGGAAGTCGCGTTCTAGATTGGAATGTAGAACGGAATGTGCCAGGAGAAAGCCCCTCAAGTGTGTCTCACTACTTCTTGTTCTTGTTTTTAATTTAATTTTTTATTTTTTATTACAGCAAGTTTGAGTACAACGTTTAGCTTGTTGTAGGTGTGCAAGAGGAGGTTCTTTTACACATATACATATGTCTGTTCTTCCTGGGATCCTTTTCCCATGTACGTTATGACAGAATGTTGAGTAGTCTTCTCTTGGTACTCCGTAGGTCTTTGGTGATTATATACGTCTACGGTGTTTCTATATGTCTGTTAACCCCAATATCGTAATGAATTCAATCCTCACACCTTTCCTTTGGTGAACCATAAGTTTGTTTAATGAATCTGTGATTGCCCTTCTCCATGGAAATATCTGCCCTGGTATCAATTTATAGGTAACACCTATAAGTGATATGATATGATATGTGTCGTTCACTTTCTGACTTACTCCAAGTCACGTGATTACCTCGAGACTCATCTACAGTGCTGCAAATGGCATTGTGTCCTTTTTCTCCTTGGCGAATATTCTGTCTTAGCGAGGTCCATTTTCTGCAATGTGATTCCCTGAGGGCTGAGGATTAGCTGCCCTGGGCAGCCTGACCCTGCCGGCAAGCCCTCCCCAGGTGTGCCTGGGTTGAGGTCAATATAAACAGCACTCCAGGCAGCAATAGCCCCTGCAGCTGTGCCTGACTCCATATTCTCTGCCCCTTCAGCAGTCTCGGGGCTGTGCTGGTGGGAGGTTGTGAGTGTCCACGGCTTTGTGGGTGGCCCGGTGTGAGTGGGGCTCTGCTGGACTTTCGGCAGTAGTTGCCAGGCTGCCACCTGTAAAGAAGAGGATGTGTCACCCATAACTTCCACTGGAATATCTCTCCGGGCTGAGGTGAGGAAGGAAAAAAAGGAGTGGGGGCCGGGACAGGAGGGGTATCTCAGGCAGGGCAATTGAAAGCTTCCAGAAGAGCGCCCGTGGCTAGGACTATCCTGGCTGACATGCAGGCACCAAGTTGGCCTGCGTGCCCTCGCTGCTGAGGCTCCACGGCCCTCCCTCTAGGCTCTCAAGCCCTTGTACATATTCAGGTGTTTCACCTGGGAAGGGTGGGAACAGTTGAGCAGCAGCTGGCCTGGGGCTCAGCTCACGTTTACTCACAGAGGCCTCGGCACGGTCCCCCAGCTTTGCAATAAGGACGCTCCTTGCGTGGGCGGGCGGGGCTGCTGGCTGTATGGGAGATGATTCCCCACCTCTGACCAATTTCAGAATTGTTTACCACTGGAGCAATGCCTTGGTAATGTTTTCCTCTGTATAACTGTTACGTTCAGTTTTTTTTTTTCTTTTTACGTTCAAGTTAGATTTTATTCCTCTTTTATGTATTTATGGATATAAGCATGGAAATAATTCATTCTTATAAATACATCAGTGTGAATGGAAGAACTTTTTTTTCTGTATTATTTTTACATTTTATTTTTAAAAAATTTGAAATTTAATTTTATTTATTTTTTTATACAGTAGGTTATTATTAGTTATCTATTTTATGCATAAACATGTATACAGGTCAATCCCAATCTCCCAACTCATCCCACCACCACCACCCCATGGCTTCCCCCACTTTGTGTCCATACGTTAGTTCTCTACCTCTGTGTCTCTATTTCTGCCCTGCAAACCAGTTCATCTGTACCATTTTTCTAGGTCCCACATATAGGCATTAATAAACAATATTTGTTTTTCTCTTTCTGACTTACTTCACTCTGCATGACAGTCTCTAGATCCATCAACTTCTCTACAAATGACCGTTTCATTCCTTTTTATGGCTGAGTAATATTCCATTTTATATATGTACCACATCTTTATCCATTCGTCTGTCTGTGGCCATTTAGGTTGCTTCCATTACCTGGCTATTGTAAATAGTGCTGCAATGAACATTGTGGTGAATGTGTCTTTGTGATATATGGTTTTCTCTGGGTATATGCCCAGAAGTGGGATTGCTGGATCCTATGGTAATTCTCTTTTTCGTTTTTTAAAGGAACCTCCATACTGTTCTCCATAGTGACTGTATCAATTTACATTCCCACCAATAGCGGAAGAGGGTTCCTTTTGTCCACACCCTCCCCAGAATTTGTTGTTTGTACATTATCTGATGATGCCGATTCTAACAGGTGTGAGGTCTTACCTCATTGTAGTTTTGATTTGCATTTCTCTAATAATTAGTGATGTTGAGCAGCTTTTCATGTGCGTCTTGGCCATCTCTGTGTCTTCTTTGAAGAAACGTCTCTTTAGATCTTCTGCCCATTTTTGTATTGGGTTGTTTGTTTTATTAATATTAAGCTGCATGAGCTGTTTATATAGATTGGAGATTAAACCTTTGTCCATTGATTCGTTTGTGAACGTTTTCGCCCATTCTGAGGGTTGCCTTTTTCCATTCCCGTATTTTTAACAAAGAAAGAAAGAAAGCAAAAGAAGCAGAACACTAATGTGCGTGAAATATGCCTCTTGAAACTGTCGTTTTGAAATATGGACGTCTTTTGAATTTTTTGGTCGATATATGACCCCAGGATTTGTTTTCAGGGCAGGTGTCATTTACAGGCCTGTAATGATTTGGAATATCCACTGACCATTAGCGCTGGGATTAAAGCTGCAGTTGTGAGAAACGGCCACAAGGTGGCAGCAGTTCTCCCTTACCAAATCTGGTTACTAGGGCAGCAGAGCCTCAATGGAGGTCGAGTTCTAGATTGGAATGTAGAACGGAATGTGCCAGGAGAAAGCCCCTCAAGTGTGTCTCACTACTTCTTGTTCTTGTTTTTAATTTAATTTTTTATTTTTTATTACAGCAAGTTTGAGTACATCGTTTAGCTTGTTGTAGGTGTGCAAGAGGTGGTTCTTTTACACATATACATATGTCTGTTCTTCCTGGGATCCTTTTCCCATGTACGTTATGACAGAATGTTGAGTAGTCTTCTCTTGGTACTCCGTAGGTCTTTGGTGATTATATACGTCTACTGTGTTTGTATATGTCTGTTAACCCCAATATCGTAATGAATTCAATCCTCACACCTTTCCTTTGGTGAACCATAAGTTTGTTTAATGAATCTGTGATTGCCCTTCTCCGTGGAAATATCTGCCCTGGTATCAATTTATAGGTAACATCTATAAGTGATATGATATGATATGTGTCTTTACTTTCTGACTTACTCCAAGTCACGTGATTACCTCGAGACTCATCTACGGTGCTGCAAATGGCATTGTGTCCTTTTTTTCCTTGGCGAATATTCTGTCTTAGCGAGGTCCATTTTCTGCAATGTGATTCCCTGAGGGCTGAGGATTAGCTGCACTGGGCAGCCTGACCCTGCCGGCTAGCCCTCCCCAGGTGTGCCAGCGTTGAGGTCAATATAAACAGCACTCCAGGCAGCAATAGCCACTGCAGCTGTGCCTGACTCCATATTCTCTGCACCATCAGCAGTCTCGGGGCTGTGCTGGTGGGAGGGTGTGAGGGTCCACGGCTTTGTGCGTGGCCCGGTGTGAGTGGGGCTCTGCTGGACTTTCGGCAGGAGTTGCCAGGCTGCCACCTGTAAAGAAGAGGATGTGTCACCCATAACTTCCACTGGAATATCTCTCCGGGCTGAGGTGAGGAAGGAAAAAAAGGAGTGGGGGCCGGGACAGGAGGGGTATCTCAGGCAGGGCAATGGAAATCTTCCAGAAGAGCGCCCGTGGCCAGGACCATCCTGGCTGACCTGCAGGCACCAAGTTGGCCTACGTGCCGTCGCTGGTGTGGCTCCACGGCCCTTCCTCTAGGCTTTCAAGCCCTTGTACATATTCAGGTGTTTCACCTGGGAAGGGTGGGAACAGTTCAGCAGCATCTGGCCTGGGGCTCAGCTCACGTTTACTCACAGAGGCCTGGGCACGGTCTCCCAGCTTCGCAATAAGGACGCTCCTTGCGTGGGCGGGTGGGGCTGCTGACTGTATGGGAGATGATTCCCCACCTCTGACCAATTTCACAATTGTTTACCACTGGAGCAAGTGCCTTGGTAGTGTTTTCTTCTGTATAACTGTTAGGTTCAGTTTTTTTTTTTCTTTTTTGGTTCAAGTTAGATTTTATTCCTCTTTTATGTATTTATAGATATAAGCATGGAAATAATTCATTGTTATATATACATCAGTGTGAATGGAAGAATTTTTTTTCTGTTTTATTTTTACATTTTATTTTTCAAAATTTTGAAATTTAATTTTGTTTATTTTTTTATACAGTAGGTTATTATTAGTTATCTATTTTATGCATAAACATGTATAAAGGTCAATCCCAATCTCCCAACTCATCCCACCACCACCACCCCATGGCTTCCCCCACTTTGTGTCCATACGTTAGTTCTCTACCTCTGTGTCTCTATTTCTGCCCTGCAAACCAGTTCATCTGTACCATTTTTCTAGGTCCCACATATAGGCATTAATAAACAATATTTGTTTTTCTCTTTCTGACTTACTTCACTCTGCATGACAGTCTCTAGATCCATCAACTTCTCTACAAATGACCGTTTCATTCCTTTTTATGGCTGAGTAATATTCCATTTTATATATGTACCACATCTTTATCCATTCGTCTGTCTGTGGCCATTTAGGTTGCTTCCATTACCTGGCTATTGTAAATAGTGCTGCAATGAACATTGTGGTGAATGTGTCTTTGTGATTTATGGTTTTCTCTGGGTATATGCCCAGAAGTGGGATTGCTGGATCCTATGGTAATTCACTTTTTCGTTTTTTAAAGGAACCTCCATACTGTTCTCCATAGTGACTGTATCAATTTACATTCCCACCAATAGCGGAAGAGGGTTCCTTTTGTCCACACCCTCCCCAGAATTTGTTGTTTGTAGATTATCTGATGATACCGATTCTAACAGGTGTGAGGTCTTACCTCATTGTAGTTTTGATTTGCATTTCTCTAATAATTAGTGATGTTGAGCAGCTTTTCATGTGCGTCTTGGCCATCTCTGTGTCTTCTTTGAAGAAACTTCTCTTTAGATCTTCTGCCCATTTTTGTATTGGGTTGTTTGTTTTATTAATATTAAGCTGCATGAGCTGTTTATATACATTGGAGATTAAACCTTTGTCCATTGATTCGTTTGTGAACGTTTTCGCCCATTCTGAGGGTTGCCTTTTTCCATTCCCGTATTTTTAACAAAGAAAGAAAGAAAGCAAAAGAAGCAGAACACTAATGTGCGTGAAATATGCCTCTTGAAACTGTCGTTTTGAAATATGGACGTCTTTTGAATTTTTTGGTCGATATATGACCCCAGGATTTCTTTTCAGGGCAGGTGTCATTTACAGGCCTGTAATGATTTGGAATATCCACTGACCATTAGCGCTGGGATTAAAGCTGCTGTTGTGTGAAACGGCCACAAGGTGGCAGCAGTTCTCCCTAACCAAATCTGGTTACTAGGGCAGCAGAGCCTCAATGGAAGTCGCGTTCTAGATTGGAATGTAGAACGGAATGTGCCAGGAGAAAGCCCCTCAAGTGTGTCTCACTACTTCTTGTTCTTGTTTTTAATTTAATTTTTTATTTTTTATTACAGCAAGTTTGAGTACAACGTTTAGCTTGTTGTAGGTGTGCAAGAGGAGGTTCTTTTACACATATACATATGTCTGTTCTTCCTGGGATCCTTTTCCCATGTACGTTATGACAGAATGTTGAGTAGTCTTCTCTTGGTACTCCGTAGGTCTTTGGTGATTATATACGTCTAGTGTGTTTCTATATGTCTGTTAACCCCAATATCGTAATGAATTCAATCCTCACACCTTTCCTTTGGTGAACCATAAGTTTGTTTAATGAATCTGTGATTGCCCTTCTCCATGGAAATATCTGCCCTGGTATCAATTTATAGGTAACACCTATAAGTGATATGATATGATATGTGTCGTTCACTTTCTGACTTACTCCAAGTCACGTGATTACCTCGAGACTCATCTACAGTGCTGCAAATGGCATTGTGTCCTTTTTCTCCTTGGCGAATATTCTGTCTTAGCGAGGTCCATTTTCTGCAATGTGATTCCCTGAGGGCTGAGGATTAGCTGCCCTGGGCAGCCTGACCCTGCCGGCAAGCCCTCCCCAGGTGTGCCTGGGTTGAGGTCAATATAAACAGCACTCCAGGCAGCAATAGCCCCTGCAGCTGTGCCTGACTCCATATTCTCTGCCCCGTCAGCAGTCTCGGGGCTGTGCTGGTGGGAGGTTGTGAGGGTCCACGGCTTTGTGGGTGGCCCGGTGTGAGTGGGGCTCTGCTGGATTTTCGGCAGGAGTTGCCAGGCTGCCACCTGTAAAGAAGAGGATGTGTCACCCATAACTTCCACTGGAATATCTCTCCGGGCTGAGGTGAGGAAGGAAAAAAAGGAGTGGGGGCCGGGACAGGAGGGGTATCTCAGGCAGGGCAATGGAAAGCTTCCAGAAGAGTGCCCGTGGCTAGGACTATCCTGGCTGACATGCAGGCACCAAGTTGGCCTGGGTGCCGTCGCTGCTGAGGCTCCACGGCCCTCCCTCTAGGCTTTCAAGCCCTTGTACATATTCAGGTGTTTCACCTGGGAAGGGTGGGAACAGTTGAGCAGCAGCTGGCCTGGGGCTCAGCTCACGTTTACTCACAGAGGCCTCGGCACGGTCCCCCAGCTTTGCAATAAGGACGCTCCTTGCGTGGGCGGGCGGGGCTGCTGGCTGTATGGGAGATGATTCCCCACCTCTGACCAATTTCAGAATTGTTTACCACTGGAGCAATGCCTTGGTAATGTTTTCCTCTGTATAACTGTTACGTTCAGTTTTTTTTTCTTTTTAGGTTCAACTTAGATTTTATTCCTCTTTTATGTATTTATGGATATAAGCATGGAAATAATTCATTCTTATAAATACACCAGTGTGAATGGAAGAACTTTTTTTTCTGTATTATTTTTACATTTTATTTTTAAAAAAATTGAAATTTAGTTTTATTTATTTTTTTATACAGTAGGTTATTATTAGTTATCTATTTTATGCATAAACATGTATACAGGTCAATCCCAATCTCCCAACTCATCCCACCACCACCACCCCTTGGCTTCCCCCACTTTGTGTCCATACGTTTGTTCTCTACCTCTGTGTCTCTATTTCTGCCCTGCAAACCAGTTCATCTGTACCATTTTTCTAGGTTCCACATATAGGCATTAATATACAATATTTGTTTTTCTCTTTCTGACTTACTTCACTCTGCATGACAGTCTCTAGATCCATCAACTTCTCTACAAATGACCGTTTCATTCCTTTTTATGGCTGAGTAATATTCCATTTTATATATGTACCACATCTTTATCCATTCGTCTGTCTGTGGCCATTTAGCTTGCTTCCATTACCTGGCTATTGTAAATAGTGCTGCAATGAACATTGTGGTGAATGTGTCTTTGTGATTTATGGTTTTCTCTGGGTATATGCCCAGAAGAGGGATTGCTGGATCCTATGGTAATTCTCTTTTTAGTTTTTTAAAGGAACCTCCATACTGTTCTCCATAGTGACTGTATCAATTTACATTCCCACCAATCGCGGAAGAGGGTTCCTTTTGTCCACACCCTCCACAGAATTTGTTATTTGTAGATTATCTGATGATGCCGATTCTAACAGGTGTGAGGTCTTACCACATTGTAGTTTTGATTTGCACTTCTCTAATAATTAGTGATGTTGAGCAGCTTTTCATGTGCGTCTTGGCCATCTCTGTGTCTTCTTTGAAGAAACGTCTCTTTAGATCTTCTGCCCATTTTTGTATTGGGTTGTTTCTTTTATTAATATTAAGCTGCATGTGCTGTTTATATATATTGGAGATTAAACCTTTGTCCATTGATTCGCTTGTGAACGTTTTCGCCCATTCTGAGGGTTGCCTTTTTCCATTCCCGTTTTTTTAACAAAGAAAGAAAGAAAGCAAAAGAAGCAGAACACTAATGTGCGTGAAATATGCCTCTTGAAACTGTCGTTTTGAAATATGGACGTCTTTTGAATTTTTTGGTCGATATATGACCCCAGGATTTCTTTTCAGGGCAGGTGTCATTTACAGGCCTGTAATGATTTGGAATATCCACTGACCATTAGCGCTGGGATTAAAGCTGCAGTTGTGAGAAACGGCCACAAGGTGGCAGCAGTTCTCCCTTACCAAATCTGGTTACTAGGGCAGCAGAGCCTCAATGGAAGTCGCGTTCTAGATTGGAATGTAGAACGGAATGTGCCAGGAGAAAGCCCCTCAAGTGTGTCTCACTACTTCTTGTTCTTGTTTTTAATTTAATTTTTTATTTTTTATTACAGCAAGTTTGAGTACATCGTTTAGCTTGTTGTAGGTGTGCAAGAGGTGGTTCTTTTACACATATACATATGTCTGTTCTTCCTGGGATCCTTTTCCCATGTACGTTATGACAGAATGTTGAGTAGTCTTCACTTGGTACTCCGTAGGTCTTTGGTGATTATATACTTCTACAGTGTTTGTATATGTCTGTTAACCCCAATATCGTAATGAATTCAATCCTCACACCTTTCCTTTGGTGAACCATAAGTTTGTTTAATGAATCTGTGATTGCCCTTCTCCGTGGAAATATCTGCCCTGGTATCAATTTATAGGTAACACCTATAAGTGATATGATATGATATGTGTCTTTCACTTTCTGACTTACTCCAAGTCACGTGATTACCTCGAGACTCATCTACGGTGCTACAAATGGCATTGTGTCCTTTTTTTCCTTGGCGAATATTCTGTCTTAGCGAGGTCCATTTTCTGCAATGTGATTCCCTGAGGGCTGAGGATAAGCTGCCCTGGGCAGCCTGACCCTGCCGGCAAGCCCTCCCCAGGTGTGCCAGCGTTGAGGTCAATATAAACAGCACTCCAGTCAGCAATAGCCACTGCAGCTGTGCCTGACTCCATATTCTCTGCACCATCAGCAGTCTCGGGGCTGTGCTGGTGGGAGGGTGTGAGGGTCCACGGCTTTGTGCGTGGCCCGGTGTGAGTGGGGCTCTGCTGGATTTTCGGCAGGAGTTGCCAGGCTGCCACCTGTAAAGAAGAGGATGTGTCACCCATAACTTCCACTGGAATATCTCTCCGGGCTGAGCTGAGGAAGGAAAAAAAGGAGTGGCGGCCGGGACAGGAGGGGTATCTCAGGCAGGGCAATGGAAATCTTCCAGAAGAGCGCCCGTGGCCAGGACCATCCTGGCTGACCTGCAGGCACCAAGTTGGCCTGCGTGCCGTCGCTGGTGTGGCTCCACGGCCCTTCCTCTAGGCTTTCAAGCCCTTGTACATATTCAGGTGTTTCACCTGGGAAGGGTGGGAACAGTTCAGCAGCATCTGGCCTGGGGCTCAGCTCACGTTTACTCACAGAGGCCTGGGCACGGTCTCCCAGCTTCGCAATAAGGACGCTCCTTGCGTGGGCGGGTGGGGCTGCTGACTGTATGGGAGATGATTCCCCACCTCTGACCAATTTCACAATTGTTTACCACTGGAGCAAGTGCCTTGGTAGTGTTTTCCTCTGTATAACTGTTAGGTTCAGTTTTTTTTTTCTTTTTTGGTTCAAGTTAGATTTTATTCCTCTTTTATGTATTTATAGATATAAGCATGGAAATAATTCATTGTTATATATACATCAGTGTGAATGGAAGAATTTTTTTTCTGTTTTATTTTTACATTTTAATTTTAAAAATTTTGAAATTTAATTTTGTTTATTTTTTTATACCGTAGGTTATTATTAGTTATCTATTTTATGCATAAACATGTATACAGGTCAATCCCAATCTCCCAACTCATCCCACCACCACCACCCCATGGCTTCCCCCACTTTGTGTCCATACGTTAGTTCTCTACCTCTGTGTCTCTATTTCTGCCCTGCAAACCAGTTCATCTGTACCATTTTTCTAGGTCCCACATATAGGCATTAATAAACAATATTTGTTTTTCTCTTTCTGACTTACTTCACTCTGCATGACAGTCTCTAGATCCATCAACTTCTCTACAAATGACCGTTTCATTCCTTTTTATGGCTGAGTAATATTCCATTTTATATATGTACCACATCTTCATCCATTCGTCTGTCTGTGGCCATTTAGCTTGTTTCCATTACCTGGCTATTGTAAATAGTGCTGCAATGAACATTGTGGTGAATGTGTCTTTGTGATTTATGGTTTTCTCTGGGTATATGCCCAGAAGTGGGATTGCTGGATCCTATGGTAATTCTCTTTTTCGTTTTTTAAAGGAACCTCCATACTGTTCTCCATAGTGACTGTATCAATTTACATTCCCACCAATAGCGGAAGAGGGTTCCTTTTGTCCACACCCTCCCCAGAATTTGTTGTTTGTAGATTATCTGATGATGCCGATTCTAACAGGTGTGAGGTCTTACCTCATTGTAGTTTTGATTTGCATTTCTCTAATAATTAGTGATGTTGAGCAGCTTTTCATGTGCGTCTTGGCCATCTCTGTGTCTTCTTTGAAGAAACGTCTCTTTAGATCTTCTGCCCATTTTTGTATTGGGTTGTTTGTTTTATTAATATTAAGCTGCATGAGCTGTTTATATATATTGGAGATTAAACCTTTGTCCATTGATTCGTTTGTGAACGTTTTCGCCCATTCTGAGTGTTGCCTTTTTCCATTCCCGTATTTTTAACAAAGAAAGAAAGAAAGCAAAAGAAGCAGAACACTAATGTGCGTGAAATATGCCTCTTGAAACTGTCGTTTTGAAATATGGACGTCTTTTGAATTTTTTGGTCGATATATGACCCCAGGATTTCTTTTCAGGGCAGGTGTCATTTACAGGCCTGTAATGATTTGGAATATCCACTGACCATTAGCTCTGGGATTAAAGCTGCTGTTGTGTGAAACGGCCACAAGGTGGCAGCAGTTCTCCCTAACCAAATCTGGTTACTAGGGCAGCAGAGCCTCAATGGAAGTCGCGTTCTAGATTGGAATGTAGAACGGAATGTGCCAGGAGAAAGCCCCTCAAGTGTGTCTCACTACTTCTTGTTCTTGTTTTTAATTTAATTTTTTATTTTTTATTACAGCAAGTTTGAGTACAACGTTTAGCTTGTTGTAGGTGTGCAAGAGGAGGTTCTTTTACACATATACATATGTCTGTTCTTCCTGGGATCCTTTTCCCATGTACGTTATGACAGAATGTTGAGTAGTCTTCTCTTGGTACTCCGTAGGTCTTTGGTGATTATATACGTCTACTGTGTTTCTATATGTCTGTTAACCCCAATATCGTAATGAATTCAATCCTCACACCTTTCCTTTGGTGAACCATAAGTTTGTTTAATGAATCTGTGATTGCCCTTCTCCATGGAAATATCTGCCCTGGTATCAATTTATAGGTAACACCTATAAGTGATATGATATGATATGTGTCGTTCACTTTCTGACTTACTCCAAGTCACGTGATTACCTCGAGACTCATCTACAGTGCTGCAAATGGCATTGTGTCCTTTTTCTCCTTGGCGAATATTCTGTCTTAGCGAGGTCCATTTTCTGCAATGTGATTCCCTGAGGGCTGAGGATTAGCTGCCCTGGGCAGCCTGACCCTGCCGGCAAGCCCTCCCCAGGTGTGCCTGGGTTGAGGTCAATATAAACAGCACTCCAGGCAGCAATAGCCCCTGCAGCTGTGCCTGACTCCATATTCTCTGCACCATCAGCAGTCTCGGGGCTGTGCTGGTGGGAGGGTGTGAGGGTCCACGGCTTTGTGGGTGGCCCGGTGTGAGTGGGGCTCTGCTGGATTTTCGGCAGGAGTTGCCAGGCTGCCACCTGTAAAGAAGAGGTTGTGTCACCCATAACTTCCACTGGAATATCTCTCCGGGCTGAGGTGAGGAAGGAAAAAAAGGAGTGGGGGCCGGGACAGGAGGGGTATCTCAGGCATGGCAATGGAAATCTTCCAGAAGAGCGCCCGTGGCCAGGACCATCCTGGCTGACCTGCAGGCACCAAGTTGGCCTGCGTGCCGTCGCTGGTGTGGCTCCACGGCCCTTCCTCTAGGCTTTCAAGCCCTTGTACATATTCAGGTGTTTCACCTGGGAAGGGTGGGAACAGTTCAGCAGCATCTGGCCTGGGGCTCAGCTCACGTTTACTCACAGAGGCCTGGGCACGGTCTCCCAGCTTCGCAATAAGGACGCTCCTTGCGTGGGCGGGTGGGGCTGCTGACTGTATGGGAGATGATTCCCCACCTCTGACCAATTTCACAATTGTTTACCACTGGAGCAAGTGCCTTGGTAGTGTTTTCCTCTGTATAACTGTTAGGTTCAGTTTTTTTTTTCTTTTTTGGTTCAAGTTAGATTTTATTCCTCTTTTATGTATTTATAGATATAAGCATGGAAATAATTCATTGTTATATATACATCAGTGTGAATGGAAGAATTTTTTTTCTGTTTTATTTTTACATTTTAATTTTAAAAATTTTGAAATTTAATTTTGTTTATTTTTTTATACCGTAGGTTATTATTAGTTATCTATTTTATGCATAAACATGTATACAGGTCAATCCCAATCTCCCAACTCATCCCACCACCACCACCCCATGGCTTCCCCCACTTTGTGTCCATACGTTAGTTCTCTACCTCTGTGTCTCTATTTCTGCCCTGCAAACCAGTTCATCTGTACCATTTTTCTAGGTCCCACATATAGGCATTAATAAACAATATTTGTTTTTCTCTTTCTGACTTACTTCACTCTGCATGACAGTCTCTAGATCCATCAACTTCTCTACAAATGACCGTTTCATTCCTTTTTATGGCTGAGTAATATTCCATTTTATATATGTACCACATCTTCATCCATTCGTCTGTCTGTGGCCATTTAGCTTGTTTCCATTACCTGGCTATTGTAAATAGTGCTGCAATGAACATTGTGGTGAATGTGTCTTTGTGATTTATGGTTTTCTCTGGGTATATGCCCAGAAGTGGGATTGCTGGATCCTATGGTAATTCTCTTTTTCGTTTTTTAAAGGAACCTCCATACTGTTCTCCATAGTGACTGTATCAATTTACATTCCCACCAATAGCGGAAGAGGGTTCCTTTTGTCCACACCCTCCCCAGAATTTGTTGTTTGTAGATTATCTGATGATGCCGATTCTAACAGGTGTGAGGTCTTACCTCATTGTAGTTTTGATTTGCATTTCTCTAATAATTAGTGATGTTGAGCAGCTTTTCATGTGCGTCTTGGCCATCTCTGTGTCTTCTTTGAAGAAACGTCTCTTTAGATCTTCTGCCCATTTTTGTATTGGGTTGTTTGTTTTATTAATATTAAGCTGCATGAGCTGTTTATATATATTGGAGATTAAACCTTTGTCCATTGATTCGTTTGTGAACGTTTTCGCCCATTCTGAGTGTTGCCTTTTTCCATTCCCGTATTTTTAACAAAGAAAGAAAGAAAGCAAAAGAAGCAGAACACTAATGTGCGTGAAATATGCCTCTTGAAACTGTCGTTTTGAAATATGGACGTCTTTTGAATTTTTTGGTCGATATATGACCCCAGGATTTCTTTTCAGGGCAGGTGTCATTTACAGGCCTGTAATGATTTGGAATATCCACTGACCATTAGCTCTGGGATTAAAGCTGCTGTTGTGTGAAACGGCCACAAGGTGGCAGCAGTTCTCCCTAACCAAATCTGGTTACTAGGGCAGCAGAGCCTCAATGGAAGTCGCGTTCTAGATTGGAATGTAGAACGGAATGTGCCAGGAGAAAGCCCCTCAAGTGTGTCTCACTACTTCTTGTTCTTGTTTTTAATTTAATTTTTTATTTTTTATTACAGCAAGTTTGAGTACAACGTTTAGCTTGTTGTAGGTGTGCAAGAGGAGGTTCTTTTACACATATACATATGTCTGTTCTTCCTGGGATCCTTTTCCCATGTACGTTATGACAGAATGTTGAGTAGTCTTCTCTTGGTACTCCGTAGGTCTTTGGTGATTATATACGTCTACTGTGTTTCTATATGTCTGTTAACCCCAATATCGTAATGAATTCAATCCTCACACCTTTCCTTTGGTGAACCATAAGTTTGTTTAATGAATCTGTGATTGCCCTTCTCCATGGAAATATCTGCCCTGGTATCAATTTATAGGTAACACCTATAAGTGATATGATATGATATGTGTCGTTCACTTTCTGACTTACTCCAAGTCACGTGATTACCTCGAGACTCATCTACAGTGCTGCAAATGGCATTGTGTCCTTTTTCTCCTTGGCGAATATTCTGTCTTAGCGAGGTCCATTTTCTGCAATGTGATTCCCTGAGGGCTGAGGATTAGCTGCCCTGGGCAGCCTGACCCTGCCGGCAAGCCCTCCCCAGGTGTGCCTGGGTTGAGGTCAATATAAACAGCACTCCAGGCAGCAATAGCCCCTGCAGCAGTGCCTGACTCCATATTCTCTGCACCATCAGCAGTCTCGGGGCTGTGCTGGTGGGAGGGTGTGAGGGTCCACGGCTTTGTGGGTGGCCCGGTGTGAGTGGGGCTCTGCTGGATTTTCGGCAGGAGTTGCCAGGCTGCCACCTGTAAAGAAGAGGATGTGTCACCCATAACTTCCACTGGAATATCTCTCCGGGCTGAGGTGAGGAAGGAAAAAAAGGAGTGGGGGCCGGGACAGGAGGGGTATCTCAGGCAGGGCAATGGAAAGCTTCCAGAAGAGCGCCCGTGGCTAGGACTATCCTGGCTGACATGCAGGCACCAAGTTGGCCTGCGTGCCGTCGCTGCTGAGGCTCCACGGCCCTCCCTCTAGGCTCTCAATCCCTTGTACATATTCAGGTGTTTCACCTGGGAAAGGTGGGAACAGTTGAGCAGCAGCTGGCCTGGGGCTCAGCTCACGTTTACTCACAGAGGCCTCGGCACGGTCCCCCAGCTTTGCAATAAGGACGCTCCTTGCGTGGGCGGGCGGGGCTGCTGGCTGTATGGGAGATGATTCCCCACCTCTGACCAATTTCAGAATTGTTTACCACTGGAGCAATGCCTTGGTAATGTTTTCCTCTGTATAACTGTTACGTTCAGTTTTTTTTTTCTTTTTAGGTTCAAGTTAGATTTTATTCCTCTTTTATGTATTTATGGATATAAGCATGGAAATAATTCATTCTTATAAATACATCAGTGTGAATGGAAGAACTTTTTTTTCTGTATTATTTTTACATTTTATTTTTAAAAAATTTGAAATTTAATTTTATTTATTTTTTTATACAGTAGGTTATTATTAGTTATCTATTTTATGCATAAACATGTATACAGGTCAATCCCAATCTCCCAACTCATCCCACCACCACCACCCCTTGGCTTCCCCCACTTTGTGTCCATACGTTTGTTCTCTACCTCTGTGTCTCTATTTCTGCCCTGCAAACCAGTTCATCTGTACCATTTTTCTAGGTTCCACATATAGGCATTAATATACAATATTTGTTTTTCTCTTTCTGACTTACTTCACTCTGCATGACAGTCTCTAGATCCATCAACTTCTCTACAAATGACCGTTTCATTCCTTTTTATGGCTGAGTAATATTCCATTTTATATATGTACCACATCTTTATCCATTCGTCTGTCTGTGGCCATTTAGCTTGCTTCCATTACCTGGCTATTGTAAATAGTGCTGCAATGAACATTGTGGTGAATGTGTCTTTGTGATTTATGGTTTTCTCTGGGTATATGCCCAGAAGAGGGATTGCTGGATCCTATGGTAATTCTCTTTTTAGTTTTTTAAAGGAACCTCCATACTGTTCTCCATAGTGACTGTATCAATTTACATTCCCACCAATAGCGGAAGAGGGTTCCTTTTGTCCACACCCTCCCCAGAATTTGTTATTTGTAGATTATCTGATGATGCCGATTCTAACAGGTGTGAGGTCTTACCACATTGTAGTTTTGATTTGCACTTCTCTAATAATTAGTGATGTTGAGCAGCTTTTCATGTGCGTCTTGGCCATCTCTGTGTCTTCTTTGAAGAAACGTCTCTTTAGATCTTCTGCCCATTTTTGTACTGGGTTGTTTGTTTTATTAATATTAAGCTGCATGAGCTGTTTATATATATTGGAGATTAAACCTTTGTCCATTGATTCGCTTGTGAACGTTTTCGCCCATTCTGAGTGTTGCCTTTTTCCATTCCCGTTTTTTTAACAAAGAAAGAAAGAAAGCAAAAGAAGCAGAACACTAATGTGCGTGAAATATGCCTCTTGAAACTGTCGTTTTGAAATATGGACGTCTTTTGAATTTTTTGGTCGATATATGACCCCAGGATTTCTTTTCAGGGCAGGTGTCATTTACAGGCCTGTAATGATTTGGAATATCCACTGACCATTAGCGATGGGATTAAAGCTGCAGTTGTGAGAAACGGCCACAAGGTGGCAGCAGTATTCCCTTACCAAATCTGGATACCAAGGCAGCAGAGCCTCAATGGAAGTCGCGTTCTAGATTGGAATGTAGAACGGAATGTGCCAGGAGAAAGCCCCTCAAGTGTGTCTCACTACTTCTTGTTCTTGTTTTTAATTTAATTTTTTATTTTTTATTACAGCAAGTTTGAGTACAACGTTTAGCTTGTTGTAGGTGTGCAAGAGGAGGTTCTTTTACACATATACATATGTCTGTTCTTCCTGGGATCCTTTTCCCATGTACGTTATGACAGAATGTTGAGTAGTCTTCTCTTGGTACTCCGTAGGTCTTTGGTGATTATATACGTCTACTGTGTTTCTATATGTCTGTTAACCCCAATATCGTAATGAATTCAATCCTCACACCTTTCCTTTGGTGAACCATAAGTTTGTTTAATGAATCTGTGATTGCCCTTCTCCATGGAAATATCTGCCCTGGTATCAATTTATAGGTAACACCTATAAGTGATATGATATGATATGTGTCGTTCACTTTCTGACTTACTCCAAGTCACGTGATTACCTCGAGACTCATCTACAGTGCTGCAAATGGCATTGTGTCCTTTTTCTCCTTGGCGAATATTCTGTCTTAGCGAGGTCCATTTTCTGCAATGTGATTCCCTGAGGGCTGAGGATTAGCTGCCCTGGGCAGCCTGACCCTGCCGGCAAGCCCTCCCCAGGTGTGCCTGGGTTGAGGTCAATATAAACAGCACTCCAGGCAGCAATAGCCCCTGCAGCTGTGCCTGACTCCATATTCTCTGCCCCGTCAGCAGTCTCGGGGCTGTGCTGGTGGGAGGTTGTGAGTGTCCACGGCTTTGTGGGTGGCCCGGTGTGAGTGGGGCTCTGCTGGACTTTCGGCAGGAGTTGCCAGGCTGCCACCTGTAAAGAAGAGGATGTGTCACCCATAACTTCCACTGGAATATCTCTCCGGGCTGAGGTGAGGAAGGAAAAAAAGGAGTGGGGGCCGGGACAGGAGGGGTATCTCAGGCAGGGCAATGGAAAGCTTCCAGAAGAGCGCCCGTGGCTAGGACTATCCTGGCTGACATGCAAGCACCAAGTTGGCCTGCGTGCCGTCGCTGGTGAGGCTCCACGGCCCTCCCTCTAGGCTCTCAAGCCCTTGTACATATTCAGGTGTTTCACCTGGGAAGGGTGGGAACAGTTGAGCAGCAGCTGGCCTGGGGCTCAGCTCACGTTTACTCACAGAAGCCTCGGCACGGTCCCCCAGCTTTGCAATAAGGACGCTCCTTGCGTGGGCGGGCGGGGCTGCTGGCTGTATGGGAGATGATTCCCCACCTCTGACCAATTTCAGAATTGTTTACCACTGGAGCAATGCCTTGGTAATGTTTTCCTCTGTATAACTGTTACGTTCAGTTTTTTTTTTCTTTTTAGGTTCAAGTTAGATTTTATTCCTCTTTTATGTATTTATGGATATAAGCATGGAAATAATTCATTCTTATAAATACATCAGTGTGAATGGAAGAACTTTTTTTTCTGTATTATTTTTACATTTTATTTTTAAAAAATTTGAAATTTAATTTTATTTATTTTTTTATACAGTCGTTTATTATTAGTTATCTATTTTATGCATAAACATGTATACAGGTCAATCCCAATCTCCCAACTCATCCCACCACCACCACCCCTTGGCTTCCCCCACTTTGTGTCCATACGTTTGTTCTCTACCTCTGTGTCTCTATTTCTGCCCTGCAAACCAGTTCATCTGTACCATTTTTCTAGGTTCCACATATAGGCATTAATATACAATATTTGTTTTTCTCTTTCTGACTTACTTCACTCTGCATGACAGTCTCTAGATCCATCAACTTCTCTACAAATGACCGTTTCATTCCTTTTTATGGCTGAGTAATATTCCATTTTATATATGTACCACATCTTTATCCATTCGTCTGTCTGTGGCCATTTAGCTTGCTTCCATTACCTGGCTATTGTAAATAGTGCTGCAATGAACATTGTGGTGAATGTGTCTTTGTGATTTATGGTTTTCTCTGGGTATATGCCCAGAAGAGGGATTGCTGGATCCTATGGTAATTCTCTTTTTAGTTTTTTAAAGGAACCTCCATACTGTTCTCCATAGTGACTGTATCAATTTACATTCCCACCAATAGCGGAAGAGGGTTCCTTTTGTCCACACCCTCCCCAGAATTTGTTATTTGTAGATTATCTGATGATGCCGATTCTAACAGGTGTGAGGTCTTACCACATTGTAGTTTTGATTTGCACTTCTCTAATAATTAGTGATGTTGAGCAGCTTTTCATGTGCGTCTTGGCCATCTCTGTGTCTTCTTTGAAGAAACGTCTCTTTAGATCTTCTGCCCATTTTTGTACTGGGTTGTTTTTTTTATTAATATTAAGCTGCATGAGCTGTTTATATATATTGGAGATTAAACCTTTGTCCATTGATTCGTTTGTGAACGTTTTCGCCCATTCTGAGTGTTGCCTTTTTCCATTCCCGTTTTTTTAACAAAGAAAGAAAGAAAGCAAAAGAAGCAGAACACTAATGTGCGTGAAATATGCCTCTTGAAACTGTCGTTTTGAAATATGGACGTCTTTTGAATTTTTTGGTCGATATATGACCCCAGGATTTCTTTTCAGGGCAGGTGTCATTTACAGGCCTGTAATGATTTGGAATATCCACTGACCATAAGCGCTGGGATTAAAGCTGCTGTTGTGTGAAACGGCCACAAGGTGGCAGCATTTCTCCCTAACCAAATCTGGTTACTAGGGCAGCAGAGCCTCAATGGAAGTCACGTTCTAGATTGGAATGTAGAACGGAATGTGCCAGGAGAAAGCCCCTCAAGTGTGTCTCACTACTTCTTGTTCTTGTTTTTAATTTAATTTTTTATTTTTTATTACAGCAAGTTTGAGTACAACGTTTAGCTTGTTGTAGGTGTGCAAGAGGAGGTTCTTTTACACATATACATATGTCTGTTCTTCCTGGGATCCTTTTCCCATGTACGTTATGACAGAATGTTGAGTAGTCTTCTCTTGGTACTCCGTAGGTCTTTGGTGATTATATACGTCTACTGTGTTTGTATATGTCTGTTAACCCCAATATCGTAATGAATTCAATCCTCACACCTTTCCTTTGGTGAACCATAAGTTTGTTTAATGAATCTGTGATTGCCCTTCTCCGTGGAAATATCTGCCCTGGTATCAATTTATAGGTAACACCTATAAGTGATATGATATGATATGTGTCTTTCACTTTCTGACTTACTCCAAGTCACGTGATTACCTCGAGACTCATCTACGGTGCTGCAAATGGCATTGTGTCCTTTTTTTCCTTGGCGAATATTCTGTCTTAGCGAGGTCCATTTTCTGCAATGTGATTCCCTGAGGGCTGAGGATTAGCTGCCCTGGGCAGCCTGACCCTGCCGGCAAGCCCTCCCCAGGTGTGCCAGCGTTGAGGTCAATATAAACAGCACTCCAGGCAGCAATAGCCACTGCAGCTGTGCCTGAATCCATATTCTCTGCACCATCAGCAGTCTCGGGGCTGTGCTGGTGGGAGGGTGTGAGGGTCCACGGCTTTGTGCGTGGCCCGGTGTGAGTGGGGCTCTGCTGGACTTTCGGCAGGAGTTGCCAGGCTGCCACCTGTAAAGAAGAGGATGTGTCACCCATATCTTCCACTGGAATATCTCTCCGGGCTGAGGTGAGGAAGGAAAAAAAGGAGTGGGGGCCGGGACAGGAGGGGTATCTCAGGCAGGGCAATGGAAATCTTCCAGAAGAGCGCCCGTGGCCAGGACCATCCTGGCTGACCTGCAGGCACCAAGTTGGCCTGCGTGCCGTCGCTGGTGTGGCTCCACGGCCCTTCCTCTAGGCTTTCAAGCCCTTGTACATATTCAGGTGTTTCACCTGGGAAGGGTGGGAACAGTTCAGCAGCATCTGGCCTGGGGCTCAGCTCACGTTTACTCACAGAGGCCTGGGCACGGTCTCCCAGCTTCGCAATAAGGACGCCCCTTGCGTGGGCGGGTGGGGCTGCTGACTGTATGGGAGATGATTCCCCACCTCTGACCAATTTCACAATTGTTTACCACTGGAGCAAGTGCCTTGGTAGTGTTTTCCTCTGTATAACTGTTAGGTTCAGTTTTTTTTTTTCTTTTTTGGTTCAAGTTAGATTTTATTCCTCTTTTATGTATTTATAGATATAAGCATGGAAATAATTCATTGTTATATATACATCAGTGTGAATGGAAGAATTTTTTTTCTGTTTTATTTTTACATTTTATTTTTAAAAATTTTGAAATTTAATTTTGTTTATTTTTTTGTACAGTAGGTTATTATTAGTTATCTATTTTATGCATAAACATGTATAAAGGTCAATCCCAATCTCCCAACTCATCCCACCACCACCACCCCATGGCTTCCCCCACTTTGTGTCCATACGTTAGTTCTCTACCTCTGTGTCTCTATTTCTGCCCTGCAAACCAGTTCATCTGTACCATTTTTCTAGGTCCCACATATAGGCATTAATAAACAATATTTGTTTTTCTCTTTCTGACTTACTTCACTCTGCATGACAGACTCTAGATCCATCAACTTCTCTACAAATGACCGTTTCATTCCTTTTTATGGCTGAGTAATATTCCATTTTATATATGTACCACATCTTTATCCATTCGTCTGTCTGTGGCCATTTAGCTTGCTTCCATTACCTGGCTATTGTAAATAGTGCTGCAATGAACATTGTGGTGAATGTGTCTTTGTGATTTATGGTTTTCTCTGGGTATATGCCCAGAAGAGGGATTGCTGGATCCTATGGTAATTCTCTTTTTAGTTTTTTAAAGGAACCTCCATACTGTTCTCCATAGTGACTGTATCAATTTACATTCCCGCCAATAGCGGAAGAGGGTTCCTTTTGTCCACACCCTCCCCAGAATTTGTTATTTGTAGATTATCTGATGATGCCGATTCTAACAGGTGTGAGGTCTTACCACATTGTAGTTTTGATTTGCACTTCTCTAATAATTAGTGATGTTGAGCAGCTTTTCATGTGGGTCTTGGCCATCTCTGTGTCTTCTTTGAAGAAACGTCTCTTTAGATCTTCTGCCCATTTATGTATTGGGTTGTTTGTTTTATTAATATTAAGCTGCATGAGCTGTTTATATATATTGGAGATTAAACCTTTGTCCATTGATTCGCTTGTGAACGTTTTCGCCCATTCTGAGGGTTGCCTTTATCCATTCCCGTTTTTTTAACAAAGAAAGAAAGAAAGCAAAAGAAGCAGAACACTAATGTGCGTGAAATATGCCTCTTGAAACTGTCGTTTTGAAATATGGACGTCTTTTGAATTTTTTGGTCGATATATGACCCCAGGATTTCTTTTCAGGGCAGGTGTCATTTACAGGCCTGTAATGATTTGGAATATCCACTGACCATTAGCGCTGGGATTAAAGCTGCTGTTGTGTGAAACGGCCACAAGGTGGCAGCATTTCTCCCTAACCAAATCTGGTTACTAGGGCAGCAGAGCCTCAATGGAAGTCGCGTTCTAGATTGGAATGTAGAACGGAATGTGCCAGGAGAAAGCCCCTCAAGTGTGTCTCACTACTTCTTGTTCTTGTTTTTAATTTAATTTTTTATTTTTTATTACAGCAAGTTTGAGTACATCGTTTAGCTTGTTGTAGGTGTGCAAGTGGTGGTTCTTTTACACATATACATATGTCTGTTCTTCCTGGGATCCTTTTCCCATGTACGTTATGACAGAATGTTGAGTAGTCTTCTCTTGGTACTCCGTAGGTCTTTGGTGATTATATACTTCTACAGTGTTTGTATATGTCTGTTAACCCCAATATCGTAATGAATTCAATCCTCACACCTTTCCTTTGGTGAACCATAAGTTTGTTTAATGAATCTGTGATTGCCCTTCTCCGTGGAAATATCTGCCCTGGTATCAATTTATAGGTAACACCTATAAGTGATATGATATGATATGTGTCTTTCACTTTCTGACTTACTCCAAGTCACGTGATTACCTCGAGACTCATCTACGGTGCTGCAAATGGCATTGTGTCCTTTTTTTCCTTGGCGAATATTCTGTCTTAGCGAGGTCCATTTTCTGCAATGTGATTCCCTGAGGGCTGAGGATTAGCTGCCCTGGGCAGCCTGACCCTGCCGGCAAGCCCTCCCCAGGTGTGCCAGCGTTGAGGTCAATATAAACAGCACTCCAGGCAGCAATAGCCACTGCAGCTGTGCCTGAATCCATATTCTCTGCACCATCAGCAGTCTCGGGGCTGTGCTGGTGGGAGGGTGTGAGGGTCCACGGCTTTGTGCGTGGCCCGGTGTGAGTGGGGCTCTGCTGGACTTTCGGCAGGAGTTGCCAGGCTGCCACCTGTAAAGAAGAGGATGTGTCACCCATATCTTCCACTGGAATATCTCTCCGGGCTGAGGTGAGGAAGGAAAAAAAGGAGTGGGGGCCGGGACAGGAGGGGTATCTCAGGCAGGGCAATGGAAATCTTCCAGAAGAGCGCCCGTGGCCAGGACCATCCTGGCTGACCTGCAGGCACCAAGTTGGCCTGCGTGCCGTCGCTGGTGTGGCTCCACGGCCCTTCCTCTAGGCTTTCAAGCCCTTGTACATATTCAGGTGTTTCACCTGGGAAGGGTGGGAACAGTTCAGCAGCATCTGGCCTGGGGCTCAGCTCACGTTTACTCACAGAGGCCTGGGCACGGTCTCCCAGCTTCGCAATAAGGACGCCCCTTGCGTGGGCGGGTGGGGCTGCTGACTGTATGGGAGATGATTCCCCACCTCTGACCAATTTCACAATTGTTTACCACTGGAGCAAGTGCCTTGGTAGTGTTTTCCTCTGTATAACTGTTAGGTTCAGTTTTTTTTTTCTTTTTTGGTTCAAGTTAGATTTTATTCCTCTTTTATGTATTTATAGATATAAGCATGGAAATAATTCATTGTTATATATACATCAGTGTGAATGGAAGAATTTTTTTTCTGTTTTATTTTTACATTTTATTTTTAAAAATTTTGAAATTTAATTTTGTTTATTTTTTTGTACAGTAGGTTATTATTAGTTATCTATTTTATGCATAAACATGTATAAAGTTCAATCCCTATCTCCCAACTCATCCCACCACCACCACCCCATGGCTTCCCCCACTTTGTGTCCATACGTTAGTTCTCTACCTCTGTGTCTCTATTTCTGCCCTGCAAACCAGTTCATCTGTACCATTTTTCTAGGTCCCACATATAGGCATTAATAAACAATATTTGTTTTTCTCTTTCTGACTTACTTCACTCTGCATGACAGACTCTAGATCCATCAACTTCTCTACAAATGACCGTTTCATTCCTTTTTATGGCTGAGTAATATTCCATTTTATATATGTACCACATCTTTATCCATTCGTCTGTCTGTGGCCATTTAGCTTGCTTCCATTACCTGGCTATTGTAAATAGTGCTGCAATGAACATTGTGGTGAATGTGTCTTTGTGATTTATGGTTTTCTCTGGGTATATGCCCAGAAGAGGGATTGCTGGATCCTATGGTAATTCTCTTTTTAGTTTTTTAAAGGAACCTCCATACTGTTCTCCATAGTGACTGTATCAATTTACATTCCCGCCAATAGCGGAAGAGGGTTCCTTTTGTCCACACCCTCCCCAGAATTTGTTATTTGTAGATTATCTGATGATGCCGATTCTAACAGGTGTGAGGTCTTACCACATTGTAGTTTTGATTTGCACTTCTCTAATAATTAGTGATGTTGAGCAGCTTTTCATGTGGGTCTTGGCCATCTCTGTGTCTTCTTTGAAGAAACGTCTCTTTAGATCTTCTGCCCATTTTTGTATTGGGTTGTTTGTTTTATTAATATTAAGCTGCATGAGCTGTTTATATATATTGGAGATTAAACCTTTGTCCATTGATTCGCTTGTGAACGTTTTCGCCCATTCTGAGGGTTGCCTTTATCCATTCCCGTTTTTTTAACAAAGAAAGAAAGAAAGCAAAAGAAGCAGAACACTAATGTGCGTGAAATATGCCTCTTGAAACTGTCGTTTTGAAATATGGACGTCTTTTGAATTTTTTGGTCGATATATGACCCCAGGATTTCTTTTCAGGGCAGGTGTCATTTACAGGCCTGTAATGATTTGGAATATCCACTGACCATTAGCGCTGGGATTAAAGCTGCTGTTGTGTGAAACGGCCACAAGGTGGCAGCATTTCTCCCTAACCAAATCTGGTTACTAGGGCAGCAGAGCCTCAATGGAAGTCGCGTTCTAGATTGGAATGTAGAACGGAATGTGCCAGGAGAAAGCCCCTCAAGTGTGTCTCACTACTTCTTGTTCTTGTTTTTAATTTAATTTTTTATTTTTTATTACAGCAAGTTTGAGTACATCGTTTAGCTTGTTGTAGGTGTGCAAGTGGTGGTTCTTTTACACATATACATATGTCTGTTCTTCCTGGGATCCTTTTCCCATGTACGTTATGACAGAATGTTGAGTAGTCTTCTCTTGGTACTCCGTAGGTCTTTGGTGATTATATACTTCTACAGTGTTTGTATATGTCTGTTAACCCCAATATCGTAATGAATTCAATCCTCACACCTTTCCTTTGGTGAACCATAAGTTTGTTTAATGAATCTGTGATTGCCCTTCTCCGTGGAAATATCTGCCCTGGTATCAATTTATAGGTAACACCTATAAGTGATATGATATGATATGTGTCTTTCACTTTCTGACTTACTCCAAGTCACGTGATTACCTCGAGACTCATCTACGGTGCTGCAAATGGCATTGTGTCCTTTTTTTCCTTGGCGAATATTCTGTCTTAGCGAGGTCCATTTTCTGCAATGTGATTCCCTGAGGGCTGAGGATTAGCTGCCCTGGGCAGCCTGACCCTGCCGGCAAGCCCTCCCCAGGTGTGCCAGCGTCGAGGTCAATATAAACAGCACTCCAGGCAGCAATAGCCACTGCAGCTGTGCCTGAATCCATATTCTCTGCACCATCAGCAGTCTCGGGGCTGTGCTGGTGGGAGGGTGTGAGGGTCCACGGCTTTGTGCGTGGCCCGGTGTGAGTGGGGCTCTGCTGGACTTTCGGCAGGAGTTGCCAGGCTGCCACCTGTAAAGAAGAGGATGTGTCACCCATATCTTCCACTGGAATATCTCTCCGGGCTGAGGTGAGGAAGGAAAAAAAGGAGTGGGGGCCGGGACAGGAGGGGTATCTCAGGCAGGGCAATGGAAATCTTCCAGAAGAGCGCCCGTGGCCAGGACCATCCTGGCTGACCTGCAGGCACCAAGTTGGCCTGCGTGCCGTCGCTGGTGTGGCTCCACGGCCCTTCCTCTAGGCTTTCAAGCCCTTGTACATATTCAGGTGTTTCACCTGGGAAGGGTGGGAACAGTTCAGCAGCATCTGGCCTGGGGCTCAGCTCACGTTTACTCACAGAGGCCTGGGCACGGTCTCCCAGCTTCGCAATAAGGACGCCCCTTGCGTGGGCGGGTGGGGCTGCTGACTGTATGGGAGATGATTCCCCACCTCTGACCAATTTCACAATTGTTTACCACTGGAGCAAGTGCCTTGGTAGTGTTTTCCTCTGTATAACTGTTAGGTTCAGTTTTTTTTTTCTTTTTTGGTTCAAGTTAGATTTTATTCCTCTTTTATGTATTTATAGATATAAGCATGGAAATAATTCATTGTTATATATACATCAGTGTGAATGGAAGAATTTTTTTTCTGTTTTATTTTTACATTTTATTTTTAAAAATTTTGAAATTTAATTTTGTTTATTTTTTTGTACAGTAGGTTATTATTAGTTATCTATTTTATGCATAAACATGTATAAAGGTGAATCCCAATCTCCCAACTCATCCCACCACCACCACCCCATGGCTTCCCCCACTTTGTGTCCATACGTTAGTTCTCTACCTCTGTGTCTCTATTTCTGCCCTGCAAACCAGTTCATCTGTACCATTTTTCTAGGTCCCACATATAGGCATTAATAAACAATATTTGTTTTTCTCTTTCTGACTTACTTTACTCTGCATGACAGACTCTAGATCCATCAACTTCTCTACAAATGACCGTTTCATTCCTTTTTATGGCTGAGTAATATTCCATTTTATATATGTACCACATCTTTATCCATTCGTCTGTCTGTGGCCATTTAGCTTGCTTCCATTACCTGGCTATTGTAAATAGTGCTGCAATGAACATTGTGGTGAATGTGTCTTTGTGATTTATGGTTTTCTCTGGGTATATGCCCAGAAGAGGGATTGCTGGATCCTATGGTAATTCTCTTTTTAGTTTTTTAAAGGAACCTCCATACTGTTCTCCATAGTGACTGTATCAATTTACATTCCCGCCAATAGCGGAAGAGGGTTCCTTTTGTCCACACCCTCCCCAGAATTTGTTATTTGTAGGTTATCTGATGATGCCGATTCTAACAGGTGTGAGGTCTTACCACATTGTAGTTTTGATTTGCACTTCTCTAATAATTAGTGATGTTGAGCAGCTTTTCATGTGGGTCTTGGCCATCTCTGTGTCTTCTTTGAAGAAACGTCTCTTTAGATCTTCTGCCCATTTTTGTATTGGGTTGTTTGTTTTATTAATATTAAGCTGCATGAGCTGTTTATATATATTGGAGATTAAACCTTTGTCCATTGATTCGCTTGTGAACGTTTTCGCCCATTCTGAGGGTTGCCTTTATCCATTCCCGTTTTTTTAACAAAGAAAGAAAGAAAGCAAAAGAAGCAGAACACTAATGTGCGTGAAATATGCCTCTTGAAACTGTCGTTTTGAAATATGGACGTCTTTTGAATTTTTTGGTCGATATATGACCCCAGGATTTCTTTTCAGGGCAGGTGTCATTTACAGGCCTGTAATGATTTGGAATATCCACTGACCATTAGCGCTGGGATTAAAGGTGCTGTTGTGTGAAACGGCCACAAGGTGGCAGCATTTCTCCCTAACCAAATCTGGTTACTAGGGCAGCAGAGCCTCAATGGAAGTCGCGTTCTAGATTGGAATGTAGAACGGAATGTGCCAGGAGAGAGCCCCTCAAGTGTGTCTCACTACTTCTTGTTCTTGTTTTTAATTTAATTTTTTATTTTTTATTACAGCAAGTTTGAGTACAACGTTTAGCTTGTTGTAGGTGTGCAAGAGGAGGTTCTTTTACACATATACATATGTCTGTTCTTCCTGGGATCCTTTTCCCATGTACGTTATGACAGAATGTTGAGTAGTCTTCTCTTGGTACTCCGTAGGTCTTTGGTGATTATATACGTCTACTGTGTTTCTATATGTCTGTTAACCCCAATATCGTAATGAATTCAATCCTCACACCTTTCCTTTGGTGAACCATAAGTTTGTTTAATGAATCTGTGATTGCCCTTCTCCATGGAAATATCTGCCCTGGTATCAATTTATAGGTAACACCTATAAGTGATATGATATGATATGTGTCGTTCACTTTCTGACTTACTCCAAGTCACGTGATTACCTCGAGACTCATCTACAGTGCTGCAAATGGCATTGTGTCCTTTTTCTCCTTGGCGAATATTCTGTCTTAGCGAGGTCCATTTTCTGCAATGTGATTCCCTGAGGGCTGAGGATTAGCTGCCCTGGGCAGCCTGACCCTGCCGGCAAGCCCTCCCCAGGTGTGCCTGGGTTGAGGTCAATATAAACAGCACTCCAGGCAGCAATAGCCCCTGCAGCTGTGCCTGACTCCATATTCTCTGCCCCGTCAGCAGTCTCGGGGCTGTGCTGGTGGGAGGTTGTGAGTGTCCACGGCTTTGTGGGTGGCCCGGTGTGAGTGGGGCTCTGCTGGACTTTCGGCAGGAGTTGCCAGGCTGCCACCTGTAAAGAAGAGGATGTGTCACCCATAACTTCCACTGGAATATCTCACCGGGCTGAGGTGAGGAAGGAAAAAAAGGAGTGGGGGCCGGGACAGGAGGGGTATCTCAGGCAGGGCAATGGAAAGCTTCCAGAAGAGTGCCCGTGGCTAGGACTATCCTGGCTGACATGCAGGCACCAAGTTGGCCTGCGTGCCGTCGCTGGTGAGGCTCCACGGCCCTCCCTCTAGGCTTTCAAGCCCTTGTACATATTCAGGTGTTTCACCTGGGAAGGGTGGGAACAGTTGAGCAGCAGCTGGCCTGGGGCTCAGCTCACGTTTACTCACAGAGGCCTCGGCACGGTCCCCCAGCTTTGCAATAAGGACGCTCCTTGCGTGGGCGGGCGGGGCTGCTGGCTGTATGGGAGATGATTCCCCACCTCTGACCAATTTCAGAATTGTTTACCACTGGAGCAATGCCTTGGTAATATTTTCCTCTGTATAACTGTTACGTTCAGTTTTTTTTTCTTTTTTGTTTCAAGTTAGATTTTATTTCTCTTTTATGTATTTATGGATATAAGCATGGAAATAATTCATTCTTATAAATACATCAGTGTGAATGGAAGAACTTTTTTTTCTGTATTATTTTTACATTTTATTTTTAAAAAATTTGAAATTTAATTTTATTTATTTTTTTATACAGTAGGTTATTATTAGTTATCTATTTTATGCATAAATATGTATACAGGTCAATCCCAATCTCCCAAATCATCCCACCACCACCACCCCTTGGCTTCCCCCACTTTGTGTCCATACGTTTGTTCTCTACCTCTGTGTCTCTATTTCTGCCCTGCAAACCAGTTCATCTGTACCATTTTTCTAGGTTCCACATATAGGCATTAATATACAATATTTGTTTTTCTCTTTCTGACTTACTTCACTCTGCATGACAGTCTCTAGATCCATCAACTTCTCTACAAATGACCGTTTCATTCCTTTTTATGGCTGAGTAATATTCCATTTTATATATGTACCACATCTTTATCCATTCGTCTGTCTGTGGCCATTTAGCTTGCTTCCATTACCTGGCTATTGTAAATAGTGCTGCAATGAACATTGTGGTGAATGTGTCTTTGTGATTTATGGTTTTCTCTGGGTATATGCCCAGAAGAGGGATTGCTGGATCCTATGGTAATTCTCTTTTTAGTTTTTTAAAGGAACCTCCATACTGTTCTCCATAGTGACTGTATCAATTTACATTCCCGCCAATAGCGGAAGAGGGTTCCTTTTGTCCACACCCTCCCCAGAATTTGTTATTTGTAGATTATCTGATGATGCCGATTCTAACAGGTGTGAGGTCTTACCACATTGTAGTTTTGATTTGCACTTCTCTAATAATTAGTGATGTTGAGCAGCTTTTCATGTGGGTCTTGGCCATCTCTGTGTCTTCTTTGAAGAAACGTCTCTTTAGATCTTCTGCCCATTTTTGTATTGGGTTGTTTGTTTTATTAATATTAAGCTGCATGAGCTGTTTATATATATTGGAGATTAAACCTTTGTCCATTGATTCGCTTGTGAACGTTTTCGCCCATTCTGAGGGTTGCCTTTATCCATTCCCGTTTTTTTAACAAAGAAAGAAAGAAAGCAAAAGAAGCAGAACACTAATGTGCGTGAAATATGCCTCTTGAAACTGTCGTTTTGAAATATGGACGTCTTTTGAATTTTTTGGTCGATATATGACCCCAGGATTTCTTTTCAGGGCAGGTGTCATTTACAGGCCTGTAATGATTTGGAATATCCACTGACCATTAGCGCTGGGATTAATGCTGCAGTTGTGAGAAACGGCCACAAGGTGGCAGCAGTTCTCCCTTACCAAATCTGGTTACTAGGGCAGCAGAGCCTCAATGGAAGTCGCGTTCTAGATTGGAATGTAGAACGGAATGTGCCAGGAGAAAGCCCCTCAAGTGTGTCTCACTACTTCTTGTTCTTGTTTTTAATTTAATTTTTTATTTTTTATTACAGCAAGTTTGAGTACATCGTTTAGCTTGTTGTAGGTGTGCAAGAGGTGGTTCTTTTACACATATACATATGTCTGTTCTTCCTGGGATCCTTTTCCCATGTACGTTATGACAGAATGTTGAGTAGTCTTCTCTTGGTACTCTGTAGGTCTTTGGTGATTATATACGTCTACTGTGTTTCTATATGTCTGTTAACCCCAATATCGTAATGAATTCAATCCTCACACCTTTCCTTTGGTGAACCATAAGTTTGTTTAATGAATCTGTGATTGCCCTTCTCCGTGGAAATATCTGCCCTGGTATCAATTTATAGGTAACACCTATAAGTCATATGATATGATATGTGTCTTTCACTTTCTGACTTACTCCAAGTCACGTGATTACCTCGAGACTCATCTACGGTGCTGCAAATGGCATTGTGTCCTTTTTTTCCTTGGCGAATATTCTGTCTTAGCGAGGTCCATTTTCTGCAATGTGATTCCCTGAGGGCTGAGGATTAGCTGCCCTGGGCAGCCTGACCCTGCCGGCAAGCCCTCCCCTGGTGTGCCAGGGTTGAGGTCAATATAAACAGCACTCCAGGCAGCAATAGCCACTGCAGCTGTGCCTGACTCCATATTTCTGCACCATCAGCAGTCTCGGGGCTGTGCTGGTGGGAGGGTGTGAGGGTCCACGGCTTTGTGCGTGGCCCGGTGTGAGTGGGGCTCTGCTGGATTTTCGGCAGGAGTTGCCAGGCTGCCACCTGTAAAGAAGAGGTTGTGTCACCCATAACTTCCACTGGAATATCTCTCCGGGCTGAGGTGAGGAAGGAAAAAAAGGAGTGGGGGCCGGGACAGGAGGGGTATCTCAGGCATGGCAATGGAAATCTTCCAGAAGAGCGCCCGTGGCCAGGACCATCCTGGCTGACCTGCAGGCACCAAGTTGGCCTGCGTGCCGTCGCTGGTGTGGCTCCACGGCCCTTCCTCTAGGCTTTCAAGCCCTTGTACATATTCAGGTGTTTCACCTGGGAAGGGTGGGAACAGTTCAGCAGCATCTGGCCTGGGGCTCAGCTCACGTTTACTCACAGAGGCCTGGGCACGGTCTCCCAGCTTCGCAATAAGGACGCTCCTTGCGTGGGCGGGTGGGGCTGCTGACTGTATGGGAGATGATTCCCCACCTCTGACCAATTTCACAATTGTTTACCACTGGAGCAAGTGCCTTGGTAGTGTTTTCCTCTGTATAACTGTTAGGTTCAGTTTTTTTTTTTCTTTTTTGGTTCAAGTTATATTTTATTCCTCTTTTATGTATTTATAGATATAAGCATGGAAATAATTCATTGTTATATATACATCAGTGTGAATGGAAGAATTTTTTTTCTGTTTTATTTTTACATTTTATTTTTCAAAATTTTGAAATTTAATTTTGTTTATTTTTTTATACAGTAGGTTATTATTAGTTATCTATTTTATGCATAAACATGTATAAAGGTCAATCCCAATCTCCCAACTCATCCCACCACCACCACCCCATGGCTTCCCCCACTTTGTGTCCATACGTTAGTTCTCTACCTCTGTGTCTCTATTTCTGCCCTGCAAACCAGTTCATCTGTACCATTTTTCTAGGTCCCACATATAGGCATTAATAAACAATATTTGTTTTTCTCTTTCTGACTTACTTCACTCTGCATGACAGTCTCTAGATCCATCAACTTCTCTACAATTGACCGTTTCATTCCTTTTTATGGCTGAGTAATATTCCATTTTATATATGTACCACATCTTTATCCATTCGTCTGTCTGTGGCCATTTAGGTTGCTTCCATTACCTGGCTATTGTAAATAGTGCTGCAATGAACATTGTGGTGAATGTGTCTTTGTGATTTATGGTTTTCTCTGGGTATATGCCCAGAAGTGGGATTGCTGGATCCTATGGTAATTCTCTTTTTAGTTTTTTAAAGGAACCTCCATACTGTTCTCCATAGTGACTGTATCAATTTACATTCCCACCAATAGCGGAAGAGGGTTCCTTTTGTCCACACCCTCCCCAGAATTTGTTGTTTGTACATTATCTGATGATGCCGATTCTAACAGGTGTGAGGTCTTACCTCATTGTAGTTTTGATTTGCATTTCTCTAATAATTAGTGATGTTGAGCAGCTTCTCATGTGCGTCTTGGCCATCTCTGTGTCTTCTTTGAAGAAACGTCTCTTTAGATCTTCTGCCCATTTTTGTATTGGGTTGTTTGTTTTATTAATATTAAGCTGCATGAGCTGTTTATATATATTGGAGATTAAACCTTTGTCCATTGATTCGTTTGTGAACGTTTTCGCCCATTCTGAGGGTTGCCTTTTTCCATTCCCGTATTTTTAACAAAGAAAGAAAGAAAGCAAAAGAAGCAGAACACTAATGTGCGTGAAATATGCCTCTTGAAACTGTCGTTTTGAAATATGGACGTCTTTTGAATTTTTTGGTCGATATATGACCCCAGGATTTCTTTTCAGGGCAGGTGTCATTTACAGGCCTGTAATGATTTGGAATATCCACTGACCATTAGCGCTGGGATTAAAGGTGCTGTTGTGTGAAACGGCCACAAGGTGGCAGCATTTCTCCCTAACCAAATCTGGTTACTAGGGCAGCAGAGCCTCAATGGAAGTCGCGTTCTAGATTGGAATGTAGAACGGAATGTGCCAGGAGAGAGCCCCTCAAGTGTGTCTCACTACTTCTTGTTCTTGTTTTTAATTTAATTTTTTATTTTTTATTACAGCAAGTTTGAGTACAACGTTTAGCTTGTTGTAGGTGTGCAAGAGGAGGTTCTTTTACACATATACATATGTCTGTTCTTCCTGGGATCCTTTTCCCATGTACGTTATGACAGAATGTTGAGTAGTCTTCTCTTGGTACTCCGTAGGTCTTTGGTGATTATATACGTCTACTGTGTTTCTATATGTCTGTTAACCCCAATATCGTAATGAATTCAATCCTCACACCTTTCCTTTGGTGAACCATAAGTTTGTTTAATGAATCTGTGATTGCCCTTCTCCATGGAAATATCTGCCCTGGTATCAATTTATAGGTAACACCTATAAGTGATATGATATGATATGTGTCGTTCACTTTCTGACTTACTCCAAGTCACGTGATTACCTCGAGACTCATCTACAGTGCTGCAAATGGCATTGTGTCCTTTTTCTCCTTGGCGAATATTCTGTCTTAGCGAGGTCCATTTTCTGCAATGTGATTCCCTGAGGGCTGAGGATTAGCTGCCCTGGGCAGCCTGACCCTGCCGGCAAGCCCTCCCCAGGTGTGCCTGGGTTGAGGTCAATATAAACAGCACTCCAGGCAGCAATAGCCCCTGCAGCTGTGCCTGACTCCATATTCTCTGCCCCGTCAGCAGTCTCGGGGCTGTGCTGGTGGGAGGTTGTGAGTGTCCACGGCTTTGTGGGTGGCCCGGTGTGAGTGGGGCTCTGCTGGACTTTCGGCAGGAGTTGCCAGGCTGCCACCTGTAAACAAGAGGATGTGTCACCCATAACTTCCACTGGAATATCTCTCCGGGCTGAGGTGAGGAAGGAAAAAAAGGAGTGGGGGCCGGGACAGGAGGGGTATCTCAGGCAGGGCAATGGAAAGCTTCCAGAAGAGCGCCCGTGGCTAGGACTATCCTGGCTGACATGCAGGCACCAAGTTGGCCTGCGTGCCGTCGCTGGTGAGGCTCCACGGCCCTCCCTCTAGGCTTTCAAGCCCTTGTACATATTCAGGTGTTTCACCTGGGAAGGGTGGGAACAGTTCAGCAGCATCTGGCCTGGGGCTCAGCTCACGTTTACTCACAGAGGCCTGGGCACGGTCTCCCAGCTTTGCAATAAGGACGCTCCTTGCGTGGGCGGGAGGGGCTGCTGGCTGTATGGGAGATGATTCCCCACCTCTGACCAATTTCAGAATTGTTTACCACTGGAGCAAGTGCCTTGGTAGTGTTTTCCTCAGTATAACTGTTAGGTTCAGTTTTTTTTTCTTTTTTGTTTCAAGTTAGATTTTATTCCTCTTTTATGTATTTATAGATATAAGCATGGAAATAATTCATTGATATATATACATCAGTGTGAATGGAAGAACATTTTTTCTGTTTTATTTTTACATTTTATTTTTAAAAATTTTGCAATTTAATTTTGTTTATTTTTTTATACAGTAGGTTATTATTAGTTATCTATTTTTTGCATATACATGTATACAGGTCAATCCCAATCTCCCAACTCATCCCACCACCACCACCCCATGGATTCCTCCACTTTGTGTCCATACGTCTGTTCTCTACCTCTGTGTCTCTATTTCTGCCCTGCAAACCAGTTCATCTGTACCATTTTTCTAGGTTCCACATATAGGCATTAATATACAATATTTGTTTTTCTCTTTCTGACTGACTTCACTCTGTATGACAGTCTCTAGATCCATCAACTTCTCTACACATGACCCAGTTTCATTCCTTTTTATGGCTGAGTAATATTCCATTTTATATATGTACCACATCTTTATCCATTCGTCTGTCTGTGGCCATTTAGCTTGCTTCCATTACCTGGCTATTGTAAATAGTGCTGCAATGAATATTGTGGTGAATGTGTCTTTGTGATTTATGGTTTTCTCTGGGTATATGCCCAGAAGTGGGATTGCTGGATCCTATGGTAATTCTCTTTTTAGTTTTTTAAAGGAACCTCCATACTGTTCTCCATAGTGACTGTATCAATTTACATTCCCACCAATAGCGGAAGAGGGTTCCTTTTGTCCACACCCTCCCCAGAATTTGTTGTTTGTAGATTATCTGATGATGCCGATTCTAACAGGTGTGAGGTCTTACCTCATTGTAGTTTTGATTTGCATTTCTCTAATAATTAGTGATGTTGAGCAGCTTTTCATGTGCGTCTTGGCCATCTCTGTGTCTTCTTTGAAGAAACGTCTCTTTAGATCTTCTGCCCATTTTTGTATTGGGTTGTTTGTTTTATTAATATTAAGCTGCATGAGCTGTTTATATATATTGGAGATTAAACCTTTGTCCATTGATTCGTTTGTGAACGTTTTCGCCCATTCTGAGGGTTGCCTTTTTCCATTCCCGTATTTTTAACAAAGAAGGAAAGAAAGCAAAAGAAGCAGAACACTAATGTGCGTGAAATATGCCTCTTGAAACTGTCGTTTTGAAATATGGACGTCTTTTGAATTTTTTGGTCGATATATGACCCCAGGATTTCTTTTCAGGGCAGGTGTCATTTACAGGCCTGTAATGATTTGGAATATCCACTGACCATTAGCGCTGGGATTAAAGCTGCTGTTGTGTGAAACGGCCACAAGGTGGCAGCAGTTCTCCCTAACCAAATCTGGTTACTAGGGCAGCAGAGCCTCAATGGAAGTCGCGTTCTAGATTGGAATGTGGAACGGAATGTGCCAGGAGAAAGCCCCTCGGGTTTGTCTCACTACTTCTTGTTCGTTTTTAATTTAATTTTTTATTTTTTATTACAGCAAGTTTGATTACAACGTTTAGCTTGTTGTAGGTGTGCAAGAGGTGGTTCTTTTACACATATACATATGTCTGTTCTTCCTGGGATCCTTTTCCCATGTACGTTATGACAGAATGTTGAGTAGTCTTCTCTTGGTACTCCGTAGGTCTTTGGTGATTATATAAGTCTACTGTGTTTGTATATGTCTGTTAAACCCAATTTCGTAATGAATTCAATCCTCACACCTTTCCTTTGGTGAACCATAAGTTTGTTTAATGAATCTGTGATTGCCTTTCTCCGTGGAAATATCTGCCCTGGTATCAATTTATAGGTAACACCTATAAGTGATATGATATGATATGTGTCTTTCACTTTCTGACTTACTCCAAGTCACGTGATTACCTCTAGAGTCATCTACGGTGCTGCAAATGGCACTGTGTCCTTTTTTTCCTTGGCGAATATTCTCTCTTAGCGAGGTCCATTTTCTGCAATGTGATTCCCTGAGGGCTGAGGATTAGCAGACCTGGGCAGCCTGAACCTGCCGGCAAGCCCTCCCCAGGTGTGCCTGGGTTGAGGTCAATATAAACAGCACTCCAGGCAGCAATAGCCCCTGCAGCTGTGCCTGACTCCATATTCTCTGCACCATCAGCTGCCTCGGGGCTTTGCTGGTGGGAGGGTGGGAGGTTCCACGGCTTTGTGGGTGGCCCGGTGTGAGTGGGGCTCTGCTGGATTTTCGGCAGGAGTTGCCAGGCTGCCACCTGTAAAGAAGAGGTTGTGTCACCCATAACTTCCACTGGAATATCTCTCCGGGCTGAGGTGAGGAAGGAAAAAAGGAGTGGGGGCCGGGACAGGAGGGGTATCTCAGGCAGGGCAATGGAAAGTTTCCAGAAGATCGCCCGTGGCCAGGACCATCCTGGCTGACCTGCAGGCACCAAGTTGGCCTGCGTGCTGTCGCTGGTGTGCCTCCACGGCCCTTCCTCTAGGCTTTCAAGCCCTTGTATATATTCAGTTGTTTCACCTGGGAAGGGTGGGAACAGTTCAGCAGCAGCTGGCCTGGGGCTCAGCTCACGTTTACACACAGAGGCCTCGGCACGGTCCCCCAGCTTTGCATTAAGGACGCTCCTTGCATGGGCGGGCGGGGCTGCTGGCTGTATGGGAGATGATTCCCCACCTCTGACAAATTTCAGAATTGTTTACCACTGGAGCAAGTGCCTTGGTAGTGTTTTCCTCTGTATAACTGTTACGTTCAGTTTTTTTTTTCTTTTTTGGTTCAAGTTAGATTTTATTCCTCTTTTATGTATTTATGGATATAAGCATGGAAATAATTCATTCTTATAAATACATCAGTGTGAATGGAAGAATATTTTTTTCTGTTTTATTTTTACATTTTATTTTTAAAAATTTTGAAATTTAATTTTATTTATTTTTTTTATACATTAGGTTATTATTAGTTATCTATTTTATGCATAAACATGTATACAGGTCAATCCCAATCTCCTAACTCATCCCACGACCACCACCCCATGGCTTCCCCCACTTTGTGACCATACGTTAGTTCTCTACCTCTGTGTCTCTATTTCTGCCCTGCAAACCAGTTCATCTGTACCATTTTTCTAGGTTCCACATATAGGCCTTAATATACAATATTTGTTTTTCTCTTTCTGAATTACTTCACTCAGCATGACAGTCTCTAGATCCATCAACTTCTCTACAAATAACCCAGTTTCATTCCTTTTTATGGCTGAGTAATATTCCATTTTATATATGTACCACATCTTTATCCATTCGTTTGTCTGTGGCCATTTAGGTTGCTTCCATTACCTGGCTATTGTAAATAGTGCTGCAATGAACATTGTGGTGAATGTGTCTTTGTGATTTATGGTTTTCTCTGGGTATATGCCCAGAAGTGGGATTGCTGGATCCTATGGTAATTCTCTTTTTAGTTTTTTAAAGGAACCTCCATACTGTTCTCCATAGTGACTGTATCAATTTACATTCCCACCAATAGCGGAAGAGGGTTCCTTTTGTCCACACCCTCCCCAGAATTTATTGTTTGTAGATTATCTGATGATGCCGATTCTAACAGGTGTGAGGTCTTACCTCATTGTAGTTTTGATTTGCATTTCTCTAATAATTAGTGATGTTGAGCAGCTTTTCATGTGCGTCTTGGCCATCTCTGTGTCTTCTTTGAAGAAACGTCTCTTTAGATCTTCTGCCCATTTTTGTATTGGGTTGTCTGTTTTATTAATATGAAGCTGCATGAGCTGTTTATATATATTGGAGATTAAACCTTTGTCCATTGATTCGTTTGTGAATGTTTTCGCCCATTCTGAGGGTTGCCTTTTTCCATTCCCGTATTTTTAACAAAGAAAGAAAGAAAGCAAAAGAAGTAGAACACAAATGTGCGTGAAATATGCCTCTTGAAACTGTCGTTTTGAAATATGGACTTCTTTTGAATTTTTTGGTCGATATATGACCCCAGGATTTCTTTTCAGGGCAGGTGTCATTTACAGGCCTGTAATGATTTGGAATATCCACTGATCATTAGCGCTGGGATTAAAGCTGCTGTTGTGTGAAACGGCCACAAGGTGGCAGCAGTTCTCCCTTACCAAATCTCGTTACTAGGGCAGCAGAGCCTCAATGGAAGAAGCGTTCTAGATTGGAATGTAGAACGGAAGGTGCCAGGAGAAAGCCCCTCAAGTTTGACTCACTACTTCTTGTTCGTGTTTTTAATTTAATTTTTTATTTTTTATTACAGCAAGTTTGAGTACAACGTTTAGCTTGTTGTTGGTGTGCAAGAGGAGGTTCTTTTACACATATACATATGTCTGTTCTTCCTGGGATCCTTTTCCCATGTACGTTATGACAGAATGTTGAGTAGTCTTCTCTTGGTACTCCGTAGGTCTTTGGTGATTATATACGTCTACTGTGTTTCTATATGTCTGTTAACCCCAATATCGTAATGAATTCAATCCTCACACCTTTCCTTTGGTGAACCATAAGTTTGTTTAATGAATCTGTGATTGCCCTTCTCCATGGAAATATCTGCCCTGGTATCAATTTATAGGTAACACCTATAAGTGATATGATATGATATGTGTCGTTCACTTTCTGACTTACTCCAAGTCACGTGATTACCTCGAGACTCATCTACAGTGCTGCAAATGGCATTGTGTCCTTTTTCTCCTTGGCGAATATTCTGTCTTAGCGAGGTCCATTTTCTGCAATGTGATTCCCTGAGGGCTGAGGATTAGCTGCCCTGGGCAGCCTGACCCTGCCGGCAAGCCCTCCCCAGGTGTGCCTGGGTTGAGGTCAATATAAACAGCACTCCAGGCAGCAATAGCCCCTGCAGCTGTGCCTGACTCCATATTCTCTGCCCCGTCAGCAGTCTCGGGGCTGTGCTGGTGGGAGGTTGTGAGTGTCCACGGCTTTGTGGGTGGCCCGGTGTGAGTGGGGCTCTGCTGGACTTTCGGCAGGAGTTGCCAGGCTGCCACCTGTAAACAAGAGGATGTGTCACCCATAACTTCCACTGGAATATCTCTCCGGGCTGAGGTGAGGAAGGAAAAAAAGGAGTGGGGGCCGGGACAGGAGGGGTATCTCAGGCAGGGCAATGGAAAGCTTCCAGAAGAGCGCCCGTGGCTAGGACTATCCTGGCTGACATGCAGGCACCAAGTTGGCCTGCGTGCCGTCGCTGGTGAGGCTCCACGGCCCTCCCTCTAGGCTTTCAAGCCCTTGTACATATTCAGGTGTTTCACCTGGGAAGGGTGGGAACAGTTCAGCAGCATCTGGCCTGGGGCTCAGCTCACGTTTACTCACAGAGGCCTGGGCACGGTCTCCCAGCTTTGCAATAAGGACGCTCCTTGCGTGGGCGGGAGGGGCTGCTGGCTGTATGGGAGATGATTCCCCACCTCTGACCAATTTCAGAATTGTTTACCACTGGAGCAAGTGCCTTGGTAGTGTTTTCCTCAGTATAACTGTTAGGTTCAGTTTTTTTTTCTTTTTTGTTTCAAGTTAGATTTTATTCCTCTTTTATGTATTTATAGATATAAGCATGGAAATAATTCATTGATATATATACATCAGTGTGAATGGAAGAACATTTTTTCTGTTTTATTTTTACATTTTATTTTTAAAAATTTTGCAATTTAATTTTGTTTATTTTTTTATACAGTAGGTTATTATTAGTTATCTATTTTTTGCATATACATGTATACAGGTCAATCCCAATCTCCCAACTCATCCCACCACCACCACCCCATGGATTCCTCCACTTTGTGTCCATACGTCTGTTCTCTACCTCTGTGTCTCTATTTCTGCCCTGCAAACCAGTTCATCTGTACCATTTTTCTAGGTTCCACATATAGGCATTAATATACAATATTTGTTTTTCTCTTTCTGACTGACTTCACTCTGTATGACAGTCTCTAGATCCATCAACTTCTCTACACATGACCCAGTTTCATTCCTTTTTATGGCTGAGTAATATTCCATTTTATATATGTACCACATCTTTATCCATTCGTCTGTCTGTGGCCATTTAGCTTGCTTCCATTACCTGGCTATTGTAAATAGTGCTGCAATGAATATTGTGGTGAATGTGTCTTTGTGATTTATGGTTTTCTCTGGGTATATGCCCAGAAGTGGGATTGCTGGATCCTATGGTAATTCTCTTTTTAGTTTTTTAAAGGAACCTCCATACTGTTCTCCATAGTGACTGTATCAATTTACATTCCCACCAATAGCGGAAGAGGGTTCCTTTTGTCCACACCCTCCCCAGAATTTGTTGTTTGTAGATTATCTGATGATGCCGATTCTAACAGGTGTGAGGTCTTACCTCATTGTAGTTTTGATTTGCATTTCTCTAATAATTAGTGATGTTGAGCAGCTTTTCATGTGCGTCTTGGCCATCTCTGTGTCTTCTTTGAAGAAACGTCTCTTTAGATCTTCTGCCCATTTTTGTATTGGGTTGTTTGTTTTATTAATATTAAGCTGCATGAGCTGTTTATATATATTGGAGATTAAACCTTTGTCCATTGATTCGTTTGTGAACGTTTTCGCCCATTCTGAGGGTTGCCTTTTTCCATTCCCGTATTTTTAACAAAGAAGGAAAGAAAGCAAAAGAAGCAGAACACTAATGTGCGTGAAATATGCCTCTTGAAACTGTCGTTTTGAAATATGGACGTCTTTTGAATTTTTTGGTCGATATATGACCCCAGGATTTCTTTTCAGGGCAGGTGTCATTTACAGGCCTGTAATGATTTGGAATATCCACTGACCATTAGCGCTGGGATTAAAGCTGCTGTTGTGTGAAACGGCCACAAGGTGGCAGCAGTTCTCCCTAACCAAATCTGGTTACTAGGGCAGCAGAGCCTCAATGGAAGTCGCGTTCTAGATTGGAATGTGGAACGGAATGTGCCAGGAGAAAGCCCCTCGGGTTTGTCTCACTACTTCTTGTTCGTTTTTAATTTAATTTTTTATTTTTTATTACAGCAAGTTTGATTACAACGTTTAGCTTGTTGTAGGTGTGCAAGAGGTGGTTCTTTTACACATATACATATGTCTGTTCTTCCTGGGATCCTTTTCCCATGTACGTTATGACAGAATGTTGAGTAGTCTTCTCTTGGTACTCCGTAGGTCTTTGGTGATTATATAAGTCTACTGTGTTTGTATATGTCTGTTAAACCCAATTTCGTAATGAATTCAATCCTCACACCTTTCCTTTGGTGAACCATAAGTTTGTTTAATGAATCTGTGATTGCCTTTCTCCGTGGAAATATCTGCCCTGGTATCAATTTATAGGTAACACCTATAAGTGATATGATATGATATGTGTCTTTCACTTTCTGACTTACTCCAAGTCACGTGATTACCTCTAGAGTCATCTACGGTGCTGCAAATGGCACTGTGTCCTTTTTTTCCTTGGCGAATATTCTCTCTTAGCGAGGTCCATTTTCTGCAATGTGATTCCCTGAGGGCTGAGGATTAGCAGACCTGGGCAGCCTGAACCTGCCGGCAAGCCCTCCCCAGGTGTGCCTGGGTTGAGGTCAATATAAACAGCACTCCAGGCAGCAATAGCCCCTGCAGCTGTGCCTGACTCCATATTCTCTGCACCATCAGCTGCCTCGGGGCTTTGCTGGTGGGAGGGTGGGAGGTTCCACGGCTTTGTGGGTGGCCCGGTGTGAGTGGGGCTCTGCTGGATTTTCGGCAGGAGTTGCCAGGCTGCCACCTGTAAAGAAGAGGTTGTGTCACCCATAACTTCCACTGGAATATCTCTCCGGGCTGAGGTGAGGAAGGAAAAAAGGAGTGGGGGCCGGGACAGGAGGGGTATCTCAGGCAGGGCAATGGAAAGTTTCCAGAAGATCGCCCGTGGCCAGGACCATCCTGGCTGACCTGCAGGCACCAAGTTGGCCTGCGTGCTGTCGCTGGTGTGCCTCCACGGCCCTTCCTCTAGGCTTTCAAGCCCTTGTATATATTCAGTTGTTTCACCTGGGAAGGGTGGGAACAGTTCAGCAGCAGCTGGCCTGGGGCTCAGCTCACGTTTACACACAGAGGCCTCGGCACGGTCCCCCAGCTTTGCATTAAGGACGCTCCTTGCATGGGCGGGCGGGGCTGCTGGCTGTATGGGAGATGATTCCCCACCTCTGACAAATTTCAGAATTGTTTACCACTGGAGCAAGTGCCTTGGTAGTGTTTTCCTCTGTATAACTGTTACGTTCAGTTTTTTTTTTCTTTTTTGGTTCAAGTTAGATTTTATTCCTCTTTTATGTATTTATGGATATAAGCATGGAAATAATTCATTCTTATAAATACATCAGTGTGAATGGAAGAATATTTTTTTCTGTTTTATTTTTACATTTTATTTTTAAAAATTTTGAAATTTAATTTTATTTATTTTTTTTATACATTAGGTTATTATTAGTTATCTATTTTATGCATAAACATGTATACAGGTCAATCCCAATCTCCTAACTCATCCCACGACCACCACCCCATGGCTTCCCCCACTTTGTGACCATACGTTAGTTCTCTACCTCTGTGTCTCTATTTCTGCCCTGCAAACCAGTTCATCTGTACCATTTTTCTAGGTTCCACATATAGGCCTTAATATACAATATTTGTTTTTCTCTTTCTGAATTACTTCACTCAGCATGACAGTCTCTAGATCCATCAACTTCTCTACAAATAACCCAGTTTCATTCCTTTTTATGGCTGAGTAATATTCCATTTTATATATGTACCACATCTTTATCCATTCGTTTGTCTGTGGCCATTTAGGTTGCTTCCATTACCTGGCTATTGTAAATAGTGCTGCAATGAACATTGTGGTGAATGTGTCTTTGTGATTTATGGTTTTCTCTGGGTATATGCCCAGAAGTGGGATTGCTGGATCCTATGGTAATTCTCTTTTTAGTTTTTTAAAGGAACCTCCATACTGTTCTCCATAGTGACTGTATCAATTTACATTCCCACCAATAGCGGAAGAGGGTTCCTTTTGTCCACACCCTCCCCAGAATTTATTGTTTGTAGATTATCTGATGATGCCGATTCTAACAGGTGTGAGGTCTTACCTCATTGTAGTTTTGATTTGCATTTCTCTAATAATTAGTGATGTTGAGCAGCTTTTCATGTGCGTCTTGGCCATCTCTGTGTCTTCTTTGAAGAAACGTCTCTTTAGATCTTCTGCCCATTTTTGTATTGGGTTGTCTGTTTTATTAATATGAAGCTGCATGAGCTGTTTATATATATTGGAGATTAAACCTTTGTCCATTGATTCGTTTGTGAATGTTTTCGCCCATTCTGAGGGTTGCCTTTTTCCATTCCCGTATTTTTAACAAAGAAAGAAAGAAAGCAAAAGAAGTAGAACACAAATGTGCGTGAAATATGCCTCTTGAAACTGTCGTTTTGAAATATGGACTTCTTTTGAATTTTTTGGTCGATATATGACCCCAGGATTTCTTTTCAGGGCAGGTGTCATTTACAGGCCTGTAATGATTTGGAATATCCACTGATCATTAGCGCTGGGATTAAAGCTGCTGTTGTGTGAAACGGCCACAAGGTGGCAGCAGTTCTCCCTTACCAAATCTCGTTACTAGGGCAGCAGAGCCTCAATGGAAGAAGCGTTCTAGATTGGAATGTAGAACGGAAGGTGCCAGGAGAAAGCCCCTCAAGTTTGACTCACTACTTCTTGTTCGTGTTTTTAATTTAATTTTTTATTTTTTATTACAGCAAGTTTGAGTACAACGTTTAGCTTGTTGTTGGTGTGCAAGAGGAGGTTCTTTTACACATATACATATGTCTGTTCTTCCTGGGATCCTTTTCCCATGTACGTTATGACAGAATGTTGAGTAGTCTTCTCTTGGTACTCCGTAGGTCTTTGGTGATTATATACGTCTACTGTGTTTCTATATGTCTGTTAACCCCAATATCGTAATGAATTCAATCCTCACACCTTTCCTTTGGTGAACCATAAGTTTGTTTAATGAATCTGTGATTGCCCTTCTCCATGGAAATATCTGCCCTGGTATCAATTTATAGGTAACACCTATAAGTGATATGATATGATATGTGTCGTTCACTTTCTGACTTACTCCAAGTCACGTGATTACCTCGAGACTCATCTACAGTGCTGCAAATGGCATTGTGTCCTTTTTCTCCTTGGCGAATATTCTGTCTTAGCGAGGTCCATTTTCTGCAATGTGATTCCCTGAGGGCTGAGGATTAGCTGCCCTGGGCAGCCTGACCCTGCCGGCAAGCCCTCCCCAGGTGTGCCTGGGTTGAGGTCAATATAAACAGCACTCCAGGCAGCAATAGCCCCTGCAGCTGTGCCTGACTCCATATTCTCTGCCCCGTCAGCAGTCTCGGGGCTGTGCTGGTGGGAGGTTGTGAGTGTCCACGGCTTTGTGGGTGGCCCGGTGTGAGTGGGGCTCTGCTGGACTTTCGGCAGGAGTTGCCAGGCTGCCACCTGTAAACAAGAGGATGTGTCACCCATAACTTCCACTGGAATATCTCTCCGGGCTGAGGTGAGGAAGGAAAAAAAGGAGTGGGGGCCGGGACAGGAGGGGTATCTCAGGCAGGGCAATGGAAAGCTTCCAGAAGAGCGCCCGTGGCTAGGACTATCCTGGCTGACATGCAGGCACCAAGTTGGCCTGCGTGCCGTCGCTGGTGAGGCTCCACGGCCCTCCCTCTAGGCTTTCAAGCCCTTGTACATATTCAGGTGTTTCACCTGGGAAGGGTGGGAACAGTTCAGCAGCATCTGGCCTGGGGCTCAGCTCACGTTTACTCACAGAGGCCTGGGCACGGTCTCCCAGCTTTGCAATAAGGACGCTCCTTGCGTGGGCGGGAGGGGCTGCTGGCTGTATGGGAGATGATTCCCCACCTCTGACCAATTTCAGAATTGTTTACCACTGGAGCAAGTGCCTTGGTAGTGTTTTCCTCAGTATAACTGTTAGGTTCAGTTTTTTTTTCTTTTTTGTTTCAAGTTAGATTTTATTCCTCTTTTATGTATTTATAGATATAAGCATGGAAATAATTCATTGATATATATACATCAGTGTGAATGGAAGAACATTTTTTCTGTTTTATTTTTACATTTTATTTTTAAAAATTTTGCAATTTAATTTTGTTTATTTTTTTATACAGTAGGTTATTATTAGTTATCTATTTTTTGCATATACATGTATACAGGTCAATCCCAATCTCCCAACTCATCCCACCACCACCACCCCATGGATTCCTCCACTTTGTGTCCATACGTCTGTTCTCTACCTCTGTGTCTCTATTTCTGCCCTGCAAACCAGTTCATCTGTACCATTTTTCTAGGTTCCACATATAGGCATTAATATACAATATTTGTTTTTCTCTTTCTGACTGACTTCACTCTGTATGACAGTCTCTAGATCCATCAACTTCTCTACACATGACCCAGTTTCATTCCTTTTTATGGCTGAGTAATATTCCATTTTATATATGTACCACATCTTTATCCATTCGTCTGTCTGTGGCCATTTAGCTTGCTTCCATTACCTGGCTATTGTAAATAGTGCTGCAATGAATATTGTGGTGAATGTGTCTTTGTGATTTATGGTTTTCTCTGGGTATATGCCCAGAAGTGGGATTGCTGGATCCTATGGTAATTCTCTTTTTAGTTTTTTAAAGGAACCTCCATACTGTTCTCCATAGTGACTGTATCAATTTACATTCCCACCAATAGCGGAAGAGGGTTCCTTTTGTCCACACCCTCCCCAGAATTTGTTGTTTGTAGATTATCTGATGATGCCGATTCTAACAGGTGTGAGGTCTTACCTCATTGTAGTTTTGATTTGCATTTCTCTAATAATTAGTGATGTTGAGCAGCTTTTCATGTGCGTCTTGGCCATCTCTGTGTCTTCTTTGAAGAAACGTCTCTTTAGATCTTCTGCCCATTTTTGTATTGGGTTGTTTGTTTTATTAATATTAAGCTGCATGAGCTGTTTATATATATTGGAGATTAAACCTTTGTCCATTGATTCGTTTGTGAACGTTTTCGCCCATTCTGAGGGTTGCCTTTTTCCATTCCCGTATTTTTAACAAAGAAGGAAAGAAAGCAAAAGAAGCAGAACACTAATGTGCGTGAAATATGCCTCTTGAAACTGTCGTTTTGAAATATGGACGTCTTTTGAATTTTTTGGTCGATATATGACCCCAGGATTTCTTTTCAGGGCAGGTGTCATTTACAGGCCTGTAATGATTTGGAATATCCACTGACCATTAGCGCTGGGATTAAAGCTGCTGTTGTGTGAAACGGCCACAAGGTGGCAGCAGTTCTCCCTAACCAAATCTGGTTACTAGGGCAGCAGAGCCTCAATGGAAGTCGCGTTCTAGATTGGAATGTGGAACGGAATGTGCCAGGAGAAAGCCCCTCGGGTTTGTCTCACTACTTCTTGTTCGTTTTTAATTTAATTTTTTATTTTTTATTACAGCAAGTTTGATTACAACGTTTAGCTTGTTGTAGGTGTGCAAGAGGTGGTTCTTTTACACATATACATATGTCTGTTCTTCCTGGGATCCTTTTCCCATGTACGTTATGACAGAATGTTGAGTAGTCTTCTCTTGGTACTCCGTAGGTCTTTGGTGATTATATAAGTCTACTGTGTTTGTATATGTCTGTTAAACCCAATTTCGTAATGAATTCAATCCTCACACCTTTCCTTTGGTGAACCATAAGTTTGTTTAATGAATCTGTGATTGCCTTTCTCCGTGGAAATATCTGCCCTGGTATCAATTTATAGGTAACACCTATAAGTGATATGATATGATATGTGTCTTTCACTTTCTGACTTACTCCAAGTCACGTGATTACCTCTAGAGTCATCTACGGTGCTGCAAATGGCACTGTGTCCTTTTTTTCCTTGGCGAATATTCTCTCTTAGCGAGGTCCATTTTCTGCAATGTGATTCCCTGAGGGCTGAGGATTAGCAGACCTGGGCAGCCTGAACCTGCCGGCAAGCCCTCCCCAGGTGTGCCTGGGTTGAGGTCAATATAAACAGCACTCCAGGCAGCAATAGCCCCTGCAGCTGTGCCTGACTCCATATTCTCTGCACCATCAGCTGCCTCGGGGCTTTGCTGGTGGGAGGGTGGGAGGTTCCACGGCTTTGTGGGTGGCCCGGTGTGAGTGGGGCTCTGCTGGATTTTCGGTAGGAGTTGCCAGGCTGCCACCTGTAAAGAAGAGGTTGTGTCACCCATAACTTCCACTGGAATATCTCTCCGGGCTGAGGTGAGGAAGGAAAAAAGGAGTGGGGGCCGGGACAGGAGGGGTATCTCAGGCAGGGCAATGGAAAGTTTCCAGAAGATCGCCCGTGGCCAGGACCATCCTGGCTGACCTGCAGGCACCAAGTTGGCCTGCGTGCTGTCGCTGGTGTGCCTCCACGGCCCTTCCTCTAGGCTTTCAAGCCCTTGTATATATTCAGTTGTTTCACCTGGGAAGGGTGGGAACAGTTCAGCAGCAGCTGGCCTGGGGCTCAGCTCACGTTTACACACAGAGGCCTCGGCACGGTCCCCCAGCTTTGCATTAAGGACGCTCCTTGCATGGGCGGGCGGGGCTGCTGGCTGTATGGGAGATGATTCCCCACCTCTGACAAATTTCAGAATTGTTTACCACTGGAGCAAGTGCCTTGGTAGTGTTTTCCTCTGTATAACTGTTACGTTCAGTTTTTTTTTTCTTTTTTGGTTCAAGTTAGATTTTATTCCTCTTTTATGTATTTATGGATATAAGCATGGAAATAATTCATTCTTATAAATACATCAGTGTGAATGGAAGAATATTTTTTTCTGTTTTATTTTTACATTTTATTTTTAAAAATTTTGAAATTTAATTTTATTTATTTTTTTTATACATTAGGTTATTATTAGTTATCTATTTTATGCATAAACATGTATACAGGTCAATCCCAATCTCCTAACTCATCCCACGACCACCACCCCATGGCTTCCCCCACTTTGTGACCATACGTTAGTTCTCTACCTCTGTGTCTCTATTTCTGCCCTGCAAACCAGTTCATCTGTACCATTTTTCTAGGTTCCACATATAGGCCTTAATATACAATATTTGTTTTTCTCTTTCTGAATTACTTCACTCAGCATGACAGTCTCTAGATCCATCAACTTCTCTACAAATAACCCAGTTTCATTCCTTTTTATGGCTGAGTAATATTCCATTTTATATATGTACCACATCTTTATCCATTCGTTTGTCTGTGGCCATTTAGGTTGCTTCCATTACCTGGCTATTGTAAATAGTGCTGCAATGAACATTGTGGTGAATGTGTCTTTGTGATTTATGGTTTTCTCTGGGTATATGCCCAGAAGTGGGATTGCTGGATCCTATGGTAATTCTCTTTTTAGTTTTTTAAAGGAACCTCCATACTGTTCTCCATAGTGACTGTATCAATTTACATTCCCACCAATAGCGGAAGAGGGTTCCTTTTGTCCACACCCTCCCCAGAATTTATTGTTTGTAGATTATCTGATGATGCCGATTCTAACAGGTGTGAGGTCTTACCTCATTGTAGTTTTGATTTGCATTTCTCTAATAATTAGTGATGTTGAGCAGCTTTTCATGTGCGTCTTGGCCATCTCTGTGTCTTCTTTGAAGAAACGTCTCTTTAGATCTTCTGCCCATTTTTGTATTGGGTTGTCTGTTTTATTAATATGAAGCTGCATGAGCTGTTTATATATATTGGAGATTAAACCTTTGTCCATTGATTCGTTTGTGAATGTTTTCGCCCATTCTGAGGGTTGCCTTTTTCCATTCCCGTATTTTTAACAAAGAAAGAAAGAAAGCAAAAGAAGTAGAACACAAATGTGCGTGAAATATGCCTCTTGAAACTGTCGTTTTGAAATATGGACTTCTTTTGAATTTTTTGGTCGATATATGACCCCAGGATTTCTTTTCAGGGCAGGTGTCATTTACAGGCCTGTAATGATTTGGAATATCCACTGATCATTAGCGCTGGGATTAAAGCTGCTGTTGTGTGAAACGGCCACAAGGTGGCAGCAGTTCTCCCTTACCAAATCTCGTTACTAGGGCAGCAGAGCCTCAATGGAAGAAGCGTTCTAGATTGGAATGTAGAACGGAAGGTGCCAGGAGAAAGCCCCTCAAGTTTGACTCACTACTTCTTGTTCGTGTTTTTAATTTAATTTTTTATTTTTTATTACAGCAAGTTTGAGTACAACGTTTAGCTTGTTGTTGGTGTGCAAGAGGAGGTTCTTTTACACATATACATATGTCTGTTCTTCCTGGGATCCTTTTCCCATGTACGTTATGACAGAATGTTGAGTAGTCTTCTCTTGGTACT